>NC_139012.1:76177526-77478858 GCF_964374135.1 Grampus griseus
AGAATTTCCCAAAGAACGAATCCCTGCTTGGAATGTAAAACACCACTATTCAAATTATATGACCTATACAACAAAAACAAAAATTTCAAGTCTACCTCTGATTGTTTCTATTGTTGATCAAATAGCTTAAATAAAATCAACTTTCAAAAAAAAAGGATTAAAATATTTCATGTTAGTTTAAAAGGGACGCAGTGAGCCATCAGCGCTAGTTACTTACTGACATTAACTTCATGTAAAAATGACTTTATCTGCCAACTTTTGGCAGAGAAAGTTGACACTGAGCTAACTTAAGTCATAATCCAAAAAATAAATGTATTCAAGTCATCCGAGAAATAGGATGAGGACTGTTGCCAGCAAACCACTGACCAACGCTGAACCTGTCACCTCCCTACACTGCAAGGAAACAGAGTTCCTTCCCGGCCCTCTCCAGGCGTCCTGTAAAGAGGCTGTCATCGTTCATCAAGCCGTGGGCAGTGGCCGGGCTCTGGGCAGATTCTAGAACAGCTAACACACCACTCAAAGGTGGATGAGAAATCCTTTTCTTGTTTCAAAACGAATGACACATGGTATTCAGAAAAGTTGTTTTAATTATTAAACACCAGGCTGTAACAACCACAAAAGACCCTCAGGATAGAACATCTGTAAAATAACAGCCGATTATTTTTAGTCGACGCGGCAGCTTAGGTGTTCAGTAATCAAATGCTAATTAGGCCTCTCTCCTCCTTAAGAGTTTATTCCCTCATCCTTTCCTTCCTGTGCCCAGGATGCAGACAGTCCCCAGAAATCCTCACTTGGGTAATCCCACCTGCCCTCCTGTCATTTCACTCTCTTTGTCCCACGAATGCATTTCCTCACCTGTCCTGAGATTTCCCTGGTCTCGCCTGGGAGTGTTGCTGACTCCCCAGGTGGTGGTTTTCCTGAGGAGGCTCCTTGGTCTCTAAACTAAAATATTTGCCGGACTTAGGCCTTGCCCAAGGTTCTTCCCCACGCGGGATTAAACACACTCAGGTTCTTTTATAGACGCGCTGATCCCCAGTAAGGTGATGCTGGCTGGAAATCACTTTCTCAACAAGTCTGTTCCATGTTCTTTCTATATTTAGGGCCCTAAAGCCACCAGCACCACGACTCTCTGGCTCCTGCAGAGCTCTGCTCAAGACCCCATCAGGCTGGCCAACGGCAGGCCCCGGTGTGCGGCCTCTGATGGGGCTCCCGCCCCCAGGCGGGCACCCCTCCTGGCCTCCAGGGCTCCGCCGCTTTCCGGGGACTTTAATGTAGGTCAGATTGTTAATGGAAACACCTGGGTGATCGTCAGTATCTTGGCTTCTTGGAAAGAGGCCTGGACTTCAGAGATGGGGTCCAGCCCCTGTTTAGTTGGGCCACCTGGGCAGGTGAGTCCACCTCCCAAAGGCCAAGCTCCCCCCTCTGCACAGGAGGAGACTGTCATTCGCTGCCCACGGTGATGATGAGAAAAATCTAATTCTGTTAAGCCCATGGCATTAAAAACAAGCAAGGGGGCACTTCCAGAGATTAAAAGACTTAGAAACACAGCCTAGAACATTACGTGTGGACCTCGCCTAGATCCTAAAACAAATCTAATGAAACCCTAAAGAGACAGGGCTGAGATGATCCAGAAGATCTCTTCACGGACTGAGTATCAGTCGATACAGAGGAACGATGGTTAATTATTAGATGTGATAACAGGCCCTGGAGTTACAGTGTTTCTATGTCACAACACAAGCAAGGATAAGATGTATTAGTTATAGACATGTTATAATGTAAGATATTTAGAGCTACATGTTGAAGTATGTAAGGGTGAAATGCTGTCACGTTTGGGATTTGCAAAGAAAAAATAGGGGTGAGGAATTCCCCAGTGGTCCAGTGGCTAATTAGGGCTCTGAGCTGCCATGGCAGGGGGCCCGGGTTCAATCGCTGGTCGGGGAGCTAAGGTCATCCTGCAAGCTACGAGCATGGCCCACCCCACCCCCCCAAAAAATAGGGGCAAAAAGGGGCTAGATGAAGCAACTGTGGCAAAATCTTGGTAAGTGTTGAATCCGGGCAATGAGTACACAGCAATTCGTCGTCCTAGTCTCTCTACTCTCATGTATGTTGAATATTTGAATAATTTAGAAAACTTGAAAAATGAATGTACTAAGGGAAGCCCAGGCAGATGTCAGGATAGTGGGAGAAGTCAGAAACGAGGGGGCAATGTCAGTGTGTCTGGAGAGGAAGCATTTGTCCTCAGGTCTGGGTCCCTCCAGGACAGGGATCTGACTCCTTTGTCCAAGTCCTCTGGGAAAACCATGTGTGTTCAAAGGGCCAGCGAAACTGAATTGATTCTGCTTCTAAGTTAGAGACAGAGGGGTGTTAACGCTTTCGGGAAGCCTACATATGCTACAGATTTAACATGTATTATTTCATTTAAACCTCAAATCAAATTGAGGATAAGACAACTAAAGTTCAGAGACGTTAGTAACTCAGCCAAGGTCACACAGCTCAGTGAGTGGCAGGGCTTGGAGCTCAATTCAGGTCTGTCTCTACAGTCTCTGCTCTGGCCTCAGCTTCATGACACATCGATGGAAAAAATGCAGCTGGAAGTGAAATAAATCTTAAGCAGGTGTTGGAGGCAGACATTTGCCACCTGGCCTGGAGAGGTTCGCTAAACTGATGCCATAGTTTCCTAAACTTTTAGCTAATAAAATGACTAATAGGTATTTTAGAGGAAAAAAGTGGGAGAAGGGGTGGGAGGGAAACAAAAGGAAGACAGAGCTCACACCCTATACTTTGAGAAAAAAAGTATTCTTCCTGAAATGACATAAGGCTTATATTGGAGAAATGTATCTCCTGTTTTGAGCCTTGCTTATACTCATCTTTGACTCAGCAGTTGTACCAATTTTGACTTGGAGATATGGTGATACCAACACTATTTTAAACATCAAAGGATTTCTGTTTAAAGACCAAAGCGTAATGGATTTTTTTTTTTTTTTTTTTTGCGGTACACGGGCCTCTCACTGTCGTGGCCTCTCCCGTTGCGGAGCACAGGCTCCGGAGGCGCAGGCTCAGCGGCCACGGCTCTCGGGCCCAGCCTTTCCGCGGCATGTGGGATCCTCCCGGACCGGGGCACGAACCCGCGTCCCCTGCATCGGCAGGCGGACTCTCAACCGCTGCGCCACCGGGGAAGCCCCCAAGACCAAAGCATAATGGATATTTTTTAGTTGAGTACACACTCAAAATGTATTGGGAAGTTTCTGTGTTTTCTTTTTTTCTTTAATTTATTTTTAATTATTTATTTTTGGCTGTGGTGGGTCTTCGTTGCTGCGTGCAGGCTTCTCTCTAGTTGCGGCGAGCAAGGGCTACTCTTCATTGTGGTGCGAGGGCGTCTCATTGCGGTGGCTTCTCTTGTTGCGGAGCACGGGCTCAAGGCGCGTGGGCCCCAGTGATTGTGGCATGCAGGCTCAGTAGTTGTGGCTCGTGGGCTCAGTAGTTGTGGTGCATGGGCTTAGTTGCTCCACGGCATGTGACATCTTCCCGGACGAGGGCTCGAACCTGTGTCCCCTGCATTGGCGGGCGGATTCTTAACCACTGAGCCACCAGGGAAGCCCTGTGTTTTCTTTTTAATGTAATTGGTTTCAAAGAGCCTGGGAGAGTACAGCCTGGTCGGGGGGAGTGGACAAGCTTTCCTTTGTCTGAAAATCTTGCTGATGTGTTTCAGGCTCTGACTCTGGTTGTTGGCAGGTAACACTCCATGAGGAGGCCCGGATCGTCAGTGAGGACAGCGCCCTGGCTGTGTGGAGTAGCCTTGATGGAATGGAAGCTGGGTGGACACGGGCCGTGGCCCAGACGGAGGAGCGGATCAGATTCCTCTGGAATTCCCGAGAGGTGGGTGGCCGTCTAGACTTCCCCGTGAGTGCTGGCTCAGGCCGGGGGGCAGGGAGCCTGTGCTTCAATGTTCACAAAGGACAGAAAACCACACGGGGGATGCAGTGATGGCTCACGGCCCGGGGAGGACCAGCCGCACGGCTTCCTTTGCCCAGGGCTCAGCATAAGCTGTACTCGGGGAAAGCACTTAAGCGAAAGGGAATCCCACTGCCTTGCTGGCCCAAGGCAGGGGCAGCAACCAGAACTCTTGACCTTGAAACTGGAGAAAATCAGCGCAGGGCCCACCCCACTCCCCTCCCACCAACGATGATGAGCAGAAGGAAGGTCTAGAACAAGACAAGGGTCTCCTTGCTGTTTATCCAGACTAAGCATAACTGGGAAACTAGGTGTTTCCATCAAATACATTCAACCTTTTTTCTCGCTTTGATGAAACACCTAAAAGACCAGGACACCCCCTACCACACACCAAGGAAGAAAAGAAGTTTAAGGGGAAAAAATTAGTTTGTCATTTACATGACACTTTAGGCATTTGTGTGAATTACGTTTGTAAAGTAAGTGAGCATCGGTAGATTTTCTTCCAGCAGGAAAAAAAAAAAAAAAAGAATGAGCTACACGTTGGCCATAAAGAGGGATGAACAACAAGGTCCTACTGTATAGCACAGGGAACTATAGTCAATATCCTGAGAGAGACCATAATGGAAAATATAAAAAAGAATGGATGTATACGTATAACTGAGTCACTTTGCTGTACAGCAGAAATTAACACGACGCTGTAAATCAACTGTGCTTCAATTAAAAACAAAAAAAAAGCAGTAAAGAGGGAAAAAATATTACCAAATATTGAAACAAGGAATTCTTCCGCTTACCTCCTCATTTTTCAGATGGTACAAAGTGATGGTGTGCATGACAGACTCTGCTCCACAGACGGAACAGTAGGGCTGTCTCTTGGGAAAGATCACTGGGAAGATGGTTTGGGGAAAGGTATTCTCAACGATCTAAATATCACTAAGTTTCTAGCATCTCTAAGCTACACACACTCCACAGCAAGAAAAGTGTTCCACCCGGAAAAACCAAACTAAAAATCAAAAAGACCCATTTTTGTTCATTCCCTTGGTATTTCTTACTTGATGATATTTTCTAGATATCGAATTCCCCTTCTCATTATCAGCTTGTTTTCTCTAAGTCGTGAGAACAGGCTGATTTATGCCCAAATGACACAGGTTACTGGAAGCCGATTTACTCATGAGAAAGGGCAGAAGCCGGTTTGTGAGATTTTAAGGGTTATCAAAATCGTGAAAAAGTTTGGGGGCTTAGATAAGATCACTACAATGTTCAAGTATTTTACTGAATGAATGAAGGGCACATAGGGACACTTAAGCATCTCCAGCTACCATTTCAAAATGGTCATTGGGCACAAGGGGGTTTTAGGATTCATGCATAAAGATTTTGGTTCTATTTCTTGTGAGTACGTTCCTGAGGAAAATGCCGGACTATTTGCCAGCCACCTGGATCGGGGTTTTAAGACTTGGCAGGCTGTCCTCGAGGGGCCCTCGGGAAGGGAGTCAGAGCTGAGCTGAGGAACAGCGATGGTCAGGGAGGCAGGATGCCAGGTACTGGGGCAGTGGGAGTTGGGAGGACCAGCTCCAGGCCTGTGCATCTCTGCACAGATAGGACCACCTCCCCATCTGTGCTTCCACGTGAGCTCTACTCTCAAGCCACGAGATGAAGGGCCCTGTCACTAGAGGCCAAGCGATGGCCTGTATCCCTCTGTGGCCACTTTCAACAGGAGCAAATGCCCCGGGGCACCAGGTGCACGGATGCTGCAGGTTCACCTTCCTCTCTTCACTGGACTTTGGCGTTTTCCGCTCAGTCAACAGATATTTACAGAGCTTCCCCTACGTGCCAGACTGACAGTGGGAGAGAGATGCACGGATGAACCCAAACATCTGACGGGGTGGGGAATCGGGCACGGGGAGCTGAGAGAAGAGACAGAACACTCAGGGTCTCTCAAAGAGGGAGTCAGTGCCTGAATCTCTGGAAGGAAGGACAGCGCTGCGGAAATCTCTGCCCGCGCTCCTGCGCTGGCCACCCCTCCCCCAGCCCGCAGCAGCTCCGGAGCAGCTCAGGAATCCAAGCAGGTGATGAAGGAACAATTGTGAGGGCAGAGTCTTCTCCCAAAGAGAGCAGCTGCCTCCCCAGGCTGCACATGGACCACCCAGGAGATCTGGGGGACGTTAGGAGGGAGAAGGCAGACGTGCGTGCGGGGAGGTGGCACTGAGGATGGTGGGAGGCCTGGGGCCCCTGAACTATCTTCCTAGGAGCACAGAAGTGAGGTCAGATCCTGGGACAGAGAGAAAGGAGGCCGTGACCCCTCGAGGACCTCCTGCACCCAGCCGCTCACAGACACTCCCATCGACTACCACCGTCGCAGGTGTACAGAGCGCCCACAGAAGAGATCCCAGAAGGTAGAAGGCAGGAGACCATGTTTAAACTCTAGCTGTCTTCTGATCCATCTGAACATGTAGAAGTGAATTTTGAACAGGATAAGGGCATTTAGAAATTACATTCTTTTTGAATCTGCAAAAGAACGTGTGTGTATATATATATACACACGTAGGTATAACTGAATCACTCTGCTGTACACCTGAAACTAACACACATTGTAAATCAACGACACCTCAATAAAAAAATAAATATTTTTTAAAAATTACATTTTTTTAAATCAACCGCAAGCTCTCTCAAGGCTGACAGCCCACGACACCCTTCAGTGTCACGACCCTTCTTCCAGACTGAAGCCCGGCCCCCGACGTTGTGCTGGTCTTCACGGGTCAACGTGCCGTCACACGCCTTGTTCCATTAAAACCCTAACACAACATGCCCCCCACCAGCCGGCCATTCACCTTCTTCTAGAACAGATGAGGACAGTCTCATTATAGGAAATCTCTCACCCAAGGCCGTGTGGGTCATCAGGACCAGAATTCAAACGCGGGCTCTGAGCTCTGTGGACGCACGCGGTCCTTCCCTCCACACGTCCGACTCAAGCCTTTGCCCAGGCGTCTGCCGCAAACACGCCCTCATCCTTTCTGTCCGTTACCATCTGCCCGTCCTCAAAGCCCATCCTGTCATCGAGAAAGGCTTCCCGATGTCTAATGGGGAGAAGAGCCCTGCTCACCCTTAGCCTGTGTGGCCCGTGTAACCGTTACACACAGACCCCCTTAAAGCCCGGCCCCGCCCGCCCCAGTCCTGACTTCAAGCTTCAGGCGGTGACCCTGTCCCGTTGATAGATAACTACTCACAACAACAAGCACAGCTGCCATACAGTGTATACTAATGGACTCAGTAAAATTAAGTCATAAGCACACACAGAAGCCCCAACTTCAACTCCATACTCTTCAACCCCTTTCCTAAAATATCTAGTCATTTGAGATAATATTCCAAATACTTCTCAAAATGTTTGGATTGTCTTTCCTAAAAGCAAAATAGAACAAACAAAAGGCTTTGTTTTCACTGCTTTGAAAGATGTACAACAGAACAGAAACAAAACAGAACATAAATACAACAGAAGTATTCAACCTCTAGACTTTTGTTTCTTGAGCAGTTGGCTACAGGGTTCCTTCTAAGCACGGAGAGGAGAGTTGTGCTCATAATTTCCCAGACATTCATGTCCCTAAGGCAGCAAGAGTCTCCTTACTACCCTGCAAATTCTCCTTGGGCCCAGGTCAATTTTCTTCGGTAAATTTTAACCGAATGCAATCTGATAACATTTTAACATATGCGATTAAACAAAACCTACTCACGTGCCCAGCAGTTAGGTGTGGGGGGAGGAAGCTGAGGCTCTATGAGAAAGAAGGGGGGTCGGGAGCCCTTGCGTCCCTGGACCAGCCAGTAGGTCACGTGATGCTTTCTCAGCACCAGCAGCAAAAAAAAAAATTCATTAAAAACAAAACAAACCCCGGGTATACCCGAAATGAACTGTAACCAAACCTACACGAGTAACACGCATTCTTCAGCCAGCAAACCTTCAGGGCAGATACACTTTAGTGTCAGAATTGGGCCTGGTTTTTAAACACTCTGCTAATGCTGCCAACACAGAACTTCCCCTGAGATCACAGCGCTACTCTTTCTATTTTCCATGTGTGGGTTGTTTTCCCATGTCCAGACCCCACATAAACCCCCATCTCACCCAGGGGCAGACCCAGGGACCCAAAAGTCAGATTTCACGTTGCCCCTGAGAGGGCGAGATCTACACCTCACGCAGCCCATCTCACGCTGCACACCAAGAAGCGGGAAGGAAACCCGGGAACGAAAGGCGGGAAAAAGGAGAGGGGATCCTCGGGGCGTCGGCCCGGAGCTGCCCACCTCTTTCCGTTACTGTCCCGGAGCATCGCTCTTCCCATCACTCTGGACTTCCTTTCCAGCTCCTGCACCTCCTCCAGAAGTGTTTTCTTGCAAGTGTGCTTGGCCCTGTGTCACAAGGAAGAGACAAGAAGGACATGACACGTGAACTTTACACAGCCTTGAAGATGAGTTGCTCCCTTCATGGGCCACATCTCACGCCCGCTGACCCGGGCCCAGGCCTGGGGACACCATGGAACATTCACTGTCCCCGTGCATGGCAAGGCCTCCGCCTCCGCAACCTGGGAAGCACCCCAAGTCCTTGCAGAACAGACTCGGGCCGTGAGGGTCAGAAGCTGCCCCCCTAAAGAGCATCGCCTGTCACTGCAGAGCTGGCTGAGGCCCCCTGCGTCCAGACAGAAGCCCAGGGTACCCGGAGAGTCGTGGGTCAAACTCTAAAGCTTTTCACTGCAGGACCAAAAAACCCAGAAGATGCTTTAATCCTCACCCTAGTGGATGCATGTGGGTCCCTCGGGCTGTGCCCTGACGGTGAGATCAGGAGCCTGGGGGGGGGCGGGCAGGGGCGGGGGAACAGTCTTCTCTCTCCTTTTAGGGTGAAAAGAGCCACTGTTGCAGCAGGACTGGGAATTATGATGCCAGAGTTCACGGTCATCGTGCCAAACCCTTGACCTGAAATTTGGGTCAACACAAATATCTGGACACAGATCTCCTTTCTTCCCTTGCAGAGACTTACCATCAGGGCCCATGTCTGCAGGCCTTGGCGGTGTGAAACAAGGGATGGGGTAACAAAACGGTCGGGCCTTTCCAGCCGTGTAAACTGCAGACGGGCCCCGCTTCCTGACCTGCAGGAAGAGCTACCTGCCCCCTTTCCTGATTAAACTAAGAAATACCTTAACAATGTTCCAATAAGTGTCCGATTGCAAAGGTCTTCCTAAAATTGAGATCAAACAGAGAGCAGCTGGTTGGAAACTATACAGGGGAAGAAAGGGCATTTAAGGAGACACAGGTTAGAAATGGGAAAAGAAAAGCTATAAAAAGCAAGAGGGCCCTAACGGAGCAGCCCAGGGCAGCGTTCCTTCTTCTGAAAAGCTTGTTAGTTTCCGTACAAATGCATGTGAGGAGCCCACCGAGTAGCCGGACTCAGAGACAGAATCAGAACAAAACTGAGCGCATCTTCAAGGACGTGGGACAGTGAGATGGAACACTCTGGAGACGTGAGCTGTTCCACGGAAACACGTACTGCCGTCTGCCCTCCACCTTCAAGGAAAGGAAGTCTGTGAAGACAGCGCCCGGTCATCTGCTGACACCCCAAGTTCATCTCCGAGGGAGAATCGGGGCTGAGACTCTGTATACGGGTCCGTCATTAATTTCCCCGGAGGAAACAAGAGAAATGAACCACACAGGTTTTCACACATAATTCCTTAACCACACCAAGCAATGTCCTGAGACTCTGGGGTGTAAAATACTGCAGTTCAAAGCGGAGATGGCGGCATTTTCATTGAAACAAGAAATGAGAAAACGTTTAACTTTTTGCTGGAAAGGAGACAGTCAAAAAGAATGTGACAGTTGATACCGTTCAATATGAATGAATACGCTGGGCCCAAACTTTACCTTTGAACTCACGGGTTTCTGGGGCTGTGTGGATAAAAGCCAGCTGCGTAAACAGCCAGCCCCACTCCACGGGTTCACGCCAGATACGTGGGTCCCGTGGAGCATGTCGGGTTCGTCCTAGAGAATGAGCTTTCTCGCTTACTGTTTCAGGACTGTCCTCACTCCATCATCCTCCCTTGCTCTGCACCCTCCTGCCCACAGAGCAAGCAGGGTTCACTAACCCCTAGACCAGCCCCCAGTGTTCTCCTCTGGGCTGGGGGCTAAGGGGAAGGGTGACACAAAGAAGTAGGCTTGGAACAGGAAGCCTGGACCACAGGGCGCAGAGCACACTGGAAACGTCCAGCCTGGGCCAAGAGCAAAGAGAGCCTGACCCACTGTGCTGGGGCTGCCGGTTTCCACTCATTCACAAAACTGCCTGAGAGGGAAATAATTTCAGTATCTTGATGCTCCTGGGCGTTGTTCACGTTCCCAGTGGATGAAAATGCACCCATATCCAAGATGGATACCACCCAATTTTATAGTGTCAATATTTCCACTAGGCTAGTTCCCGTGAGCCAGCCTGGGAGCTTAACCAGTGTGAGAACACAGTTAGTCCTTCTGCGTGAAGCACTGCTGTACATACAGGTGACGCTAGCAATTTAAAACCATTTTCTCGGGCTTCCCCGGTGGCGCAGAGGTTAAGAATCCGCCTGCCAGTGCAGGGGACACGGGTTCGAGCCCTGGTCCGGGAAGATCCCACATGCCGCGGAGCAACTGAGCCCGTGCACCACAACTACGGAAGCCCATGCGCCTACAGCCCGTGCTCCACAACAAGAGAGGCCACCGCAGTGAGAAGCCCGCGCACCGCAACTTAGAGCAGCTCCCCGCTCGCCGCAACTAGAGAAAGCCACACGCAGCAACGAAGACCCAACGCAGCCAAAAATAAATAATAAATTAATTAAAAAAAAATAAAATGGAATAAAACCATTTTCTCAAGAACCTTTACCCAATAAGGCCTTACTTAAAGAAATGATTCTAAGACCTCCCCTGTCAAAGTCTGCGTATGAATGGACTAAAATCTAATACTTATAGGTTTCAAAGGCCAGGCTCTAAGCGTTAGCCACTGGCATGGAAACTGGATCTCTCCCATTACCTGTGGACAGCTGGTTCCCAGGGGTCCAGGACTGCTCACCCAACCCCACGTCAGGAGGCCAGGTGATCACGGAAGGCTCAGGTAGGGGCACTTAGCCCCTGTAAGGGAGTGTGGTGACCCACAGCGAGCCTTCAGATAGAACAGGAGTATCTCCAGGTTATTGGGGATTTTTGAAATAAATAAGTCGGCTTAGAATCTTGCACTCTTCATCTCCTTGTTTCTGAAACTTTTTTCCTGGACTCTTTCTTTCTTTTCTTACGGAAGGAAAGCAAGTCAGAAGGAAATGGTAAATTCTAAGTGGGGATGAAAATATAAATGCAATGTGCTTCAAAGAAATCAGTCCAGTTAGAAAGTATTAAAAAAAAAATCAAGGCCCCCCTTGTACACAGGAATTTCTTATTACCTTTTATTTCCATTGAACTGCCTATCTGGGATTATAATAAGGAAATGAAGTCATTCTGGACTTGCTGAATGCATCGTGTGCTGACTGGTAAGGTACCAGAGATACAGCTAGACAAGAGGAGATGGGTTCCTAAGTTCCGTGGCCTTGAGCTTTGTATTATTTTTATAAAGCAACATAAATGAATTTCTCCTCAATGAGCGTAAGTACATGGCAGCTTACCTAAAAATGCTGTCATAGGTCAACATTTTGGAAGCACGTAAGCTAAAGGATATTAAAATAGTTCTGGGCAATTTAAATTTCATGCGTGTAATAACAATATTCATTAGCCAGGTATCACATACAATCAATCAGTTATTTTAATAAAAGATGTGTTAGTTTGGTCCCTCATGAAAATTCTGGTTAACAGGATAACAGAGGAGGTATTATACGGTGTCCAAATCTGACTTAAGATAGACTAATAATGGATCTTCATCAGAAACTCGATAGACTTCATGGAAAAAATGACCGAGTTACCTCATGCTGTTTTTTTTTTCTTTACTGTTAACAATGCAGGTCCTGAAATGGGAGAGAGACTGGACAAAGAAAAGGGAAAATGCAGGAAGACAGAGCAAACCAGAGCATACAGAAATATATGTGAAAGGGCAGGCCTGCCTTGGGCTGGAATTTAAAAGCTCTTTCCAAATAGAGTTAGCCACCAAAATTCAAAACAAAACCAAAAAGCCTTAAGACTGGTTCAAGGTGGACTTTCCCTGGCGGTCCAGTGGTTAAGACTCTGCGCTCCAAACGCAGGGGACCCGGGTTCTGATCCCTGGTCGGGGAACCAGACCCCGCATACTGCAACTAAAGAGCCTGCACGTGGCAATGAAGATCCCGCGTGCCGCATCTAAGACCCGGAGCAACTGAATAAATAAATATTTAAAAAAAAAAAAAAAGATCGGTCCAAGGTAAGATGAAAGAACCATCGCAAATCTACAGAAGGTTCCGGATGCTGCCCCAAGCTGACTCACCACAGCCACGTTGTCCAGCTACTCCCCGACTCCCCACCACGTAACTCAAACTCTTCTCTCAAGTCCAAGGTGCGGCCTAGCACATCGCGTGTCAAGAAACATTCCAAAATTTGCACCAAATAATGGGCGATTTTCTGGAAAACCAGGATGAATATTTGTGTGCAGTGTGCCAGAAGGAAAAACGGGACACATTTTATAAAGCTGAAGAAGGAGAAATGACAGTCGAGTATCGTGGTCTCATCAGAGGTAAGCAACTCATAGTACGCTTTCCTTCTTGGGAGAAGCCTCTGATTTTCCTTGACTCAACAAGAAATATTTCAGGCTGGGAGTATGACAGGAAGTAAAACATGGGCCCCGTGATCAGAGGGAACATGTCCAAAGAAACGGGCCCAATTCCTGTTTTTGAGGAGAGGGCTAAGTATAGTGTAGACGTTAACTGTATGTTATAAATTGGGCATATACTTTGGGCAGACACTGCAGGTGCGATGAGACCATATACCCTGCTCCTACCTGGCTGGCGAGCTCCTTGGAAAGGAAATGACTTTTACTCTTTCCAGATGGCAGAGCTGGAAGCGGTGTCATTTGATGTATCCTTGCTAAAATGTAAACAGCACTAATTTTACAGTGCCAGGAAAAACCAAAAACAACTCCTGTTGGAGGGAATAGATAATTTGCTTCATGGCGACTGGGAACTGCTACTTGGAATGTATTGGAAAAGATCCAGAAAGCAGATGAAGAGGCAGAGACACACTCTCTGAAATGGCAGAAAGATACTTCTGCCGGCATCTCCCTTGGCAATTATCTCGATCTCAACCAAAACTGTTTTTCATGACATTAATTTAACAGTTGAATTAAATGAGATTGATTTCTAATCAAATCACTGTGCTCAACCCCTGTACACTGAAAAGTGATCTGACGTAACCAACACCACGTTCTATTTACCTGAAACTAACTTGATGATCTTGCAAAATTGAAGAAATTTGGCAAAGGTAACTATACTGTGCCGCAACTGGGCTATGTGACGAGAGCAAATCCTAGAACTAACATTTTCTTCCAGTTCATTTATTAGATTAAGAAAACATCTTTCCTGGGCATTATAACTTCATTTCCAAGGATTCTGATCCTGCTACTTCAAGAACACAGTTTTAGCAGATACCATGGAAGCAGTGGTAAATCAAGGCATTTAAGAAATTAGAGTTATTTAATGTTCACTAACAGTTGTCAAACTTAGTGAAGAGAAGAAAAAAAAAAACACCTAAAACATGTGCTATAAAATTCTCTCTGTCCCCTTCCCTCTCCGCATTAGGTATCATCGGTTGTCAAGATAATGCCAAGATGAAGATTTTTTCCAAAAACATCCTTAACTGTCAGGCAAGAACAATTCTCACTGAGTATGGGAGGAAGGGAGAGAGAGAAATGAAATCTGATGTCTTTTCCTGGAAGGTTTGGAATGAAGTCTCAACTCTCTACCTCAGGGGCCCCAAACAATTATGCTTTGCCCAAAGTAAAGCCAGTCCAGGAGTTGCAATTTTCAGGGAAGTTGGCAACTGTAGGAGGTATCATCAGGCCTACCCCAAATAAAAATCGATATGACTTCATTTTGGAGTATTCCATCTTTTCCTCGCAGATGAAATACAATTTACATTATCTTGGAACTCAGTAGCTTTTTTTTTTTTTTACATTGTACATAAGATACTTAGGAGATGATATATTTTGAAACGTATAAACGAAAATCGAGCATGAATTATTTTCTATCGAACCTATGTTATAATTTCATCCTTGTGATTAATCTTCTCATAGACTTGTAAATGGACACTTCAGAAGAATGATATTTGAAGGATTCCTACTGGGAATTATTTGGAGAAATGAAGAACACTTGATTCCAGTATTTGGTGATTTGAAATGACTTCCATAAACATACAATTTCCCTTAAAGCATGGGGTTTAAAGCCAGGTTCTATCTGTGATCACAGAGCACTGATTTTTAGATAGAAGGAGAAATGAATTTTGAGTTATGTTCCTTAAACCTGATGGAATTTCTAAACTTAGAAATTCTCCCCTATAATCGTGTACAAGCAACATCTCTCCTGACCTTCACACAGCCTGACTCCTTTTTGACTATATTCTCATATTAAGGTGAAGCACAGGTTAAAAGAAAAAAAAAAAAAAAAGACACAACCCCAAATCCTTTATATCCGTTTCTGGCAGGTGGCAGGAGACGTGTTTCTTCCGAAGTCCCACAGCGTCTAATAGCCTACGCTGGGGCCCACTGAGGACTAACTGGAGGACATCGGACAAGACCTGGGGTACCACTTCATCTTTCACTTACGCTTTCCACACCACATCTTCCATCAGACACGCGGTAGGAACCAGAAATAATCCCAGCCAGAAGTGCGCAGAGCTCAGGACCATGGCTGCCTGCAAGAGACAGAAGTGACATGTGCATTAATGCTCTTTCAAAAAAAGAAAGAGAGAGAGATAATTTAATCAGTGAAACACGCCCCAACACACAAAAGCAATAGAACGTATTAAACTAGTGAAAGCTGAAATATACACCCAGGAAAAACGGGAAGGGGACCGGCAGGGTGAGCGCCTTGCCGCGATGTTCATCAGCTCTTGTCTCCATCCTGATATTTTGACGAGTGTTGTCGCCTTTTCTAAAGCGCTTCGAACCCCACTCTGGTCAGAATATGCTGTCCTAAACCCCTCCTCTGGAGAAATGCTGGAGCCGCCAGACTCCACAGAAATAAACTTCACTCCATAGGCGCCTTGCAACCACCCACGTATCCATCAGTTCCTGGTGCTTCACTGCTCTCCTTCACTGATGTAACCACACCTGGGTGCAGGGCAGAGCGGTTCTCAGCACCCAGAGGAGGAAGGTGAACAGGTTACGGTCCTTGTCTTCAAGGAACTTAAAATGGGGTGGTGTCTCCTACATCACACGTGGAATGGATGTGTCATGCTCATATGCTCTGGGGGTGAGAGGAAGGCTAGAAGCCTGGGGAGACTTCTTAGTGACAGAGTGTGGGATGTGATGGGAAGAGAAGCAGGATTTCAACAGCTACAGGGACAGAGGGAAGGCGATGACAGGGGGAGACACAGCCTCCGATGATGAGACTCCCAGTTCCCAGGGTGCAGGGTCACAGAGAATTTGGGAGGAAGTGGGAGACGGTCTTAAGGAAGAGTTACAGGGGCAGCTGTCAGTTAGGTGAGGACCTGAAAAGAGGGCTCAGGGCCAAGGCAGGGGGAGGGAAGGAGGCAAGGGGGGAGGGGAGGGAGGGGGAGGGGAGGGAGGGGGAGGGGAGGGAGGAAGGGGGAGGGGGAGAGTTGATTTTGCTCTGAACAGAATCGGGGCTGGGAAGGCAGAGTCCTTAAACTTTGTTTTGAGTGAGCGAGGCCAGAGGGTGGAGCTGGTAGCAGTGGCCAACTACTCGGACAGGGACCGAAGTTAAGTGTGACAGAAGCCTTCACATTCACTGGTTTCTCTTTTCTAAGTGCTCACCACTGGATTCTACCGCAATCGATGTGTTCTGCTCCAGCCCACATCTAACCACGTCAGTCTTGCCGCTGAACCCCAGCGTGTAGCCCTGTCTGTGGTGTCGGAACTTTATGACAACAAAACGGAGAAGCAGTGAGATCTGGGGTAAAGTTGAACACCAACCCTGGCCCTGGAGCCCTTGCTTCCCTTTTCTAAAAACAAGATTGCCAGCTTTCTGGAAGAGCAATTTAACACCTTAAAAATACGTGAGTACGTCTTGCCCCATCAATTACCCATCTCAGAATGCATCCTACGGACACAAGTAAGAACTTGAGTAAAGAAGCAAGTACAAGAGTATTCACGCAGTGCCGTACCGTCAAAGGAAGTAAGAAATAAGTGTCCCAGAAGAGGGCTTACTAACTATACTGTAGTTCCTGCACCCAATGGACTTCTGTGTAGCAATTAAAGGGATGCAGAATTATAATGTTGACATAGAGAGGTGTGATGCGATATTGCTAATAAAACGGATGGGTTCTGAGCATCTGAAGGGGACCTCCCCCGGCAACAAGGGTAGGGGTGGGAAAGGACGCAGGATTGGCCCAAGTCTCAGAATTAAACCTGAGGTGTGATCTCCTGATGCTGCCCACCCAAAAGTTACGCTGCATCTTTAAGTGTTAAGCACTGTATATATGTCACTATACATCAATACATATAATAGTTTTCGTAAGTTCTGTTTTGGAATTTCCTCACCTTAAAAAAAAACCACACACATTCCGGGGCCTCAAATGCAGTTCAGTGGTCCAGACCTTGATCCACTGAGACTGTGCAGACCACCAACCCGTGTGCCCCCTGTGTGCTTGCATGTCAGGAAAAAGGCACAAAATGGTCTATCGAGGGAGTGCGTTGCAGTTTTCTTTTCATATCTCTTTGGCTAGCTCTAGTTCCCATTTCTCATACAGAAAACATATTACTTACACATACAAAAAATTTAACTCATCGCCCTCCCCGCCCCACGCCAGTGGCCCAAGCGAACCACAGGAAGGAGTTGGATTATCCAGGTCCTTTCTTTCTGCAAGTCCCACCTTCCCCCTCTAATCCATCCTTGGCTGACCCAGCGACAGGAGGCGGCCTTGTTTAAGATACACTTGTGGGCTACATCCTAGATCATCGTCTGGTGTATTTTGCAAAGAATACAGTCATTTAAGAATACGATTTTATAGAAATGATAGTTACTGTGATGGGATGGAGGTGTTAGCTAATGCTATGATGACAATCATTTTCCAAGATATAAGTGGATCAAATCAACATGTTGTACACCTTAAACATACAATATTATGTCACTTCTATCTCAATAAAGCTGGAAAATATTTTTTCGAGAAAAAAATAAAAATAACATGTTCCAACAATGTGTACTATTTAAAATAGTTTATGAAACTCCATAAGAATTCTCATTGCTGACGGAAAATAGGAAAGTGACCTTTGAACTGCCCCGCTGAAAATAGGGAGCCGTTTCCCCAGTTGACAAAGGTTCCATGGAAATTTGGAAGCATTGTTGTTTTGTCACTGGTTTTTAAAACTTGGGGCTGTTTTAAAACACATAATGGACATAACTCATTTTAAAGGTGTGTCTCCAGAGAGGTTTCTACTATCCCGATTTTCACAGATTGACTGAGCTTTGAGGTACTGAGATCTTTGCTAAGGCCACAGCTTTTGGTATCGAAATGTAGTCAGATTGCTCTTGTTCTCTCAGAATAATAATAAGAAAGTATTTACCGAGCTGGGCTAGGTGACACATGACACTTAATTACTCCCCCCTCCCCTCTCACCTGTACTACTGGGTGATGTTTTAAAAGTACCCTTTTGATGTGCTAACAGCCCCACTGGAAGAAGGGCATCCTCAGTTAATGCACCTCTAGCTACAATGACTGTTAACCACTTAGGTGCCAAATGCACCCACTGGATCTCTTGGGGTGCTTCTCAGTCTACTTTCAGAACGGATACAGCATGGACAAGAAGGATCCTCCGTGGGGACAGGGCCGCTGTGCTTCTCCTCCTCCCCCTAAGTCACAGTGAGCACGTGCTGGGGAGCAGAGTTCCTGCCCCCCAGGCAGCGGCCTCGGGCTACTAACTCTTTTTTTTTGTTTTTTGTTTTGCGGTACACGGGCCTCTCACTGCTGTGGCCTCTCCCGTTGCGGAGCACAGGCTCCGGACGCGCAGGCTCGGCGGCCATGGCTCACGGGCCCAGCCGCTCCGCGGCATGTGGGATCTTCCCGGGCCGGGGCGCGAACCCGTGTCCCCTGCATCGGCAGGCGGACTCTTAACTACTGTGCCCCCAGGGAAGCCCTCGGGCTACTAACTCTTGCTGCTCTGGGGGATTTTCAGCATCTGAGCAGGTAGAGCAGAGCGAGGACTTTGGGTTCAGACGGACCTGGGACGGAACTGTGCCTCTCAGCTTTAGACTGTGACACTTGCACGGGGTAACTGCCCTCTGCGTTCCTCAGTCTCCCCCGCCCCGCGCCGTTAAGATCAGGACAGCAGAAGCACCTCCCTCGCGGGGCTGTGGTACCCAGCAACCTGTTAGCTGTGCTCACAGACAATCCATCTCCCCAAACACCCAGGAGCCCTGGACCAAACCTTCCAAAATAAACACACGCTTCTTCCTTCCTTGAAGTCTACCTGGCTCCCCCAACCCCCAAACATCTGTACAGGGCCCTGTGATGCTCTGGAAACAGCTCCGCCTGTAAAATGACTCCGAGGCAGTGAGTGCGCTCGGGGGCTGGCGCATGGCACCCGGCATCTGAGCCCCAGCCAGCTGGCTGCGCTCCATCCCTCAGCTGCCTTTCCGGAGCAGAGCAGTCCGGGGACCCCTCGATGAGACATTTTCTCCACTGTTTTCTTTAACTCTGACAACTGCAACTGAAATTGAGCAGCAGCCCGCGGCCCCCCAGGGATTCCTTCTGCATTTCTCTCTCTCTCTCACTCTTGCCGTTACTTTTTAAGGCTCCTCTAACCAAAGTTCAGATTGCATTTTTTTTTTTTAAACAGAAAAAAAATGTTCTTGGGGAGAAAAGACTTGACTTCATAAAGAATTTATGATAATCAAATGAGGATGGCCAACGACCCATCCCAAGGACCAAACTGAGCAATTAAGGTGTATGCTTCTACTTTTAAAATGGATCGATTCTTTCACGAAACTAGAAACTTCACAGCAACAGTCCATCTGCATTCCCTCCTCCAGTGGTTTGGAGCCCTCGTTACGTGCCAGCCTCACGGTCCCTTGGAGAGACCTACAGATGGAGACTGCACAGCCCTTCAAGGCTTCATCTCCACCCGCTAACAGAACGTACGGCGTGTTGTTAAGGTACCTTTTCTTCGTCTCCAGGGATACGTTGCAGGATGCACATAAGAATCCACTAGCACACCCTGCAACAGCTCCAAAGTCCCCACGAGGGTTTCCCAAATAATAGACCTGTGTATTAGTAGCCGAAAACCAACCCTCCCCTCTTCCAACCCCTCCCCTAGCATTTCCTACTTGAATTAAGCGACACCGCTGGCCTCAGGCACAAGTAAGAGGTGGGTCTTGGTTTCTGCTTCTCCTCTCTTCTATTAAACCTCTCTTCCTGGGCGTTCCCGCGTACATGATTTCTAAGCCCCACAAAAACCCCTGCAAGAGAGACACTAACTGTTCCCATTTTACAGATGAGGCAATGAAGGCTCAGGGGTTACGTGGCCAATTCAAGGTCACCTGGTAAGGGGCTGAGTCAGGATGTGAACCCAGGTCTCTCTGAGTCTAGAGCCAGGGCCTGTCCTGTGGTCTGAGATCCATGTTCTTAACAGACAGTGGCTTTAATGTCTACTCATAATTCACTAGCATTTTTTTTCTTTTTACTATATTTGCCAGTGTTTCAATAACTTCTATTTTAATAAATTACAAGGCTTTAGATGTATATAATCCAGCTTCCATTTTTATCCCAGGAGTCCTACGCTGACTTTTCCAAACATAAATTAACTCTGCTGCAACACTTCTGACCCTTGTCTTCTTCTATTCTGCTTAAAATGTAACATTTTTAAATGATGAATTTAAAAACTGGGCTCTTTCATGGTAATGTCCTTGTTCCAGAGCACGATGCCATGTGCTGACTCAGCGAGCAGGTGTGCCTCATTATTCAGTGAAGCACAGACTCCCACGTCTTGGGGCCCAGTGAACAGACAACACAGCACACGTCCGTTAACCGACGGCTCAGAATCGGGACAGCCTGTGGGTCTGAGTGGGTCTTGAGGTCCTCACTATTCCTCGGTAGGACAAGTCTTATTAAGGTTGGTACCTATGAAGCAAAACCAACATCTTAGTCTTCAAAGCATCCTGGCCGGCATTGACAGGACAGGTGAAAAGCAAAACCTTAACACCCGGAGAAGAAAAGGTGGGAGAGTATCTTTCTGACCCCCATTAGCTTTTAGAAAATTTGATACAAAACAGTAGAAACATTGCAGGAAAAGAGAGGAGTTCGCATTAGAAGGGAAAACTTTTGCTCTAAGGGACACCAGAAACAATGTTTAAAGAAAAGCCACAGATTGAGAGATTTCCAAGGCACATTCCAATCCTGGTTACACGTATGCTCTGGGGAGACTCATACGTGTCCACAAGCAGACATGTGCAGGAACGGTCGCTGCAGCATTTCTGGTGACTGACCTCCACCAGAAGTCAAAAACCTAAATGTTTATCAATAGGAGAAGAAATACATTTTGGCATATTTATAGAACCAAAAACAGCATTAAAGTGAGCCAGCTACACTTACATCACTCTAGATAAACTTCAAAACCCAGTTCCGAAAAAACCCAAAGCACTCCAGTGTCGAGGGGGAGGGTGTATATGATACGACCTACATAAAGTTTCAAAACCCTGCAAAAATCAACACTGCCTACTGTTTATATTTTCTACAGGTTTATACCTACATAATACATGCGTGAAAATAGTAACATGAAAGTAACGAGAGTACTTCTAGCTCAAGGAGGATGAGACGGGGAGGGCTACTAAGGCCACTCAGCAGCTTGGCTAACATTTTTTTTTTTTCTTTTCGAAAAGATATGAGGCAAGGAGCATGTCAACATTGGACTAGGCTGGGGATATAATTCCACATCCTTTGTCTCTACGTGTGAAGTCTGTCGCCATGTTGAAAAATTCCACCAAAAGGGGGGTCTCTAAAATAGCCAGGGGGACAAAGGTGAGCCTTGATTGGTCAGAGGGCAATGGGCAGGGGGCACGGAGCCCAGTGCAGAAGCAGGAGCCAGCAAGGAAGGGGAAGGTGGAAGCACAGGTTCTGAGGCTGAACGAGGCCAACTTTCAGAAAGTTCTGGTTGTGGAGAGAGCCTGCAGCTCACAATGACCACCCTGGGGCGACGGATGAGCTCGGCCATGACAACAAGGAAAGGGCCACAGATACCTGTGCCTGCCGTGTGCTCAGCCCTTTTCCCCAATGAGCTGGCTCCCTCCTCCCCGCAACCCTGTGAGGTGGGTGCTATATGGTCACTCCCAGCTTACAGATGAGGTCAGTCAGGCAAGAAGGGTCTAGGGTTTGAACCTGAAATGGGGAAGAACCTTTGTATTCTGTTACAAGTTCATTACCAAAGGGATGTTGCCTAGAAGCTTAAATTACACATAATGGCCCGTCTCTGGGTCCCCTGCCCCCCCACCCCCAGGTAATGAGGATTAAGCCAAAACACCTTTGTTTAGCTCCCAGGAAACATCCTGACCAGGCCCACGTGCGAATGACCTCAGGAAGGAAGAAATTAACACATCCCCTCCGGAGGCCGAACCAGGACTTTACTCCCTCCCCTTTTAGTACAAAAGAAGCCTGCATTCTGACTCAGGGAAGATGGTTCTTTGGGACGTGAGTCCAGCATCTTCTTGGCCTGCTGGCTTTCTGGAGAAAGTCACTATTCCTTGTTCCAACACCCTGTCTCTTGACTTATTGGCCTGTGTGCGGAGAGCAGTACAAGCTTGGACTTGGTAACAAACCCAGCCGTCTGACCCCGGGGCCCACACCTTCTCACAAGACAGGTGGGCTAGCCCTATTTATTCGGGGGTCATTTGTACACAGTGACGGGTGAACCTGTGGAGGTAAATGAGATCACAAAGAAAGGGAATACCGGGTGAGGAAAGGCTTGAGATCAGCGTCCGGGTGATTCCTATACTAGGAGGTGGGGAGAAGGAAAAGGAGCCGGGACTTGGTGAAATCTCAGGGGGAGGGAGTCCAGGATGCAGCTGTGTTCTGAAGGTGAGGAGATTTTAGGGATGACGAGAGGGAGGGTGCTGAGGACAGGCGTGCAGCCATACCATGAGGAAATGGGGGAGGGAGGAGGGCCGGATGGGGCTTGTCCAGGACCTGAGACGGCAGTGCGGGTGGGACAGGAGGAGAAAGAGCCTTGAAAGGTAAGAAGTCAGGAGGGGAGGGTAGAGAGTGGTCCCGGGGGGACTGCAGAGAGGGGATGACATGGAACGTGTGGCTTTGGAAATTCAAGCACCAATGTTAACTCAGAGGTGCTGTGGACGGCCTTCCACGACCCCGGGACACACAAGGCCGCTTCACAATCGTTAAGGAACCATGATCCCAGCTCTTCCGGTGAACAACTGACTTGGAACAAAATTTTCTCTCCTTCTCGCTCTTTCCTTGGGCTCCCAGGCTCCTGGGTGACTCGGGAAAGGAGCAGGGGACCCACTGCGCATCCTGGTTGCACCTTTGTTCCTGTAATTACAACCGTAATTCAGACGAAAGACACATGTGCACGCACGTTTAGGCGTGAAAGTTAACATCACAACCCGGAATATGAAATACTACCTGTGTGCGATGGGGCTAATTTACATTTACTGCGGGATCCGTACCTGTGTAATTTCCTGGCTTTGGTCTGTATAGTTTTTCAGACTCAACATTTTATTAACTTTTCCTTTAAACCAGCTATCTGTCTTCGGCTAGGATTCCCCATCGTACTTGCATGCATATTTCCAAGCTGAATATCCTGTTTTAAAAGTCTGTCCATTTCCTCTCATCTCCCTCAGTCCATCTGTATTTTTTACATCGAACCTCCTGGGTCCTCACCTTTTTTGACTCTGTAAATTTAATTAATGTACTTTTGACTTTCTTTACCAGGTCACTGTTGAAAATTTACATAAAACAGATCCAATTTTTTTTCATCACGCTCTAATAGAAACACATCAGCTACATTTCCCTTTCCCATATATTTCAATTCCTCTTTTCCATACAGCTTCCCAAGTTTAAAAATTCTTAGATACAATGGCACATGAACGCTTTTGACTGATTCTTCTATAGAGAGCCTACTACATTTCAGCATCCTCCCATGTTAGAATTGGGTTATCATGTAAATAACATCTGATACCATTTGCTCTTCATAAAATCATCTAGACCTTTTTTTTTTTAAGAGTTCAGCACAAAGATTTTACTTTATTTTTCAGTTATACATATATATATATATATTCTTTTTCATAGTCTTTTCTATCATGGTTTATCACAGGATATTGAATACAGTTCCCTGTGCTCTACAGTAGGACCTTGTTGTTTATCCATTCTATAGATAATAGTTTGCATCTGCTAATCCCAACCTCCCACTCCTTCCCTCCCCTCCCCCTCAGCAACCATAAGTCTGTTCTCTGTGTCTGTGAGTCTGTTTCTGTTTCATAGATAAGTTCATTTGTGTTGTATTTTAGATTCCACATATAAGTGATATCATATGGCATTTTAGACCTTCTTTTCTTATGTCTTTGTTCCCCTCAATATTGTTGAAGGCTCTGAGGGATTTCTTGTGCTTTTTTAGAACTGTCTTCTTATATTTCTATTAATTTTGGAGAAATGAAGATGTTCTCAGAGGAGAAACGAATACGGTAATTAGCCTTCTTTCCCATTATTTCAAAAACAAAGCCAATGAGGTTACTTTGAGTCTCTGTTAAAAAAGGAAATTCCTAGCTGACGGCATGAACGAAGTCTACTAATGCATTTGAGATTTTGAATAATACAATTATTATTTCAAGGATCCACTTTGTTTTTCCTCATAGTTTTACTTATTTACTCACCATGGCATTTAATGCCAATGATATATAATTTTGTGTTTCTTTTATCTCTGTTTCTTTAAAAACATTTATTAGTAAGCCATCGTCATTCCTTTGTTCTCCATATTAACAACCTGCTTTCTCCCTAGCACAAACATTTATATGTAGCCCCCGAGAAAGCAAAAACAAAAAATTCAGACCAACTCTAAGGCGGGAATAGCTGAACGTACACCTTTGCCTGTAATTCCTTCTACTGAAATCCTTAACAGGCTATAAACAAGTTGGCAATGAAACCAATGGAAGAGAAAAATCTGAAAAAAAACATGTTTCCTGAGCTCTGTTCCTTAGAATCCCTATTTAAACACTTTGCCTTATTTCTAAATTTTTCTTCGATGACCCTCACTGGTTGAGATGATTCTAATCAGAGCATCCTTTTCTTTGTGGCTGTTTAAATAACTTTATTGTTTTAAACCAATAACACATGGAAATGTACTGACCAATGCAATTGAATTGTATGAGAAAGCTCGAACTGAGGTTCATTAAACCCACGGCGTCACCTGGGAGCACTCCAGGTAACTGCCTTCTGGTTAGCTTTCCACAGAGCAGCGCTCAGGAAGCGCTGAGGTTCACAGGTGGTCTACTGGCAGATACTAAAACTGTCACCTACAGCACTGTGCGCTTTGGACCTCTAACTCACAGTGTCTTGGGAAGCGGGCTGAGGGTTTAGACAATAATAAAAATACCGCTGGTGGAGCAGGGGGACAAAGGAACTTCAGGATGGCAAGAAACGGGCAGGGAGGAACGGCTCTGTGTTACATTGGGGTAAATCAAGGCCAGCCTTAGAGGAACGTTCCTGGAAGCTGGGTGAGGGAGGGACGGCCAACCTTCCAGGGCTCTGCCAACTGTTTCCCAGTGACTCACATGGAATCAATCAGAGGAAGCGACTCTGATGCTTCCATGTCACGGTCCCGCTAATTAATTCACAGATTAGAGTTTAAATGAACATCTGTGGGACTAGGGTTTCTTCCCTTCTCGCTTCATATGGACTTGAAGATGATGATTTACGAGTTTTCTTTCAATTCAAGGACACCAGGAGAACATTTGTTTGGAGTCCGGATCCGCAGGCCCACAGAGGCTTTTTCCTAGAACTTCTCACTGCAGGTCCAGCAGGGCCTGTCCACGTCCCCACAATGAATTACTTCCGCAGACACCGGGCCCACGGCCTCCCCGAATCCTCCCCTGTAATCCCCAACATCTGTTCTGTGTCCAGCGCTGACCAGCGGGGGAATTGGCAAGTCCTGGCCGTCAGCATCGCACAGCTGAGCCGACAGGCTCACTCGGCAACAGCCCTGTGATCCCAGCTGAGCACACCGGACGCGGCGAGGCTCTCGGCTAAGCCCTTGGCGGCGCAGCGGAAACACCTGTTCAGAACTTGTTCAAAATAAATGTGTGGCGAGCACTTCGAGGGGTCAGTGGACAGCAGCCGTGAGGGTTACGGAGCTCGGGGTCCTTGGGTGCGTTACACACCCCGATTCCTAGGGTCGATGCGCGCCTGTCCTTCTCCACGTTTTAACTGAAGATGCTCTATCTGAGGCGAGCACTTCGAGGGGTCAGTGGACAGCAGCCGTGAGGATTACGGAGCTCGGGGTCCTTGGGTGCGTTACACACCCCGATTCCTAGGGTCGATGCGCGCCTGTCCTTCTCCACGTTTTAACTGAAGATGCTCTATCTGAGGCCAGCATTTCGAGGGGTCAGTGGACAGCAGCCGTGAGGGTTACGGAGCTCGGGGTCCTTGGGTGCGTTACACACCCCGATTCCTAGGGTCGATGCGCGCCTGTCCTTCTCCACGTTTTAACTGAAGATGCTCTATCTGAGGCCAGCATTTCGAGGGGTCAGTGGACAGCAGCCGTGAGGATTACGGAGCTCGGGGTCCTTGGGTGCGTTACACACTCCAATTCCTAGGGTCGATGCGCGCCTGTCCTTCTCCACGTTTTAACTGAAGATGCTCTATCTGAGGTTGGCTTGGGGCTTACTCCTCTCTGGGTGACACGCAGAACTTCATGAAATCCACAGCTTCAATCTCAACCAAACGTCCCATATTGCCTGATTTGGGGCTCAAGCCTAATACCTATCGTGCTGTTTTTAACAGGATGTTTGATTTATCTGGAGAGAATATGACGCAAAGTAAACATGAGTCTCTGCATCAGTGCAACACCTCTGACAGGGAAGCACAGCCCCACTTCATCCGGTAGGCGGTCCAGCTGGGGAAGGTGACCCGACACCTCTAAGCCTCATCATCAGTGGAGACGGCGCGTTTTATTTAGTTATGGTACCGTTTGGTTCCAAATGCATCCAAGGGGGAACGAGTAAATATGAAAGAGAAAATAAGGCAGCACAATTGAACACGAACTATTGAGAGAGACAACATGTCCTTCAGCTGGGCAGCCTGCCTGATTCCCCAAAGTCAACACGGCAAGCTGAATGCTGAAGTGACAAGCTCCCTGAAGCCACGTGCACGCATCTGTAAACTGGGGCCATCTTATCCTTGCGGGCTGCTTGTTGGGCACTGAGCACCATATGTAAAGAGCCTAGTACGGTACCCGGCACTGGACTTCTTCAGTACCTTGCAAAAGTTGGCAAAATCGCACTGTCTACAAGGGTATCTGAGGCCATTTGCGGCTTTTCATTCAAGACCCTGCCCTTGGCTTTCCATCCCCTGCCCCACGCTCTCTGGCCACATTCAACTGTCTACGTCTCTTCAAATCCTCAAGGTTCTGTTTCGTTCTTCCTTGGCCTTTGCCCATCTCGTTCTTGGTTCAGCCGGCAGTGCCCGCCTCTGCCGCTGTTCTGACTGTGAGAACTCCTCTTTCCCCCTCCAAGACCCAGTTCGTGGGTTCTCCGGGCAGAATGGCACACTCCCTCCCCTGCATCCCTCTATAATGGTGACAGTTCTATTGCTGCCATTTTCCACACGACTACTGTCTGCCAGGCGCCGTACTGGCCACTCGCCGTCCCGTAAGTTAATACACACGGATGGCCCTACAACGATAGCCATAGCCTCTACTTCATAGATGTGGAAAGTCTGGTCCAAAGAGGTCACATGATCTTCCTCTGGAGCCAGAGGTAAGAACCACCATCTGATCCGGGTCCGCAGACCCCAGAGTGCACCCCCCTTTCCACTGTGTCTTGTGATTCTGCTTTCTTTCTTTCTTTTTTTTTTTTGCGGTACGCGGGCCTCTCACTGTTGTGGCCTCTCCCGTTGTGGAGCACAGGCTCCGGACGCGCAGGCTCAGCAGCCATGGCTCACGGGCCCAGCCGCTCCGCGGCATATGGGATCCTCCCGGACCGGGGCATGAACCCGTGTCCCCTGCACTGGCAGGCGGAATCTCAATCACTGCACCACCAGGGAAGCCCTGTGATTCTGCTTCATGCTCAAGGATGCTGCCCTGTTTCCTCATCTTCTTCCTTAGACTGAAAGCCTCCTGATGGTAGAGATGTGTTCTCTACACCCCTGTGTCCTCAGCAGCTGATGTCAGAGGTGGCCACTTATTAACAGGTTCACTGGAGACAGTGAAGGGGAACCCACTTTGACAGAGGCCAGCCATATACACTACAGGTTCTACACTGCCGGCTTGGTTGGAGTATAAACATCTGGAAAGGAAGTTAAGGCCCGGCACACAAGTACCAACCAGGTGCCACCTGTTCCTAAATCTTTAGCAACTGACACTAAGTATTTTCATCCAGACTCTTTTTTTTTTTTTTTTTTTTTTTTTTTGCGGTACGCGGGCCTCTCACTGTTGCGGCCCCTCCTGCTGTGGAGCACAGGCTCCGGACACGCAGGCTCAGCGGCCATGGCTCACGGGCCCAGCCGCTCCGTGGCACGTGGGATCCTCCCAGACCGGGGCACGAACCCGCGTCCCTTGCATCGGCAGGCGGACTCTCAACCACTGCGCCATCAGGGAAGCCCTTCATCCAGACTCTTAAGGATTCTTCCACTGGCATTAGGCAAACCTCCCCACTTGGGTGGCTTTCCAGCAATTAGATCAAGTTAGTCCGTAGCCTGTGGGTCCCTTCTGAGCCAGTGACTGAGGAGTGACCCTCTCTGAGGGGCTGGCATTGTGCTCTCAGGCCGGACCACCCCAGCCCTGGGAGACACGGCTGCTGGCCTGTAGGTACCGCCGGGACCGTGATCCTGGCACTAGTTCCCCCTGGAAACCTGACTCTTTGAGTGCTGTCTTCAGAGTGAGAGCCCTGTCACGTAACAACCAACTGGCCCCAGCAGCTGAATTTCTGCAGCTGCCCTGGTCACTGAGGAGGCCTGCTGGGAAGGCCGGTCACGTGGACACGCTCCACTGGCCTCAGCCTGCGTGTGCCCACGCGTGGAGCCTCTCCTGCGACCTTGAGGCCCTCTTATGTTGGGTGAGCTCAGAGCTCTGAAGCTTTGAGGGGACCCAGGTGCACAGCCCTTCCTGGCTCCACTGGCTGCAGCAATGGGGGTGTGCCTGCCTGTGTCCCGGGATAATCACGATAACCGCTGCCGCTTACTGAACACACGTCCCGAGCCAGGCATCCTGCTAAGTCCCTGGACACGAATTCCTTACTGAATTAACACAGCAAACCCTATGATGTTGGCACAGTTTCCACTACCCCGACCCCCCTCTGGCAGATGACACAGCAAAGCATAGAGAGATGGTGACTCGTCTAAGGTCACACAGACAAGAAGTGGTCCAGCTGGGAGACCCCGTGCTCTGAACCGTGGACTACAGTGTCTCTTAGGCAACCCCGTGTCTTATTGAAGCAAAGGTCATCAGGGAGAAGTAGGAAAGAAATCCGATATCATGACTGCCAAACCAGGCAGAAAAACTGGGCTGGCCCTGTCGTGTAATCCGGCATCAGCAGAAGGAAAGCTGAGTAAACAGAAGTCAGAGTAAAAGTTCACCGACGGCTCACAATAACGCACTGGGAGTGGGGAAACCTAACCGGGAGGATGAAAAGTGAAATTTGGGGGGCATGAAATATGGTTCCTTTCAGCTCTAAAGCCCGTGACTGACTTCCCCAGCAGGCTTCGGGCAATGCAAACACCCAAGACAAATCCTAGAAGCATATCTAATGGAATAAGCCAGATTCTGTTTGCTTGCGTTTCTGAGGCATCAAAACGGTTCCTCTCTGTGCTGACCTTGGCTCCCCTGCAGTTTTAATTAAGCCTCCCAAGGCTCACAAGCATATTAAAATTAGGCAGAAAGAAAACCTGTGGCCTTTGATGCCAAGGGCTGCTAAGTGCTGGCCTTCCAGTTTGATCTTTGCTCGGGCAGTTTCAGCAGATGCTCAGAGTCGACCTAAAGGAAGAATTTTCCATTTATTTTGCTTTGTGGGGAGGGGCTGTGATTACGCAAGTGATGAAAAAGTTTCTTGCTTGGGGGAAGCTGCGACAAAACAGGTACTGGGAATCCCTAAGTGGGCTGGCATTTCTCGTTCGAACCATCCCAGAAGGAGGGATGATGGCAGGCCTCCTCCCTCGTGTTGCTCTCTGAGATCCACCTTCTGCACAGCATCCGCCCACCATTGGTCCCACTCTTTTTCTGCTGGAGGGGAGGGAGTCACGTCACGCCACCAGCCATCGCTGCATCGCCATTTCGGCTCTCATCCTGTGCGGTCCAGAAATGGTGACTGGTTTCCTCTCCTGCACTATAATGTGAGATTCTGGAGGAGACTGTGTCTCGTTGGTCTCCCTTGGTAGGTGCGCTGGATACACCCCTCCCTCGCCCGGCCTTTAAAGAAGCTTTGCTGAAACACTTTGGGGAGTTTGGGGTTTTTTTGAGCACGAGCCCCCCGTTCTCCTTGCTCAGCCCTGCAATACACCTTTCTCTGCTCCAAACTCCGACGTCTCAGTTTCTTTTGCCTCACTGTGTATCGGGCACGGGAACTTGCGTTGGGTAACGTGGGCTACTCTCTCAACAAGCCTGGGGGTGAGGGAGGGCACAGAGTAACTTACGGGGTGGAGACTTAGGACAAGTAAGATGCTTGCGGAGCTCATGTTAGCAAGAAAGCCAATCAAGACAGACAAATTAAAAACGTACAGGAGGTCCCAGGATTAGGCATGGTTCTTATACTTGTTTTGTTTTGGGGACAGGGAGTATCAGGTTGTGTTTGTGTGTAACTAAAAATTCAACCAACAGTGGCTCAAACAACAAACAGTGGCCGATTCTGCTTTTTCTCCCCAAATATTTCTGGAAGAAGGTGTTTGCTCCTCCATGCTCTGGAGCACCCGGGCTTTCCCCGTCCTTCGGCAGCACGACCCTCATTGTTGGCTTTCATCTTTCCTCTCGCCTGTGGCCTCATGGCCCCAAGAGGGCGGCAGTAGCACGAGACACTCCATCTGCCTTCCAGGAGGAAAGCGGAGGTAGCCCACCCGGCTCCCGTCATGCAGGAAGGCCCTGGCCCACTTCCTTAGTGCCCACTGGCTACCTGTGGCTCACAGGGCCACTTCCAGCTACCAGGGAGGCTGGCCACCCAGATATGTGTCCTCTTAGCATCCTTGGCAGGAAGTCGTGGGAACCCAAGAGGCTGTTACTGGCACTTGAGTCAGCCATGGGGATGCAGATGGTGACCTAGGGAAGAGTCTTAGCATACGGAGCGATCACACAGTTCCTAAGAAATAAGGTGAAAACACATGACACAGAGGAGTTTTGAGAAAGAGAAACACAAAACTGAAGGTGGTGACGGCTCAGTCACCAGTGTGGGGCATGGGACTGTCCTCTGATAAAGCATGAGGGAGAGAGGGAGGGAGAGAAGTGGTGACCTCGGGAACGTCCCACTGGGCAACATGGTAGAGCGTCTGCACAAGGAGTGATCCACCAGGCTTGCCGCTAGCACAGGAAGCCTAGGACTATGTTCTATTATTGAAACGCCTCTTCTGATATCAATTTCCTTTTAACTATTTAGAATAATCATTTCATTTTTCTTAATAGGTTGGCTTTCAAATTTGTGGGAAGTTCTTCCTCTTTATCCCTTTCAATATTTAGGGGTTGGTTGAGCTAATTTTGGGGTGTGAATATCAATGGAGGCTTAGAGTAAAGAAAGGAGAGAGGACTGAGAAATATTGTCAACAACCCATGTGAACACAGAGGAGCAAACGGGATAAATAACTCTTCTACCTTCTTCAATTACATAATCATTGAAAGGATTCTGGTACCTATTATTCCAAAGGGAGTCTCCTTAAACACGTCTTCTGTCTCCTTGCCTCTTCCGTAATAAGGCCCCCTCGCCATCTGCTTTGGGAAGCCCAGAAGTGTCAGGGAAGTTGTTCCTTCTGCCAAGCTGGAGCTCCTTTCCAACTTTCAGGGAGAAAATGTGGGTTTGTAGAACTTCCCAATTGTTTTCTCTGGGGTTTGAAACCATAACAGTTCCATTCAGAGGAAATAGTCTTAGGATGTTTATTTTTTCAGACTTCATGAATATTAAAAGCGCTGTGATTGAAGCCAAAACATAAGAAAAATGAAGGCAGTGATACCAAATGCGGCTGTTCTGCTTTCAAAGCCGTCTTCATCCGTGTAAAACGTTTGAAGCAAAAGAAGAGAAATGGTAATAAACATAAAGCAAAATCAAACGCAGTTCTAGAGACACGGTGATCACAGTTCTATCTGGGCTTTGGACGCAGCTGGACAGTGGCGTGGGGAAGGACGGCAGTGCTCTGTGAGCAGACACACTTCAGAGAAGGAACAGAAAACTGAGTTTTCAGCTGAAAACTCAATGTGCCAATTCTTTTCTAAAGGTTCACACGTATTCAGCCCGGATATATCACGAACCTCTGAGGATTTACATATCTCAGTGTGAAGAACTAATAACCAGTGAGTGGCTTCGATAAGACCTTATGGACACTCAGACCTTTTAAATCTTCAGGTGCCAAGATGCAGTTCCCAACGTGAACCCATTTACTCCAGTGAGCATCAGACTACTTCTTTTCTAGCCCTGCTGGCCCAAGCGCAGCCCCATGGGTGGAGAAACACTAACTGGCATTTCGACAACAAAAGTTCAGAACGCTGACACAGACAGCTACCTGCCCATTTTGGGACTAAGTATGATTCAGGGACCCCCATACATCAAACCTGGTCTATTTTTTATGAGAAAAACCAAACGCTTCTGAAATGAAGAAGCCGTTAAATTTTGTCCAGTGAAAGTGATAAAATACTGAATCTTAACTTTTTCTGGTGTGTTGAGTAGCATGGGAGGGAGGTGAAAAATACCATGACAGTGGGGTTCCCAAGCACAGGGACCAGACATGTGGTGAAGCAGGGGAGCCCAGTACTGAACTAGCATTGATGCGCTCGTCTTAGAACAGACTTTGAACCAGAGACACCAGGAAGGAAGGAAGGAAGGTGGAAGGATGGAGAGCGGGCAGGAGGGACAGGAAACACAAAATCAGCAGAGAAGAGGGAAGTCCAGGAGAATCTGGGAACGCACATTGCCTGCTGTCCCTGTGGTCCTCCAGGGCTTTCTGGAGTCAAGGAAAGTTACTACCAAGCCATTTTTCGGTTCATTAGTTCATTCTTCCGAACATTTCTGTTAACTAAATAAAACTATGTTAGCTCTGCAGTAATTTAAAATTTAACTTTGTTATTGCTAATAATTGATTTTTATTTTCAAACTTTAAGCTTATTTTTTGAGACATGATCCATCAGTTCATGTGTTTCTCATTCATTCATTTAGCAAAACCTCCAATGAACACCCATCATCTGCCAGACACAGTCTCACATGCTAGAGATACCATGTGCTCAGCGGGGACACAGGTCACGCCCTCCAGAGCCTCCACTCTGTTGGAGAAGAAGGATGTTAAGTGAATGATAAGGGCCTTGAAAGTGACAGAGTGGGCAACAGGGCATCTGGAGTGGATGGCAGTTGAGGGAAGGAGAGGGGAAGAATCAGGAAAGACTCCCCTGAATGAGCCATTTCTCCGCAGAAACTTGAAGCAGGAGTGCAAGTTGATCAGGTAACACGGGAGGCGGGCAAAGCTCCAGAGCCTGGAGAGAGCCTGCAATGTTCCAGGAACTAATACAGCAGAGCAGAGAGCGAGGGAGGGCTGGCACAGAGAGGAGCTAGATCGGGGAGGATCTTTACATCTCGTTTAGAATCTGGACCACATCAAAACGTCAAGATGAAGCTGTGACAGACACACTCATACTGACGTTGACGAAAGATGATTTAACCGTGGAAGATGTCCTAAAACAATTGAAAACTTTAGCCTGAAATCGTCAAAGCTAAATCTTCTTTATACTTATCAGTGTACCTACAATCACACCCACAAGAATTGCATTTTCATCTTAGACGATAAGGCATTTCTCCTCTCGTCCAAAGCTACCTTCTCGCCCTGAACTGATCCCACTTCTTCCCCTTCTGTGTGCATTTGTTACCTTTGCCCCTCCCCCCTCTGCCCTCTCTCCCATCTCTCTGGTCCTGGAACCTCTTCTCTCCTACTGCAATGCTGTCCTGCCCCTGAAATCCTGGGGAAAAGCTCCATTTCCCTCAGGAGCTGGCTGAGGGGAGTCACTATTACACTTAAGAAGTTCCCATAGTTTCCTGGACTCTGCCCCAAAGTTGACTCTGTTCTTTTGTAGTCTGAGGTAATTTGTTCCATGTATATATTTCATGCACTACATAGAACATGTTTACTATATGCTGTTTCTTTCTCCAAGTCTTTAAGGGCAATGGCCAAGCATTTCATCTTTATATTCTCAGCACACAGCTCAATGCCTGACAGAAAGGAGACCCACCAAATAATTTTTTTTACCTGAATTCCATAAAAACAGCAAACATTTTAAAGTCCTTGTGATTCCCCAAAACTACCTGAGAGAAGACGCTTCTGTGAAACAGAAGTACTACACCATTTGCAAAAAACAAAAACACAATTCAGTCTTTTACCTGGTTAGCTCTTTTTTTCTTTGTTTTTTGCAGTACGCGGGCCTCTCCCGTTGCGGAGCACAGGCTCCAGACGCGCAGGCTCAGCGGCCATGGCTCACGGGCCCAGCCACTCCGCGGCATGTGACCATGTGACCCGCGTCCCCTGCACCGGTAGGCGGACTCTCAACCACTGTGCCACCAGGGAAGCCCCTGGTTAGTTCTTAATGAGAATTATATACAGTATGAACCAAAAATGTCTCAACGAAAAATCAATTTAAGATACTGTTATAGGTTGAACTGCAACCCTCTCAAATTCTCATGTTGAAGTCCTAACCCTCAGTATCTCAAAATGTGACCTCATTTGGAAATAGGGTCATTGCAGATATAATTAGTTAAGAAGAGGTCATTAAAATGGGACCTTAATCCAATATGACTGGCATCCTTATAAAAAAGGTGAGGGCTTCCCTGGTGGCACAGTGGTTGAGAGTCCACCTGCCGATGCAGGGGATGCAGGTTCGCGCCCCGGTCTGGGAAGATCCCACATGCCGCGCAGCGGCTGGGCCCGTGAGCCATGGCCGCTGAGCCTGCGCGTCTGGAGCCTGTTGCTCCGCAACGGGAGAGGCCACAACAGTGAGAGGCCCGTGTACTGCAAAAAAAAAAAAAAAAAAAAAAAGGTTAAGTGTGGACATAGACATGAACACAGGGAGAAAGCCATGTGAACATGAAGGCAGGAATTGGAGTGATGCCTCTCGAAGCCAAGGAATGCCAGAAATCACTGGCAAACCACCAGAAGGTGGGACACAGAGGCCTGGCACAGATCCTCCCTTATAGCCTCAGAAGAAACCAACCCTGCCAACATCTTGACCTCAGACTCGCGGCCTCCAGAACTGTGAGACAATACATTTCTGTTATTTAAGGCACCCAGTGTGTTGTACTTTCTTACAGCATCCCTAGCAAATGAACGTGGATGTTAACAGGTCGTCTTCTGTTTGTAGTTCAGTTGCTCTTGTCAAACCTTCTGTTACTCTCCTGTGGGTCGGGGAGAGGCACGGGAGGAAACTGGGAAGGCGTAGGGCGTGTCTGATGGGATGTAAACCATAGACATGACCAACCCATTTGATTCTTGCAAAGACACGGGAAGGTGAGTTGAAGGGCTGCTGACCGGGTAATAGTCGTTTCCCTACCCATGCCAGCTATCTGGAAAAGAAGGACCCTTTGATAATGATACAAACTCACTAATTAAAAAGCCAGACACTGTAACTATACTATCATTTTCTGGAATGTCTTAGGCAGCCAGAGAATAACTTCACAGAAAATGCTAGAATCACACAATCCTATCTAGATGATATTCTTAGAAAAAATAATGCCAGAAAGGAATTAAATGGTTCAACCCCTCTGTCTACAGAAAGATGAAGACCAAAGCCATCATCACGTACTCCTTCTTTGGATGTGGGCAGCATTTTTAATACTCACAGGACCTCCAATCCCTTGTTTTGATAACTTCCAGGTACCAGGGGACTTACCCTCATCCCCATTTTACAGAAGACAAATGGAGGCCAGCAGTCAAGTTATCCCCAGGCTACAATGTAAGTAGATGGTAGGTAGATGTAAGTAGATGGTAGGCTGGAATCTGAACTGGATAACTGGAAGCAGTCCCATGATCAATCAGTGCAATTTCAGTCTCAATCATTTTTCTAAAATAAATGGTGCCTGGATGGCATCAACATTGAGAGGGTAACTTCTTAACTTGAGAGAAGGTAACGGTAAATAGCAAAAGAAGATGTCATGCCCTGTGCATCTCATGCTTTTCAGCGCCTAGACCAGCCCTTGGCGGCGGAGGCCACGGCTTCGCCTACTGTCTGCGGTGCCCAGCAGAGTGCTGGCTGGTGGAAGACAAACAGTCAACGTTCACTGAACGTGAAATAAAAGACTTTAAAAAAAAGGCTCTTCTAGGAGATTCCATGAACTGGCAAGTCGATCGCTGATGCTCTTGGCAGGGCGATGCCGGCGAATCTGGTTATGGGAAAACTTCACTGCGTTGTTCGGCCAAATATGATAACTGTCAACCTTTTCTGATGTGAGGAGGGGCGCTCTCTTTTACACCGTGTTCCTCCCAAGACATGTGTTTCTAGGTCGTTCTTGACTTTGTAAACAGGGTCGCCGAGTCTGGATCTGTTTAACCCCACCTGTTCTTTCCCCTTCACGTTGACAACACAAAGAAGAGACTCGACCTTCAGATCTGGACCGACAAAGCACAGAGTCCAAGACTGCCCCTAGAAAAGAAGGCGCTCCCTGGGTTTCTAACAGGTGAGGCTCTGGGTCCAGTTATGGGGCTGAGGCTACACGGATTAGAATGAGCACATGTCCCTGGCTGGCAGCTGCCTGATGGCGACAGATGAGCAACAAACGTGTAGCAGACCGACCCCCCCCTTCAGTTTGGGAAGTGCGGGATCTCTGGACACACACAGGCGTATGCGCCGTGGCGTCGGATTCTAACAGCAGGCCAGAGAAAGAATGCCAGGAGTCACTCACCCTTCTGCGTGGTCTCTGAAGGCGTTCCAGTAATTGCTTATTTATAACCTCTGAGCACTTGGTGGCCGTCCCGGCAAGGAGCGAGCAGCTGCCTGCAGGAAACCCGCGGCCCTGCCCACTGACTGCAAACACATGTTCCTTTCTGTCATCTCGAGGAAGAGTTGCAATTCCGTAATGGGATAGTCGTCAACTGATTTCCTTCTCTTTGTGGTTCACTGCAACTTCAGGATCTAAAGGTCTCATCATCCTGTCACCAGCCACTATTCATACCTCAAACGATGTTACAACAATAAGACCAACCATTCCTGTAAAATCATCCTTTCATCCTAAACTATACATTCGCATGGGGCCCCACTCAGAAAGCAGCACTCAGATAGCCAAATTCTGAATGCTGGAATAAAATTCTGAATGTTTAGAATAAAAATTCTTAACAAGCAATAGTGAGCTGACCAGAGAGATTTTTTTTCAAAATTGCATGTTACTGGTTAAGATGACAGACTCTTTCGTATTATTTTAGAGTTGAAGAACGCGTCCATTCCGAGGTATAGTTTCACCTCCTTATGTTACAGATAAGATCCGGGCAACCACCCGCCAGGATTTTCCTGTTCGATTCTGAAACTCTGAAACTGCAGCTAATTCTCACCCTCCAAACTTCACACAACAAGGGTGTCACTGTTTTTATAATTCAGAAGTTGAAGAAATAAACCAGAGAAGGAAAATATTCACTACCTCAAGAAGTTATTTAACTTATTTCTGGGTTAGAAATCTAGTACAATATACGTTTCACTTTTATACACATCTGATCAAATAAACACCAAGAACTACACTTCAAACTATAAAATATGGAACTGTGCCACAATGTCTCCTATCCCAACAAAATAGCATATCTTGGCCTTTAAGTCTTTCATGCAAGCACGAGATTTACAGGTAAATTAATTAAACACAACACACAGATATGAATTACTTTCAGTTCAGTTTTTCTAATATCTGATCATCACTTATATATTTTAAAGGGGAAAAAAGATTCAACAATATGTTCGCCTTGAAATTTGCTTACGCTAGCTTATTCTGTTGGAAGCAAAGTCTTGTAGCCTTGCTGTTGAAATCTGTTAATCTTATTCATTAGTCGTTGCTCTTATTGTGTGTGTAGGAGTGGGGAACACAGGACAGTGCTGCTTCTTGGAACGTCAGGAGAAAGACAGAGTTTCTACCCTCTGAATCCTCACTGCTTTTCCCCTGGCACGTAAAGAAAAGTGAAATAAGAAAATGTTGGGAACATTCGGGAAAAGAAGTCTGTTAAAGGCCAAGGAAGGGCTGGGAACTTGAGATGCTGGGGTCAACTGCAAAACTGCGGGATGGGGACCCCTGTGGCCACCCTGGCCAGAAACAGTGCGATTCTGCTGAGCCAGGCAGCTAGCATGCAGGGAGACCTGCCAATGTTTCGGATGCAGGATCCCCAGGCTCGGTGATGACTACCCTGGTGCCAGAGGACAGTGGCTCCTGGCCATGTGGGCCGGCAGGTGTGGGTGTGCCGGGGAAGGTGAGGACGCTCTCCCGCATGCTGGGCTCGGGATGTGTGTGTGTCATCCGGGCTGGGAAGTCGGGAAGACGCTGGATCACTGAGTCCGGCACTTAGAGAGCTAACGTTTCGGAGACTCGACCTGGATGCCATCAGCACATAAGCAGCAGTGGCATCCACGGGAGCAGGTGAGACGAGGCAGGAAGAACAAGCTAGCAGCTGAAGACGGAACCCTGGGGAGGGAGGCTTCGCAGCAAAGCGATTGAAGAGGACGAGGGGCCAGGATGGAGCACGAGAAGGGCTGGCTGGAGAATGGACAGCATCCCGGGCAAGACGGCTTCAAAGGAGCAGAGGAAGGTGTGAGTTTCAACAAACCAACAAACTACAGAGACGTCTGTAAGATGGAAAATATTCTTTGGAATTGGAATTAGGAGCTGGTCGCAGACTTGGGTGACACTAGTTTCAAAGACATCATGGGGGCAGCTGCCCGCGCTGGCAGGTAAGGGTGAACTGGAAGTAGGAAAGGGGGTTGAGGGACATCCCTGGTGGTCCAGTGGTTAGGACTCCGCACTTGCACCGCAGGAGGCGCGGGCTGGATCCATGGTCGGGGAACTAAGATCCCACAGGCAGCGCGGTGCAGCCGGGGAAAAAAAGGGGGGGGGGTTGAAAAAGTAAGGGTAAACCTTCCTTAAGAATGTCACTCCGGAGTTTCTCTGGACTGCAGCCGAGGGGAGCAGAGGCTCCCCACCCCTCCCAGCGCCTCCTGCTAACTCAGAGCTCAGAGAACGAGCCTCTCCCTGGACCAGTCTCCTCAGCGCTCAAACACATTCAATTCTTTTACATCCTAAGAACAAAACCAGAACCCGGATACTCACAACGTCTTGCCTACAGTGTCTGCATACAGTTCATAAGGAGACCGTACGCTCAGCTAAGAATCCCCCTAATCCTGAAGGTTAAAAGGTGTTAACCCTGGCCCGTGGTTGTAGTGTTATTTTTATAATATGTAATAGAATATGTAACATACATATACAAATGATAACAAGGATACTTCAGTAGTTGAAAGAAAAATATTTTAAAAATAAAATTCAAAATATAGTAAAAAGGTTATAATCAAGGAAAGAGTCATAAAGATAACCAAATAAAGTTTTATATTTAAAAATTAATTCCTGGGGGCTTCCCTGGTGGCACAGTGGTTAAGAATCTGCCCGCCAGGACAGGAATAAAGATGCAGACGTAGAGAATGGATTTGAGGACATGGGGAGAGGGAAGGATAAGCTGGGACGAAGTGAGAGAGTGGCAGGGACATATATACACTACCAAATGTAAAAGAGATAGCTAGTGGGAAGCAGCCGCATAGCACAGGGAGATCAGCTCGGTGCTTTGTGACCCCCTACAGGGGTGGGATAGGGAGGGTGGGAGGGAGGAAGACGCAAGAGGGAGGGGATATGGGGATAAATGTATGTGTATAGCTGATTCACTTTGTTATACAGCAGAAACTAACACACCATTGTAAAGCAATTATACTCCAAGAAAGATGTTAAAAAAAAAAAAAAGAATCCGCCTGCCAGTGCAGGGGACACGGGTTCGAGCCCTGGTCCGGGAAGATCCCACATGCCGTGGAGCAACTAAGCCCGTGAGCCACAACTACTGAGCCTGCACTCTAGAGCCCACGAGCCACGACTACTGAAGCCCACGCGCCTAGAGCCTGTGCTCCACAAGAGAAGCCACTGCAATGAGAAGCCGGCGCACCGCAAGGAAGAGTAGCCCCTGCTCACCGCAACTAGAGAAAGTCCACGTGCAGCAACAAAGACCCAACGCAGCCAAAGATAAATAAATAAATAAATTTATAAAATAATTAATTCCTGGTCACTTAAACTGTAAGTGTGAATAATAAGCACAGAGGACAGAGCATTGGAAATGCTATATATGAAATAAACGCTCATTGAAGGAAAACCACTGTAACTGTGGCCAAGGCTCTGAGCCCTCAAGCTATGTCTATTGTCCAGCCAGCAGGAGGTCCTGGGGGCAGGAAGGCCGGCCCGTGGGAATGACCACCCTTTACCGATATAAGTAAATGCTATTAATAGTCCCAGGAAATGGACTAGTTTGCCTCTATTTTACTAAAACGTGTGTGTGTGTATGCAGATAGCATTCATCAGATATTACCTGTAAAATATCTAGAAAGAGCCAGAAGTCCTGATGTGTGAATAGTCTCACATCCCAGTTTACTCCTGAAGAAGTATTCACGAGCCCTTCTGTCCCCCCTTTAGCTCAAAGATCACACGTAAGGAATCAAGGAGAAGAGTACGGGTCATTTGTCAGAATGCTGGATGCTTTAGCCAAGACCTGTTGGGTGTTTTCCCCCAGATGAACACGTGTAGTTTTTCTCTACATCTAAGTCTTGATCTTTACTATGAGCTCACTTGAACCCTTCCAGTAAAAAGCACAATGTAAAATTTTGGAGAATATATTAAAAACATGGATGGCCTCATATCTAGAAAAATACATCATTCTTTTCGATGTGAATGTCATTGACTTTCAAGGAAGCATTTAGCTCAAGTTCAAAAAGCAAATTCATCATCTTGGTTGGCTCCATCCTCTAACTCGTCAACTTACAAGATCTCAAGCAACACAGGTGCTCACGCTGACTTTTAAGAAAACATGTATCAATAGCCCTGCCTAAGAGGAATAGTATTCGTGGGGTTTTTGTTTGTTTTTTTGCGGTACGCGGGCCTCTCACTGTTGTGGCCTCTCCCGTTGCCGGAGCACAGGCTCCGGACGTGCAGGCTCAGCGGCCGTGGCTCACGGGCCCAGCCGCTCCGCGGCATGTGGGATCTTCCCGGACCGGGGCACGAACCCGTGTCCCCTGCATCGGCAGGCGGACTCTCAACCACTGCGCCACCAGGGGAGCCTGAGGAATAGTATTTGAAACCTCTTTTTCCTACTGCTTAACCTCCATTCTAGTACTAAACCCGAGGTAGCAATTTGCTTTCTTTAATAATTCTTCTATGAAGAATATGCGGGAAATTAATTTAAAATAATCACCATATTAAGTATGGTAATCCCCTAACTAACACCATGGTACAGGAGGGGTCCAAAATGAAATGAAATGGCCAGGACAGGTGTGGGGAGGTGGGGACGGATAGGCATCAATCAGGTACCAATCGTGATACTGGAAATCACACTCTCATCGGTTTCACTGCATCCAAGTCTCCCGTGTACTGATTAATGAATTTCAGCGGGGAGCCTAAAACTTTCACAAATTAGAGCAAATCTTCCATAAAATAAGCCACTGTAATATTTATCATGTACACTTCTACTCATTCCCTTCAGCTTGAAAATGGGCTCTTCTCAGGGCTTCCCTGGTGGCGCAGTGTTTGAGAGTCCGCCTGCCGATGCAGGGGACGCGGGTTCGTGCCCCGGTCCGGGAAGATCCCACATGCCGCGGAGAGGCTGGGCCCGTGAGCCATGGCCGCTGAGCCTGCGCGTCCGGAGCCTGTGCTCCGCAACGGGAGAGGCCGCAACAGTGAGAGGCCCGCGTAACGCAAAACAAACAAACAAAAAAAGGGCTCTTCTTTCCAGGTTTCCCTTTGGTGCCACAGGTAATGGACCCCATTTTCACACCACGGAATGGTCCATACTACATTGGTCCTTTTCTTGTTATTAACCAGGGAGCCGGCTCTTTCTGCAACCATGTGGTCACCACCAGAAAGTAACCTTGAACATCACATGGTTGGAAGCTGACACAGTCCCATGAACACATGTAGCATTTTGGCTTCCTCATTTCCTGTTACAAATTTCCCTCCCTCCTATTTTAGTAATTGATGTTCTCCCCAGGATAACCTCCTATCCATCCCTCATGCCTCTCTAGCATCTTGAAGTATTTTCTTTTTACCGGAAGGCTTTGGGAAACCTCCCCTAACGGGCTGCACCACTGCCCTCTCATTTCTAAAACGCTCCTTATCTGGCAATCAGTTCATGTCTGTTTATGTGGTTTGGCCAGGATTTCCACTTCATAAAAGATGAATTCACTGACTCTAAAAACATATGTACCTCTACAGATAATTATCCTCTGCGAATACCCGCCTTCTCTTATTTTCTCCCTTCTTTCTTCATGGTCAACAGTCTTCTGAGGCCTCTGATACTCAAAGCACAAAAATGTATTTTCTGATATTTAAGAAATTTTAGAGTTAAATAAGGCATCTTATTCAATTGCAGTCCTGTGCTATGATATAATTAACATTTAAAAGTAATGCATCCCATACAATAGAATAGTACTCAGACATTAAAAAGAATGAAATAGGGCTTCCCTGGTGGCGCAGTGGTTGAGAGTCCGCCTGCTGATGCAGGGGACCCGGGTTCGTGCCCTGGTCCGGGAAGATCCCACATGCCGCTGAGTGGCTGGGCCCGTGAGCCATGGCCCCTGAACCTGTGCGTCCAGAGCCTGTGCTCCGCAACGGGAGAGGCCGCGGAGGTGAGAGCCCCGCGTACCGCAAAAAAAAAAAAAAAAAAAAAGAATGAAATAATGCCATTTGCAGCTACATGGACGCAACTAGAGATTATCATATGAAGCGAAGTCAGAAAGAGAAAGACAAATACCATGTGATATCACTTATATGTGGAAACTAAAATATGACACAAATGAACATATCTATGAAACAGAAACAGACTCAGAGAAGAGACTTGTGGTTTCTGGGGGGATGGGTTGGGGGTTTGGGATTAGCAGATGCAAATTATTACATATAGAATGGATAAACAACAAGGTCCTACTGTATAGCACAGGGAAGTATATTCAATATCCTATGATAAACCATAATGGAAAACAATATGAAAAAGAATATATACGTATAACTGAGTCACTTTGCAAAAAAAAAAAAATGTGTTCCATTATGGAGAGAAATTGTTTTTATATTTACTGGGGGGAGTGGGGGAAGACATGTCTTTCTTTAAATATATACCAGCACAGTGAAAGCCATGTTAGTTTTAAACCTCACCAAGACAGAACTTTCTAGTAAATTATTTGTCAAAATTAATTAGTGATCATTCCTGAAATTATAGTTTATATGAATTCTAATTAGCCTGGCCACCCACTGATTGTATAATGGTAAAATGCCGTATAGTGAGTTACACGGTGTCGTGAGCTGGTCCCAACCAGTCAGACCCGGGACGGGACGGAACCCAGCTTTGCACCTGAACAGCTCTGTGAGGCCAGGCAAGTTCCTCAGTCTCTCTATTTCCCAAGTTCTTCATCAAGTGCAGACGATAAAACTGGTGCTTCAAGGTCACCGTAAGGAACGGATACACTCAATGTAAAACAACTGGTAGAGTATTTGGCTCGAATTAGATGCCTACTAATCTAACCTGCAGAAGCAGAGTTCAAATTGGTTCTCTGCAGATTTAGAAAGTCTTTAAATGGGGAAATAAGAAAGGAAGAGAAGGGAAGAAAAGGGAAGGAAGAAAAATGAGGAGAATATAATGTCACTATGCTCAACATTTGGGGTCATCTTCGAGGAGCTGTATCCATAATCAATGTCCAAAGCAGAGGAGACCTGCTCGGGCCAGGAAGCGAGTTGGATGACGATTTTCCTTGCTTCTCAAAGACCCGGAAACTCTATCTACATGAGAGGTGCTCCCAGGGCTGGGTGCCTAGACCCTATCCTTTGGAGCTGAGTACCATCTGTGCACGCACTAACGAGTCAGAGTGAGTGTGAGACTTGAGGACCTAGGAGTGAGAGCAAGTGACTTGAGGGAAGGACGCAGGTGCTGGAAAAGCCAGGAAACGAACCTGGGACATTGTCTAGAGGTCAGCAAGTGCTGAATATACAGCCTCTGAGTCCAGACCCAACATGAGCTAATAAAAGAGGTAGAGAGAAAAAAAATAATTCAAATAATTAGGAATAAGAGGAGACAGATAGGAAAAGGAAAAGCCAATGCATTCACGAATAAGGACAATGATAAAGACAGGCCACTGCAATATGCTACTCACAGTGAAGGTTTAAAACCACCCCTGGAACTTGCACAACAAGGGGCTCGGGATGACCCAAGTCAAATTCTAGGTCAGGTGCAGTGCCGTCCGGACACCGGCCAGGACTGTCACTCGTGTCCAGGCTTCGATTTCCTCATGGAAACAAAGGGCTGGGATGTTCTCTAAAATTTCCTGCAACTTTGCTCAGCTACATGCTTCAAGGGGTAGATTCTATGGTGCATTTTTAAAAATCGGGGTACCGCTGACTTACAAGGTTGTGCTTGTTAGTTTCAGGTGTACAGCAAAGTGATTCAGTTGTATATACATATGTTTTTTTTTCAGATTCTTTTACACTATAGGTTATTATAAGATATTGAACATAGTTCCCTGGGCTACCCAGTACGTCCTTGTCGTTTATCTATTTCATCCGTGGCCCATTTTAAGTCGAACCCTGTGTCTGACGGACTCAGTCTATAGGATGGGCAGTGGCCAGGTGACATCAGGCGGGTAAGGCTGATTCATAAGCAAGAGGGTGATCTCTGAATGCCAGGGCCATGGGCACTGCCCTGGGGATACCTTTCTTCTTTGGAATGTCTCCTCTGACGGAACAGGACCAGTGAGGGAGGCAGGCAGCTTGGCTACACAGCTTCTGCCCCATACCTGCTGTGCCCTGCCCACGATGGGCCTGTTCTCTCTGGAAGGTCGGCTCTGAGTGGCCCAGGGGAGCCTGGCAGCAGCCTGGGAAGAAGCCAGTTCAAAGGCATATTTAGGATGAGTTATGTGAAAATTGCCCACAACATCATGTTTTTCTTCTTCTCTCACATTGTCAGCATTTATGAAACCCACGTCTCCATTCCCCTTCCTTTATTTTCATCGGACTCACAGTTGGTGGAGAATGTTTTCAGAACCAAACCTGGAGCTGATAAATAGCATCGGTTTAATGGTAATAAAGGAACAGAGTCGAGATGGAATGAAAGCCTGGGCTTAAGTAAATAATGACACAAAACCCTATGATTTTGTAAAGAGAAATTTCATGGAAATGTTTCATGTTTTTGTTTCAACATGATGATAAGTGGAAGCAAAGCATGGGTAGAGAAAGGATCATTTTAGTCCTGGAAGGAAACTTGAGAATTCAGTTCACTAAATATTTATTAAACCCTACTTGGGGCTAGGGGTTGTGGTTACAAAAGCCAGTAGGATGAGGTCCCTGGTTTTTTAAAAAAAATTATTTATTTATCTTATGTTTTGGTTGCATTGGGTCTTCGTTGCTGCACACGGGCTTCCTCTAGTTGCGGTGAGCAGGGGCTACTCTTCGTTGCTGTGCGTGGGCTTCTCATCGCGGTAGCTTCTCTTGTTGAGGAGCACGGGCTCTAGGCTCGTGGGCTCAGTAGCTGTGGCACGTGGGCTCAGTAGTTGTGGCATGTGGGCTCAGTAGTTGTGGCATGTGGGCTCAGTAGTTGTGGCACGTGGGCTCAGTGGGAGCCCACCAGAAGTGGGATCTTCCCGGACCAGGGCTCAAACCCGTGTCCCCTGCATTGGCAGGCGGATCCTTAACCACTGCACCACCAGGGAAGTCCTGAGGTCCTGGTTTTTCAACAGCTCAAAACATATTAGGGAGACAGATACAGCCTCTGCCTGTGCTTGGTCTCTTCTGCCTCAAGTCCCTTCTGCATTGCCCCTGCTCTGCTGCATGGAGCTGACGCCTGAAGACTGCAGGTTCCAGTAGCTCCAACTGGGTCCTGCCAAGTGGGAGGTTCTGGTAAGAGACGAGCGGGTGGGACGCAAGGAGAAGCCAGGATTTCTCCCTCTGCCTGCAGGTCTCCAGAGTGGCTCTGTGTCCCCTGCACCCTTGCTCTTCCTGGACACGCCCGCGAGGACTGCTGCTCCGGGGAGTGGTCCAGCCCCTTCCCTCCACTCTCCAGCCTGGGGTGGGGGGGGGATTTTCTGTTGTGGTTCACCTCTGGCTACCCTCTGAGCCCTCGTATTACTTGCACAACCAATTATTTGAATTAAAACAAAACACTATCAGGGACTTCTCTGGCGGTCCAGTGGTTAAGACTTCGCCTTCCAGTGCAGGGGGTGCGGGGTTGATTCCTGGTCGGGGGGAGCTAAGATCCCACATGCCTCGCAGCCCAAACCCAAAACATATAAAAACAGAAGCAATATTGTAACGAATTCAGTAGAGACTTTAAAAACGGTCCCCGTCTTAAAAACAAAACAAACAAACAAAAAACGCTGTTTAAAATAATTAGCCTGGCTTCTGTATTCCTGGTTAGACCCTGACTAAGGTACAACAAATTAATGATGAGACAGTGGAATAGATGTTCTTCTAGCAGTTTGAACGCTTCAGAGCTATGGGTGGGCACGGAGAGAAAGATTAATTTTGCTCAGAAGACGGGAGAAGACCCAACCAGGTAGTAACACCCCTCATGGTGAAACCCTGACAACTGATGAGCGTTTGGTCCTTGACAGGTGAGCCAAGTCTTAAGAGCTGAGGAAGAAGGATGGGGGGTGTTTCCCCAGGGAGACAAGCGTAACCAGGAGCTTGGAAACAAACAGCAAGTTTCCAGCAAAGGGTGCAGTGAAAGAAGATGCTGGGTAAGGAGGTGGTAGGGCTCCACTGGGGGGATCCTGAAAGCCCTTCCAAGGAGCTTGGGATTTGCTCTTTATATCGCTGTGACCCTTAGTGCGTTTCTAAGCAGGGACAGGATTGCAATACAGAGTAAGGCACAGTGCGAAGGAGGCTATGACACGAAGACCACACAGAGTAATTGTTCCAGTTGAGTGAAAGCTGACGACGGCCACCACTGTCACGGTAGCAGTTGAGACCACGGAGAAGAGTGGATTTATAGGACATACTGGTGATGGAAAGGATGGAGCTGGAAAAAGACAGATGTGTAGGCCAGGGATTAGTAGTAAGAATATAAGAAAAGTTCCATGTTCCACGTCGGAGCCTGGAGATGAACACTGATGCTCACAGGCCCACAGGTGGCAGTCAATGAGTTTGATTTCTGAGGAGTTGACTCCGCGGTGACCATATAAACACACAGGTAAAAAGCGTGAGAGGGTCTTACAGATGCGAGTCTGGTCCTCACAGAAAAGGCGGGGGGGGGGGGGGCTGGAGATCTATATCGGCAATGCCAGCACTTCTATTTAGTTGAAACATGGGAACTGAAGAGATGACCAGAAGAAGAGCTACGAAACCCACGAAGGACTGAACTCAACTCTGACAAACACGGCACTCAAAGGCCAGGAAGAGAAGAACCAGCAAGTGAGATGGAAAGAGATGCATAGAAGGGAATTAGGCAAGAGAGATAATTTGGGTGTCAACAGAAGAGCCCTCAGGTATTGAGAGCCACGAAGGCAGTCACTTTTTATATTTATCCACGATAACCTAAGAGAACTTAATTCTTCAAGACAACTTTCCCACCAGATCAAAAATCCAGACAAACACAAACAAGAACTCTGATGGAGACGTTTGAAGCCGAAAAGATTCCTGACACCAAGTTCAGGCATTAGCACGCACCCCGCAACGTAGCTTGTAAACGGTGGCTTTTCCCGGGGGGAAACAAATAGCGACCTTGAGAACAATCAATGTCTCCTTCACCCGATAGAAACCTGCCAGAAATAAGTAAATCCTAGTTTTAGGAAAGGAAAAGAATTTCCTGACCAAAAAGATCAGAATACTACTTATGAATTTTCAGTCATGTTTCATTGACATTTTTTCTCATCTGCTGTTTTAAAAGATGGAAATAAGCTTTCCTATTTTATTTTTCAACATTTTTGAAGTGTGTTCATGTTTTCCCTGAAACTCTAGTGCTGAGTTGACAGTGAGGCATACTGGGAAAGCACAGGGTTTAAGAGTCAAACAGGAGTTGGTGCAAATTTATCTCCGTCACTTCCTGGCTCTGCAGTTTCGGGGCGATAAGCGTAACAGATGGCCTACCTGTGCTATTTACCTGGTGCCGAGTTGAATGAAATAAAAGATGAGCTCATTTCATTTATCTCTGCCATTACTTTAGGAAGTAGGCGTTTTTACCCCTTTCTCAAGGCTGAAACTTAAGCTCAGACATTTTAGTACCTTGCTTGAGGGCATACAGGCTGAATGTAGCTAAATTGGGAGGGGGACCCGGCTCTGTCCCACCTCAAGGGCCACACCTCATCCGATGCACTACAGCGTTTTTGTGGTCTCACAAACACCTCCCACCCGGATTCGGTTGTTAGAATCACTAAATAAACGCTCCACCTGAAATGTGAACACCAGGTAGCCCCTAATCGATATTACGATGCGGGAGGAATGCTAGTTTGAAATACTAACCTTGCTGAGAACTAGAATGTAAACTGACCAGTAGGACTTTACTAGGTAGGGCAGCCCAGCCCAGCCCAGCCCATCCCAACGTAGTTAATTTTTCAAAACAAATCTCCAAGAACCTCAATACTGTACACAATTATTTATAAGTTATCTAATGATTTGTGATAATAAGGAATGAGGTCACACTAGGTCTGGGGGACGCATGTAACCTGACATCTTAAATTTAAATGTCCCTTTTTACAAAAGGGGGAACCGAGGTGTAGGCTGGACATGAACCTTGGGTTCTCCTGCGGAGAAGCAAACGCTTTGGAATGTCCCTACCTGTGCTGGAGCCTTTGACCCACACCCTATCACTGACCACATGGGTCCCGGACTGCCAAGCTACTAACTCTTTCCTTTATGATTCTAAGGATAAATTCTAATGGCTCTCAGCACATTTCTTCATGGTGAAGCCCAAATGAGTCCCCTCTCCTGGACTCCCACTGTGCTGCCTTGGTACATCACAGGACACTGGCTGAGAAAACCTCTTTTGAGTCCCTGCCAATCACCCTAGTACCCGTGACTCTGCTGCCATTATTTATTCCAGCATAAGCCCTAGCTGTTGAGGGTCAATTATTCCATTGACCAGGCATTACAATAATTCCTGGTAATTAAAAGAGGTACTTATGTGAATCTGGGTGCATATTGAAAGAAACATTAGTCCTTTTGTCAACTTGGCAAGTCTATTGTTCTGAGACAGGCCCAACCAATTAACATCTTTTGCCAATCCCTGTCAGCTGCGGCTTGAAAGAAAGGAGAGAAAGGGGGTCACTCAGATGCTAACTTAGATACAATTGTGTCAGAGCTGTCTGGAGGGGGCTGGCTTTAAAGAAACCACCGGGGGGTTTAATGAAGCAAACAGCTTGGGTCCCAGTGACCCTGCAGGGGTAATTTTAAAAAGACCCTTCTGTATTCCTTTGCCAAATAGAAGAGGGGCATCACAAGAAGCCCTTGCTTAAAAAAAAAAAAAAAAAATTAAGAGAGGGATAATCATCTATTTAATCTGCTCATTAAACAAATCTCTCAGGCGGACTTAACATGAATTAGCACTTCTCTAAAAAGGCAAAATGTGACATACAGCAGACAGCTCAGGTCATTTGAAAGGTCACAGTTCTTTGTCCTAAGCTCAACTGTTAATGTGTTAATATTCGATGATATGGAGCAAAGACCACCACCTTCATTCAACCCTGGGAGAAGAACAGTATATGTTTTCCTAACTGGAAAACACAAACACTTTCTTCAGGTCCCGACACAGATCAAGGCATAAGCTAAATATAGAAGATGGCCTCCGTTGCGTGCCTTTCAAACATAGGAATTAAGAGAGAGGAGAGAAAGCCACAGCCGAATCAGCTGGCTCCCGGCACTGCTTTCCACCTGACACTGCTGGGCTCACACGTGTGGTAGGAGCTTGAACAAGACTTCCCTCCTGCAGGGACCCTCAGGACCTGGGGGCCACTTGGTCTGAGGACCACAGCCTGGAAACAAGGACTCCAGTGGCTGAGGCTCCAGGGAGGTTCACATTGACAATATCTGGAAGGCAAACTTCCTGGAAAACAGTGGAATCTATTGTTCACCAGTGAAACATCACACTGACACCTACACCATTCAAAGACCTCAGTTGCCTCTAAAGGGGGATGACTATATTAGGGGAAACACTGACTGAAACTGCCTGCCCTGGCCAGGCAAAGGCAGCAACAATTTGCACGAGTTATTTTATGACAGGAGATCCTGGTAAGGAACAGGGAACTAACAAGCCACCACCAACCAGAAGAATTCGGGAAAGGTCAAAAGGAGAGAGGAGATGCCAGTCCACACGTTCTACCAACCTCCCAGAATCCTCCTTGCTGGAATCCATCTTGGCTGAGCGATGTGCACGTGCCACCAGGAAGGACCCTGAGTCAGAGTGATTGGCCAGAGGCAACCCGGAAACTAACCCCATCACCATAAACCCCAAGACTGCGAGCCACGTGGCAGAGCAGTCCTCCCGGGTTCCCTTACCCTCCTGCTCTCCGCCCGGGCGCCCCTTCCCAGTAAAGCCTTTTGTTTTGTCAGCACGTGTGTCTCCTTGAACAGTTCATTTCCGAGTGTTAGACAAGAGCCCGCTCTCGGGCCCTGGAAGGGGTCCTCCTTCCTGCAACAATTAGTCTTCCCTCCATATTTACTAATCATTTGTAGCTGCTGTGAATGGGGTGGCTGTCATGTAGAGAAGGTGTCTACAAGGAGGCGTGAAGACTTACACAATCCTTGAACCAGTCAACCTAGACCCTCACATAGGACGCTTATACCAGTGGAAGAATTGTTTCACGGGAAAAGAGCAAAAAGGCCAGTCCTGGACCACTTTTGCAAGAGATAGGAAATACTTTTTGACAAGAAACGTTAACTATCATAAGAAAAAGAGAGTGAGTGAGGCCCATGTCAAGAGAAACCAACACTCAAACAAACTTGCACAGCCATATCCATGGCAGCATTATTCACAATAGCCAAAAGGTGGAAATAACACACATGTCCATCAACGGATAATGGATAAACAAAATGTGGTCTGTACTCATGGGGTTCAGGACACGCTATCCCCAAATACGGCACCTTGGCAGAACGAATAGTTTAAGTTGAAGGAGTTTGAGAAAATGGCAGAAGCAGGAAGGTGTCTCTGACCTTCTCCTGCCCAGCACCCCTGAAGCGGGTTAAGGACCTTCACGTGAGAGGACCCCCCACACCCAGAGTGAAGAGCGTGGACACAGAAGGGATCCCCACAGACAGGCCTTGCTGAGTCCCCCCCCAGTTCACCACCCTGAGCTCACACTCTGCTCAGCACGTCCTTCCAGAACTTTCCACTCTTTACCAAACTTAGCATAAACACATTCAGATTCAACCATTTCTTTGGGTCTTCATTTCCTTATGAAGGTTCCTGAGTCACATAAAACTTATATGAATAAATCTGTGTGCTTTTCTCCTGCTAATCTGTCTTCCTCAGTTTAATTTTCAGACCCAGCTAGGGACTCTAACAGGGTGAAGGAAAACTGTTTTCCTCCTCTACGAAGCATTTAATGGAATCATGTTATTTGCCCTTAGAAAGGAATGAAATTCTGATGCGTACTATGACAGAGATGGGCCTTGAACACGTTATGCTAACTGAAATAAGCTAGACACAAGGGACAAATATTGTATAATTCTACTTACACGAGGTACCTAGACTAGGCAAATAGAGAAAGACAGAGAGGGGCTGGGGGTGAGGGTGAGTGAGGAGTTAATGGGTACAGATCTTCTGTTTGGGAAGATGAAAAAATTCTGGAAGTGAATAGTGGGAATACTTGATGCCACTGAACTGTACACTTAAAAGTGGCTAACGTGATTAAAAATTAATATAAACCAGAATATGACGTGGATAGCGCATCATAGCTACCTGACGTTACCAGCTACATTATTCTAGAAACTCATGTTACAAAGCTTGTGAAACTATTCCCTCGGAATGATTTCATTATAGTAACATAAATGTGTACTCAGGATTTCCTTTTGTAGGAAAGTAAATAATTACAAGATAAATCAATCAGCAACTCCAATGTCTATTTGCAAAGCTTTCCTACCCAGCTTAAACGTATCAGGTTGAAATAAAGATTTAATACATGGATATTACTGATAAATAAGAATCCTCAAAGTTCAAGGTATACTTTACATAATCTAAAAATTTAACACTATAAGTTCAGTTTAACGCCACGTGTATTTACTTTTATGAATACTCCTTAACACTGTTTGTTCCTCTTATTTCCCAACGAATATGTTCTACTTTATTGGCTTGTTAAATAAAAGTTAAGTATCACACACTAAAATTATTCAAAATCACTCAGTCAACTGTCCCCACTATAAAAGGGCCATGAAACAAAAATGCTGCCCAAGTCCGCGGAGCCAGGATCACGATTGCCTGAGAGCTGCTCCTCTGAGGTCAACTGCTTCTGAGGAGAGCAGCAGTCAGTTGGTATTTGAACTGTCTTCCCTCTTTGGAACTTGTTGTCTGAACAGTCAGTCATGTCAGCTTTGGTTCAGCCCCCTTGAGGCTTAAACCAAGTGAAGCCTGAATTCACCATTTAGTGCTGCAGCAGCCGTGGGGCGTCTGGAATTTGTCGAGCGCAGTGAGCCTTACAATGGCACAGCTGCTGTGGAATGCTGTTACAAGACACCCACGGGGCTGGGGCCTCATGGACACCCTGTTTATTCGGAACAGGGAGGCCAATCACTGCTTCATTACCTTCTCACCAGACAAGAAGTTGCAAGCAGGAAAGTATCCAAGAGCAGTCTAAGGACCAATGGGGAAATCCTCAGCTCCTCTGCAGCCCTAACTGGATAAGACAACTCAATGGGTGAAATTCCATTCAGCTCGCCTATGTCACTGTGACCACAGACCAGAGTGCCCAGAATACAGCTGCCCGGCTGTGAGCACACAGGATTGGTGACTCATAGAAACTATCCGTTGTCTATATGTACCACGTCTTCTTTATCCACTCATCTGTCGATGGACACTTAGGTTGCTTCCATGTCCTGGCTATTGTAAACAGTGCTGCTATGAACATAGGGGTGCGTGTTATCGCTTCGAATTATGGTATATTTATACAATGGAATACTACCCAGCCATAAAAAGAATGAAATAATGCCCTTTGCAGCAACATGGATGGACCTAAAGATTATCATACTAAGTGAAGTAAGTCAGACAGAGAAAGACAGATATTGTATGATATTTGTATGTGGAATATATTTTAAAAAATGATACAAATGAACTTATATACAAAACAGAAATAGACCCACAGACATAGGAAACAAACTCATGCTTACCAAAAGGGAAAGGTGGGGAGAGAGAAATTAGGAGTTTGGAATTAACAGATACACACTACTATATATAAAATAGAAAAACAATAAGGACCTACTTATAGCACAGGGAACTATACTTAATATTTTGTAATAACCTATAAGGGAAAAGAATCTGAAAAAAAATAGATACCTATGTATGTATAACTGAATCACTTTGCTGTACACCTGAAACAACACAACATTGTAAATGAATTATACTTCAGTTAAAAAGAAAAGAAACTATAAACACGGGTGCATGAAAGACCTGCTCTACAGATGCAGGAGCAAAGAGAGTGTATCTCGATAGGAAGCCAGGAGGCATGGAGACGCCAGCTCCCACGGAGATTTCTAAGGTTTATGTCAAATCATGGCAGTTATATAAATTATTTCAATTTTGATAGTCTGATGTGGGGGGGGGGACACTAGACCGTAGAGTTGATTTGTTACCGGAGAACCATTATCCGAAAAAAACTATCAAGGATACAGAGATAAGTAAAGTCTTAAAATGACCCAGCAATGCAACAGGACAGCTTAACTCCTGAAAAGAACCTGTGCGACCCCACTTCTGCTCACAGCCAGCTTCACCAGGTCACACTTTGGTCCATCACAGAACTCTGAGAAAATCTCTTTTCACTCTATAATCTACTGCATTTATTTAAGAATGTAGTATGATATCTGATAGCCAAAGACACAGGGGCCAAACCTTGGATGGGAAATAAAGGTAGGACAAGAGAAAAAAAAAAAAGGGGGGAGGATTGGGGGTGGGAAGAGGGCATGTGGAAAGCTTGTAATGGCAAAAAGGGAATAATAAAAATCTGTCAGAGGCCTGATGATCAAGTAAGGTTTGCATTTGACTGTCTTCAGAAAATGTCATTGATTGCTATTTACAGCTGAAAGCAGCCTTAGAGATCTGCACGTCCCTATCATATGTATTCACGAAATGACTGTTGAATGGCTGGGTCAACAGACCCTTTTATTGTATAAATGAGTCAAGCAAGAGATGTAAAGAAATCTCAGACTTCTGTCGCAGAGGAACCCACCAAGGAGGCCAAGATTCCAAACAAGTGTTAGTATAAATGGTGAGCAAAACGGGGGGGGGGGGGTTGATTTTAATTTAGTCCCCTTTCCAAGTTATCATTTGTTGGGATGTGACAATATACCAGTTTTTTGAATGTTTTCGACCCTGTTTTAACTGCTCGACAACCCGTATTGATTAAGGAGCTGTGCTCCAAGCCCGATGTGCTCATCAGGCAGAAACAAAGATGCAAGGTCCAGCCGGGGGCCACCATGTCACAGAAGCCAGGATCTCCTATCCAAAGGCTCTCGTTTTGTCATCTCCATAATTAAGTAGGAAAAGCAACAGGAAAGCAAAGATTTGGGTAGGATGTATTCACAAAAGGACAGGAACAGGAAGAAAGGGCAGGGAGTCTGGGTGGAGAGAAAGATGGAGACCATTTCATACAGAAACACAGCAGAATTCACGGAAAGGCAGAGCAGAAAGGAGGGAGGGGACCCTGATGCTGGGCAGGGGGTGCCAAGGGGTGCGTGCAGTGGGATGGGCTGTGGGGAGCCTGGGACACGGGGGAGGTGAGTGCAAGGGGACTAAGGGAATCACCGCAGATTCTGGACAGAGGGACATAATGAAAACGGGCTTTCAGAAAAGTCAAGGGTGTAGCTGTGCGTGTCCCAAGAGAAGAGACTGGAGCTTCCTGCCCCGCAGGAAGCAATAAAGGACACGAAAGTTTACACTCAGGCGGGAAGAGACTCGACAGGATGCAGGCAGATTGGCTGTGAAGGCAAATCACGGCAGAGAACAGAGATGATCAGAGACCTGGGACACGAGTCAGAGGATGAACAACAGCAACAGAGAAATTAAGGGGGCGTCTGTTTCAAAAGGGAGTGAAGAAGAGAAAAGATAAGTTTCAGACAGTAAAGTTTAAGGGCAGGGCAGAACCCATGAGGGGCACAGCTGGCAGGTGCCCCTGGGATGGAATAAAGAGGGAGCGGGGACCACGGGCACCCTGGGAGAGAGGATTTCTTGACGATCAGCAAAGAACTAAGGGGAAAGGAGAGTGAGAAGCGGCACGTGCTGAACGCGGATGTGCCCACGGGCTTTCTTGTAAGTTCTCGTTTGTGCACAGCAGCCCCACAGGGTGAGGAGGGAAGATCCTGGAAGATGCAGGATGGGGACCCAGGAAAGTGCAGCTCACAGGGGCCTGGCAGCGTCCTGCAGGGAAGCAGCCGACAAGGGGGCTGAAGCTGGTCAGCGGGCAGAGGGCGACCAGCTGGGGGACTGCAGAGTCCGGACTTCAGCTGGTGACAGTGACCTCTGCTTAAGAACTGAGCAACAGAGGCTCCAGGCTCCCTAAGTAGACAGGAGTGGAGAGGAGCAAGCAGCAAAGGGGGTCAGCCAGGTTTTTTTTTTTTTTTTTTTTAAAACGTTCTTCTGTTTTAAATAAGAATAGAGACCAGAATATTAAAAGACACGAGGGAGCGGGGAGGGGAAGGGCATAGGAATGGGGTGAAAACAGAATCAAGGTCCATTACAAAGTGATAGATGGTAGGATCAGAGAACTGGAAGAAAAGTTAAATCTGGAGAGCCAGAGAAAAATCTTATTTGTTTAGAAGTGAATACACAAGAGGTGTCCCTTAGAAAGTCTTCCTTAAAAATATTTTTCATGTAGAAGTACGTCCTGAGGTCATCTGCTGAAAAAGAGAACAGCAGAGCTTAAATTTAGGCAAAGGAGAAGGCAGGCAATGGACAGTAAGGGAACAGCGGGTAACCTGGGCTCTCCCTTCAGGACCAAGGAGTCAGCGCTGGACACACACACTTCTCCTTAGAGATGTGTGTGTGTGAGCGCGTATGCACGTGTATCCAACCACCAAACACTCAAGAAAACCCAATAAAGGTATCTCATATCATCAAGATAATTGTTCTTTCGGTGCACTACTTAAAGAACTGTATTTAACAATGTGCTAGATGTCGAGGATAAAGCGATGGGATGTTCCCATAACCTTTTAGGCATTTAGAGTCCGACGGGCAGCAGTCTAACTGTAATGGAATAAGACAAGGATAGGCCAGACCAGCTGCTCTAAAAGTAACCAGTGATTACTGCGTTAGTTGTGGAGAAAAGAGGGCATAAGGGAAAATGACACTTAACCACGGACATCTGAATCAAAACTTGAACCATGCAGAGAGTAGGGGAGAAAGCGCTGGGGCAGAGACAAAGCACCTGGACAGGAAGCCACGTGACACGCCGGGAAGACACGATGTTTCTGTAGGTGGCAGGCAGGCAAGCAGCAGGACTGACTTGGGGTCCCCAGGGGTCCCGTCTGCACAGGGTCTTGGCTGTCACCTTAAGGACTCTGGGCAGTGACTCCGGGGAAAACGGGGAGCTGCTGCAGGTTTCCACCGGGGGACACCCGCGGTTTAAGATCTCGCTCTCTGGCAGTGATGGTTTTCCACCTGGGCTGGGGCCTGGATGACCTGGGGACCCTGTAAAAATATCAACTTCTGGTCCCCAAACCCTGAGGTTCTGATTCAACAGGTCTGAGGTACAATCTACACAACAGTATTTTTTTGAGGGGGGGTACACGCGCCTCTCACTGCTGTGGCCCCTCCCGCCGCGGAGCACAGGCTCCGGACGCGCAGGCTCAGCGGCCATGGCTCACGGGCCCAGCCGCTCCGCGGCATGTGGGATCTTCCCGGACCGGGGCACGAACCCGTGTCCCCTGCATCGGCAAGCGGACTCTCAACCACTGCGCCACCAGGGAAGCCCCCGGCATTTGTTTTTAAATCATCTATTGAGTTCCTGTTTTCAGCTGAGAACTCAACAGTAAATAAAATAGATAAAAGTCGCAGCGTCAGAGAGCTGATGCGGGTGGGAAAGCAAATCAAAGACAAAAGGAAGCTACACGGAATATCAGAAGGGGAGCAACAGCGGGGATGAAAATTCAGCGAGGGTGGTGGGGTGACGCACACACGTCACCATGGCTGTGGACGGAGGCGAGGCTGAGGACCTGAGTGATGACCCGGAGGGCGACAGCGCCAGGACAGGGACCTCTGAGCAAAGGACGACTAGTCGGTTTACAAGCTGAGGACGGAACTTACCTCAGGTGGTGGAATGGTGAGAGCAGCGGGGCAGAGAAGAGTGTGTAAGGCAGGCAGTGGCAGAGGACGGTCACGAGTGGTCTCCTGGACCATCGCAGGGACTTGCTCTGAGTGAGGCGGGCAGTGCTGGAGGTTTCCGAGCAGAGGAGGGACAGGAGTGACCCAGGCTCCAAACCGTCCTCTAGGCGCTGTGTTGACAACGGACTTAGAGGGACCAGGACGGAGGTAGGGAGATCAGGTGGGCGGCAGCGGGGCTGGAGAGAGCGGTGGGACCCCGATGCGCGCTGTAGGGAGGGCTGAGATGAAGGGAAGAAGGACAGAAGTGGCAGCCAGACCCCATGAAGGTGAGGAAACTGGACAGCAAGGTCAGGGTCACGCTGCCCACCTCGGGACGCGTGCATGTGCGGAGCGAGGGAGGGGAGAAGCCAGGGATGGGTCCCTGGTTTGGGTTACGTGAAAGCAAGATGGGGTTCACAGCAGGAGAGGCAAGTGTTGTTCTGCTTTGTCCCCTCATCTCTGTTGCACGCGTGCGTGTGTGTCTGTGTGCGCGTGTGTGCAGGGGCTGTAAAAGTTAGTTACTATTTTGCCATGTTGATTTTGAGACGCCTAGAGACCAAGAGTCATTCAGGAGGAAGTGACCAGTTGAAAAAGCTGGAAATTCACGCAATCAGCGTGGGCCTGAGGCTCAGGACGAGGTCTGGGCTGGACACAGACTTGGGGTCATGGTCCAAAAGCAGTGGTTGACGTTGCAGCTATGATGCGACCGAGCCATTTCCAACGAATGAATATAATCGACTCTTTGAAATAATCATGGTCCAAAACGTAAATACAGACACGTAGCATCTACACTCATCTTTGCCCACCAGATATGGGGATTCTATGGATAGAAGCTGGATTTCCTATTCCAAAAATGCCCAACATTTGGACAAATAACCCAATCGGCTTGTGCAGAAAAATGTCCAACCTCCCTCAAGGCTTTGGGGAGGCGGGTAAAGAGATATTACTGAAGCTTCAATGTGTAAGTAAAAACGAAGACCAGATAGACCATTATCACATCACTCTGCAGTCAGATAATGCCTTCTGGCAGGAACTGAATTTGCCTTTTGAAAGGCCAAGATGGTGGCGGGAGAGATGGGTTCCCACAGGTCTGCTGAGGAATCTCCCTTTCCTGCTCAACGTTTTCATTGTTCTTTCTCAAACTCCATGTTTTTGTTCCATTTGTTTGCCAAGAATTTTTAATCTTGTTGTCTTTTGCTATAAATACTAGGCTACTTACTTAAGGGGTCCCCAATCTAGGTCAATATAACCAAATTATTTGGAATTATCTTTAGTTAGTCATCTTCCAATTTGGTAGATCACCTAGTATTTTATACGCCTGCACATATAACATTTTCATTCACACCATCTTTATGGGTTTAAAAGCCGTCCCTCTGAGTGCCCAGGGATGAGCTATTGTCAGAACCAGCAATGATCATTTACAAATAAACACCACATCCTGTTTGGAGAGAGTTTCCCAGCCAACAGGCTAGAAGAGGCCTCTCTGGAGTGGAATCTAATCTGACTTTGAAATCTCAGCCACCCACAGCAGTTTCTTTGTTATCAACGGCAGTTTAAAGCCTGGCTGTTTACGCCTCTCAGAAAGGGACCTGTGAAATGACGGTTCCTGCTTCTAAGATCTGTATATGAAAATAATGGGAAAACGCGTAATTAAAACTTTTATTTTATCCTATCTAGTTGACTTAGTTTCTTTTACAAATCGTACTTTAAATTATATGTATCTAAAACAGCCATGAATACAAACTCATGGCCATGATGAATTTTTGCATAAAAATGTACATCTCCTGAGTATAAAATATAATTCCTTTAAAGGTACACGCACGCATAGAAGACTTCTCAACTCCAAGTACTACGTGTGACTTTTTTTTTCCCCCTTGGACACGAACACAGATGCTGCTGGAGCTCCTTACTTAACGAAAGTTCTCCAATCCCTCAAAATTCCCCAAGCCTCTTCGGCTCGGTCCATTTCTCTCTTTCCTGCTCTTCAAACTAACGCTCAGCTTCCGTGTGCTACTTCCGAAATCCCTTGGTCCAACGCTCGTATCACCCACTTCCAGTACCACCCAGGCTGGCAGAAGCCTCCAGAGATGCTTCCTCCTCCAGGGGAAGCCCGGCACCTTCAGCAAATCTCATCAGCCTCATTTAGTAGCCATCCCTGTCTTTCTTCGCCCCCTAAGCTTCTCCCCTTCCTCCTTAGACCAATGGAGAGTCATTCCCTGGGGCCCACCTCTGAGCACAGCACTAATTATACTGCCGTTTGCTTCCAGGACTGTTCTCTCACCGAGACCCAAACTCCACGAAGATGCTCTCTGATTTTCTTGCTTCTTCCACGTAGCCCCACGGCACTAACACGGCCAGAACAGAGGGGTTGATTCCCCCGCAAACCCACACCATTCCCAGTGTTTGCCGCCTTGCTAAGCGGCACACACCATCTCCCCACTTGCTCAGACCAGCCAACACCCGGAAGGTGTCTGGGATTCTTCTCCTTCCCCAAGCCCCTAATCCAATCCTTGTGCAAGCTCCGTGTATCCTGGACACATTTCCCTCACCTCCACCCACCACTCACTCCAAGTCATCGTTGCCTAACCTGATTGGCCGAGGCTGGGCCATCCCGGGGTGCCTTCCCGCCTCCACTCCTTCCAGGGTACCATCTCTCTCCTACACAGCGGCAGCTTCATCTTTTAAGATGTATATAACAGATCGTGTAGTATGCCTGTTGAGAACTCTTCAAAGCCTTTCCATCGCACTGAGAATAAAACTCAAGTTTCTTACTTTGTCCTTTACAAAGGCCTCCATGGTCTGGCCACTGCTCACCCCTCTGCATCCCTTTCCCGCTACGTCCTCTGCACGCACTCCAGCCCCACCAACCGCTGCTCTGACTAGGAACATGCCACGCCCCATACCCTCTACTCCCTCCTTCACCTCCGGCTTGAGCTCCCTGGGCTCCCTGAGGCCATGGAGACCCCAGCCAAGGCGGGAGGGAGTCACTTGCTGTTGTAATTCTCTGCACAGTAACGATAACAATAGTTTCTCCTGCTTATATGCCTATTCATGTGTGGCTGCCTGACGTCACTAGGAGAGAAGCTCAAGGAGAAAAGGGGCCCCGGCCTCCATCCTGGCTGAATCCCAGGTCCTAGGACAGTACCTGGGACATCGTAGCCATGGATTAACTTGTACTGAACGGACTACACACAGAGTTTTTGACAGAAAAGACTCCCAAACTATTTCAGATAGGCTGACACTGTGAAGTGAGAAAAATCCTATAATAAGTGTCATTTACCAAGTAACTATCATAGGAGTTTCCCAACACCTGTGTTTTCTCACAAAACCCTTAATAAATTGGATCCTAAATCCTCCACCTGCCAGACATGCTTGAGAGGGTAACCAGGCTGTGGCACGTCACGTGGCAAGGGGCAGAGACGCTGATGCTGGGCAACCCCAGGGTGTCCTGGGCCTTCTGGGGTGTCCTGGCTCTTCTGGGGTGTCCTGGCTCTGTGAGCTCCAGCAATCGTACCGGAACCAGGGAAAGCCTGCATCCATGCTTGTCAGAAACAACCCTCCCCAGACCTACACTAAGACATGATCTGCTTGAAATGTCCAATACGCTTGATGGGAACAGTCCAAAACCCGGCCTGATACTAACCACCTCGTAACACATTGTGCTGGCGTGAAAGGCTTTCAGACCCGGGTAGTGTTTGAAGAATATTTTCAATCAGGAGTCATTTAACGACCCAGTCCTCATGGGCATGCAAAAACCCACCGAGCACACAAAACAACACCTCTGCGCTTCACACAAAGAAAACCTAGCCTGGGACCCCATACAAGTCACCTGTGCTTGTGACGAGGCCACTGCAGAGGAGGGGAGGAGACGCAGGAGAAGCTTCCAGCCGTAAAGGGGAGATAGCCCTGTACTCTATGTGCACAGACCTTCCCCGAGCATCGCATTAACACAGGTGGAAGGGACAAGAAAAGTCACTAAGGAGAGTGAAAAGAAAGTTTCCATGGCTCTTCACTTACTTTCTACAGGCATCAGGAAACTTCCTCTCCTTGAGCCCAAATAAATCTCTTATAACCAAAGAGATGCCACACCACGTCCAGAGAGGCCCGACATGGTAAGTACCCAAACTGACATGACCTCCTGACAAAAATGAGAAGACATTCAAGGTCACACATTTTCTAAAAGGACACAAAGCCTCAAAATCAAGCAAACGACAAAAAAACACCAGTCCAATCAATCTGTTAGACACGTTACCTTGGGATTTCTTCTCAACGTGTCAGACAAAAGAAGACCATCATTGGTCTTTCTGTTTTTTGTCCTTTTCCCAGCGTGGGACACTTCGGTCCTTCCTGAAGAAACGCTCAGACACCTGAGCACAGAGGCAGAGACGGCAGTGTCCCTCCAGAGTTAGTCCCCTGATGTCGAGAGTTTTTATTTTAATTTATTTTATTGGAGTATCGTTGATTTACAATGTTGTGTTAGTCTCAGGTGTACAGCAAAGTGATTCACTTTTACGCACATGTATATAGATATATTCATTCTTTTTCATATTCTTTCCTGTGACGGTTTATCACAGGATATTGAATATATTTCCCTGTGCTGTACAGGAGGACCTTGTTGTTTATCCATGATAGACAGATTTTTTTAATTCACAGGGACGAAGGTGGGTGGTGGCAGGATCAAATGGTTCAGATCTAAGAAGCAACCCCATTTCTATTCCATTCCAGATTCTGTGGGCTTTTTAACATGATCATTTTTGAGTGGCATAACTTTTCCCTAAAGAAACAGCAAATACACATTCAAGAAAACCCATTGGTTTTCTTCAGTGAGAGCCAAGTACAGTGTCTATTAAAACACATTTTTCATTAGACAAAAGTCAATCTCGGGCTTCCCTGGTGGCGCAGTGGTTGAGAGTCCGCCTGCTGATGCAGGGGACACGGGTTCGTGCCCTGGTCCGGGAAGATCCCACGTGCCGTGGAGCGGCTGGGCCCGTGAGCCATGGCCGCTGAGCCTGCACGTCCGGAGCCTGTGCTCCGCAGCGGGAGAGGCCACATTAGTGAGAGGCCCGCGTACCGCAAAAAAAAAAGTAAATCTCAAAGACAAGGGAGTTTGCTCGACTCAGGAAGAGAAGCACGATGCTGCTCTCAGACATGAGGCTCCCCTTCCCTCCCCTCCCCGCCTGTGGCCACTGCACACCCTCAGCCCTGAGCTCTGCTGAACCGTCAGAATGCGCTCCACGTTATAACTTGGCAAACATGACTTAACCTGAGAGAAATGCTTTACAACAAATTTTCATTACATCTGCCACGTCCTTTCTAAGCAATACCTTCTGTTTCCACAGGACTTAAACACAGCTTTGTTTTTAAAAGCTAAATTTCATAGGTCTTTCTTCAGCTCTATGGGAGATTCACTTCTGGCCATAAAAGGCTCCCTGCTAGGAAAAAAAAGGTTCCCAAATGTTTTAGCATTTCTGCACCACGGACTTAAGTTCAAAATCAGTCAGTCCCACAAGAATCAAGGAAAAGGAACATTCTGCAAGGTGTCAGCCTGATCCCCAAAGAGGCACTTCTACAGGGAGTCTGATAGGTGGGACCTTAGGTAAAAAGGTACCAATGGTGAGCGTGGCATCAGGACAGAAGTGTAACTAGGTACCAGGGAAAGGAAACAGCCTTCTTTATCTTCCAACACGCCATTATTCGGGGAATACTTCATTAGAATAAGATCATTGAATTGAACATAGAAGTTAAAAACCTTCTACCAACGTGGGCACGTTTGTCATCCATCTGATATTTATTGCGTACCAGGTATTCTGTTAGGTATTGAAAGAGATGCAAAAGGTGAAAAAGACCTGTTTCCATTTTCAAAGTAAATCCAGCTGTAGGCAACTATCAAGTGTTGGCTGAAAGATATATAGTTGGGAGCTGTTATTGAAGACTCTGGTATATATACTGTAACCTAAGAGAAACTAAAAATAAAATAAAATGAGAAGAGAATCCTTCAGACCAATTATACTTAAGGGATGTTCCTTAAGGGGGTAGGAAATAGTGGTAAAGAAACAGTTAAGAGAAATAGGCGAGAATTACGTTTCAGAAGCAAAAGACAGAATTTCTAGAAGCCTCAGGGTCAAGTCCTGCCAGGAGATCAACCACCATGAAGGCGAAGAAGAGGCTATTGCATCAGGGAGGGAGGGGGCGGAAACGGTATTGATAATATCCAACAGGAAAAGAGCTAAGGTTTGCATAAAAAACCCAAACTGAGCCTAAAATAATAGTCCTTCCTCAAGAGCGCTTTCTTCATCTGCCACGGAGCCTCAAGCAAGTGTGAACAGAGCTGTGATCAGACTACACCTCAGAAACTTTCTCAAAAGAAATGAATCCATGTCTTCAAGAGTCCTCCAGCCAAGAAACAGAGAGAGGAAACGGTGATTGCAACAAAAGTTATTCATACAGTGCTCTGCCCCGGGCAATTTCAACTTCCTGAAATCATGAAACCTTTCATTATCTTTAAAAATCATTTCAATGATATATTTGACAAATGAGAAAGCAAATTTAAGAGCAATAAAGAGACACGGGTCTCTGTCGGAAATGGGAAAGAAGATTAGGACAGCAACAAGAAGACAGTAAAAGAAATGATGGTCTGAAATGGTCTTCGAATAACACTTAATTACTCCTTTGCAGAAAGAAGTCCCCCTTATGGACGGAGCTTAAAAAGCTTGCTTCTTGGCACAGCCCTTGTGCAGTCATAGAGGAAAAAAATGCCATTTTAAGGGGAAAAAGAGAAAGGGAAGCTTCAGAAATAGTATTTTTTCATAAACTTAACATATGGGGAAAGTTGTTCTATTCCAATAAACCTTCCATCTCTGAGAACGGCCCCCCGAACCCACACAGGCTGACACATCAGCTGGTTCAACAACGCAGCTCCTGCCCTTGTGTTGCCTGAACCTACTCAGCACGTCGACCCTCTAGAGTGGCAGCTTCCCGTGGCCTCTGTATTTGGCTGCTTTCCTTTTGTTTTTTAGCTTTTTCTGCACTCCCTCTTTAGGAAAAAAAAGAAGAAATTCTCCTTATTGTCCAGTTTCAGAAAATTTACACAAAGTATTTTAAAGTTCTTTACGGAAGTAAACTGTAGTGCTACTAAACTCTCAGTCGGGGTATTGTTCTCAAATTTCAGATAAAGGATCTCACGGTAAAAAGCCATTTCACTTATTTTATTTTTTTATTGAAGTATAGTTGATTTACAATGTTGTGTTAGTTTCAGGTATACAGCAAAGTGATTCAGTTATACAAACATATTTTTTTCCGGATCCTTTTCCCCTATAGGTTTTTACAAAATACTGAGTACAGTGTCCTATGCTACACAGTAGGTCCTTCTTGGTGATCTATTTTATATATAGTGGTGTGTATATGTTGATCCTAAATTCCTAATTCATCCCTCCTGCACTGTTGGTGGGAATGTAGACTGGTGCAGCCACTATGGAGAACAGTATGGAGGTTCCTTAAAAAACTAAAAATAGAGCTACCCTAGGACCCAGCAGTCCCACTCCTGGGCATATACCTGGGGAAAACTCTAATTCAAAAAGAAACATGCACCCCGGTGTTCATAGCAGCACTATTTACAACATCCAAGACATGGAAGCAACCTAAGTGTCCACTGACAGATGAATGGATAAAGAAGATGTGGCACATACATACAATGGAATATTACTCAGCCATTAAAAAAGAATGAAATAATGCCATTTGCAGCAACATGGATGGACCTAGAGATTATCAAACTAAGCAAAGTAAGCCAAAGACAAGTATGATATGATTTCGCTTGTATGTGGAATCTAAAAAGAAAAATGATACAAATGAACTTATATACAAAACAGAAATAGACCCACAGACATAGAAAACAAACTTACGGTTACCAAAGGGGAAAGGGGAGGGGGCAGCAGATCTAAACAGACATTTCTACAAAGAAGACATACAGATGGCCAAAAGGCACATGAAAAGATGCTCAACAAAGCCATTTCATTTTTATAAAGAGAAAAGGGGACTGAATTATTCAACCCACCTTCCTAGAGGCATCACTGTACCTAGCTAACGTGTGCTACCTTTGGTGAGCAGAAGGCCGTTTAAGGCACCTTGTAAATATTGTGTCCCCTGGGGGCCGTTCTCTTCTTGTCTCTCTGCCCACTCACGATGGGCAACGCCACCCCCTCCCATGACCATCACCCACATGGTGGTAATTTCCAAGCCAGCGTATTGAAAGGAACGTTTAAGGGTATTCACTGCAGAAGCAGCAGCAGAAGCATTTACTCAAAAGCATTCTACTGAGATCAAAAAACATATTGATATGCTTATCATTAAAAGAAAAACCAAGCCATAAAACCAACCTGGCACCCTCAAAAGCCAACCCAAAGCTTAACAGGAAGAGTAATTAGAAGCTCCATAGCCCGCAGGTTCCCACCTCCGGTGCTAAAGGAAATACCTATTGTACTTAAATTTGCAGCCTCCTCTCGTCTGAATTTATTATTAATGCAAATTGGATTGAGGAAAGAACTTTTTCCTTATGCTCTCATGTCATATTTTTAAATATAAACTTTTTTTTTTTTTGGCGGTACGCGGGCCTCTCACTGTCGCGGCCTCTCCCGCTGTGGAGCACAGGCTCTGGACGCGCAGGCTCAGCGGCCATGGCTCACGGGCCCAGCCGCTTCGCGGCATGTGGGATCTTCCCGGACCGGGGCACGAACCCGCGTCCCCTGCATCGGCAGGCGGACTCTCAACCACTGCGCCACCAGGGAAGCCCTAAATGTAAACTTTTAATCAAAGTGAAATATGTACACGACAAAGTGCACGGATGACATGTGTACATCGCAAATTAGTTTTCATTTTTGCAAAATGAATTCTGTGGACACAGCATTCAGATGAAACGCCCCAGAAACTCAGCAGAAAACTCCTCAGGCCTCTCCCATGTCTCCCTCCCCCTCCACCCAGGCATAACCCCTGCCCTGACCTCTAACACCATAAATCAGTCTGGCCAGTTTTTGAACTTTCTACGAATGTAATCCCACAGCATGGATGTTTAGAGAGACCCCTTGGACCTTATGGAGAGTCAACTGGTCCACGGAAAAGCGTTCTGTCTGCTGGTTGACCGGGTGTTGTTCACGGCCTAAGCGGATGCCCCTCTCTTTGCAAATTCTGTAATGAATAACCAGTAATGGCGCGTCCGTAAAGCCTACGGAACGCTAATAAGGACCCAGCAAATGGAAGCCTCATCGTGCTTTCCTCATCGTCTTCCACTTTCATGGCAGTAAATCTCTGACGGTCCCTCCGGAGAAGGCCTTGAGTTCTCGGGACGTTTTTCCTACACGCCGCTCAGCGGCCACCAGATGGTACAGAGATGCTCCGGGCTGCTGCTTGGCACGGAGCCCTCACATGCCCGGGAGGCGCTCTGCCCACCAGGTCAAGCCCTCAGGGCCTCCCCTCCCCCGCTGTCGGCACCCAGCGCGCGTGGAGCGCGTAAGGCCACGCGTGGCACCAGCGGCGCGTCACACCCTAGTGTGGATTTAGTGACTTGTTTACAAAAGGCAGGCTGTGCTCGCAGACGTGACCAAAGATAGGGAGGCCAAAGGGCGGGCAACACACGACAGACCCTGGATGGAAAGTAGGGGCACAGAATGCCCTTCTGTTAGAAAAAACACACCAAGCACGTGTAGCAAATCCAGCAAGAGCCCAAAGCCACCGTGTCTGCTTTGAGGGTCTCCCAGAAGGAGAGCTAACTGAGATTTACGACCTCATCCCAGCAGCAGTTTAATCCACCGTCATCACCCTGACAGTCCAACTTCTTTGGGGTGTGGGACAGCGGTCCTTTTAGGTAATGTGGGAAACTTAACATTGTTGATTCATACAGGTCTATAAACACACAACCTAATCTAAGAGACGATATTCCATTACTTGTCAGTTTCAGAACTAGCTACTGGAATAGTCTTAGTGAAAAAACTTCCTTCAGATCAAATGCGACTTTAAAACAATGGAGTATCCGTAGAGATCCAGTAACGTGCTGCTCTGGGAGACTGCTTTTTTTTTTTTTAATTTAATGTAATTAAAAAAATTTTATTGAAGGTAGAGTTGATTTACAGAGTTGTGTTAATTTGGAGATCGCTCTCTTAATTCAGACTTTCCCACGTGCTCTTTGGTAGGGTTTTATTCACTTTCTCTCTGGAATTTTGAACCTTCAATTCCCTTTGCTTTTCTTGAACAGAAATCCTTTCCTTCAATAGGAATCCTGGTTATTACAAGTGAATACTGGATTACTCAGGACAAGAGAGAGTTCTGTGAGTCTAGGTAAATAAACACACCATCAAGGAGTAGAGCACGGAAACAATCCCTGTGGCTGGGTAAGAGGCCAATTTTAAAAGAGGAAAAACGCCTCAACTCTGTAAACACCCTGATCAAATTCCCCTCCTATCAGGTTATGACGTTTTTTAATTCTAGGGGAAAAAAGACTATAGAATTAATAAGAAGAAACTAGCATAGTCAGAATCAGGGGGCAGTAAGAATTCTCTGGGTTAGGATTGGTCTACTGAGGCCCTTGGTGACTCTCAGACCAGCTGCCTCTATTCTGACCATGAGCTGGAAAGGCACAGCGACATCCCTGGGGACGATGACCAGACCTGACCGTCAGCCTTGACATTCCCCTCCTTAAGGAACAGGCCTCATCCAGGTGGAAGGATGCAAGGTGAGAGGGACAGGGTCGGGGAAACACTACCATGTCCACTTTGAGAATCTTCCAGAACGAGAGCTAACTGAGATTTATGACCTCATCCCAGCAACAGACTCAAGGGAGGCCAGCGGGTGACAGCAGCCATGGCCGCAGGGAGACACAATTCCCCGAGGCTCTGACTCAGCCCGTTCATCCCACACGCCTGACTTTTCAGAGCGAGCAGGACCTTCTCAGGCCACAGTGACAGCAAAGACGAGGAAGGGAAAGTGGCAAACATCCACAGAGGGCTCGCCGTGGACTCAGCTCAGCCCATCAGGGCACAGGATCCCCGCGTCCCAGAGGAAGCCAGCCTGAAGCTCAGGCTGGAGCCAATGTTCTTCCTTCCTCCTGAGGGCAGAAGCAGGGGACTGTACTGGCCACAAGTCAACCAGTCCCTGAATGTAGGGGAGGAGGTGATGAGCGAGAGAACCAAACCCTGCAATGATTTCCTTCCTGACACTGTGCACCCGCCATCCTAACCCCTAAGGACAGAGATGCATTTGCTGAGTCCCTGAGCCGTGATGTGGAAGGGAGGGGAGACCCCTCCCCTTCAACCTGCCCTGGTCTGCGGGAGCCCCCGGGCACGACCCCCCAGAGACGGTGGCCCCAGGAGGCAGAGCAGACACCACTGCCCCTTGGCTAACCAATCGCCCACCAGCCACAATGCTGTGGGAGGTAAAAGAGACTGACATTGGGCCTGATGCATGAGCCTGGAGAACTGATCTCCCGCCCTTCTGGGCCCCTGGAAATCCCTTTCCCCTGGCAGGAAAGGCCGTGTGTGCAAAAGGGATAAAGTAACCAGAAGCGAAGGCTCCTTGGTCCAGTGGAGACAAGGGCCATTTTGAGCTGGGAAACAGATCTCTCTTTAGAACACACAACATTGAACGAGGTCCTACACGCGACAGCACGAGAACCACCTTGTGCTGGGTTGGCCAAAAGTTCGTTCGGGTGTTCCCGTAGATGGTGATGTTACGGAAGAACCCAAACGAGCTTTCTGGCCAACCCAATAACACGCAGGCAAGCGTCCTGCCCACCGTGTCACTCGGGGTTTAACAAATAGGACTCGGCGATGATCGCCCGGCCCCCAAGACAGTTCATGAACATCAAGTGTCAAAAACCAACCCTGTGAGCATTTGATAGGTTTATGGTACCAAGGATGTTCTTACCCTGCTCAACTCCATTTTTCCCCTTCCTGTTTCTCACGGACTCAGTTTTGTAAGGTAAGAGGGGCTGTGAAACAGGTTATTTATTTGGACACGCCGACAGGCTGTGTGGGACAGGCCACTGTCCTACTCATCTGAACCCCCGGAAATCCAATCTGTACTGATTTAAAAGAAGAGGAGGGGGCAGTCCAGGGACCTTCATCTTTTCAAATTGTTAAGATTTGATCTCCGCCGGCAAAGTCTCTCCAGTTCCACTTGGTTTGGCACTTGACGCTGTATTGAGAGCCTCCCTCCCACGAGAAGCGTAAGACCATCTTCTCCGTCATTATCTCATGGTTGCAGGACCATCGGACTGATCCCCAGTCAGGTTTTTGCGGCTCGGGCCCCTGCATTCCTGCCTGAGCCCTGCAGGAAACGGAGCCTCTGCAGCTGCCAGTGTTTATTTACACACATTCCTGCCTCAAACTGAATTAATGAGCATAATTTAACTCAGCCAATGCCCTCCCCGCACTCCTTCCTTTTCTGCCCCACACGTTCCCAGGAGATCTTACTGGGATGTAAGATCTGGTGGCCGGGACCTAACTGAGGGCTTCTTTCCCTTTTGTGTCCCATGAACTCCGAGGCTCTGGTTAAAATGCAGATTCTAGTCCAGCAGTTCCTGGCTGGGGCCTGAGAATCTGTATTTCTAACAAGACCGCTCTCCCTCCGGTGATGCTCAGGCTGCTGGCTGGGGGCTGCAGGGGTTACTGAAAAACTCACCTGTGTTGCATATAATACGAGGTGTCCTCAATGAGTCACCGAAGGCAAATGGGACCCTGTGATCCGTCTAACAAATCCGATATAACGTAAGGTTTCTCAGAAGCATGTCCACAGGGGATCTGTTTCCCTCCTCTACCTTCTCCGTGTGTGCATAAATAACACAGAATGAGTCCTATTAAACCGCAAGGCGTATCAACCCCTCAACAGTCATATGCCGATTCCAAAGCGTAGGAGTTAAAGAAGCTGGAGTAGGAATGCTGGGACCCTTAACTTTTACACAAAAAGCAAAAGGAACCCCGCATAAGAAACTTCAGCGTGGATGCAGTTAGATGCAGGAGGTCTGTTTATTGCACTGGGCAGACCTAGGAGGACTTTCCTGCATGCCATGTCACAGTCAGAGTGCAAGGAACTTTCTCTGAAGTCTGCAATGAAACCAGCAGATCTCCTGTGTAATTCACACACTGTCTACCTTTGCTCATTACCCCTGGCAAAAATCCTTCCAAATTCTACCAAGTGTGGCAAAGGATTAAAACAGGGAGCGGGGAGAAAAACATTCCCCCTAAGACAAAAGAAAGTAAATTAATATATTTGAAAACCACTGTCAACGTGTTGGATTTTGTGCTTCCTGGATACAAATACATGTAATACCTCCAGCAATAAATATCGTTAACCTTGGACCCAAAACTGTTTGCCCAGATCCGCACGAACTCCGTATTTGGCTGCTTCGATAGAGAAAGGCTTTCAAGTCGAATTTTGCACAGAAAAGTAGAGTTGGGGAATTTTCTTTTGGAGGAAAGACTGAATTTATCATGAAACATATTGCATCGAGAAACTGGTAAAATGAACCACCTTTTTCCCCAAACCACAAAGACTGCAAATTCCTTTGCTGGAAAAGTTGGCTGCTCTGTTGAAAAGATTAACTTATCCTGAATAGCTTTTGAGGGGCACGCATGGGTAGATGAGATTGCATCTTCCATTAGGGGCACAGAACTTGTAACGATACTTAGTAACTCTTGGGAGAGAAAAATGGAAAAGATTCTTCCGGAAAATTTACATGAATTGATCTAAAGGTATTCTAGAAAGGTCCTCACGATGCCTAAATTCTGCTGCAAAGCCGAAATTCATCTCAAACCTTTCATTCCCACTTAAGGTCTCACTGTAAGGATTAAGAATAGGGGAGCAACTTCCCTTGGTTTTAGTAACTGAGTTGCTCAAGTTGAAACTACTACAGTGTTTTAATTAATAGGATGAAATAATGTTAATCGTATGTTTTCCCTTCTCTTTTTCTTTTTTTTGTTGCTCCTGACTTGACAGTATCCTGAAAAAACAGAGAGATTACACTTTTTAATCCGGTGGAACGTTTAGCTACTTCACACGGAGCAAGTTTGCCGAGAGGCAACCCTCCACAGATTAGCTGCTGGCTTTCCTTGAAGCAAAAGGAAAAGGAAATTTGTTCTTTGGACACTGACAGGTTATAGATAATTATATGTCTATACGTCGTTAACTTCTGATTTTACGATTACGTCCTTCTAGGGTCCTTAATGAGCAAGGCTACTTCCCAAGCAATGTCTGAGGGACCAAGGGGCTTACAGAATGGCTTCAGAATTCATGGCGACAGAGAATTTGGGTAGGAGACACCTTGGCAAAACTGTGATCTATAAACTAAAATTTAAACTTAAGCCACTACAGCAGTGTAGAGAAGTTCAGAAAGGCACCTGCTCTAAGAATCGTGAGAGGAGACATCCCACAGAAACTACTGCTGACTGGGACCCAGAGTCAGACGGAAGAACACGGGGCGACCATGACCGGACTTCAAAGGGAAAATCAAGAACTGGCCTGAAAGAAGGCAAGATGTATATAAAACTAATGAATAGAAACAACTTTCTGTGAAACAAAGTAAAATGACAGAGAATTCACAAACAATGCAGCTTCAAACACATCACTTTATGAGATGTTCACTGCTTACAGTTTTGAGTTTCGGAAGCTCATTCCACCCTATTGGAAGCTTAGGGGATAAAGAGGGGTCCTCTGTGCCCCACCTGCCCCCAAACTGCAACTTTCTAAAATGCCAACTCCCAATCTTGGTAGTTACATAAATGATGCTGAGGACTAATTACTTTTCTTAAAAAAAAAAAAAAAAGTTTTTAGGAGAGAAAGTGGCCTGAAATGGCATCTAGTAGATGGCAACCCCTCACTAAGACCTACTCGCCAGAAGAAGGTTTTAAAAGGCTTGGATAGAATTCTCGTTCACGCCTTGTAAGAGAACACTACCTTCGTTAAATTATTCCACTAAAACTGAACCACTGTAAAAAGAAAGGATCAGTTTTTCTTTTAACAAAATGAACAAATCGCCAAGTAGACAGCTTTGTTAATTATCTAAAGTCGCTTCTTCATTTTACGTTTCCGGTTCAAAACAAACTATTCCGGCATAATAAGCTCTTTTCCAAAATCGTGATCGTCTCAGATTGTTAAAATCTCATTTAGAATCAATAAGTTTATATTGTAGAACATTATACTGTTTATATTATAGAACATTATATTGTTTATATTAGAGAACATTATAATGTTCTAATGCAATATTTAATTATTTTTGAACGGTGGAAGGAGGATTCCTTTTTTCTTTATAGCCTAGACAAGGCCCACTTTTTAATTCATTTAAAACGATTCGGTCATCAGAAAGTTAACAAAAAATAAAACTCCTATGCTTTTTCCTTTTGTTTCTAAGAATTAATTTTCCCACATCGATCGTAAGAAGGTAAAATTCTGACTTATTACATTACAGGACCTTTATTTATGGTCAACCTCATTCTTTCCTGATGCCATGTCTCGGAAAATTTCTCAACAGCCCCGTAATTTCCTTCGGTGAAAATTTAAAACCCTCTCCTTCCAGTTTCATTGCCCCACCTGGCCTTCTCCATCACACTAAGACTTTTCATGTCCTTCCTGTATCAATCACTTTTCCCTCCGTCCTTCTCTTTTTCCCACCTCTGCTTCCTCTGGTTTTACTGGACACAGAATCACTTTACTTACCGGTTTTCTTGCCTTTCATGAAGATGCTGTACTGGGGACAAATTTCAAATCTTAAACTTTTTCTTTTCTTGTAATATCACTTTACTTGACACTAAAATTCTACGTCCCAACGAGGCTCTTGGTGTCAGATCCACTCCTGCTTTAAGTCACGAGCCTGGACTGCTTCCCCATCTAATTGAGTAAGGCACAAACCCCCAGAGAAGGTCTGTTTCTCCCATGAAATCATCTCAGATTTATCACAGGCCAGCTGCTAACGAAACTTTACCTAAGCTTGACATTTTCTTGACCAAAACCTCCTCTCCAACTATGTGCTTGTACTTTTTACTCCAAAAATACCAACCCCTTCAACATAATACTGAAAATGCTGTCCAATGATGTATTAGTCCAGGGAACTTACGTCTCTGCTAAAACTATCTGTGATCCACTAACTTCATCAGTTTTATCTCCCTTAATAAAACTGTTGGAAAATGATTAGCTTAGTACTTCCTTAAACTAGGTACTCAAAAATCCATCTCGATCTCACATTTGTCTTTTCTATAATATCACTTCCAAAACAATCATTTCCATTAGGTAATTAAACCTTATTATTAACCCTTTACAAATACCAACATCAACAGACAGTATACCGCATATATCACCCATGCAGCTAAAATAGTTCAACTAGGATTTTTAACTGGAAATGTTCTTAAATATTTTTTAACTGAAAATCCTTCTTCGGGTGGGAAGAACGCATGGTTCGTGCTACTGGTGTTTTGAGCACAGTTCAGAAAATGCTAAACTCATGAATTAATCAGTCACTTCCACGTGCACATCCTGTGCTAGGCTATTCCCAAATGTTTGAGTATTTGTCATCTGCTTTTGTTAACAATTCAGCAAACAGATTTGAAGCACCTGTTACACCAAGCCAGCTCCGTTCTCCAATTCTACAGGAGAGGTGTTTAATTTTACTTTATTAATTCATTCATTTAAATATTTACTGAGTGCCAGAAAAGAGGAGAGGCAGGTACCGAGGATATACTGAAGAGCATTTACTTTCCTCATAAACTTACAATTTAGAGGAAGAAACTGATATTAGTTATGAAATCACATAAATATAAATTTTTGACGATTGTGATAAAAACCCAGAACATAAAATTTACCATCTTAACCATTTAAGTTCAGTGTAAGCTATCTTTACGTTGCTGTGCAACAGATCTCTAAAATGTGTTCATCTTGCAAAACTGAAACTCTGTATCTGTTAAACACGAGCGGCTCATTTCCCCTCCCCCCCAGCCCCTGCCGACCACCGTTCTGTTTTCTGTTTCTGTGATTTTGACGACGCTCGGTCCCATACAGGGGAAACCATATGGCATTTGTCTTTTTGTGACTGCCTTCTTTCACTGAGCATAATGTCCTCAAGATTCATCCATACTGTAGCGTGTGACAAGATTGCTTTCTTTTTAGAGCCCGCATAACGTTCCACCGCCTGCATGGATCACGTTTTGTTTATCTGATCATCTGTCGACAGACAATTTGTTGTTTCGACCTCTTGGCTACTGTGAATCATGAAGCTATGAACAAAGGTGTACAAATAGCTCTTTGAGATCCTGCTTTCAGTTCTTTCGGGAATAAGAAGTGGAACTGCTCCATCCTATGGTATTTCTGCGTTTAATTTTTTGAGGAACCTCCATACTGTTTTCTGCAGCATCCGCACCACTTTACATGCCCACCAGCCGTGCACAAGGGTTCCGTTTTTCCACATTTTTGCCAACACTTGCTATTTTTGAGATTTTTTTAATAGTGGCCATCCTAATACGTGTAAGGTATTATTCTCATACACAAATTTTTAATTGTGGTAAATGCAAAGGAGGAGAGGTAAACTGTCTTAAAAGAACACGCACTGTGAGGGTTTCACCTTGTCAGGGACACAAGGAAAGGTACCTGTAGGAAGTAATGACTCGCCTGAGGTCTGGAAACCAGGCGAGCCCTAGCTACGTAGAAGGCAGAGACCAGGGCATGCAGGAAGTGAGGGGAGCAGGTGCAAACGCATTGTGGGAGCCCAAGCAAGGCCTGCCGGGAAGTGAGGGAAGGCCAGTGCAGGCAGGGCAGGAGCAGGCTGAGGGCTGCACAGGGCTAGGGGCTTGGCAAGTGGCCTGGACCTTTACCCTGCAGGCAACGAGAAGCCAGGGGAACAACTCCATCAGACTTACGTTTTGAAATACTTTGGCTGCAGTAGAACGATGGGTCCAGACAGACTGCACGCTAAGAAACTAGTCACGAGGCTACTGCAATAGTCCAGGCAAGAAATGCCATCGCACCAAACTAACTGGGCAGGACCAGAACTGGATGGAAGGAGACACAGGTAGGAGAAGGACAGGGTGTGGATTCAGCATAATGATGGGGGAAGGGGCCTGAAACTCCAGAAGGAGGAAAAGGATGAAGTGTTTGCACAATCTTAGGAATTAAGAAATCCTACTTAGAAATTGCCACCTGTTGAACAAATTAACTACCTGTTCGACACAGACCTAGTTTACTTTTGGCGGCACATGTTACAACTGCTCAGCTGGTTGCAGCAGGTCGGAAAAGAAACCAAAGGCCCCTGTCCTGACCTCTTCCCTCCCACATTCAGGAGGATGTGGCTGGGGAATTAGCCAATACTTTGGAAAAACTACCTGAAGTCAGACCCACGCTTCGTAAATCTTGCTTTATAAACTCTGCTTAAAGCAATTAATAAGCAGAGATGAACAGCTCAGGGGTGCCCAGATTTTATTCTTTAGGGGAAAGCCTTGTGGAAGAGCCGAGACCCTTTTCATTGTAGGTGATGGAAATCAAAGTCAGCAACTCACACCCTGGTGCAGGGGAAGGTCCTGAGGCCAGGCTTCTCCCAAGCCCCAATCTTATCTGAGCCTGGGTTTCCCACCTCTTCATCTTGCCTGCACTGAACTTAGCTTTGGAGAGTGAATCTGCTGGTGAAGAGTGGGGCTGTCCAATGCATTAGCCACTGTCTGTCCAGATGTGGCTATTGAGCACTTGAAATTGATCAGGTCTGCCTTGGGATGCGCTGCAAATCCGATATACACACTGGATTGCAAAGATATAGTGCAACGATGTCAATTATCTCAGTAATTTCTTTTAATGTGGAGTATATGTTGAAGTGATACTATTTTGGAAATGTTGGGCTAACTACATTAATAAAACTAACTTAACCTGTTTCATTTTCCTTTTTTTAATGCGGCCACTAGAAAATTCAAAATTATGATGCATCTCCCATTATACGTCTGCTGCACAGTGCTACTCAGGACCATGTGACTCTGAGCCATGTTGAATTCTTGGCTGCAGAGAGAAAGAAGGCCCTCTTAGAAAAACTTCTATTTCCCTCCATCTCTGTTTTGAACAATCAGTTCTACCCAAACGTGTCTTCTTTTTCCTGGGGGGGTGGGGGCCGGCAGGGGAGGGGCATAGGAAGGCCACAAAAGGAGGTAAAGCCCCTTGGTAGCCTGACTTTCCGACCTGGAAGATGCACAGTAGGGAAAGTTCACCAGCTGCTTTTCTGCAACATAACCAATTTTCCAGAAGGGATAGGAGAGCTCTCACTACCTTAACTTGACCCAGCTGATTCTACCTCTTGTATCTGTAACTTAATGATTTCTTCATTCATTAGGACTCTTTTCAGAAGTAACAGAAATCCAACTTGAACTGTCTTCTGCAAAAAAGGGAGTATACTGACTTAGTGTATCTGAAAGTTTAGAGACAGCTCCAGCTTCAGGCAGAGCTGGATCCAGGCACATACTCAATGCCATCATCTCTCAGTTCAGCTTTCCTCTGTGCTCGATTCATCCCCAGCCAGGCACTCTCTTGGTGGTGGCCCCTTGCAGCTCCAGGCTGATGACATCCCTGATATATAACAAACCCAGCGGCAAGAGAGCTTTCCCCTTCCTCTATTAGTTTCTATTAAAAAAATCCTTGAATTGTCTCTAAGTGGCCTTGGTGGGTCATCATGCTGTCCCTGAATCAACGGCCATGGTCCATGAGATGAAGCTGGTAGTTGACTAGTCCTGGGTGTCCGGTCCAGACCCAGAGGTAGAGCAGAGGTAGAACCAGCACTGTTTGAATGCACGTTCTGAAAAAGGGGACGGGACTGGGGGGCTGTGACCAGAAAAGGGGGAATTGGATGTAGGGCAGGTGATAGACAAGGAGATACCACTGCACCCACGTTGCTGCTGCTGGGCTGAGTGGGTGGGGTTGCCTTCACAGCACCCTGGGAAGGACGTGCACATCTAAATATGCCCTTCTTTCTGTTTCTATCCTTTATCAAAACTGGGGAACCTTCCTACACTGTTGGTGGAAATGTAAATTGGTGCAGCCACTATGGAAAACAGTATGGAGGTTCCTTAAGAAACAAAAATAGAGCTACTGCAATCCCACTCCTAGGCATATATCCAGAGAAAGCCATGATTTGTAAAAATACATGCACCCCATGTTCATAGCAGCACTATTCACAATAGCCAGGACATGGAAGCAACCTAAATGTCCACTGACAGATGAATGGATAAAGAAGATGTGGTACATATATACAGTGGAATACTACTCAGCCATAAAAAAGAACAAAACAATGCCATTTGCAGCAACATGGATGGACCTAGAGATTATTATACTAAGTGAAGTAAGTCAGACAGAGAAAGACAAATATCATATGATATCGCTTATATATGGAATCTAAAAAAGGATACAAATGAACTTATTTACGAAACAGAGATAGATTCACAGACATAGAAAACAAACTTATGGTTACCAAAGGGGGGTAGGGATAAATTAGGAAAAATAAATTAAAAAAATGTATATTAGATTTTTTTTTTTTTTTTTTGCGGTACACGGGCCTCTCACAGCCGCGGCCTCTCCCGCTGCGGAGCACAGGCTCCGGACACGCAGGCTCAGCGGCCATGACTCACGGGCCCAGCCGCTCCGCGGCATGTGGGATCCTCCCGGACCGGGGCACGAACCCGCGTCCCCTGCATCGGCAGGCGGACTCTCAACCACTGCGCCACCAGGGAAGCCCTGTATATTAGATTTTTAAAAAAGAACAAGGTTGGAGACAAAGGAGAACGGGGTGCCGGATTAAGGACGGATCTGCCTTTCTATCAAGTAAGACTCTGAAATCAATGGCCATCTCCTTATAAGAGATGCATTGTCCTGCACTAATGATTTGTGTTTACTTTTGTGTACATCTAAAATTTTCCATAATAAAATGTCTTAAAAAATTTTTAAAAAATAGGTTGCAATAATTTAAAAAATCTGTGAATGAATTCGCTGGTGGTCCAGTGGTTAAGACTCGGCGCTTTCACTGCTAGGGGCCCAGGGTTCGATCCCTGGTCGGGGAACTAAGATCCTGCAAGCCTCATGGTGTCGCCAAAAAGAATTGAACAACAAAAAGCAAACTTGTGAATGGAAGTGCACTATAGCTGCAGACACAGGTAACCTAGATTTCTCTTTTCCTGCCTTTAGCCAAAGCAATGCCAAAGACTTACGACAGCTGCTTAATCCGGTTCAAAAAGCATACGATTTCCTCACTGAACATTTGATATCTTGCAGTGCCAAAGGCAATGACAATACCTGAAGCTCTCACTTCCTTTAAGTCCTTCCACTATTCTGATGCTCCGGATGCTGTCGACAAGAGCTCTGCATCCTCATTTACACGAAATGGGGAAACCTGGGCACACGCTCCCTAGCGTGCTATGATTCTATTTTCTCCCTTCTTAGTCTAACCTACCCTGTTATCGTTTCCTGCACGAATCCTTTATCTAGTGGCCTTTATCGGACACCTCTCTATCTCTTACATAGAACAAAAATCAAGAACACGCATGTTTTTGGCGGAGTGTGAGGTGGGGCGAACTACAGCTCTGGTCACCAGACGAGGCATCTCCCTCCGCAGATGTCTGAGAAGTAAATCCCTGCAGAGAACCTCAACCCCAGGCCCCCCATGCACAATTCCACATGTTTGGAGAAAGGAAAAGTTCAAAACCACATCAAACATACTCTGCGACCACGGCGTATAAATGTTCCAAACAAAATCAGCGTGTAACGTGTACTTCAATTTGCTGACAGATATTTAAAAAATTAACATCAGAATGAATGGCAAACACCAACACCACCACAAGACCTTTAACCCCAGAGAAAAATAACTCACAATCAAAGCCGCCTTGGCCTCGAATTAGCGCACAGCATCCTTGAAACGAGAGGCCAAGATAAAACAAACCGCCAAAATGGAGAGAACGGTGCAGAGGGTCGGAGGCAGAGCTAAGAAAATGAGGGCTTTCCGTAAAGCACTGAAAAAGAGGAACTCTACATTTATATTTGAAAAATTCTATTACACTGCAGGGCAAGTCACTTCAGATACAATTTAATAAAAGCAAAATTTTAAGAAGGAGTGACTGACATCTCTTTGACCCCTGGTTTGCACCAACCATCACCCTAGGTGCTGGCCATCATGACAAGATGTGCGGGTTCGTACCCTGAGGTCTAGGGGACTCCCAGCTACTCCTCTCCCCAGCCTGACCGAGGTACTGGTTCTTTCTTTCGAAGCCCTCGTTTGCTCATACGGTTGTAGCGTCGATTGTCAGATGAGCTAATGCTTAACTCATTATATACGTAATTTCACAGGCAGAACATACGTATATGAACATATATTTTGTCTGGGACATAGTACTTTCTCAATAGACATCACCTACTATTACTTACATGCCTTATTTTCTTTCATGTCCTTATTAACTCCAAAGATAGATATTATCTACTACTTACACCTGACGAAACTAAGGTTCAGAATAACACGATTATGGCTATTACGAACAACAGACTTAACTTGATAAATTTCTTAGGCACTAGGTTAATCTAGTTCAAATCCCACTTTCACCGTTAGGATTTGCAGTGAATAGGAAAGAAGTTTGAGTCGGGCCACGTTCACCCAGATCTGATTGATCCTGCGGACCTGCAGGAAGCAACCAGGAACCAGCGGCTGCCGGTCCCATCCCTGCCTGTAGGGAGAATCTGGAATCACTCTGAGGGGCGAACGATTTCATAGAACACACTTTCTTCCTTGTTTGGTAATCAGGAAGAGAAAAAAAGAAACAGCTTGGCATGACATGTAGCGACTACAAAAGCCATTTTCGGATGGAACTCTTGCCAGATACCTGAATTTTCTGATTTTCAGAGCCCAAATATCTATAGGTCTATATTTATATTGAGAACTCCACTGGATAGCCCTGATCATATGAATGTTTCTGATTTTTCTTTTCATTATCAATGAAGAACTTTTTGTTGTAGTTGTAATTTTTTTCTAGGGCTTAGTGTGGGGAGGCTTCAAGGGGGCAAAACGCATATGAACGCAGGGGCCCTGGACGTGGGCTAACGCGTATGAACGCAGGGACCCTGGATGTGGGCAAACGCGTATGAACGCAGGGGCCCTGGATGTGGGCAAACGCGTATGAACGCAGGGACCCTGGATGTGGGTGACAAGAGGTACAGACACGGAGAAACCCGGAAGTCCCTACCTTCTTAATTTTGTTCATATCGCTATTTTTTCAGATAATAATGTCATCCAGAAACACAGCATGTTCCTTTTTGTAAGTCAGTCTTATTATCACACACAATGCACAAGTTGAAAACCAAAATGCAAACTGGACTTCAGCCAGTAATCTGGCCACGATCCGCACACAAGAAAGTTATTTCAAACCAAGAGGCAAGTCTCGAGTGGTAGGACCTCCTACCTTACCAGGCTGGCCGCTTCTCACCCTAGCCGGGCCCCATGCTCCTGAAATACGTTCTTTGAGGAAAATAGGACCAACTCTATCCAATATTGCTGTATTAAAGATAATTCCAATGAATTTACGATATTCACATTAGGTGTTTCTGGGATGTTATCATCTAAAACACTCATAATTGCAACACTCGAGTAATTTGTTACCAAATCCTTAAATAAATCTACAAGCACCTAACTTTGAGTATAATATAACATGCGATATTAAAGCCTTAGGCCTGTTTTTTAAAAATCACCTATTTCCTTCGTTGCCCTTATACTTGCGAACATAAGAGAAACATCCCCACATCCACAGGAGGCTGGAGAGTGTTTCCTGACACCTGCTTCTCACTGAGGCTAGGCCGCCCTGGCAGGACGCTCCTGGGAGGGCCCTCTCGGGGGGTAGCCTTCGAGGCCGGTGGCATCCGCTATCTGGACAACTGTGTAAGAGACTTTGCCTGTTTTTGCTGTTTCTATCAGTTCTTTCGTAGCAGCAGTCGGATTCTGGAGCTAGTGTCCCTCGTTGTGGTGAACGACAACCCCAGGCAACTTTACCCGCTGCGCATGACAGGTCACGTCTCTGATGGGTTTCTTTCAGGAGCGAACATGCTTCTTTGCCAGAAACCCCCAGCGAATGTCTCCTCGCGTCTCCTTCAGGGTTTTGAACCACCCATGACAGCATGGGGCTGGGATCAAGCTCCCTGCTGCACTTAGGGGTGGAAAGGGCTCCCTGAGCAGTTGGGTGCTTGCACAGGAGCTGGAATGGGGTACAAACTGGGCCCCTCACCAAAGGGGGAAGCAGGATGGGTACTGGGGACAAATGACCATGTCCCACGCCACGAAAGTTAATCTGAGGACAGGTCCTCTCCTGGCCCTCCGGCTGGCCTCTGGCCAACACAGATGTTCTGGAATGTTCCGAGCAGAGATGGCCCTTACCCCTGCTTCTCGGCTTACTTCCTAGAGTACATGCAACCTGGAAACAAAAACGCTCTTTTTATATTTATATGGAAAATACCCAGGCCTGAGATTTTGCTCAGCTGCAAAGCCCAGGAGAAAGCCAGCACGTAGGGAAGATGAGTAATTAATCTCTTTGATCCAAGGGCGGCACCGTGACAACCAGCCCTCGTCCTGCCCACTTTTAGTCCATCGGGATTTGCACTATGTATACAAAGTGTGTATATAAAACTCAAAAGTAAACTCAGTCCTGGATTTAGGATTAAAAAAAAAAAGGCTGCCCTATGTCAGAAGCTGGCTGGAGCCTGGAGCGTGGCACTGCAGACAGAGTTAGCAGTCTGTAGGCTTTGAAGTGAAAGGTTTTCCCCCTCTTTTACTAGCCATGAAAAGAACTTTAAAAGAAAAGCATCGGAGTGGGTGAGGAGTATTTTTCCATGGCGAACGATGTAACGCCCTCGGGTATAATCCTCTATTTAGAAAGCCGGGGCCTTACAGCTGACACCACACCACCTGCCGGCCCTCACAGACCCACTGCTCAGAGAAACAGGGCCCTGGTGGACATTTAGAGATGCTGTCTTCTCCTGGAACCCCCAGCACTGGCTTGAACATTGTCATGGGGTCACATTTTAGGTGTTGTGAGCAGGGGCTCTCTAACTTTAAATGGAAGAATAGTCAGAAGACTTATCAAAATTCAGAGGCTGGGGCTCCAGGTGCAGGGATTCTGACTGTGTGTGTGTGTGTGAGTGTGTGTGTCTGTGTGTGTTTCAAGTACATTTTTTTTTTTTTGGTGGGGAAGCAGGTTGTCATTTTAAGAATCAGCCCAGGTGATTCAGAGGTAGGTGGTCAGTGGACCCTACTAAGAAACTTCACATCAAGAACCTGTAAAATGGTAAAAATAAAACAAACAACAACAACAAAACAAAATCAAAAAGAACCTATAAAATGTTGAAATTCTTTAGCCAAAAGAAATGGGAGTTTAAGTCCCAATATTCCTATTTACAAAGTCTCAAGAAAATAATTAATCACTGCAAGATAAAGAAGAACAGACATGTCTTACTATTCCCACAGGTACTCCTATTATATCTCCACCATAGTCCTCTGAGGTAATTAGGTCGGGTAACAGTATTCTGACTTTGCTGATAAGGAAATTAAAGCAGGTTAAGTGATTACCACAGGCTCCAAAGCTAGTTGGGGCAAGTCTCTTGACTTTTAAACAAAGGTCAAATAAGAGGCACACCCTCAGAGACCCCCAGAGTAAGCCTTGAGAAATACATGAAGAAAATAAAAGCCCGTTTCCTGATCCAGGTGTAGATCAAGTTTTCTTACCTCTCTAATTCAAAACCCGACTTCAGCAGGCAACTCTACGCTAAAGAACGTTGATAGTTTTCCATCCACCGGCCTTGGCTATGGGGACCCATCATGGAGAAGCTTACATAACCCATGGTTATGGTACTGGCAGAAAGGAAAACACACGGTCCCGTACGGAAAAACCTCATCACATATTTCTCCCCAGCTGAGGGCTGTGGCATCACCCAGGACAGACACAACCAAAGTTTCTAAGTTTCTAATTCACTTTAGGTGAATTCACTGTGGGCCTAGGAAAATGGAAAAACAGGGTGCCCCCTGAAGGTCCCACAAATGCTGACTGTTCTCAGGAGAGGAAGGATACAGAGGACTCTTTTATTTTATTTTTTAAATTAATTACTTTGTTTATCTTTATTTTTGGCTGTGTTGGGTCTTCGTTGCTGCCCGTGGGCTTCTCATTGCGGTGGCTTCTCTTGTTGTGGAGCACGGGCTCTAGGCATGCGGGCTTCAGTAGTTGTGGCTCGCAGGCTCAGTAGTTGTGGCTCACGGGATCTAGCGCTCAGGCTCAGTAGTTGTGGTGCACGCGCTTAGTTGCTCCGTGGCGTGTGGGATCTTCCCGGACCAGGGCTCGAACCCGTGTCCCCTGCATTGGCAGGTGGATTCTTAACCACTGTGCCACCAGGGAAGCCCCAGAGGACTCTTTTGATTCGAGAAATTTCCACTGGGACTTCCTGACTCACTGGTTGGCTTTCATGGACCACACTGTGAGGTGCTTCAGGGAAGATGAAGATGCTTTGATGGTGGAAAATCCCCCCCACACTACAGCCCTCCCTCCCTTTGCACTCAGGGCAAAACCTGCCTTTTCCTCATGAGAAAAACTCCACATATCGTGGACAAGACAAAGAAATAGTCAATTGAATTGGTTTAGGAAACCCCAGCAGAAATGATGTATCTTTTCAACAGTTTAGGATGCTACGAAGAGACAGAACATTTTGTGTGAGGTCTATCTCCAGCTCCTAAGTGAGAAATGCCGTTTGCCACCAGACACTAGTTTAATTCCGCAGCTCAAAAGAATCACGTTCCTTTGCCAAAACCCTACTGCTTCATGAACGACAAGAAAATGGTTTATAAAAGTCACTAGAAACATTCTTATAATAATAACAACACTAAGTTTTTAAAAGCAGCCTTTTTCCAGAATACCATCACTCCTAAGCATACACCAACCGTCGTCGTCAGCATGGGCTGCTGAAACAGCATACCACAAAGTGGGTGGCTTTATCAACAGCAGAAATTTATTTCTCCCAGTTTTGGAGGCTGGATGTCTGAGATCAGGGTGCCAGCCTGCCTGGGTTCTGGTGAAGACCCTCTTCTGGGTTGCAGACGAGTAACTTCTTGCATCTTTTTTTTTTTTTTCCTGCTGTTTCTGTCAAGCGTTTTTTAAAACTTGAAGCCTAGCTGCATTACAATACCGTGTTATTTTCAGGTGTACAGCAAAGTGATTCAGTTACAGGTATGCGCACGTACGTATATTTTCAGATTCTTGTATCTTCACGCTGCAGAGAACGAGTGAACTGGCTCTCGGGCCTCTTCTCCTCAGATCACTAATCCCTCCCAAAGGCCCTACCTCCATGTTGGAGGCTGAGGTCAGGGCTTCAACATGAAGTCGAGGGGAACACAGGCATTTAGTCCACAGCACCAGCCTGGAACGAAAGGGATGTACGTGGCTCGGCCATATTTTCAACTTCCCCCAAAGGAGCTGCCTCCTGTCACTGACGGCCCCTCTTTCTTTATGACAGTACATCACCCCTCTGGAGACAGCAGAAAGCCTGTCTGAGACTTCAGGCTTGTTTAGCCACTCTCCACCCAAGTGATTCTTCATAAGTGTTAAAAAAAAAAAAAAAAAAAAGACTTCCCTACCACTTTTCAGAGAATGATGGCGGCAGACACCGGGTGAAGGAGCATTACAGTTGGCCTTGACATTGTTTTCTGACACCCTGTCTCCACTGAGAGCTCCATCCTGGAGCAAGATGAGAGAAAAGAAAGAGCTCTTTCAACACCGACAGCGGATTACTCATCCGGCCGCCCCGGAATGCGAAAATTACAGTAATATCTCCTTCCATGTCTAATGAGAACCTCGGTCTCAGCCAGCGATGGCTGATTTCAAAACGACATCATCTGCCTCATGGAAACAGACCAACCAACCAAAACGCTGAAACGACGTGGTTTATGTTAAAAAAAAAAATTTTATACCCAAGTGAAATGTGATTTAATATTACAATTTCTTTGCTGTTGGATGGTAGGAATAGCTCATTCGGTTTTTTCGGGAAGTCCCCAGCTATGGAAATTTCACCATTTATGCTGAGCCTTCAAACCACAAGGCATGCAACCCGGACACTGAAAACGTGGCGTGTCAGTGACTACATGGTAAATGGTCCCTTCATACTTCAAAAGTCAACCTCCTGATGGGCTGGTGACCATCGTAATGTCTGAACTGGAGTCCCTGGTGCCGGCGTACACAGAGGGGTCACTAGAGCATCCCTCCGTGGACGGCACTGGGAGGGGCTGTCAAAGGAGTGGGCTTTGTCGCCAGTCACCTGTCAGCTGACTCCAGCCTATCAGCTGTCACTCTTCTCTAATTTCAGAAACTGTCCACAGCAGTCGGTGCCTTTCATTGTCCTGCACCACAAAATCCCCCAAATGAAATATTCATCGGGCCACATCCATCCTTAACCAAAAGGAAAGACCATGAAGCAGGTATTCTAGGCACCAAACCTTACCAAGTGATCGTGGCTGGATACCCTTCTTGCTTTAAAACAGAACCGATTCAAGTGAACCAAGCATCTTTGCTGGGAAATGCTTGTTTTGCCACAAAACGATCTTCTTGATTCATTCAGGGCTCTGTAATTTCCTCCACCGCTTGTATTTGGAAAGGAATTGAAAAGTGTGTTCTGTGTTTGTCCTCATGCCTTAGAGAAGGCAACGATGCATTTGGGGACACACAAGCCACCCCTGTAGGACACATCTGTCTGCTCAGCACCCACACTCAGAGGAGGTCCCAGACACCCTGGGGTACATCGGTGGATTCACCAAGTAAAAAAGGCAAGCAGCCCACCCAGCATGACCTCACGTGGAACAGCTGCTGGGCACGTATCTAGACTTGGGGAGGCCCAGAGTTTGGGCTCATTTCTGCAGAGTAAGTGAGGCAAAGATGGTGGCCTGATGTACCATGCACAGGCCTGCCCCTAAACTATGTAGTCCTGGGGCAGGAACCAGCAGAAGCCCCCAACCCACAGTCCTTCTCTTCCCACGCTTGGTTCTGACTCACGGTACAAGCGTCCTCATGCAAACGTGGGTGGGTGTCCCAGAGCAATCCTCCAGTGGACCCAGCACACATCACCCCCCTAAGTAAGCTGTCCTTGGGCCCAAGGGTGCGCTCCGGGCCTGGATCCGGGGAGAGAACCAGGCAGGCCTGGCGAGTAGGCTTCTGGCCATTTGGAAGACTTGGGGTCCTGAGAACCCGGGGAATGCACTAGAGTCGGGATGCTGCCCTCGCCCCACGACCGCCTGCCCTGTGAAAAGGGACACGCCCAGCCAGGGACCGCCAGTGCAGAGATCTCCAGAGGAGTTCAAATGTAAAGAAAAAAGAAAATGCAACGTCTTCATAAACATTCTGTGTCCCTTACTACCAATCACATATTCTTCTGTAAACCCTGAAAAATTTCCCTGTAAAACAAAATTTACAGCTTCATTTGTCAACTGAGGGCATTTGGAACCCAGGGCTTTCAAGGTCCTCTTCAGACCCGATCCTGTGGGATCCTAAGACCCAGGGTGTCAGTGGTGATGGCTCCATCTCAAACACTGGACAAAGATAATATAAAAGACGAAAAAAATAAAATCTAAAGGATTTTAGATTTTAGCGTAAAGATCTTCAATCTCAGCCTCTCCAGTTAAGAGATGAACAGTGAGATATTCTGCTTAATTAATGATCTGGTTGTAGAGTGGTTAGCTCTATCCTTCACAGGTGACTAATTATCACCTAATCAAAGTATAATAACACCCAACATCGAAACTACAATCAGCATAATCATGGGGTTATGAATGACCCAAAACATCTCCTGTTTTCCAAGTCCGTGAACTGTACACATGAGACCTGTAATTAACACGCAATTCATTAAGGAAATGGGGACACGGTAGGTCATTAAGTCCACAGTTTATGTAACAGTTATAATTTCCAAGGCTGTTTCTGTGGCCTGGACAACCTCTTCCAGGAGCTTTGATTTGGTTTGTTTCCCACCTGATACATTTTGACGGAAGCTGGCAACACCAACCTGTCCAGAGACACGGAAAGCCCACAGTTAATAGCACTGACCTGCCCTTTCATATCTGGAGCGATGGGAATGGTGGGCCAGATGGTTGAGTAGATGCCAAAAAACACCAACCAGATGAGCATGCTTCCCCAGACGGCCAGGTGACTGAACTACAGGAGAAAACAGACACTCAGGCAGGGTTCTCTGCTGAGCCAGTAGCCACCTGCACCAGCCGCGGCAGCAGCCCTGGGTCCACGCCACCTTTCTTTATGGAAAGATTTCTACTAGACACTGGTTGAGAGTTTAAGTGACTAGTGGCCCCAAACTATCCTGAAGAGGAAAGTGCTTTTTCCACCACAGCTGACCATCCTGTAGACCCATCCTACAGTGCTACCAGGCTCCTTTCTGTCCCTTGCCAGTGTTCACTCCACTTTGGAGTGGAATAAATAAGGTATCATTGCTCTGGCAAGAGGGCGTGGGACAGACAAAACTAACAAGATGGGTTTATTTATTATTTTGAGACTCTGACTGTTCATTTTCCAAAGAACTTTTAAAAAATGTGGAATGGATATATCCCTTAGCGATAACACTCTAAGCATCTACTGAGTTGCGAATTTCTTCTCTGTCCTCTTGCTAGGTCGATCCTTGACTTCTTTTCAGCCACACTCCATGATCTAATCCAGCAGGAGCCTCTGCCAGCTGCTTAAAAAATCTGACCACTGCTCGCCACCTCCTCACGTCCCAGGCTAAGCCACTAGCCCCTCTCACCTGGATTCATTGCCTCTGTCTCTCAACGAATTCTCTGCTTCCACATTCACCTCCCACTCCACCCCCAATTAATGAGCACAGAATCAGAAGCCTATTTAAACAGCAGAGACAAATGTGAAACATTGGCCATAATCCTCAAGAGTTGGAAATAACCAAAATGTCCAAAACTGGGGACTGATTCAATAAGGGATGGGGTATTGATAAAACTCAATACTCTTTAATCATGAACTATGACCTTGTAGAAGTACATATATATATATATATATATATATATTTTTTTTTAATTTATTTATTTTTGGCTGCGTTGGGTCTTTGTTCCTGCGTGCAGGCTTTCTCTAGTTGCGGCGAGCAGGGGCTACTCTTCATTGTGGTGCGGTGGCTTCTCTTGTTGTGGAGCACGGGCTCTAGGCGTGTGGGCTTCAGTAGTTATGGCGCACGGGCTCAGTAGTTGTGGCGCATGGGCTTAGTTGCTCCGCAGCATGTGGGATCCTCCCGGACTAGGGATCGAACCTATGTTCCCTGCACTGGCAGGCAGATTCTTAACCACTGCGCCAAAAGGGAAGCCCAGACTCTGTGTTTTGTAATATGTTGTCTTATTAAAAATATACACAGAGAATAAAGTCTGGAAGGTTGTACAGGAAATATTAACAGTAACTATATTTTGGTGGTAAAATTATGGAAATTAAAAATTCCTCTTTCTGTCCTTCTGTATTTTCTTTGTGTGTGTGATTTTTTTTTAATACAATGCACACATACACTGGAAATGAGCTGACTGTTAACAGCTTAGAACTGTATTAAGTGCTCAGCAAACGAATCATCAGGGAACTCTGGATGGCAACTGTGCCCTGATAAAGATCAAACCACAATTTTTACATGCAAAATTTAAAATAAGGCAGCTAGATATTGTTTACTGTTTTCCCGGGGCTTAAAAAGATACTACACCATAAAAAATATCTATAGTGGATAGAGAAATAATTCTAGAGAAAACTTACTTTTGTCCAAGCTGTAGTCTCCAAACCGGCTTTCAGGCAAACAGTAACGACGACATACTGTGAAAGCAAGAGGAATTTGGGAAATGCGTTATCCTCACTTACTTTCACTTCCCAGAAGAAATCCCAAATCCTCCCCAGAGGCAGTTTCTCCGTGGCGTCTGGACTTTGAAAGTGCTATCTTGGTAGCTAATTCTCTGGGGGTCAGTTTTAGGAAAATTACAGGCAGGTTCTTATAAGAAAAGCCCTCATTTTAGTGATTGACTTCTCACAAGTAATAGTTACTTTGCCCTTTTCTTAGCTTGGAAGATTTGGGAGAAATCGCCTTCCCTTGGTGTTGGTTTTATTTTTCTCCCCCCCCCCACCCAAGTACATGTGAAACGGTCATCTGAAGAATGGGGGCATCTGCTGATCACCTGTCCAGAAATCTTAACTCTGCATAATCTTCACTCAAATACGAGGTAAGCATTTCACAAGCACTCTGAGCCCTACGTGTTGCCAAGTCTTGGCTCCCTGTACACCGATGGCGAACAGAAATACGGAGACAGAGTAGGAAATAGAAAAGAGTAGCTTCATTCCTTTGCCAGGCAAGACAAGGAATCTCTAATATATAGTTTAAAGATGTGAAATAAGTCATAATGACAAAGGCTTTATATAGAGGGAGAGGTGAAACCCACACATGCCATCTAAGAAAGATTCAATAAACAGGTAAACTTACCGTATAAACGATATTTCCAACAAATAAATAGTCTGTGGCATGACCGTTGGCCAGCACAGTATCTGAAAAACAAAGAGGCTACAATTACCCTCCAGGGCAGAGCACTGCAACCTATTTTATTCAGAATGTAAAAACAGAACTTTAGAGACATTGATCAAAATGTAAGGGAATTTCGAAAATTGCATTGTCTGTGATTCTAATGCCTCCTTTTTCTAACTCTGCATTTTTTCACCTTATATTTTTGCCAAGTGAAGCCAACAAACAAAACCAGGTTTCCAACAAACCGAACAACCAAACCCTTGATCTGTGTGGAAATTTACATTTTCATACAGATTCAAATCTCCCTTTTGTCAGTTAGAAAAAGGAACAGTATAAACACATATGAATCTATCTTTGTGGGCGCCAGTATTAGACCTTTTCCACGTGTTCATTTACTAGTCGTCTTTCATTTTTGCTAAATTGGAATTACAGGCCAACAGCAGAAGATAGCTACATGATACAAAATGAGTTCATGATTATTGAACTCAGAGAATTGAAAAGAGTATTCACTACTTGTGTTCTCTGTCAACTTCTGCGTGAACTTCTGGAGTCTATAAACGGGTGAATGCAAACAACCCAGTGAGAGATGCCTAGACGATACAACTAGGATTCCGAAGTTTTAATTTTATAGCTTTCCAATTTTTTCTTCATAACGATGACTATTACAGCGTACGTAACAATCACTAAGGCAGAACTCTAAGAGAAGTGTCTAGTTTGGGTCCGCTAGCCTGCTGTGAAAAGTCTGGTCTGTATCCTGAGGAGTCAAAGCCTGTTTTAAGATCAGAAATAGTTTCTTTGGGTGACACTGCCGATCCCCTTTTATTCTCTTTTATGCTCATCTGTGGCCTACAGGCCAAGTGTATAGGGATTTTTCTGTTCAAATTTCCAACCCAGTAGCTGTTGTACACACATATTTGGGCTCACCGATTTACCCAACTGTTTGTTGAAGAATCTGATTCTTATTAAAGAATCAAGATCCTTTTAGTTTCGCAAACACCATAAGGATCAAGTACCGTCACAGGGAAAATCTGGTAATGGTGGGACCCTGCATCCAGCCACAGCGCAGGCCCTTTCTGCTAATGCTAGATAAGGACAGATGAACCCACAAAGTGACATCACGGGCTGCGTTAGGTACTGGCCTAAACCCAGGGATTGCTCCTGGGGACCGTGACAGTTATCCTAGGGCGGCCGCTGACTTCAAAAGGATTAATCTCAAAGCCTAGGGGAGACATGGTGAAGGGAGAATCAAAACTCAGGCAGGACTTCATTAAAAAGGAAGGAAGGAAAACAATGATCAGAAAAGTAAAGAAGAGGCTACGTTAAGCTGGAGAAGGCCACAAGTTGATGTATTAGCAAACAGCTATTCAAAACTGTAAGGGTTTGCATTTTAGTAACTGGCCCTAAGATTGCTTTAATAATAAAGACGACACTTTTAAAGAAAAGCCTCAATAAAGAAACACTTGAGATTAGACCAGAGACCATTGCTTTGATTCTAACAGAGATGATAGCTGTGAAAGGGGTAACATTAGTCTTTTATTTACAGGACAAATATTTATTTAAAGCCTACTTTAAAGCGGGAAGTGGGGAGACAAGATCCCTGTCTCCGTGGAGCTCCCAGTACAGTGAGGGAGACAAGACAAAAACACACAAAGACGTAGCAGGTATGGAATAGAGACGGACGGGGCTGCTACTCTAGACAGGGAGTCCCGCAAAAATCTCTTTGAGGAGGTAACATCTGAGCAGATCGCAACAGTTCAAGGGAGTGAGTTAAGTGAACATCTGGGCTAGAGCGTTCCAGGCAGAGGACTGGCCAACAGTCTGAATAAAGACAGCAACGATGAGCTCAAAGACCATCACAAAGGCCAGTCTGGCTGCAGACTCTGGGGAGAGCGCCCAGACAGTAAGAAGGGGCCAATTAACGTAGGTCATAGTGGGGAGCTTGAATTTCTCTGTTAACTACGACAGGAAACCAGAGAGTAAAATGGTATGAGTTACGTTCTTAAGGGAATAGTCCAGCTTTTATGGGAGAACAGATCCTGGACGACCAAGAACAGAATAATAACAGATGCAATTCCAGTTTGGAAATGATTGGAGCAATCCATCCAGGAGGATGATACTGGTGGCATGCAGAGTTGGGTCCAATACAGTAGCCTCGAGCTGCTGTTTACATTTAAATTAATTAAAATACAATAAAAAAATTCAGTTCCGGCTAGGGATTGGGGAGGAGGGGGGAATGAGGCATTACTGCAGCAAGTGTACAGCGTTTCGATTTAGGGTGATGAAAAGATTTTGGAATAGATTATTGGTGAGGGCTGTAAACATTCTGAATGTAATGCCTCTGAATTGTAGACATAAAATGGACCATAGAACGAAAACCAAAAAGCTCGAGGATAAAACACAGGATTAAATCTTTATGGCCTTAGATTTGGCAATGGTCTCTTAGCTTTGGCACCAAAAGCGCCGTGACAAAAGAAACAAGGAGATCAATCAGACTTCATCAAAATTAGAAACTTTTGTGCTTCAAAGGACACCATCCTGAGAGTGAAAAGACAAAAACCTCCGGAATGGAGAAAATATTTGCAAATATTTATCTGATCAGGAACCTGTATCCGGAATACAAAAACAACTCTTACAGCTCAACGGTAAAAAGACAACACAATTTAAAAGTGGGAAAGGGCTCTGCACAGAAATTTTTCCAAAGAAGAGGTACCGATGTCCAAGTACATGAAGGGATGCTCAACGTCATTAGACATCAAGGAAATTCAAAACCAAAACCCACGAGATATCATTTCACACCTACCAGGGTGGCTATGATAAAAAAGATAGATAGTAACAAGAGGTGGCAGAGGATGTGGTCAAATTAGGACCCTCAGACACTGCTGGTGGGAAAGTGAAATGCTGCAGCCATTGTGTAAAACTGTCAGGCAGTTCCTCAAAAGGTTATGCCTAGGGACTTCCCTGGTGGCACAGTGGTTAAGAATCTGCTTGCCAATGCAGGGGACACGGGTTCGATCCCTGGTCCAGGAAGATCCCACATGCTGCTAAGCAATTAAGCCTGTGCACCACAACTACTGAGCCTACGCTCTAGAGCTCGTGTGCCACAACTACTGAGCCTTCGAGCCACAACTACTGAGCCCACATGCCACAACTACTGAAGTCTGCACCACAACTACTGAGCCTGTGCTCTAGAGCCCGTGAGCCACAACTACTGAGCCCACGTGCCACAACTACTGAAGCCTGCACCACAACTACTGAGCCTGTGCTCTAGAGCCCGCGAGCCACAACTACTGAGCCCGCGAGCCACAACTACTGAAGCCCACGTGCCTAGAGCCCGTGCTCCGCAACAAGAGAAGACACCACAATGAGAGGCCCGCACACCGCAACGAAGAGTAGCCCCCGCTTGCCGCAACTAGAGAAAGCCCGTGCACAGCAACAAACACCCAATGCAGCCATAAATAAGTAAATAAATAAATAAAATTAAAAAGCAAACAAACAACGTTATGTCTAGTTACCATATGACCCAGCAATTCCACTTCTAGGTACACACCCAAGAGAGATAAAATCACGAATGAAACACACAAAAACTCATACATGAATGTTGATAGCGGCATCATTCACAGCAGTCACAAGTCCATCAATGGAGGAAATGTGGACTATACATACAGGGGTGTATTACTGAGCTATTAAGAGGAATAAGGTACCGGTACGTGCAACGACATGGGTGAACCTTGAAAAATCTTACGCTAAGTGAAAGACGCCAGTCACAAAAGGCCATGTATCATATGACCCTACCAGTGTGAAATGTCCACAATAGGCAAATCTATAGAGACAGCAAGTAGATTAGTGGTTGCAGGAGCTGAGGGTGTTTGGGTGGGAACGGAGAGTGGGTGCTGATAGATGTGGAGTTTCTTTTGGGGGTGATGAAAATGCTTGGACACTGATTAAGGTGATAGCTGCAAAACCACGTGAATACATTAAAAACCATAGAACTGTACAATTTAAATGGGTGTGAGGCAGGTAAGACAGGGAGGGGCCCAAGGACAGCCTCTTCATGTATAGGCATTAGACAAAAAGCAAAGCCACTTCCTTGTTCTGCACTTAATGAGGCCATGACTCATAGAGAAACAGCATCTAAAACAGAAACTTTGTAGCATCTGAGCGAGAAACTCCGCAGCATGAAAACCGTGGAGCGCGCGCCACCGCCAGGCAGGAAACAGATAGGCTTTGGGGTGACCTGCTGCAGCTGGTTTCATGCTGACCCTTTGAGATAAACTATAATACTATCAGGATGAAGAGCCCTCACTGGATGAGAGACTGCACAGCCCACGCAGCCCCCTCATTCTTCTGGTCGAGAGGAGGTCCCGGCCAGACACATGCACAGAAGGGGTCTCAAGTCGTCCTCTGGTAACCCTGGCCGCATTGTAATACCCTTATAAAATCATTAGCATTGTGGTTTTGACCCCCGCCCCCCAAATCAGGTGAATTGTATGGTATGTAAATTATATAGCAATAAAGCTGTTATTAAAAACATTCAGTTCCTCAGTCACACATAACCACATTTCAGATGCTCAGTCGGTAGCCACGTGGCTTGCGGCGACTGTCCCGGAGAGCACGGATGCAGGACATCTCCACCATCACACAAGTTATGGTGGACACCGCAGGCCAGTGCGTATGTTGTAAGCAGAAGGAAGTGACAACTTTTGGCACGTATTCTGAACAGAGAGATGACAGCATTTGTTTTTGATCTGGGTGGGGGTGAGAGTGAATGGGAAGAATCAACAGAGATTTTGAGGTTTGGGGTCTGAGTAACGAGGTGAACCGTGGTATCATTCACTAGGTCATATTAACGCGGGAACGCTGATGAAAAGGGTGGCCCTTGAAAACTCTGTACCAGGCGATCGATGTCTGAAATTTACAACAGGACGAAGAGACAGCAGTGAAGCACGTGCTATTAGGAAGAGAGACAAAAGGATATTTGGAAAAATGAGGTGGAGAGAAGGAGTTGGGTTAGTAGAAAAAGCTCCCAGTAATGAGGGTTAGAAGACCTTGTTCAGCCCCACTCTCTTGTTCCAGCTTTGCCATGATTTCGTATTTTAACATTTTAGGTTCTGGGTCTCAGCGTCCACACCTACAAAATGGGGGTGGTTCTATCAGATACAGACAATGATGACTGAATTATCACCAAGGTTCTTTTAGGTAGAAAATGCTAAGATTCTAAGGTCCATGTTCTTAGCTGCTAAATCAGGGATTCAGTGGTAGAAACCTGAGAGCTTCAGAGCTTCGTCCTGTCCATTTTAGCTCAGGATGGATTTCCTAACCTCAGTCTCATCCTATGTGTTCATGAATGAAGAAAAGACCCTTTCATTGAGAAAAGCAGTGATCTGAGGGCCCTGAAGTTCTACCTACACGAAGCCCTGACAGAGTCTGGAGAAAACTCTGGTCAGATGAAAGAGTTAGAAGGGCTAGGAGACTAAGCTGAAAACCAAGGTTTACAATTATGGCTTGACAACTTGTGAATTTCCTTTTGATAGTAATATTTCAAATGCTGGTTGATTCATGTACTAAAAGAAATTAAATATACAAAGCATTTGTCTAAATATGGAGGGCTTACAATGTGTTTCATATTTTAAGGATATACAAATAGTGAACAAAAAACTGTTAGACATTGTTAATTCTACATGGAAAATAGATAACATATGTTACTAAGTATAAGACAGGCTCTGTTCTAAGCACTTTACCTACGTGAGTAAGTACTTCTTTAATGCTCTAACAATGCTATGAAATGGTATTATGGCCTGCATATTTCAGATGAGGCAACTGGGGCAGCAAAGAGAAGCTAAATGACATGCAAGGTCACACGCTTAGTGAGAAACTGTAAGCTTTGTAATACAAGATTGTTTTCATTAACTGAGTTAGAAAAATGGACCCCAAAGAAGAAAAGAAGACAACTTCAAGGGGAAAAATAGACTAAGAACTCTTTTGAAATACCAACACCTAACAGGGAGGAACTTTCTAGCAGAGAAATAGGTGGAAAGAAAATGAGATTCACACGGCAGAGATTCTGTACAACCCAGGTCACAAGTGCGGGAAGCAGCAGTAGCCCCTTGAGATCTGGCCTTTTAGTTTGAGTTCATTAGTCCGGAGCTGCTCATCTCAGCACTGCTGACATTTTTCTAGGTAATTCTTAGTTGCGGGGCTGGGGGGCGGCACCGTCCTGTGATTACAGAGTGTCTGGCAGCACCCCTGGCCTCTCCCCACTAGATGCCAGTTGTGACAACCAAAAACGCCTCCAGACAATGCCAGTGTCTCCTGGGGGAAAAATTCCCCGGATTGAGAATCACAGCATTAGAGGAAAGAAAACAGAGGAGCTGGAATAAGTAGAGAGAATATACCCCAAAGTAAGAGTGGCTAATGAGGGGCTTCCCTGGTGGCGCAGTGGTTAAGAACCCGCCTGCCGATGCAGGGGACACAGGCTCGAGCCCTGGTCCGGGAAGATCCCACATGCCGCGGAGCAACGAAGCCCGCGCGCCACAACTACTGAGCTTGCGCTCTAGAGCCCGCAAACCACAACTACTGAGCCCGTGTGCCACAACTACTGAGCCTGTGCTCTAGAGCCTGCAAGCCACAACTACTGAGCCCGTGTGCCACAACTACTGAAGCCCATGCGCCTAGAGCCGGTGCTCCGCAACAAGAGAAGCCACCGCAATGAGAAGCCCGCGCACCGCAACGAAGAGTAGCCCCCGCTCGCCACAACTAGAGAAAGCCCGCGCGCAGCAACAAGGACCCTATGCAGACAAAAATAAATAAATGAATAAATTTATTTAAAAAAAAAAAGAGTGACTAATGAAGGGAACCCCCTCCTCTGTGGTCAGGCCGAGGGGGAGAGTGTGGTGGGACCTCACAACTCACACCATCAGCAGAGAAACAGGGTGAGGCCTTGGTACAAAGGGATGCGACTGCCATCGCTCGATGGCCTTTCAAGTGGGTAAACCCTGTGATTACCTCTGGGACTGAGAGCTCACTGGTGAAGAGAACATCTCCATGGAGACACTTAAGACCACGGACCACCATGCTGGCAATTCGGCATGAACAGAAGGAACAGACAGTGAAACCCAGGGACATCTTCCAACCGCAGCTTCTAGAATTTTATAATGCATTAATTTCTACCTTGCCATGACAGTAAAGTGCTACTGGCATTACATAATATGTCTGCACTTGAACCAATCGGAATGCACCTCAGATAACGTTTAGTGAAGCAGGATCACCCTACTATTTCAGCTCATCATTTTGGAAGGATAACTCAACACTGCATTTTAGCTTTCTGCTTAGGAAAGAGCATCTCCTATCCCAATCGAAACTAATACCACCTGGGAATAATTTATTCCTTGGAGGAGAAACTCCCAAACTAACTTGAGATTCTGGGACACGTCAAGAGCCTCGGAAAAGATAGCATCCACTAAACAAGTCACAAGTCATTGCTTTGCCCACCCTGTTGGGGAAATTCCCACGGAATACAGTCTTCTCTTAAAGGTTATATTTCAACTGTTTTAGAGGCAAATACCTGCGGGCATCATTCCTTGTTAAGATTTGCCAATAACCTCCTCCTGAAGAAAAGATCTGAAGTCCTAAACAATCATTGGCAGAGGAATGCATTAATAAGATACAGCTTGGCTGATAATTCCAGGCTGGAAAAGCCCGTTTGGACTGTCGAGTTTATTCCTGAAGCATGTTGCTGACAAATTACTTCTTCCCCCTTTGTTTAATCTTAACAGTACTGTTAGGATTCCACCATTCCACTCAGGAAAACAACTTTTCTGTGGTTTAGCTGCTTTCATTTTAGTTGGATATTTAAAATCTCAAGTGATTTTTTTTTTTTTTGATAGGAGAAAAAGAACCCCCAAGCCAAGATGAGTAATTGGGTCCCCAAGCCAGCCTTCAGAACAACACTTATCCACCATCTATGTAAACGATAGGAAGATTACTGCAGACAAAGCAGCATGGGGTGGTACAGTGGGATGTTTGGGAGGAAGGGGGCAGAGAGGGGGAAAGGACAGTTCAGGCACAAAAGGACGCACGGCCCGCCTAGACGCACGGAGGTGGACTCCTGCCCTGCTGGAGTAGAACCTTGAGATGCACGGGGCGGGCGGGGTGTGGGATAGGAGCGCTACAGTGGCCAGAATGGTGAGGCCAGCACGGGCCAGACCACACCAGGTTCTAAAAAAGGTCCCTGTAAAAGAGATCCACCAAACGTGCAGGTGGAGACAGGTGATCTCACCAGAACTTTGTTAACCGGCAGGATGCTGAGCATTTCCCAACGGAAACCTCGCGCTAGCGCACGAAGGCTCAGCAGAGCTAGGGCAGAGGGAAGGAGAATCCGGCTGCCTGTTGCGTCGGCACCGCCGGCGTTTCACTGAACCGTGTGAGATCAGCCAGGCCTTGGCAGGCGGAGGATCACATCCACCCAGGTGAGAGCTGAAACGTTGCTGGACCAAAAGTCCAGGGAAGGAGTTCCACAGAGTAAAGAACCTGAACGAGCGAGAAGGTTTCCCAACTGCTTTGTCGGATAAAGGACTGAGTCACATTTAGAATGACCAGCTGTGGCCACGTGTGGTGTAAAACCTAATCTAATGATGGTGCCGACCCTATACATCGAAAGTATTATTACAAAATACCAGAGCTAGAAGCCGCATCCTGAGAGCCAGTCATTCTCTTAGAAGCCGACACAATGCCTTGGCTTCAGGACCCTCAGACCCAGCCTGTTCGTCCAGACTTACATTATTTGCAAAATCTGGTTGGATCCAGGGACTGACATGAGGTAGGTTTAGCCAAATGAGGTTTAGAAACGCAGACACTAAAACAGACTGTTGTGAACAATGGGGACAAACCCACACGAACCCTCGCGTGAGTAGTGATGACCCCAAACGCTGCATGCAAAAAGCTCTCTGAAAATATCTGTTGGAAAACCCACGGTTTGTAACAAAAGTATGTCTCGTTTTCTAAACAGAATGATAAAGGAACTTACCTCAGATGCTTCCAGAGGGCTAGGCTGATGACATCTTATAAGGATGCCATTTCAATTAAATGCTCATTAAACACATTACATCATGGCCCAGCTAAACCACAAAAATGTATTCCGAAAGGGCTCTGACAAAAAGCAAAATATGAAACTAAGTTATAGCATAGTGCTGTGCAGCCAGAGAGGACAGGGTTTAATAATCAGGAAAACAGATGGGGTGAACGTATGTGTGTGTTTTTAGTGCAGTAAAAATCCGTGGAGTGCCTGGATTCCAAATCACAGGTAGGGCTTCCCTGGTGGCGCAGTGGTTAAGAATCCGCCTCCAAGGCGGGGGCCAGGGGTTTGAGCCCTGGGCCGGGAAGATCCCACATGCCGCGGAGCAAGTAAGCCCGTGCGCCACAACTACTGAGCCTGCGCCCTAGAGCCCGCGAGCCACGACTACTGAGCCCACGCACCACAACTACCGAAGCCCGTGCGCCTAGAGCCCGTGCTCCGCAACAAGAGAAGCCACCGCAATGAGAAGCCCGCGCACCGCAACGAAGAGTAGCCCCCGCTCGCGGCAACCAGAGGAAAGCCCACGGGCAGCAACAAAGACCCAACACAGCCAAAAATTTAAAAAATGTAAAAAAATAAAAAAACTTTATGTTAAAAAAAAAAAAACCACAGGTATCTCACTCACATAGGACTCCGTCAGAAGAATTAGGGGAGGTGGCGCCATTCCCTCCACGTCAGGACACCTGCCAAGAATCCTGGCTGCAGAGCAGATACCAAGTTCCTCCTGTTTCCCTTCTCCCACCCTTTTTGCTTCTAGAAGCTTCAGCAGCACTCGTTCAGAGCAGGCCTGATTCCAGCATATTAATCCGGCTCTCCATTCCCCCCGTCTCACCCTTGGGGCCTCTTCAGACTCCAGAGGCTCAGAGGAGGTATGATGCCAACCAGCTACTATTAGATGAATATCAAGAGTGCAAACGTCTTCCAAGTTTCAAGTAGCTAATTTCCAAATAAGCTTAGACTTAATCCCGCTCCAATGTCTGTACTGTCTGTACTACAACTGAAACAATTCCTTCTGCTTCCAACGCTATGTATTCACAAAGAGAAACGTTACTTTTTCCTTTCTTGGTAAAGAGCGGTATAAGCTATTGGAAAGAGTTTCTAAAAGGTAGAGTTTATACAAGTGTTAGTGATTATAATTACATTCATAACCAGCACTGGGTTAAGTTCCTGGTTACATAAGCCTTTTGCTGGATTTTCTCCTCTTTACTGACATTTCTGCTGGATAAAGTTAAGGGTATGAAACTCAGATTTCAATCTCTTTTTTCACTCTTGTTTACTAAAAATAGACTTGAAAAAGGAAGTAAAAATGATGGAAAGTGCACTCGATCACCTGCCAATGTCAAACAGCCACCTCGTAGGCACGGACTCTTTTTTTTATTCCCGGGAGCATAGTCTAACGACATTCCGCAGCTCTTCGTACCTAGGTGGGGCCCCAGGACTAGCTCTTGCCAATCAGACGTGAGCAGAAGTGATGGATCGCTTCCTGCCAGAGGAGGTTGAGAGCAAGCAGTCCTTCTCCTGCTCTCTCCCATCCCCACGCGAAGGCTGAGGGTGAACTCAGGGGCCCCGCACAGATGGAGCGCCACTGTATTGAGAATAACTAGGGCTTGTTTCAATCAGGTGTCGAAAGACACACAGACGTGGACGTGACGATCGTGAAGGAAGGAGTTTATACTCACGGATCCCTAGAAACAGGACGCATGGGGTGTCAGGCAGGGCCAAGGGAAAGCACCAGGGTCAGTCAGGAGGCAGGAGGGGAGAGCATGGCCCAGAGCCTCTAGTGGGGTTTTCACGGGACAAAATGGACTGAAGCAGGGTAGGTACACTGTTTAAGCTCAGGATTGGATAGTGTGAATTATTTCAACAGTCTCTGGGTTTTAGGTCGATCCCTAGTTATGTGGTACCTGGCCCGGGGGTGATTTAGGGCAGGGGATATTGGCCTGGTGTGAGAGAGTGAGGTACAGAGATGGCTGGGGGTGTGGGAGGCGGAATGGTTGGCTGGGAAGCAAAGGCGTGCTTGTGGGACAGTTGTTTGCTCTCCCTAGGAATTAGCCAACCCTGGGAGCACAGTCTCTCCAGGATCATGGGCCCAACTATCAGGGCATCACAAATGCAGAAAATAAGAACATACAGTCAACACACCCATGTACAATGCACTTCTCCGTTTGATCGGTACACGAGGCAGAACTAAGCCTTTACCGGACTACGGCCCTGATATTTGGGGGCTGCTTGTTGTAGCAGCTATTCCCACCTTAATACACCTCGATTCAACTTCCCCATAGAAGCTACGTGGGTGAAATCTGGGAACTCTGACTCACGCTTCTTACAGCATTACATCAAACCCAACTGTTTAAAATATATGTAGCTCAGAGTTTATTAAGAGAGACACTGAAACGTAAGAGACATTTGAGTGCATGAAAGCCACGGCCCTTCTGCCCCATTCTGTGTTTCCAAACAACAGTGCTGTAGGCACATGAGGCGGACTTGACGTTACTAGTTCACCGTGTTTAAGGGTAACCAGAACAGAAGAAGACATTCTGAATTTGGAAACTGGGTTTTGAATGTACTCCAGTGACCGGGTTAGCAACTAGTGATTTAGATCTCTACGCTAGCTATAGTTTCATTTGTATAATTCCAAGAAGCTTCTAGAGTGTTCTGTCCTTCTCGTTTTTAGAGAGCAAGTCCCATTCACTTCATGTATACGCTTCAGGATTCTGTGACTGTTCATACTACCCTGTCCTCTCAGTGGCTTTCCCAGATGCAGAGGCCACGTGGAGTTACTACTCCCCTCTTCTGTCCCACTTAGCATTGAATGCGCGTCCCTGGATCGCCTTCATTTACCTTGTATCTTACAATGGGTATACAGTATGGTCACTGACTTTGCAACGGGAAGAAAACACCGGCTCTTGTTTCCCGTACCTTCCTTTAAAATGCTTTAAAATATAGTATTTTACGGGTAAGTTTTGTGACAGAAGAGCAGATTCTCCTACAACCAGGCAGACTAGGGAAGCACTCATGGATACAACATCAGATCCTTCCAGTTCTACCTCCTAAGCAGCCCTCAGATCCATCCTCTTCTCTGACACGGTCACGACACAAGACCACACGACAGCCAACCAGCCGGACGCCGACAATCATCTCGGCCGGTGTGGTCCCACCAAAGTTCATCAGATACGTGGTTCTCTGCTTATAACCCATCAGTGGCTCCCAGTAAACTCACACTACAAAAGGCTTGCTTGTCCCGACAGGCTGGAAATGGTCTGACTCCTTGGTCTCCATCCTTTATCGTCCCTTGCTCCCCAATCCTCCAGCCACAGGGGTCTTCTCTGACTGGGAGTCACACCCTCTCACCCCATGCTCTTTCCCGTAACCTGAAACCCCTCCCCCCTCCTCTTTTCCGAGCTTGTTCCTGTTCATCCTTCAACTATGCTGTCACATCCTCTGGGGGGCAATCCTTAAAGCTGGAACCAGGTTAGTGGTCCTTGGTATGCACTCCATTTGACCTTGACTGTCCTCTCTTTTTGTTCAGTCCTGCCTTGTCCAGTGTAAGCTCCACGAGGGCAGGGAACTTGCCTGTTATGTGCACTACCATCTACCAATACTGACCTGCACAGAGGACACACTCACTTATCTCTTCTTTTTCAATGAATGAGTCATTGATTTTAAGAAGTTGCAATCTCGGGGAACAACGGCAGTCATGCCCCAACTCAGCTGAACGTGAAACTGACATGATATAAAATAACCAAGTTTACAGTAATAGGCATAGGTCATAAATAATTCAAGCTTAAATGACCCAATAATGGCACAGGCAGAGAGAAGTACCCTACATCTCATTTTATGCATGTGCACTATTATTTGTTTATAAAACATGCCTCGTCTTACAGTAGCACATTTACCAAAAAGTATAAAATAGCCTTCTCCAAGAATGTTCAGAGACCCTGTTGCTTGATTAGGGCCAATAATTATCCACATGGTATTGCAAAGTATCCACAGGGTAGTTCTTCTTCTAGAAAGAGGAGGGAATGGTTTCCAGAGTGTGCACTGTGAGGAGTCAAGAACAATTCTTTTTCGGGAATTTTTCTCTGCTGGTAAGTATATTCCCATCACCTCCCTCTTAAATTTCATCAAGAAAAATCTGAAAATTTCCTTTTTTTAAATCAAAACGGATTTTACGTCCTTTTGCCAATAACCACATTCCACTTCAAGGATGGTTGCTCAAATATGCAGACTGGATACACCCATGGAAAGCCCGAGTGTGGCCTGACACCGAGGTCTGGATGAATTTCGGTCCCTGCAAAGGTGATGTCTCTGGTTTTAACCTAAAATCATGTTTCAGATCAAAGGGTGGGAGCTACAGGCCAGCCGTGGCCGTGAGCGTAAGGTTGTGATGGTTGGAAGAAATCTGATTTACGGAATTGCTGGAGTGGAAAAATGTATTTGGAAGCTTGAAATGAATCGTCACCAACTCCACCAGCCAAGGAACGCTTTGAAAATTCTATCCAAAACCACGCAAAAATAAGCAAGGCAAAATTCTTGGAAGCTTCCTAAGGAATGAACAACAGGCTCACACCTTCTTAGAAACGTTTCTTCCCAACCATGATGCTGGGAAGTGACCAGCACTGCATGTACCTAAGCCTGTCTCCATGGAGACCGGAGAGGATTGCCCGGTAAAATCCACCATCTTCACGACACAGTCCACAGAGCATGAAACAATGGAACAAAGCTACTCTGCAGCCCTCAGCCCCTGGTCAAGCAAAGCCCCTCAGGGCTCAGAGTGCGGCACGTGTCTGATGGACAATTTCCAGCAGGACTTGACGCTGGAGTGGGGCCCAAAGGCACTGTTCTGTGAGATCAGGGTCCCCATACTCTGAAAGTGCCCCAGTTTGTCTCAAACTGCTGTCACGCTTCTTTGGGAGAAGGGTGACTGCATCCTTCTAAGGGGCGATTCAAAGTGTAACAGGAGCGCATTTGTATTGAGGACAATCAGCACGTAAGTAATCGGATCAGCTGCCGTATCCCGGCTCTCCTCAAACTTGCAAGCTTCCTTGATTTTCACCTCTGACTTCCGTCTGCCCCCCCCTCCCCGAAGAAACAAACACACAAAACCCACGCTCTTGCCAGACCTTATGTATTTCTCCACACGGCTGTCTTATCTTCCTCAGAGGCAAGTCCCATGGTGTAACTCTCCTACCTTAAACCCTTCACTAAAAGAAGTCCCCATGTGTATTTTGGTGATCTGACTGTCACCTAACACCCAGAATGCTCGACTAGGGACGCTGCTGCAGACCCAGAGCGGATGCTGGAGATGTGTGCAGACGTGTTCTGATTCACAGTTGCACAAGGATGGGAAAAAGGGTGACTGACGGTGGGCGGGTTCACCGACCAGGGCCCGGGATGCTCAGTGTCTGGAAACGCTCACCAGAGGCTGAACAAGGTCCCGACCCCCACCCCCCGACCCCCACCCCATTGGGAGCCACTGCCCACGGGCTCTCCCAGCTCCTCGGCAGCACCAGCCCTGTGTGCTCGTGGTCCCAGCCAGGAATGCTTCTTCTCCCCGCCTTTACCCATACCTCCCGGCCCTACTGGATCATCCCCTATTCATCTTTTAAGAACTCAAGTGTCACTTCCTTGGAGAAGATGCTTCCTTGACCCGCTAGACTAGGCTGTGTCCCGGTATTACAAGCTCGTCCTGCAGCCTGTAGGACGCAGCACACTGGCCATGAAGCAATTATGTGTGTGATTCCTGATGGCCAGCTCTGACCTTATGGAAGCCCCCGGAGACCAAGACATGCTCTTATGTCCACCGCACCCTCGGCGCCTGGCACGTCATAGGTCTGCAGTAATTTTGCTGATCAAGTTCTTCTCTAAACATGCTCCCTCCTCTCTAAACACATTCCCAGTCCCTGGGTCTGACCCTCCTTGGGCTCCCCTGGATCAGGAAACCTAACTAGGATTCTTGCCACCAGCTCGCCTTCTACCATTCACCTTAACGAGATACGATGGATTCATTTTCCCCAAATTGCTCTGATCACAATACTTGCCTTGATCTAAACTCTACTGACTGTTCACTGCCTCCAAAGCAAGTCCCGATTTCTCAACATCGCATTCCAAGCCCTCGGCAATCCGGCTTTCACCTGCCTTCTCCCACTTTGCCCTGCCTTCCACCCCGGAAGGGATGACCTTCTCAAGCTCTCCACATCTGTCTAGAACCGCTCTCCTTCGTTTGCCTCTTCCTCTAACCCTGCACATCTCCCTTTGCCTGGACTTTCAGGCTAAGGCTACACATCATCTCCTCGAACGAGCCATGGATCATCCCACCTGAAAGGCGTCTCTCTCTCAGCCCTCTACAGTCCGAGAGCACTTTACCTGTATTTTACTTGAGAATGATTTTCCGCCTCGTGAGAGAACTACCTGCTAACTCACCAGACGGCAAACTCCTTGAAGGGTGAGACCCGCATTGACTCATTTACCCACCACCCTCAGAACCTACCACAGTGTCTCAGACATCAGGATCACATGAATGAACAGCGCTAAGGAACAATAATCATTTCGCTGTCTATTAATAGTGAGAATTTAGAAATTCATCCTAACATAGTCATTCCATTGTTAGAGGACATCAACTAGTGACCAAGAACACCAACCGGCCTCCGGTTGTTCTTTGCTAAATACGCTTAATGTTTGCTATTTATTTCACCTTCAACAGTTTCCCTCAAAAGGTTACTGTTGGGCTTCCCTGGTGGCGCAGTGGCTGAGAGTCCGCCTGCCGATGCAGGGGACACGGGTTCGTGCCCCGGTCCGGGAGGATCCCACATGCCGCGGAGCGGCTGGGCCCGTGAGCCATGGCCGCTGAGCCTGTGCTCCGCAACGGGAGAGGCCACGGCAGTGAGAGGCCCGCGTACCGCAAAAAAAAAAAAAAAAAAAAAAAAAAAGGTTACTGTTTACAACACAACCAAAAGAAAACCTCTGTGCTGAAGGCATATGATGAAATAATGATGGTGATGATGATTTTAAAGATGGGGGAAAAAATCATTCTTTCGGCTGCTTGGCCAATTGCTAATCTGAGGGAAGCAGGTAAGGGTGATAGAAACCGACTTGAAATTCACCTGGTGATATCTCTTAGGTAAATTAGTAACCGTTTGGAGTCTATCCCCTTTCAAATACAGACCATGTTAGGAGAACGAATGGATTTACAGGATGGAATCTAGGTGAACAATAATGATCCCAACATAAACTACAAACCACAATCTCAAAGCACATATTCATGACTCGGGATCAGAAAACCATCGTCTTTGCTGAAAACAGGCCCTGCTCGCTCCTTCTGAAGCAGGCGAGTAAATGACCATCGCGCCAAACTTCTGTGAGTCCAAAGGCAAGCACCGCACGTTTAGGGACAAAGTCTATGCCGAGATAAGAGGGTGGGGGGCCTGTCTCTTCCTAAGGACGAAAGGTTGGGCTCCTGGCCGAGAGAACACCTGCCAAACCTGTTCTTGTGCTCACGAGACACACAAGACACACTACCTCCCATCCCCAGCCCAGCCTGATACAATGACGGCTGCTTTATCACCAGACTGTCAGAGCTTCTAAAACAAACCACAGTCAACACTCTTATATTTGTGAGCCCTTACTCACAAAACCATTTCAAAAGAAATTAAATCTACTATTAGTGAAGATGAACCACAGGAAAGCTTTATCATTCAAAGAGAACGATTCCACTAGAATGCCCCTTTGGGGGTGGGGCCGGAAGCAGAAAATTGTATTTTCTGATTTAGAGACTTAGGGACCCTTGAAGGAAAAGGGCATCGGATGAAACTGAGAGAAAAGGTCACAGGGTATATAACACACTTGTTGGGCATGCATTTGACAGGTTAAAGCACATCAGTAAGGATGAATCCTGTCCATCTGAAACACAGAAAAACACTGACAGAAACAAAGAAGCTTGGAAACTTCCTATTTGTTGGTTCTCTATACAATGAAAGGCCTTGTCTAGTCAACATTTGGAGTGATTTTCCCCAGGGGTATTATTATGATTTGAGGGGTAAAAAGTAGCATTCTTGTGACACATTTTCACTTTTTGAGACTAAAAGGTATGTCTCTTTAAGAGGTCACATTGTGGATGTATTAAGAAGTATGAACAAATACACCCCTCCTTCAGCTTAGGGAAGACTGAAACCAACAGGGAGAATCAGTCCTCCAGCAAGCTTTAAACGTTTGCTTGAAAAGCGTACGTCAAGGAAAGGAGACTTTCGGAAAACTGGGCATAAGATAAAACTCTCACGAGATTTGAGTTATTTGGCATAGAGGTAAGTCGGGCTTGGAAAATGAAAGCCCAAGTACTTAACAGAAAATTTCAAATTGGTGCACAAGAGGCATCGATGTTTCATTATAGGACAGTGCTTTTCTTCAAGATCCTTGACTCAAATGGTTATTAAAAATAAAGTTTAGAATTCCTAGCATTTAAACTCTCCAGGCAACTGGAAAGAAAATGGGTTCTCCGAGCCAGAATGGGTGAAACCTACAAGCTAGTAATAAGCCCATCAGATGTTTCCTATGTTTTTCTTTTGAAATTTGTTCCTGTGATCTCTGGGTCTGCAGAACTGGGGAAGAAAATTGTGAACAACTGGCGCTGAGGGGCTGCAAAGCTACCTGCTGAGAGTTGGATCTCGAAGCCATTACCTACCGTGCTCCAGCGCTTTCATGGGAAACCAGAAGAGGATGAGGGAGTGGACCAAGGCGTTGATGCAGTGACCCCAGAAAACCTAAGGGAAAACAAACCAGGGGAGTCAGGAGCTGCCCACACTCTTGAACTCTGTGTAGCTCAACAAGCCCCTCATTGTCAGGGATGCTGGCTGCGATGCCCAGCTCCAGAAGGCGAAAAAACCCCCAATTTTTTACATACAGATGACTGGGCTATCTCCAGATGATATTACTCTAGTACAAAGACCTAAAGAGATATTCCCGTATAAACAGGACAACATACAATCTATCCACATCCAAAAAATAAATGACGATGCATTTCCTTTAGAACGGAAAGAAAGACCACATTTTACAGTCATCCAGAGAAAGGGTATTGGGTCAAACTGTTAATTAAGAGACTGAAGCCATACTTCTGAAAGCACGAAAAACATTTAAAATGTAAATTCCTACACAGCACGCTCACTCTTTCGTTTCACCCCTTAAAATCCCTCCCATACAGTTTTTCAGTTTTTAGGATTTAGATGAATATCATACACGTTTAAAAATTCTCTTTAACACCTGAAAGGTCAAACAAAAGAACACGAAGTTTAGTTTCTTCTAACTTATAGTTTCATAAATGCATTTCATTCATCTTTTTAACTCTGAGATGACAGAATTACTAAAGCCAGATTGAATTGATTTAAAAATCTACAAATTGTTCTGGGAATTGTCATATATATATAGTTGGATCTTAAGTAGTGATGGGACAACAGAAAATAATGAGAAATTGTAAGACAGTGGGATTTTCCTATTTTAAATGCTCATTTTTTTCCTATCTTCTCCCTGCTCTCTGTATGCCCCCTGTCCCCCCACCCCCAGATCTTCAAAATGCTTGCAGGTCAGTCTCCAAGCATCCTCAGTTCGGCTCCCTTTCCAATGGGTCCCCCCCCACCTCTCTCCTTACGTGGCCTTTGAATTCAAACTCTGTTGTAACGATTTATGTGAACAATGTGGAATAAACAGGCCATATTTCCCACTGACAGAGCCACCGTGAACAAGGACCGATATAATTAGTCAGCCCCGTCTCCTTGTGCATGGAACACACTAGAACCAGCAGTATCCCCTTGTGTTTTTTCCAGATGTGGACATGCCTGTTACACTTTCCCAAACAGGAGGCAGCCCTGAAGGAAGACAAGCACGACACCTGGCTCAAAACGAAGCCTTCAGAGACTGCTCTCTACCGAGGACGCCCGTGGCATCCTCCCTAAAGCCTTGGTTGGTGTCCACGCAGGCTAATCACACACAACCGGCACATGGTGTCTTAACTGAGCTGGGCATCGAGCCTCTGTTCCAGCCTCCAACTCCCCTCCTGCACAAACACTGGAGACGGAAACACGGCAATGCAGGCACGTGGGCATCTTTGCCTCCCAACCCAGCCGGGTACCTACTTCCCCTTCCAGCCGGGGGCCCTCACCTCTGCCCTCCTAGCTGTGGCCGGCGGGTCAGTGACACACCAGACTCCTTAGCCGCTCCTGATGGCGGGACCCCTGTAACACCTAAGCCAGGCTCATCTCAGGACTGCCTACTCCATGTCTGTCTAGATGTTTTCTCTTTCCTGGTCCACCAGACTGAAAATAATACCCACGCCTGACTCGATTCCTGTGTTCACCTCTGGCCAACTTTCCTCACTGGCTAAAGGGACATTTTCCTGTCCCTGAGAACCAGGCAGTGACGGAGGGAGGGCCGTGCCAGGCGACAGGGCTCTATGGGGTGGGGGATGATTGGATCCTACAGGTCCTGGGGCGTGCGGGCCGCCGGCCACATGGTCATGGGGGGCCCACATAGGGAAGAAGAAGGCGTTACTGAACAGGAAGGGACAGACGCTTCCTTCCCGATGTGGCAGCTTGAATTCACCGTGCTTGAGATACCGGGAGAGACCCGGGGCCTCACCTCCCTTCAGACGCCCCCTCTGAGCAGGTACCAGCGCTGAGGGACAGGACACAGCACCTGTGCCTTCTGAGGGGCCCTGTGCATGCGTGGCTTACCTTGGTGTTGAAGCCCTCGGCGTTCTGGGTGATCTTGTAGAGTTGCGGGAACCTCAGCATGCTCTCCTGGCTACAGGACCTCTCGAAGATGCCCAGAGTGAAGGGGGGCAGCGCCGTGAAAATCTGCGTAGACAACAGTGCGCCATCACCAGAGGCCCTTCCGCTCACACGGTTCTGGTGGTTCAGGTCTACGCGATGATGACTTAGCTCTCGACTGAGTCCAAACCTGAGGTTCAGTGATTCGCGACTCCCCGGACACCCTCCCGACAAACAAACGAAAAGACCATTTTAAACTGTTGCCTAATCAGCACCAAATGAATATACTGAACGCTAAAAACGACATCCTAAGTATCTGATTAGCCAAGAAGTCTGTTCCAGGAACAAGTGCCCTCCTCTGTAGGCGAGCTGTGACTTAGAATCCTACCGTGGTGAGCTCTGTGCAGCGCGGCAGTGTTTTCCTGTGAGTGCTGGGGTGCAACTTTCCATCCTGATTTCACACTCACATTTCAGGAAGCACTATGTACTTCACCCACTTATTCATTCGATGGACTTTTAAGGGGAATGCATGATGGGCCAGGTATTGTGAAAGAGAAAGAGAGATTTAGAAGCAGGAGGAGGAAGAGGCAAGGAAGCAGGTCCCTGACTGCTAGGAACTCCGTCTGCTGCAGAGCTGGGGACGGGGCAGCTGGCAACAGGCATAGAACAAACTTAAAACACAGCACTCTGCAAAATCACTCCTGGGGGAGAGGAGAGGGGGAGTCAAGGAAGGATGCTTGGACTAAACAGCTTCTGCCCTGTAAGGTACTGGACCTGCAGGATTTGGTGGGAGGGACGCAGAGGGAAGCACCCCCATGAAAGGAGCACCCGTCACAAAGCTCTGAGGCACAAACACGGATAGCACGTTTGTGGGAAAGCTCTAGGACGTTCAGGACGGCGGTTAGCTAGGGACACGGCACAAGACAAGGCTGGGATGGAGACAGAATGATCTCCCAGGATGACGAGCTCTTGGGCAGAGGGTACTTCCCTTTTTTAAAAAAAATAAAATTATTTATTTATTTTTGGCTGCGTTGGGTCTTCATTGCTGTGCGCAGGCTTTCTCTAGTTGTGACGAGCGGGGGCTACTCTTTGTTGCGGTGTGTGGGCTTCTCATTGCAGTGGCTTCACTTGTTGCGGAGCACGGGCTCTACACATGCAGGCTTCAATAGTTGCAGCACATGGGCTCAGTAGTTGTGGCACGTGGGCTCAGTAGTTGTGGCTCGCGGGCTCTAGAGCACAGGCTCAGTAGTTGTGGCTCGCGGGCTCTAGAGCACAGGTTCAGTAGTTGTGGCACGTGGGCTCAGCAGTTGTGGCTCACGGGCTCCAGAGCGCAGGCTCTGTAGTTGTGGTGCACGGGCTTAGTTGCTCCGCGGCATGCGGGATCTTCCCAGACCAGGGCTCGAACCCATGTCCCCTGCATTGGCAGGCGGATTCTTAACCACCGCACCACCAGGGAAGTCCCTTGGACGGTGCTTCCTAAGACTGTTACCTTCACCTGTCCTCTATAGCGTGTGACATAGCTGAAGAAGAGGGTTGGTACAAGCACGTCATCCAGCCCAGGCGGTGCGGCAGACCCGAGGACCACCTTCTCCTCGGGTGTGTGCACGGGTCGCTCCCTACTCTGCATCAGCATCAAGCAAATCTGGACCCACGAGCCCAGCGAGCTCTCAGGGCCGTGGGAACTGGATGTGCGTCTCTACGAGAGTTCTGATTGCACGCCAGTTCCCGGGAGCCTGAACATCCGACCAGAGGAGTCAGCCTTTTCCAAGTCTGTTGGGATAAAGCAACTAGAGCTGCGGTGGGGTGAGGCCCATAAAACTCACCAGCAGCTCCATCTTCACCCGGAAGCGCAGAGGAAAACAGCCCTGGGCTGTCAATGTTCTAGATTTCAGGGAGAACAAGATCCAGAGCGGTGGCATTCACATCTCACAATAACAAACGCTAGAGCAGAGCACCCCACAGCATCTCAAAAGCTCTGCACACTCAGTATATAAACTCGCCCTCACTGTTTGGTTAAAGAAGCTATCTGCGTACTCTTTACACAGCCAGCTTTATTTTTTCTTTTCCTTTTTTCACTTACTTCCTCCTTCCTCCCACTTCAAATCCTCTCCCCCATCACATCCCCAGGCTAACAACCACCCAGCTTGTAGCATACCCCTTCCCCCTCTACACACACACTGCTCGGGATCATTATTTGTTTTACAGAAGCAAGACATCAAACACATTTTCTTCATCTTATTTTTCTCATTAAACAATACACCACGGGAAGTCCCCAAGTACCCTGGGTTTGACCCCGAAGCAGCCTTTTTCGTGCTCACATAATATTTCACAGTGTGGATGGATCATAGTTTTTCAATCATCACCTATGGACAGGCATTCATGTTATTTCTAGTTCTTCACTGCCACAAACATCATGTAATAAACACCTAGAACACATTGTAACATCTATCCTTTATCTTTTATTTCTATGCGAAAGGTTCCCAAAAGCAGGTCTGTGAGGGCAAAAAAATCCATGTATTTTAAACTTTAGAGGATGCTCCTTGCTGCTTTCAGAAAAGGTTCCCATTGTTTATCTCTCCCTTCAGAAAGGACAGCAATCTTCTCCCTGCTTCCCTGTCAGCAATGCTTGTTATATTCTATTTAATACTCTCCAGCTTGAAAAATTAGTATCAACCTAAGTTTTGACTCTTACTTTGAAAAAATGTTCATTTCCCTGGACCACCAACTTTAGCGCTAAGTTCCCTGACTTATTTGTCCAGTTCTCTGTCAGTATCACATTGACGTGGTTATGGTAGCTTTATAGTATAGTCAGATGTTCAGATAAGTCTACCTTTCTGATTGGTCTTTTTTGAACATGCTTTGCATATTTATTCTTAGATGCCTGTTAATTCCATTCATACCTTACTATCATTTTACGCAATTCCCTTCTCCCCCCACCCCCGAAACAATCATCCGCTGGGATTCTATATGGAATCACATAAATTTATATACTAATTTTGGAAGGGTTGATACTAAGTTTTTTATGATACTAAGTCTTCCCATACAAGGAAATAGTATGACTTTCCATTTGGTTAAATCTTGTTGCATATACTTAGGTAAGATTTGGGGTGTTTTTCATGGAAGTACTATAAAAATTGTTCCTATGAAATGTATAATTCTAATTGCTATTTTGAAAGGAATTACTATTCTCCTTGCATTTCTAAGCGCTCATTGTTAGAATTAAAAAAAAAAAAGCTAGTGATTGCCAGGACGGAAAACAACTATGGGTTTTTATATATTTATTATGAATCTGGCCACCTTATCAAATTTTCTTATAATCCTAGTATTTCTTTACTGGTATGTTTTGGGTTTTTTAGATGTACAGTCATATATGAACATATTTAACATGGTCATTTTTGGTGCATATATTTGTATAAGCACAGAAATATTTCACTTTTTCCTAGTATTTGTAATAGTTATTTAATTTTCTTGGTAGTTGCTGAAAATTCCAAAACAATGCTGAATTATAGAGTGATGGCAGGAATCCCTGACTAATTTCTTATTTAAAATGAAATCATTTTAGCATTTTACCATTTATGGCAATATGCTGCTGGTTTTTTTAATAAACAGCCTGCCTTATAGTTAATTGACTTATTTCTTTCCTATATTATTTAGGGTCCTTATTTTGGAACGGGCAGCTGAATTGACTCAAAGACTTTTGCACCATCTACGGATGGGATCACATTTTTCTTTTTTTGGCTGATACAGTGATACTTAGAAACATTTAAAAGTTTTGAGCCTCCTGTATTCCTGAAATAAATCCTTTGTCAAATATTTTATTCTTTTGATTCATCGTTGAATTCTATTTGCTGATACCTTATTTACAATTTTTATATTTATGTTTATAAGTAAGACTGGCTCAGTTTTCTTCAAATTCTGCTGGCTTGAAAATTAAGGAGGAGATATTTTCTGAAACAGTGCTCAAAAGAGTTATCTCTTCACTAAAAAGTGGATAACATGTAGCTAACATCCATCTGATCATGGTAGCTTTTGTCACTGGTAGCCTCTTTAGTCTCATTCTGCTCATAACCTAAAATGATGTAGAAATTGGACTATGGCTATAATGAGCATCTAATAGGATGGCATTGATTCACGACCTTGGGAGATGGAGGAGTTTCAATGCTATGTAATCTGCTCTGAGAATGAGACTGAGAAACGATGCCTTTCTACTTTAGCTGGCTTGGGGAATCAAACATGAAGCGTTAAGTACCGAAAAGGAAAAAAGCAATACTGCTTGCAGAAAATGGCAACAGATATAAGTGATTCACTTTGTTATAAAGCAGAAACTAACACACCATTGTAAAGCAATTCTACTCTAATAAAGATGTTAAAAAAAAAAAGAAAATGGCAAGGGAGACTCCAGCCCAGAAGAGGGGTCAGTAGCAATGTCTCAGATGTCACAAACTGCGGAGGGACCTGGAGTGGAAGCAAAGGCTAAACAGAGGAGTAACCACAAAATTGGAATACGGGGTAGTAGGGCTTAGACAGTAGTATTGTATCCATGTTACACTGTATGATTTTGATCATTATACTGTGGTTATGGAAGAGAATGGTCCAGCTATGCACTAAAGGATGAACAGTATGGGCATTACGTCTTAACTGACTCCCAGCTGGCTCAGAAATATACGTGTTGGAGTGTATGTGCACACGAGCCTACGTAAGCACATGTGTGCGTGTCTTTAGAGAGACGCATGTGGTAGGCAAAATGCCAATAATTGATGAGTCTGGGTATACCGTTCTCTGTACTCTTTCTTGCAACTCTTCTCTAAGTTTCTATTTATTTCAAACAAAAGTTACCAAGACAATTGTTATGGGGGCAGACTTCCAAGTCCTCAAAAGCTTTGGTCCTTCCAGTGATTGACTGTGGAGGCCAATGACCCTCTGACCCCACTGGATCTGACTGTCCCAACTCTGCCACCGCTCCCTGGTGACCGTCTGCCACACTGGTACCGTGGACCCGTGGTCACAGGGCCATTTCACTTGGGAATTCACTTCTCTGCTGCCGTATCGTCCCTCATCTGGAGGATACAAAGGGGATAAAACATATCCCCAACCCTAGGGATCAGAGGTCATCGTGGGTCTTAAACTTTAATGTGGGTAACCACTGCTAGAAAGTTTTATTTAAATTTTTGTTTTGCTTCTCAGTACCTCTGAGAAACTCTTCGTTAAGTTAGGATGATGTTTGGGAAATCTGCATCTTCAGAGAAATCCTGGTGCTTCTCCTGCAAGTGGTCTGGGGACCATATCTTGACCACCATCATCCTATAGCCTATGGGCATCTGATGTGTAATAGCCACTCCATACGAGTTTGTTGGATGAATCTGAACTGCCCAAGACTGCAGGGTGCTAAGGAAAGAACCTAGCACTCCTGCCTGAGCATGAGAAGAGGGCTAAGATCCATTTATTGTGTAACCAGTGACATGTATTTCAGTCCTTAGCACTAAACATAGCCTCCTAGGTCCCAGCCTTCTAGTTACAAGTACGTATGTGGGCCTGGGTTGGCCACTCCCAACACTAAATCACTACGGAGCAGTCAGTATATTTCCCCCTAAACGGTCACATAACTTTAACCTACTCAAGACACTTTTAAGTCCTGCAAAGTTAACCATCTGTCCAAGGGGAGGCCCTGGAGCCCCTTTCCATGTGGTAGGGGGTCAGAGTAGCTTTTCAAGCATAGGTGATACGCGGCCATCAATTCAGCCCTGCTCTCGTCACCTGTCAGTTTTGTCTTTGGGGGCATAATTATTAGCAACAAATGTACTAGTGTACTTTGCAGTGAGTAACACACTTACCATCTTCGGAATGCTGCCTAAACCCAAGATCTGAACATGGTTCAGCGGCATCTTAGTCTACACGTGTGACCCTCTGAACCCATCGAGCTCTACAGGGCTGAAGCAGCGTGTTGTATGCAGCATGTTATACATAACACCTAGCACAGCAGCTACTAAAAAAGGGTGTGTGGGGGGGGGAGGAGTCTGAGAATGGATGATTTGAATAGCCAGCCACGAATGTATATACAAATTGTAAATACTTACAGCACCACGATTTATCTCATTGTATGTCTGGTAACTTCCATCTATGTCTACCTATGATGGCTGCTTCAGTGTATAAACTCCCCCAGGGCAGAGAATGTCAGAGTTAGGGTCCAAAGCAGTGGTGAAAGTGCAACTCCAGAAATGTGGCGTACTCGGGTCTCTACAGCACCAAGCTATACCCCTTGCCAGTAAAAAAGACTGAGTAGCTACACAGTCATCTTAGTCTATAGTTTATATTTATGTCTAGCTTTTGAATTCATTACAGTCGAGTAATGAAAACAGAGCTCTAAAATCATGAAAAATACCAAATAAGCTGATTACCATTCACCATGGGAGCTGGAAGTCAGAATTCATTATTTTAGCACTAACTGTGGGAGGAAACATTCTTCCACAAGGACAGATACACTTTTAAGAAGGACAAAAAGGACACCAGGTTACACGTTGTATATTCGCATAGGTTTAAGAATTCAGAAATAAAATCATGGAGTGGAATGAGTTTAGACGTAGCTCAGAAATTTTTTTCTTGAGCTAAAAACATGGAAATGTTGCCCGGGCATTTAGTCAGGAGGTAACAAGGGTCTATGTTCAAGATATATGGGTTAATAATTTCATGGGGTTATTCACGAATGATCTGCTATGATTGAAACCATGTGTGGAGAGTTTGGGCTTCTGCAGGATGTGGGGCAGCAACAAAGGCCCTAAAGATGTATTTGTGCTGCCTGCCATGGAGGCAGATGAGGGACTTAGATACACTTCCCAGACACAAACAGTTTAGTTCTGCACGCCATCAGAGAGAAGTGGAGAATGCTTACCACGTTGTACAAGCCAATGCACCAACGTTCAAATAAAATCTGCCCAGAAAATCCATTAACGAAGGCGAACCAAAGCTGAAAGAGAAAAAAGTTCATGAAGTTTTGTATCAATATGGACCTAAATGCTTCCATTCACCGAAGGCGTGGTGGGGAATGTGGACCACCAGCTGGACACAGCTGCTGCGAGATAAAGCACCAGAGGATTGCAGCCGCGGCTCTTTCACAAAATACAGATTCCCAGTATCACAAACACCAATATTTTAACGAAAATTTAAGGCGTACATCGACTTTAAGAGGTAGCACGTACATATTTACAGAAAAGCAGTTCATGTTTAATTTACATCTAATATGTTTTGTGTCCACACTTTCTCAATACTGGAAGGGTCTCAACTTCATGTTCTTTCTCCTATAAAGTTGACTCGATAAATATGATTTATCTTTGTAGGACTTTCAAATAGATAAAAATAAATAAAAAACCACAGAAACTCCTCTGTTGGTCATGTGTGTTCTTAGCTCATAAAATACTGACCCTCCTTAATCAAATGTCCACCACCTCAGCAAAGGGCAACATGCTCAAATCATCTTTTGGAGTAACATGGGATGTATAAATAAATTAAGTACAGATTATATCTTCAAGTAGACCATAATTCTAATTGATTAGGCAAGACTGACATAAAAACAACTGCAGAGCAAAGTGCCAGGGACATGAACGACAAAAAAAAAAATTATTGGGACTTCCCTGGTGGTGCAGTGGTTAAGAATCTGCTGTCAATGCAGGGGGACACGGCTTCGAGCCCTGGTCCGGGAAGATCCCACATGCCGCGGAGCAACTAAGCCCGTGCGCCACAACTACCGAGCCCGTGTGCCACAGCTACTGAAGCCCGCGCGCCTAGAGCCTGTGCTCCGCAACAAGAGAAGCCAACACAATGAGAAGCCCGCGCACCGCAACTAGAGAAAGCCCGTGTGCAGCAACGAAGACCCAACACAGCCAAAACTAAAAAAATAAAATAAATACATTTATAAAAGAAAAAAAATTATCTTAGAGAAGGAACCATTACCAGGTATAATTAGGAGAAGATATGGAGGTGGTGAGAGTGAAGCGGAAGATGGGCGAGCCATAAGGAGGCTGAATGGAAACCTGATTTAGAAAAAAGTAAATACAGAAATACGGGATACAAAACGCCGCTGTCTAAAATTCAGCTGCATTTATATGATACAGCAGGATCCCGGTGATGTGGGGTAGTCTTTAATGTACCCCATGCTAATCACAGAATCCACCTTAGTGGTGTAATAGCATGACAGACTGAATCCATTACTACAGTGGAAGGACTCTGGCAACACAGAACAGCCACCCCATAATCATCTGGGTTGAGATTAACTCTGCTACTGACATTTTACTAAGTCAGATTTTTCTAAGTCAGTTTCTTGGCTCCCCCAGACTAAGTTTCCTGAGCCAGGAATTGTTCCCAGATTTGCACAACTGTACCCAGTAGGATGCGCGGTACAAACAGGGACTCACTCACCATGTCCCAGTGGGATCGAACGAAATACCTCAATTCAACCGCCAGATAGAGTTTTCTTAGCACAGCTTTTCATCATCTCACTCCCTCATTCAAAGGACTACCAGGGATCCCTCCGAAATCTAGGATAAGCTTGCTGACCTTCAAAAACCCTTCCTCACTCCTATGTACTCTTCATGTCAACTACCTCCCCAGAGGTCCCCATGAGGCCTGGCTATTCTCAGTGAAGAAATACTGGTGGAGAACTAAGAATCAGAAGTTTGTGCTCTGTTCTGCACTCAGAATGCTGTTACCACACCTCTTCAAATATTAGCCATCCCCCAAACAACAATTTTATTTGCACGGCCTCCCTATCACATGAGGTCTCGGCAATCAGTACTCCAACCAAACTTTTAGTGCAATGACAGTCCAGGTCCACACCTGATTCAAGCATACTGACAAAGTGCTTCAAGGGTCTTAATCTAATTTTCCCAAGATTGTGTTATACTTTTCTATTCAAACAATACAGAGAACATTGATAAATATCTACTGAACACAACTATTTTATTGCTTAATTCAGTTAATGTAGTGCCTTTTGCTGAAGGTAGAGTAGTACTATTTTTACTGTCCTCCCCTCCCTAATATCAACAGAAAGCAGGAAAACAATTGAAAATAGAGAAGTTATTTTCAAGGAAATTATGCGATAGCCTTAATTAAAACTACAAATGACATAGAATAGAGGCTGAAAAATATGATGAAGTAGGATCAAATCAAGGGAGGATGTCAATAAAAGACAAAACCTTCCGAGGGAAAAGGTTTCCAACAAAGAGGTGGAACCACCCCAGAAAGAGCTGAATCAGCGCTTATTCAGAGGGTGAGATACAGAGGTAGGTATGCGTCATGGCTGAGGTCCCTGGTCCAATTCAACACAGCAGGCAAACCGCAGTTCAAGGGCAATGCGCACACAGATGCCTTTTCCCCCCAGAGGTGACTGAGGAGAATGGCAGGGCACAGGACCGAGCAAAGAGCGCAATCAACTCAGCTGATACCAATCGAGGCAAAGTGAAAAGAAAGAAATGCAACTTCACCTAACAGGAAACCTGTGATGCACAGAGATTCCCTGTGAGGCATGCAGGTCTCCGACTCACCTGAGGAGAAGAAATGGTGGCGAGGGAGGTGGTCATTACTACAGAGTGACAGGTGACCAGTGCGGAAGAGACAGACACTGATGAGAAAGCGTTCTGAAAAAACTGTGAAGCCCCCTCCCCTAGACATCATCAAAAAATAACAAAGAAAAAATACAAACAGAAGAATGTGACATACAAATAAATGATAATAATATGAAACAATCTCCACAGAAAGAACCAGGTCAAAGCACAGAAAAATATTTTGAATGCTCCTGACGAGGCGAAAAGAGCTGAAGAATATGTGGTCTTTCACTGAAACAAGAGCTAAAATGAGATGTGTAAGATATCAAAAAAGGAAACAGATAAGGAAAGGTCGATGTGACAGATTAAGGCCATGGAAATAAAACCCAGAATGGACACTGCTGAAAGCAGTCAGGGTAGGGTAGGGCAGGCTCGAGAAAACTGAGCAATGAACAAAAGTTAACATTGAATTTAAGAGAAACTGACTGCTTTCCAAAGATAACAACAACAACAAAAACCCCAAAAGGTGTACCTTAAAAAAAACACACAAAGGAGAGGGCTTCCCTGGTGGCACAGTGGTTGGGAGTCCGCCTGCCAATGCAGGGGACACGGGTTCGAGCCCTGGTCCGGGAGGACCCCACACGCCACAGAGCAGCTAAGCCCATGCGCCACAGCTGCTGAGCCCGCACTCTGGAGTCCGTGAGCCACAACTACTGAGCTCGCGCACCTAGAGACAGTGCTCTGCAATGGGGGAGGCCATGACAGTGAGAGGATCCCGCTCGCTGCAACTAGAGAAAGCCCGCACGCAGCAGCGAAGACCCAACGCAACCAAAAATAAATAAATAAAATAAATTTATTTTTAAAAAGGTATAAAAAAAAAGCATGGAAACAAATGTTCGAAGATATAATAGAAGAAAAATTCCTGAAATATTCTAAAACCTTAATCAGCCAATAAATAGAGAAGACACCTGTTGTCTCCAGGAAACAAAACAAAGGCCACCAAAAGATCAACAACCACACAAACCCTGATACATGAATTAATGAGTTTTAAAATTTTATAGGATCAGTTTTTTAATATATTCAGGCAGAAAAAGCAATTAGCCTACGAGGGGAAAAGTCAAGTTTGGCTTCATGTTTCTCGGGCACAGTAGACAACACCAGAAGTCAGCAGTGGATGTTCACAAGTCCTTAGGGAAATAAAGCATGACGAGAATTTCAGCAAAAGGTAGAAACCAAGGAAACATCAAGAGTTGAAAACATAACATGAAATATGATGACAGAAGTAATACCAAATATGTGTTATATTAATAATACATTTAAAAATGCTGAATGGATAAAAATATAAACCCCCAAATATATGCTAAGTACAAGAGCAATGTGAAAAAGAAACACTATTCGAATAAGATTGAATTCATGACCCTAACTTACAAAGCCCTACAGTGGACAAGGCCCTCGCCTGCCATTCTGAGGCCACTGCCTTTCCTCATGGAGCTGCAGTGGCCCTCCACTGCTTCCCTGCAAGCACCAAGTATGGAACCAGCTTCTTTATCTTGTACCCAAATGTGAGGCAATTATGTCAACAGCACTGGGTTAATAAACCACCTTTATCTCACTCTGTTGAAATACCCTTTAACATATAATAAATTACCATTCTGTATAGGAAAAGTTATACCTGTAGAGTATTGTGGTCTCACTCCATATACTCAAACTAATCACAGATGGCTTGAACACTTAACCATAAAAAACTAACTCAAAGCATTAGGAAAAAACAGGAAAATAAAGTTATTTTTTGTATGTGAAACTGACTCTCTGTATGACAAACTCAGAAATCAAACAAAAAGAGGAATAAATTTGAAACAATTCATTTCTATAGCAAAAAATATTAATAAAGTTGAAAGAAGATGAATAAACAGTACACATATATTTGTAACGTCTGTGAAGATCTAATTTCCTTACTATATAAAGAGTTCCTACAAATAAGAAAGAAAATGCCAACAAGCTGTTAGGAAAACAGGGAAAGAATATACAGGCAGTGTGATCACAGGACACAAAACCACTTATAAATATAGGAAATCTCACTTTTTATGAAACACACACACAAAGGGATATCATTTTTTTTTTTTTTGCGGTACGCGGGCCTCTCACTGCTGTGGCCTCTCCCGTTGCGGAGCACAGGCTCCGGACGCGCAGGCCCAGCGACCATGGCTCACAGGCCCAGCCACTCTGCAGCATGTGGGATCTTCCCGGACCGGGGCACAAACCCACGTCCCCTGCATCGGCAGGCGGACCCCCAACCACTGCACCACCAGGGAAGCCCGGGATATCATTTTTCACCCAACAAATGGGCAAAGATTTAAAAGTTTGATAACCAGAGAAATCAGCTACCCTTATACCCAAATGGTAATATAGCATTGTCCACAAATATGTTTAATATATTTTTCCTTTGACCCAGCAATTCCAACTTTTAGGAACATACTCTATATCCTATAGCTATAATCACATAGTATTCAACATAAAAATACAAGGATGTTACCATGGCATTATCTGGAAGGATAAGAAATTAGAACCTGCACGGATATCGGTAGCTAGTTAAATGGATATAATTCATCCACAGCGATGAAATACTATGTAGACATTAAAAAGAGCAATATAGGTGTGTGACATGGTAATACAGAACTCTCACTGATATATTATTACATGAAAAATACCAAGGTATATGTTGAGTAGTCATGATTATGCAGAGCAGGTGTATACACTCTCATACGCATGGCGACTTTCCGGAAGACCCATGAGAAACTGTTCATTATCTTGAGGGAGCAGAAGTGTTCTCTAGGTGGTAGTAATGGAGACTCACTCATACCTCTCGTACTATTTTGAACTTTTTAAACACGTTCATGTTTTATTTAGATAACTGTTGCGAGCAGTTATTCTCAACTAGGGTTGATTTTGCCTTTGAGACACTTGACAACGTCTGGAAACTGTTTTGAGGGCGCTGTTGGCAACCAGAGGGTAGAGGCCAAAGATTCTGCTAAATACCTTACAATGCCCAGGCGAGTTCCCTACAGCAAAGAATTATTTGGTCCAAGATGTCAAGGGTGCCACTACTGAGAAACCCTGGATGAAAGAAATAGGTTCATTAGGTCAACCTGATAAAACTTCGAAATAATGTTGTAACGTGTTTGTTATAAGCAAAATAACGCCACGGGACAGACTGCAGGGAGCCATGATTAAATCTGTGTGTAGCGGGTGAGGATTCAGAAATCTTCGCTTCTTTTCGAGTAATTACTCTCTGGCCTGACGCCTCATGCACAGAACCACAGGCCTGACTCTTCAGAGGCCGTGGTAGCAATGCATGTGAATGCAGACCTTGACAAAATTAGATCCCTAAACCAGAAATAGATCTTGATAAATTATTAATGAGAAATCAGTTTAAAGACTGAGAGTGAATTTCATATAACTATGACATTCTAGTTGTTGAAAATACACAGTAAGGGGAAAAGATCCTAAGAAATCAAGCTTCTCTTTCTCAGCATTAACCTTTGCTCTGAGCAATCCTAACCATGTCACAATTTTCAATCTTTACTTCAGACTAACACCCTTGATTAGCTGAATGTTGAGATATTTCCTCTGAGCAGCCAGTGTTCTGATCCTGTCCAAGTTGGCACTGGGTGGACCACATGTTTCTTCAAAGATTTTTGATATGTTTGTCCTCATTTTTATCAGTTGCAGGTGCTGCGGCTTTTTGAAAAGTATAAGGCAGCTAATTTTCAACATTTCCAATTCAATTTCAACCTTCATTCAAATAATCCATCATTAGGTGATCAGACCTGTGTATTTCATTGGAGAGATTTATTTGGGAGAGAAAAAATTAAAACCTAAAGAAACAAGACAAACAGAATTCATCTTCTCATTTCAAAATCCATGAGCTGGTTTTCTCTTACACTGTAAAGACTCAAACTTGATTTTATTTTGGCAAGATTTCCCTAGGTGAAATGGAAAAAGTAGGAGAACACACTGTATTTTAAAATATTTATGGAAACGTACCGAGTCTTTACTTTATTTATTCACAGGACAGGTACACGATGGCTCCCCGACACACTATAAAATCAGACTTTCACAGTGGTTAGTCATATACAAATGTTGATTAATCTACAAAAAAGAAAGCATTGCGCCGTTCATAAACATCAATGTCATTTTTGGAGGACCACGGTTTCAAGCTGCGTGCCCAAGCACACAGTCCGCGATCCACACAGACTGCCCGCCCCCTCTGCTGTGCGGTTACTCGGACCACGGCTTCTACAGACACTAAATCTTACTCTTCTGGATTAAGGGGGCAAAGATTCCCCTGCTTTCACTCTGTTAACTAGGAATGCTATTAAATGGATACAGTCAAAGCAGAGAGCCAGGTTCTGCCCGGACGGCCTCAGACTTGTGAGCTGGGAGGAATACTGGCCAGTAGTGATGGTTTGCCAAGCTCCTGGGGTTTCTCCTGCTCAAATGTAGCGCTGTTATGAGCAAACTGACCCAAACTTATTAAATGGCTTTTCCTTCTTGGAAAAAGATTCTTTTTTGCTTTAACTGCTGCCCTACTGCCAAAAATGCAGTAACCGTCCTGGCTAATTGCACAGACTCCTGTCTAGGGGTCCCAGCCCCCACTGTACCACATTGGCAGCTGGACCTGCTGCCACTCAGATTCTCAGCTCCCAGCCACATACTTGGATGATTGCTTCATCCGGGAATGGGGGGAGCTGTTCCTCAATTTACTCGGCTCTTCCAAGACCCACGGTAGAGGACTGAAGTGGAAAAGTACCCTACAGAGAGTAATTAAATAAATTAGCCATTCGGTTTCTCACTAAAGTGGCAGCAACATCATGATCTAGTGATATGCAGTCAGGTCTGAGCTGATTAAAGATATCTGTTTGAAAGTCAAAGGGCTACAGTCTTTTTGGAATTCGGTCTGGCAGTATGCATTAGGATAAAAAAGAAGCATACACTTCATCTAGAAATTCTATGTTTAGAAGTTCATTTCTCATAAATAAAATCACCTGTATATAAAAACAGATCTTGTTTTGCAGTACTGTTAACAGTGGGAAACAAAACAAAACAAAAAGCATAGGGGGAAACCCCTTAAAGTTCTTCATTAGGGGATAAATGCAGCAATCCTGTCTTTTAAAATGTAAAATCTATATGTATGTAAATGAAGGAATGTACGCCAAAGAAACAGTATGAGATTGACAAAAGAAAAGGCAAAATGACTAGGTAAGTCATTAGGTAGGTAGACAGCAAATTAAGGGAGAAAAATCAGGATGCTATTATAGGGTAAGGATTATCAGAAATTAAAAAATAATAACAGCACAAAAATAACAGTAGTAGCAAGATAGCCTAGGAACTTCCCCTCCAGTATCTTTTTTTTTTTTTTTTTTTTTGCGGTACGTGGGCCTCTCCCTGCCGTGGCCTCTCCTGTTGCGGAGCACAGGCTCAGTGGCCATGGCTCACGGGCCCAGCCGCTCCGCGGCATGTGGAATCCTCCCGGACCCGGGCACGAACCCGTGTCCCCTGCATCAGCAGGCAGACTCTCAACCACTGCGCCACCAGGGAAGCCCCCCTCCAGTATCTTTTGCCCCATAAATATGGGATTGAGTGGCCAGAGTTAAATGAAGACTGTGGTAATAAACAGGCTGGGTTCGTCTCTGAAATCTTTGGAGAGTTTTTTCTTTATGGGTCAGTCCTGGACAGGCCCAATGCTAGCAGCAAACACCACATACTTACAAAACTTCTAAGGATTTTTTCAAGGCAAACCAACACAAGAAAGAAAGTTAGAGTAACGGGTACAGAATCCATTTCTTGTAAAACCACAACAAAAATGCCACATGTTTACGTATTTTCATGAATGCAAAGAAAAGCATGGAAGCTACTGACTACTAGTGCAGAAATAAAGGCAGCTGAGAGGAAGTTACTTTTCCTTTATACACTGCTACCATACAACAAAGAAGCACTCCTTTCAAGAATCATGTAGAGGAGAAGGCCTTGTTACTCTGTCACTTCACCGTGTTCATTTCTCTCCGGTACTTTCTGTTGCCTTGTTACCTGTATACCCCACCATTTGTGAGATGCGTGCAGCCAGAGAGTATATCAATTCCATTCACTGAATTGCTACGTGATCAGGGCAGCTTCCTTAATCCCCGCCCCCCCCCCCAAGCTTCATGTTTAAAAACTTTTTATTTTATATTGGAGTATAGCTGATTTACGATGTTGTGTGAGTTTCCGGTGAATGGCAAAGTGATTCAGTTATACATATACGTGTATCTATTCTTTTTTAGATATTTTTCCCATATAGGTTATTACACAGTATTGACTAGAGTTCCCTGTGCTATAGAGTAGGTCCTTGCTGATTATCTATTTTATAGAGAGTACTGTTAATCCCAAACTTCTAATTTATTCCTCCCCACACCTTTCCCAAACTTCCATTTTTAATGAACGAATGGAAAGAAAACCACACACTACAGAACCGTCATTGTTGTTTTTGATGATGATGATAAAAGCTAATGTGTATTTAATGCCTACTCTGCACAGAATCTTCGAGCAGAACCTTCTAAATGGAGTACAGTATCTCATTTAAAGCTCCTAGCAACCCTAACAAATAGGCATGGTCTGCATTTCACAAATGAGGAAATCAGGGCACAGAGACAAAGATATTGTGGCTGCTACCAAATAGGTGTTTGACAGACTGTTATAGTTAGTAACAGTAGACCCTACCTAACAAATCAGTGACTTTTGAAAAAAAAAAAAGTTAAGGCGATTCAGAATCAAATCAATATTTAAGGCAACTAACCATGCTGTTGACAGTTTAAGATTGTGACAGGAACAAAATACTTCACAACTATAAGCACGTCAGCAGTTCAAAAACACTTATTAACAAACTGATCTCATTCTTACGCCTCTAATGCCATGGAAGGAAGCTAAGGCTCCTTTTCAGATTAAGATATAAATTCCTTTGAAAAACACACCACATAACAAAATGCAATCACTCTGGTTTTAAAAACATTTCCCTGCAATATTTTAAGCTGAAATCTCACAGTCCTTCGCTAAATATGGTTGAAATCGACCCAGCAGACAAAAGTAAGCCTCTCACCTTTCATTATCCAGATTTTTTGAATAAAAAAACACCAATTCATACTAACATGACCATCTAAGTTATGTTTAAAGGGATTAGAATGTCAAAAGCATAAGAGAGGAATATCACATGCAAATAAATATAGCATATGATGCGCACGTAGAAATTTTCTTGCTTCAGTTGAAACATTTTCTTTTCCATTAAAATCCCAAACAATGTAAGACGTTGAATCTTACAGCTCAAGAGTCCCACAAGTTAGTAAAGGGAAATCTCGTAAACACTTTCAATGTTTCCTTAATTTTTCAGGGCTACCAAATGACATGCTTATCCTGCGGACCATCAGGTAAATACAGAATCGTGTTTCCTTCCCATAAAAGATCATAATATCGACCAGATGGAGTACGCACGATTAAATCGATTTTTAATACGGAATTCTTGGCACAATAGAATGTAATTGCTCCAAATTGTGTCAAGGACTACTTACATTTCTTAATAGTTCAAGGCTCAGACTCTCAGCCCGAATCCCGTGCTCCAGTGTTAGGAGACCAAATCGCCCTGGAGGCTAGTAATGAAATAATGAAGCTTTCATCTGGGAGCCCTGGTTAGGATCTGTTCTCGTCCATTAATGACACAGTTGTTTCCAACCTCCTGGTGTTGGAACAGTGGCAGGGGGTTTATTACAGGAGAGGTAGCAGAAATATGTATAAGATCATTCCGTTTATGGATAGGACCTATGGCAAATATCTGAGAACGTGTGTTTTATAACCAATAAAGGAATGCTCTTAACATATGGATGGTAAGATTTAATGCCTGGCTCCAAAGACCAGGGATGTAAGAAGGCAAGACTTCTGATACCGTCTCTCCATCCCCTTCAGCCACTTGATGCCTGCAACCTGGGCGAGGTGTGACATTTCTTTTCCTTATTTATTTGTTCTGGAAAGTGGGGGAAAAGGTCTGTCTACTCTCTCAGAGAAGGATTAGAAAAATCATATGTATTTTTAAAAGTTCAGTTATCGAACTGTTTACTAAGACCCTGCTTCAAATTATGCTGTGCTACGTGCAGCAGTCACAAAGGTGAAGCAGACACCGTCCTTGCCCTTAAAGACCTCACTGTGGTTGAGGACAAGTTTGGGATGAATCAGTAGTATGCGAAAGTTGTTTTGGAAATGGATTCTGTCTATAGGACTCACCACAGCTTTCCCCAAGGTGGTAGGTACTTGCTGGGTCTGGAAGTGTCAGATTCCATCATCAGCTCATGGGGGCAGAGGACTATTAAAGGCAGAGGAAAGACTTGTATGTAATCATAGCAGCTGTGAATTTCCAGGTGGCCAGAACAAGGATAATGAAGTGAGAGGAGAGGGCTGGCTTCAGACTCTGAAGGACACTGGACAGCTGTTCTTCAAGGTTGCGAACAGCGCTGCATGCATTGCCCTAGAGAAATGTGAAAACTGTGTGTCTACATATCTGAAAAGACTCGCTCAGTATAGCTTTACTTATTTTATTGTGGTAAAATGTACGTAACATTTACCATTTGAACCGTTTTTAAGGGTACAGTTCAGTGGCATTAAGTACACTGACACTGTTGTAAAATCATCATGACCGCATCTCCAGAACTTGTTCATCGCTCCGAGCTGAAAGGGTTCCCATAACCAGCAACTGCTCGTTTGTTCCTCCCACGAGTCCCTGGTAACCACTGTTCTGCTTTCCGTCTCTCTGAATTTAACTATTCCAGTTACTTCATATGAATGGAATCAGGCAATATTTGTCCTTTTGTGTCTGCCTTATGCCTCTTAGCATAATGTTTTCAAGGTTTATCCATGGGGTAGCAATTAGCAGAATTTCAGTCCTTTTGAAGCCTGAATAGTATTTCAGTGTATGCACAGACCACGTTTTGCTTATCTATTCAATCGCCGATGGACACTTGGGTTGCTTCCACCTTCTGGATACTGTGAATAATGCTCCTGTGAACACGGATGTCCAAGTAACTGTTCAAGTCCTTGGTTTTGATTCTTTGGGGCATATGACCAGAATGGAATTGCTGGACTATACGGTAATGCTACGTGTTCAACTTTTAAAGGAATTTCCACACTGTCTTCCACAGTGGCCGCACCACTTTACTTTCCCACTAGCAAGGCACAAAGGTTCCGATTTCTCTATCTTCTCACCAACACTTGTTACTTTCTGTGTCTTTTTTTTAAAAAAAAAAGTAGCCATCTTAATGAGTGTGAATTGGTATTTCACTGTGGTTTTGGTTTGCATTTCCCTAATGGTTAGTAACCAACGACCACAACCAGAGGTGAAGCTTGGAGGTGAGAGGGCGGAAGACGAGTTTGTTTTGGGGGCGTGTGAAATGGGCAGTACCTGGGGGCTCTCCAGGGAGAAATTCACAGTGCAGGGCTGATGCTCAGGGGAGAAGCTATATAGGGAGAATGTTTGTGATATCAGTAAATAGATAGTAATCACATCGACGGGAGAAGAAGTCATCCAGTGAGGGACACTGTGTCAGGAAGAAAGAGGAAATCCATGGACGGGGCTCTGGGTGACAGCAACATTTACAGATCAAGGGCCAAAGACAGAAGCAAAGCAGAGGCACTGTGCATTAAATTTTATAAATGGTACTTAAAGTTTATAGCTCATTTATTTTAACCCTAAGTAAATATTTATTCACGGGCCAGGCACTTCTGGAAGTCTACCCAGAGGCCTTCACTTATACATGACCGGACAGAGCAAGGCACAAAGCCGGGTCCAGAACCATTGCTCTGGGGGTCGTGGTAGAGAGCTATGGGGAAAAAGGTTACAGATGAGATCAAGTGAGTCCAACAAGCCTGTCTGTACAATCATAGCAAACACCACATGAGACAAAAGCTGAAATCATGCCGCACTTTGTAAAGGCACTCGCCTACCCTGCCCTTTGTCCCAGCTGTGATGTTGAAAGTTCCTAACGATCAGTTTGGGGCCCTGACAAGTGGCAGCTTCCTCAAATGTCCCAAATTGAGAGCTGCTTCAGTAGGTGTAATCTCAGGATCTCTGAATGAATTAGAACGGGAAATATCAACAGAAGCGTCACCTCTCTCAGAGGTGCCCCAGGCCTTACGAAGGTGTCAGTATAGGGGAGAGTGACGCTGGTGAACGAGACTTACAGCCTCACATGCAAAACCTCCTTGAACACTTTTTCCTTTTTCTTCCCCCTCTTCTCAGCTTTTATTTTCAGAAGGAATACTTCCTCAATAAATTCAAAGCAATCAAACTACTCTGATAGCATTTTATCGCCTTTTGTTTAATTGTGGCATTATTCGCGTTTAGAACGTAATTTAAAATAATTTTGAGGCATCGATATAGCAACTCGTCTAGTTTAAGTGTATGTATTTATGATTTCAGAATAACAGTCTAACAACCAGCAGAAATATTTTTCAGTCTTGCTAACATGCCTAGAACACTAATGTAGACAGAGAAACAGCAAGTACTGACGGCACTAATTACAGCCTGGTATGTATTTTACGGGGAGTTAAATTCTCAAAATAGCCTTTCTTGCTACAGATACTTGTCAATCTTAGACTTCCACTAAATAAGCTAATATACAATTTAACTTGAATCTTATCTATAACACAGTTAATTATTAACAGCTGGGAAAAATTCAAGAATTCATTCCACAGAAAGCCCTCCTGATTGCTATCCAAGGATGTATGCACGTACATGGTAATAATGATGCGTTCTTTATACTCGCACAATAGAAAACCCTTTTTCACGACAGGATATGAAGGGACGGGCACAGTGCTTGTCAATATTTAGATTTGCTAAGAAGTTTGTCCTCAGTTATTTTTATAACTTTTTTGGGAAATTCTTTCAGGAGAGGAAAATAAATGTGATAAACAATGGAAAATGCTGTCACCTTTCACTGCAGGGCCAAATTACTACGAGCGTACTTTAATTTTATGGTCATCTGAAATGTATTAATTTATTCAGTGTTTCAATGTTTACAGTATTTGATGAACGTTACAATATGTAAATAAGAAATAAATGAGCTAATTAAAGAAAGTCTAAAACCACATATTGGAGCTTCTATGAAGAACTTTCAAAAAACAGGAAAAAAAACCTAGACAAAATAGAGAAAAATACAGGAACAAAAGAAAACTTCAAATAAATTTTATTTCACATCCTCAAAGAGATATGAGAAGATATTACACCTATAAACGAAGATCGGAATGTTACTCTAAAAGTAGGGGGAGAGGGGCTTCCTGGTGGCTCAGTGGTTAAGAATCCGCCTGCCGATGCAGGGGACACGGGTTCGAGCCCTGGTCCGGGAAGATCCCACATTCCACGAAGCAACTAGGCCCGTGTACCACAACTACTGAGCCTGTGCTCTAGAGCCGGCAAGCCATGACTACTGAAGCCTGCGCGCCTAGAGCCCGTGCTCCGCAACAAGAGAAGCCACCGCAATGAGAAGCCTGTGCACCACAAGGAAGAGGAGCCCCTGCTTGCTGCAACTACAGAAAAGCCTGTGTGCAGCAACAAAGACCCAACGCAGCCATAAATAAATAATTTATTTTTAAAAAAGTAGGGGGAGAAAGAAATAAAGCACTTGTAAATTAAAAAGAAATAAAAAGATTAATATTTTTTAAAAACCTCAATAATGGGGCTAGCAGATAGACGAGGAATCTCTAAGAGAGCAAAGAATAAGACAGAGTAATAGTAAAGAAAATATAAGCAGCTTGGGAGATACATCCAGAAGGTTCAATATATGACTAAGCTATAGAAAGACAAAATGCAGAAAATGGAGGATGATATTACAAAAAAAAATAATACAGGAAAATTTCCCAGACTAAAGAAAACCAGTCTCTAGGTTGAAAAGGCACATAAAAGAAAGACGATCCCTCCCGTTCCCCAGGTTTTGCAAATTTCAGAACATTAAACATACAGAGAAGACAGAAAAATATTCTGGAGTCTAAATACAATGGACTGGGAATCAGAACTGCGTTGAGTTTCTCTCCAGCCAACCAGAAGAAAGTTAAAAAAATACATAGAATTCTGAGAGGAAAAGAATTTCAGCCTAGGATTTTATATCCAGCCAATCTACCAACCAAATACAATCAGAGAATAGATATTTCTGGTTATCCAACGTCTCAGAAATACACCACCTATGTAATACTTCTTAAGAATCTACTGATATGTGTGCATCGGGAACACGAGTGAAGAAGTTGAGAATAAAAATGACAAGGGGTCCAGGAAACAAATTTCAGTAGCAGGAGGAAGCTCCTGAGAACAAGAGATCTGGATGGAGCCTGGAGGACAGGGCTTCAGAAGAGAGAGAAAGGTGGGCAGGAGATGCAAGGAAACACGTGATAGGATAGAGCACCTGGAGAGTATTCTGCAGAGTATTAAAAGTATGTAGAGGGCTTCCCTGGTGGCGCAGTGGTTGAGAGTCCGCCTGCCGATGCCAGGGACACGGGTTCGTGCCCCGGTCCGGGAAGATCCCACATGCCGCGGAGCGGCTGGGCCAGTGAGCCATGGCCGCTGAGCCTGCGCGTCCGGAGCCTGTGCTCCGCAATGGGAGGGGCCACAACTGTGAGAGGCCCGTGTACCGCACAAAAAAAAAAAAAAAAAATGTATGTAGAATTCAGTGAGGGCAAGAGACAAAAAGAACGGTTTTTAGAAACTACAGGCAAAACTGAAACCTAAGCAAGAAAGGAAAAATAATCCTAACATACTCCTTGGCTCTAGAGCAAACGTTATTTACATCACTTTAAAGCGGTTAACATGGATCCGTGCATTAATAAAATGATAGATGTAACTACCCTGGGAGGAGGGGAGGTAGGGCAGGGCTGGATGGGAGGGAGTTCCTCACCTACCAAAACAGGAGGTCAAAGGTAAGGTGTGAAGTAGACAGGCCAACACACAGCACAAGCGTGTTCACTGGAGATAGAAAGATAATTTCCAGGAGAAACATCCAAAAGGGCTTTTCTTTTGGAATTATGATCAGAGGAGAAATAAAAGTAGGGGGAAGGATTATCATTTTTAATGGAATGTAAATATATACAAACTCCCAATGTATACATGTATATACACACACACACATATCCTATGCCTCCTGGGACTATGACTTTTAAGTTTGAAGTAAACTACATGTTTTATTTTGATTAGAAAATGTAGTATAATTGACTATATTTCCCAGAAACATTATTTCCCAAATTATTGACTACCTGATGTTGGTTTTATTTCTGTATTGACATTTGGATTACATTTTTCTACTGCCAAGGTTATACCACTGATGTTGCTGTATACTTCATTGCCAAGTGCCTTCCACACACTAATTATCTACTTAAAATCATGTTATTACATCCCACTCAGCACAGCTTATATAATTAAGAGGGAAAAAAACAAAGACGAGAGGTCTTTCAATACAGTTACGGGTATTGTTTTCTCTTAGGTGAGGCAAAAGGCAAACATTTTGTATAACTATTAAGTTCATCCCTTAAGATCCTTAACTCTAACAAGACTTAACAGGGCAAACTGAAAACAGAAGGATGAAATAAAATGTGAAGATGGTGATAATTCTATTCTTTTATATTTCCAAGAAATTGGAAAAGATCATCAAAGATTTGAGGGTATAAACTAATATACCATAATCGCATCAATAACTGTGAAAAAATTCAAGGAGCCAACCCAGGAAATAAGCGACCTGCCTGCACTTCCGCAACTGAAGGTTCAATCTGGCTTCTCCTGCCTGCTCTCACTCTCCCTACAGCCCACCTCTTCCTTAATACCTGAGTCCTCTCGTGGAGCCATTTGTGTCCCTGTATGTGAGTTTTCTGCATATTTATTTAACATCACAGCAAAGTCACATATCACTGCTGCTGGAAGACGGACCCATGAATCACAGATGTCAGCATTTTAAAGCTGGAAAGGAATGCTTACTAGAGATAGAGTGACTGAAAAAAAAAAGACAGATGTGTTCTCTGGCCTCAAGGAGTTTTTTAGGCTGGGGTAGGACAACTACAGCCTGGACAATTAATTTTGTCACCACGAATGTGACAAATGCTAGTAAGGACAGTCAAGGTTGCCAAGGACCCAAAACAAGGATTCCACTTCAGCTGTGGCATGAGAGACGGGGGGTAGCTCCTACGAGGATGGACCGGCAGGGTCAGGGCTCTCGTTCACTCTGTAATTTCTAACTTGCTATCCAGAGAAATAGAATCTTGTATCAGTTCATCAGCACTGAGATCAGAAGCACGGCTACATTCAGAAACAACACAAGAGCCTCATTCAGACAAACTGCTTTTCCCGGAAGTCAGTACTGAATGAAGGTCACAGAGCAACGGAGTTGAAGGAAATCTGCCATGACAATGAATTCTGGGGGCTCAAAGCCCAAGGAAAAACAAAACCGAACAGAACTGAAACAACTTTATTGCATTCGGATGGTGGAGGCTAAGTGGGCTCCCCAGGAAGCAGGCGGTGTAGACGGTCCGCTCTGTGGCAATACATTAATTATGGCTCTACACAGAGACTCATTCTTGCAGACTCTGCAGGAGTTTGACTCTTGGTTATAACTCACTACTTACTGTTTGATCATGTGCTGGACACATATTAATGGAGCTCCAACCATGGACTGGGCTCTCCTCCAGGTGCTGGAGATTTAGGGGAAAAGAAAGATCCTTATCTCCAAGGTGATTATGGACCAGTGGGAGACACAGGAAATAGGGAAGTAAACATACAAATCAGAGCATCAGGGCTGTGAAGAAAATAAACAGGGTGTTGTGAGCTGGAGGTGACAACATCAGCCTTTCAAAGGGAGACGGATCAGCCCCGTTAAAAAGGAAGGGGAGTTTAGTCTGTTCATGTAACAGAACAGAGGGCAATTCCACTGGATCTTAATAAGTAATTGGGGAGACTTCCCTGGTGGTGCAGTGGTTAAGAATCCGCCTGCCACTGCAGGGGACACGGGTTCGAGCCCTGGTCCGGGAAGATCTCACATGCCGCAGAGCAACTAAACCCCTGCACCACAATTACTGAGCCTGCGAGCCACAACTACTGAAGCCCACGTGCCTAGAGCCTGTGCTCCACAACGAGAAGCCACTGCAGTGAGCCCATGCACCACGACGAAGAGTAGTCCCTACTCACCCCAACTAGAGACAAGCCCACGCACAGCAACAAAGACCCAACACGGCCAAAATTAATTTTAAAATTTAAGAAAAAAGAAGTAATTGGGAGAGTGGTGTTAAGAGGCTGAGGGATTGACAAGGGTGGACCATGAGGGGAGGTAGGAGGGGGAGGGGAGGGGGGAGGAGAGGGGGAGGGGAAAGGGAGGTTTTGTTTTGGTTTTGTTTTGTTTATTTTTGGCTGCGTTGGGTCTTTGTTGCTGCGCATGGGCTTTCTCTGGTTGCGGCGAGCAGGGGCTACTCTTTGTTGCGGTACACTGGGTTCTCATTGCAGTGGCTTCTCTTGTTGCAGAGCACGGGCTCTAGGCGTGCGGGCTTCAGTAGTTGTGGCACGTGGGCTCAGTAGTTGTGGCACGTGGGCTCAGTAGTTGTGGCTCATGGGCTCTCTAGAGCACAGGCTCAGTAGTTGTGGGGCACGGGTTTAGTTGCTCTGCGGCATGTTGGATCTTCCCGGACCAGGGCTTGAACCCGTGTCCCCTGCATTGGCAGGCGGATTCTTAACCACTGCGCCACCAGAGAAGCCCTGAGTTTTTTTAAAACTAATTTTTTTTTTTTGATGTGGACCATTTTTTACCGTCTTTACTGAATTTGTTACAATATTGCTTCTGTTTTATGTTTTGGTTTTTCAGCCAGGAGGCACGTGGTATCCTAGCTCCCCGACCAGGGATCAAACCCGCACACCCTACATTGGAAGGCAAAATTTTAACCACTGGACCGCCAGGGAAGTCCCAAGAGTAGGTTTTGAGAAGAAAGAATCAACACCTCTCTTGGACAGATTAAGTCTGAGAGGACAAAAGAATGCAGGTTTTAATTTGAAATAGCAGTCTTAACCTGTCTAATCATTTTAAGCTAGTATTTCACATACAAGCCAAGTCATTGGCAAAAATGGATCATTTAAATTACGGCATGTGAATGTTCACTGGAACAATAAATTTTAAAATATTACACGTGTTTTTCACGTTTAGCTCTTAAGGAGGACACAATCCTTCCTCCAGAGATGTGAATTTCTTAGATCTCTTTCAACTGTTTGAAAAGCTCTCAGCTCTCTGAAAATACGGATTCCCAGTTTGGTTCTCAAGAGATCTCTTTGTTTGTAAGGTCACAGAGGTACCTAAAAGTTAAATCATGTGTAGTAAAGTATAGGTATCCGAAGGATTTTTTAAAAAAATTTCAAGCATAAATATCTTTGAGTAGGTATTTTAGGTATAAAAAAATCTTTGGGGGCCAAGAAACCAGTTTGAACTTAGGTTCAAAAAAGGTTTATGTGTTGTTCAGAATGCTCTTACTTCTTGCCCTAAAATTAAGGGAACCTGTGATTCAAAGCTCTCATGAAAATAGTTCGAAAAGTGTCTTAAGAGACAGACTTAAGTGCACAGCTGGTGCAGGGCCCCTGTACTGCACTCAGTGAATCAGGGAACAACAAAGTACAGAATATTAAAAAGAAATTTAACGACCCTCTTCCCCTTCCTGTGTGTGTGTGTGTGTGTGTGTGTATAAAGTGATCCTAGGGGTCCTGCTGATTTGTGCGCTCCGTCTTCTGCAGTGTGCAGGAAAACAAATGAGCAATGCAAGCAGAGTGAGTTTTTTTTTTTTTTAAAGAAAAAACAGGTAAGAATAACAACCGTAAAGGAATTAAATGGTCCAAGTCTCACTCAAGGGAAACACGGCAAAACATTCACAGTGACAGGATTACAGATATTTTTCCATCCTCTCTTTTTCACACGGAATAAGTAATGTGACTAAGTTAATTGTCTCACTATTGGTTTTTATTTAAAGAATTTTGAGGTTAGACATACAGATCAATAAAATAGAATTGAGAATTCAGAAACTGACCCCCACTCATTTGTGGTCAACTGATTTTCAACAAGGATCCCAAGACAATTCAGTGAGGGAAAGAATAGTCTTTTCAATAAACAGTGCTGGTACCAGTAGATATTCACATGCAAAAGAATGAAGGTGGACACCTACCTTACACTATATACAAAAATTAACTCTAAGTGGGCAATAATCCTAAATCTAAACCTATAGAACATCTAGAAGAAAACACAGGAGTACATTTTTGTGACCTTGGATTAGGCAATGGTTTATTACATATGACACTAAAAACAGTGGACAAAAAAGAAAAATGGGACTTCGTGAAAATCAGAAACTTTTATGCTTCAAAGAATACCATCAAGAAGGTGAAAAGACAACTCACAGAATGCGAGGAAATATTTACAAATCCTACGCCTGATAAGGGAATTGTATTCAGAAAATATAAAGAAGCCTTACAGCTCAATAATAAAAAGACAACCCGATTGGCAGAGAAGAAAACGGGCAAAGGATCTGCATAGACATTGCTCCATAGAAGATATACAAATGACCAATATGCACATAAAAAGGTGCTTGATGTCATCAGGGAAACGCAAATCAAAACCACAATGATATACTTCACACCCACTAGGGTGGCCATAACCAAAAAGGAGGATAGTAACAAGTGTTGGCGAGGGTATGCAGACACTGGAACCCTTGGACACTGTTGGTGGGAATGTAAACTGGTGCACCTAATTTGGAAAACGATTTAGCAGTTCCTCAAAAGGTTAAACATAGAGTTACTATCTCTCTTTCTCTCTCAATATATACACAATTCAACAATTCCATTCCTAGTACACACCAAGAGAATTGAAAACATCTGTCTATATAAAAACTTGTATATGAATGTTCATGGCAGTATTATTCATAACAGACGAAAGGTGAAAACATTTCAAATATCTATCAACTGTCCGATGGATAAACAAAATGCGGTCTTATCCATACAATGGAGTATTATTTTGCCATAGAAGAAATGAAGTACTGACACATGCTACAACATGGATGAACCCTTGAAAGCCTCGTGCTAAGTGAAAGAAGCCAGGCACAAAACATCACATACTAAATTATTCCACATACATAAAGTGTGCAGGACAGGCAAATCCACAGAGACAGAAAGGAGATTAGAGGGCACCAGTGGTTTTGGTGGTAGGGCAGTGGGCGTGATGTGGGACGACTGGTAAGGGCGTGGGGCTTCTTTTTGCAGTGATAGAGGTGTTCTGCAATTATAAAGTGGTGATAGCTGCACAGGTAAATATACCAAACACCTTCAACTGTATACTTTAAAGGGAAAATTTTATGGTATGTAAATTATACTTCAAAAAAAAAAAAAAACCTCTGCTTTTAGCTCTCACCTCTCATTCCAATATCAGCTATCTATCTACAGTCGCCTACCAGGCATCTCATTGGATCAGCTCAAATGCTCCGCACCTGCAGTGATGTCATAGAAGAAATACAGCAGATTACCTGAGAGACGAATTCCATTCTAGTCCTGATTCGGCCCCAAACAGCCATGTGACTCCAGGCAATCTAAATAAGCCTTCTTTATGCCTTTCTCCTCCAATTTTTACTGTCATTCCTCTCTGGTCCTCGCCTCTTCCTTGTCATGACCCAGACCCCTCTGTGGGAATATGGGGGGGGGGGGCGATGCTGAGCCTTCATGTCATCCTTTCATCACTCCCTACTTGAAGCTCATCTACTCCCGAAGCCCCAAAAGCCTCTTTACATCAGAGGACTTTCAAACTGTGTTTCTAACATTCACCCTTCACCAACCACCAGCTACACTCTGCAATTGAAAAGAATAATTAATAGCATTTATAGGGGAGTTTTAGGCTTACAGAACAAGTGAACAGAAAGAACAAAACTCTCACACAACCGGGACAAACCCAAACAGTTTTCCCTCCTACTAACATCTTGTATCAGTGTGGATACAACTGAAGAGCTAATACTGATACGTTTTTATTAGCTAAGTACACAGTGTACACTAGGGTACACCCTTTTCCTCCACAGTTCTACGGGTTTTGACAAATGCAAGATGTCATGTATCCATCATGCCGGTATTTCCCAGAATACTTTCACTACCCTAAAAATCCCCTGCGCCCCACCTACTCATCCCTTCCCAATTCCCAACCCATCACTGCAATTTTAACACCTCTAAAATCAGCTTGTCACTTTTTAGCCAACCTGATTTCTCTCTGCATGGCCCCAAGTGAACGCTTAAGATCTGGAGTTCAAGATTTCTTTCCTCCTTCTCTCTTACTCCCTCTTCATTCATGCTCTTTGCGGTGTCTTTGGTTTCCCCTCCCTTCCCTTTTCTCTGATGATCTGTTCTACTGTAAATTATGAGATTCAGTTCAAGCGGGGAACTTGCCCTACGTGTGTGAAGAACGAGTTATCTCCAGGGTCTGAAATAGACTCAGTCTTCAAACAAATGGGTGACGGCCTCCCACGGCATCCCCAGAGCTCGGTCGTGATCTGCTCTCCAAAGTAGCAAATGCCACATTAGAGGAAGTGCAGATTGGCACTGTTTTTGAGGTTAAAGTATCTGCAATATTTTTCACTTTCTCTTAAGTACTGAGACATACCTGCAGTGAATTAAACAGCCCCCCAAATAATACAGCTAGCTATATTAGCAATCACTTAGCATCTATGGATGTCTTCAGATCACTGTAAGCACTTAACGTTGTAACAGTTGGAGGCTTCATCAAGACAGTAACTTAAATTTTTCCACATTTTCAAAATTAGACGCCACATGCCATTTTGTAAGCGCAATTTGTACTTACTTTCTGAAACGCCAGTGTGGTTTTCAGTGTGGAATACGAGTAGAAACTCTACCTATATGCACAGCTTTAGATCCCAGGCACGTGGAAATTTAAAAAGCAAATTTTGCTTTTGAATAAATTATACATATTACAGATTTTTATGATCAAATAAGATATATCACCTCCTTACTCTTAAATAAGGGTAAATAAGAAAAAGGAAGCAACCTTTAAGTATTTATCTCTAAAGCAAAGTCAGAATTTGCAGGATATGAGAATTCAAACAAGAAAAGATATTTTAACAAAATCCTTAGCCAAGCACCTAAAACACGCGCTGAAAAGTAACAATCCAGAAAACAGAAGCTGGCGACTGAATGTTTAATGACGACGAGTTGGAAAGGGTTACATTCTGGACTCAAGACCTGAATGGTTCCGAACTATTAATCGATGCTAAGAATTTGGTGGCTGTGTCTGTCTAACACCTCATTCTTCTCCTAAACAAGCTTCTTAAACCTTAGCTAGCCTCTGCCTTTTCTTATCCTAGAAGTCTCCCTGGGCTGTGATTTTAAGTTCACAGAATTCATTTTTCTACACACTAAGAAGGGTCACCAAAGCTAGACTGTGACAGCCGGGCATTCAGGCGGCACCAGGTTCAGACTCTCTCTCCCTAAGCAGCCCCTTTATAGCAAAAGGCCAGCCCAACTGAAACCCTGTCTTAAAAGAAAAAGGGAAGAAGTTCACTTTTAAAGGTATTTTTAGACTTAGAATTTTACAGAAAGCTTTTGACAGTTTTGGGGCCACAATAATGATAGAGAAACTAGCCCCATCTACTAGTCCTATAAATGCAGACACAACCATTTCCTCTATTGAATTGTTAGATCAATACAATTACAAAGCTACAAAACTCATGATATGAAATTGGCTAATATCACAGAAAATTAAACTCCAAAACACACGGAGATGATATTTCAGAGTTAAAATTCGCTTCCTCATCCCTTGTAGGTTCTACATTTTATAGCTTTTCAAGTAGGCACCATTCAAGTAGGCACTTATTTCTATCTTCGCACTTTTAATAAAAATTGTAATATTTACTAACACTGCTTCCCAACCCAGAATCCCCTCTATGTTAATATCACCAAAGTGACCCTTCTTCACAGCCCCCGCCCCCAAGAAAATGATGATAAATTAATACAAACGTTTAAAAGTATCCTGGCAACAACTAAAAAGCTCTTGAAATTTAAGCAAAACGTCCGTTTTGTCAAAGTACATAGTGCACTATACATGCAGGGCATCACTTCAACAGCATGTTATTACTAATGTGCTTTTTCCTCAAAAGACGGATCTGTTCCTGTTTGCTCTGGACCATCATTTGCTGTCTCTTCCAACACCTAAGTTCTTGTTCCTCTTTGCGGTATTTCCGTGCAAGCTCTCTTAAATGCAGGTTAAGTAAAAGTGCTGAAGACAGTGTTTCAGAAAAACTGGAGATTTGGTGCTGCCCATAGACAAACATACATCCAAGTGCAAGGACATTCTCAGATGCCTTGTCTGTAATACAGCCCCCAAATCACAGTACTGGGATCAATTCTAACCAAGGCAAATGGTAGGTAACAAGCCAATGTACCAGCAACAGTTTCATGAGTCCCCTGTAGTTTCACATGGAGAACCTAGGAAAACCTTCAGGTAAAGGTAACATGGGAGCTGGTTTTCAAAGGATGTGTAGAATTTCAATACTAAAATATGGAGAACAGGCAAGTGACATTTGGGTTCAGATGCTGATTTAGACAAAAGCACGAAAGCAAGGAAGCATATATAATCTGCGTGATATTTATTAAATGACTGCAGCTAAATCAAATTTATACCTGGGCCAAGTCTTTATAAATATACTATTTAAGAATACACAAATAGGGCTTCCCTGGTGGCGCAGTGGTTGAGAGTCTGCCTGCCGATGCAGGGGACACGGGTTCGTGCCCCGGTCCGGGAAGATCCCACATGCCGCGTAGCGGCTGGGCCCGTGAGCCATGGCCACTGAGTCTGTGCGTCCGGAGCCTGTGCTCCGCAACGGGAGAGGCCACGGCAGTGAGAGGCCCGCGTACCGCAAAAAAAAAAAAACAAAAAACAACACAAATATATTTATATATTATGGGATAGCCCTTAAATTGACATCAAGAACCTCTATTTTTTTAAAAAAATATTTATTTACTTATTTTTGGCTGCGTTGTGTCTTCGTTGCTGCGTGTGGGCTTCCTCTAGTTGCGGCAAGTGGGGGCTACTCTTCGTTGCGGTGCGCGGGCTTCTCATTGCGGTGGCTTCTCTTGCTGCGGAGCACAGGCTCCAGGTGCGCGGGCTTCAGTAGTTGTGGCTCGCGGGCTCCAGAGAGCAGGCTCCAGCAGTTGTGTCGCAAGGGCTTAATTGCTCCATGGCATGTGGGATCTTCCCAGACCAGGGCTCAACCCCGTGTTCCCTGCATTGGCAGGCAGATTCTTTTTTTTTTTTTTTTTTTTTTGCGGTACGTGGGCCACTCACTATTGTGGCCTCTCCCGTTGCGGAGCACAGGCTCCGGATGCACAGGCTCAGCGGCCATGGCTCACAGGCCCAGCCGCTCCCCGGCATGTGGGATCCTCCCGGACCGGGGCACGAACCCGTGTCCCCTGCATTGGCAGGCGGATTCTTAACCACTGCGCCACCAGGGAAGCCCCAGGAACCTCTATTAAATGACCCTGTTATAGATTTAACTGTTCCCCAAATACTGAATTATAATTTTGATATTCAGTTTCGATTATATTATGAAACTCATTTTAGCAATCTGTTACACTCCTGTCATCTGATTTTGCTGAGATCTGCATAAGTCACTTAATTGAAAAATGAATCAAATCTGATACATAAATACCGTATTTAACTTGGAATACATAAATGTAAATTTGTTCACCAAACTGATTCTACAGTCAGGAACTGCTCTCCTGGCTGAAGCTCCCTTTTCTCTATCACACATAGATACCACAACCTGTCAATACTAGTAAGTTACAAAATGCTCCGTTTCCCTTTTTTTTTAAGGTAAAGAGAAAATGTGCAAGGCAATCTGAGTGTAAATCCTCCATGATTTTCTTTTTAATCCACCAGTTTTCTGTTGTTTTACTCCTATCTAATTATCTCTTAAAGGAAATCTCACCTTTGAGTCTTTCCACAGCATACAAATTAGTTCTCATTAGAACAACACGACTCCCTTTTCTGCACGTGTATTTCATCACTTCACGTTAAGTTTATACTATACGGTTATGACAACTTGCACTCCTAGCACGGCGGTAACCACTGGAAGGGATGCGTGGAATGAAAGGGAAACAGAACTTTACTTTTCTTCCTCTCAGCTAGAGGAGACAAAGTTTCCATGTGGAAGGCCGGAGGTTTACTTTCATGATGAAACTAAAGATAAGTTGATTTTCAGATTTCTCTCCTGCTAAGTTAATATCTAGCGTCTAAGCCTTCTACCTTACAAACAAAATCAGAACTGGAGTGCACAATGGTAACAGAACCCCAGTGGTTACGTTTTCTGTTGCTTCTCAATCTGCCATTTTCAACTCAACTTGAGAAAAGGACAATGAAAACCACCTCCCTATATTTTGTGTAGGAAATGAAGGTTACTTGGGGTTATTGTTTTTTTTCAAGTAAAACATGCAATTCATATCTCCTAAATCTAAAATTAATTTGTCAATTAATTTTTTACTTATTTTTAAAATTGAAATATAATGAAACTAACAGTACTGTGTTAGTTTCAGGTGTATAGCAAAGCGATTCAGATATACGTATATTTTTTTCCTCTTTTTCAGATTCTTTTCCATTATTGCTTATTACAAGATACTGAATATATTTCCTTGCGCTATAAGTAGGACCTTGTTTGTTATCTATTTTATGTATAGTAATTTGTATCTGCTGATCCCAAATTCCTAGTTTATCCGTCTCTCACCCCTTTCCTCTTTGGTAGTCAGAAGTTTGTTTTCTGTGTCTGTGAGTCTGTTTCTGTTTTGTAATATAAGTTCATTTGTGTCATATTTTTTAGAGCCCATACATAAGTGATACCATATGGTATCTGTCCTTCTCTGTCTGACTTACTTCACTTGGTATGATAATCTCTAGGTCCCTCCCTGTTGCTGCAAATGGCATTATTTCATTCAATTTGTTTATTTTTCACAAGTCGGCAAGCATTGACGGGGCATTCATCATCCCATCTCTCACCGCTCTTGCCTGCTCCCAGGGGATCGACAAAGGGAACAGAGCTGCTGGCCTTCAAGGTCTCTGTGAAGCTGTCCTACAGAAACTGAGCCTCCCTGACTGAGTCCTGATTACTTGTTCCACTGCAATTATTCGTTGTGTGTATTTGTAAAGACAAGTTCTAAAAGGATCTTCGCCTATTTTTAACAATCATGGGAGGCGTCTCAACGCAAGACAAAATTTTTCTATGTTCTATTATCCAGATGACGAATCTCTCATTAATGGAGGTTAACACACAGATCACATTTTTAACATTTAAATCGTCAAGTAACATCCGTTCACATCCAATCACTTAATGATCTTCAAGTTTCAAAGTGTATTTAAAAATCACCCAATAGCAAGTCCAAGTCCTCTGGGAAGAGGAAGGAGTAAGATTCAGAAGGAATTCCTCCCCTGACCATCCTGAAACTACTGGCCACCTTCGTGAGAGCACCACCCACAGAGAGGGACACGGTACGCAGATATTTAAGAGCGGCACTGGGTAAAGTTTACCCACGTGAGCTTCCAAAAGAGGGATGTGCTTGGCCGCTGGTTGGAGTGATGTAGCAATCCCGAAGCCTTAGAGAATGTGGCTTGAAGCTGAGAGACAAGGGGAGTTTTTTCAGGTCAGAATGCTAAACCACTCCAGGCGAGCGTGTCTGGACAGCCTACCAGGCATGGAAAACGCCTTAAGGAGAGAGATACCCTGGGCTCCACAGCCGTCCCAGGAGAGGGAGTGCGGATTCCATGGGAGCCCAAAGGGGAGGACGGCACGAAGTGGAGTGCCCACCCGGCACATTTTAATCCCCTTTCACAGGCAGATCCTTTCCTGGCTGTAACTGGATGTAGCTTATTTCGACAACTGTCCAATGTGTTCCTCCAGACAGACCTCAGAAAAGCAAGCAAGGTTAGGGCTCAGAGTTCAGGTTCTGGGGCTGAATGGAAGCGGACTTTTGCTGAGGGTCAAAATCTCAGTCATTCTCGACCCACAAAGATGCATTCTGCTGCTTCTGCCCGGGCTCAGGACAGAGTTGGCAACCGACAGCTTTCAGTAAAGGGAGATCTCAGAACCTTGAGCCCCTTTGGCTGCTGAAACCGTATCCTAACAACACGCTGCAGTTCTTTTCACTGCTGTTTACTGAGAATCACAAAGGTCACGTTCTCCAAGTGTGGACGAGAGGAGGCAGGCTGAAGCAGGACTGGAGATGGAAAAGCTCAGTGCAACTCTAACGGCTCGTCCTACTGCCGGCCCTGAGACACACACGTCCTTTGTGAGAGCTCATTTCTCAGCGCAGCCGTTTCCTCCCTAGGGACAGTCTTTAAGAAAACAATCCACAGAGTGTCTTCAGGTGTTCGGGAGCCGCCACACAACTCCTTCAAGGCCCAAATGAGTAGCTGCACCTGAAATCATATGCAAGATTTCTGAAAATCACTGGGAAAAGGGTTCTATAAGACATCTGGACCAGATTCAAGGTGTTGCATCATAATTTCTGGTGTATCTTTTTCTTGGCTTCTTAGGACTGACCTGTCATCCAATTTGAGATTTTTTTTTTTTTTTTTTGCAGTACGCGGGCCTCTCACTGTTGTGGCCTCTCCCGTTGCGCAGCACAGGCTCCGGACGCACAGGCCCAGTGGCCACGGCTCACGGGCCCAGCCGCTCCGCGGCACGTGGGATCTTCCCGGACCGGGGCACGAACCCGTGTCCCCTGCATCAGCAGGCGGACTCTCAACCACTGCGCCACCGGGGAAGCCCGGTCTGAATTTTCTTTTCATGAACAAGGGTGGCTGTTCTGCTCTCCTAGGAGCAGAGTGGTCCTTCGTTAGCAACGCTGCTGCCGCGCCCTAAAATGGCTTCACCTGCCATCGGTAAGAGCAGCTGAAATCCTTGCCTATGAGAGCTGCTTAGGGAGGAGTCCTTAAACATACAGAGAAAAAGCTCCATGTTCATCTGAACACAGGTGCGGTTAGGAGCAAGTCTCACCTGGACTCCTCTCTCCAGGCTCCTGTTCAGCCCCCGTCTGCCCTCCAGGGAGGCAGACCTGTTTAAAACAATTTTCAAGTGATGAACTTGTGCCGTGCCCCATCTAACCATCTGACAGAATGATTCCATATTTGGGATGGGAGCGCGCTTGGTAGTTTCGACTGCGGCAGGTGCCCATATGTCAATACCATTTAACTGCAGCAACTACCAAATAGGGCATTGAAGTCCTGGTTTATAATTAGGACACCGAAATGCAGAAAGATTACCCAATAGGAGCTCGAGTCCAAAGCCAGCCTCCAGCCTCTTCCTAGTAATCAGTCTCTGATACCCCTTCCCTTCAAGTACTGCTCTAGTGCACAGCAGTTCATAACATTTTCTTACTAAGCATTTAAAATTGTTTCAAAGAGTCTTTCTCCATTGAGGATTGGACAATTTTTTTAAAAAATTCATCTATAAAAGGAGAAACGTTTAGCTTCAATAGACCAGGTGGACAGAGTTACATCAAAGTACACAACTGCTTGACGGTCACGTGTACTAAGTCACCACGGTGGATACCTCCCCCTGTGTTCCCGTGCTTCACTCCCAAACACATATTTGAGGACATTTCCGCAAATAACAGATGCTTTCCTGAGGGAGCTTCAGAGATATGTGAATCACCCATCATTTTATGATAAGTGTCTTCCCAGGAGAATAACTACTATTTCTTGCAGTACAAATGAAACAAACATAGTTTGATATTAATCTGGAGGCTTATTATACAACACGTTGTGGCCATTTGTAATGTCCATCAATCGGAGATTCTCAAGAAAGGACCCTGAGCTGAGGGCATCGCAGCCTCAGCAAAACACAACAGGGAAAATAACATGTGGGAAAGAATGTTTGAAATAAAATTAACTGTGGAACGCAAAAAGGGATTTTTTATTATTGGATATAGACCTGATCTGCGTAAATTATGTAAGCATCTAGGACTCATGTATCTCTAAATAGGTCGGATTTACCAAGACTCCCTTCCCATGGACGACTGTTCACGCTTTAACAGAATCAATCTGTGAACGCTACACTGCTTCTCTTTTGATTATAATTAAATATCAAGACCATTACTTTTTTTTTTTATGAATTCAGCATGGGATGTTAAACAAACCTTAGCACTTCAAAAATGCGCTATTATGAGTGGCACTGAAACGGCTAATACGTCCTTTGATATTCTACTCTCAAACACTCAAGCCATCAAATAACACTAGTTTGGGCCCTCCAACACTTAAAAGACATAGTAGAAAATAGATCTTGAATAAAAGCTATAGTAAGACGACCTATACGTCAAATTTCCCCATCAAATACGCATAGGTGCTTGATTAACAGTCTATAGAGTTGAAGATGAAATCGTTCCCTTCAATTTATTTGGATTAAAGTTCACCACTGATTATTAGAACCAGTCACCACTAAGTACCAATATAAACTTTTAAATACACAAGCACATTTGAAAACCAAAAAGGAGCAAATTAACAGAGAAGAACTCAACAGAAGGCAACACAGCTGACTGAAAGGGGAATGAAACAGTCCTTGGGTACAATGTCCACATTTGAAGAGCACTGGACCTGACACTCAAAACGCAAGATAAAATGAATGACTGTAACAGGTTTTACAACCCAGCTGTTTTGTTTACCCCTCACCGTGGCAAGTTTTCATTATTATATTTGGGTGCATTTAGAACTGAACTCATGTAGAGGTATAAATTACCTAACGTCCACTAGAGACCCTTGAAGAGAGTTCACGAAACCCAGCCAAGTGTTGAAAAACTACTTCATAGCATTTATCTTTTGGGGAAAACTGTTAGTAAATAAATATGTACTACTGACAGCAAAAGGTATTGTAACCACAGAAGATGCTCTAAGCGATACTCTCCCTGTAACAGCCTAATTTTTGCCACCATGGCCTACCTTCGTTTCTATGGATTTGGGGAGTGATTTTGTTTTTAATATGCACGTCAGCTACAACTTCTGGTTGTCTTTCTCCTAACCCTCTTCCGTAGAGCATCTATTCACACATGTACAAATTAAAATGACATTTTTCTGCATATAAAATCAACATACTATTTTAGAACAAAATGTCTGTAAAACCCATAGAAAAATCATCCATGCTTTTACTCAAAGATGAGTATGGGAATATGTTAATATTTACCCTTCTAGCCTTTTTTATATGCACGTGTATTTGCATAGCTGAGTTTATAGGATATAAAAAAATGCCACTATTTACCTTAACAAAGCTTTCTCGTGGTCATTATAAATGCTCAGTCATCATATTTTAAAATACAGGTTTATAGTGGGGCAGTAACTGCAAATAAAGGGTCAAAAGGTTTCCCACCCACATTACCCTAAAAAGAAGAATTTGACACAGGCTAAGACCGAGGGCACCACCCAGCCAAGGGGTACAGTTTTGGGGTCAGAAGCAAAGCTGTGAATGGAACCTGTTATCTACAAGTGTGTTTTAGTAGTTTTGTTTTCATATTCTTCTTTGATTTATCATCATCATTATTTTAAATTACCACCCTAGGCCTCTCTCATTCCTGCAGCCAATGAGGTACTAGTGCCCCGGGGCCCCTCTTTCCTAAGGGGTAGGACAAAGTCTCCTGCTCAGACAGCCCGGACAGGGTCAGGGTGGTGCAGGGCAGGTGACGGAGACCTGAGATCTCCTGGGTGTCGATGGGGCATCCGGAGCTGGAGTTCTATGGGGCAAGATCCACATTCCCACAGGACGTTCCTGGATTCCCCTGAGAAACCTCCACTAACGATCCCACTGAGGAACCTACGCTGCTGGTAGGCAGCCGCTGAAGGACTCGTGGTGCCTGGAAGCTGTTAATTATCTTCCAGAGAAAAATTAAAACTGCTTTCTCCTCTACACAAAATTTACCTTCTTCATCCATTTTATGGTGTTTTCACCTCCCTGGGCCGTGTCCTCAAAGATCTCTCCTGTAAAATCTTACCAGTTTAAAAGGAATCAGGCAGGTGACGTTTTTGTGCAGTACAAAACAACGAGATGGCCATTTCCAACGAGATGGTCCCAGACGTTCAGGGGCAAAAAAACAACACACAACCTGCTTCCCGAACAACTTCCACAACTTCCGGGTAGTAACTGAGTCATACGTAACCACACAACTTAGCCCCTTATCCTAGTAAACTACACGGGATCTCACGATGTGGTCACAGTTCTTAAAAACAGATACATTAGGGAAATACTGTCCCACCAACTCCAGATTTTAGTTCAATTTCACGAATAAATATAAAGAAGTGTCCTCTCTATCTACCAAGTTTTCGTCAGTTCCTTTCCCCACACATTATCCAAGTAATAAGATACAATAAAGGACCCGAAACAATTCTAAAGTATTAAAAAATTTTTCTCTGTCTTGAGCCAATAAGATTGAGATGCCTTCTTTACTATTTATCCACAGGTCTATTTTTGTAGATGTGAGAATGTCTTCCGGCAAACTCCATATTTCCTTTTTCTTTCCTAAAATACTTGTCAATAATTACCAATTGGATTGACCATAACCCCAAAAAAGGGAAAATAATTCTGTAAGTTTGACACATGGAATAACAATCCTTCTCCCTATTATTATATTTCGGAGAAAAGCTCACTGAAAAATCATTCATTCCCCCTAAAAATATACATCTAAAACAATCTATGTCAACGTGCTGACAATCTGTCATCCTAAGGAAATTCCTTCAGCTGTCACTGAGCGGGGAGGGAAAAGCGTTGGCATTGTTTGAGTTCTGGTTTATGATTTACTAGAATATTCATATCTGAAGGTTAAGGAAATGTCCAGAAATATGAGCATCTTAACTATTTTCTTACAACTCAAAATTAATGAGGCATACAAACCTTTGACAGCCCAGTGGTACATAAGCAAACTGCGGCCCCAACACCTTTGAACCACGTAACCTCGCAGGGATGAGAAAACAGCACGGAAGAAAACGCCCTGGTGCTCTTCACATATGCACATATGAAGGGCGTGCATTACTTTCCCAGGATTCGGCTGTCGTGAAGGAGACCAAGTTTAGTTTGGTCAAATGCTCCCCAGGTTTATAAGGTATAGAACCAATATTCTGATCACAGCTCTACCTGTTGCATTAAAATGCAGGCACGGGTGCACAGATCAGCCTTCGCAGGCCTACCCACCAAAAATGATTATAAGGAAGTGTGTGGGATTATGAGAGAGAGAAAATGCGTGTGTGTGTGTGTGTGCGTGCGTGTGTGTGTGTGTGTGTGGAGGGGGAGGGGAGAAGCTCCATATAAATGAAAGACCTTCTGATAAACATGACACTTGGCCTGATTCAAATATCAAGAAGTAATTAGTAGACTCCTTCTCCCCTTATTTTTATTTTTTTTTTTAGATATAATTTACATACAGTGAAATTGGTTCTTTTCCATGCACGGTCCTATGCGTTTTGACACGGTCCTATGAGTTTTGCATACACTTGCGTGGCAAGAGGAAAACCTGGTACTTTTCTGTCCTCGGGGCACTGATGGTTCTAGTGTCACGGCAGGTCCAGTTGGAAAGGACACCAGGGTAGCCAGGGCACTGGGCAGCTTGCCTGCTGCTGGATCATTACAACCTCATGGTGACAACAAGGTCCTTGTAACTAGGCTTCTTTTCAATGAACTGAGCATTTGTATATAACACAGGGTTCCTCAAAGTGACTGGCTCAAAGGAACAGGAACCAAGAGATAAAGAAACTTGTTGGCCTGATGGGACATTAATTAAGATCAAAATCAGCACAGCTATTTTGTTCCAGCAATTGCGGTAAGTAAACAAGTTACTCCCAAAACTCGGTGGCTCAAAACAAGAGTGGTATGAATGCCACTCGCAGATCTGCACCTGGTCGGGCTGAGCAGGGGGCACGTCTCTGCTGCCCTGGCATCAGCTGGGGGCTGGAGTCCTCTGAAGCTTACTCACTGGTGTGTGGCTGGCAGCCGAGGCCTCAGAGAACTGTTGACCAGAAAGCTCTGTGTTTCTTCTCTGTGTGCCCCGGGCTTCCTACAATAGGACAGTTGGGTTCCAAGGATGGTGTCTCTTTTATGTCCTATCCTTGGAAGTCACCTAGTGTCCACGTAATAGGGAAGAACAAATCTGACTCCATACCGGATCTGTTTCTTTTACTTCAATTGCTTTGGCTACAAGTTAAGAATGTTGCCTGTAGCCTGAAATATACAGGAGAGTCCCTTCTCAAGGCTCTGACCTTTGAAGGTATCATTCATAGAGAGATAAAAAGTTGCAGAACAGAGAATAACCTTTGTCTTGTGGGAGGTTTACAGGGACATCATGACCTGACCTATAGAGAAAGCTGCAAGAACAAAGGATTCCGATGGCCAAGAAGTTGGCAACAACTGGCCACACCCCTCCCCTTTTAGTATAAAAGCAGCCTGAGCTCCAACTCAAGTAAGCTGGTTCTTTGGGACACCAGGTCACCGAATTCTCAGTCTGCTGGCTTTGGGAATAAAGTCGCTATTCCTTGCCTCAGCTATTCCTCAGCGACTCATCTCTCAATTGATTAGCCTGTCGTGCAGTAAGCAGTACGAGCGTGGACTCAGAAACATCTACTGCTTCAGGGTGTTACAAGGGTCCACCCCAAATCAGGAGAAGGAAGCACAGCCGCCACTGCTCAGTACCGAAGTGACAGAAGATCTTTGTATGAAGATCACGGGACGTAAGACGCGTTGGTGGAGCCCTCTTTGGAGAATACGATCTGTTGCTCTGTTATGAGCCACCAAGATGAAGAGCTACCACAACAATCTTGCAGAAGTGCAGAGCTCATCCCATCACCGCTACTGTATTTAAAATACCCTGAACCACATGCATCTAAGCCTTACCTGACATCACCCCAGTTTTCTCCCCCACTGCCTTTTAGGACGTTTCTTTCACTCCTTACTTTCAAGCATTCAGAGCTCCTTGCAATTCTCCAGACTCACTTGCATACCCTCTTCCTAGGGAAGCCATCCTTCTTTGCTTTACTTGGCTTACTCCCAACTCGTTTCTTCAGGAATGACTTCTCCCGGCCCGTGGTCTCCTCTAAGATGCCGTCCTTGGAAGAAGCAGCCTGTACTCCTGCGGCTCTACCAAGAGCAGGGGTCCGTGGTCTCCTCCTGGCTTTGCCCCGGCCAGTCGTCTGACCCAGGGTTTCACGCGTTTACCTGAGTCAGTTTTCTCGTGCTTCCATCCCTCCCATCGATAGACGCTGATCTCAACGAACACCCCTCAAGCTAACGCCATTTCAGAGCCTCCTTCCCAGGGATCCCTACCCGCAGTGAACGGTTTAAGATGATTCCAATCTTTTACTACGACAATGAAAAATAAAACGATCGCAACTCATGCCACTGACAACGGGGTAATCTCCCCAGAATAGAAAGAACTGCTAGAAATTTTTTTTTAAAAAGGGAAAATGCCAGTATTTATCAAAATTATTAATGCATCTGCCCTTTGACATGGAAGTCCCACTTCTGGGAACTTATCCAGCACTGCAGCATAATTTGTTGAAGCAAAATGTTGAAGTTGGAAAAAACCCAAGTGTCCATCAATAGGGGACTGGTTAAGTAAACTATTTACCTAACTGAACACTCTGCTTTTTTTTTTTTTTTTAAACTAACTGAACACTCTGCTATTGAAAAAGACTGAGGAGGCCCTCTAGCATTATGTGGGGAGATTCCTGGGATATACTGTTATGTCACAAAAGTGGGTGCAGAAGAGGGCTGACACTTGGCGATATACGTAGATATATGTGTACGCATATGCACGTGTGTGATATGTATGTATGTACATGCGTGTATGTCTCAGGGTGTGTGTGTACATATTTCTTCCTATCCAAGAGTGGGGAACAGCTTCCTTTTTATTCACACTGACTTCATAGCCTTAGTATATTTCGGTTCATTTAAAATATTATACCTTTTTAATTAATGTTTAAGAAAAATCTTTTCATAACTCATCGTAGACAGAGAAACTTGATTTTCAATATCATTTTAATTTTACTCTTTAGAATTCCTTCTACCAACTTAATCGGCAACAACAAAGACGTAGCTGTTTTAAACAGAATGTAGGGTTCTTTTCTTCCATTTATGTTCACTGTGTAGAAGCCACTGAGAAGCATTTTTTGATATGGGCAGATATCCCTTGTGGGGTTATACATTGTAACAGATGCTACAGAAACAGGGAAAAAAGGAGAAGCCGCAGAACCCTCAGTCCTGACTCCTATCTATGTAGACTAGGGCTAGAGGCAGGGTAACCGTGGCACTGGCTACGGTTACAGGAAGTAGCCGACAAGGAGGAGAGACGCAGGAAGAGGCATCCGGTGAGGGTTCCTGGGGGAGGAATCCCAGGGCATTTCCATCACAGACAGATTTCTATCAGACCACACAAACAGAAAAAGGAAGGAAAAGCAACCCCCCAAGGGCATGTGTAGGTACACGGCTCTTGTGAGTCTGCGGGCCGTGCTTATTCCAGGAGGAACTGCTAGAAAGACGGGCCCAGGAGACCTGTGTTAAAACAAGGGCCATCTGCTTGGTGTGATTCCGGTGGGAAGAAAAACCCAAAGCTGCTGTATAACCTCCCTATGGTGAGTCTTCCATCCGTCTTTTCAGATACGTTCGGGGATAAAGTAACAAGATCCTGCAAATACTCACCATGAGCTTTTAACATTTCCAGAAACAATTACTGAGTCAAATGCATGCTTTACGTCAGCTAATGATGCTATGAACGGACCCCAGTGGCCTCTACCATGACCTATCAAACAGCACAGGAATGTTGTACAGCACTGCCTTTTGGGTTAAGTTTCTCTGGCAAGTCTCCTCCCCCACCAAAAAAGTCAGGATATACAAAACACACCCAAGGTTTATAGATTTAAAGTATTCTCAGCCGCAAGAACCCAGGAAAACTTATTTTCCATTTTCATACCAACACATACTGGTGGCCAGGCTGTATCTCATCGCGGCTTGCTCTCACGATGGAGTGTCCCAGAGCAAGTGAATTTCAAAGCACCCTGAAGGCAGGTGTAACTGACAGAACTGCTGGACACTTCAAGGTTATAGCTGGAAACCACCCAAGATCAAGACAGCACTTTACCCACCTGAAAGCACTGACAGGATCTCTGCTGACATCACAGCTCCCGCCCGGTTCGTACACAAGGAGAAAGGAGGGTGTGCTTTCAGGCAATCAGTAGGCACTTAGAGGCAGTGCTAGTCTGGCCTCTGAAGCAGGCAGGCAGACAGGCATCTGGATCCATTAGAGCCTGGAGAGCAATCTTCAATCACCACGAGAGGGCTTGGATTGGAAAGAAACTGGCAAATCTCCACTCTCTGGTGGATTCCTTCCAGCAAATTCCAGCAGAGTGGACTGCTGAGAGGCTGAAGTTTTAAGGGACGAGTCTGAATGTTTCATTTAAACGCTGCTGATGTAACTCGAGCAGAGCGTGTGAGCACCAAGCGGTCTAGGCTACTTAATGATATCTGAAAATGCCGCTCTAGGTCAGGGGAGAAGATCAGATCACAGATGATGTTAGAAGAATTATTTCTCAGTTATGGACAAGGGCCCACATTACTGGGAAACAGTTAATTTATTCGCAGTCAACCTTCCAGTTCATCTGACAGATTTAATCGTGGTGGTTCTGCCCTACAGTGATCGTACACAGCTGCAGAGTTGACGATTACATAACAAGGGCCAAGCGTCGGAAGATTCACCTCCTCCCGGGAAGGCTTCCGGCAGAGGGTGGACAAGAAAACTAGATTCCTGTTCTGGGAGGGGGCAGGGACGAGAAGAGCCTCACGCCCATAACCACAGCAGAGCTGTAAGGTTGTCAAATATGAAATACCTTAAAAGGATGCTAAAGGCTGATGTGAGAGCTTGCTACATGGTTGACACCACGCTAAAGGCTTTCCAATGTGATTTCACTTCATCCTCACCAACTTCTGGAAGTCTGTACCTTCTTATTGTCATTTTACAGAGAAGGACGCTGAGGCTGTGAGTGGTCCCGAGGCTTGCCCAAATCTGCGTGTCCTGAGTTGGAGGCAAAGCCCCCGGGGGAGCCCCCAGCCGTGGCCGTGATGATGCTGCCCTCGGCTAATGGACACCAGCCAGACAGCGGTTGGAAGCGTGGCTCCAGGAAGACAAGTCTGTGGGTTCCTGGCCTTTCTTTTCCCCAGGAGGGCTTAAGCAGAAGGCGTTCACCAGGCTGACGCACTTGTCCACTACCGTCATCTTGCTTTATTACGGCCAGTGTCATGCTAGTCAAACTTTACTCCAGCCCTTCCTTAAACTATGATATTACCTGCAGTTCACTGACTTCCTGGTCCCTGGTTCTCAACCCACTGGGATTGGATTTCCGGAACTCCCCAACCATGGGAAACCCTGTTCGTATAAAGGAATACTACTCGGCAATAAAGAATAAACTACTGATACTCTCAACGACTCTCAAATGCATTACGCTGAGAGGAGAAGCCAGCGTAAGAAGACCACACACCGTCCAGTTCCATGCCTACAACATTCTAAGAAAGGCAAAACTACGGCATCGGAAACTAGGGACTGAGTGGGAGGGTAGCGGCCGATACAAAGCGGGCTGGGGGGTATGGGGAGTCATGGCGCTGCTCTGTCTCTATGAGTGTGGTGATGCATTTGTTAGGACTCACAGAACTGTACACTAAAAAGCATTAATTCTGTGCATGTGCATTATACCCGGTAAAACAGGGCAGCGGCATACCTTACTAATAAATACCTTCTAAGGAAAAAGGGAAACCAATTAGCTGAGGCTAATGAGGAGGTAAAGCTTCCAGTTAATAGCTAGTGTTATGAAAAAGCAATTCTCAAATTGACGAGTGACCCACAAAAGATTATCAAAACAACGTGCAGGGACTTCCCTGGTGGCGCAGTGGTTAAGAATCCGCCTGCCAGTGCAGGGGACACGGGTTCGAGCCCTGGCTCGGGAAGATCCCATATGCCGCGGAGCAACTAAGCCCGTGCACCACAACTACTGAGCCTGTGCTCTAGAGCCCGCGAGCCACGACTGCTGAGCCTGCGAGCCACAACTACTGAGCCCGTGTGCCACAACTACTGAAGCCCACGTGCCACAACTACTGAAGCCCGCATGCCTAGAGCCCGTGCTCTGCAACAAGAGAAGCCACCGCAATGAGAAGCCCGCGCACCGCAACGAAGACCCAACGCAGCCAAAAAATAAATTAATTAAAAAACCCATGAAACCCAAAAGCCCAATAGATTCCTAGAGGCTGGCCTCTACTGAAGACCTGCTCAATCGATTACCTGTTTATTGAGTGCTGTGTCATCAGTCCTGCCTGGGCCACTGAGCTGGTGAATAGACAAGCACCCGGTACTAGCCTGTGCAGCGCCATCTCTGAAAGCAGGAGAGCCTTTAGCCAGGGGAGCAAGTTGGAATCTGTGAGCGTTAGCGCAGATGTGAGGAGCCGGACCCCTTGCTGGGTCTGAGTCCTTTATTTCTGCCACAGCGCCAGGTGGGGGGGAAGAGCGGGCACCTGGAACAACGCACCCGGCAGAGCTCTCCAAGTTCACGCGGGCCCCATGAGTCCTTCGCATCGATTTTGTTTCTGGACTTGCACTTCTTTTTTTTTTAATTCCAGGGAGGCTTAAACAGTTTATGGAGTTAGAGACTCCATATTATAACATCCATGCATAAATACTTTTTTTCAGAATACGGGATCTTTATAACGATCCTCTTAGGTAAAGCAGCTGCGAAAACATCATTCAGAAAGCATATATTGTCACCTGTGAAAAGCAGTAAGAGTCTCTTTTTATGAAGTTCAAAGTGCTGGGTATCTGGTAGGGGCATCCCTCCAGACCTAAGCCTTCTCCGGCTTTGTGACGGTTCCTCCCCGTCACCCCTCCCCCTTGCCTTTTGCTAACAAACTCCCCGCTCTATGGACCAGCAGCGACCCACTAGGCTTTGAGAGCCCGGTCCTAAGCCCATGTCTAACTAGTTCTGCAGCCGCTTTCCCGCTGAAACGTAAAACCCCAGCAAAGTGCACATTTTCCCTGTTGTTTACCCTGCCGATGACTCCTGACACCCCTCACAGAGCTGGAATAAACGCAGCGGGTGGGATGGTAAAGGCAGGTGCGGGCTCTCCTTGGTACACAGGCCTAACCCTCCCTTCTAGCCCCTGGTCAACCTTCAGGTCTTAACTCATTTCATCCTGGAAACCCGAGGCCCCTACCTTCCCCGGCTGTGAGGGAAGAGCTACCCTTCTGATCGATCTCACCTCAAGCATCTTCCTGGAAGCCAGCGCCCAGCATGGTACTGAGTGGTGGGAGTTCTCACCTGTGTCCCCTCCAAGAGCCAGAGCTCCGTCTTGTTCATCTTGGATCCCACGACCCGAAATTGCGACGGTTTAAATCTCTATTTCAGTGATAATACTTCCGGACCTCTAGGCTAACACGCATCCCATCTCCCAGCTTGTATCCCATACCAGTTTAACGACCCCAGGAAAACATTAAAATTTCTCATGTATGTTGCCAAAAATAAGTAGACACTCTAAATGGTATAAAATCCCCATTTTTTTTCACATCGATATCTATGTGTCATGGTTATTCCCTGTATTAGGAACCACCAACTTCTCACCATCATAATGGCCATGATTCATGCCCCAGGTTAAAACTACAAAATTACATTAAAGGTCTCCGCTTTCCATGTGCCCAATGTATTGAAAGACACATTTTCTGAAATTGCTTTGACTACGGAACTTGCCTATTCCGGAATGAAAAAGGGATCGCAGTCTCCAAAAGCAACAAAGCTCCCGTCTGGTTTTCAGGCCCCTCCTCTGGCCACTCCGGTACCCCTACCTCCTTGCCTTTGCTAATTTCATTCCTTTTCCTGGCCCGAACGCACACACACGAGGCACACTCCCCTCCAGCTGGCTGACAGGAGTCCCACCTGCGTGGCCAGCCTGCAAAGCCCCACCTGGTCCAGCCTCAGAGCAAGGTTTCACCTTCTGAGAAATACGGTCCATCTGGTCACGGCCACTAAACTCAGCATTTAACTGGTTGTAATACAAAGTAAAACTCCAGGCAACGTTTGTCTTTCAAGCCTTCAACGAGCTGCTGCGCAGTTTTTGTTTCCCTCAAGGTGAACAAAACAGCCGAGCGCTTGCGACGTTCTTTTTTTAACGTTTTAGCATTTTTAAAAAATGGTGGCGAAATACACATAGAGTTTACCATCTTAACCACTTCCAAGTGTGGAATTCAGTGGCATTAAGTACGTTCACACCGTTGCGCAACCATCACCACCGTCCACCCACAGAACTCTCTGTGACATTCTTGTCTGTCATCGTCTGCGGGAAGGCAGACAGAATATTGCCAGTTAGTTTCTAGTGATAAAAACCCAGCTTTAATTCACGGAACTGTACACCTAAAAATGGTGTATCTTACTGTATATTCATTATACTTCAATAACACTGATTAAAAACAAAATAAGAGAGATGTAGTGTGGACCATCAGGGTCTAGACCACCAGGGGCTCGAGGGAGAGATGGGATTTTATCAAAAGACACAGGAACCCTTGAGGAGTTTGAAGAGAGTAGTGGAATTCACTTGCTCACTCACTGACGACATTCTGGGGCACCCATGCTCCAGACACTGGGCCAGGCACTGGAGCTGGTCAGATGTATGTTTCAGAAAGTTCATCCTGGCTTCATTATAGATGTTTGAACGGGCAAAGCTAGTGGTCTCTGCTATCATCCAGGTAAAAAGTACTAAATTAGGGCTTCCCTGTTGGCGCGGTGGTTGCGAGTCCGTCTGCCGATGCAGGGGACACGGGTTCGTGCCCCGGTCCGGGAGGATCCCACATGCCGTGGAGCGGCTGGGCCCGTGAGCCATGGCCGCTGAGCCTGCGCGTCCAGAGCCTGTGCTCCACAACGGGAGAGGCCACAGTGGTGAGAGGCCCACGTACCAGAAAAAAAAAAAAAGTACTAAATTAAGGTAGTAGCAGAGAGGACGGAAAACAAAGACGGAAGATATTTTTAGTTCTACCATTAATAGGGCCCCTAGGAAATCACTGATTCCACCATTTTGTTCCTAGTTTTTAATCACTTGAACCAATGGTTGCTTTGGCCTGAATAAATTTCAAATGGCACACCACACAAGCATTAAGAGCTGTCAGCAAGGAGGAACGTGTGGTACAGATAATAATACATGAATTGAGCACGGACTATGTTCAAGGCACTGCAGTGAAAATGGTCTAATTAGATCAACATCATTTTGGTGGAGTATTTATGGCCTGGTTAGAGGGAAAGGTGTAATTCCACAAGGCTTTTTGTGGGTGAAGCTGGAGATGACTTGAATGTTTATCAACACAGGAAGGGCTGAACAGGTTGTAGAACACCACAGTGTGAAGCACCAGGCAACAGATCTCTATGTAGTGATGGGAAATGATTCCGAAATGCACTGTAAGTAGAACAGGGGCTGCAGGACGTATCACGAAACAGGATGACGTGTGTGTAAAACACTGATTTGTCTGTATATATAAACATCTCTATAAACACAGAGAGAAAAATCAGAAAAGAATACACATAAGGGACTTAGGGGTGGAGGGACTTTCAGACTGAGACTTGTATTGCAGTGAGAGTATCACCAGGCATTCCCTCTCTAGAGAATTCCGGTTCTATAGGTTAGTACACCAAGTGCGTGGACGGTATTACATCATAGGCTCTGGTTTCTCCGTACAATCTTTATTGCTAATTCAAATCATATACTGAGCCTCATAATAATGGCTAAGACTATATACGTGTGTGTATGCACACGTGATACCTTTTTTAGCTAGCATATTATTTTAAGTTTGTACTCTTAAATGACTGCTAGTTAAGAATATCAAAGGGCTTCTGAGATGAGAATGTCCTGGCTATCACAAAGGGTTTCTCCTTGATGTACAAGAAAACCAGTTCAGAAAAATACATAATATACTTAATTTATTCTCACATAAGTAATTAACTACAAGACAACCCTTAGAACGCAACACTATTCATTGCAAATGAGAAAATCAACTTACAAAAATCTTTGACCTTTCAGCTCAGAACACACTAAAACAGCATACAAGCAGTACTTTCCCGTGTTGGAATTCCACCTGAAGCGCACACGCTGACGCCACAGAGGTTGCTCGGCAATGGCAGAGGCCGTCTGGGAGAACGCTCGAACTGTCTGCCCTCAGCTAAGGATTCTGGTTCTTGGTTTTAAAATTAAGATCAGGAAGCCTCCACCGAAGAGAGAAGAGAAGAAGCTTGGAGGTAATGGCTGTTGTAAAAAGCTAGCTATTTTCGGAGATTTCTGGTGACTTGGCAGTAAAGCTTAGGTTAATATCACAGACATACATGACCTGGGGAATCTGCACATGATACCAGCTGCGCATCAGAAAGGCAGCGCGACCACAAAAGTGCTAAGCAGGGAGAAGGCTCTGCTGGATAAGCAGCTGGAGTGAGACTATAAACAACTGGATCACAGGGCCAGACCCTCCACAATCCACGTGACATTGGCCATGTGGCTGACAGGGTCTTGGTTCTCCAGCCGGTGTCAGGCCTGAGCCTCTGAGGTGGGAGAGCGCAGTTCAGGATATTGGTCCACCAGAGACCTCCCAGCTCCATGCAATATCAAATGGTGAAAGCTCTCCCAGAGATCTCCATCTCAACACTAAAACGCAACTCCACTCAACGACCAGCAAGCTACAGTGCTGGACACCTTATGCCAAACTACTAGCAAGACAGGCACACAACACCGCCCATTAACAGAGAGGCTGCCTAATATCATATTAAGTTCACAGACACCTCAAAACACACCACCGGACGCAGTCCTGCCCACCAGAAAGACAAGATCCAGCCTCATCCACCAGAACACAGGCACCAGTCCCCTCCACCAGGAAGCCTACACAACCCACTGAACCAACCTTAACCACTGGGGGCAGACACCAAAAACAACGGGAACTACGAACCTGCAGCCTGCAAAAAGGAGACCCCAAACACAGTAAGTTAAACAAAATGAGAAGACAGAGAAACAAACAGCAGATGAAGGAGCAAGGTAAAAACCCACCAGACCTAACAAATGAAGAGGAAATACACAGTCTACCTGAAAAAGAATTCAGAGTAATGATAGTAAAGATGATCCAAAATCTTGGAAATAGAATGGAGAAAATACAAGAAACATTTAACAAAAACCTAGAAGAACTAAAGAGCAAACAAACTATGATAAACAACAGAACAAATGAAATTAAAAATTCTCTAGAAAGAATCAATAGGAGAATAACTGAGGCAGAAGAACAGATAAGTGACCTGGAAGATAAAATAGTGGAAATAACTACTGCAGAGCAGAATGAAGAAAAAAGAAGGAAAAGAATTGAGGACAGTCTCAGAGACCTCTGGGACAACATTAAATGCACCAACATTCGAATTATAGGGGTCCCAGAAGAAGAAGAGAAAAAGAAAGGGACTGTGAAAATATTTTAAGAGACTATAGTTGAAAACTTCCCAAATATGAGAAAGGAAATAGTTAATCAAGTCCAAGAAGCGCAGAGAGTCCCATACAGGATAAATCCAAGGAGAAACACGCCAAAACACATTAATCAAACTATCAAAAATTAAATACAAAGAAAAAATATTAAAAGCAGCAAGAGAAAAACAACAAATAACATACAAGGGAATCCCCATAAGGTTAACAGATGATCTTGCAGCAGAAACTCTGCAAGGCAGAAGTGAGTGGCAGGACATGATGAAAGGGAAAAAACTGCAACCAAGATTACTCTACCCAGGAAGGATCTCATTCAGATTCCACGGAGAAATTAAATCTTTACAGACAAGCAAAGGTAACAGAATTCAGCACCACCAAACCAGCTTTACAACAAATGCTAAGGGAACTTTTCTAGGCAGGAAACACAAGAGAAGGAAAAGACCTACAATAACAAACCTCAAAAAATTAAGAAAATGGTAAGAGGAACATACATATCGATAATAACCTTGAATGTAAATGTATTAAATGCTCTAACGAAAAGACACAGACTAGCTGAATGGATACAAAAACAAGGCCCGTATATATGCTGTGTACAAGAGAGCCGCTTCAGACCTAGGGACACATACAGATTGAAAGTGAGGGGATGGAAAAAGATATTCCATGCAAATGGAAATCAAAAGAAAGCTGGAGTAGCAATTCTCATATCAGACAAAATAGACTTTAAAATAAAGACTATTACAAGAGACAAAGAAGGACACTACATAATAATCAGGGATCAATCCAAGAAGAAGATATAACAATTGTAAATATTTATGTACCCGACATAGGAGCACCTCAAAACAGAAGGCAAATGCTAACAGCCATAAAAGGGGAGATCGACAGTAACACAATCATAGTACGGGACTTCAACACCCCACTTTCACCAATGGACAGATCATTCAAACAGAAAATAAATAAGGAAACACAAGCTTTAAATGATACATTAAACAAGATGGACTTAATTGATATTTATAAGACACTCCATCCAAAAACAACAGAATACACCTTCTTCTCAAGTGCTCCTGGAACATTCTCCAGGATAGATCATATCTTGGTTCACAAATCAAGCCTTGGTAAATCTAAGAAAACTGAAATCATATCAAGTATCTTTTCCAACCACAATGCTATGAGACTAGACATCAATTACAGAAAAATATCTGTAAAAAATACAAACACGTGGAGGCTGAACAGTACACTACTTAATAACCAAGAGATCACTGAAGAAATCAAAGATGAAATCAAAAAATACCTAGAAACAAATGACAATGGAGACATGACGACCCAAAATCTATGGGATGCAGCAAAAGCAGTTCTAAGACGGAAGTTTATAGCAATAAAATCCTACCTTAAGAAACAGGAAACATCTCAAATAAACAACCTAACCTTGCACCTAAAGCAAATAGAGAAAGAAGAACAAAAAAACCCCAAAGCTAGCAGAAGGAAAGAAATCATAAAGATCAGATCAGAAATCAATGAAAAAGAAATGAAGGAAACAATAGCAAACATCAATAAAACTAAAAGTTGATTCTTTGAGAAGATAAACAAAATTGATAAACCATTATCCAGACTCATCAAGAAAGAAGGGAGAAGACTCAAATCAATAGAATTAGAAATGAAAACGGAGAAGTAACAACTGACACTGCAGAAATACAAAAGATCATGAGAGATTACTACAAGCAACTCTATGCCAATAAAATGGACAACCTGGAAGAAATGGACACATACTTAGAAAAGCACAACTTTCCGAGACCGAACCAGGAGAAAGAGAAAATATAAACAGACCAATCACAAGCACTGAAACTGAAACTGTGATTAAAAATCGTCCAGCAAACAAAAGCCGAGGACCAGCTGGCTTCACTGGCAAATTCTATCAAACATTTAGAAAAGAGCTAACACCTATCCTTCTCAAACTCTTCCAAAATAGAGCAGAGGGAGGAACACTCCCAAACTCATTCTACGAGGCCACCATCGCCCTGATACCAAAACCAGACAAAGATGTCACAAAGAAAGAAAACTATAGGCCAGTATCACTGATGAACATAGATGCAAAATACTAGCAAACAGAATCCAACAGCACATTAAAAGGATCATACACCATGATCAAGTGGGGTTTATCCCAGGAATGCAAGGATTCTTCAATATAAGCAAATCAATCAATGTGATAACCATATTAACAAACTGAAGGATAAAAACCGTATGATCATCTCAATAGATGCAGAAAAAGCTTTCAACAAAATTCAACACCATTTATGATAAAAACCCTCCAGAAAGTAGGCATAGAGGGAACTTACCTCAACATAATAAAAGCCATATATGACAAACCCACAGCCAACATCATTCTCAATGTTGAAAAACCGAAACAATGTCCACTAAGATCAGGAAAAAGACAAGGTTGCCCACTCTCACCACTATTATTCAACATAGTTTTGGAAGTTTTAGCCACAGCAATCAGAGAAGAAAAAGAAATAAAAGGAATCCAAATCGGAAAAGAAGAAGTAAAGCTGTCACTGTTTGCAGAGGACATGATACTATACATAGAGAATCCTAAAGACTCTACCAGAAAACTACTAGAGCTAATCAATGCATTTGGTGAATTAGTAGGACACAAAATTAATGCACAGAAATCTCTTGCATTCCTATACATTAACGATGAAAAATCTGAAAGAGAAATTAAGGAAACACTCCCATTTACCACTGCAACAAAAAGAATAAAATACCTAGGAACAAACCTACCTAAGGAGACAAAAGACCTGTATGCAGAAAACTATAAGACACTGATGAAAGAAATTAAAGATGATACAAACAGATGGAGAGATATACCATGTATTTGGATTGGAAGAATCAACATTGTGAAAATGACTCTACTACCCAAAGCAATCTACAGATTCAATGCAATCCCTATCAAACTACCACTGGCATTTTTCACAGAACTACAACAAAAAATTTCACAATTTGTATGGAAACACAAAGAACCCCGAATAGCCAAAGCAATCTTGAGAAGAAAAACGGAGCTGAAGGAATCAGGATCCTATACTACAAAGCTACAGTAATCAAGACAGTATGGTACTGGCACAGAAACAGAAATCTAGATCAATGGAACAGGATAGAAAGCCCAGAGATAAACCCACGCACATATGGTCACCTTATTTTTGATAAAGGAGGCAAGAATATACAATGGAGACAAGACAGCCTCTTCAATAAGTGGTGCTGGGAAACTGGACAGCTACATGTAAAAGAATGAAATTAGAACACTCCCTAACACCATACAAAAAAAACCTCAAAATGGATTGAAGACCTAAATGTAAGGCCAGACACTATAAAACTCGTAGAGGAAAACATAGGCAGAACACTCTATGACATAAATCACAGCAAGATCCTTTCTGACCCACCTCCTAGAGAAATGGAAATAAAAACAAAAATAAATAAATGGGATCTCATGAAACTTAAAAGCTTTTGCACAGCAAAGGAAACCATAAACAAGATGAAAAGACAACCCTCAGAATGGGAGAAAATATTTGCAAATGAAGCAACTGACAAAGGATTAATCTCCAAAATTTACAAGCAGCTCATGCAGCTCAATATCAAAAAACAAACAACCCAATCCAAAAATGGGGAGAAGATTTAAATAGACATTTCTCTAAAGAAGATATACAGACTGCCAACAAACACATGAAAGAATGGTCAACATCATTTATCATTAGAGAAATGAAAATCAAAACTACAGTGAGATATCATCTCACACCAGTCAGAATGGCCATCATCAAAAAATCTACAATCAATCAATGCTGGAGAGGGTGTGGAGAAAAGGGAACCCTCTTGCACTGTTGGTGGGAATGTATATTGATATAGCCACTATGGAGAACAGTATGGAGGTTCCTTAAAAAACGAAAAATAAAACTACCATATGACCCAGCAATCCCACTACTGGGCATATACCCTGAGAAAACCATAATTCAAAATGAGTCATGTACCACAATGTTCATTGCAGCTCTACTTACAATAGCCAGGACATGGAAGCAACCTAAGTGTCCACTGACAGATGAATGGATAAAGAAGATGTGGCACATATACACAATGGAATATTACTCAGCCATAAAAAAACCGAAATGGTGTTATTTGTAGTGAGGTGGATGGACCTAGAGTCTTTCATACATCGTGAAGTAAGTTTGAAAGAGAAAAACAAATACCATATGCTAACGCATATATATGGAATCTAAAAAAAAGGTTATGAAGAACCTAGGGGCAGGACAGGAATAAAGACACTGATGTAGAGAACGGACTTGAGGACACGGGGAGGGCGAAGGGTAAGTTGGGACGAAGTGAGAGAGTGGCATGGACATATATACACTACGAAATGTAAAATAGATAGCTAGTGGGAAGCAGCCACATAGCACAGGGAGATCAGCTCTGTGCTTTGTGACCCCCTAGAGGGGTCAGATAGGGAGGGTGGGAGGGAGACACGAGAGGAAGGAGATATGGGGATATATGTGTATGTATAGCTGATTCACTTTGTTATAAAGCAGAAACTAACACACCATTGTAAAGCAATTATACTCCAATAAAGATGTTAAAAAAATAAAACAAAATTGAAACACCCCCCCAAAAATATAAACTAACAAATAAATAAGTAATAAATAAAATTAAAATTGCCCAGAAATACTAAGGAGAAAATTGGGCATGGATCAGTGGAGACATTAATTCATTCATTCATTCATTCATTCATTTTTCATCCTGTAAAGAATGTTTAAAAGGCTGTTTAGAAAAGACCATTTAATCCCTGTTGCTTGGCCCCAATTGAAATATTAATGTAAGGAACTCGCCCAGCACTTTCAGAATTGAAAGTGTTCCAAACAGCATTTTTCAGACAGACTGAAATTGTACTCATCACAGCCTCAGCCCCCTTGATGTTTTTTTTTTTAAAAAGGAAAAAGGCAAGATAGTAGGTGTAAATGACTAAGAAGGGCCCCCGAGGAAGCTCTGGAAAATTCAAGGGTTGGGGCTTCATGGAGAATGTCTTGATAAGAAGTCTAGACTATCTGTAATGTGCTGATTGTGAGGAAAACCAGATTATTGAGAAATCTTCTGAAGCCAGCACCTCCAGGAGATGAAAATGCCCGTGAAAGTTGGGCTGTTATGTGGGACGGGGACTCCAATGCTCGTCACTTCAGTCCACAGCACTAATTATCTACGACCCCAAGTGACATTCAGGAGTGACTCCTATCACAGACGCAAAAAATGCCATGGGGGGTGGCGGCAAACATCTTTAAGCGCCTAAAGCGAATTGTCAAAATGTGGACAGGAATAAGACAGACACTACAAAGTCCAAAGTAACATCGCAAAGTTCTTACTCGGAGTGGGTTGAGGTGAACACGGCAGCACGAGACGAGCAGACAAGGCAAGCGGGCTGCCCTTTGTGCAGATTAGAAAAATGCATCTCTTTTTCTAGGTGTTCCTGTGTTTCAGCCCTACTGACCACTTTGGCTGGGCAGGCTTGTGCAGTGCACAACCTGCGCAACTTGGGAAAATTACTCGGTAGGAGTTTAGTTAGAGAGTGAGTGACGTGAACCTCTAAGTCTGACCTGCATATTCAACTGGAAGAAACAGACAATTTGGTAAAGAAATGGTTAATCACAGTTCCATGAGCAAACCACTTGTTCAATGATCTGAGTTGAGGATTTTAAGGGACCACATCAGAAAAAGTGGATATATGCCTCGGTTATTATTTCTGCCAAGAGTTGAGAAATCAGACACAAAATAACCCACAATGGAAGGAGATATTAGCACCACACACAATGACCATGGCTCTTCTATTGTCCCATAGAGTGACTGCCTGCTTCCTCTTTAGGAAACACGTCTGGAAATCTCTTAGTCATGACGGCCACGCCTTTATAGCAAAGCTATTCTTCAAAAGGAGGAACGAGGTGGCTGGTGGTGCCCCTGGGACCAAACATGAAATGCCTTTTCCACTTGTCCCTCGGCCCCATCCGCCCTGCTAGTCCCAGACGGCACGTTTATTTCACTTACAACGGAATCAGCATCTTGAAAAACAGGCTGACAACCCAGTGAGTTCACTGAGAGAGTTTTAATTACGTTCCTGGCTTCCTCCCACTCAATCCCACATCCTCCCTGCTGCAGTGGCAGCATCTAAACATCCCCGAAGCAGTGAACAAAAGCTCAGGAAACCTGCAGATTCCATGAGACATCCAGCCAGAAGCCCTTTCATTCAAGATAGAAACAGATGGGTTGCCTAGGAATGTCTCCGTGCCCACCAAGCAAGGAGCCGCCGGCTGCTGCCCAGGCTCTGGCCACCTCGGGGAGGAGGGTGTGAGTGAGAGCAGGAGGGACACGCAGAAGAGGGCCTTCCCCTGTCCGTCTGTCCGCTGGGCAGAGGGAGGAGGGCGTGCAGTGTGGAGAAGGCATCCCGGGACTCCTGGCTTTTGATCCAGAGAACCTGGACCTGGAAGGTGTCCCCGGTTTCAAAGAGGCTGTGTGTGTCACAGGTCTCGATACATCAGGGGAGTATCTTTTTACTTATCCCTGAACAAAATCCTTCCTTGAAATGACCTAATTACCTAAAGGCTGTCCTCTTCAAGGAAGAAGCAGCCTTACTCACCTCGATGATGTAGAGGACCACGTTCTTGTAGAAACAGTACAGGATACACTTGGTCACCCGGTTGTAACTCCAGGCGCCGTGAACCAGCAGGAGCTTCTCCAAGTAGGAAAACTGAAAAAGGAAAGAAAAAGGGTCCAGGAGAGCCCATCACTTGGGAAGGAGAATCACAGAACGTCCTCTGGAGGAGGAGACTGACAGGGAGTGGAGGAAACCGGATTCTGCAGGTAACCCAAGAACATCATTCCCTCTAAAGGCAGAGCTTTCAGGCCAGGTGAGAATGACTAAAACCTCCTCTTAAATCTACGGAATTTTTCTTTTCCCCAAACGCACAGCTGGACTTCGAACGGCTATTCTTGTGAAAATCTATTTATGCAACTTCTTTTCCAGGATCTTAATTATTAAAAGAAGGTGGCCCATCAGCACTGGAAGAAAAGAGCAGTGGGAATCAGATGCTTCTGTTGAATCACAGGTTTTATGATGACAACAGGAACAAGGGACAGGGACACTCGTGCACCAGTATCCTTGGAAACAGAAGGGATGCACATACACGCGCTACCTGTCTCCGCTGTCAGCCTGCAGGTTAAAGACAGTGAGACTCACAGACGCAGACACACACTCTGCCCTCCACTTCTATACCCACGTCCTTCCCCTTTTTGTGGCCTCCGACAAGTACACGGCCCCTCTTGCTGGAGTGCGACGCAGTCATCCATCCGAACAAAACACCAACAGGCAGCGGCTACTAAGTTCAGAGTGACGTAACAGCTTAGCTCTCACAGTCTGAAATATTCAGCAATATTCCAATAAAATACTTGAATCCTCCTTGTGGCAGGGGGTCACCACTCCAATCATATCTCCTCAGCCTTCCCTCCCCTTAGCCTGGCTTTGCTCTTTCTGTCCTCTTTCCCAAAGGTCCCCAAAAGTGTGAACAAGGGGCCGGAGGGAGGGAAATGGGTTGTTTCTCTGGGCTGTAGCCTGGGCGTACTCTGGCGTGTACGCACCGTCTGTGGGTGCAGCCCTGCTTAAATTCACAGTATATTCAATTGGCCTCGCCTGGTGCTGGATCCCTCCTTGGTTGCCTTGAACTAAAACCTTAACTCCTGTTCTGAGTCGTAGGGAAGTCCACAAACTCAAACTCTGTTTACTTTCCCAGGAGAGATAACCAGGTTGGAGTGAGAACATCCACGGATACTAGAAATCCTGGTGCTATTGTAAATTTCGTATTCGTTCCAGATAGCTTTTGAGATTATATTGAACTATCTGTAAAAAAGAAAGGCTTCCTGAAAATATAGTATCTTTTTAAAAATACTCTTTCAAGAGGAAGGCATGCAATAGTTTGCTTTAGCGCTAAGAAGAGGGGCTCAGTCCCACGTGAATCGCATCTCGGCGCGTTTCTGCAGATCGGGGAAGGCAGATGTCTCATCTACGTGCTGCTCGAAAAGCTGAATGAGACCCCAAAATGGGAGGAGTAGGTACATATGGAAAAATAAAACCCTCCATAAAGGCTCATCAAGGATTCCAGAGGGGAACGGGGAATCATAAAATAACTAGCGAAACAAATAAAAAGGAAGTTTGCATTTGACCTGGACCCCCTGGAGTTCAGCCTTCAATGGGTACAGAGAACATCTGCTGGAATCATCCCGAAGGTGCTGGCTTGGCGCTACAGTGACTTCTTTTCAGGAAAAAAAAAACACAAAAAACAGATCCTAAATCGAAATGCTATTTTCATGAGGTCTCTCAAAAAACATTAAGAAGGCAGGGGGCACGAATGACTCTCTCCCGAGGAGAGCAGGCAGCCGAGGGCTGGAGACCCAACACTACACGGGCGGCCCACGCACAGCAAAGCAGCAAGACGGGGGCCGGCCGTCCGTCCCAGGGCCGCTCCTGCGGACAGAAGCAGGGGCCGGTGGGGAAGAAATAGAAGCAGAGCTTTGCCGACTTCCTCATTTTCCCAAGGACAAGTCTTTGAGCTAACTTCTTCCCTTCTGGAACGACTCTCCAGGGCACGTTCTCGAAAACCCAATCAAAAATGCATTCGTCCACATGAAAATAAACAGACCCAGGGCAAGGCGTTAACTTCAACCGAAGACACTGATTGTTTTATTAACTTCAGCTAAAGGAATTCAGCAAACTGCGGCATTTCCTACCTAGTAATTAAGGCGGAGGAAGCAAACTGTCGGGTGGAGAGGGTGTAGGGCAAGGCGAACGCAGCCCCCGAATGACGGGATCTCTGCCTAAGCGTGAACGGGACGGCGGGCAGGAGGGATGGCGGCCATATGGGGCCCCCCGTCAGCTCCACCCGTCAGCTCCCCTCCTCTGGCTTGCGCTGGATGGGCAAGAAAACCCCTAACTAGAGTTACGAAGTCCTGCTCCCCTCTCCGCCCTCCCTTGATTTTGATTTGCCTTTAATTTTGACTGGCCTTTAATAATCTGAAAAGACCAATTGCTCCAGATCCCACATCCTATTAGTACAGTTTCAATAAAGCAAGTCATGGAATCTCCCTTCCCTAGACATTTGAAAGGAAAAGACAGACAAATATTTGCCTGGAGCTCCTAGGAAATCTCTAAAGACCCTGCCAGCCAGATGATGCTGTAACTCAAGTATTTAATAATGCTGGGGTGCATAAAGTCTACAGTTGCTGACAGACTGAGGGAAGCATGAGTCCCACAGGCCTTGGAGCAGTTGACGCGGCAAAGTAACTGGGCAGGTGTGCGGGGCTGGTCCCCCAAGGTCACGTGCAGGCCCGCTGTTCTCTGACCCTGGGGCCTGAGACCCACGGCAGGTCACCTATGGTGAAGGAGCCCCCGTTTCCCCACCCGTAAAATCGGAATTCATTCTTCCTACCGACTTCAGCAATCATCTTGAGGATTTATTTGAAATCAACAAAGGAACAAGGCTGGGGCCTCCCTGGTGGCGCAGTGGCAGAGAGTCCGCCTGCCGATGCAGGGGACGCGGGTTCGTGCCCCGGTCCGGGAGGATCCCACGTGCCGCGGAGCGGCTGGGCCCGTGAGCCGTGGCCGCTGAGCCTGCGCGTCCGGAGCCTGTGCTCCGCAACGGGAGAGGCCACAACAGCGAGAGGCTCGCGTACCGCAAAAAACAAACAAAAAAAAAAACCCAAAGGAACAAGGCTGATTTCATGCACTTTTCGGAGCCATGAGGATCCTGCAGTTCTTCCCAGTGTTTGCACAACCACCAGCTGGGAGGGAGTTGGAGATGGGATCTAAGGCACAGCCCCGCTCCGGGAGGTGGAGCTCCCAAAGCCGCAGAGGACCAGCTTGACGCAAGCTCCTCCGTGTTTAAGATGCAGCCCCACAGCTCAGCTTGAAGGAGGAAAAAGCCATCATTACTGTGTCCACGTGGTTAGGTTAACACATTCTTCAAAAGACTGAACAGTGGAGAAATACGAGGGAACTATAGCCAACGAGCAGGCATTTAATCCCAGCACACTGTGACCCAGAGACAGGAGGAAACAGTCTGTGATCTCCACGATGTCTAGATTTTCCTGACGGTCGAGCAGCATCAACGGTCTAGATATGCACCCCAGGGGTCAGGAGGTTGGGTATATTTCCTTCACTTCTGGGCTGTCATTGTGGAGTGGACATTTCTTTCAGCCTCAGGCTGCCGGGACAGGAACTACTAAGGAGGTCAGGAGCCTCTGCTGAAACGTACGGTCCAGAGAGGAACGGGCTGGATGTGGCCGAACTGCCGGAGGCTATGGGCTGCTGACCGCAGGGGAACTGCCGCCCAAACCCAGGGCTCACGCTCCCGGCACTCCACCTGGCAGCAGTGGTCCTGGAGAGCCCTGGACACAGCCCCGGAGGGCAGCGGCAGTGAATCCCTGATTCCCCCTGACCTTAAATAGCTGCTGAGAGAGGGTTCCAGCACCTTCTGGAAGAGGGGAGATCAGGATAGGAATTGCAGAGAACGGATGCTACGAGCACAGCCATCCTTGGGCACGGGATGGCATTAGAAAAGGACATGCAGCAGCTGCAGAGTTGAGGGGAAGAGATTATTATTTATAAAATCAGTGAGACCCATCTGTCAGGAATGACATCTCACCTGGACGACAGAAGGCCCAGCCTGCCCCACAGCTGGAAAGGAAACCCAAACCGCAGGACAGGGCCTCGTAACTGCACAAGATCGAGGCAACAGAGAAACCCAAATACACTGGTGGTTTCTCCTCCACGCGGCTTCCAAAGCGGGGGCAGAGGTCTAGGGCTGCACTGAAGGTCAAGCGCCAGCCAGGCCTTCGTGCCCAGCGGACCCTGTCGACAAGGTGGGACGGCGGGTCGACCACACCACTGACCTGTGCGATGGCGTAATCCGAGTTGTTGGTGGCCTGCATGCCCTCGTTGCCACTGATGCCCACACCCACGTGGGCCGTCTGGATCATCCCGACGTCATTGGCACCGTCCCCGATGGCCAGGGTGATGGCCTTCACCCGCTTCTTCACCACATCCACTATCTCCGACTTCTGCAGAGGGGACACTCTGGAGGAGAAGAGAGAGGAGTTACGACACTATGCGTCTTTCCAGAGGAAACAGCTGTAATCTACATTTCACTGCATTAAAAGGGCAGTTACTGGACAATTTCCAAATTCAATACAGACGTTTTAGGCTCATGTGCAAAGAAGCTTTCAGAAAACAGTAGCTTGTGGCTTTCAAGTATTTGCCAACTTCACAGATGAAATACACAACTCAGACTAACTTAAAGCACAGCCCGTTGGTAATCGCGCCGCTCAGCGGGAGCCGTACGTGCAAACTCCTCCTGGGCACGTGTGTCCTCCCGAAGGACCAAGGCAGCTAAGCTGGTTACAGAGGTCTTAGGATGTGTCTTCCCGATAAATCAGAAAACTAGCACAGACCCCAGTTTGGCTTTGCCATCCGTCATACATAACCCGGGCTGGCAAGGGAATTTTCTATAAAACCTGCTTTCAGAGAAGGGAACGAAAATTGGCAGGGCTTGAGAAGTGCAGAAAGAGGACTGGTGTGAGAGGAAAGAAGAGACTCCTCCATCCCTAGCCCAGAGATAGAGGCAGCGTTTGAAGGGCAGTCCCCAGGGCAGCAGGTCTATAAAAACTGAACTGCGCACAAGCATGGCCCCAAAGGAGAAGGTGAAGTAGCCAGTACCTAAGAGGGTTGTTTGCACAGCGAATCAACGAAGGTGGGCTATTTTCCATAAGCCCCCCCTGGGAGGAAGAGCCAATATAAATCTACGGGGTCCAAAGCACAGCAGCGTTAATTATGAGAAAGTGTTTGTTCAGACTATAAGACCAGATAATAAAACAACATGATAAAACCACTAGTACATCAGGACTGACCTATTCTACATTTTAAATTGGTAAGCTGATACTTGATCTGTGAAATTTACAGGTAAATCCCTAAATCACTCTATCTCTCTCTCTCACACACACACACACACAGAGCAAAAGACCATTCTGAGCTTCCCGGAGACAGACCTCCGCACCTACGTGTGGACTGCGCTTACAAGCTAGAAGGGACCCTCAAAGACTCTCTCAGTAGCATCTTTCATGTGGCCTCCAACCTACAGGAATACCTGTTTCCAACAGAAAACTTCAATTTCACCAACCCTGGAAGGAAATGTGTTTGGTGAGACAGCAAGCTGAACTCGCAGACAGGTATTCTGGAAGCCTTTGCTCGTTACAAAGAAATGAGGACGAACAAGTTGGGAAAATAGAATCTAAGTGTCGAAAGGGCTGTAGGAGCCATGTCATGTGACCTACTCTCTCTTGTATCATTTTCACAGGTATTTTCAATGATGGGTTGGAATTTACTGCCTCCTTGGGGAAGTTGCAACCACTGAAAATTATTATTGCTTTTTTGTTGTTGATAAGCATAGTTAAAAGTCCTAATCGTGTCCTTCGGGTTAGAGCAGAACAAATGTAACTCTTCTTCCAGATACTAACAAGGCTGAAGTATGACGACACCCATCACCTCTTTCCTCCTAAAGCCCGGTTTCTGTTGGTTCAGTCGGGTCCTCCATCCGTCATTTAACAGGCAAGCTACAGACCTTAAAAAGAGCTTCCATGGAGGGTCTTCTAGACAGCTGAGAGCAGAACAGAACAGACCACCATCTCTCTGGTAGCAGATGACAGACCTACTTTAATGTAGCCTGAAAGGAAATTACTGGAAGCTTTCATTGTTTATCCCTGAGCTTCCAGTCGACTATGTGAAAGCAATTAAACAATGTTAACATACAGGCGTGTGAGCTCTGTCTGTTCCCTCCAAGTGCACGCAACTGCTACCTGGATCCAAGTAAATTTCTCATTGGCAGACGCAGCCGGTAATTCTCATTTGCTACACAAATGTGATTTCTCGTCCCGTTGTTGAACTCGATAGAAGCAGAGATCAAATGTGGTACAGAGAAAACAGCAGAGGATTCAAATTTAAATGGCTGAGCATGACCTTCTCCTGGGCCCCCTACTAATGATTTAAACAGGGAAATAATTCTACAAGTTCTTGTCTTTCATCAGTGAAATGGGGAAAATGATAACCGCCCACCTCATGAGATGGTTGTGATGTATCTATGTGAAGCCATATGTTACCTAGCAGGTGTGAAACAAATGTCTCCTACCTCACCCAAAAATCTCAATTATCGGAAAAAATAAACGGACACACCTGAGAAGTGCACGCCATCTGACCCACGATTCCCAGACCATGTGTGTGCGCCCCTGGGGTACCGAAGGGGTAATTACCAATGTCCAAGGGAAGCACAGCATCTGTGGGGCGGTACAAAACACCAGCTGGAAAGAGCTCACAGTTTCAGCATTAGCTCACTCTACATCCCTCTTTATGATCTAGCTTTGCGAAGCTGAGTGTTCATGGCCGCTGGGATACAAAGCAAATGCCCCAGGAAAGGTCACTGTGGAACAGGAAGTGAGGAGGGCAGCACCCACGCTTAGGTCAAGGTTTGAGAAGCTGAACAGTGCCCTACAGGTGCCCCCCACCTTACCATCGGAAATGGTTATGGTCGCTTAAGGATGAAAGGAATTAAGTATCATCTCTTTGCATTGAGGTGCATTCTTGTTTCAAACGTCTGCTCAGTGGTTAGGACAGAATCCTTCTTCAACTGTTTGACTTTACCTACCCAAGAGTTAGAAACTGTTCCATTTTCGTCTGGCCTAGGGGCTTTACAAAGCAACGAGGAAGACACTAGGGACTCCGGGGATCTCTGCGTTCATCGTGCCTCTCCGTGATGACATCAGTCACTCTTCAAGGACAACTATTCACTCCTTGAAGCCTTGGGTTGGCCAAAAAGTTCATCCAGTTTTAAGTAAAAATAAAAGACAGTTTTCACTTTCACCAACTTTACTGAACAACGTATTCATTAACCGAATGAACTTTTTGGTCAACCCACTAGAACTGCACCTAACAGCGCCATCATTTCATCCTGATCTCTGCTTCCACAGAGACATCACAAGGGAGCGTGAACAGACTCTTCAACAGCACTGGACTGGACTGAGGCTGCAGCTCCTTGAGATTCTATGTGCCACCCAGGTGACCAAGCAAGGTGACCAGGTGTGGTCTGGAGAGAAGGGAGCCCAGGGGCAGACGCCCAGCCATGTGAATATGGTGTTTTGGGAGGTTGAAGGGCCGAGGTGGTGGACCAGGGAAGGTGCTGAGAAAATCCGGGTTGCAGCTGTCGCTTTTCTTTTTGGGGTTTTAGCAGTAAGCCAACCAACGTTGAGACAGTAGCAAGTCCAACAGGCTCACTGCGCTTGCCTCTCTGAGATCCGTATCTCAGGTAGGTCCAGGGAAGTCCTGATGGCTTAAAGTAAAATCTATGCAAGTCCCAAAGCTGCCTTTTCCCAAAAAGCAAAAAGCAAAGAGAAACCCTGACTGGGGTAAATAAACCAAGTCATATCCCAGTGTCTTGGAAGCATGAGATTCTCATCCACAATTCATTACGCCCTCAGCTGTAACGCCTCGAGAAAACATAATTCTAACACACAAGAGGGGTTCAAAACAGATGTCAAACAGCTAATGTTTACAGAACTGAATAGGCTTCACTACGCTGAAGCCATAAGTAGTATTTTAGTAGACCAAGTTACCAGGAAGCAGTAACAGCTCTTTTTAAATCTTCATTTGTGACCTGGAATCACAAGTCACACTGAAGTAAGTAGTCCCAGCATAGAATACATTCAACCCGTCTAATAAGAATTCCAGACCATATCTGAGCCAAGCTAGGCGCTGGGTCACTTGTATAACCTATTTGGGTGCATTATGAATAAAGATATCAACTCAAAGATCTTCAATCACCTGGAGAGGTATTCTACCCACTTTTTTAAGCTAACACAGCAGATTTTAACATACAAAACAAATTTTCCTTTTGATTTAAAAACATTCAGTATCCTGGAGTCCCTCATTTTATGATACATGTTCCTGAAATTTTAAAACTCACTTTTAAAAGTTATTTCAAATATAACCGTTAAGTAAAACCTTTGGTAACTACTTTTATAAGATTAGTGTCCGTGCACTAATTTATTTGATCTACAAAAGCCCTGGTCTCAGAGTCAGTTTTTCAATTCGGATTTGCAATATCACCAGAGTTTCTAAATTTTGATATTTGCAAAATCAAGCTTAACCAAATCCCTTCCCTTCTCAGAGCTCAGTTGCCCCATTTGTCAAAAAGGGGCTGGATTTCCATGACTGATTTGTAAACTGAGCTCAGATGAACCAGGGGTGTTACAAGGCTCTCCACCCAGAGGCACCCAAGGGAACTTCGACCAGGACCACAACACTTACCAGTCAACCAGACGCACTACACACGTCCACTAACTCGACTTCCAAACTTCTTTATTCCACGTGGACAGTCCTCATGACTGAAATGGACGTCTGAAGACCACTGCCCGAGATCACTGAGTCTCAGTATTTAAGGGACCATCAGAACCACCTAGAAAGCTTGTAAAAGTACACATTCAGATTTGGGAAGTCTGGGGTGGGACCCAGGAATGTGCACTTTGACAAGTTCCTGGTGACCCAGATGCTGCTGTCCGTAGACCACACTGAAGCAGCCCGCGCCGTTTCGGACAGGATAGCAAGTTCTCTCTCGCTCAGCGTTTTAATTAGCTAAGTTTATATTTCCATAGCACAAGAGTCATGTAAAATTTTCAGAGAATAACAAAATTAATTAGCAGAAACAGTGAATTTCATCCTCTTTTATTTCAAGCTTGACATATGTAGGTAGTTCTTTGCTTTTAAACCCCATCTAAGTACAAATTTGGGTTGGAATTTCCTTTAAAATAGCTTCCTGTCCGAGTGCCTCACATATGTGGGTGAGAGGGAAAAATACTAACCAAAATAAGGTATACAAGACTTCCTAGGTTTTTTTTTTTTTAATGATGCAGAAACCAACATATATGATTTCATTTGTGAAAGTTTCTGTTTTTCCGTTAAAGATACTATCCCATGAAAGAGATTTTCTTTGATTAAAAAACCACTGATGGGCTTCCCTGGTGGTGCAGTGGTTGAGAGTCCGCCTGCCGATGCAGGGGACACGGGTTCGTGCCCTGGTCCAGGAAGATCCCACATGCCGCGGAGCGGCTGGGCCCGTGAGCCATGGCCGCTGAGCCTGCGCGTCCGGAGCCTGTGCTCCGCAACGGGAGAGGCCACAACAGTGAGAGGCCCATGTACGGCAAAAAAAAAAACCACTGAAAAAAGCATTACACCTAATTTCTTATAAGCAGTCGGTTATCCTGAATGTTTTAAAAATTGTAGCACCTTAAAAATTTCATATAGTTTAAAAAATTTAATATCATATAGAGTTTGTAATATACAAACACCTAACATATGAGTCTAAAATCTAAAAATAACTGCACGATCATATACCTGTTTAATAAATGTTTCCATGGCTGCCTTACTAACGTCCCTCTGACCCCTGTGTTCTTTCTCTAGATATATCTGGTGCACTTACGTAGGGCCAGTGGTCCAGGCTTCATGGACAGTTACCCTCTTCTGGAATGTCCTACATCTGCGCTCCGACCCAAAATGTGTAAGGCCGTCACACTTAACCACATGTCCCAGTTTGCAGTGCATTTCACCATAGCCTGAAGCTCCAAAAAGCAGCTTGGGATGGGCCCCGGAGCCCAGCAGCAAAGGCGGGAGGGACTCAGGGCAGACAGGTAGCAGGAGGATGGGGGCGTGTCTGGTGGAACCCAATTGGAGCCTGTGGGCTGGCTTATTTGTGGGCACAAAGAAGTGAAATTTAAACTCAATCACTCAAGGGTTCTAGAGGAGACTGAAGTGCTCCCTCAACATAAAAACTTACAAGTAGGGCTTCCCTGATGGCGCAGTGGTTGAGAGTCCGCCTGCCGATGCAGGGGACATGGGTTCGTGCCCCGGTCCGGGAAGATCCCACATGCCGCAGAGCGGCTGGGCCCATGAGCCATGGCCGCTGAGCCTGCGCATCCGGAGCCTGTGCTCCACAACGGGAGAGGCCACAACAGTGAGAGGCCCGCGTACCGCAAAACCAAAACGAAAACAAAAAAAAAAACAACAAAACTTACAAGTAGAGAGGGGCTGTATTCTATTGGGTTGGGTTAACATCTTACAGAAAAACCTGAACGAACTTTTTGACCAACCCAATCCATGAGGAAGCCATGAGAGATGGTACCTTGGAGAGACGCAACAGCTCAACGAGCACTCCAGGGTTTTTTCCAAAGAATACAGTGCCTGACCAAGAGGCAGCCTCACAAGTGGGGGCTAGTGCAGAACACACTCTAAAAAGCAGGATGGAAACGTGCAGAGGAAAATGCCGTCCACGAGCTGAAGGCTTTGAGAAAGTGGCACCCCACCCGAGGGGTCTTTCGGGGATGAGGGTTTCTAGCCATGGCGGCTTCAGCAGTAAAGGGTTCTGTCCTACCCCAGCATTTCCTCTGAAGATTAAGACCCTCCAATCATTTGGCGTTTCTCTCGATCCTTAAAAATTTCAAGACCGCATCTGGAATCGAGTGAAATAATGCCATCCGCAGCAACCTGGATACACCTAGAGATGATCATGTTAAGTGAAGGAAATCAGACAAAGAAAGACAAATGTCGTATGATGTCACTTATATGTGGAATCTTAAAAAAAATGATACAAATGAACTTCTGTGCAAAACAGAAACGGACTCACACACTTAGAAAACAAACTTATGGTTACCAAAGGGGGAAGGTAGGGGGGAGGGATAAAGGAGGAGTTTGGTATTAACATATACACACTAATATAATCAACAAGGACATACTGTAGAGCACAGGGAACTCTGCTCAATACTCTGTAATAACCTAAATGGGAAAAGAATCTGAAAAAGAATAGATATATGTATGTGAATCACTTTGCTGTACACCTGAAACTAACAGAATATCGTAAATCAACTCTACTCCAATATAAAAGTTAAAAAGAAACTTCAAAACCACATCTGATTGGTAATATAAAAGGTGGGGTTTCCTACAAAATGCCGTAGGACTAAGTTACCATTCTTTCTCTAACCTCACTGGCTGCCTCATAAAAGAGCAGAAAGGATGACAGACCACGTGGGGGGGCCACCAATGCTTTAAGGACTGATCCCCAAATTTTCTAACAGGTGTATTTATTTCTATGAACTCTGTATTTTCAGTATCATTGGCCACATCCATTCTGTGGGATGTGTTTGTTCGTCTCTTAGATTTACCTCTCCTTCCTTCACATCCTGCCCGTCCCTCACCCCAGCCTCACTGCCAATCCACGATTCATACGGTGGGCTTTCAATCAATGGGAACTAACTACCACAATCATGATTCTAAGACTAATTACATCTCTAACCGTAACTATGAACAAGAGGAAAAAACTATAGTTCTACTCACACAAAAATATGTTAACTTCCATGTAAGTAACAGACCTAGAAACATGGTGAATGAAAGCATTCCCAAAATGACCAGATGCCTCTATAAGATCTAAACTTACCACCCTCAGAAGCAGATAAAAACACCCCACTTTTCCTGTGGTCTCGGAATGGACACTGTTTGCAAACTTCCTGACCAAACAAGCAAATGGTCTTGATTCTGTTTTCTGCTAACATCCTTGGAAATATTATAGGCTTATTACAGGCTTTTTGTGACAGCTCTTAATGACATATGGCTGGCAACGCTCTCTGGCATTGGGCTCTCCTGGGAAAGGCCAGCACGTAAGCCTGCTCTCTTTCCCCGGCCTCTCTCAATCACGATGCTTTGACTATTATAAGCCAACAGCGAGTCCCTGAGTATCATCTTGCATAAGCACTTTGAAGGCGTAGCAGACACGGGCTCACCCAGTCTTTACAGATGGTCTTGGGGATGCCGGGTGGCACAAATCCTCCAAAGCCTTTCTGTTTAAGCACCTCACGGTGTATTTGCTCTTTGCACAAGGATTTAAGTCTGAAATCACACTCTATTGCAATCTCGAATACCTCAGTACCTTTGCCCTGTTAATAACTATTCAACTCAGTGGTTAGTAGAGTAAGCACTGAACTTGCTGATTGAATAAAATGATGGCCTGTATCTCATTATTGGTGATGAATATCTGCATGAAATAACTACGAACGCTGATGTGATTCAGTTAACCCTAGGAAATACACGCCAACACGCCACTGGATTTGCTGAGAAATGAATCTAAGGGCGCAGATATACCAATGGCATTACTTATTTTGGTACGGCTGAAATGTACAAGTTCTGATAACATTTCCGGTATTTTGCCAGTTTCAGCCATAGGGCGGCCTCCCTTTGATCACACTGAAGGTTGAGTGCATACTGCGGGCGCGATAGGACGATTCTGACTGCGCCGGGTGGGGCAGGACGCAGGCAGATGCCCTGCCATCTTGCTTTATATCCTGGTGGAGCAATTCTGTGGTCATTTTAGGAATTTAATACATATATGTGGGCATACATTAAATTCAAACTGCAGAAGGCTTAAAGTATCCATGGCGTCCTGTAAGTGCAAAGATGATTTTCAACATGGTCTAAGTATTCATTTTTCAAAAATATTAAGGGTAAATGATTCCACACTCCAGAAAAGACTCTTTAGGTATAACTCAACTTTCAAAAGCAGCAGTTGAGTTCATCTTCAAGCTCTATCAAAAAGGGGGAGGAGAAGAAAGGGGGAAGGGGACAAGGGGAAGGAGAAGGGAGGGGGAAGAAGGGTGGAAGCAAAAGAGATCCTGAGAGACTTTTAAAAAATACCGTTTATATAAATTTGCCACTATAACAATATATTAACCTTTACTACTACTAATATCCTCGTTGTTTAAAAGGTTCATTTACCTCATTCAATGTTTAATAGTTAAGAATCACATAAAGTTTGAAGGGGTCCCTGATATCTCAGGGCGGTACACACACATGCACTGCACAAAACACAGTCCTGATTCTCCTCCGTCTGGACCTTGAAAAACAAACTCGCTCGTGCAATTTCACTAGGCTGAATCCCCCAGCGTTTAAGGATGAAGAATTTTAAGACCAGATCTTCTAGTCATCTGAAGTCATCCTAATACAGCCTCTACAATCTTGATTCCAAACTCTAAAAATTTCCTCAACAAACAGGAATTTCAAAGGGAAGGATGCTACCAACTGAGATGAAGCAATCTATTTATCACTGACCTCAATGACTACCTGCCGGGTGACGGCCCCCCCCAAGCCCCATCCTCCCCAGCCTCAGGGGTGCAGACCATGTAACGCTGCGAGTCGAGAGGGAACTTGATCCTCCTTATTAAGTGAACAAAAACCCTTATAACCTGATCCTGCGCCACGGCCGTAAACGCTGCCGGGGCAGCTCAGGCTTTCAGAGGGCTCTCGGTAAAGGGAGGACACCCCGTCTGCTGAAGATCAGCTTACTCTGCAATTGAGAATGGGCCCCCTTTGAAATCAGGATACCCTGCTTGGGGGTTCAGAATTTATCATCCGTCCTTGCGTCCGTGACAACTTTATCATGTGTCTGGGAAACAGAGCAATTCAAGGGGCGCTCAGACAGGAGGCTGGCTTCTGAAAACCTAACATCTCCATTAAATGGTGTCGAATCGATTAAGATCTGGGCAACCGCATTTTATAAAAACTTTACTAGGTTGTATGTTGTGAATTACACACAGTTTTATATTCACCGACGTCGACTGGTTATAGACTCTTTCTTCCTGTACTAGGCTCAAAAGAACGGCGCGGCCGAGGAAGGCTGGGATTTAAATAAAAGATATTGGATTCTCCTGTTCCCAGGCTGCAACAGGGATCAGAATAACACATTTAAATACCTTAATGTTTTTAGTACAAAAAGCATGAATTCGATACTCCGCTTCCTTGAAATGCTTTATTAAGGCCCCCAAGACCCTCTCAGGAGTGTCTGCCTTCCTTGAAGTTAACATACATTTACTGTTCCCCACTGTAAATTTCACTACTGTTTCAAAACAGCGCGCCTGGCCTCTGCTGCGGGGCGGGTGGGTACCGGAAACAGAGCCCAGAGGAAAGGTGAGAAGGGCTTGAGTTTTGAAGCTGCTCTGGAGCAAACTTGTGGCCCCATCAGGACCGGGCGGCATGAGCTGATGCAACGCTGAAAATGAATGACGAGCAAGGTGCTTGAGAGAATGATCTTAATTACACCTGCCCGTCACCTGTCACCGGTGCCTGGAACAAAGGCCACCTGGTTACCAATCCAACAAGCAGGCCAAGCTGTAACTACCTGCACTCTGAGAAAGGGGGCAGCCTGTCCACTGCCGACCTTCACCCCAGTCCCAATCCAAACAGCCAGGAGCCCTGAGAGCCCCGGGGATGGCGGTAGCCAGTCTAGGTTCTGACATCCGGGGAGTTAGTGCACAGATGAATGCCTCTCTCTTTCCCATTCCTTTATTTTTTTTATTTCGAAGTGGGATTTGTTGGGTGGGAATGGAGGTAAATTAAACAAAGCTCTTTCTTCCAAATAGCATAGACCCTTCTCAAAGCTAAAGCCTATATTACATAAAAGCCACTAATGCTTGGTGTCAATAGCAGGAAAGGATAATGCTTTTCTGTTTCATTAGCACCCACGTAAGACTGTTAAAATCAAGAGGTACATTTGTCCCAACCCATAGAACATACAACACCAAGGGTGCACCCTACCGTCAACGATGGGTTCTGAGTGGTTATGACGTGTCCATGTGGAGTCACTGGTTGTGACAAAGGTACCGCTCTGGCGGGGGATGGATGTTGATAGCGGGGGAAGCCATGCATGTGTGGGGCAGGGGCATAGGGGAACCTCTGTCCCTTTCCTTCAGTTTTGCTTTGAACCTGAAACTGTTCTAAAGCATAAAGGGACTGCGGAAAAAAAGGAAAGAAACAGCAGCATTCTACCACTCCCCAGACCGAACACGAAAATCAGTCGTGATGGTTCTGGTCATCTGCTAAAGTCCTGGACAGTGGCAGAGAGACATGGCCAGCCATCAAGCACCAGGTCCTGGGCTGGTGGGCACACCGGCATCGTGACCATCCACATGTGGGTCTGTGTAAAGAGAGGACACGAAACCCAATACACCGTGCACCCCCAGAGGAAATGAACTATAAGGGCAGCCCGCTGAGTCTACCACAGGCTTAATCTGTAACTTGGTCTTCTAACTGATCAAGGCCATTGTAATAGTGCTTCTTCGGATAAAGTCTGGTCTGAAACGCAGTCAGCTGTGTACTTCTGTCTCCATGACTGGGCTCTGAGCTACCTGGTGTTAGGGACTTGCTTTACTCAACTTCAAATCCCATTGCACCAAACACAACAGGTAACAAACAAGTGTTTGTTGAATTACCCATTTCTTAAATGATTTTTTTGGGACTTCAAACATAGGTCCCAGGACTTCCCTGGTGGTGCAGTGGTTAAGAATCCACCTGCCAATGCAGGGGACACAAGTTCAATCCCTGGTCCGGGAAGATCCCACATGCCACAGAGCAAATAAGCCCATGCACCACAATTACTGAGCCCGCGTGCCACAACTACTGAAGCCTGTGTGCTGAGAGACCGTGCTGCACCACAAGAGAAGCCACCACCGTGAGAAGCCCGCGTGCAGCAACGAAGACCCAACGCAGCCAAAAATAAATAAACAAACAATTTTTTAAAAAACACAGGTCTCTTTCTCCTCCTTCTTAATTATAATGAACAGTTTTCATTTCATGTTCAAGGACACACTTATCATACTAAGTGAATAATGATCATCTTGCAGTTTGGTTAAAGAAAGTGCAAGATTAAGAGTATTCATTTGCCTGTTCACAGAAGCCCAAATCATAGCCTTTGATTCTACCTGGTACGTTTCAGAGGAAATGAATTCAGGAACAGACACGTGTATGGGGTTACCACATTTTGTAACCTCTTGTACCACTGCCTAAATATCAAGGCTGCTGTTTACAGGCTGGTAAGTGGGGTCGATGCCACCAGCACCTGCTACATCCATCTCGTCCGGTGGCACCACGCCGCGTTCAGGGCAGAGCACCTGATGCTGAGCTCGGAAAGGGGACCAAGGCAGAGCTCCCCAGACACCTGACCGAGGGGTTAGGGCTGGTACCAGATCGGGGGGGGGGGGCGCGTGGGGTTGGAGTGAAGAAAGTTCCAGATGAGAAACCTGAGATGTACCGGGGGGTGCTCCTAGAGAGGGGCTCCCAGCTCTACGCAGACGGCTCTGAGTACTCGGCCCACAACAGGGAAGGAACCTTATGATTCCACCCAACTCACAGCCCAAAATGGGACTCATTGACCAAACTTGGCCCCCAATCAAGGGAATGTGACAGAGGGGGCGGCTAGAGCAGTGTCACAGTGAGCGAAGTCACAGCAAACACCTGCTCTCTCCCCTTCATTTTCACACACACACACACACACACACACACACACAGTCTCGTTAAACTGAATTGGTATACACTACAGATAGAATCTAAAGCAGCAATACCTTCGGTGTCGTAATTTTTTTTTTCAAGCAATGTAACAAAAACCCAACAATGTTGCTTTGTCCTCTGGTTCTCAGTTTCCTGTTTGTCCTGTGGTGGGTTAGTAGGCTGATAGATAAAGGGTATGGGGTTTCTTTTTGAGGTGATGAAAATGTTCTAAAATTGTGGTGATGGTTGCATATCTGTGAATATACTAAAAACCATTCATTGTACACTTCAAAGAGGTGAACTGTATGGTATATGAAATTATATCTTCTATAACGCTGTTTCTTTAAAATAAAAAAAAAGAAATTCTCCCATACTGAGGTCTGGGGAAGTCATTCTGGCTTTACAGGAGGTAACCTGAATTTGACGCTGACTAAAACAGCCTGTCTGTGGTCTATCAGACATACATTGCACATCTGCTTTAATAATTAAAGAAAAGCACACGTTGACCAAAAGTAAAGAATGTCCATGTTCAACATAAAGATTAAATGCCCCTCTTCCTGGGACGCCAGCGCTGGTTACTCCTTTGATGATAAGCCTTCCTTCCCTGGTGCCAAGGCCGTGCTGGCTCGCGGTGTACGTGCTGGTCTGTTTTTGGAAACCTTGAAGAAATGTCTCCCTGACTTGTTGAACGTTCTTTGTTCTGACAAGACGTAAAACTGGGCTGAAAACCCTGCTTCTCCAGAGAAGTTTCTCAGAGAAATCTGGGAAGCTGGCTTCTGGGCTGTAGTCCTCAGTCTGGATCAACAAAAACTCTTGTATTCTTATTATTGATTGTTCATTGATTATTTTCGTCAACAGAAGCCTCTGTGGTCCTGTGGTTGCTAAGAAAATTCCACCCTTCCTTGGACAGGCACCTCCCCATCCCCTGGAGTCTGTTCTCTTCCCTATAAGTTTTCAGGGTTCCCATGATTAAAGCCGTGGGGAAGGGAGCTCCAGCAATGAGCACGTGTGAATGAATGAACAAGCTGCATTCCGCGGGGAACACGTCACGCGAGAGGAATCAGATGACAGGGCCTAAATGGGGTCCTGGCCTCTGTGCATCCAGATGGACGACCTCCCTGGTTCTGTTTCTCTTCCTCTGTGGGAAACAGTGAAGATTTCTATCGCTCCTCACGCTCTAAAATCCATACTTTTAAGTTGAAAGCAAAAATATGTGACTCTAATAACAACAAAAAGCATAACAACAGTATAGGAGCAGCAAGTGGTGATTTAGGAAGTACTGCTGACTCATCAGTAAACTTCCCTACACTGACGATTCGTGTCACCCTCACCGCAACGCTGAGAAACCGGCACCAGTATCCTGACCATCTCAGGGGTGACGAGGCCAAGCTCAGCAAGATCAACACGTGTGCAGGGTCACAAAGCGAACGAGTGGCGGAGACAGGACTGGACACAGCTGTCTACCTCCAGGGCCTGCCCACTCACCACCGTGTCCCACTCTTGGCTACCTGGACACACACGTCTGGAATTCTCACTTCGTTCTGCTGAGCCATGAGGCCGGGCTACGGTCTCCATCCCCAACCTTGAGGACCCAACAGTGTTATTACTCTGTCCCCTGGTTCTCAGTGTCCTGCCTGTAATTTGGGGGTGTCACCACTGCCATCGGCCTCACAAGACAGCCATGAAGACCGAAGAAATGCTAACGTGGATAAGCATTCTGAAAGGTAGGAGAAAAAGCCCGTATCTTAGTGTCTACCTGACTCTTGGACTCACCGCCAAGCACCAGCAGCCCCCCTCTCCGCTGAGGATGCCCCCACAAGCTCTGCGCCAGTCCTGGCTGGGAACATCCTCTGTGAGCTCCTGGCTTCAGCGCCTCTCGGGGTCTTCAGGATGGAGATGGGATGAGAGTCAGAAGAAAATTTTGGCTGATGTGTCCTTGTTTGAATTTATCAGCCCTTCCCTTAAAGTCCTGTGTTGGATTGTTTCCGTGTACAATTTAGTAGAGGGTTTCTTTCTGTACCAACCCATTAAATGGTATAATAATTTACGCTAATTTTCATACCTAATGAATATGAATGTAAGTGAACACCAACAAGATTTCTAGTTCTTGGACTTCCCTGGTGGTGAGGTAGTTACGAATCCGCCTGCCAACGCAGGGGACACGGGTACGAGCCCTGGTCCAGGAAGATCCCACATGCCGTGGAGCAGCTAAGCCCGTGCGCCACAACTACTGAGCCTGCGCTCTAGAGCCCACGAGCAACAACTACTGAGCCTGCACGCCACAACTATTGTAGCCCGCACCTAGAGCCCGTGCTCCACAACAAGAGAAGCCACCGCAATGAGAAGCCCGCGCACCTCAATGAAGAGTAGCCGCCGCTCGCCGCAACTAGAGAAAGCCCACGTGCAGCAACGGAGACCCAACACAGTCATAAATTAATTAATTAAATTTTATTTAGTTAGTTATTAAAAAAAAAGATTTCCAGTTCTTGCAGGGTGAAGATTAGGCCTTCCCTTTTTCAACCGTCCACACATCCAACCAAGTGTTCGGCCCACAAGGGCTGCAGCTCATTTGCCCACGGGACTCGGGCAGCAGAAGTGGCTCCGGTGTGTGTTGGGGGGAGGGTAGGCACGTGGCAGAGAGCAAGTGAGGAGTGAGCCACCTTGTCACTGCCAGCACCCCTCGCTCAGTAGCTCTGTCCCTGGGGACGTGGGGAGCTAAGTGGCGGAGGCCTGAGTCTGAAAATGGAGCTCTAATAACATCAGCGTTTCTCGAATGATTAGAAATGGGCAGTTAGCCCACTCCGTCCTCACGCCCTAAAACAATGCCAACTGTTCGCCAGAATAAGTTACAAACACGACAACGTGCAGCTACCACAAGCACCACGTCCTCCTCAAGCGACGTCTCACACAGAAGTGTGCTTCTCTCCACGCACACCCCGACCCCAAAGCGTTCTTCCTCTTGCTCTCAGCTCCGGCGGCAGGACAGAGTAGCAAACCATGACTCCGCTGCGATGCAAGGGATGCGAGTGGAAGTCTACGCTTTCTAAAGAAAATGGATAGAAACTGATAGAGGAAAAACGTCACACACGCGCAACTACGTAAAACACCACCAGTGAACAAGTCAAAAAGAGAACTACCCCCTCCCGCAGATGACTGTTCTCAGTTAACCTACAAACCTAATAAAATGTGCAATTATTCTCTTATATCAGAGAGAGTCTGCGATTAGAGTAAAAAATAACAGAATCTGAAAAGCACTTCATCTCTGACATGATTAAAATTACAGAAAGAAATTAAATTATTATTCGAATTTGTTCTTTATATTTGATCCGAACAACTTTAAGAGCTAAGGCCTCCTGCCTCTGTCACATCAGACAATTCTCCAGGGTGACCTTTTACTCACTTGGGGCTCGTTTGAGCTACAAACCTCCACGTAGAGTTTTTAAAATTGAAGGCATTAATTTTCAGACAAAGGAAAAGATTTTTCAGCCTTATTGAAAAGATGCCTTGGTTTCCAAGAAGCTAGCTATAGCGTATTAAGTCATATTAGCAAAAGCAACCCCCCCCCCCCAAAAAAAACCAATCACATTTCTCCGTCTGAAATGTTTAAATGCTGGAGTTTTCCTCAGAAGCAAACAGAGACCACTGCTTCCTGGGAAGATGATGGTCTGATGGGTCTAAGCCTTCAGCACGGGGATACGTCTGCTCCGTGTGACTTGCCCACGGATGTCCTGAGCAGAGGCCTGGCCCAGTTAGTTTAATGAGACACAGACACGCTTTGCTGGTTTTCCTTCTACATTTTGGGACTTTTTAATCAGCATGTTACAAAGTTCAGGTCATCAGTAGAACAAAGAAAAATACATGCAACAATCCAGCCAACTGGTCAACCAATATAAATGCATGGGACAATCAAGTTGGACGTGTAGCGATAGCTGCCCCGCTGCCCAGGTCCTGCAGGGGTAAGGCGGGGCCATCGATCCCCACTGAGTCAAATGTATCTGCAGGGCACCAATGGCTCTTGGAAGAAGTCACACAGACACGGTGCTAAATGCAAGGGGAGCGATTTCCTTCCAAGTCCTTGCGTGAATGAAGGAGAGAAAAATATATACGAATGCTGGCTTAACACACCTTAATGATAATTGGGAAATAGCCATTTTCTATTTCTTCCAGATGCACGTTAACCAAGGAAATAGGCTCTTCCGGAATTCCGGGGGTCCATTTTGACGCAGGTGCAGTACCTCTTTTCGTGCACACCTGCTCACCAAGCTCAGGGGAAAAAGAGACCCTTCACAGGCAGGAAGCCCTTTCACTTCAGAGCATCATTCTGGGCCCCTGATGGGGCTGCGAGTTCTCAGACAACACGTCCCTAAGAGACAAACTGGGAAACGGCATCACAGACATGGGGAGGCCGACTCTCGCTCTGCAATCCCCCCCTTGAAGGCGGCACCAGGGTCGCTGTTCCCCAACATAACGCCATTGTTCACCACACTACCTGGCACGTGGTCCACACTCATGATGTTTGTGGACGGACCTATTGCATTAGAATGAGAGCCTCCAGGCCCACAGCTGCACCTTGCTGTGGTCTGCGAGAAAGGCAGAGTATTGTGTTCATTAAGGGAAGGGGACACGACAAACCACACACACACACACACACACACACCCCACTCCCCCCTGCAGAGTGTCTGGCCAGCATCCACGTGGTTCAGCTCTGAGCTGGTGCTGAAGGACCTGGAGACGGTTTCACACGTGTGTGGGGGTCAGGCATGGGTGGAGCAGCTACAGGACCACGCCCGGGAGAGTCAACCGGCTCGTGGGCTCCCATGAGCACCCCCCGGGCTGTCTGTAACGTCACCTCCCAGCTTTGCCTGCGTGTTTTGCTCACACAGCGTTCTGACACATGCTGTGACCTGTCCTGCCAGCACGTCTCTGCTCAGTGGTGCCCAGTGCACTACTGCACAAACCTGGTCTGTCCCTTCTCTTGACAAATGAGCTGCAGGCCCAGCTTGGTGAAGCGTTCCACGGGAGGGTCCAAAGACCCCACAGTGAGCCAGACCCCATCCCTGTCCCCCAGATGCCACACTCCAGTACGAGAGATAAGAGCTGTTTATATGTCACCCCAGCCGGGGGGACAGCGAAGATGGCCAGGACATCACAGCTCGGCCAAGGACCCAGCAGAAGGTGGTGAGCAAAGAGCAAGAGGACGGTTAGGAAACAATTACAGGAGCTCTTCTCCGAGCTCGTCCTGAAAGGATGTGCAGAGACAGTGGCCAAACCGCCAAGACGTCTTCAGGTGGAGGGAGCATTCTGCACAGAATTTGGCAAAAACTAAACAGACTAAAAGCACATAATGACGATGTGTGGGTACACGAGCAGCACCCTAATATACTACCAACAAGGCTGACGTAACCGGATAGAACTTCTGAACAAAACAGGCAACTCAACTCCAGGAACTTCTGCTAAGAAAGCAAACGGATAGTAGGCAGGTCACAGTGTCAGCACAGCCCCGAGAGCGCTGCTCGCAAGTACGGCGCCCGTGTTTTTCTTAAAAACAAAAGCTGATTAACAACTTTTTAAGGTCTCCCTTAATTCCACACTCCCTTCATGACCACCTCTGGCCCAGATCCTGGCCATCTGAGTTTTATTACCCTACAGGAAATTCATCAGAGATGCATCCGCACCTTCCAAATACAAAGCACAGGAGCAAGAGAACAAGATGCGGACGTTTCTTTGCACTGTACCTCCATCCCTTTCACGATGGGCACGATTTCTTACCCACAGTCTCAGGCTCGCTAAACGTCTGTGGATGAGACTGACTTCAAAATAAACCACGGGTGTAGGAGGTTGACTTAGTCACCTTCAAATAACCACAGAGAAGGTTGCAGGAGAATCCGGAACCCCACCAAATAAATCAGATTCACGCCGAGAGCTCAGCCTCACCAGGAAGATGTGCGTCTGTCCCCTGCAGACAGTGGTGCTGGCCGAGCTCATGGGCACCGTGTAGTCAGTGCCCCAGAGCCTCCGTCGGTTTTCTAATCCACTGGGATGCAGTCAGAAAACTCACTTCACTTTTAGACTCTGGACCAACACAACGACACATTCTCAGGCTTGAAAAATGGATATGTTGTTACTATCTCGCTTTCCTGAACTAGCAACACAATTCCCCAAGGGATTTCTATTTTTTTTTTCCCCAAGGAACTCTTTCAAAATAGAAATTTTATAGACACAAGTAGGAGCTCTTTACACGCAACTAATTATTTTTTAAAGTAAACTTAGATATAAATGATCAGAAACTAAGGAGACACTATTACAGTTATCTGGAGTAATTCATTCTTCTCAAAAATGACCGGAACTTCTTGTTTTAACGTTCTTTCCATTTTTAAAGAAAATCTGAACAAACACAATGGGTTTTGTCGACCCTGCAGCCTTGCTCTGCTCATCATGCCAGTCTACCCAGTGTACCTTGTCTTAAACACCACACCTCTCCCCTCCAGAAACAAGCCCCGGCTCAGCAGCTCGCCATTCAAAAGGCTTCCTGACCAGCTTCAGAGGTGATGTGTGTGGCTGGTACCCTGACAGCGGTGATGGTTTCATGGGTGTTTGCATGTGTTCGAGCTCATCAAATTGTACATACACACAGCTTTTGTCTATCGATTATACCTCCACAAAAGTTTAAAATATGCAACAGTCATGGACTCTGCAGAGAGCATCACATTTTATACCTCTAATTGTGTTTTCCTGCGTATACCTCGTTTAACTTTCTCTTTTGTTTGACTCTCTTCTGCATTTGGGCTGCAAATTAATATTTCGAACACAGACTCTTCCCTTCCTTTCTCCGAACTCGGACCACTGTATTATATTACAGTAAATCCCTTTTCTAAAACAAACAAACAAAAAAAAACGAGGTTTCCTGACCGTTCCCTGCATAAGGCTGTTTCCTCCAGACACTGCCTCTTTCTCTGAGAACATAAGCGACCAGAACCACACACTGTCCACACCCGCCCACCCACATTCCTGTGCCCGCTTCTTCTCCCGACAAAATCTCCTCCCCCAATTCCCCAGTCTCCTGTGTCCCCTCAGCTAACTTCTATCCATTGTGATGACCAGATGCAAGGTCACCTCCTCCTTGGGAGAGGTCTGCCCCGATGCTTCTCCACCTCCGGTCTACCCACCAGCCTAGCCCAGCCGCCCTCTGCTACCCTCCTGCTGTCCCCCGGTACATAGGCTCAATCAGAATCCTCACCCCATCACCCTGAAGTGACCATTCATGTGTCTGTCGTCTAGTTCCTACAGGCAAAGATGATTTTCTTTTGTATCCTCAGCGCCTAGTACAACACAAAACGTGCCAATGATAATAAAAGTGTCAACTTTTATCCACTGGAAGGAAAAAAACCCCTAAAGACCCAGAATTTGATGTTAATAAAAACTATCCCTATAAATTCTCTCTCACATGGTGTTATAACTTCACTGTCTTTTAAGGACAAACATTGATTACTCTACCTATGTGAGCTTTCAAACGTTCTAAAAATCTCAGCATAGAACCAAACTGGGTTCCTGTATTTTGACCTCCATGTTTTATGTTTCAGTTGAGGTATGGTGTACAATGTTGTGCTAGTTTCAAGTATACAGCAAAGTGATTCAGTTATACATATATATATATATATATATACATGTTCTTTTTCAGATTCTTTTCCATGATAGGTTATTACAAGATACTGAATATAGTTCCCTGTGCTCTACAGTAGGTCTAAGGAAATGCCCATGGTATGTACGTTCGGGAATGACGACGGGGCTGGCTCTTCACAAATACTAAAAACGTTAAAAGAGAAAGGAGAAGCCATTTTGAAAATGCTATAACCCAAATCAGAAATAACTGCTAATACAAACAGCCTCCTTCCCAAATGTAAGCGGGTCACAAGTCATGGGTCACCTCAAGGCAGCCACAGCCATACTGTTTACTCTCCTCTGGGGGCTTAAAAGCATCTTAGTTGATGAACAGGCTCTGAAGCAGAAACATCTAAACCCACGCTAATGCCCAGAACAGCAGTAACTTCTTTTGATTAATTTACCAGGACTGAAAGCACGAGAGAGATCAAACCACGCTCTTTACTAAACAATTAAACAAGCAGCCACTGCCTCTAGCTTGGTGTGTGTCAGGATGAAAGCAGGATGGGGTCGCATGAAAAAGCAACAAATAGCTTCCACTGATTAATGCTTATAGGACTTTTTCCCCCTTAAATGTCATAACAGTTCACTCAAGGGTCCAACCAAAGAGTTTATATAACATTTAAAACAGAGAAAAAGATCCAACAGCTTAAGAAAATTCAGATGTGTGGTGCGGAGAAAAGTCAGGTCAGTTTCAAAGATCCTTCCAAACGGGTTGGCAGGAGGCTGTCCAGTTTGTTGAAAAATCTTCAACATGAAACAGCATGGGGGGGAAATCTCATTGTCTCCTTTCCTCAAAAAGTAACTGTACTACTATGAGTGAAAGTTTCTCAAACCATTTAGCCCAGTTACAACTGTGCAATACTAGCTACATGTCCTGCTTTGAAAACATAGAGCTATAACAAATAGAGTGCACGTGGATCTCTACCTCATGTTTTCTTCTTTGAACCAACAAAGTGGAATTTAAACCAAACCGACTCCCAAGTCACGATGAACTACAAATATGTTAGGAACGAACCCTCGGATTTTCTCAGTGATCAGCTGAATCAATTTTTTAAAAAACCCAACGAACCTTCTGTAATGAAACAAAAGTCATTTATATACTTGTGGAAAAATATCTGGATAAAGCCAGCTAAAAATGTCAGCTTACCGGAAAGTCAAAATTGGCTAATTTTATATCCCCGGGGAACATGTCTTAGATAATTCAATATTATTTTTAAATTTATTGCTGTGTCTTTGGGGCTACTCACTGCTACTCTTTCCTAATCCATAAAATGAGGATGATGGGGCACGCCTCGTAGGATTTTAAGATGAACTGCAACAGTGTACACGGAGCGTGTATCTTTAAACTCTACCACAGAACATGCCTCACTGCACACTCCGCACTGGTCGCACTAGATCGTCCGCAGAGCGGTCCCTCTACCTGGGATGCATCCCGCGTGGCCAGCTCCCCTCCTTGCCAGAGCCTCACCCCCGGTTTCACATGGATCCCACGTACCCTAAGGGCTCCTTCCCAAGCAGCCTTAAGGGCAGCGTTTGTTCTGCAGAGGTTCCCTGGTGTGTGAAAGACATCACGATGCCCTTTACTACTTCTGCCAAAAAATTAAAATTGAATCCCTTAAACCCTTATGTGGAAAGACCACAGAAATTGGGGAATGCAGAAAACTGACTGTTTTACTGACCTGTCCCCAATCCTGTCCCTCTTGTTAAGATATGTGAGCCCAAAGAGTATGGACGCATAAGCATGTTTTCCCGCTTAAGTTGGTTCTAGCAGGCTCAAATCCTTTATTACTACTAATGGAGAAAATAAATGGGTTATAGATGAGATGGACGTGGGTTTCTATTGACTCCTATTTCTGATTTCTCCTATGTATATAGAAAACCAAAAATTGTTCTTCCAAAGTTTTCATCCTCCTTTGTTAAAAAAAATAATTGAAAAACTCTTGGGTGAGATCAGGAAACACAAGGAAGAAGGGTCTCATTTTACAGAGGAAGAGAAGGAATGTGAACATGATCCCCAACAGACTCTGGGATTCCCCAAAATGAACTCATAAATGCCTCCGATCTAAGACGCTCCCGTCGCAGGCGTATTTTGAAAGCCCAGATGGAAGAGCTAGAGATGACACCACAGTGTTTAAAATATAAAATTAAGAAATACCTACGAATTATTCCACGGTGATTTTCACTCCGGTGGTAAAAATCGGCTTTCACTCTGACCTGTTTAAACAGTTCAGACTCAAATGCGATTCTCTCTCAACACCCTGAGCTGGGACTGTCAGGTTTTAGTTACTGAGGAAATGCTTTGCTGTTTATTGTAACTGTTGTTGAGGCATAAAGAGTGTCCATCTAGAGCAGAGAATGTTCTGGTCAAGTTTCCTTTCAGTACCTGATCCTCAGATCTCCAACGAATGAGCAGGGAATGTAGCAGACTCAACCTGGGTTCATCTCTTTCCAACTCTAATGTAATTTCACAAACATCTGAGCACCTATAATACATGAAGTCATCTTAAGTGTTTTCGTAAAAAAAAGAGACCATTATGTGTACAAAAAGGACCGTTTTAAAGTCCTTCCAAGTCCAGATTCAAATTCTTGTGACAGCATTACTCTAAGGAACTTCACCTGCCTGTGTGCAAACATCAGTCTTCTCGTTGCCCAAGTTCCGTAACCGGGGAGATGCCCACGCCGTGTCACCTACCCTGCCTGAAGTCCATGTCCGCGGCAGAGCACACTGACAGCCAGAGAGCTCTGAATCAGTCTTCCCTGTTACCCCTGAAGTTTTGTTTCTTTTTAGGTTTTTGGACTTGAATTGGTTTTATCATTAGTTCATTAAGAACGTCAGTGAGCACACCAGTTTCAGCTGGAAACATGATGAATATGAATGACATTATCTGGATTTTAAAGTCTTTCCTGAAAAGCATTATTTCAACGGCAGCCGTCTCTTGGGTACGGAATGACACTGTTACAGTGTCACCGCACAAGAATGAGAACTCAGCCCCAAAAGGTACCCAGAGTGCGGTGAAAACATCAGAGGGCACAGACGTGGGCAGGGGGGATGCAGTTCTCACTCCATGCTCAGCAATTCTGTCCAATCCAGGGAGACCTATCCCTACAATACTATTTCTCTCTGACTAAAATACCATTTTAGGCACCAAAAAAATATTGCATTCCTAGGAAGCTGAACTAGAGGATGAAACTCAGGTGTTTTTTGTTTGCTTAAGAACAATTTTGGTTTCGAAAAGAATAAACCAGAAAAGCTCTACTAGCATTAGAAATGGATACCAGCACTTATTTCATTCATGCAATACTCATTTCATTCTTTAAATATTACCCTATTACCCCATCTAAGGATCAACTCTATCCCGCCTGAATTCATAGTGTTCTCCGTGTAAACTCTCCAGCACACCCAGTCACCAGGAGAACTCCACACCCAGTCACAGGTGGATGGAGTCCAGAGCATCAATGGAAATGAAACAGTCTAAGTCCTCATGAGACAGTCCTGAAAATGATACCAAACCAAATGCAAGCACCTCGTATAGGTTACTGGGAACAAGACAGACTTTTATAGTCTGTCTATACCTTTCTATAGAAAGGTGAGTTAATAGTATAATTGACTTTGAATTCTAGGCCGGCTCCCCTGTCACTGGCACACGACTCCCGCTGACACCAGTCGGCTTGCAGCGTAACGCACAGGGCTTGCCATTAGCCTCAGGAAACAAGGAGCGAGGTGAGTTATACACCATCCACACTCCCATCTAATCTTGAAAATTCGGAAGCCAAAGCAGAACAGGTGGTCCCTGACCTAGCGTCCTCCTCCCTTCTTCCTCCCGACCACTGAGTACAACCATAAAGTCACTACAGGTTTTCTCAAAACGGTGTTAATTTCCCTCCCCCCCAGCTTTATTGAGATATAATTGATATATAACATTAAGGCATATAAACATGTTGATCTGGTCCACTGATATATTGTAAAACTGATCCACTTAGCTCACACCTGCGTCACATCACATAATTACCATTTCTTTTTTGTGGAGAGAACGCTTAAGATCTACTCTCAGCAACCTTCAAGTGTATCAACAGCAGTGTTAGCTATAATCACTATGCTGTTAGGTGCATTAGGTCCCCAGGACTTATTCATTTTACAAATGCGAGTTTGTATTCTCTGACCAACATCTCCCCAGACCCTGACAACTACCCTGTTCAACTCCATTTCTATGAGTTCAGCTTCTTCAGCCTCCATAGGTAAGTGATATCACACAGTATTTGTCTTTCTCTGACTTACAATTTCCCTTTTCTTATCTGCAGGACATGGGGCCATATCCTCAGAAAATATATCTAAGATCCTTTCCTCTGAAATGCATCCTGTGTCTAATTAGCAAAGATTAAGGGCTTCCCTGGTGGCGCAGTGGTTGAGAGTCCGCCTGCCGATGCAGGGGACATGGGTTCGTGCCCCGGTCTGGGAAGATCCTACATGCTGCGGGGTGGCTGGGCCCGTGAGCCATGGCTGCTGAGCCTGCACGTCCGGAGCCTGTGCTCTGCAACAGGAGAGGCCACAACAGTGAGAGGCCCGCATACAGCAAAAAAAAAAAAAAAAAAGATTAAGAAAACTCCAGTATTTCTCTCCAGCCGGACGCACCGTTAATTTCACAGCAGGCTTTGTAATGAGCTTATTGTTACATTATTTGAGGCAGGTCACTCTCACCACAGTGGCTTTGAGATTTCTAACCAAGGTCGCATAATAAGGACACAGCTGAGCTAGGATCCACAGTGCCACCTCGATTCTCAATCTAATTAACAGCCTGCAATTACTTCCTAATTATTACTACCACAGATGGAACTGAAACGATACCATCATCTCAAAGTACGGAACCACATGGGTACAAATTAAGTTCTCCCCTTCGCCCATCTTGGTCCCCTTGAAAGGGCCAAGGAAAGTGCATTCTAAATGAAACGTGGGAAACCACGTAGAGTGTTCATTTCCCAGTAGTGACCCCATACCCTTGCATATTTGGGTAGAATGAACCTCACAGAGAGTCTCTCTCACACACACACACACACACACACACACACAGGGCAGGAAGGAAAGAGCAAGAAGGGTGGGGGAAGGAGGAAGCAAGTGAAGGAGAAAAAGAAAACTATTCTACCTAATGTTTCAGGGTCAAATCAAATCTACTGCACTCACATTGGTTTACAAGCTGAGAAGCTAGAAAGACTGGGCAACAGTCTAAGAAAACTCATACTTCGGGTCAAGGGATTTCAGTCTCTTCCCCGTTACAAGATCAAGGCACTTATTGGAAGATGTTAGTCTGTAAAACCTACTAAACCAGATCCACAACAGAAGGTAATGAAGGGCTTTAAACGTTGCTGCTATGCTAAAAGACAGTATATACTTTTTCTTTCCTAAGTAATAGATGTAGTCACAGGATTAGCTTACAGCCTACAGCATTTCAAAATACCTTCCTTCTAACCCAAAATGCTTTTACCAAGGACGTTCCATCAACGAATAAATCAACTGTTAACTGATAGGAAGCATGTTCCTCAAGGGCCTTCACCTCATTCATCAATATAGGTTTTCACAACTAATTAGCATTCTTGCTAAGGTTAAGAAAAACTCCGCAACAGGTGAAGTGGGTGAAATTGATCAACTTGTTGAAAGCTTTCGAACAAATCAGGGCAGAACTCTTTCAGTGCGCTGCCTGACACCCCGAGAGACACGCTGGTCTAATGTTTCCCTCCCAAGCCAGCATATGCCTGAAGCTGATGCGGCATCTCCCGCTGCAGATGGAAAATGTGACTGGAAATGGCCGCCCACGCTGGGCACGTCTCCTCCACATCCTTAAGCTGATTCTCTGTGCTTCCTTCTCGGGAGGGGACCATCTGCCCCTCTGCAAGAATCCTGCAAGAACTTCTCCTTCGTGATACCATCTCCCCTTGTGTTCGTTTGCTGGGGCTGCCATAACAAGGTACCACACACTGGGCGGCTTAAACAACAGAAGTGTTATTGTCTCAGAGTGCAAGAGGGCGCAAGGCTAGGTGGAGGGGTTGGCAGGTTCCTTCTGAGGCTGCGAGGGAGCCCGTCCCAGGCTCTCTCCTTGCTTCTGGTGGTTTGCTGGTGATCTTTGGCCTTCCTTGGCTTGCAGAAGCATTGCTCCTATTTCTGCGTTCATCATCGCATGCTATTCTCCCCGTGTGCTTATCTGTGTCCAAACTACCCCTTTATATAAAGTCATCCTGGATCAGGGTGCATCCTAAGGCGCCTTAATTTAACTAATTACACCTTAATTTAACTAATTACATCAGAATGACCCTATTTCCAATTAAGGTCACATTCTGAGGAATTGGGTGGGTTAGGACTTCAACATAAGAATTGTGCAAGACGATTCAACACTTAACACCCCTACGTTTTTCACCTCTTGGAAAATCCTCCACCTCCCAAATTGGAACCTGGGTCCCCCTGGAAGGCCTGTGCTACAAGGGTGCCCCCCACCTGGGCGCTCCCACCACACTGCCTCACATTCCACATCCTTCAGACTGAAAAGGCAGCAGCCGCCTTCTCCTAAACCTCCCAAGGCCATTTCCAAACCTCTGCTTCCTCTACCTACTGTAAAATCCCTGGTTATGACTTCCCTTCCCGAGGCACATTCCTCAGAGTAAATGATCGAAAAGATTCACTGCCAGTAAAAAAGGGGGAGTGTCAAATATGTGTGGGAATCACAGCCGACTACAGATCCCCCTCCTGAAAATTTAAAATAAACGATGCCAGTAAGAACGTGCTGTACGACACAGGGAACTCTACTCAATACTCTATAATGGCCCATGTGGGAAGAGAACCTAAAAAGAATGGATATATGTATATGTATAGCTGATTCACTTTGCTGTACACCTGAAACGAACACAACATTGTAAATCAACTACACTGCAATAAAAATTTTTAAAAATAGTAACAATAAAATAAAATTAAAAAATAAAATAGGGCTTCCCTGGTGGCGCAGTGGTTGAGGGTCCGCCTGCCGATGCAGGGGATGCGGGTTCGTGCCCCTGGTCCGGGAAGATCCCACACGCCGCGGAGCGGCTGGGCCCGTGAGCCATGGCCACTGAGCCTGCACGTCCGGAGCCTGTGCTCCGCAACGGGAGAGGGCACAACAGTGAGAGGCCCGCGTACCGCAAAAATAAAATAAAATAAAATAAAATAAAATAAAATAAAATAAAATAAAATAGACGATGCCAACAGGGAGACACTAATGGTGGTGAGAAGAGGCAGGAAACGCTCTGCAAAGTACAGAGCCTCAGTGACTCCTCAGTCCCTGACCTATCCTAATTCTTTCTTAGGAGGAAACCCACGTGTCCCTACATGCTGTCTGCTTTAGTCCCGTGGTCGCTGCTGACATGCTACAATGCACTTCACACAGGCAGTTCATCTCGCATACCTCATACGCACCCTTAGGAATTTGACTCTTAGAAAGACCTGGAAGGAAGGCTGCTGAGATCTCCATCGATGAACATCCACACCGGAAAGTCTACAAGGAAGGAGGAGAGAAGGGCAGGCACCTGCCCTCAGGTAACCGGCTCAGACGTGCGCAGAGCAGCCAGCGCCTTCTCAGAGCTCACACATCTAAAGGGCAGATCCAACCCCGGAAAACACTTCTCCCAATTTCGGGGTCCAGCGCTCTCCCCACAAATACCATGACAATGAGCCCTCATTCTGTAAAGGTTGCATTTTTGTTGAAGGTCAGTATCAACTTCCCTAAGGGTTTAAACTTAAGAGCTAAAATTTTGCTTGCATGTGTATTTCGGCTATTTGCGGGGGCAGTTCTATTCTGGGTATCCTGCTCATTAACTGCTAATTACCATGGGGGAGAAAGTTCCAATACATTAAGAAACAAAGCAACCATCAGATTTCAACCTCGCACATCCTCAGTATCCCGAGAACGTTAGACTTACATCCAGTACTCATCAAAATTTCTATGATGTGCTAGAATTAGTGGATTTTTGAACTAATTTTTTTCAGGCAAAGGTCTTTCCTATAAAATTAAAATATAAGAACCTGTGTGTTCTTAAAAAGTTATTTTCTTATATAATTTGTAGCAGCTATACATGTTTTTAAATCTCTGATGATTAAAATAGCGTTATTTACCATTCCCATAGCTCAGAAAGGTGAAGATGCATAGTCTCGTGAAGAGAGAAAAGATGCTTAAGTAATTGGCTTCCGTTGCTTTGCCCAAGGTGTCTGAGATTCTCATACTTTTCACCCTTTTAGGATGAAATGCTAAAGGTCTCTACAACATAATAACTGATGTTTCGTATCAATCACTGACACGTCATTCTTTACAGACGAACCCAGCTGGACCTAAACACCCGTTTGGATACTAGAAACCCCTACAGCTGAATATACCTTTTAGCCTCTGCAACTCGACAAATAGGGACTCTATCTTTCCTGCCAGGTCTGGCTTGCCTCCTAAGCTCCCTCGTGTGGGTGCTCACCTGCTGCCGTAACAGTGGCACCATCTTCAACTTCTCCTTCTCCCTTCCTGGATTTTCATCCTGTTGACTTTGCCTCCTGAATTTCACTGAGGTCCATCTATTCCAACATACCCTGCTCTCACGGTCTCCATTCAGTCCTCATCTCCATTCCCACGCTCCCTAGTGGTATCCTCCCAATGGCTGCCTTCCAATCTCCTTAACTCCTAACACGGTGAAATGATGGGAACTGAAGCCAGCACTGCTGGTCATCGTTCTGCAAACTAAATCAGCTCTTTATTGAGGACGAGCACTAGAGGTGGCCCCTAACGGTCAATCCACTGCAGTGTATCGCACAGCCCAACGGATACTTCCAAATACTGCTCTTCTTTGGCAATTTAGCACACATCTCTTCTGTTCACTTGGATCCTGCATTTTACGTTATTTTTCCCCAGTTGTATTAGTGTGCGTTTTGCAAGCTGTATCTCATTTTGTTATTTCCTGCCTATATTTTTAATCCTTAAGGTATAATTATAATCTGTTCTTCCAGATTTTTGAAATCTCCGGATTCAGGACCATCTGCCAACCTCATTAACACAAAGTTTATGCCTCCTTAAATAAAATGGGATAGATCCTACAGATCCCTGTAACGTCAAGCTGCAGTGGTAACCCTGCCATTTATGGTACATTTATTTACTGTCTTCCCACTATTTTCCATCTGTGTGGCTCTTCTCCAAGCCAAGTTGAACTTACTTGGCAATAGAACAGGGTCAAAAGTACTCAAAAAATAAATAAATAAAAAAATAAACCGAAGAAAACGAAAGCCTCCTTCTCTCTGCGTCATGACTGCTTGCACCTCTCGGTTTACCTAGTTACAGAGGAAGAAGTTAACGTCCACTGGTTTCACTCTTTAAATCTTTCTGGTCCTGTTTCTCTCTGTTTCAATACGGTTTGACTGAGGGAGAAAAGAATTTCTCCTGCAAACAAGATCAACAAGCTCAATTTAGGATAATGAAGGGGTTGAGAGAACACCTCCCCCCCACCCAGCGCCGCTGATGCCTTGGGACCTGTGTTGGCAAGTGGTGTGAGGAACGGCACCCCAGCATTCATCCTGTGACTAGGAGGCACTCACTCAGGCATCAGAGAGAAACCCCAGTCTATTTCCTTCCCCTCCTCAAATGCAGGATGTGACTCTCCTGCCCCAGAAGCTCAAAAAAAAAAGGCAGAACTTTTACTCACCAGTTTCACATGCCAGTCTACCCTTTCATGCCTCATGTCTCCCTTCCACACTCGCCAACTTGGGAAGAGAAGTTTACTCATGATGAGACCAATTATCGGCTCAATAATCTACACGATTTTCAGAGCTGAAAAGTTTTCTGTTTTCAGGTGTCATGTTTCTTTTTAAACTGGAAACCAATACTCAGATATCCTGTGCTGAACAGCTGTAACAGATGCAGCCTTATCTCGCCACCTCATTAGAAGAAACAAACAACTATGAATCTTGTATTACATCCAAAAAATTGTCAGCCCCAAATAAAAGCCGGCAAGGATCCAAGTGGCATGCGCCTTGGTTCTAGCCATGTTTGCCTGTAGTTCTTACATATGTAAATTGAGAAACTGTTAGCAGAAGCCAGCCAGCTGAAAACAGATGTGTTTAGAGTACGCAGACACATTAGAGGGGCCCTCCAGGCTCAGCCCCCTTCCCACCCTTCACTGAGAATCCCTTTCTACTTCCTACCCTGGGTGTCCCCTGCCCACGTCCGTCCCATCACAACCCATTTCCATCATTTCTGTTGGCCAAGCACACCAGCCCAGCCGTGGCGGTAGACCACAGGATATGAAAAATTCCACAGCTTAAAGATGAAACCAGAGCAACTGTCAGAAAAGGAGGTGGGGGGCAGGGGGAAGAGGCAGAAACAAGAGAAACAAATAAGGCAAGAGGAACATCACATCTGTGTTTCCGAATCTGCCGTCCATGCTGCCTGCTTGTCAGAAGTCTCTGGCACATGGGGGTTTAAATCCCAGCCCACCGCTTACTCTGGGGGCATCCTGGAGTCTACGAGGCTGTTTTCGTGGGTAAAATGGAAATAACACTTCTGAAATCAGAGGGCTGATATAAAGATTAAGCAAGCTGGCATGCTTAATGCTCTGGGCCCAGGGTAGGACCTGGTCTTAGGACTCAGCCCGCGGTATCCTAGGTACAAAAAGGGCCGCCTGGTCTCTGGACATGAACGTGATACTTTACTGAAATAGGAATGGAGGCTGTTGTGGATTACTGGGTTGGCCAAAAAGTCTGTTCAGGTTCTTCTGTAACACGTTATGGAAAACCCGAATGAACTTTTCGGCCAAGCCAATACTTGTAGGAGAGAGGCTTTGACCTGCACCCAGTAGACCAACAGGTAACCAATCCTTCTTGGTCAAGCCCAAAAGGATTCTCTTAACTTGGGACTTAACAAAATAACCAAAAGAACTTGCCAGGGCCCAGGTGGGTATAGTAAAACAAACAAACAAAAACCTGTACGCAAACACCTGAGTTTGAGTTTTGTCTCAGGCTTGAGTAATTTTTTTTTTTTTTGCGGTACGCGGGCCTCTCACCGTTGTGGCCTCTCCCGTTGAGGAGCACAGGCTCCGGACGCGCAGGCTCAGCGGCCATGGCTCACGGGCCCAGCCGCTCTGTGGCATGTGGGATCTTCCCGGACCGGGGCACGAACCCGTGTCCCCTGCACCGGCAGGCGGACTCTCAACCACTGCGCCACCAGGGAAGCCCAGGCTTGAGTAATTTTATTTACCTTTGTGAGGGTCCACTTCCTTGTATTTAAACTTGGGGTAAAGATCCCTGTGCTCACTTGCCCACCTTCTATTCACTCTTCAAGCTACCTGTGACCCTCCTTCCTGGCTTACGCCTCCCCTACACGTCCCTCCTGCCTGTCGGGCATCACAAGGTCGTTATCTCAGCACTCAGATTGTCATTGTGACAGCTGGCTTCGACACCCACCCCGCAAATACCGAAAGCCTCTCCCCCCACTTTTATTTGCAGGTTAGTGTCCCCCAGGGCTCTGCGTCAGACAGCCACACAGCACAAGGTCTCAGCCACTGCCACGTTCAACGGCAATCTCGACATGGATGATCTCCTAGACCAGGGATCAAAAAACTGCAGCCCGTGGTCAAAGCCAGCCCCCTGCCCATCCTCGAAGTACAGCTGTCCTGGAACACAGTCCCTCTCGTTTGTTATGGACCGTCCACAGCTGCATGAAGCCTAGGATTCTTATTATCTGACCCTTTACAGAAAAGGTTTGCCAACCCTCGATGCACACTGTGTCCCCGGAGACACGTGGGTGTCTCCCAGGCCACTCTCCAAACGTCTACAAGTGACCACTCCCCTATCATCAATCACCCTCACGTCGCACTTGGAATCAATGGAAGTGTGGTCCATCCACACCCAGGAATCCACCTGTGACAGTGAGGTCGGCCTTACCTCTGCTCTCTAAGCCCTCCCCCGGCTCCACCGCTGCCGCCCCTCCATCCACTCCCCCCGGAACGCTGCAAAAGCCTCCTGGTTTCCTCCCCTCCCCCATACCTCGCCTTCCTCTCATTCACCCTTCTGCCACTGTCAAGGCATTTTTCTGGCATAAGAATCTCCAACTCTTCTTTCTTACCGGGCGTCCCCTAAGATATGGTCCCCAACACTTCCTGAACATCTAAACTCGCTCTGCCTTCACATCCACAGATCCAACAACCTGCGCTAGGATTTCCAAGACGGAAGATACAACACCCACCTTCTGTGAGGGGGATGGAACCACAGAACTAAATCAATGAAACTGGATTCTAGGTGTTGGGCTAGGACCCAAGTCAACCACTTTTTCTTGAGTCACCCTTGACCAGCAGATGAAACTGATCACGTGTTCCTTTCTGCCACGATCGTGCCCTGATCTCACCGCTACTAGAAAGCTGATCACAACGGGTCATGACTATTCGTTGCATTGTCCCCTCTGCTGGGCTGTGAACTCGGGGTAAGAGCTGTTTTGAGCAACCCCGAAGTTCCACTGTAGTGTGTAATAGTTGCTCAATAAACACCTGCTAAGACACAAAATGCTCTGTGAACTGCAAAGTACTACACGAGTTGAAAACAGAGAAACCTATGCTTCCCACTGTTTTAGGCTCAGTTTACTACCCACTTCATACCCTACAGACACAAACTGGAGAAGGAAAGGCCATTTGTGAGGGCTTGATCAAATTCTGAGCCAAGTGCTTTCCCAAGTGTTATCTTAGCAATGGGCCTACTTCCCATTCCCAACTGGACACAGGGGCCTTTCCAAGCAGTATGAACCGGGAAGACAGAAATGGGGATGAAGATGGGGAGAAGGTAATTCGGAAGGAAGGTGATGTTTCATCTACACAGCAATTCACAGCCAATAGTGAAGTTTATCTAATCAAACGTATTTATGGAACACGTATCACACGGCGGGCACGATATTCGAGGTATCCACAGCCAGTCCGTCATGGTAAAAGAGGACAAAAGAAGAAACTTAACATGAAGAGAAAGTCAGAGGGAACTTGATCTTGTTTGTACGCTGGGAAAAGGTAACGTTACAAAAGAGCTGACCAGCTGTTCTCCATCTCCAATGAAGAAAAATCTAAAGGAAATGGGGTAAGCTATGCCATAAGGTATTGAAATTAGGGAGAAGGAATAATTTGCCAACATCAAAGGGTGCTAAACACTATGTGTGGCTTACAATTTTACTTTCAGGAGGTCCTTAAACAGTTTGAGAGAATCTGGGCGGTTCTATTTGAAGAAAGGAAAGGGAACTGATAAATTCTCAAGGTACCCCGTTGGATCATGACGGACTGACTTTTGTTTAAAGTGGGCTCATGCGTAAAACAGACTAAGTGATTCCATACTTGCAACCACTGGACAGCACACCCTCTGGAAATACTACTATGATCCAGCAAGTACGAGAGTTGACCAAGTACAAAGAACAGAATAAATAACTACTGGATCAGCATGAATGGAAAGGGAAAGGTTCCCTAGTGGGAAGAGTATAACTTTTGAGTCCTGCTGGCCTAAGTTTGCAACCTTCTCCCACCACTGATGACCGATCTGACCTTGTGGAAAACGCATGATAGACACAGCGTACACCAAGAAAAATGAGACCCACGTGTGAACACACACACAAGCACATGCAAAGAGTGTTAATAAGGAAACAACAGTAAATGTCTGAAAATGGGGTACCATTAGTGATTTCTAGTTCCTGCACTTTTTTCAAATTCTATAGTAAATATCTATTGCTTTTACAGTTGGGGGAGGGAGAAATTGCTCCCCCTCCCCCCAAAAATCTGTCTTGTTTTTTGGGGCAATATAATCCTTCATGCCATTCTTTATTATGCTATAAACTAACTTCTCTGTTCGTCAAAACACCTGCTGTTAAGTCAGCTTCTTTCCTTATTTGGCTTGAAGACTTCACGATGCACGCATCCCACTGTCCGTATTGCATCCTGAAGGCGTGTAAAACTGTCGTTTCACAGCCTATTATTCTCAGATCCTCCCCGTTCAATTTTCTCACATGTGGGAAATGACACCACTGAGATATAAGAAAAACCCCAGCCAACTATAATAATTCTAGAGTTTGGATGGGAACAAAGGAAGGGTGGGAGTTTTGTACTACGCTTCCAATAAATTTTCAATAACTTCCAAATGTTCATGCTCTTTCCGGCTTCATTCACACCTGTGGGACAAATCAGCAATAATACCGAGTATAAGATATTCTTTTCAGCTCTACGTTAGTTCTTTTACTGGGACAAATTATGTATTTTTTTCATAATTTTTAATCCCTCGGAGACCTCACTGACTGACTCATAAAAGGGGGCATCCATTCTGTTATTGCTGTTTGTTGGACTGACTCAGCTCGCAGACAGGCTGAGATCCTTGACAAGTCAGGACGCCGCGAAAATAAAACATTTCAAGTCAAATATAATCCCACAGAAAATTTAAAAAGCACTTCCTTAATGATGCACTGACATGCGTGAATATTCTTGGCTACGAACTACATACCCAAAATAAATTCAGGAGACACTTCATTTATTTACCTTAGGTATTGAAATTTAAATATCTAGAATTTCTGATCAACAAACAATACCTTGGAGATCGTGGAGACTATTTTTACTTCACAACCAGGAAGGGGGCGGCCTGACGTGTGAACAGTTTGTTCAAGGACTGATGGTGAGTGACAATGTCCATGTGGCCACAACCCACATCTTCTGAGCCCTGGTCCAGATGCTCTCCCATCATGCAGTGCCGCTCATCCCTGCAAACCCATCAGTAGTAACCGCCCGCAGAGGCCCATCTGCACGTCCAACGTCCCAACACTGCTCTGGGGGAAAAGAGCCTCCTTTCTCCAAACCCAATGACTGCAGTAGGGGGTTCTTTCCTCCTGGAAAAGCCCAGCTCTTTGGGCTGGGGAGAGAGAAACTTGGTTTTACCCCGACGTGAGGGAGATGTAGCAGCATGTCCGAGGTACAGAAGCACAGGAGGAACAGTGAAGAGGGAGGGCAAACCAGCAGGGGGTGACACTGGGGACCCCGTAAGGACACCGGAGCTCCGAGAGAGAAGGCACTGCTCGCCTGTGGAAGATGTGTCTGGTTTGCCAGCGTTGATGGTTTCACCTTTGGATCAACCACGTGCATTTTCAGAGCCTAAGCTAGTGTTAGTGAAATCCAGTCCCAGATGTGGACGCTCACTGCCCCTGGAGTGAGGACACCATGTAGGTACCCGTGCAGGTGACCACAGACTCCCCCGGTTCTCAGTGACATCTTTGCTTTAGTCAACGAATGCACCCCATTCCGTGTGTGTGTGTGTGTGTGTGTGTGTGAGACTCTGCCGTACATCCCTCCACTTTTTTAACTGAAGAAAGAATTATATTCTACTCTTTGTGGATTTCATTACACCAATAGGCATATTCCACGAACCACCTGGTGACCCTAAATGTTTTACATTTAGGACTCAGCACTTTTACCCAGAAAAATGGAAGTACAAGACTGGACAGCGTTCCTCCAAATAAAAAGCTTTCTGTGGCCAAAAAAGTTTGGGAACACAATGGGAGAAACAACCAGTACAAGAATTCAGCTGGTCAATATTTTAATTATAATGGCTTTCCAGCAATCCCACTCCTGGGCATACATCCAGAAAAGATGAAAACTCTAATTTGAAAAGATACATGTGCCCCAATGTTCATACAAGCACTATTTACAATAGCCAAGCAACCTAAGTGTCCATCGACAGATGAATAGATAAAGAAGATGGGCTATATATATATATACACAATAGAATATTACTCAGCCATGAAAAGGAATGAAATAATGCCATTGCAGCAACATGGACGGGCCTAGAGATGACTATACTAAGTAAAATAAGCCAGAGAAAGACAAATATCCTATGGTATCACTTATATGTGGAATCTAAAAAAACGATACCAATGAACTTATTTACAAAACAGAAATTACAAAAAATTTACAAAACAGACGCACAGACGTAGAAAACAAATTTATGGCTACCAAAAGGGAAAGGGGGGAGGAGAGATAAATTGGGAATTTGGGATTAACAGATACACACGACTATATATAAAATAGATAATCCACAAGGCCTTACTGGATAGCACAGGGGACTATATTCAATATCTTGTAATCACCTATAATGGAGAAGAATCTGAAAAAGAATATGTGTGTGTGTGTGTGTGTGTGCAACGGAATCACTTGCTGCACACCCGAAACACTGTAAATGAATTACGCTTCAATTAAAAAAAAACTCATCCTTATTCCTTCCTTTAAACAATTAAACAATAAAAATCCAAGAACGCCTCAAATCCCACTTCCCGTAGTGCGCTTTTCCAGAATAAGTAAATTGGGCAGAGATTCTACACTTGGCCACTTTTATGGTAATTCATGTCAGGCCTATTAAACACGAAAAACTATAAAGTAAGAATATAGAAGAAAATAAAGAAGTCCGACCCATAAGGAGGACTCAGCCCTGCAGACTACTCGTAAGCGTGAGGGCATGGACGCCACGTGAGGCAATGAACTCTCCCGGCAGAGGCCGCCCGATGGGCCCTTTCCCACGAGCGGTACACCGTGGACACTGGTGTGATCCCAGGCAGTCCTGACACACAGCTGCAGCTTCTAAACCTCTCTTCCCCTTTGTTCCTCAAACTAAAGTCAACTGGATGGAGTTGAAGACAAATCGGTCTTCATCTGATTTTTGCTTTCTCCTGAATTAAGTCAGATGTGAACAGACCAACATTCGTCTGGGAGGTGCTACGTACTCCGGGCCCAGTGAGCAGAGGCAAGACTCAGGGGGAAACACTACCAAACGCAGAAACTGTGCATTTGCTTGTACAGGGAAACGCTTCCCTTCCCAATGCCATCAGCAGCCTGAACAATTCTGTCCTCAGTGAAGTTGTAAGTGCCAAAGGAGCAACGTATGTCCCTCGTTAATATCACAGCTCATCCCCGTTGCACGCTTCTGCAGTGTTAACAAAGTCGCCTAATAGAAAAAGGGGAGAAGAAATCAAACAGGACAGGCCAAGCAAGTGTAGGACAGGACAACTTCCTCCAAGCCTCGCTAGGGGAATAATAATAATAATACCATCAAACCAAGAAAAAGACAAGTCACAACAGACTCCAAATAAACGAAACAGTAGCTGGACTCAGCCCCAAATTCTCATCGTAAACGATCTACGTGCGACACACTCTACAGGGTACTTGACCCCCAGTGACACGGGAGGGAACGTCCAGGCGTGCCCTGAGGGTACTCATGAGGGTTCAGCGACTCAACACAAGAAGGTGGCCACCACGTGCCTGGTCTGACCACATGATTCGTTACCTCCTACCCTGCCTGGTTCTCAGTAGGATGGAGGGGTTAAGAGAGAGAGGGGAACAGAAATCAGGGCCAGGTCATCCTGATTCTGCATTTCAAGGTCAGAAGTAAATATTCTGAGTTTATGGTCCCAAAACAGAAGGAAGGAGGGAGAGCACAGGGGGAACAAACAGAAGCAACGCAAGGATGCGGTCACATAAGGGTGACCCAATAAACCAATGAAATCTTGTGCGAGAGAGTGAAAAAAGCAAGGTGAGCCCTGAGGGTATATGAGCGCAACTGGAAGACACCCATCTGATAGGGGCTGAGATGAAATTATACCTGCACTTTGAGAAACAATTTTCAGAGTCAGCAGTCCCAGCAGTCACTGTCCAAGGAGAACGCAATGGGAACCTCGCACACACCTCCACACCCACACGTACATGCTAATTCCAGATCTCCCCACACTCCCTGAAGTGGATGCAGTGAGGATCTCAACCTGAAAACCCAGAGCCACGCCAACAGCACGAGACAGGAGGTAAGATCTCGGCGATTCCACTCTCAGCGCAGCCATGCCCGGGGACACAGCAGCGCCCTTTTCAGAGGCTCAGATGCTTCACCACTCGGATTTCAGATGCTCAACTCAAATGTCTGCCAGCAATAGTGTGACGCAATCCCAACCACTTAAAAAGCCCATTTTCTCTCTAAGGCAAAGACCTTTTATCTGTCCATTTCATGGCTCAAATATCCTAAGCTGTCCTGAAAAGCAAGATGACCTTTAAGTACAGACCTTCCTGAACTTACGGCGGGGTTATGGTCTGATAAACCCATCACCAAGTTGAAAATACGGTAAGCTGAAAATGCGTTTAATACCCTACAGAACATCACAGCTTAGTAGCACCTGCTTCAATGCTCAGAACACTGACATTAGCCTACAGTTGGGCCAGCTCCTCTAACACAAAGCCTATTTCATACGAAAATGCAGAGTACCTCGTGTAATTTATCAAATACTGCGCTGAAAGTGAAAAACAGAATGGCTGTCCGCATCCAGCACGGCAGTCGGTGTATCGGGCGCTTCCCTCCTGATCGCAGGGGAATTTTGCTCACCGACACTGCCCGGCATCACGAGGGAGATTCAGACCCCAGAGTGCCAGCCTGGGAAAGCATCCACACCCGAGATTCGAAGTACGGTTTCTCCTGAATACATACCACTTTCCCACCATCGTAAAGTCAAAAAATTGTTAGTCGAACCATCATAGATTAGGGACCATCTGTCCTGGTGGCTTCAACTCAAAAGGAGCAGCTCAGTATAGATGAAACAGTGGGCAAGACCTCGCTGCAAGCAGAAACTAACACACCACTGTAAATCAATTCTATCTACTCCAATAAAGATGCTTAAAAAAAAAAAAAAGACCTCGCTGCTGCTTCTACCACCATTATTAAACAGGTAATACCAACAGCCAGGTAGCGTGCTGGGCACCTCATTTGCACGGATGTGTCTGGGAGATGGATGTCCCCACGTCGCACAGGAGAAAACCCACGATTCCGGTCCATTCTTTGCTGAAGGCCCCATAGCTGGGAAGCGGAGGAGGCATGGTTCAGAAACCACGCCCTCCTCATTTATAAGTTTCTTCACACAAGATATTTAGATATTGTTAAATCCTAACGATAATCAATTATTACTAGTGATTACTTAAAATAAATGAACAAACAATAAATATTGTTCCAAATTTTGATGATTGGTAACGACGACGAAAACGGGTTTTTGTTTAACTCATCTGACACAGTACGCGGTTGTTCGACAGACTACGTGTGGACTGAGAGCAGGAGATGCCCCGCGGATGCCCACGCCGCGGCCACGCCCAACCACGCCACGCCCACTGTGCCCCTGCCACGCCGCGCCACGCCCACTGTGAGGGTCGGGGGGCCACCCCTGGGAAACGTGCCAGGGACCACAGGTGGGCTGTGATGTTGGGACCTCAGAACACAAGCCTCAAGGCTAGACTGAGGGTCTGACCAATTTAAGGTTTCCGTCTGGGTCCTTCCCCATCTGCAGCCTTTGCAGAGTTAACGTTCTGCCCCGTTAACTGAGGCAAACCGGTAGGAAATTACAAAGGGGGCATATTCCCAGCGCTGTGTCACACCGGAGGAAATGAAAGGATTTAAGCATATCTGGCTTGAATAAATGTTTTCTCTATAAAAGTTAATCTACAATTACATTTAGTGTGAAATATTATATAGGACAACATCCCACGTGTTTCTGCTGCTGGAGGACTCTTTATAGTTTGTGTTTTACTACTGGTCCCCTGTGTAAATCTGGAAACTTCCCTCTGGGGAAGTTTATTCCAGGTGAGGGCTGGCTTTAGCCATGAGCATTTCCAGTCCTCTAGGACACAGGTTCTCAAGCTCTCCAAATGCCCGCCATATCTGCTTTTCACTACTGCAAACACCTCCCTACCTCGTGGTGGCCGCTTTGCCCTCGACAAGTGAGAACAAAAGTAACACCATGGACAAAGTCACTCCCCTGGTCCACAGCATCTTGTGGAAACTGACGTCTTCCTGAAACCAGACAGAACCCCAAAAGCTCTAAACTTTTTCCTGTGATATTCCAGTGCCGTAAACAATATTTCTCAGAGGACCAAAGTTTGTCACGTGAGGGTTAAGCTTGAATAGGTTTCAGGTTTCATGGTTTATCTTGAAAATTCAGGTGACCTTTACAGTCTCCATCATACCACAGTTAGGTTAATTTATACATAAAGGCTTTCCTCTGAGAGCCGAGAAAAAAATGTTCCTGAGACGGGCCGGGTTTTCTGTGTGGCTCTGCTTACCCCAGTCCTAGACGACAAATATGCACACACCATACCACACCGCACCCCAGCTGGAGGAGGACGGCGACGCCGTGTTAAAGGAACCAGGGATTACACTGCACATCAAGACAAAGGAAAGGGGGGCTGAAAGGCACACACGTGTCCAGCCAAGCCCCTCCCCCTCCCTCTCCAGCCGATTTTTAAAATATAAATTTATGTATTTATTTATGTATTTATGGCTTTTTTGGGTCTTCCTTGGGATGCACGGGATTCTCATTCTGGTGGCTTCTCTTGTTGCGGAGCACGGGCTCTAGGCATGCAGGCTTCAGTAGTTGCGGCACGTGGGCTCAGCAGTTGTGGCTCGTGGGCTCTAGAGCGCAGGCTCAGTAGTTGTGGCGTACAGGCTTAGTTGCTCTGCGGCGTGTGGGATCTTCCCGGACCAGGGCTCAAACCCGTGTCCCCTGCACTGGCAGGTGGATTCTTAACCACTGTGCCACCAGGGAAGTCCCACTCTGGCCGATTCTTAACTGCTCTTCCCTAAGGAGCGTCCTAGCATTCCTGCCTCGTTGCCGGATACGTCCTCCAGACCCTGGAAATTCCGACTTCTCATGAAAAGGACTCCTTTAATCCATCAGGCCAACCATTCTAGGCTGAATGACAGTTTACGTCCACATCTCAATCCCTGCCACCTGTAAACGTTACCTTACGTGGCAAAGAGGACCTTTGCAGAGATAATTAAGGATCTGGAGATGGAGAGATTATCTGAGATTATCTGGGTGTGTGGGCTCTGAATGTGGTCACTCATGTCCACTGAGGATTTTACTGCAGAAGAGAAGGCAATGTGATGACAGAAGCAGACTGCAGTGGTGCACTGTGAAGATGGGAGAAGGGGCCACGAGCCAGGGAGTTTATTATTTTTTATTTTTATTTTCTTGTGGTACGCGGGCCTCTCACCGCCACAGCCTCTCCCGCCGCGGAGCACAGGCTCTGGACGCGCAGGCCCAGCGGCCATGGCTCACAGGCCCAGCCGCTCCGCAGCATGTGGGATCTTCCCGGACCGGGGCACGAACCCGCATCCCCTGCATCAGCAGGCGGACTCTCAACCACTGCGCCACCAGGGAAGCCCAAGGGAGTTTACTATTTAAAGAGACTCTTTAGAATTCAGCATCCGCCAGAAGCTGGGAAAAGCAAGAAAAGAGCATCTCCCCCTGGAGCCCCCAGAACTGTAAACGAATGAGCACTGTTTTCAGCTACTGAATTTGCGGCAACTTGTTACAGCAGCAACAGGAAACTACCATCCAGCTTCCAGGTCGTGCCTGCCCTTCCCACCCCCATCCCTGCCACGATCCCCACACCCACTGAGGCTCCCCCAGCCCTGCTCGTCTTCCAAACACAGTGTGCCTCAGCTTGTGGACCACAGAACATGACGACCTATCTCCCCCAAACTGGAAAACTTTTCTCTTTGGAAGAGAATTCTCATTAAAGGATTCTTTAACTAATAAGCACCACTGATGCCTTTGAAATAAACAGGTCCAAGATATTTTGCCTTCATTTCCTATTCAATGTGTTTGTCTCTATACACCGTGGGTAAACATAGAACTCAGAAACCGTAAGTGCTTGTCAAGTCACTCACCCCTTCTGAGCTTCCGTTTTCTTTCTAGAAAAATAGTGTAGCCATGGAAATGAAATAAATAACACATACAATTTCTTGCATAACACCCAGTACATGATGAGCGCTCAGTGCGTGCTGTGTCATCACCCCAGCAGGTGACACTCAGCCACAGGTATCGTCAGACGGATCCCGGGTGGTCCTGATGCGGACAGGACTTAAGAAGCACAAGAACTGTCTATGAGCCAGAAAACCAATCCTTATGATTTCTTCCCAGTCTCACCACCTGTGGACTCAAGGATGTAGAGAAAGTCTGCTGGTGAGAATGGAAAATGGTGCGACCGTGGGGGAAAACAGCCCGGCAGCTCCTCAGGAAGTTAAGCATACAGTTACCATCGACTCAGCAATTCCACTCCTAGGTACTCACCCAGGAGAGATGAAAACATGTCCACACACAGAGTTGTCCGTCAACGTACAGCAGCATTGTTTGTCAGAGCCAGAGGGTGGAACACAGCCCGTATGTCCATCAACCGATCAAAACAAAACAGGGTAAGTCCACACGATGAGGTATTATTCCGCCACGCAAAGGAAATTCTGATCCGTGACGTCACACGGACAAACCGTGAAAACACAATACTAAGTGAGAGGGGCCGATCACAAAAGGCCACGTGCTGTGAGTCTTATTTACATGAAATAACTAGAGGAGGCCAGTCTACAGAGACAGAGGTAGACGCGTGGCCGCTAAGGGCTGGGTGCCGGGGCTGCTCTCGGGCACAGGGTTTCTGCTTAAGGGGATGAACTCCCAGGGGACTGGGAGTTTGGGGTTAGCAGATGCAAACTATTATATACAGGATGGATAAACAACAAGGTCCTACTGTAGAGCACAGGGAACTACATCCAATATCCTGTGACAAACCATCATGGAAAAGAATATATACATGAATAACTGAGTCACTTTGCTGTGCAGCAGAAATTAACACAACACTGTAACATTGTAAATCAGCTATACTTCAGTACAATGTTTAAAAAAAGAGAGAAGGCGCACCAAGTTCTCAGCAGACGCCACGGCACCGTCTGCTCAGAGATGAATGAATGGAAAAGAAGTTAAAGACATAACCAACGAGAACCAAGAACGGCTAATGGGGAATGGTGAAGCGGGAGAAGAGAGAGGAGAAAGGCTCTGAGGATGCTCCTGGAGCAGGCTCACAGAGCAGCTGGGAACATGAGACTGTCGTCAGCAACACCTACAGAATTACACCTGAAATGCAGGAGGCAGCCGATGTCCTTGAAATCCACCCCCAGGGAATCATTTATCTGTCCGGCCCTCTGCCTACCCACCGATTGGTTTTTTCCAAGTTAAGAGCCAACCTTCAACCCGACAGCAACTGTCCGCACAGATCCAGGCAGGCTGCAGCCCTGCAAAAAAAACCCATTTCCTTGGTCTGAGAAAGGCAACCATGCCAAAGCGACGGTGCATCTGACTTTCCCTCTCCTTTGAGCGTGAGCTAATTAAAATGTGTTCGGTCATCCCTGAAGGAGAACGGGCAGCTGCTGAACCAGCACAGGGCAGGGATGTTGTGCAACTGTTTCATTTTGGAAGAAATTAAATAGGGAGACGTTCCGAATTGAAGCCTGGAGACCAACGATGAAGTCTTTCTCTGGCGCTGAGTTGGAGTCACAGGATGGCAGGGCTCAGCGGAGGAAACCTGGGGTGACAGCGCCCACGGAAACCGATGGACAAGCATTTCACACACGTTCTAACTCAAAGGGGCAGAACAAGGCACAGTCTCTGAAACCCTCAACTACACAGAAAAATGCCACCGGGTGTCCACGTGTGTTTTTTTGCACATGAACAGGGGCCCGGTTACTTTCACTCCCTCTGCCATTCTGCACCAACTCTGCCCATTCATTCAGTTTGTTCTAATTGAAGCCAAAAGCCAGTTACAACAGAACAAACATTCCCACACTTTACCATCACTAAATAAAACAGTCCATGTTCGTACATCTTTACGGCTAACCAAGTTTTTAAAAAATCAATTTAAAACAATTTACTGGTGTTTTAATCTCTCATTGTTATTCTTGGCTAAAATCACCTGTTTTCTTTTCCCTGATTCAGAGTAACAGGACAATAAAAAGGAAACAAAGCTCAAAAGTGAAGGGTAAACGAAAAACTCTACTTATTTATATCTAGTCAGTTAACTTTTTTCTGACCCTGAGTCTCTGAGATATGAAAATGCTCCTTAATAAATGTTATAACTCAAGATTTGCTCCAACTCAAGGAATTACAAAAATGCTCGGTTTTGAAATAGTTGTAGTATCTCATCATTATGACAAAGAAGTGATCTCAATCCAACTTTCCTGATGTCACTATCCTGCCCCAAAAAAACAAATAGTGCAACACCACACAAATTCAAATCCCACCTATCCACTTCCAACATCAAGGAAATAAGGTATTGGGATACATGTGACATAATTTAGGAACAGGGCCCAGGCCCTCCTGCCATCTAATCCCCAAGTCCTTAACACACAACATCGTTTCCTTTTCCTTGTTAGCCTGCACTTCTAAGCACCATCATCAAAATATACATCATGTAGTAAAAGGGAGAAAATTAAAATGCCAAAGATAAGCAAGCTTGATCTCAATTCTTCAATCCAACTTGTGTGCGTTAGGCCCTTGCCACACCATAAGGGACTTCACCGGAGCACAGGCTCTAACAACTAGGATCTATTATACAAAGAGGAGCGTTCAGATTAGGGTGTATCTCCCCCAAAGACAGCAAATCCGCCGAAAGACACTCATACGTTACATAGAGTCAGTGAGATTATGGGAAATGTATTGGTTTTGGTCAGCTTTCCCTCAGAATTTTCTCTATTAAAGATTTACTTACAGCTATTATATAGTCTTTCATTCAATCTTTGGCTACGTTTAGAAAAGAAGAGCTCAACAAGGTAAAAGGAAGTTCATCAAAGTAGTGAGAGACGCCATTATTTATTAAGGTTCACAGTTTTGAGATCTAGGGCAAGTGACTTCATCTCCCTAAGCCATGGCTTTTGTCTGGCGGTGGTGGTAGTGACGGTACCCACCTTGGAAGGATTTTTTTGGACACCACGTGAAATGATGCCTGAGAAGTGCTCGGTAGAGAGCTCATTCTCAGCATTAAATAGCTATTATTACCCTCAGAATATTGCATCCCTGATCCCGTTCTTGACAATCTGCTCCTTTCACTCTTACTTTTCATACGTGATTACAAAGTGCTCTCCATTTTCCATCCTGACCTCCCTCAAATCTGTTGATTTCTCTTCACCTCCTTAATCCAAGCTACCCAGATCTGATTTACTATGGATGAATAAATGAATGAGATGAAGAAATGAAAGAACGGTCATTCTTTCAGTCTGCCCATCTCTGGTAATGTTGCCAGCAATTGGAAACACACATTAAATGAAAACTCACAGGTGTAGGGCTTCCCTGGTGGCGCAGTGGTTGAGAGTGTGCCTGCCGATGCAGGAGACACGGGTTCGTGCCCCGGTCCGGGAAGATCCCACATGCCGCGGAGCGGCTGGGCCTGCGCTCCGCAATGGGAGAGGCCACAACGGTGAGAGGCCCGTGTACCGCAAAAAAAAAACCTCACGGGTGTAAATAGCACATACGGGGCAATGACAACTAAAGACATCTTTCTTTCCATACGACTATTTCTGACTCCGTTCTACCCAACTTGTGTGTGACTTGGTGTGTTCAGCCTGAGTGTGGAAACGCATTTGAAATTAAAGGGAAAAAAATAAACAAGCAATTCGCGTTTTATGGATTCAATATCCACATCATTTATAATGTGCAACATCACTGTTTCTTCTTCCACGGTTTGTAATCATCTCATTGGCTTTTATTCTTTTTCATGTTAGGTTTGCATCTTCGTCCTCTGTACCTGCATGAGGCCAGGGTAATGTTTGACCGTATTGTTTATCACCATAGTTCTAGTGTCTAGAATAATGTTTAACACATGACAAGAACTAAATAAGTGTGCGTCAAATTGATCTCCTCACCTCTCCTCTCACCCCTCCTTTGGACCACTCTCCACACCACCAGTTAGAGTGATCTTTTTAAAAATATCAATCTGGCCAAGCCCATTCAATGGAGATAGAAGAGTCTCTTCAACTTATGGTCCTGGGACAGCTGGACAGCCACACGCAGAAGAATGAAATGGGACCCTCACCTCACGCCATAGACAAAACTAACTCAAAATGGATCAAAGACTTAAATGTAAGAGCCAAACTATAAAACTCTTAGAAGACAACACGAGGATAATTCTTCACGACCTCGGATCAGGCAATGGCTTCTTAGACGTGACACCAAAAGCACAAGCAACAAAAGATTAAGTGGACAGACTGGACTTCACCAAAGTTAGCAACTTGGTGCTGCAAACAATGCCATCTAGAACGTGAAAAAGCCTACAGAGTGGGATAGAATATTTGCGAATAATGTGTCTGGTAAGATACACATATCCAGACTATATAACGTTACAACTCAATAATAAAAAGACAACCCAATTTAAAAGTGCGCAAAGGTAGGGAGGGTGGGAGGGAGGGAGACGCAAGAGGGAAGAGATATGGGAACATATGTATATGTATAACTGATTCACTTTGTTATAAAGCAGAAACTAACACACCATTGTAAAGCGATTATACCCCAATAAAGATGTTAAAAAAAAATTAAAGTGGGCAAAGGATCTGAATAGATATTCCTCAGCGAAGGTACACAAACGGTCAGTAAGCACCTGAAAGTATGTCCAACATCATTAGTCATCAGGGAAATGCAAATCAAAACCACAGTGAGGTTCTACTTCATACTCACTGAGATGGCTATAATGAAAAAAAGACAGTTCACAATTTTGGGCAAATGTGGGGTGAAATTGGAGAGCTCATACATTGCCGTGGGTAAAATGGTGCAGTCACTTTAGAAAACAGTCTAGCAGACCCTCAAAATGTTAAACGTAGAATTACTGTTTGACCCAGCTATCCGCTCTTAGATATACACTCAAGGCTACTGAAAACATACATCGATAGGAACACTTGGACTTGAATGTTCATAGAAGCATTACTCATACAGTCAGAAAGTAGAAACAGCCCAAACGTCCACCAATTAATGGTATATCCATACAATGGAATATTATTTGGCAATAAAAAGACGTGAAGTCCCACAACACGGACGGCCCTTCAAAGTATCATGTTAACTGAAAGAAACCAGCCATAAAAGACCACATATCATGTAATTCCATTTATACAGAATGCCCACAATAGGCAAGTCTATAGAGACAGAAAGTAGATCAATGGTTGCCTAGGGCTGTGGGGTAGTAAACTGGGATGAAAAGGTGATAAAAATTTTGGGGGTGACACAAATGTTCTAAAATGGACTGTGGTGATAGTTGTACAACTCTGTGAAGATACTAAACACTATTAAATTATACACTTCAAATGTGTACACCGTATGGTAAGTGAATTAAGTCTCTATAAAGCTGTTATTACAAAATACACATCTGATTACATCATTCCTTGGTTAAAATATTTCAAAGGTTTCATCTTGTGCTGAGGATTAAGTCCAAATTCCAACAAGAACTGGAATGGGCCCCAACTTGCTTCCCCAGCCTCACCTTACATCACTCTCCTCAATGCAACGCATATACGTAGTAGTTGCTCAATAAACATGAGCCTAGTGAACTGATTTTACCAGAGTCTTCAGTGGTATTAGCTATAAATGAAGCCAACTTCAGCCTTAAGAAGGCACAGGAGAATGAGAAAGATAAAAATAAGGTAGGTGACTTTCAAAGGAAGCATTTATTCAAATTTCCAGTCAATTCTTTTTTTTTTTTTTTTTTTTTTCCTATTTCTAGAGCCCAAGGAAAGATTCTATGAGCACCCTGCCCTCAGAATCAAATGGCAATTCGGATACAAAAGCTCTTTGTTGCCCCCTTGGGCTTCTGTATTCTGACTAGGTGTCAAATTCCTACAGGAAGGTAGCCCAGAACCTGGACATAAACGCAGCTAAGGAGGTGTCCTGAATTGGAAAGATAATGCAAGGAGAAGAAGCTCAACTCTGAGAGCATAAACATCTTCTTTCCCAGTGTTACATCCTCAATGTTATCAGCATAACTTCAGCAATTGTCCTGAGAAGGGTGTCCACTGCCTCCAAGAAAATAAAGGTTTAGGGAGGGTATCACACCACTCATTATTTGCAGGTATTTACTGAGCGCTCACCTTGTGCTGGACATCAGGTAGGCACAGAGGACGCAGACAAAATCCCTGCTTTAATGGAGCTTACATTCTGTTGGGTGGAGACAAGACTATCAATCATTAAACGAAACTACAGCATGTCAGGTAGTGCCAAGTGCTATCAAGCAAAAGAAAGCTACGGAAAGAGGAAGGGGTGCTAATTTAGCCAGGCGTTTAAGAACGGCCTCACTCGGAATGCAGCATCAGAGTAGAGATCTGCATCACGTGAGGATGCTGCTTTGTAGGGTAAGGGCTTTACAGGCAAAGGGAACAGACCCCTCAATGTTCCTGAGCTGGCAACCTGCTCGGAAAGCCCCAGGAACACAAAGGAGGCCAAAGAGGCCAGGGCTTGGTAGGCAAGGGGGAAGGCGTATCCACCGAGGTGTTTTCATGTTATTCTCAGAGAGATGAGAAGCCGCTAGAAGGCTTCTTAGCTGGGCATATGGCTTCTCTTTTAACCCAACTCTGGGCTAATCAAAGCAGATCATTGAGGGTAACCAGAGAAATCTGCATCAGCTACAGCAGGAGAGAAGCTAAGACCAAAGGTATCTATATACCAAAATACAAGAGACCGAATAGTAAATTCACAATTGTTCAAGCCGCGCGGTTTCCACTGTCCAGCTCTTCCTCCAGACCATGGAGATGCGCGCTGTGCTGATCTTGTTTCCACCCCCCAACCCCATACAGCTGAGCCCCCAGAACACACAGGGAGCCCCAGGGAGGTGTTGGGCAGGAAACATTTTTGCAGCACATACCTTTAACTCATTCAACACGTATGCAGATTTCATATTGATTTTCAACTCAAGACACACAATGTGACCTACATTTGAAACACTCTTCAGAAGACTTTTAAATCTCCTGGAATAGTCACAGGAAAGACACTAAGGCATCAACGGGAAAAACTTATCAATCACTAGCAACTACTAGATTCAGACTGGGCTTTTCTAGAACCTTGACTGAGAATCTTAGTTCAGGGCAAAGAGATATTTATTTTTCCATAAAATAGCTACATGAAAGTTGTAGTACTCAAAATCATACTAACTCCAGGATTTTGAAAAGTGGGCTAATATAAATTTGTTCTGAATCAGTACCTTTTCATACATAGAGGTATGCTTGAATAGTGTAATACATATAAAACTGGTGAAAATTTCTAAGCCAATGAAAGTCACTCCTTAGTCCCATCAGAGACCACAGACTCGGCGAGAACGCTGAAATTTGTCACACAGAATTGTAAACGTGCCTTTCAAGCTGGAAACAGAAGAGGCAATTTCTACTTCTCAAAGCTTACATCAAAACTGAAAAATGGAATGAACTGACAAAGCTGGGAATTTAGTAAAAGAGAAACAGACAGCATTTTGGGAAAGGAGGGAATTCTGTACCGTGATCGCCATCTCTATTTTTAAGGATTAAGTTGCTAAACTTAAGACAAAATAAATCAAGTTAATCTTAGGATAGTTTTAAGGGAAGATCGATATAGTAAACTAAATACAGTATTAAAGTTTCAGTTCCATGAAGATATTCCTTACTTTGGCTTCTATCAGCTGAAGTAACTTATCCTTTGTTGGAATGGCATCATTTTCGATTCAAAGCAGTCTCTGGTTTATTTTGCAAGGAAATATTTTTAAGGCTATCATCTCCTACTCATGCAGTTCTCCACACCCACCATTCACAACTCCCCCCAATCCTTTTACATACACAAACTCAGAATTGATTAAGGGAACTCCAGCTGAGGATTTTATTAATTAGTTTGGGCAGTATGGAAACCTAAGCTTACTATACCAGTTGGCTCAGGCTGGCATAAAAAAGTACCACAGACTGGGTGGCTTAAACAACAGAAATTTATTTTTTCTGCAGTTCTAGAGCTGGAAGTCCAAGATCAAGGGGCTGGCCAGTTGGGTGTCTGGTGAGAGCTGCTTCCTGGCTTGCAGATGGTGCCTTCTCGCTGTGTGCATACATGGCAGAGAGCTCTCTCGTGCCTATTACAAGGACACTAATCTTATTGGATCAGGGCCCCACCTTTATGACTTCATTTTACCTTAATTACCTCCTAAAGGCTCTCTTTCTGAATACTGTCATATTAGGGGCTAGGGCTTCAACATACGAATTTCAGGAGGACATAATTATGTCCACAGTACTTATATTTCCTTTCACTATGTCTGTGGTCTTGGGCAAAGCATGAGGGGAGCCACTTAGATCTCTGTCATCTCATCCCCTTGAGTCCGTAAGGGTTTCAGCAAACCCACGGGATTGGCCTTGCTACAGGTAGCACGTGCATCCTACCCTGAATAGGCTTACGATTCAGCAAGCACGTCTGACCTCACCCAAAGCCCTGCCTCTCGGCCACCTTGACAGAGGGACTGAATTATGGGGGACCCTTCACCTTTCTCGACTTTTCCTCCTGTTCCAAGCCTGCAGCTAGAAATAGGGACTTCCTACAAGGCTCGTCCTCCTGGCTCTGGAAACCTAGAGGCAGCATCACTGACCAGTGAAGATCTCCATGCCTTGAAGGTGAAGACCCCCATGGTTCTGTGCAAACCCAGAGGAGCTCAAGGACCCTTTTCTCATGGGGAACTGGTCCAACAGCCTGGCTCACAAACCCAAAGCCAAAGAGCCTGGTAACTACACCTGATGGAAGCAAAACAAGTCAGGACAAGAGGTCACATGCTTTCAGGGGCTGCTTATAGGTGCTACTTCACGCATCAAGAGACTTAATACAGAAAAGCAACGGCCCCTCAAAATCGACTACAAAACATCTGAACTTCCCCCCACAGTCAAAAAGGGTGACAAACTTGTTCTATGAATGACGATGACAATGTCGCCTAGTGTCCTAGAAGACCGATGTCACCTAATATGATGCACATGCCTCCTGAAGTCTTGTCCTCTCAAACCCAGCCTGGCCCGTCTAGAAGGACAGCCTCTCCCCATGTTAAAAATTTCCATCACCTTCTACAAGCTGCACAGGGAATTCACCTTCTCCAGAAAACTTCCCCCGATTAGACAAACTCCAATAATAGATACTGGAACTTGCAGCTTTACGGTATTTAATTTGCGATCAATTCTCATCATCTACATGAGTCGTTTTATGTGTTTTCGAAAGCCATATTATGGCTATTCATATTATTGTTTCCCACTAGATTGTATGTAAGCTAAGGGTGACTGTGTGTGTAACCCTGAGTCTCATTTTCACCCTGCAGCTGCACAACCTATCGTGACTGGTCAAAACCCGGCATCTGGCACGTGCTAGCTACAAGGTAAATGGAACAGGGGGGCATTTTCTCTAGCTTCTGACAGATCGACAGGCTGTCTCTGGGGGACTCTGGGCTCGGACACCCACCTGCACAGACCCAAATGCACGGCAGCTGCTGGAGAGTGCGCAGCATCACGAAATGCTGGAAATTAATTTCCCTCCAGTGTCCCCTCTGACGTGGCCTGTCCTACAGTGAGTCTTAACTCATCCTCCACCCACTAACCCCACGACACTCCATCCATCACTAGGAGTTACTGATTCTAACTCCTTAATGACCAAGAATCTGGATCCCCGTCCCTTGCAGAAAATCGATAAACTACATCTGACAGTTTTTTGCATCCCTACTCTGTGTCAGAGGCTCAGGCTACCACTACCCGAGCTCAATATCACTAAGTTAAAGTACTGCAAGGGCCTCAGACCTCGCAGAGTCTATTTTGACCTTTGCATTGCTGCCTTCCCCCAAACACACGCCTGCTCTGTGAAACTGCTCAAAAACCCTCACCTTCCTCACCACCATCCTTAAAGCCTTTCAGCATGGCCTCTGGAGGGGGATCCGTGGGGTTCCCACCTTGGATCCGCTCGCTGGAGCTACAGGGCACCTGGGGGCAATGCCTTCAGTTCTCTGAGGCTCAGGTCTCTAAACTGCACCATCAGGATGGCAAGCTTCCTCTCTGTGGGATCGTTTCAGGGGTGGTAGACGGTAGTTGTCTACAGAGGGTCGGGACATAGTGCTAACAAGTGTTAGTGTCAACATCACCAGCATTCCCACCAACGCCCTCCCCTTGGGACCAACAAGGCCACTTAGCTCCCGAGATCTGACTTCACGGCACCTTGCATTGTACACTGTGTTCCTATTTGTCATATCTGGGCTGGCCCTCCCGGCACACTGAGTCCTCCTGGCAGGCACAGATGGTACCGTTTGTGTTTATTCATTGATAGACGCTTGCTTAGCTGGGTCACAGCGAAGAGCCTGGGCGGCCCTGTGATGTGGGGCAATGTGGTTACCTGTGCAATCCCACTAAAACCAGTTTATTCCAAAAAAAAAAAAAAGATGTTTAAAAGCCCTCTTAAAGCAGAAACTAACACACCATTGTAAAGCAATTATACTCCAATGAAGATGGTTAAAAACAAAAAAAGCCCTCTTTTTCTCCTCAACATTAGCTAAATACACATGACACTGAATCCAAAGAAATCTTTAGCTTGAGACAGTCTCAGGTAGATAAGCGGAACTGCAAGGCCCCCAAGGGTGGAATCACGCTAAAGACTCGGCTGCAGTTTTTAAATACAGGAAACACGAATAGGACCACAGCAAACTCCTGCCTTCTAACTTCTCTGATTAAAAATATTTTAAGGGCTTCCCTGGTGGCGCAGTGGTTGAGAGTCCGCCTGCCGATGCGGGGGACGCGGGTTCGTGCCCCGGTCCGGGAAGATCCCACATGCCGCGGAGCGGGTGGGCCCGTGAGCCATGGCCGCTGAGCCTGTGCTCCGCAACAGGAGAGGCCGCAACCGTGAGAGACCCGCATACCGCAAAAAAAAAAAAAATTTTTTAAATTTATGAAATGTTGGTACCAGCCCTAATGCATTTGTTATTTATTATTCTTAAGTAGCTGTGCTTACACTTACATAGGTTAATGTACAATTACAGCTATATAGGAATAGAAACGCATATCCCAAGTGTCATGAAAGTAAATGAACATCATTAACATTTTTCTTCCATTTTTCAAACAGGCTTCACCGCCTTCTATATTCATCTTGTATTTGTTCCCAGATTTGATCATTCAAAATTCCTGCTTTCATGTGAAGCATTAGGGTTTGAAAAAATACTGAACATATACCTATACGTTCACTTGTTCGGTGATGTACAAATAAGCATATATTCCCTTGCTCTTGTTATCTTCTGTCTCAGGAAAAATAATATATGTTCATCATGATTTTATAAAGACAAAATAAGGACTTAAGGCTCAATTATCTCTACATTGGCAAAATACCGTGATAACATAGGACTCCTAATTTCTCAGGCTCTGGTATTTTCAAACAACATCTATTCATTGAAACAAATAAAAGGAAAAATGCACCAACGATTGACAGATGGTTTTAACTTGGCGCTTGTATATTTGCGAAAGGATTACCTTCATGCTGGTGTGTTTACTTTGGTCTTTAATGACTGGTGCACCCAACTGAAAGGACGCCCCTATGAGTACTTGCTTTGCAAGAGAAAAAGGCTGTCTCTGGTCTTCTCAGATGACCCAGATGTCAAGATTTTGATGGGATGTTGCGGGGGGCGAGCGGCTGTCTGTTTGCCTGTCTGCCTGTCTGTCTGCCTGTCTCTCATTTGCGGAGCTATCAGGACTCAGCCGCTGGAGACTGTTGAGCCCGGGAACGTGGACAAACCTCAGTTACCTGATTAACAAGAAACAACAGGAACCAGACCTTTCAGCAGAAGCTCTCAGCCTCTGCTAACCCAGCAAAGCTGTGCAGAGGACCACAGTGAGCTCAGAAATCACCAGTCAGGGAGCTCAAGCCAAGCCCAGGGATTCCAAAGTTTGGCAACTTTGCTTCACCAACCTGGCTTATCTCCTGTTGACAATTTACTTGTGACCCTAAGTGGGACTAAATGGAAATAAAATATCAAGAACTCTGAGAAACAAAAGACGAAAACGTTCTTCTCTTGTCTTGCATCCTCTCTCGAGTTCAACAAGTAAGAAATAGAATCACAGGGGCTCAAAGGAGAGAAGCCGTCCTACCCTTGTGATGGGAGGATGGACCCAGAAGACATCTGGCTGGTGAAACAAGTCAGTCTCAGAAGGGCAAACACTGCACAATTGCTCTCACATGAGGCGTCTGAAATAGTGAAAGGTACAGAAATAGACAACAGAATGGTGGTGACCAGGGGAGGGGTGTGGGGGGCAGGGGAGCTTTGTCCAGTGGGTACAAATTTACATTTATACACAAGGATTAAGTTCCAGAGACAGTGCCTGCAGTTCACAATGAGGTCCTGTGCACTTGACAATTTGTCAACAGGGTCCATCTCACGCTAAGCAGTCTTACTACACCAAACCGAACCAAACAAAAACAAAAAAACCAGTGGGGGCTTCCCTGGTGGCGCAGTGGTTGAGAGTCCGCCTGCCGATGCGGGGGACACGGGTTCGTGCCCCGGTCCGGGAAGATTCCACATGCCGCGGAGCAGCTGGGCCCGTGAGCCATGGCCGCTGAGCCTGCGCGTCCGGAGCCTGTGCTCCGCAACGGGAGAGGCCACAACAGTGAGAGGCCCGCGTACCACACACACACACACACACAAATACCAGTGGGACACAAGAAGACTCTGGGAGGTGGTGGATACGTTAATCACCCAGATTATGATGGCGGTAAAAAGAGTGGATATATGCATCTTGACTCACCAAACTGTATATGTTAATTATGTGCTGTTTTTGGTACACCAATTAGACCTCAATAAAGTTGGAAAAAACAATCAGAAACAGATAAGCCTGCAGTCCGCGGGTAGTTGCAACTGCAAGGCCGGCCCTTCCTATTCAAACTGGAGGACAGTAAAGCTTCAGGGTGGAGTAGTCCTTACGATTTTCAAAGTCATAAGAGGAATCCTGGCTGTCAAATCAGGAAAGGGAAGGCATCGATAATTCAGGAGGTGATAAATGAGGGCAAGTGTCAGATGTATAGACAGGGAAAGGGAAAACATAATTTTCTTTGGGACCAATTAAGGTAAGAGCTGCTTTGCATATTCTCAAGCAGAAAGATGTCGATGCTGTCAGAAGAAGTGGAATGTTTTTCCTAGTGAAAGTTAACATGACACTTTCTTGCATTAATGAAACACGTTCGGAACGACTGCACGGGAAAAAGAAAAAAGCACTTTAAGTACAAACCCTACCACAGGGAGAAACGAGGAGACAAACATTCACGACATACTGCACATGTTTAACTGAGCTCTGTTCTTGACTTTTCCTCCCCTGGTTTGTTCTTCTAGTAGGAAAGATGCCAAATATTATGAGCTTCTCTTTCAGAATCCTGGACCACAGTTTGACCTACCAACACCTTGTTTCGTTTGGCAAGCAGTATCGTCAAAAATAACAGGCACCGACAAATTAACCATTCATGAAAAGGCGGGGGAGGAAGAAACACGGGAAAAAACGTGACACGTTACGTGTCTCTGAGTGCCTCTGGCATCTCCTGTGGGTCCCAGTGTGTTGGAAGCAGCAGAGCAGAGGGATGGAGATCATGGGATTCTATCGCCATAATTCTTAGACTACGGCCGAAAGAGAAAAGGTCCTCATTCCTCACGCTGCCCATTTTCTACCTGAGCTTCTGTGTGGACCCACTAGTGTGAAGGGCACCAACCAGACAGAATCCCCACTATGTAAAGCACTTTTCATGTAAAGCACTTTTCAGAACTGTTCACATGGATAGTTCTATTACAGAAGAAAAGTGATGTGATCACACCGATTTCATAACCAATAAAGATGGTTTTTCTAAGAGACATGTTTCTAATTTCACAGCATATTGTTATAGTTCAAACCCTATTATTGAATGCCCCTCAAGAGATATTTCTGTCATGTTATCGTACTGTAAGCACTACCTTTTAATGTGGGTGACTTAAAGAGGATTTTCCTGCATTCTCAACCTATACTAAAATATTTGCCCACATTCTATCACATGGACTATATATATCTCCCTACCAAACCATCCTGCTAGCTCACGACACAAGCAACCAAGTGGACGGGTTAATTTAGTTTTCTATTTCTCACCCAAAGGAGTTATATATAAATAGTGATGAGGGTGGAGTCAAGATGGTGGTGTGGGAAGACACCGAGTTAGTGTCTCCCCACAACTAGGGCACCTGCCGGCCACTGGTGGTGGACCCTGACACCCAAGGAGACAGGAGGAACCCCCAAGTGAACCACCGGGGGTCAGGCCAAAGCTCCTTCGGTGGGAACTCCGTGTCCGAATCACTGGACTGACAGAGAACCTCAGACCCCAGGGAATATTCATCAGAGTGAGGTCTCATGGAATTCCTCATATCAGCACCAAGACCCAGCTCTACCCAACAGCCTACAAACTCCAGTGTTGGAAGCCACAGGCCAAACAACCAGTAAGACAGGAACACAATCCCACTCGTTAATAAAAAAAAAAACAGACGGCAAAAAAATATGTCACAGATGAAGGAGCAAGGTAAAAACCTACAAGACCAAATAAATGAAGAGGAAATAGGCAATCTACCTGAAAAAGAATTCAGAGTAATGATAATAAAGATGATCCAGAATCTCAGAAACAGAATGGAGGCACAGATTGAGAAAATACAAGAAACGTTTAACAAAGATCTAGAAAAACTAAAGAACAAACAAACAGAGATGAACAACACAATAACTGAAATGAAAAATACATTAGAAGGATCAACAACAGAATAACGGAGGCAGAAGAAGGAATAAGTGAGCTGGAGGACAAAATGGTGGAAATAACTGCTGAGGAGCAGAATAAAGAAAAATGAATGAAAAGAACTGAAGACAATCTCAGAGACCTCTGGGACAACACTAAACGCACCAACATTCAAACTATAGGGGTCCCAGAAGAAGAGGAGAAAAAGAAAGGGTCTGAGAAAATATTTGAAGAGATTATAGTCCAAAACTTCCCTAACATGGGAAAGGAAATAGTCACCCAAGTCCAGGAAGCACAAAGAGTTCCATAAAGGATAAACCCTAGGAAAAACACACCAAGTCACATATTAATCAAACTAACAAAAGTTAAATTCAAAGAAAAAATATTCAAAGCAGCAAGGGAAAAACAAAATATAACATACAAAGGAATCCCCATAAGGTTATCAGCTGATTTTTCAGCAGAACATCTGCAGCCCAGAAGGCAGTGGCAGGATATACTTAAAGTGATGAAAGAGAAACACCTACAGCCAAGATTACTCTATCCAGCAAGGATCTCATTCAGATTGGATGGAGAAATCAAAAGCTTTTCAGACAAGCAAAAGCTAGAAGAATTCAGCACCACCAAACCAGCTTTACAACAAATGCTAAAGAAACTTCTCTAGGCAGGAAACACAAGAGAAGAAAATGACCCACAAAAACAAACCCAAAGCAATTAAGAAAATGGTAATAGGAACATACATATTAATAATAACCTTGAATGTAAATGGATTAAATGCCCCAACCAAAAGACACAGACTGGCTGAATGGATACAAAAACAAGACCCATATATGTGCTGTCTACAAGAGACCCACTTCAGGCCCAGGGACACATACAGACTGCAAGTGAAGGGATGGAAAACGATATTCCATGCACATGGAAATCAAAAGACAGCTGAAGTAGCAATATTCGCATCAGATAAAACAGATTTTAAAGTAAAGGCTGTTACAAGAGATAAGGAGGGACACTACATAATGATCAAAGGATCAATCCAAGAAGAAGATATAACGATTATAAACGTTTATGCCCCAACATAGGAGCACCTCAATACATAAAGCAAATGCTAACAACCATGGAAGGAAAAATCAACAGTAACACAATAATAGTAGGGGACTTTAACACCCCACTTACACCAACGGACAGATAACCCGAAGAGAAAATAAATAAGGAAATACAAGCTTTAAATGACACAATAGACCAGATAGATTTAATTGATATTTATAGAACATTCCACCCAAAAGTGGCAGAATACACTGTCTTCTCAAGTGCTCATGGAACATTCTCCAGGATCACATCTTGGGTCACAAATCAAGCCTCGGAAAATTTAAGAAAATTGCAATCATATCAAGCATCTTTTCTGACCACAACGCTATGAGATTGGAAAGCAATTACAGGAAAAAAAAAAAAAAAACTGTAAAAAACACAAATACATGGAGGCTAAACAGTATGCTACTAAATAACCAAGAGATCACTGAAGAAATCAAAGAAGAAATTAGAAAATACATAGAAACAAATGACAATGAAAACACTATGACCCAAAACCTATGGGATGCACCAAAAGCAGTTCTAAGCAGGAAGTTAAGAGCAATTCAATCTCACCTCAAGAAACAAGAAAATCTCAAATAAACAATCTAACCCTATAGACTTAAAACAACTAGAGAAAGAACAGCAAAGAAAATCCAAAGTCAGTAGAAGAAATCATAAAGATCAGAGCAGAAATAAATGAAATAGAAACGAAGAAAACAAAAGCAAAGTTCAATAAAACTAAAAGCTGGTTCTTTGAGAAGATAAACGAAATCGATAAACCCTTAGCCAGACTCATCAAGAAAAAAAGGGAGAGGATGCAAATCAATAAAATTAGAAATGAAAAAGGAGAAATCACAACTGACACTGAAGAAATACAAAGGATTATAGGAGACTACTACAAACAACTATATGCCAATAAAATGGACAACCATGAAGAAATGGACAAATCCTTGGAAAGGTACAATTTTCCAAGACTGAACCGGGAAGAATTAGAAAATACAAACAGACGATACTATCACAAGTAATGAAATTGAAACCATAATTAAAAATCTTCCAACAAACAAAAGTCCAGGACCAGATGGCTTCACAGGCGAATTCTATCAAACATTTACAGAAGAGCTAACACCAATCCTTCTTCTCAAACTCTTCCAAAAAATTGCAGAGGGAGAAACACTCCCAAATTCATTCTACGAAACCACCATCACACTGATACCAAAACCAGAAAAAGATATCACAAAAAAAGAAAATTACAGACCAGTATCACTGATGAACATAGGTGCAAAACTCCTGAACAAAATACTAGCAAACAGAATCCAACAACACACTGAAAGGATCATATGCCATGATCAAGTGGGATGCAAGGATTCTTCGATATATGCAAATCAATCAATGTGATACACCACATTAACAAATTAGGGAGTAAAAACCATATGATCATATCAATAGATGTAGAAATGGCTTTTGACAAAATTCAACAGCAATTTATGATTAAAAACTCTCCAGAAAATGGGCATAGAGGGAACCTACCTCAACATAATAAAGGCCATATATGACAAACCCACAGCAAACATCATACTCAACGTTGAAAAACTGAAAGCATTTCCACTAAGATTAGGAACAAGACAAGGATGTCCACTCTCACCACTCTTATTCAACATAGTTTTGGAAGTCCTAACCACAGCAATCAGAGAAAGAAAAGAAATAAAAGGAATAAAAACTGGAAAAGAAGAAGTAAAACTGTCACTGTTTGCAGATGACATGATACTATACATAGAAAATGCTAAAGATGCCACCAGAAAACTACTAGAACTAATCAATGAATCTGGTAAGGTTGCAGGATAAAAAATTATTGCACAGAAATCTCTGGCATTCCTATACACTAACAACGAAAAATCAGAAAGAGAAATTAAGGAAACAATCCCACTTACCATCACAACAAAAAGCATAAAATACCTAGGAATAAACCTGCCTAAGGAGGTGAAAGACTTGTACTCAGAAAACTATAAAACACTGAAGAAAGAAGTCAAAGATGACATAAACCGATGGAGAAATATTCCATGTTCTTGGATTGGAAAAATCAATATTGTGAAAATGACTCTACTACCCAAAGTAATCTACAGATTCATTGCAATCGCTATCCAACTACCAGTGGCATACTTCACAGATTAGAACAAAAAATTTTACAATTCGTATGGAAACACAAAAGACCCCGAATAGCCAAAGCAATCTTGAGAAAGAAAAGCGGAGTTGGAGGAATCAGGCTCCCTGACTTCAAACTATACCACAAAGCTACAGTAATCAAGACAGTATGGTACTGGCACAAAAACAGAAATATAGATCAATGGTACAGGACAGAAAACCCAGAGATAAACCCACGCACATATGGGCACCTAATTTACAACAAAGGAGGCAAGAACATACAATAGAGAAAAGACAGCCTCTTCAATAACTGGTGCTGGGAAAACTGGACAGCTACATGTAAAAGAATGAAATTAGAGCACTCCCTAACACTATACACAAAAATAAACTCCAAATGGATTAAAGACCCAAATCTAAGGCCAGACGCTATTAAACTCTTAGAGGAAAACATAGGAAAAACACTCTTTGACATAAACCACAGCAAGATCTTTTTTGACCCACCTCCTAGAGTAGTGGAAATAAAAACAAAATTAAACAAATGGGACTTAATTAAACTTCAAAGCTTTTGCACAGAAAGGAAACCATACACAAGACAAAAAGAAAACCCTCAGAATGGGAGAAAATATTTGCAAAGGAGACAACAGACAAAGGATTAATCTCCAAAATACACAAACAGCTCATGGAGCTCAATATCAAAAGAAAAACAATCCAGTTAAAAAATGGGCGGAAGACCTAAATAGACATTTTACCAAGGAAGACATACAACGGCCAAGAGGCACATGAAAAGATGCTCAACATCTCTAATTATTAGAGAAATGCAAATCAAAACTACAATGAGGTATCACCTCATGTCGATCAGAATAGCCATTATCAAAAAATCTAGAAACAATAAATGCTGGAGAGGGTGTGGTGAAAAGGGAACCTCCTGCAATGTTGGTGGGAATGTAAACTGATACAGCCACTGTGGAGAACAGTATGGAGGTTCCTTAAAAAACGAAAAATAGAACTACCATACGACCCAGCAATCCCACTACTGGGCATATATCCTGAGAAAACCATAATTCAAAAAGAGACAGGTACCACAGTGTTCACTGCAGCTCTATTTACAATAGCCAGGACATGGAAGCAACCTAAGTGTCCATCGACAGATGAACGGATAAAGAAGATGTGGCACATATATACAATGGCATATTACTCAGCCATAAAAAGAAACGAAACTGAGTTATTTGTAGTGAGGTGGATGGACCTAGAGTCTGTCATACAGAGTGAAGTAAGTCAGGAAGAGAAAAACAAATACTGTATGCTAATGCATATATATGGAATCTTAAAAAAAAAAAAAGGTACTCACGAACCTAGTTGCAGGGCAGGAATAAAGATGTAGACGTAGAGAATGGACTTGAGGACACGGGCTGGGAGGGGGAAGCTGGGGCGAAGTGAGAGTAGCATCGACATATATACACTGCCAAATGTAAAACAGATAGCTAGTGGGAAGCAGCTGCATAGCACAGGGAGATCAGCTCGGTGCTTTGCGATGACCTAGAGGGGTGGGATAGGGAGGGTGGGAGGGAGGCTCAAGAGGGAGGGGATATGGGGACATATGTATGCATGTGGCTGATTCACTTTGGTGTACAACAGAAACTAACACAGTATTGTGAAGCACTTATACTCCAATAATGATCTTTTAAAAAAATAAAATAAATAGTGATAACATGTAACTTTTACTTGGAGGAGAGAATCAAACATAATAGAAATCCCTAAAAGTCAAAAGTTGATCTCGCAGAATGATAAGCATAAATTATTTCCTGAAATAGTTATTTAAGATGAAAACAGTCCTTAACTTCTAAACATGAGTCATCACCAAAATTATCTTTGGTTTACAAAAGCTTAATAAGAATTTTTTTCTATGCTAGAAATGTTTAGAAAGGGATTCCTTTTTCTACTCTGGATTAATTCTCCGAAATCTCCAAATATGCCAGTCTCTACAATGGTTAACACAAGCGATTTTTTTCAACACTACAAAATCTTCATCCGCCTAATTTTCATTCCAGAGAAATACTAGTAAAACCTGTGGGTGGAAAAACATTTCTTACATGTTGGGCTTCTGGAAATTGTTTTCATTCAACATGCTGCCCAAGACCTGTTACATCTGAGCACTCATCTTTGCAGACTAACAATAAGGCCAGTTAGGACCACATAAATTGCTGCAATCATTCAAATAATAGCATTCATTTTAGAGCTCACCCCCAAAAACCTGTCTGAAAATGAATTCTCCCTTAATTGCATTTAATCAACAAATGGGCAAACATACACTAAGCCATAATACAAACAGCCCAAGGATAGGCTTACAACCTCGACAAGTTAATAACGCTCTCTGGAATAAAAGATCCAAGGAGGGAACTGACTTTTAACTAAACATGTAGGATGCTGAGAAATCACACCATGAAAGAAACCAAAGAAAAGTTTTATTTTTACAACTGTATGACTGGATCCCCACCAACATAGAGGCCAATCAAAACATGATCGGCGGTACAATTTTAATTAGTGTGTCTGAACTCTGTTTTGATACGATTCTTGGGGATGGTTCACAGGCTGAAAGATACCACACAACAAATGCATCCTGAGATGTCTTAGCGTCCATCACACCCCCAGCCGGAGTGGAGACCAAGTGGGAAGAGGCAATTCCCTTCCACAGGCGCAGTCCCCAGGAAGGACCGATGCACAGGGTTTGGATAAGGGCGTCAGAGGCTTCAGAGAGTCCACAAAATGGGTATAAGACCGAGCCAGGCGTGGGAACGACAGACTGTCAGCATGTCAAAATGCAGCATCAGTTTCTCTCTAGAGTCTGCTCATATGTGTCCTGCCACAAAATAGTCTCTCATCTGCTCCCTTTTCCAAGTGAGACTAACAAAGTCCAGCTCTGCTGACTAAACAGGGGACAGCACGTGTCTCCCAACCAGGCAGGGAGTGAGCTACTGACTGTACCTAAGACACATCCCTTTGCTTTCCTAGGGAACGGGCACAGATACTTTTGCAAATTTCTGTGCTGCTTACTTTTTTAAAAAAATTTATTTATATATTTTTGGCTGCGTTGGGTCTTCGCTGCTGCACGCGGGCTTTCTCTAGTTGCGGCAAGCGGGGGCTACTCTTTGTTGCGGTGCGCGGGCTTCTCATTGCGGTGGCTTCTCTTGCTGCGGAGCACGGGCTCTATGCACGCGGGCTCAGTAGCTGTGGCTCGCGGGCTCTAGAAAGCAAGCTCAGTAGCTGTGGCGCACAGGCTTAGTTGCTCCGCGGCATGTGGGATCTTCTCGGATCAGGGATCGAACCTGTGTCCCCTGCATTGGCAGGTGGATTCTTAACTACTGCGCCACCAGGGAAGTCCCTATGTTGCTTACTCTTGAATGCATTATTATTGTACAGCAATCATCATGTGTCCTTGCAAAGACTGAGCTACAAAAATCTTATTCATAGTGATACTTAAAATAGTGAAAAAACCCCTCTTAACCTGAATATTCAACAACTAGGAATAAATTAAACCAACCATTGTGTTTTCATAACAGAACACTACAAAGCTTTTTTAAAACACATTTTATGTTACTATTTGCCGTAGAAACTGTGTAGCATCTTTTCACTTTACATATTGTGAACTGGCTAACGCTCTTTCAAGAAAAAGCATTTTAACTGAAAAAGATCTCCATTTAAATACCAATTGCTAACAGTAATGATCTCTAGTCTAGGGGACTGTGAATGCTGTGTTTTTTCTTCTTGCTTATCTGCCCTTTCTAACTTTTCTCCACAAGAAATATAAATCACTCTACAGTTAGCAAAATCAGCCCCGAAAGTTTCTGGAAACATTGGTTGTTCTCCCCTCAGCCCTCTCCTCTGGAGTGTCTTTACTCCTGCGGTATCAGAGTAAGTACATACATGTTTATCTTCAAATCGATCCTGAAAGACAGAAGTCTAAACACATTGGAGAAAATAAACGATGTCTTCTGAGGTCCCTAATTTGCACAATCAGGGGGAAATCTCTGCTGTGATGTTTTCCTTCCACTCCATCTCCTGCCCAGAGACTCAAAGCCATAAATCACGTCTGCCCGGGTGGCGGCACTGGGGCCCTGAGCATCTCCTGTGTTTGCAGGGGGCTGCAGTGAGGCCATCTATCAGCTCCCTCACAAGGGGAGCCCTGATGACTCTTTCATGACTCTTTTCCTGACAATACAAACCTTTTAAACTTCTCAATGTTTTCAAGAGGTCGAAGTGTCCCCCCAGCTCCCATCTGTGCCTACAAAATTGATCCCCATTTTGACAGAAATAAAGAGCTGCACAGAAAAAGGGAAAATGAAAACAAGAAAGACGGTCGTTTTAAGTAAAGGAAAACAAGGAAGAGAGAACAGAGAACTCCTTCTTCAACACACTGAAAACGGTTTACCCATTTTCTACATGACTGTTATCCCCCTGGAGAATGGTAAATCCCACAAGACTTTATGCTAAATCGGTGTAAACAAATTCTACTTTTTGAAAAATGTGTTAAAAGCCAAACCTGTCATCTGACACTGAGTCTTGACAGTAATAAACATGGGACCATGGCTCTGCTGGCAGAGACAATTACATGACTCAAGAGCAGAGGCCCTGATCTCATTCAGATCCAGGAAGCACAGCTAACGCCTCTATCACCTGCTGAACCCGGGGGCAAGATGATATAATTTGTCTCAGGCTCTTATTTCCTCATTTATAGAAACCAAGACAACACTTATCAAAGATCAACAAATCGCGAGACTGCAGTTTCAGACCTCGACGTCGTAATTTGTTTATACGGTTTAGTCTCTCTAAAAGTCCCTTGGATATAACATCCTGCCTGTTCCGCTATGAGAAGGCTCTGGCAACGGAGAGGAGTACCACTGTACTGTATCACTGAGACAGTAAACTAGGAGGACCAGTGGGGAGACCAGCAGGGATGAGGCAGTGCGGGGACCAGAGAGGATGGTGACCCGCTCAGTCACATTCCAACTAAAGGTGCCCAAGAACGTCAGTGTGAAAAATCCCAGGTGTAGATGGATCTACAGATCTGGAGCTCAAGGAAGAGGCCACGCTGGACACGCAGACTGGGAAGGTCATCTACTCTCAACCCTGACTACTCATCAGAACCACCTGGAAGTTCGTAAACTTCCTAGACTTCTGCTTTAATTGTTCTGGGGTACGATCTGGGGCTCACGACCTTCTTTGTTTGATGTCTCTCAACAAAAATTTTGTGCAAATAAATAAAACTTCCATCCAACATTTCATTTTTTTCATTCAACAAACATTTTAATTCAAGGGATGCGTTCTTGTGTTCATTTGCCTATATCTTTAAGGTAAAGTTAACATAAAATTAACCACTTAAAGTGTAACAGTTCAGTGGCATTTAGTACGTTCACGATGCTGTGCAACCATCACCCCTATCGAGTTCCAGAACATTATCATCGCCAAAAGGAGACCTCGTACCCACTCAAAAGTCACTCCCAATTCCTCCTCCCCCAGTCCCTGAAAACCACTCATCTGCATTCCCTCTGGATGCATGTGCTTATTCTGAATATGTCATAGGAATGGAATCCTATAATACGTGGTCTTTTGTGACCGGCTTCTTTCCCTACCTATGTTTTCGAGGTACATCCACGCTGTAGCACGTATCAGTGCTTCACTCCTTCTTATGGCTGGAAAAAAGTCCGCTGTATGGACAGACCGCATTCTGCTTGCCCATTCATCCATCGATCGACACTCGGGTTGTGTCCACCTTCTGGCCATTATGACTAGTGCTGAGGATCACTGATGGAGAAGGTGGATGAGCAGAGGGCACGCGCCAGAGAAAGACGCAGTGTGGGAATACAACAGGGTCAAGGGCAAACCCTTGGAAATACAGCATTTCCAAGGTGCTGTGAAAGAGTCCATGGGGGAATACATAACTAGGGAGAAGAGGGGGGTGTCACTGAAACAGAATCCAAGGGGAGCCCTGGATATCAGAGGCTGAGGACGAATCCAGAAAGGAATTGAGAGGCTGTGCATATGGCAAGATGGAGGTCTTCCTGGAGGAGGTCTGATTTCAAGGAGGAGGGGCGTGCACGAGAGGCAAGGGCTACAGACACACATTCATCATTCGCACTTAAGGCAAAGACCAGTCTTGTCTCTGTTCTCCTACGATGCCCAGGAACGGCCAATATCAAGCCTAAAATAAAGATCTTACTGGACAAACCAGTTTACACCTCAACAAATGACACCCCTGCCAGACAACAGTAAACTGCCGTCCACATTGACCGGTAACTGTTCCACTGACCAGATGATGACTTTTTGAGGATTTTAACCACGTGTAAAATACTCGGGAATAGCAATGTGTAATTAGCAAAATTGTGTGATTCCAATCTCAGCAAAATCTTTAACAAATTCTTAGACTTTCCCTCCTTCTGCTGCCTGAAGTATTGTTTTAGTTTAAAAGTATTTATCCATTTTCACACAACCTTTGCCAGTCTCTGAATCAATACAGCTGGGAGACAGTGCATCACGATTTCACTGAAAAATTATTTTCTGAAAAAAAATAAACCACTTTGTTATTGGAGAAAAGGGTAACTTTTATAACTATTGCATTTTAAAGATGAAAAGTGTGAAAAGGTGAACCTTATATTTGAAGTCACATATTAAATTTAACTGAAGTTTAAATTCTCAGTGAATAGAAAGCATGTCTGAAAAGTGAGTGCTTTAAAAAAAATTTTTAAAAAAAGTCTGTGGGTTCTTTTTTCTTTTCCTTAATCTGAAGTATGAGACCAGCCAAGAAACGTCTCCTAAAGGTAAAATAGTGCACCATCCTGGATTCCTTTTCTCAATTAGTGTTTCTATTTTGTAGACAGTAACCGTATTTAATTTGAAATTTCCTCTTTCAGTGCCAAGTCCAGTTTGAACGCCTTCCTGTGGAGCCGTTAGGGGTACAGCGTGATGTGACACACGAAGCCCTCTGAGCGCAGCCACAGTCAGAAGGGGAAAAAGATGTTTTTCTTTGGTATCAAGCACCTGGCAAGCAGAGCGCGTACTCGCATAGAGCCTGGAAGGCATTCCTGGCTCTCCCCTGAGAATCCAAATGGACTCGTTCTGATTTCCCTCTGAAAAACCATGAAGTTAGAGCACGTGTGCTATGAATTACAGTTTACCAGATTTTCCGCATCTCTTGCTGTTTCTGGTGTGGTGTGTCTCTGCTCACCGCCACAGCGCGGTGCCGGCTCCCTAATGTGGCAACTGCTGGGGACCGTTGACTTTCTCACCGTGACCTCAGGCTCTACGTGAGACAGTGACCACCTCGGGTGGTGACACTTCGTAGACATCAGGTGCTGCCTACCCAGCCACTTAACAACGTAGACCCAAAGGGGGAAATTGTGAGCAAGTCCTTCCCCATCATTCTTTCTAGCCTTCTTGCCCTGTGTATGTCCCTCATCTAAACCTTCCCAGTGGAATCCAGGAAAGAAAGCACGGTGCCAACTGCTCAGAAAAGTGGGCTTGTTAGATAACGACACCAAAACACAAGGGACAGAAGAAAAAACGCTTCATGAAAATTAACATCTTTTGTGCTACAAACAGTACCACTGAGAAAATGAAAAGACAGCCTACAGAAGGAGAAAAAACATTTGTAAATTATATATCTGATAAATACTTTATCCAGAACATATAAAGAACTCTTACAACTCAATAATACAAGAGACAAATAATCCCATTAAAAAAATGTGCAAAGGACTTGAACAGACATTTCTCCAAACAAGATATATAAATGGCCAATAAGCATATGAAAAGATTCTCAGCATCGTCAACCATCAGGGAAGTGCCTATCAAAACCACAATGACAGACTTCCCTGGTGGCGCAGTGGATAAGACTCCACAGTCCCAATGCAGGGGGCCCGGGTTCGATCCCTGTTCAGGGAACTAGATCCCACATGCATGCTGCAGCTAAGGAGCTGGTGAGCTGCAACTACAGAGCCCGCCTGCCGCAACTAAGACCCAGCGCAACCAAATAAATAGTAAAAAATTAAAAAAAACGCACAATGAGGAATCGCCTCACACCTACTAGGATACCCAATCAAAAGATGGATAATAACAAGCGTTAGCCTACATGTGGAGAAACTGGAACCTTCACACACTGCTAGTGAGAATATAAAACGGTGCAGTCGCTTTGGAAGCCAGTCAGACGGTTCCTCCAAAGGTTAAATATACAGTAACTTCCTGACCCAGCACCTTCCCTCCTGGGTGTGTACCCAAGAGAAATAAACACAGAAATCCATACAAAACCTCGTACATGAATCTTCACAGCAGCATAACTCATAATAGTCAAAGAGTATCAACAGGGCTTCCCTGGTGGCGCAGCGGTTGAGAGTCCGCCTGCCGATGCAGGGACGCGGGTTCGTGCCCCGGTCCGGGAGGATCCCACATGCCGCGGAGCGGCTGGGCCCGTGAGCCATGGCCGCTCAGCCCGCGCGTCCGGAGCCTGTGCTCTGCAACGGGAGAGGCCACAACAGTGAGAGGCCCGCGTACCGCAAAAAAAAAAAAACAAAAACAAAACAAAAAATAAAAAATAAAAATAAATTAAAAAGGGAGGGGACCACCATAAAACCAGGAAGCACGGTCTTTCATTTCCAGATGCTCTGATCATCCCTCACTGTCTCAGGTCCCTCAGAGCTGTACTGAGCGTCCTGACTTCCAGGCAAAATGGGCTTCTCATCCATTGTTTCAAGCGCATTTGAATCTGTTCCTCGCCCCCATGGTCCTCAGATGTCCTACAGCCACACGCACAAAAGCAACATTTCTCTCCAGCAGGGAGGCCCCACCAGCCTCCAGCGCCCCCTGGCCTTCAGTGGCAGGTTCCAAATTACGAAAAGGGATCAGGACAGAGAAAAGACACGGAATATCATTATGTGAAGACAGACGGTCAGGGCTCTGGGGGGAGGTGCACTCGTGGGGACAGTGAGAACAGATTCTTTGGTCTCGTACAGAAACCAGTAGGAGGAGGGGGCAAGGCTGGGGAGACCTGGGAGAGAAGACCTTCCTGATGGCAGGGCAGTGGGGCTTGCCCTCAGACCGGCTGGGCATCCCCAGCGGGCAGGGTCCTGCAGTCTGGGCAGAGACGCGTGGCATCACCAGGGCCTTCGGGTAAGGCAGAAATGCCAAGGCCACTTGTCAATGTGACAACGGTTATTCTAACTGGACCAGGCTCAAACCCACAGGAGGCGCTCCTCAGAGACTAAAACAGCAAGGAAGTTCAAAGCATCTTGATAACAGGCTTCTGAGAAAGTATCAAAGGAAACAATGTAGGAAAAGTGTATAACCGTAAAATATAAGAACAGGCAGCAGTGAAATGATGAATCCAGCAATGTGCATTGAGCATTTAACAACCACATACGAGGCGCGGCCTGAACACAGTGCTTTCAGAAACGGGAAGCTCCCCTCTCACCTTTCAAGGTGTTTGCTGCAAAACTGGGGTGGTGCTGCTCGTCTTTATTTGGTTTATTCTCTTTATATCGTGCTCTGCTTTATTGCACTTCACCAGATACTGTGTTTTTTACAAATGGAAAGCTTGTGGCAACCCTGAGCCGAGCAAATCTACTGGTGCTCTTTTTTCCAGCAGCATCTGTTCACTTTGTATCTCTGTGACTCTGTGTCACGTTTTGGTAATTCTTGAAGTATTTCAAACCCTGGACAGCAAAAATGACCGCCGCTGAAGGCTCGGGTGATGATTAGCATGTTTTTAGCAATAAGATATTTCTGATTTATTTGTACATTTTTTAGACACAATGTTACTGCACACTTAACATACTACAGTATAGTGTAAAAATAACTTATACACACACTGAGAAACCAAAAAATTCTCCTGACCTGTGTTATTGCAATATTCGCTTTATTGTGGTGGTCTAGAAACAAACCTATCGTATCTCCCAGGTCTGCCTATAATTTGCCTGACTTTCAAATCTCTATCAAAACTGGACCTTGTATAGCCAGTAGCCAATGGGTTGTTAACAATCCCACCCTAAAAACCCTTCCCAGATTTCGAGAAAAGCCAGCAGGGGCATCTGGTTAGATCTTAAAACAAATATTGTCACAGCACGGTCCCCAGCCAAAGCTCCTTGTGGACTGAAAAGCAGCACCGACGGTCCCTCAGGAAAGAGGCATCCAAACCCCACAAGACTTGGAAGTTGAGAGCATCCTTCCGGAACCAAGGAACCAAGTCCCTGGGACCCTTCTAACATCCCACGAGCTGGAGGCCGAGTGTTTCATTTTACCTCTGTGAATATGACCAGAGACCCTGGCTTTGATCACTCTGATCTGCTCAGAAGTCAATAAACAAAACAAAAATGCAAAAACCACTAACCGCCTTGCGCGCAGTCTGTGAGTGGACAGTTGAATGTGTATTATTGTTTTGCTTTTTTTTTTCCCCCAAAGCTTATTCCCATGAATGGTTCTTTCACGTAAACCCAGGACTCAGACAAGTCAGGATATGAGTCTCGGGCAGCCTCCGTGAGCCTACCTGCAGCATATGACCGCTTTGCACGAGAGGGCCAAGTCCAGGAAGCTTCTCCTGACCTCGAAGGACAGCGCGTACTTCAGGGTGTGCCCGTCGATGATGAGGGCCGCGTCGTTCTCCTTGCCTAGAAGACTCCCAAGGTCAGCGCAGTGCTGAGTAATGGCTGCCCGCGTGGCCTGAAACAAGGGCGGGGGGGGGGGCGGACGTGTCACATTTTAATAAATCAAAAACAGAAGCTTTTAAAAAGCAGAAAGAAAGGCCCAGAAATCCGAAGTACGTTCCTTAAAATGAAAACATGCCCCTTCTAATGTGAAACATGCAGAGCTCAGCTTGGCATATTTACACATTAAATGACACCGGCCTGCCCTCTGGGTCTGTACTATGGGTGAAAACATCCCCATCGTGAAATTTTTTTTTTAAAGCTTTTTTTTTTGATGTGTACAATTTTTAAAGCCTTTATTGAATTTGTTACAATATTGCTTCTGTTTTATGTTTTGATTTTTTTGGCCCCAAGGCATGCAGGACCTCAGCTCCCCAAAGAACCTGCACCCCCTGCATTGGAAGGCCAAGTCTTAACCACTGGACTGCTAGGGAATATCACATAGTGATATTTACATTTGATATTTACAATAACCTACTCTGGTTGCCGTCTATCCAAATTCTTCTCCATTGGAACTTTAATTGCTTAGGTTCTGATGACTATCTTTCTCTCCCCTCCTTTACACCACACACATATTATTCTTGGTGTCCCTAGAACAGGAAACTCCATAAAAACAAATACATTTTTGGGGAAAAGGTAACGTTGCTGGAGTTTAAATGCCAAGCATCTCTCAGTTCACACAAGGTCACCTTTAAAGCATCCAAAAGATATTAGAGGATATAAAAATAACACAAAAGATGAATTTCCATTCTCTGCTGAGATCTGCAGATTAAACCATTTCTCTCCACGTATCATCAGAGTAAGAAACGAACTGATAATTTTTTCATGTTACAAAAAATATCCAATAAATTAAACTGCCAATACGTTTTAAAACATTGCTACCAACCTAAATAAGTGCTTTGGTGTGATGTCTACGATCAGATGGAATTAAAGCATAGAACCACTTTTGAGATTTAAAAACAAGGACGTTCTGATCTTCCAACGGAATCTGTGATTACGAATAGGATATCAAGTTCAAATATAATATATAAAAGACAATTTTTGGTTCATGATTAAAAGCCTGCTTAAGTTAATCAGGGAAGTATATAGGTCAGCTGAAATTATTCCGTCTGGACAACTGTCCTTCGGCTATTAAGTTATATTTACATCTATCATCTGGTAACATAAATTACAATTAAGAAATATGTGGGGGCTTCCCTGGTGGCGCAGTGGTTGAGAGTCCGCCTGCCGATGCAGGGGACACGGGTTCGTGCCCTGGTCTGGGAGGATCCCACATGTCGCGGAGCGGCTGGGCCCGTGAGCCACGGCCGCTGAGCCTGCGCATCCGGAGCCTGTGCTCCGCAGCGGGAGAGGCCACAGCAGTGAGAGAGGCCCGCGTACCGCAAAAAAAAAAAAAAAGAAATATGTGGAATGAACAGGGATTCTTCCAGCCCTCGTTAAACTGAGGATCACCTACCATCACCAAGTGAGAAGCAGAACATACTATCTTACTGCTCGGTTACCCTTTAAACAAGAGACTCTGACAATATTAAAAAGCTGCACCTAAGGCACAGTTGGGGTGCTACGGTTAGGCGGCCTGGGGTCTGGCCCCGGCTCTCCACTTACCACCTCTGTGACCTTGGGCAAAATACAGAACCTCTTTAAACAGCAGTTTTCTCGAGTGTAAAACAGAGCTAAGGATGCTCACTTCGAATACTCACTTCATAGCACTTTTCTTATGAAAAGTGAGCTACTCGGGGTAATCTACTTGGCATATAATAAGCATCCAGTAAAACCCATTCCTCTTCCTGTTACTGTTTATTCATGAAGAACTTCCTACACCAAGGAAAACACACACCTCCGCCACTTCAGACAGTGAATAAATGCCTTAGGTGACAACGCCTGCTTTGTCAATGCAATAATAGAGGAATTGATAAAATAATGCTCTAAGAAAAGAAGTTAAATTGACTTTTACTAAAAATAAAGGACACTTTATACTTCTTACTCTTGGTTAGTTGCGTAATCCCGAATCTCAAACAAAACATCTATGTTTACTTTATCTGTGCAAACAGCCTGCCCTTTAGAGTTTGGGTAGAGAAGAAAATTCCACCCACTTAGGGAAACCCCAGCTTGGCAGCCTGGGGGTGTCACCGGGGGAATCAGACAGGTCCGGGCAACTCTGGAGGGCGTGCCTGCCGGGGTCCAAGCACAGCAGACAGGAAACCCTCCTGGGAAACGTCTCGCCAAAGCAATCAGGCCGGTTTGCAGATTTGGTCCACGGACAGCAAGCCGGCGCCGTGGCAGAGGCTCAGACCAGCCCAGGGTCCTTCGAGGAAGAGGCTGAGGGCACAAGTCCCGGAGGTGCGCAGACCCTGCCTACGGCTCTTCTTTATGGGGACACAGCACCAGTGGAGCTACGCAGAGGCAGTGATATTATGAAGGGTGCTTTCTCTACTTGGGATTATTTCTGGAGTGTGCATGAGGACAGACCGGACACTGACAGCTCTTCTTCCTGGGGGAGGTCCAAGTGTTGGTGGTTAACCACCTATCACTGTGGGAGGCTCGGGCATGATGAGGAGGGGTACCACCAGAAGAAGCCTGAGCAAAGGGAATATGATGGGAGAAACATGCTGAGAAAACTATGTTCCTGATGTTACCAAGGTGGTTGCCCCAGAATCATACCCCTGCCCTTCCCGGGAATGGAAACCAATAGCTCTTATCTAAGTTTCAGGAGGAAGCTGACAAGAACTGCTTAGAAACATCTAGGCCCAAGATGGCGGAAGACTTGACTGCCAGTGGACTTTGAGCCTCACTGTACACTCGTTAGCTGCTAAATGACACACCCACCAGTGCCAGGACAGTTGACAGTTGCCATGACAACAACCAGAAAAACCCAAACGACGACTGAAAAGGAGTATTACATCAGTTCCGGGTCCAAACACATCCATATTCCCGGATAACCCCTGAATATTCCTGCTACTCTTTCCAAATCCCTCCCTTTCACTCTGACCCTCCTATATATTGGGTATACGTGTCAGCTTCTCAACCCAGTTGGCCGCTTCTCCATTCTTTGGCCGTTCGGTAAAGCTTGTGCTGTCCCAGTGTCAGCATCAGTCTTGTTACTGGCTGTGCGATCCCTCTTCCTCCCTCCACCCCTCAACCCTAGTCTCCCCCTCCAGCCACGTGAAGACACAGCATGAAGACAAACCAGGAAGAGAACCCTCATCAGGCCCTGGATCTGCCGGCACCTTGATCCTGGGCTTTCAGCCTCACAGCCATGAGGAGTGAATTCCCAGTGTTTAGGCCACCCAGACCACGGTACTTTTGTTACAGCAGCCCGAGCTGACTAAGACGAAAGGTCACTCCTGGAACTCACTGGCGAGCGGATATAGAGATGAAAGGACCATGTAGGTACAGTCAGTGCGCAAGCAACAAGCTGTCACGTTTACTGCGTGGCGTAAGGTTTCTACTTTAACATCGTAACTGCAGGGACAGCATACACAACACGGGAGACGAGGCTGTGAATGCATGGCGGGGTTGGGAGTGGCAGGTGGTCAGGGCAAGGCCTCTAGGAGCAGGCGATGCCCATGGGGGTAATGACCCCTTGGCGGTGCTGAACTGCACCCTGTAGAAACATGGCGGCCAAGCTGTCCACTTGCAGTGAGAACACCAAACATTCCTAAATCGCGCAACACAGATAGAAGAGACTTCACGTTTATATCCCATTGACCGGGCACTTTCTCACACGCTGGTAAAGAGTACAGTACGTTAACAAATGGGTTCAACTGAACAATTACATGAGTCAAACCGATTACCGTCAACCAACCAAGAGGTAGTTACTGAAGTTCCTACTATGCTCTATGGTATCTACCCCCATAAGTCCTACAATACAAGCAGGGTGGCAAATACACACACAAAAGAATGAACTAATCAAAACCTAATATTCTCCTGATGGGCAGATTGTAGACCTCACCAGGATCATACCTTGCCTGGTGTGGCTCATTTTCGTGTTTAGCTGGAATTATACTAAATTTTAAATTCTGTGAAGGCAGAAACTCCTTTTGCCAAAAATCTCTGATCACGAGAGCGCAAGGCAGGCGCGCCGTACATGTGCTGACTCCCTAAATTAACTGATGTGTCTAAGCTAAGCCTTCACTGTAATATCTTTAAGAGATTATTTACTGGTCTTCGAGGCATCTGTTTGTCTGACCTTCTTGTGGGCTATTCAGCCTTCCTGGTATATTTTTACGTTACATCTTCCTTAAAAACGATCGGTCCTTGATTCTTCTTATTCCATGTATCCTGGACTCTTTGCCTTCAATGTCCTCGAGGCCTAACCTTCCCCCTTACCTGAACCATCCTGTTCTCCCGGCAGTTCATCTGCTCAGAATCACACCTGTGCCTTTGAGACTGAAAACCTTTCCTACCACTAAACTCCCTCCAGATTCATCCTTCCAACTCTACCCTTGTCTCCAGCCTCTACTTTGGTCTTTAATTCCTACGTTTTCAATGCCCACTCAGCAATAATCTTTGATCAAACCCAGACTAGCTCGGCCCACCACACATGTGTGGCAGAATATAGGTCCCTTCTGTGCAATTCTCGAGCAAGCCAATCGGAGGTGTTAATATCCCAAACAGTTCCTTATTCTCAAATGGACCGTGGTTCAAAAGTCTATTTGTGAGTTAGTTATTGGGCACTTAGACTCTATTTTCCCAAAGGAACGACGTTACAAAGTGTGGCTGGATCCCAGGGCCTGTTAATGCCTACTTAGCCCAGTTGCTAAAATTTATACTGCAGTCTCTGATTTTAATAAAACACCGACTACGGAAGTTACAATGGACTTGGCTGTTAGCGGGGGCACAGGGAGCCGGGGCTGGGGCTTCATTTCCTGAAAGTTACGAAACATCCCGAAATTCTTCATTAGAATTTGCCTTTTAGGCATTATTATGAAAAAATATATTTCCAGCTTAGCATACATGTTCTTCCATTTTGTTTTCCTTCACGATTGAAAACACACATGACTTAAAGCCAAAAGTGGGCAACTCTGAGTAAAGGCTGATCTCTGAGCCACGCCAGACACTCTTCCCCAGACATGCTGTACGATGAACCCTGCGCCTCTTATCAGTAAGGTCAGCACTTGTCTCTGCCTTGCCGGGTTTTTAAATAAGATTCTATAAACACCATAGACAGTGCTACCCTGTGATCTTGGGAAATGGTTGTCTCTCTGCTGATTCACAGATCAGAGGTTCCTCTGATGGCCCCTGAGCACAGCTGAAGCGCACCCCGCTCAGCCTACAAGCAGATGGGACCTGGAAGGCAGTTCTACTGTTAATCACTTTAGATTCAATAAACAAAGCGGGAGAGACAACCATTTCTAGAATCCGGATGCATTTTTACCAATTTGCAGATATCAGGAATCTCTCCTCAAAATTAAACAGTGCCGGCAGCGGTGAACCCTGTCGAGGCAGGTCATCGTCTCCTTCCCCGAGCTCGGCAGTGTCCTGAGGAATTTCTGAGACGCCGTGGTAGCAGCAGCTGCCTCAGCCCTCACTTTGATGTTCTGCAAATTCCAACGGGCGCAGAGCTGACGATGCTGAAAAGCCAGGATGGCTCGAGTTTCAGGAGCAGCAACTCAACCAAATCACACTCAGCCTTAAAGTTCAGGAGCAAAGTACCTTCTCCTGAATGAACCTTGGGCCTGTGAGCCTCTAACGGTCATGCTCATCCTCTAGACCACAGGTTCAAGAGAAGAGGAATCTGTAGGTAAGAGGAACCTATTAAATGTGTCATGTTTCAAGGACTTCCTATAATACAAATCATTTCAAGGAAGATCAGATTATACTTCACAGGCATGAAGCAAACATCCTAAAGAGATAATGTGGACTCTTGCTACAGGTACCCAGGTGCCTGCCTGGTACCCTCAGATCACCTTTTATCACCACCCCCATCAGGCTTTTCTCTACACTGGCCGTCTCTACCTCCCATAGAAGGTTTCCATTTCTGATTAAAAAAAAAAAAATTATCTTCTCAGTGTAAACCTACTCAATTTACTGAATTCACACTAGCATATAACCTCTACAGAAGTCTTTTTGCTTTTGTTTTGTTTTTGTTAATCAGCTTCTTTGAACCTCTTCTACAATGAAAATACAGAAGACTTCCATCACCCCAAATGTCCCCCCGAGCCATTTTGCAAGCACTCCCCTCACCTCCCCCACCGCCAGAATCCAGCCATCATTGATCCACTTCTGTTACTATAGTTTTGCCCCTTCTAGAACGCCACACAAATAGAATCACAGTTGCTAGTCTTTTCTGTCTGAACTATTCACTTAGCCGAATCCTTTGAGATCTGTCCAAAGTTTTTGCACTTATCAATAGCTTATTCCTTTTTATTTCCAAGTAGTATTCCAATGTATGACTATACCACAACTGTCCACTCACCTGTTATTATACATTGGGGCTGTTTCCAGTTTTAGGATATTCCAAATAATTCTGCTATAAATATTCGTATCCTAGTCTTTGTGTGAACATGTTTTTATTTTTCTTGGGTAGATACCTAAATTGAAATTACTCCGTCATACCGTCTATACAGATACATGCAGAGCACACGCATGTTTAACTTTATGGAAACCATGAGACTGTTTTCCAAAGTGGCTGCACCGTTGCCTTCTCAACGGTCCCATCTGAGCATTCTAGCTATGCCGCCTCCTTGTCGACACTGACACCAGCAGTCTGTTTAACTTCAGCCTTAGATTCTAATGGCTATGTTGTGTTAGATTTAGTAGTTTAAATTTGCATTTCCCAAATGACTAACGGTGTCAAATCTCTTTTAATGCTTAATGAATTAAATGGATTTCTATTTGCTGGGATTGCACGGCATACAACTAAGCACAGTGGAATAATTTATGTAATACACGGGGAATTTTTTTTTTTTTTTTTTTTTTGCGGTACGCGGGCCTCTCACTGCTGTGGCCTCTCCCGTTGCAGAGCACAGGCTCCGGACGCGCAGGCTCAGCGGCCATGGCTCACGGGCCCAGCCGCTCCGCGGCACGTGGGATCTTCCCGGACCGGGGCACGAACCCGTGTCCCCTGCATCGGCAGGCGGACTCTCAACCACTGCGCCACCAGGGAAGCCCACGGGGACTATTTTTTATATAGGGTAATAACAACCATGTACGGAGGCTAGCACCAAGAATCTCTCTTTAGGGCTGGAGACCCTATTTTTTCAGTTCCTTCTTTTCTTTTTACATCTTCCATCTCTCAAAGATCCACATTTTCCTGGAAAGGCATCCCCGGCAAGATTAGAAGAGAGATTCAGTAAGTGGGGCACGTGAAAGAAGCTGGGCAGCAGCTGCTCACCAACAAGTATCATTTTTAAGAAAGAGACCATTTATTCTCTTAGGCTTCAGAGCCTAGAAAGTTTGAAAACTATCAATCACCACTATTTATTGAAAGAAAATTTGACTAACAGTTGTGACAGAGCTCAAGTCACCGAGGTTAAAAGCCTCCCTGAAAATACGTACTTTCTTTCGCTTCTCAAAGGATATTAAATAGCACACCTAATATGCTTAATTTATTTTCTGCCGCAAAACTAGATTTTGATTTTAGCGCCAGGAATCCTTTTACATACTAAACAAATGTGTTCTTGCATAGCTGTGTATAATAAGATCTCAAAAATAATGCAGATGCGTGAAAAAGCGTTTGCTATTTGAACCTCTACTATGGAATCTTTTTGCAGTTTTTAAGAAAGGAGATAACCCTTTTTAAGAAATGATTTCAAAGTGGGACCCTCCCGCAGGAAGAATGTGACATCCCCATTTGTGAGGGATCCCTCAGCTGCGTATAAAATGACCCTCTCTAATTCCACGGAACAGTTGCTTCTCACACATCTGTCCAGAATGGATCTCAGGAAGTCACTGTCTATTTTGGGGACACAATGAATCACATTTAAAATCATCACACTAGATAAACAACAAGGTCCTACTGTAGAGCACAGGGAACTACATTCAATACCCTGTGATAAGCCCTAGTGGAAAATAATACGAAAGAACGTATGTATGTATAACTGAGTCACTGTGCTGTACAGCAGAAATTAACACAACACTGTAAGTCAACTATACTTCAATAAAATTAAAAATAAAGAACTCATACAACAGAAAAAAAAAAGTACTGTCAGTGATTCTGAAAGAGTCACAAATAACACATTAATCTCTAAAGTACCTTATGCACTCCAAGCTTCTCGGGCACACCCCTCCCAAAAAGAATCATCACACTCACCAGGAATAATTTTACTGTCAACATAACAACCTCAACTTAACTACTTAATTTCCTGACCTTTGGAGATTTACATTTTTAACTTTTAACGTATCTATATTATATATCTATAATAGAGGCATTGGTTTAACTATTTCTGAAGTGGCCTTGATTCGTGGACGGATTATAAAGTGCCCAAAGCAAACACAATGGTGACTGAGTTTAGAAATTTTAAAACAAAGTACTGCAGAAAAAGTTGCTGGAGTATTTTTAATGAACTGTGTGATTAAGTATGTCAGCTAAACTTTGGCCAAGGAAGACAGAGTGCTATTAGTCTCACACAAAAAGATAAAATACCCCAACAAGGACCCACTGTATAACACAGGGAACTATACTGAATATTCTGTAATATTGAGGACTACAATACTCAATAATAATAAAGGGAAAACAATTTGAAAAAGAATACATACGTATATATACATATACATATATATGTATGTGTAACTGACTCACTTCGCTGTTCAGCTGAAACTAACACAACATGGTAAATCAACTATACTTCAGTTAAAGAAAAGATAAAATACCAACTGCAAACTAAAGATCTACATTTGCTCCACAGTGACAAATGCTAACATCTGTTACGCCCTCATAGGGAGCACGTCGTAGGTACCACAAAATCATCTCAATGCTTGACCTACTTATTTGCTGTATGGTAAGACCAATGTCTTAATAAACATACGCTAACCTTAAAAATAAACCTTATGGATGCCATGTAAGAAAATAAACATGATAATATTAATTTCCCGACGTTGGGTTGATTTAAGCTTTTCACGTTACTATTTCGATGATACAGCCTTTGCACTTCCTACTTCTAAAGGCTTCTGGACTCTTAGAGGAATTATAATGTGTCCAGACTGTGTTTAGACCGGTGTGAACAACAAAAACAGTTAAAAACCAAAACATTTCTGAAAGAGAAATAGTGAAGGCAGATCACGGAAGATCCCCAAATGCACGTGTGGCAGCAGCAGGCCGTGCTGACAGGCAGTGAAGGGTGTAGCCACACGAGAAAATGGGCCCTTGGGCTCCCATCTCGGGTCCATGGAGGCGAAAGCACGGGACACGAAGGGCTGGGCCTCGCTGCCGCCCACACACTCCCCAGCCACAGCTGACCCACCCTGGCCCGGTTCTGGAAAGAGCCTGTCCACGGGTCCTCTTCAGTTTTCCTGGAATCACTGTCGTTGGGGAGAACAGGCTGTCACGTGCCTACCAACCTCTGCTCTGTTAGGGAAACATCTCATGTCGGCGTGGGACACTGTCACACACTTACACACTTCCTAAACGATCGCCTCCAGTCGGAAAAGTCAGGGGCATGCTCCATGACACACACGTCTTCAAAATCAATAAATAAGACCACATGAATCAGTAAAAGTGTAGGAAAGGTCTCGTTTCCACGGGAGACCTCCACACTGATGACGGAGCGGGGAGGAAGCCTCGTCGTGTTTCATCTGGGCGCCTGGCCGAGAGGCAGACCCCATGACCAGCCAGGGCGGGCGAGGGCGGGCAGCCTGGGACACTCCTCACCAGGCTCTCCGCAGACTGGCAAGGACTCAGGGTTATGGAGATAAAGTTGACACTGAAATACAGAGCAAGGACAAAAAGCCTCCGTGTCACCTTCACGCATTAAGGGTCTATTATGTGCATACGCTTCTGGGGGTAGAGAGGCCCAGAGACAAAGAAAGAGCCTCACAGACGACACACAAGTGCCAAGAATCACCGCGTGCGCACATCCAGGCCGCAGGCCTGAAGGCCTGTGAGGCGCGGGGGCCCCAGGCGTGCATTGGGGTGCACCGGGGGACAGGCTGGCGGGCTGCGCTGGGGGAAGCAGGAGGACCCCTTCCCAGAGCCTGCAGGGAGCTGACGCGGGCTTCTACGTGTAAAATGCCCACCGGATGACACGCGTGCAAGACGCGAGGAGGACACAAAGCAGCTAAGGGGCCTTCACGTGATGAGGGTCTCGCCTTCGTCGGGATGACAGAGACAAAACCAGGAAGGGCGGTGAAGCAAAACACACGCGGTGCTCGCGGAACAGTCAGAGGCCGAGAGGCAAGACGGGGCTGAGCTAAGCCTCTCGGCAGGTGGATAAACTGGGCATCACCGGGAAAGGCACGGGAGGATGGGGGGGGTAGCCCGGGACTGGGGGTCAGAGCAGAGCGGATTTGGTTTAAGAGGAAACCCCTGTTCCCTGCGAGACCGTGGCGGGCAGGCCGGCTGGATGGCGGGGAACACCCGGCCTTGCTCTGGGGGGCTCTGCTTCTCGGAAGCCACGCCGGCCACTGCGCCCGCAAAGTTCCCACGGAACATCCGCAGCTCGTTCTGTGTGGGTCACATGACCTCTCCATCCACGCTGCCCCGAGAACGGAAAGGAAACCATCTGGGCAGTTTCCCTGCTACTCCTCAGGGAGCAAAGCCAACAAAGCACATCGCTCCGCAGGTGCTGAGCTACAGCCGCCGCCGCCCGGACACTGACCCGGGCAGAGCCATCGTCCGCCGTCGGCTGAGAACCACCTCCGCTCTGCTTGGTCCCCTGCGCGCATCATCACGTGCCCGCGGTCACGGGCTTCCAACTGAAGCTCTGAGAGGCCTGGAGGCGTCAGCGTCCTGCACCACTCACACCTTCAGTAAGCAGGCGTGGATGTGACTGAGACACGGCCGTGCCCCCAGATCCAATCTCCCTGGGGACACGTAGGGGGCACATCCACGGGTGCACATGCCAGGGAGGAAGGTCAAGCAGGGCAGGAAGCAGGAGTCCATCGGAAACTGGACACGAGTGGCCACCGTCAAGGAGACACCAATTTACAGGCCAAAGCACAACAGTTTACGCCTAACTGGACAAAAGGTCCCGACGTCCGTTTGAGGCCAGGAAATATAACCCATAGGTTGCCTTTAGGTTATTCATCCCACTTTAAACAAAACAAAACAAAAAAACCATTTCACCCAAAATTAAAAAAACAAAAATGGGCAATTTCACACGAAAGCTCTGACACCAGTTTCTCTTGAAAACTACAGCACAGGGGACCCCTGGGCCCACGTCCTGCATGGCCGCTGCGCCTGAGATGCAGGAAGGAGCTCTCCTGGCTACGACGCCTCCCCTCCGCACCGACTGCCCCTCAGTACTGGGCACTGGGCATCACGGGCTCCTGGGAATGTGCTGCTCTGTTTCTCTGCCCACCTGCCACTAAAAGTGGGAATAACCGTGAGGAGGGCGGCCACGGCCCCCTGGTTCAGGGATGCTGATGGACCTCAAACATTCCCTGCACGTTCCTGGCCCTGCAGGACTGTATTGGACCCACTCCCCTTGGTGAGCACCGTCTTCTTTGATCTTTAACGGGACACGACTGGTGCAGAGACACGCTCCCCCGAGGGCTCCGCCCGGCTTCTCTCAGCGCTTTCCGGGCTGTTTCTAATACGGGTGCAGGGCTCTATGTTCCACCCAGCTGACAGAGGATCAGCCTCTACAAATAAACTAGTAATTTTGAGAGAACATACAAATTCCCAGATGCAAAACCCAAAGGGATCCAGAGGAATGACTTCCTGAAGCTCCTTAGACGGCTTTCTGCAGAGATGTCACCTCTAACACACACATACACACACACACACACACACACACACAGACACACACACACACAGAGCTTTCCAGATGGCTATCATTTCTACAGGGAAAAATAAAGCGTCCACTTTACTATTAAAAACTTTGAATAAGATGGCATACTCGATGCAGTTAGGGACTTCTAAAGTGCCTATGAGAGCTTCCTTCTTTATATATATATTTTGGGGGTCCCAAGTCTTAGTACTAAAAGCTTAAAAGAAGAGATGAAAAGCTATTCTGAGAAAAATATATACATACATCCTATATATTATATATATGGCATATATGATATATAAAATATATATATAAAATACTTATATACTATATACACTACAATATACCATACCAAATAGTTTTATATATATATATACATATATATATATATATATACACACACACATCACAAACCATTTTTGTTAACCTTACTAAACTCTATTCAACAAGTACTACGCTGTTACGTACAGGTGATACTCAAAGTATTGGGGGTATAAAGATATAATAGATTCCCCCCTGCCCACAAGTCTTTAAGAAGCATGCTTTCTACCAGGGACACAAGAATGGAAATGCTTGATTTGGTCAGAAGAGTAGCACAGGTCTACCAGACTGAGCATGTACTTCTGTGTGAATGTTGGTAGGTGGGACAGACAGTTTGCAATTATCCGCAGACCCCACCACTCCTTAATGTACTATTACAGAGAGCTGTGAAAAAAAAAGAATAATAACGTAAATGAAAGAGAAATAGATTCTAACGGGAGAGAAACAAGGAGCAAGAGAAAACTACTAAAAAACAAACAAACAAACAAAGCCCAGAGATTAGTTTATAATTGTCAACCTTTAAAGAGAACTAAAGAGGAAAATTTAATACTGGAAAATTTAGCAGCATTCACAATGGACAAAAGGGTACCCCAGCAAAGAATCAACTCTGCAAAGGAACTGCAACCTGACACCTGTCCTCACCCATCAGCACCCATGGAGGAACACCTAGACACCCCCTGGGAAGCTAGGCTTGGGGCGAGGGGGAAAGATCCTGGGTTAAGAAAGGTGAATTTCTTTTAATTTTTAAAATTTTTAATTTAAGCATAGTTGATTTAGAATATTGTGTTAATTTCTGCTGTAAAGTGATCCAGTTATACATATATATTCTTTTTCATATTCTTTTCCATTATGGTTTATCACAGGATATTGAATATAGTTCCCCGTGCCCTACAGTAGGACCTTGTTGTTTATCCATTCTATATTTAATAGTTTGAATCTGTTAATCCCAAACTCCTAATTTATCCCTCCAGAAAGCTGAGTTTCTGCATCCTATAAGGAAACTGACTCAGGGCTCAGCTCAAGGACCTGTGTTACCCTCAGGGCACTCAGCAAGCCCACCTTCTCCCCATTTACTGCCGGACCCTCTCACCATCTGCCCTCCTGGGGAGGAGGGATCTCTCCACTGATGCTTTCACTGCTACCTCTCGAGGCTCAGGTGGCTGACCTGCAGATATGCTCCAATCTTTCCTGAGGGAAAGGATGGCGTAGGGGAGGGAGCCCTGCGTGCGGAGTGGAGTCTGGGCCAGGGGCTGGGCCAAGAGCCACACACGGTGAGGCCGGGGTGAGGAAGAGTGGAGATGAAGACTTCAGGAGCAGAAATACCGGGGTGGGGGGTTGGTAACAAAGCCAGGCCGTGGGAGGGGCCATCACCTTCAACAACAGCCGGACGACCTTTGTGGAGATGGAGACGGCGGAGAAGGCCAGAGGGATGAAGGGAGCGGAGGGCGGGTGGACATACGGTTCAATTTTGGAGCCTGTTAATTACACGAGGTACCTTGATCCATCCTTCTCAGATGCACTTCAAAGCCTAATAAACTCCTCCAAGACAAGTTTTAAAGGTTTAAGTTATTCCCAAATTGAACAAGCCCGAAGACTCACGGGGGCTCAAATTCACTAGGTATCTGTGCTAGATTACCCCCCGTCCTCCAGAATAAAAGAAAACTCACCAACACCAGAAATATGTGGGAAATGATGATTTGCAGGAGGGAGACCAGAGCGTCCCTAGTGCTTGAAACTATGTAGAGAATAAAAAAAAGAGAAGCGGCTCTGTTCTCCAGACTTACATTTACTAGGTTCTAAATCCAGCCCAGATTTGACCTTTGCTTTAAATAGATTTTCTTGGAGAGAAGGGAAGAAAACATTGATTCATCCGAGACTTCTGAACGACCTACTGTTCACATTACTTGAAATAATGTCTGCTTTAAATCAGAATTCTTGAGACACAGAAATAAATATACCAAGAGGTTTCTAATTCTGTGCTTTCACCAACGGATTATTTTCATTCACAACAGTGGACGAACTTGATACGGCCTTTCCAGAAGAAGGGCTGCAACCACAGAGCCGGAGCCAGGGAGGAATCCATCAGATCGCTACCATCCAGGCTCAGGCTGCAGCCTGTCTCGAGATCAACGCGTTCAAAAGAACAAATAAGAGAAGTATGTCAAACGGAGAGGACTGTTCAGGGGTTTCCAAGGCCTGTGTTAATTTAGCAACACTTGGGGAATGAGGGAAACCTAGCGGCAAAAATGTTTCCAGGAAGATCGAAAAAGGGGAAACACGAATCATTCAATACCAGGACTGTTCCCTCCGGGGAAACACGAATCATTCAATACCAGGACTGTTCCCTCCGTACATGTGAAACATACAAGCTTCCCACACTGCTAAACACAGTCCTTCAGATCAATGTCACCCATGCAAGGGCTCATTAGGCGGTTAATCTATAATCCTGGCCTTAAGCCTTCTTAGTCTATCCTTTACCAGTTTTATTTCCTCTCACGAGTTTTGAGCGTTTCACTGTTCATTTTCCACCACTGTCAGAAGACAGCTGGAGAGAGAAATACAAATACAACTGACCCTTGAACAACACGGGGTTTGAACTGTGTAGGTCCACTTATCTGGAGACCGTCTTCCAAAAAATATAGTGCCTGTCTTTTCATCATTTTACAGATCTTTCAATTAACCGTGGGGAAAAGTTTGTGTTCCATTAGAGATCACAATATGTGAAATCGAAAGAACGAGGCTTTGAGTCCTGATTCTACCCCCAATGTTTCAGCTCTCTGCCCCTGGGTGAGTTATCAATTCCTTTGTTTTTGAGGCAGAGATAGTAATACACAGATTTTCGACTACATGGGGGTCAGCGCCCCTAACCCCTGCGTTGTTCAAAGGGCAACTAAATAAATCGAATAGAATTGATCTCGGACGTAGTTCAAAGCCTAATGAACTCCTCCAAGACAGCTTTTAGAGGTTTAAGTTATTCCCAAATTGAAGAAGCCCGAGGACTCACAAGGGCTCAGATTCACTATGTAGCTCTGCTAGATTACACCCTGTCCTCCAGAATAAAAGAAAAATTACCAACACCAGAAATATGTGGGAAACGATGATCTCCAGGAGACCACTATCTATTTGCTTCTGGTTGGGGAAGAATTTGAATATGTACTTCTGGTACCCATGTAGATAAATGATGTCAGGGCACCAGGCAGGTAATAAGAGTACGGTTGACATTAAGGAGTGGTGGGGTCTGTGGCCAATTGCAACGTGCCTGTGCCACCCACCAATATTCACCCAGAAATACACACTCAGTCCAGGAGACCTATAGGACTCTTCTTCCAAATCAAGCATTTTGAGAACCTCATGTGTCTAGAAGACTTACAACCCAAAGGACCAGCCACAGTCCAGAGAGACAGGACTAATGCAGAGAAGAAGCAGAAATCACTCGTCCACACGCCCCACCAGAACCTCCCCTTGGACGTGGCAGCTGAAGCAGCTTCACACCCGAGGGCCACGTGTTCACCGAGCCTCCCTCTTCACTGGTCTCCTTGGCTGTCTCACCCTAGGCACCATTACTAAAATAGCCTCACATAGTAATATTAGCAAGTCATCTTTCTGTTTATGGTCTTTTGCTATTTCTGTCCTATCCAAGTCAGTATTTAGAGATCACTTTAATGTTTAGTATTTGTTTATTTTATGGCTTCTGTTATTAGAGCTTTCAAACCTTTCATGGCAAATGACCACAGAGTCTCTCTCTAGTTGCAGTAAGAATGTCTTCTTTAAAACTCAAGGCAAGGGACTGCCCTGGCGGTCCAGTGGTAAAGACTCCACCTTACAGTGCAGGGGACACGGGCTCGATCTTGGTCAGGGAACTAAGATCCCACGTGCCACGGGGCAAATAAGCCCGCGTGCCGCATAATACAGAGCCCACGTCCCGCAACTAGAGAGAAACCCGAGCAGACCGCACACCGTATGGAAAAGATCCCACGAACCACCACTAAGAACCGACGCAGCCAAAAATAAAGAAAATAAATGAATATTAAAAAAATTAAAATTCAAGGCAAGACTGTTAGGTTGAAAAAAAAAGTTGGGCTTCCCTGGTGGCGCAGTGGTTGCGAGTCCGTCTGCTGATGCAGGGGACACGGGTTCGTGCCCCGGTCCGGGAGGATCCCACATGCCGTGGAGCGGCTGGGCCCGTGAGCCATGGCCACTGAGCCTGCGCGTCCGGAGACTGTGCTCCGCAACGGGAGAGGCCACAACAGTGAGAGGCCCGCGTACCGCAAAAAAAAAAAAAAAAAAAAAAAAAAAAAAAAAAAGTCATTAATATGTGTGAAACCAGGCAGAAGGAAGCGGCCTGGACAGCAAGTCAGCCTGAGCTCCGGGCCCTGTGAGAGTACCACCCTCAAGTAACTCATCCATCCACTGCAGGGGGCAGGGGAGCTTATTATTTTATTTTATTTTATTTATTTTATTTTTGGCTGCTTTGGGTCTTCGTTGCTGTGCGCGGGCTTTCTCTAGTTGCGACGAGCGGGGCTACTCTTCGTTGTGGTGCGTGGGCTTCTCACTGCAGTGGCTTCTCTTGTTGGGGAGCACAGGCTCTAGGCACATGGGCTTCAGTAGTTGTGGCACACGGGCTCAATAGTTGTGGCTTGCGGGCTCTAGAGCGCAGGCCCAGTAGTTGTGGCGCCCGGGCTTCATTGCTCCGCGGCATGTGGGATCTTCCCGGACCAGGGCTCGAACCCGTGTCCCCTGCACTGGCAGGCAGATTCTTAACCACTGTGTCGCCAGGGAAGCCCGGGGGAAAAACCTTCAATGCTGCTGTCAACCAATCCACACACGTGAATCCTCAGAGCAGGGCTTGCAGCCCAAGAACTCTGGGGAAAGACATCCTGCATCTGAGAACCAATCGGGTTCAACAGTCCTCAAGGTGTAACATTATCAGTCGCCCTGCAGAAACCCACCAGGTGACAGCTTTGCCTACAAAGTAAGCAGCGGGCACAGATCACCTCGCCAGCCGTGGACCCTGTGCAGAGAAAATAACCCCAATAAAGAAGGTGGGTAAAATGGCTCTCGTGTGAGTTTTCATCACAGACGAAGAGAAGAGTGGCCAATTAAAGCAACAACACAACTAAGGAAAACAGCGGCCGGGGAGCAGGCCAGGCTGACCCAGCCACTCCATCCAGAGGGCGCATGGGGCCCCAGGGCCAGACTGCGGGGAGGGGCTTTACTCCATCCTGGTCACCATCTCTCAAACCTGTGAGGTGTTTGGAGAGGAGGGTGGAGGGAGGGTCCAGTTAACCACAGACCACGAGGAAGAGGGAAGGCTAGGAAGGCCGACTTTGGAAACGCAGTGTGGCTGCCCGAGAGCAACGCTTCCCCAAATCTTCCCACATTTTCATTAAAACTGCAATGACGCTTCTTACTGTAATAGAGTCTGAACTACAAAGAACAGCAATCATAAGTTCCTTCCCCGAAACATTAGCTTTCCTGAGGCTACAGTTACGCGCATGTAGTCACGCACAGAGAACGACGTGTGGTCGTTTTGCTTCTGTTTGACGTGTTTTTCTTGTACGTTTCAGCCAAGGACCCCAGTGTTCTTTTTGGCCTCGATTACAGTCAAACACAGTCACTTGGGTAGAGGCTCGCCCTTTATCAGTGAGAGGGCGAACCAGACCCCAGCCCCAGTGTCAGCCCAAAGCTTTACCCTCATCCCCTCTGTTCCGAAAAGTACACGGAATGGAACAGACCGCCGAGGGTCTCCTTTTTCCTTGCCATCTTAGATCACTGTTTTCACACATTTTCAGCAAGTAAATTATTTTGAGGTATTCTCAAGGAGCCGCCTGCTTTGTTTTGGTAAGAGGCAGGAGGGAGGTAAAAAGAGAAGGAATGAAATGGCCGGATCTGTGGAGGAGAAGCAGGCCCGTCCACAGTTTCAGTGGACCACATCCCTCTTCCCACCGGGAGAAACCGCTGCTCCTGGAGCTGCCCTGGAAACTGCGAGAAGGGCTCCCCGTTGGCTTCCTTCCCCGACTGGACTCAACAGAGGGGCCACTGCCCAGAGCCCACGGCGGCCAGGATGGCAGGAATGCACACAGGCCGCGCTGCTACCCCGAATCACACACCTGTCCATCTCTGGAAGAAACACAAGCATGGAAACTTAAAGGAAACACTAAGTGAGGGGAACACAAACATTTCACCCTGCACCCAACACAGGACGAATCTTCTAAAACGTCAGCACTGAGGCCAAGCTCACCTTCAAAACCAGCTGTTTCCCTCTCTTTAGAGAAAACATCCCAAGGCTGTTTGATCACATTCTCTGCAGTGACAATTACCAGGGGGCGGCTGGCACACTGGACCCTGTCAACCTGAAGACCTCAGGCCCATTTAGATGCACGGAGCCCCTTTTATAAAACCTGCAAAGAAACCCCACGTGCCGGGAACCTCTTGCCGGCTGAGATGAGTAAAACCATGAATGGAGAAGGCACCTTCGTGATGGTCACGTGAGCCCCTCACTTTACTTTCAGAGAAATGGGTACAGAGCTCGTAACGGCGCGACCCGTGGAGGCTGCAGACCACGCCCCTCATCTAGAGCTTTCCACGCTTGGCACGTTCCTTCCCTCCATCTCTGCACACTGTCCTCTGAACCTGGAGCATGGCCTCCATGACCTTCATGCCCACGTCCCTTTAGCCATATCACTTCCCAGGCTGCCATAGCTAACCCTAAACAGGTGGCTTAAACAACAGAAAATCATTCTCTGGCTGGCAGTCTGAATTCGAGGTGTCAACAGGGCCAGAATCCTCTGAACCCTGAAGCGGGGGGTACTTCCGGCCACTTCCTACCTTCTGGTGGGTTGCTGACTGCGGCCTCTGCGCCCGCACTCTCCCTGTGCACACGCATCTCTCCGTGAGAGGACAGGGCCCACCCCTCCAGCAAGTCCTCATCTTGACTGATCCCATCTGCAGTGACCCCGCTTCCAAATACGAATCCCGACTCTGCCCTAATCCCCTTGACCTTCTGGGTTTCATTTTTCCTAATCCACCATCAACAGTTTGTGCTCTCATGTACAGAGCATCAGAGGAGAAAGACACTACCAAGATCACGTGGTCTCAGAGAATGTCACTCGACCTGGAAGGGGCCCAGGAAGGTGACCTTGACCCTGCCCTCCCCTGATGGTCCCTCCCAATCCCCACCTTAGTTTCAGAGCACTCATTCACTCGTTCAGAAGATTTGCAAATACTTACCGTGTGCTACTAGGCAGTTAACTTATGTTCAAGATTTGATGGTACCCAAGATGAAGAGAATCCCCTGCTCCCAGATAAGAGTGTGTCAGGAATAGGCACAAGTGAACACATGGTGCTAAGTGTGACAAGGGCCAGTATTCAGGCAGCAAAGGAAGCTACCAATGCACCCAGGAAGCCCTAACCCCAAAGGATGTCACATCCCATCATCTCCCCCCGGAGTCTGTCTCCGGCCTTCTGATGCTGCACCTCCACCCCGGCGACAGCAGTCGATTCCACGGCTTCTGCTGGTTGGCTCCCAACCACAGCCTCAACGTCCCTCTGTGCTTACAGCTGGGTATCCTCTTGCCGTTGTCCGGCAGGAGGTCCCAGTAGCACCGGGAACTCATTAAGCCCACAGCCAAGGTCCTTGCCAGATTTCCAGTCTGTCCCTGCACGACTATTACTTTCTACTTAATTTCACCCCCAGACTCTCAGTCATTCAAACTGGAATCCTGTTATCTTTCCTAACCCTTCCTTCTCTTTCACCCACCCCTCCTCCCCCACCCCAAATTGCTTAACTGGTTTCCAAGCGTAATTTTTAAATTCTTCCTAGAAAACTTTCCATTATTGTCTACTTTTTTTCCATTACCACACCCTAGATTCATGTTCTCATTAATTCATTGTGAATCTTGTAAAGACATCTGCCCCTGATTACCTCTTCTCAAATCTCTACCAACTGCAGCCCAACTTACAGATAGATAACTTGCATTTTCGTCACGTGTTACAACTTATAAAATGCTTCCAAACAGAAACAGACTCACAGACACAGAGAACAGACCTGTGGTTGCCGAGGGGGAGGGGGAAGGGGGAGGGAAGGAGTGGGAGGTTGGGATTAGCAGATGCAAACTATTATATAGAGAACGGATAAACAACAAGGTCCTACCGTAGAGCACAGGGAACTATATTCAATATCCTGTAATAAACCATAATGGAAAAGAACACAAAGAGAAAATGTACATATGCGTGTAACTGAATCACTTTGCCATACAGCAGAAATTAACAACACTGTAAATCAACTAGGCTTCAATAAAATAAATGCTTCCACACCAACCACCTTTCATCCCCAGGCCAGCCTGCAGTGGTTGGGAGAGTGAGAATTATTCTCCTTGTCTTGGGAAGAGGAACTGGCCTGAGAGGTTAGGTGACCTGCCCAAGGTCACAGAGCAGAGGCAGAGACAGCTCTCAACCCCAGGTTGGACTTCAGGTCCAGCCACACTGCCGCACAGTCATCATCGTTCCAACGGACGCCTCCGACTCCAGCTCTCTGCACAGAACACGTGTCCGGCAGACAGCCACAACCTGGGAGGCGTCTCCCGGATGCGGCTCTAGTGGCCTTGCCCCGGCTGGCTCCCCCAACCCTGCCCTTCTGCTGCAAAAGGCCCATCCCCACCCTAGGCGCTGCTCTCGGGGGAGGGGGAGGAGCCGGCACCTGGAGGGAGGCGCGAGGCTGAACCAGCAGTGATCGCTCGGCGCCTTGGGTCTAGGTAACCCAATAAGCTCTGCAGCTCCCCAGTGGGGCTTTTAACTCCATCAACTCAGCAAGGCTCCTGGCCACGACCTCCAGCTGCTGCCAGCCCCATCATGGAGTACCTGTCCCTTTCTCCCCAGCCTCTTCCATGATTGTAAGATGACCACCCCAGGCTTGGAAATCTATTCAGCACCAGAGGCCATGACTGCTCAGTGGGGTGAAGCTCAACCTCCCACACAGAGCTGAAGGCCAAGTTCTTGCCACCACGAACGACCTGTGCCTCCATGACCCCTCCCCACCTCCCTCAGCCCAGGGACCTGAGCAGGCAGGAACCATCTTCCACTGATCTTAAACATCTTACATTCCTGCATCAGGGCCACCATGAAAACCTGACTTTCTCCGAAGACACCCCTTGCCTCATAACCCCCTGTGGTATTTTCTGTGTCCCCCACGCCCTGCTCCCCCTTCGCTCCTCTCTCGTGTGCCTCGCGTTATCACGGGGCTCCTTCCAGCATCTCTGGACCTCTCTCATCACCACCTCTCCTCCCTCTGAAGCATCATCTACAAACATCCTTGCTCCCATCCTATTTGCAGTTATTGGATAAACTCTTTCAAGTTCTCTTTTTGAGGACAGAGGAGATTAAAGATGGTTGAATTCAAACACAAACTGAAATCATGACAAGACGCTTTCCCATAAAAACCCCAACAGAGAACCCAGGCCGTCTTTTTCCTGCTGCCTGTTACTCCCCTTAGACTTTACCAAGACCAAGATCCTCTACGCTTCCTAAATTGATCTCCCCATTCACACTTTTCCCCAGAACCACCTTCTACCACCTCCCGCCTGCTGGAGCACCACTCATTCTTGAAAAAGGAATGCGACGCCTCTCCCGTTCTGAGTCTCCTGGGAGCTCCAGCCCGTGGAGCTTCCTGACCACCTTCTAACAAGTCACACAGAAGCCAGGCTAAGGTATTTACATGTAAAGTCTTAAAAAACAGGAAACCGTTACGGGTGTTAGACCAGCATCATCGATAGAACTTTCTGTGATGATACAAATGTTCTTCTGTTCTGTCCACGTGTGGCCAGTGAGCAGCTGAAATGTGGCTGACGCAACTAAGGAGCTAATATTTCCGTTCTGTTTAACTAATTTAAATAGCCGTATGTGGCTGGTGGCAGCTGGAGTGGGCAGCAGATTTCTAGACTAAGCCAATGCCAGGATAGAAGTTTTTAAAAAGATGAGGTTGATCCAGCAGGCAGGCAGACAGTGTGCTGGGGACCCAGCGAGAGAAGCTAGCCAGGAGGCCCTGGAGGTGATGTGGACAGATTTCTCTTTCTCTAGAAAGGAGAAGAAAGCACTCTGTCCTATCACCAAGGCACTAGGAAAAGAAAAATGAAGGGAAAAAAAAAAAAAGGAGTAGGGAGTTTCCTAAATCCCTTCAAAAAAATAAAAATAAAAAAGACTAGAGAAGATAAAAGACACTTTTCTGTTTGGGAGTCTTAACTTGTCAAATGGAATTTCCTATTGAATAACCCTACCAGTAAGAGATTTTTTTTTTTTTTTAGCGGTACGCGGGCCTCTCACTGTTGTGGCCTCTCCCGCTGCAGAGCACAGACTCCGGATGCACAGGCTCAGCGGCCATGGCTCACGGGCCCAGCCGCTCCGCGGCATGTGGGATCTTCCCGGACCGGGGCACGAACCCGTGTCCCCTGCATCAGCAGGCGGACTCTCAACCACTGCGCCACCAGGGAAGCCCCCAGTAAGAGATTTTGATTCCCTACTAATAAGTTCATCGTTCTGTCAAGTGAAATACGAAATAATTATTTTCTAGGAAGAATATATAAAATGTAAAATAATCATGTAATAGGCTATCCCGGTTTTTCCTCTCCACTTTGGCAAAATTCAACCTTCTTATTTTGGCACACGTAAAACAATCGATTTGTTTCTGATGAAGCGTGGGGAGGCTGGGTAGAGGTAGTGGGGTGTTATGATATGCTCACGTATCAACAAACTCAACTGCTGCCAGGGAAATGGTTAGGATGTCCTGAGGGAGAGTTCACAAGCGGTCCCTGAGCCAGACTAGATCTCACCCCCCTGAAACGACTTGTTTCTTTACCACCCTCTCCTCACACAGAGGTCTGGACTTTGCCAGTATAACTCAACTTTAGGGAAGAGCTACTGAGAATAGCAAATTCGGAAATATCTAAGCCACGCAGGGGAGAAAACAATCTAGCTCACCTCCCTGCCCCTGACACCTGTGGACATTAAGGACATCTGAACATCTCTGTGCTTGAGCTCTCAATTTAGAAACATAGTCCTTAATTTGAAATTTCAATCCTCTGATTTGTACCACCAATCAGACCATGAGCTGACAACCAGTATCTTCTAACCTGTCAGAAGACTTACCCTCCAAGGCACTCCAAGTTTTCAAATAAGTAAACAAACAAGTAAATAAGTAATATAATTATAGTAATTGGATTTATGTAACCTAAATCAAAGGGAGAAAGCACCAACTGGGGGATTTCCATTTAAAATGTCCTTTTTTCATAGAAAACAAACTTAGGGTTACCAAAGGGGAAAGGTTGGGGGGAGGGATAAATTAGAGGTTTGGGATTAACATACACACACTACTATATATAAAATAGATAAGCAACAAGGACCTACTGTAGAGCACAGGGAACTCTACTCAATATTCTGGGAAAAGAATCTGAAAAAGAGTGTATATATGTGTATTTATATATAACTGAATCACTTTGCTGTACACCTGAAACTAACACACTGTAAACCAACTATATTCCAATATAAAATAAAAAAATAAACTAAAATACAGTGTTCTTTTTGGAGCCTCTCCATCACTCACTGGGAGAACTCAGGCCTGCTAATTGAAGGTAAGCTTATTCAACCCACAAACTCCAGCAGAGCCCAGGAGAATATTTTCAACACTCTTCCAAACACCTTCACTCTCTGAAGCACACTCATCAGAACAAAAATTAATGCCCAGATCTTCTAAAGTGTGTGCATACGATATCTTTCTTTCATAATCCTGTCCTACTTCTGGCGGAATGACTTCACGTTCTATCAAAAGCACAAGAGATATTCGTGCGCCAAGGTTGTGTCATCACATTTCCCAAAATATGAAAGTGAGAAACTACTTGGTAAACTGCCTAACTTCCACATAGTCGTTGGCATCTGAAAAAAAAACTGGAGGCATTTCCCAAGGTGCCACTGTGCACCTGGCCTGCCGTGATTCCGTCTGTCCTGTTCTACAACTCGTATATCCACCAGGCTTGGTTTCAACAGCAAGGATGTGTACACACAGCACGCCTTCTGGAAAGGAAGAATGTCAGACGTTTTTAAGCATTTCAAGATTGACAACTGCAGGGCAGTGGCCCTGGAGACAGCCACCTGGCATTCCAGGTCACGTGACCCAAATCCTCAGGACACCACAGACGCGTAAGCTACGTTGCTGCCATTCCCCAAATTCCACCTCGCCAGGCCTCCCCCTCCACCTCGTGGGGACCGTGTCTGTTTCATCAGTTCACCTTCTTTGTAAAGCCTGACGCTAACAAGCAAGGCAGATACGTTCAGGGAGCAATCGGAATGAGGGACAAAGGGAGTGAGAGAAAGCAGGTTCACCCCATTTGGTTCCAGAACGCTCCCATGAAAACAGAGACGGAAAAGGGCAAAGAATAAAAGGGTCCTTCCACGGCTCCTTGAATTCATTTGGTGACTGACTGCAGTTTGCTTTCAAACCACTCAGAAACACGACCGGCGAATCTGATACGTTCAAAAGCCCACCAGTGAAATGATATTCGGGAGGCAAGTGGGAAATGATTCAGATGTGGTTTCAGCCTTCAAGCCACGGCTCACTTCAGCACTACTCCCAACTCCGTGCCGTTTAAAACTACAGTCACATTGTAATTATGAAAACTGATGCAAGTTTCACTCTCGATAACCAAGCATTGGGAAGAAACATACTGCTGAGGATTTCGGGGTGCGGAGAATGTGCCAGAGAAGAGTCTTTCTTTCGAAGTTTCCATCTCATTTTGCTCTCCAAGTCCGACGGGAATTTTATACTCTTTAGAGGAAAAGGGAGTAAGAAGCTTAAGTGTGTTTCAGGGATTGTAAAGTGACAAATACACCACCTACTAGGAGAGAAAGAAACACGAGGGCAGCCCTGGCAGGGAACTCATTCTAACCTCCTCATGCTGAAATACAGGGGCCAACAGGCATCAGAGACATTTAAAAGCCAATTTGTTTCAACCAACTCAGGACCTAATGACTTGACTGGGGGCCTAAAACGGACTGGAACTGAAAAAAACATTATGTGAGGAGGCATAATTTATAAAATACTTAAAATTTGCATGCTTCCCCCCACAGATGGCTGAAAACAAAAAAAACAAGCTTAGAGCCTGCCCTAGGTCCCTGCAGAACAGATACAGTTTCTTGGGGGCATGCATCTGGACCCTCAACAGGACCGCTGGAAAGGCACCTCGACCAGGATGAATGTGTTCACATCACAGAGATCTGGTGGCTTCTCTAAGCGCAGAAATATTACTTTGGGCAGAAAATGGAGATCCTTGGATGGACAGCTTTTAACCTAAGACATCATTCTTCAGGCAGGGTATGGCCATGATGGAAACAAAACCAAACGGGATTCCATGATTGCAGTCAAGCTCTTGGGTGTCTTCTGCTGCACCACAAAAAACTAGTTTAAAACACAGGCTTCAGGATGACAAAGCAGCAAACGGACTACAGAATTTCCACCCAATGTTCTGTACCGTCTTTCACTTTTTTCCCCTAAAATCGCTTTTTTTTTTTTTTTTTTTTTGCGGTACGCGGGCCTCTCACTGCTGTGGCCTCTCCCATTGCGGACCACAGGCTCCGGACGCGCAGCCTCAGCGGCCATGGCTCACGGGCCCAGCCGCTCCGCGGCACGTGGGATCTTCCCGGACCGGGGCACGAACCCGCGTCCCCTGCATCGGCAGGCGGACTCTCAACCACTGCGCCACCAGGGAAGCCCTAAAATCACTTTTTATTTTTCTCCCATCCCCCTGTGGAACCAAGTGTAACTAGGACTACACAAGCAAATAAATACATCTTCTGAAGTACGGGATTTCTTTTCTGTTAGTTCAGTAGTCACTTTCCTTTCTTTCTTTTTTTAAACTCCGGTGTTGTGAATCATCCTTTGTAAGCCTAAACCGTTTTCCCCACTTACCAAGAGCTTTTCTGGTAGGGTAGATGGGAGACCACAATTCCATTTGTGTTTGAGGTAAGAAAGCGAGCTTACTAGGGGAACAAAGCAGGGTAAACAGGGAGCGATAAATGCCAATTTGTAAAATGTCATGAAATTACAGTAAATTAGTCGGTAAGGCTGTAATGACTCTCAGTATCACATTGGTTATTTTTTTTACTTCCATTCCTATAATTACATCCGTATTATACACGACAGGATTAGAGTAATGAGACCCAATTTCCTGTGTGGTGTACAGACATCAGAGTCATTGCTTTCCAGTTACAGCAATTGGTCTCATCATGGGTCACCTTGTAACCGATCCAGAATCTCTGAAGTTCAACAAGAATTATCAAGTAGAATTCCTTACAAACGTATGGAAGGCCGTCAGCATTCACCGGCAAGGATCGCAACAGGAAGGTACAGACAGTGTGATCTCAAAGCCACGCGAGGAGCTAGAGGTCAGGAAGAGTGCCTGTCTCCCCGCCGGTCCTCCTCTCCCGATAGCACAGGGGCTAAGTGGAAAGATGGTGCTAATGTGGGAATTCTGTGATCTTTCGATCTAAAACACCACACATATCCTCCTTCTGAAGACGGAAGCTGGAGAGACTATTTTCAGGGCATACTGACCATGAAAACTACCACGTGAACAGAGTTTTTGTCTTTGTCCTGCGCCCTTGTCTTTCCCACATTGTCTTGGATTATACACGTCCCCAAAGTCTCCCAAACCACCTGAGCCTGCCCTGTCCCACTGTGGCTCCCACCCTCTGTAATCGCCTCCTTGCTCTGTGACCCAGGCTCTTCCGGTCTTAAATAAGCATGTTCGCAGTCGTGAAATGTTTTAATAGCTATCATATGCAAGGGAAATTAGATTGACTATATTAGCTCAAAAAGGCAGAACCGGGACCCACTGGTACAGATTTTGACCCCGTCCTAGGGTCAAATCCACGCACACTCGGAAGAGTAAATTAGCCAGTGCCTGGCAACCAGAAGAGGCAGCTCCAGAAATGCTGCTGACAAAGGAATTTAGAGAATGAAGAAAAGAAATGGGAGCCAGGGGCTTCTCTGGTGGCGCAGTGGTTAAGAATCCGCCTGCCAATGCAAGGGACACGGGTTCAAGCCCTGGTCCGGGAAGATCCCACATGCTGCAGAGCAACTAAGCCCATGCGCCACAACTACTGAGCCTGCGCTCTAGAGCCCGTGAGCCACAACTACTGAGCCCGCGTGCCACAACTACTGAAGCCCGCGCGCCTAGAGCCTGTGCTCCGCAACAAGAGAAGCCACCGCAATGAGAAGCCCGCTCACCGCAACGAAGAGTAGCCCCCGCTCGCCACAACTAGAGAAAGCCCGCGTGCAGCAACGAAGACCCAACACAGCCAAGCATAAATAAATAAATTAATTAAAAAAAAAAAAAATGAGACGGGCAGAAACACTGGACGTGGAGGGAAGGATGAAGAGGCAAGGTGCAGGAAGCCACCATGACAACACAGGTGCGAGGCCGAGGGTCGGTCAGCTGAGAGAGAAAGTAAAGGGAAGAGAACATCTCAGCCCAGACTCCATCCTCTCAGCTGGGACCTTGACCCCGGGGCAGGAGGCTGCTGGGCAGAACAGCCAATTCAGTCACCCCCAGGCAGGAAGACATTCCCAGGCTCCGAAAGGCTGCTTGAGCGACAGCATGTTTACATAAAATATTACTACTCAGGTCTCAAAGTGGAAATACATGCCTTCAAAAAGTAGTTACCCACACCCGTTAGAACGGCCAAGCTCCAGAACACTGACAGCAGCAAATGGTGATGAGGATGTGGAGCAACAGGAACGCTCACGCACTGCTGGTGGGAACGCAAACGCTGCAGCCACGCTGGAAGGCGGCGTGGAAGCTTCTTACACAACTAAACACACTCCTACACATGATCTAGCAATCTCACCCCTTGGCATTCACCCAGAGGAGTTGAAAACTTATGCCCACATAAAAACCTGCACATGGATGTTTATGACAGCTCCATTCACAATTACCAAAACTTGGAGCAACCCAGGTGCCCTTCAGTAGGGGAATGAATAAACTGGTCCATCCAGACAATGGACTATTATTCAGCACTAAGAAATGAGCTATCAGCCATGAAACCACACAGAGGAAACTTAAATGCATATTGCTAAGTGAAAGGAGCTTATCTGAAAAGGGTACCTGCTGTATGATGCCAACTCTATGACATCTGGAAAAGGAAAAACAATGGAGACAGTTAAAAAAAAAAAATCAGTGTTAGCCAAAGGTGGTAGGGGAGAGACAGGGATAAATAGGTAGAGCACAAAGGATTTTTAGGGCAGGGAAAGTATTCCGTATGATACTGTAACGATGGACACCTGTCAGTATACACTTGTGCAAACTCACAGAATGTACACCAGGAGTGAGCCTAAGGTAAACCATGGACTTTGGGTGATAATAATGTGTCAGTGTAGGTTCATCAGTCGTCACTCTGGAGGGGGATGTTGACGGTGAGAGAGGTTATACACGTCAATCTTAAAAGTCCTCATCACACAAAAAAATTTTTTCTGTAACTATGTATGGGAATGGATGTTACTAAGACATACTGTGGTGATCATTTTGCAATGTATACAAATGTCGCATCATTATATCGCACACCTGCTAGTATAATGATATACGTCAATTATATCTCAAGTTAAAATATAGATAAATAAATTAGAAAAAAATCAAACACAAAAGAAGGCAGCATGGGATGCTAAGTAAAAGAAGTCAGACATCAAAGGTCACTTAGTATATGGTTCAGTTTATATGACATAACCAGAATGAGTAAATCCACAGACAGAAAGCCGACGGGTGCTCGCCAGGGTTTGTGGGGAGAAAGGGATGGGGAGTAACTGCTTAATGGGCACCGAGTTTTATTTTGGGATAATGAAAGTATTTGGGGACTAGACAGAGGTGGCAGTTGTACAACATTCTGAATGTGCTAAATACTGAACTGTCCACTTTAAAATGGTTAATTTTACGTTATGTGAATTTTACTTCAATGGAAGAGTAAGCTGGCAAAAAAAGTAATTAGCTCTAATTTTGTTTTCCTTCTGCTAGTCATATAAAGAAAATAACCAATGCTTATCCCTTGTAAGAACAGATGGAACAAACTCATTCCTCTACAGAGATACCAGAAGTCCCAGAATCATTTCAACCTTGCCCCTACCCAGATAACCTAGTTGCAATTCCATCTCGAAGTTTTGCTCCTTTGCCCTAATGTTCCTGAAAGCAAAGTTAAAATGCATGTTCATTTCTCATACTGCAGCTTGGTGTCAAAATCTCAGAGCTTAACATGTGTAACAATGAAAAGAGGGAAAATCCCCACAATACCCACTTTTAAGCCAAAATCTTCAAGTAATTATGATAATAAACCCCAATATTGCAGAGAAATTTAACCTGCAATCATTCATTTTAAAACTAATGTTTTTAAGATTTGACAATTTAAATGTTCCAAAGAATCTCTTCCCATGAAGGTTAAGGCCTATGTCATACCATGTCAATTTTTGAAAACAGGGAGGCAAACCCGCCTTGGCCTGGGTAAACATTTTATGTTTACGATCCCGTGATGTCCTTCCCCCCAGCCAATAAAAGGCAAAGGAAAGAAACACCATTCTTAATCTTAAAATTTCTACCACACATTTTATGAATATACAAGGCTTAATAATCCAGCTCTGGATTTCAAAACCTAGCCAACATGGTTACCACGTGCAACTTTAAAATCCAAGTTTCTGGAATTCAAGGTTGGATGAAGCCCTCACCTGACACAGGCACGACTGCACAAACACTTATGAGTATTCCTCCCCGTGAGACCCACAACCGTGACCATATTTCACGTGTGCAGCTAAAGCCGGATGAAAGCCATGTTCCAGGGAATGAAAGTTTACACATAGCATCTTGCACTTGGTAAAAAAGATAAATCATCCCAATTCTGACCCGCATATTCTGAAATACTCGATAAAGCTGAATGATCTGTCGTGACTTCCGGGTCCACTGACATTACCCTGAAAAGCTAGACATTAACTTGAACACTAGTTATCAGGAAATAGTTACCCTGCACCTCACCGTGCGTGGAGACTTCCACCTCCAGGACTTTGCCAACCATGGCCTCCTGTTCCTGTCCCGGACCTGTGCACCCTGGAAGAAGCCACGCCCGTGTTGCTCCCAGTCTCAAAGGCTTTCTTTACCTATGATGCTACGGGAAATGATTTTAGTGATTCTGTAACATTCCAGACCAAAGGGTGGATCTTCCTGAGTACATGCAACAGATGTCTTTTAATTGTCATCTTCCTTGCAGTTAGGATAACATCCAAGGAAGTTAGTTATGTCACGTGTTCCCTCAAGGAAAAAGGTCACTAGATATGCAGGAGAAAAGGAAAGCCAAGCCTGGGGAAGCCACAACCTGGTGGGCTATGGGAATGTGGAAAAAACCTTTCACGTGTCTTCTTCCACAGTGCCTCTGGTTCTCTCTGGAGGGCTTTTTGTATCTTCTTTACTGACTGGTTCCCTCTCCCTACCCAGTTTTGGCTTCACGGGACCCATCCTCGCCAAACAGACCTGAACTTCATTTGACTTTCCAGCTCCAGCAACCACTGACCCCTAGCAACTGCTCTGTCTTGAACAGTGTCTTGCGGCATTCTTTCTTCCCCAACTTTATTCAGGAATGATTGACAAATACAGTTATACATAATTAAAGTGTACACTGTGATGATCTGACATACACGTATACTGTGGAATGACTGCCAAGATCAAGACAGTTAACATCCATCTCTTCACATAGTTGACTCTGTGTGTGTGTGTGTGTGTGTGTGTGTGTGTGTGTGTGTGTGTGTGTGTGTGTGTGTGTGTGTGTGTATCATAAGAATGCTTAAGATCTACTCTCAGAGACTCTCAAGTATAAGATACCATATTATTAACCACAGTCACCATACTGTACACCAGATCCTCAGAACTACTATGTCTTATAAATGAATATTTGTGCCCTGGGGCACTCTTGTTGGCATAGTTCGTCTTTTGAGTCCATCTGCATCCGTGCCTCTGTTGGCAACTTATAGACACACTTCCTGATAGTGACGTGCACGGTCCAACCAGCTGAGAGGAGACAGAGGGTCATGTAACCCACCACCCACCCCGAAAGTGGTGTGGGTGGGGTGAGCAGTAATAAAATCTCAAATATCATTGCAAATAGTGACAGTTTTACTTCTTCCTTTCCAATTTGGATTCCTTTTCTTTCTTTCTTTTTTTTTTTAAATCTGACTGCTGTGGCTAGGACTTCCGATACTATGTTGAATGAAAGCGGCAAGGCTGGGCATCCTTGTCTTGTTCTTGATCTTAGACGAAATACTTTCATCTTTCCACCATTGAGTATGATGTCAGCTGTAGGTTTGTCATATATGGCCTTTATTATGTTGAGGTATGTTCCCTCTAGGCCCACTTTCTGGAGAGTTTTCTTTTCTGCATCTATTTCTTTTTCTGCATCTATTGAGATGGTCCTATGGTTTTTATTCTTCAATTTGTATTGGCATTTTTCACAGAACCAAAACAAATAATTTAAAAATTTGTATGCAAACACAAAAGACCCTGAGGAGCCAAAACAATCTTGAGAAAGAAGAACAGAGCTGGAGGAATCATGCTTCCTGACTTCAGACTATACTACAAAGCTACAGTAATCAAAACAGTATGGTTCTGGCACAAAAACAGACACATAGCTCAATGGAACAGAATAGAGAGCAAAGAAATAAACCCACGCACCTATGGTCAATTAATCTATGGCAAAGGAGGCAAGAATATACAATGGAGTAAAGACAGTCTCTTCAATAAGTGGTGCTGGGAAAACTGGACAGCTACATGTAAAAGAATTAAATTGAAACATTCTCTCACATCACATACAAAACTCAAATGGATTAAAGACCTAAATGTAAGACCAGAAACCATAAAACTCCTAGAGGAAAACATAGGTAGAACACTTTTTGACACAAATTGTAGCAATATTTGTTTGGATCCACCTCCTAAAGCAAGAGAAACAAAAGCAAAATTAAACAAATGGGACCAACTTAAACTTTCCTTTGCACAGCAAAGGAAACCATCAACAAAAAAAAAGACAACCTACTGAATAGGAGAAAAGATTTGCAAATGGTATGACCGATAAGAGGTCAATATCCAAAATATTTAAACAGCTCATACAACTCAACATCAAACAACCCGATGAAAAAATGGACAGAAGACCTGAATAGACAAAGAGGATTTTGATGTTAAGACCTGAATTTTCCAAAGAGGACATATGGATGGCCAATGGGCACATGAAAAAGGGTTTAACATTGCTAATCATCAGGGAAACGCAAGTCAAAACCACAACGAGATATCACTTCACATCTGTCAGAATGACCATTATCAAAAAGAACACAAACAAATGTTGCTGAGAACGTGGAGAAAAGGAAACCCTCATACACCCTGATGGGAGTGTAAATTGGTGCAGCTACTGTGGAAAACAGTATGGAGGTTTCTAAGAAAAACTAAAACTAGAATTACCATATGACCCAGCAATTCCACTCCTGAATATATATCCAGAAAAAACAAAAACACTAATGCAAAATGATACATGCACCCCAATGTTCACAGAGGCAATCTAAGTGTCCATCAACTATAGATGAATGGATAAAGAAGATGTGGTATAAATACACAATGGAATACCACTCAGCCATTTAAAAAAAGGAAATTCTGCCATTTTCAACAACATGGATGGACTTGGAGGGCATTATGCTCAGTGAAATAACTTACAGAAAGATAAATACTGTATGAGCTCACATGTGGAATCTAAAAAATACAACAAACTAGTGAACATAACGAAAAAAAAAGACTCACAGAGAAAGAGAACAAACTAGTGGTTACCAGGGGGCGGGGGAAGGGGGAGGGGCAATATAGGGATAGGGCAGTAAGAGGTACAAACTATTCTGTATAAAATAAGCTACAAGGATATATTGTACAATGTGGGGTATATAGCCAATATTTTGTAATAACTATAAATGGAGTATAACATTTAAAAATTGTGAATTAGGGCTTTCCTGGTGGCGCAGTGGTTGAGAGTCCGCCTGCCGATGCAGAGGACACGGGTTCGTGCCCCGGTCCGGGAAGATCCCACATGCCGCGGAGCGGCTGGGCCCGTGAGCCATGGCCACTGAGGCTGCGTGTCCGGAGCCTGTGCTCCGCAACGGGAGAGGCCACAACAGTGAGAGGCCCGCGTACCGCAAAAAAAAAATAAAAATAAAAATTGTTTATCCTAACCAGGACCAAAAGACCCATCAATATGCCAACAAAAAAAAATGAATGAACAAATATCACCTGAATCAAGAAAAGTAGAAAAATAATTCTGATCTTTAATACCATTCATTTTTTTCAGCTTATAGATTCATCTAAATTAGGTGGCGGGGCGAGGGGAGCTCTAGGCAGCAGCACGTTTTGGGGAAATGGAAGAATAGAACAGATGGTCTTATAGTCAGTATCTGATAGGTGGGCCACGTACATTCCTGTGTCAGAGAACCCGTGTATCATGATATTCTTGAACTTCAAGGAACTCCCAATCCAGCAGAGGAATCTAAATCCTCCATGAGCGTATCAAGTTAACTCTCTCTCTCTCAGACCCATGTGTATACACACACACACATCAGCTCTCATTACAGATTTATTGTTAACATGAACTCAGAAACGCAAGACATTTCATACAGTTGCTGTGAGCAAAGACATTTATTTTTAAAGCATCCAGCATGTGGTAAGAACTCAACAAATCCTGTCACTACCATCCACCTGAGAAAGAGACAACAAGGTAAACACCTATTGCTGGGTCAAAGACTTTCTATAAGCTAAAAGCCATATATAATCATATTGTTGAGTTTACTGTTTGTCCCAACTTTCTGAAAATATGCTAAGGGAGTTTTTATTAAAAAACTCTCCACAATGTCATCACCTCAGCATATTTAAAATATTTTTTGTGTGTTTTCTAACACATCCACACAGACCAGTTCAGACACTGGCCCCTCGTTTGTAGCATTCGTTTATAGCTAGGGCAGGTGACTACCCTAGCAACTGTGTGGGCTTTTCCTAAGGAGGTGTGTTAGGTGCCAGAAACCAAAAGACTACCCGACAGGCCCTGCTCTCAAGGAGGTCTGTTATAAGGGAATATTTCTAGATTTGTGTCTTCATTTATTGCTTCATTCCTGAGCACAGTCCATTTTCTACGATGTTTTCTGCAGCTTGACCATTTGTCATCATTAGATAACCCAGGGCAGCCTTTGTTTCAGGTTTACAGTATGGGATCTAAATTTGTGGCTCCAAACTACCATTTTTCTACGCCCACGTCATTCACGGTAAGTTCTAATGTCTTACTTGGGAGTAATTATTTGATATCAAAATAAACTCAACGTGTGAGCTGGCCATTTCTCAGCTGCCCTCAGGGTTTCTGCTTAAGGATCAGCGTGTTAACTTGGGCTCTAGTATTTGATGGGTTAAGCCCTCTCCCCAGATTTGCTGTTTCAGAATATACTATTGGCCTTTCTGGCCCATTTATTTTCCACGTGAATTTTAGAATCACAACAAGATTTCAATGAAGATGGGTTTTACTTTAGGGAACGGAAGCTTAAGGGGGAGGACTGAAGGGCACTGAAACATAGAAATAGAGAAAGTAACAAAACGGGTTCTCCCATCCCAATTTAATTAAGAAAGAAATAAATGGATACTGTGTAGAAGACTTTAATAGTCTGACATTTAGAAGAGTTGAAATTATCTGAAATACAGGTCCTGGCAGTAAAAGACTGAGCTCCTTTCTGACTGCATCCTGCCTGCAACAACTGGCTTCGACTGGTTCTAGTTCATTAAAAATAAAAGGGGGAAAATGGCTAATAGCAAAATCAAGAGGGTATCTTGGCTCTCAGTAATTTAATTCTAAATGTGAATAACATGCTTATTAAAAATGGAAGGTCACTCTTCCGAAACTTTCCCCAAAGGCACAACTGCCAAGTTGACTTCTGATGTCGTCTTTACAACAGTATTAATTCACTGACATAATAAAGCTGGCGAGGGAAAGCTTCGCGTTTGCCTCACAGAGGGAGCTGCCAGTGCCTGAGAGAGGACCTTGCACGTTTCCTAGAAAAGTGACCTGAAAAAATAAAAGTTAGCTTACATTAAAAAAAAAAAAAAAAAAAAACTGTCTTGATAAAGGGCTAAAAATGCTTTTCTCTGGCTTTTGGGAAAAGCCTACCAAACCGCTTCCCTAACTCTACCAACTCACAGATTCTGCTCTGTCTTCAGGCATCAGCAACAAAGCGTCCTACGTTCAGCGGTGCAGAGAGGGCTGGCCCAGGGTAAGCCCCCGGCGTCGGGTCTACCAGCAAGCTGGTCTGGAGAAAAGGCAGCACCTCCTCGGAGGTTCTCCATGGCAACCGCTGAAAGGCACCTGGCATGAAAGCCGGCCTGCAAAGCATGACCTGGCAGCAAACTCTGATGAAATGAAACGTGACCACTAAATGCTTGTGGATCTTAACTTGTCTCAAGTTCCAGACTGGGACAGAAGGTTGAAACCTGCTATGATCGTAAACCGCACAATCGATAGTTTTTAGAAAGAACTTTTTCTACCTAGGTTGCCGAGGGTCATCTGCTCCGCCTGTCTAAGGATCACCACGTCTTGCAGACCTGCCCCCGGAGACTCACGGGCTCTCCCAGATCCTGAAGGGGCCACCCCCCAGGTCCCACAACCTGGACAGGGAAACCGTCTGTGAAACAGCTTTTAATGAAATGGATCACTCATTCAGTTTTTTTTACCATTCATCTTCCTTTATAAACTTTCCTCCTATAATATATCCTTCTGCCTTTAATTTTTCACAAGTACCAAAAGTAATAACGATGTAATAACGTCAACTCTTCCATAGGTATCAATGCCCTTCATCCACAGGTCACCAGGACAGACTGTAGTAGCTCATGGGAATCAGGGGACCAGCAGGCTAAGGGAACTTGGCGAGGGGGGAGTTCCGAAACAGATGTATAGGAGGGGCTTATGACCGATCTGGGTTCTGTTAGGTGATTTGGGGAAAGGTTCACGGAAGCGTGAGTTTACTCTGGATTGGGAGCTGTCGGAAAGCAGAGGCAAATCTATGATTGGGGGTCTTGGTAATTTTATCGACAAGATGGAAAGACCAAAGTGAGGGACGATCTTCAACAGGCAAAGCAGAGCAGTCCCCTGTGTCAGCCAGGGGAGGAGAGCACATGCTCACATCTGTGGCTTGGACATTGGTAATTCCTCACGTGTATCTGCCTATATGGTCAACTTGCAAATCTGCAAACATTTTTCAAATAATACAACTTAGGGAATCTTTAACGAAAGGCAAGTAACTGTCTGCCGAAGTGGCCAATCAGTCGTTCAACCAGCTGTGACGCACGAAGACGATGGTCTGCACACCCATGCCCGTGGTGGGAGGTCAGGGGGTCCCACACATTCAGGTGCCTCTGTCGGTTCCCAAGCCTCCCCTGAATTCAGGACTCCGAGCCATAAAACTGAAATCTTTTCGAAGGCGATAGGGTCAGTGGAACATGAAAGAACAGGAGAACCAAACCTTGAACCCTGACAAGGGAAACGTCACTAAAAGGCAAAAGACATGCATCCCAAACATATTACAGAACGGCACCTGCTACCTCCGGGTCACGTCTGACTTGGAGCAATTGCTCTACAGAGAAACTCTGAACGAGGCTACATATTAACTCACACAGCAGGTGTGTCCCAAATAACCAAGACCAGGCATCCCACAATAACCTTAACTAGTCCACCCGGGTCATTTGACTCAGAGATTCTAGTAACATCACGGGTTATCGTCAGTGTTTGTGTGCTACGTGCAACATAAATGTTTTCTTCCCATTTCAGAGACTGTCAGCTGAGAGCTTTAAGCCTGGATCTAATCTACAGACCTGATTCATTTCGGCCATGCAGTACTCCTGAAACATCATTTCCAACATGTCAAAATCAAGAGGTTTTATGTAAAGATCTAGATTTCTGCCTTCTTTTGAAAAATCAGGTTTTGGGACAGTGGCCCTGAATTCCTACATGAAACAAATGGTCGGCACTGGTTAGTGGCTGCTCCCTTAGGAGGAGAAGGCTCTGCCTTGGTGACAGTCCCCACCTGGCCACCACATTCACGTATGTCACCATCCCACCCCATAGGCATCGGAGCCTGTGAAACAGAGCAGGACCCTACGGGGCCTTCCCAGGACAGCCCACACCCACAGCCCGGCAAGCCCTACCCCTCCCTGCTCCTTGTCTGTAGACAAATTTTAGTCAGAGAATAAATTTAATCAGAGAAATGAAAACATACGAAAACGAAGGAAAAATGGTCAGGACAAAACAAAGAAATAATAGTTCAGTCATTAAACAAATGACCTTGACCTTCAGTTCCTCCTCAAGGGCTACAGATAATACTCTGAGCCCTGTCCTGTGAGCTGTCTTGTAGATACAGAAACCCTCACCAGATGGAAGAAGTTAACTACGTGATGACCAGACTGGAGCCATGACAGAAGCTGCCACAATTGCGAGAACTGGCCTCAAGGAAATGGGCACAAACCGACCCTGGAACTGCAGACTAACTACTTAAAACAATCAAGATGACGCTGATCAGACCACCAGCTACCAATTTCAGGATGACTGTCAGAGCTGAATGCCGTGTCTGCAGGCAGCCCCCTCCCTCCACCTACACACCCCTGAAGCTCCCCTTTAAAAGCTCTCAACCTCTGATTGGCTGGGACGGGGGGGAGTTGGCCTTAGACACGAGTCTGCCTTCTTCCCAGGTTGCCAGCCTCCTGGATAAAGAAACCTCTCCTTTCTACCAACACTTGCCTCTCGATATTGGCTCTCGAGTGGGGAGCAGCCGGACGGACCTGAGTTCAGTTAACATTTGCTACTCCCGCTTTACAGAAAGAGACACAAAGTCGGTTTCTAGGATGGGGGGGAGTGTGCACATCAAACTGCACTGCTTCTAGGACTTAGTCGTTCTCAACACCCCACACGTCTCCAGACGAGGCATCTGGAAGAGACAAACATTTCCTGCTCTGTGTTCCCACTTCGGTTTCCTGACCTGAAGTCCACAGCTTGATCCTCAATTCATTTTACGTGGTTTTCTGGGGTTAAAAAACAAGTGTAGGGCTTCCCTGGTGGCGCAGTGGTCGAGAGTCCGCCTGCCGATGCAGGGGACACGGGTTCGTGCCCCGGTCCGGGAGGATCCCACATGCCGCGGAGCAGCTGGGCCCGTGAGCCGTGGCCGCTGAGCCTGCGCGTCCGGAGCCTGTGCTCCGCAACGGGAGAGGCCACAACAGTGAGAGGCCCGCGTACCGCAAAAAAAAAAACAAGTGTAGCTTCCACACTGGCTTTTTCCCAACCTCCTTAGATACTTTCAATTCTGAAGTAATGAATAAAAAATACTTTAATACAGGTTATGAATTTCAGTAAGCAGAATCCATTGGGACTTTTAAGGAAAGAAAAACCAAAATAATTGCGCAATTCACTAAGAATCAATTAAGTCAGCATCCTGGTTGTAAGTGAAGGCTACATGTTAGGGACTGCTTCATAGTAACGTAGGCTAACATCGGGGTGCTCGTGCTTTGGCAGATACAATCCATACCTGTACACGCGTGGGCCTATTAGTCCTCGTAGCTTTCTCGGGGTACTGTGTTATCCCCACTTTACAAATAAAGAAACTGAGGCCCAGCATGTTTAAGTAACGGGCTCCAGGTTACACAGGACGGAGCCAGGATTTCGACCCAGGCACTGACTCTGCCTGTGACTTCCTGCGTCCTATTTCCTATTCCATTTATTGAGAGACTCTTGGAACTAACAAGCGCTGTTGCACTTGGAAGCAAGAGCTTGCTCATCAACAGATGCTGAAATCAAGTGACCTAAACCTTGACGTCCTACTGGCTGGTAAAATGGCTGGCACTCCCAATTCTTTCAGCCTGTATGGACACAAATATTTCTAAAACAAATGTAAATTACGTGGGGTACCCGCCACATTCCCTACAATCACGTTGAGCAAAGATTCATTTAAACTACAGGAAGTGGACAGTCAACTAACGATGTTGCAGGATCTGATCATAGACTGTTTCCTCCAGCGATCTGTTTGGGGTTGTGAGCTTGGGGAACACCACGTGGACGCTACGGACCTGAGGGATCTGTGCCCAGTTAGTGATGTCAGACAGCTGCTGTCCCCCACCCCCAGCTGTGTCTCACTCCCCACCGTGAGGGGTCACTGCACTGGGGAGTATTTCATGTCACAAGTGCACAACGTCACTCTCTCCCGGCAACCCCAGTGCACCCCCGATGGTGTTTGACGGCAACAATACTAATTCTCTGAATGAGGTCAGGACATCCACTGAAGAAGCAAGGATATGAGCCCACTGTCAGGGTGACAGACTGTCTCGTCACCATGTAAGATAAGAGACACTCCCGATTCTTCCGCCCCCAGATACCACTTGTAAAACACTCAGGTTTCACAGAGAGGTTAATACCTTCCACCCATTTGCATTCCCCCAACCCGCTGCTCTGTAAATCAGGCAACTGCAAACCTGGGACTGGGGCCAATTTTGGAGGCTTTTCTTGAGCACAGTGGGGTGCCAAAAGGTACCCACAGAGAGCACGTATCTGCTGAAAACACCTCGGGTTCACGGCATCATCAAAACACATGCCAGTGACAAGTATGTCATCGAACCACCTACAGGGCGTCACCTGCAAAGAGCCTTAAAAGGGGGCCCCAGGGACAAAGGCAAGACACAGGGATTCGACCGTCTACAGCTACAACCCCGGGGCAGAGACTAAGGGCAGGACAGAGCTCTCCCAGGAGAAGGTCTGCCACCCCAGGGAACCACACAGAGGGTGGGATCCCCACATTCTCAATCTTGCACAAGTGACTCAGCGCAGTGGCTTCACATGACGGTGACTATTTTCAAAACTCTGCCACGGTCTTTAGAAGCAATTCACTAGAAAGTACAAGTAAGCAAAACAGACTGCTTTCTAGTCACCCCTGAAAACAGTTTTGTTGGATTTGAGGCCAAGAACAATTCCTAAAGTACACTCCCTGCTGCCTCATCCTCAGGGTACAGAGGGGGGAAAGCAAATGTCACCACCTTCCCCCTACTTCCCTTTTCAAGTCCAGCTCCTCGGGATTGGAAGGTGCCCCAACGGTCAGTGCTGAGTTCATGGCTGTTGATGTCTCACAGTTTGTCATAGCTATTTTGTGACTCTTGATACTATATATTTTTACAAAAAAACAGTAAGAAGATGGTATCTTCTGGAGAGCTATGAACATTTGGGTAAACTCCAAATAGGAAATACCTAGAAGAAAGAATTTACAAATTTGGTGGCTGGCGGCATCACGGGGTCTGCACACGCACATCGAAACGTTGTGACATCATTCATGTGAACTGAGTCTTGTCATCAGTAATATTCTGTAGAAGGACTTTGCACATTATAAAATTTAATCAGTCCATTCATATGATTTGACCTCTGCCCTGTAACAGGCAGGAATCTAGCTGGAGACACAGCAGGGAGTTTTTTTTTTAAAAAAAAAAAAGCCCTGCCTCTGGCCAGGGAGAATATTTAATATTAATTTGCTCAAGATAGAGGCTTTCAGAATCCCAAGATATTCCTATCCCATCTCCCAAGTCCACTCCCCCAATCCCATGTTTCACCTTCTGCATCTTTCCTGCCAATCCCCAAGGTCTCAGCCCTGCACCTCCACCATTCCACGACCCTGGCACCACTGTGTCCCCTCCATCCACCCTCCAGGCGTGCAAATCTGGACAGGAGGCGTCACTGGGAAGCATCCTCCCTGCTTAGAGCCTTCTGCAAAAGCTCTATTTGCAATTAGCTGTGTATCGAGGTAGCTTGCATGTCTGCCTTCCCCTAAGCCATGAGACCCCTGAGAAGAAGAGGCTGGCCACTTCTTTTTATTCTTCTCCAAGGCTGAGAGCCTCTGGTAATAATGGCAACTCTGTTTCCAACAGGGCAGGGGTCTTGGTCCATGGAGCGAGCAAAGCTTCATCTGCCGCTGCCCATCGCTGCCCATCGCTGCCCATCGCTCGCATCACCTCCTGAACCATCCCCAGCCCCCCTTCCCAGTCCGTGGAAAAACGGTCTTTCACGAAACCGGTCCCTGGTGCCAAAAAGGTTGGGAACGGCTGTGATAGGGGTTGTGAAGACACTACAATTTCTACACAAAGGCAAAATGCAAAATTGGAGCGAGCATGGCTGATCAAGGCTTCCGCCAGCCCGGCTCAGCCCAGCTTTGCAGCCTTCTCACACCCCAGCAGATAGCTTTCCCCAAACCACAGAACAGAAGTTACTCTTCGGAGAATTACAAGGATTCCATGCTGAACTAAGTTTGCAAAACCCCGGATGAAACCAATTACAGCGGGTTTCTTGGCAGGGGGACATCTCAGAGACCTCAGCACAGTCGTGTGATTAGAGAATCTCCAACAGGAGAATCGGGACATGGCACCCACAAATCCCCCCAGCCACAATCACTCTTTCTCAAGGCGCACCTGCTCACAGCCTGCAGCACAAATACCTAGCAGGACACTCCCCACATGACGGCAATTTCCTTTAAGGAAGAGTTCCTCCCGCCACGTTTTTCCCCCGTGCTTTCTCTCCAATTCATTTTTTCAGACATAACCCTCCCCAATTTTAGCCCACTTCTGTCCCGCATCCCCCCTTATTTCCACAGCCCTCTGTATGTCTGCTTATGAGTCTGCACTTTTAAAATGTTACGTGGGTCCCCCTCCCTTGAACTGAACTTGGTGAACGTGGCGATGTGGGCTTGTCTCCCCAGCACAGAGCAAAGCCCCCCTACCACGTAGTAAAGTTGAGTAAAAGTTGACAAACACTAGTCAGAAACAGCACACACACAGCAATGCAAATTCACTTTCTTCCTAGTTTTGCTCCTGGTACTTTTTTTTTTCTTGCAGTACACGGGCCTCTCACCGCTGTGGCCTCTCCCATTGCGGAGCACAGGCTCCGGACGCGCAGGCTCAGCGGCCATGGCTCACGGGCCCAGCTGCTCCGCGGCATGTGGGATCTTCCCGGACCGGGGCACGAACCCGTGTCCCCCGCATCGGCAGGCAGACTCTCAACCACTGTGCCACCAGGGAAGCCCACTCCTGGTACTTTTTAAAAATTATCAGTAGAAGGAACATTCCTCAGAGAAACTTCTGGACATATTTTGCTGCTTCTTAAAAAAAAAAAAAAGTGTTAGCAAATGACTGGGTAATTGTATTTTTTGTGTTTACAGCTTCCAAACCAATGGCTAACCATGATGGTAAGTGTCAATGAGGTGAGTCTTAATAGTCCTAACTTCCCCAGGAGACCTATGCTGGTCAGAGAACAACGAGTTAAAATCGTAATTCTGGGGCTTCCCTGGTGGCGCAGTGGTTGAGAGTCCGCCTGCCGATGCAGGGGACACGGGTTCGTGCCCCGGTCCGGGAAGATCCCACATGCCGCGGAGCGGCTGGGCCCGTGAGCCATGGCCGCTGAGCCTGCGCGTCCGGAGCCTGTGCTCCGCAACGGGAGAGGCCACAGCAGTGAGAGGCCCGCGTACCGCAAAAAAAAAAAAAAAAAAAAAATCGTAATTCTATGTCAACTTGAATAGATGCAGAGGCGGCAAGTGGAAGAAGGGCACGGCACAGGTCTTCTTTCCAATGTTTTCCACTGAAAACAAAATGCAAAAAGCACTACCACAGGACACAGCAGCAAAAGCAAACCAAACATAGCCTTATTTTCAATATGCCACTATTTGGTACGGGAGAATTTGAAAGAAAACATCAGTTCCAACTTCCTACGAGAGTCTTAAGAGATCGTTGTAGTCATAATTGAAAAGCCTTAAGAAAAACTACTTCATTAAAATTTGAATTTTTGTTATAGTTTAGATGTAGCTTGAGTTTATGATGTGTTAGAATTTTATTTCTGAATGATCACTTTATAGGGCAGACAAACTGAACACACAACTCCTAACAGCACTTCCTGTCGTCGAAGCAGAATGTCGCCATTTTAAAGGGCTAGAGACTTAGTATTTACCTTTTAGAAATGATTAATATTCATGAGTCCAATTGATTTGATGCCTACTCCATCAGGAGCACAGTTCCCAACTGTAGAGACAGTCCCCAGAGAAAACCTGACGGCTTTCCTGACAGCTCATTTGGAGACGCCGTCTACTGAAACATCTGGAGCTAAAAGTAGAGACAGCGCAGGTCCGTGTCGAGCCTGACTGAGTTAATCCTTTCAGCTCTTACATTTTCTGGTGAAGTTTTGTAGATTTTGAGAGACAGCGTTCAAGTTCGTTTTTTCTTGACCGCTTTTAATATTCAAGTGTTTTTTCCATCAACAAAAGGTACTTGCAAGGTACTTTTCACTAAGATCTTGATTTAGCTGATGCTACATTACATCCAATTTACCCACACCTCAATTCCTGGGATGCAGAACTTTCCCAAAGACAAACTGACATCAAGTGGCTATCACATCATCATCATCATCATCACTGTGACCACTGTCATCTTACTGCTGTCATTGAAAGGGCAAAGTAAGAAATTAATTTTGATGCCTACATCTAAGATCTGTAAGAAGACAAAGAGGTGATCGCGCTCACGCGCTCTGATGCGTTTCATATTCTCGTTCTCTCTCTCCCTCTCCCTCCTACCCCGTTCTCTGGAAAAAAAAAAAAAAAGTCAAGGCTGTAACTCAAACCACTGAGTCTGGTGATAGATTTTATCCGTGCTTCATTTTTAGAAATCATACTATAGGATGAATTCCCTTAGAAGCAATGAACGTGGAATATACAATGAACACTCCAGGAAGCAATGAACTTCTCTACATGCCACACTGAAGGAGAGGGCGTTACTTACCGGGCGTGAACATTCGAACCTCAATCTTGACTCTATTTGTAAAAAGGAGCGCGCTCGGCCAGATCAACGTCGATCTCTGAAGGGTATCGTAACGGATGTCACCAGGCTCAAGAGGAATCTAACTTCATCTTTCTTTGCTAATGGAGATAAGTAGAGCCTTGAGCAAACCAATCTGCAGGATGCCCCTTCTTCATTCAATACTTTGGAAATCAGTCAAACATTCTCAGACACTAAATATACCCCCCCATGACTCAGCGCTTTCACTTAAAAGGTTGAATTATAAACAACTGATCACCTAAGCATAAAAGCATCACCACCGTCAGTAGCAGATAAACCGCGCGACTCTGAGAGTGTCTTCCGGAACCTCCTCCCTGGGGAAGTGACAACAACCTGGAAGCTAAGCAGAGGACCCCACTTCCCCCGAGAAGAGCAGCTCCCCACTTGAGCTGGAGACTCAAGAAGGCCCCGCGGGACTTCCCTGGTGGCACAGTGGTGGTTAAGAATCCACCTGCCAATGCAGGGGACACGGGTTCGAGCCCTGGTCCGGGAAGATCCCACATGCCGCAGAGCAACTAAGCCTGTGTGCCACAACTACTGAGCCTGCGCTCTAAAGCCCACGAGCCACAGCTACTGAGCCCACGTGCCACAACTACTGAAGCCCGCGTGCCTAGAGCCTGTGCTCCGCAACAAGAGAAGCCACTGCAATGAGAAGCCCGCGCACCGCAACGAAGAGTAGCCCCTGCTCACCGCGACTAGAGAAAAGCCCGCGCGCAGCAACAAAGACCCAACGCAGCCAAAAATAAAAATAATTTTTAAAAAAATCTGAAAAAAACAAAAAAAAGAAGGCCCCTCCTCACGGAAGACATAGATGCCCACTCTTCCTCCGAATCTCTGCTAAATGAAAGCTGCTCTCCACAGGGCTGCCCCCATACAGCCCAGGATTCCACCATCCATCTACCCCGTTTCTCCCCTCCCCCCCTCAGTGAGTCAATCCCGTGCTGTGACCTCATCCACGGCCTGCAGAAGCCAACCAGGTACAAGACAGCGTGAGGTGAAGGACAGGAGCTTTAGGGCAAAAACCAGGTGAGCTGTGAACAACACACAAAGCTGGAAGAAGTGGAGAGATGATACCTATGTTGACGGTAGCAGCATTTTCTAAAAGCTCTTTCAAAACACTGTAATAATGTTCCACAGCCACTATAAGGTAAATCGGCCTCAGCTGAGAAAGTATCATGCACAGGACAGGTACAGCCTTGGTCCTCCCCTGCTTGTGAATGAAGCAGTATCCACCAGGTTACTCTCTTCCCATACAAGCAGCAAGGTTTTTCTTTGAGAGTCGATATCATCATCAACCAGCACTGGACAAAAGGACGCTGCATAAACAGAAAGTTTAGATGATATCAAATACAGAAGCCTCTTCCTCACATCAACTTAGGACCAAAAATATAAACGTATCATGGAGGGGACCTAAGCACATGACAGTTACCAGCAGGTAGAACTGTCTCAGGTCTTTAAAAAAATATTCTAAATCGACACTGTCCTATATGGTAGCTACCAGCCACACATGGTTAGTTATACATAAATTCAATAAAGTAGAAAGTTCAGGTCCTCAGGCGCACTGGCCACACGTGACTAGAGGTTGCCATGGTAGTGGACAACTCAAGTGAGCATCTCCATCCCTGCAGAATGGGGCACTGCCACTGTAAGTTCTGAAGACAAGTTTTTCCCCATGGAAAAAATCACATATATAGTATGTGATTGATGCTTGGGGAAAGTATTTCGCTTGCTGGGTCAGAAACTGAAAAGGAAACGGCACTAAGCTCTCTCAGTCTGAAAACCCACTGTCAACAACTCAAGATGAGTTTGTTTTTTGCAGAAATAGACACATAGATGTAGAGAAAAAACTTATGGATACCAAGGGGGGAAGGAGGGGTGGGATGAACTGGGAGATTGGGATTGACATATATACACCACTATGTATAAAACATACAACTAATGAGAACCTACTGTATAGCACAGGGAACTCTACTCAATGCTCTGTGGTGACCTAAATGGGAAGGAAATCTGAAAACGAGGGAATATATGTATACATGTAACTGACTCACTTTGCTGTACAGCAGAAACTAACAGCATTGTAAAGCAACTATACTCCAGTAAAAGTGAATTTAAAAAAATAAAGCAGAAGAAACAACTTATACAGACATGTTACCTAAATCGAGATAAGCAAAGGAATATAGAAGTCTAACAGAAAAAAGAAAAAACAACTCAAGACGCAAATGCTGTAATTAAGTTACAACAAGAGAGGCCCCTCACGGCGAAGGCTGTGGCCTTCAGCACAGTCAAAGGCCCCTGAACAAGACTTAAGCCCCAGGAAATTCTCCAAGTCAGTCCCCGAAGCAGTCACTGCTCTTGTAAATTAAAATGAAGGAAGAGAAGTAGAACTCTAAGGACTTCTCAATAAATGATGCAGTGGCCTTTGGTATGTCTAGCGTGTTCATAAACATCCTGCTTGTCAGCTAATCAGATTGCCCAAGCTCTCAGTCATCACTACATCTGTCTGATTATCACCGACGCCTATTACTAAGAAGCATATTTGACACGTGTCAACATAAGGGCTGCATGCAGACTTCCTGCAGAGCCATTTCCTCCAGGAAATATCTGGAGGAGTTTTCTATCCACTGGAGGACATAAAACGCAGCTGGCTGCATGGGCAAAGCACAGCTCCATCACTTAAAATCGTTAGCCTGGAGCTAAGCTTCACCCATGCGGGATGAACACGGGTGCGTGTAAAATGAGGATTAGGGCCGCGGCATATCAGCCAGGAAACTGACACTGGGAAGTCAGTGTCGCACCAAATAAACGTCATCAGATAAAGAGGGAAAGGGCTTAGTGTCCCCTGACTGGCCATCTCTACGGAGACCTGCCACTTCTATTGGACACATGACCGTAACTGGACTGCGCGTTTTCGCCAGTGGGTCTGTGTGAGTTATAAGTTGTTCTGTGAACATATGATTTCCCACTAATTGTGAGCAAAACTAAAACACTTCAAGGCCACAAAATTAAACCTCTGAACCACCTAGCTTTGGCTTCATGTGACCATATGGTCTCAATTCACTTAGAAATAAAACATTAGAAGGCAAGCACCAAAACATCCTAGGCATGGTTTCCCCTCCCAGTTGCTTGTTCAGGGAAGGAAAAAAAGAAAAAGTTGTCTTTAACACAATGAGGGTGGTGTGCAGGTCTATGATAGAATAACAGGAATGGCTTTCTTGGAAAGGAATTGCCAACACAAAGCTTTCAGTACTATAAATACATCACCCTTTCTAAGGCCGTTGATTTTGCCATAAAATTAAACTGTGGCTGCCACGTGAACTGCAATATTACATTACCCCTTTTTCCCCACATCTTCAATTCTCTCTCAAATATCAAAATAATAAAAATAGTAGTATACAAGTTGTCATAGAAAGAAGACCAATTTACGTTGTATGTTAAGCCAGCATTTCTTCTGTTGAGGTCAGGGGTTTTATACTGGAAAAGAGAAGCCACAGTGGCCTAAACAGAGAGATGAACCAGGGGGAAAGCCTGTGGGTGGAAAGGAGAAAAGAGATTTGAACACAAGAGGACACTCTGATAGGCCCTGCCGTCTAGTCTATACTACCTCCTTCACGCCAGAAGGTAGTCTCTCCAAAAGCTACAGTCAATTTCAGCACATTAAACATATCATCCGGCCTAATGCAAAACAGCTGGCAGCTCTTCAAATAGCAAATGAAACAGAGTAAGGATGTTTATGTTTTGAGCTGTTACTTCAAAGTGAAAGAATATTCCCAAAGAAGATCAGAAGTAATTTATGAAGACTACTACAAGATTGAGTGACTAGGGCTTCCCTGGTGGCGCAGTGGTTGAGAGTCCGCCTGCCGATGCGGAGGACACGGGTTCGTCCCCCGGTCCGGGAGGATCCCACATGCCGCGGAGCGGCTGGGCCCGTGAGCCGTGGCCGCTGAGCCTGCACGTCCGGAGCCTGTGCTCCCCAACGGGAGAGGCCACACAGTGAGAGGCCCGCGTACCGCAAAAAAAAAAAAGATTGAATGACTGATTAAGGAAAATAATTTAGCATGAATTTAAAAAATAAAAGGCATCCAAATCAGAAAGGAAGGAGTAAAACTGCCACTATTTGCAGGTGACGTGATATTATATATAGAAAACCCTAAAGATTCCAGCAAAAAACTGCTAGAACAAACTAATTCAGTCAAGTTGAAGGACACAAATCAATACACAAAAATCTGTTGCATTTTTATACATTAATAAAGAACTATCAAAAACATAAATTAAGAAAACAATCCCATTTACAACTGCATCAAAAAGAATAAGATGTCTAGCAATGAATTTAACCAGAGGTGAAATACCTGTACACTGAAAACTGCAAGACATACTGAAAGAAATTAAAGAAGACACAAATAAATGGTAAGATATTCCATGCTCATGGATTTGAAGGATTTATATTGTCAAAATGTCCATACTACTGAAAGTGATCTATAGAGTCAATGTAATCTCTATCAAAATTCCAATGGTATGTTTCACAGAAGTACAGAAAAAAATACGTAAAATTTCTATGGAGCCGCAAAAGACGCTAAATAGCGAAAGCAATCTTAAGAAGAACAAAACTAGAAAACAAAGCTCTCTGATTTCAAACTTCATTACAAAGCTATAGTAATCAAAACAATGTAGTACTGACATAAAAATAGACACAGAGATTAATGAACAGAACAGAGTCCGGAAATAAAACCATGCATCCACGGTCAATTAATTTATGACAGAAGATCCAAGAATATACAATGGGGAAATGACAGTCTCTTCAATAAACGGTGTTGGGAAAACTGGACAGCCACAAGCAAAAGAATGAAACTGGACCACTATCTTATACCATATACAAAAACTAACTAAAAATGGGTCAAAGATTTGCATGTAAGACCTGAAACCATAGAACTCCTAGAAGAAAACAGGCGGTCAGCTCCTTGACATCAGTCTTGGTGATGAGTTTTTGGATTTGACACCAAAAGTAAAGGCAACAAAAGCAAAAAGAAGTGGGACTACGTCAAACTAAAAAAACTTCTGCACAGCAAAGAAAAGCATCAACAAAATGAAAAGGTAATACACCGAGAGAAAATATTTGCAAATCATATCTGATAAGGGGTTAATATCCAAAATATATAATGAACTCATATGACTCAACAGCAAAAAAAAAAAAAAAATCCAATTAAAAAATGGTAGATGACCTAAATAGACATTTTTCCAAAGAAGACATACAGATGGCCATCAGGTACATGAAAAGATGCTCCACATCACTAATCATCAGGGAAATGCAAATCAAAACCACAATGAGAGATCGCCTCACACCTCTTAGAATGGTTATCATCAAAAGGACAACAAATAACAAGTGCTGGTGAGGGTGTGGAGAAAAGGGAACCTTCGTGCACTGCTGGTGGGAATGTAAATTGATACAGCCACTACTTAAGACAGGATGGAGGTTCCTCAAAAAATTAAAAACTGCAACTACCACATGATCCAACAATTCCACGTTGGGCACCTATCTGAAGAAAACAAAAACACGATCTCAAAACGATACGTGCACTCCCATGTTCACTGCAGTGTTATTTACAATAGCCGAGATATGCAAGCAACCTAAATGTCCACTGACGGAGAAATGAATAAAGGGAATGTGATATATACATATGTATATATGTGAATATTATACACCCATAAAAAAGGAAATCTTGCCATTTGCAACCACATGGAATCTTAAACAAAAAGACCTCACAGATACAGAGAACAAATTGCTGGCGGCCAGAGGTGGGGTGGGGAGGGGAGTGAGGTGTGGGCAAAATGGGTAAAGGGGGCCTAAAGGTATAAACTCTAGTTACGAAATACATAAGTCCTGGGGATGGAATGTACAGCAGTGACTATAGGTAATAATACTGTATGTATATCTGAAAGTTGCTAAAAGAGTAGCTCTTAAAAGTTCTCATCACAAGGAAAAAGCATTGTGACTATGTCAGGTGATGGATGTTAACTGCACTTATCGTGGTGACCATTTCCCAAGGAAAAAAAGCGTCTCTCTACCCCCAGCCACCACTACCAGGCTCTATCTCTGTAGTCCACGCTGGCAAATACACTGCACTGTTTTCACTTCTCCCTGCCTTTGTTCACCCTGACTCCTATCGTCTGAATACCCTTTCTTCCCTTCCTAATTCCAGTTGGGCAACACTACCTGTATCAGTCAGCTCCAGCTGCTGTAACCAAGTGCCACACACTGGGCGGCTTACACAACTGAAATCATCGTCTCACATGTCTGGAGGCTAGAAGTCCAAGGTCAAGGTGTCGGCAGGGTTGGTTCCTCCAGCGGCTGTGAAGGAGGGTCTGTTCTAAGCCCTCCTCATGCTTCTGCTGGCCTCAGGGCTCCCCAGTGTGAAACTGTGTCTTGACACTGCTTTCTCTCTGGGGTGTCCGGGTCCACATTTCCCATTTTCATGAGGACACAGTCATACCGGATTCACGCCCTTCTGATTACTCCTGCCAAGGCCCCATGTCCAAATAAGGTCACACTCTGAGGGATTGGGCGTTAGGGCTTTTATTGGGAGACATGATTCCACCCTCAACACTACCTCTTCTGCCGTATCTTAGTGTAAATATTACATCAAAAACACCCTGACCCCTCATCCGATCTTGGGTGTGATACTCTCCCCCGCAGGTGACCTTGCTGTGGCTTGTGACTCACCAACCTGTACCTCTTCTATCATGTTTATCCTGACTGGTCTGTCGCTCTCACTAGCCCATGGTCGTCTTGAGGACAGGGTTGACCTGGTCAGCTGTGGAGCCTGTCCCTGGGCCCCAAGAAAGTCCTCACGGCAGGAACACATGGCTACACACTGTGGTGGCCTTCAAGTCCAGACATCGTTTGACTCAAACTTATTTTTTTAGAATAGCTAATTACATCATCAAAAAGAACAGAGGTTAATTTCTTTTAAATTAAGACTAGTAAAAATGCTATCACGAAGGCATAGGTGACATCAAGTGTCTTTTCTTGCTACAAAAATTGAAAACATAATTTTTTTTCCCCTAGGTGCAATGTGACCCAGTTGACTGGGATGGAGAAGGCAGGGGGAAATGCGTCCTCTCCTCCGGCAAGGCCGCTCTAGCCTTCAGCGCAGCGACGCACGCTCCGTCCTGTTGGATTCAGACGCGACCAGGGCTGGTGATGCCACCCAAGCTCACAAAGTTCTAGGAGTCAAGATGCAAGTGTATTACCTGGCAATAAAGTGCTACCTGTCAAATGGGCCAAGCATACGGCTTGAGCTGACCCAATTAGCCAAGCTTGTCTATCAGAAGGCGGCCTGGTGAACTTGGATTCAGGATACAAGGGAACGTCCTCCTATAATTTAAACGTTTAACGGCATCAGACGGTGTGGCTAGGTCTGTGAAGGACCTCCACAAAGCGTGGCCGGACCCTCCTGGGCACCTCCCTTTGCTTGATTCAAACATCCATGCTATCGGCCTCTAAGGACCCTTATCGTTCTTCCTTTTATACCAACTTTTTTCTCTTTGCTTTTTTTTTTTCCTTAATGTTAATTCCTCCAGTCACGTTACAGTAAAGGCCCACTAGCCCAGGAGCCATTCATTCTCGTTAAGAGAATGTCACACAACTTTGCTTTGATCCTTTGTGTTAATCACACCACATTTTCTAGAATTCAAGTTCTAGAATGTCTAGGATACTCCTGCCTCCTTCTGTGTCCTACAAGGGCCCCACGTGACCTGCTTCTGGTGCCTTAAGGCACCTTCTATGTCCTTTATACCCTTTTATTCCCTGTTGCCTAAAATTGCACCCAGCACCTAGTAGGTGCTCAGTAAATTTATTCAACCGAAGAATTCAACCTCTTTTAAGGAGCATCCAATCTTCATCTCTTGAGCTTGGATTGGAAAATCAAAATCACTGTAGATTCGATTTTGACTGTAATACATCTGAAATCTCAGAATAGCTAAGATACAGTTTCTAAGATTAAAAAAAAAACTGGAACCAGGAGAGCCAGTGTCAGCAATTCTACTTAGTTGTGTGACCGTCGATAAGTCACTTTTGAGCCTGATACCTCTGTGTGTGAGATGGAGACAGAGCTGCTGGGAGGGTTAAATCAAAAGAACTGAGTTATGTACCAATGTGTGCTCTTTGGTTCATAAGTCATTTAATTTCCAGTTACCTGGAGATCAACCCAACATTCAAAGTAAGAGTCCAGTGATTCAAGAGACCTTGGCTTTTTCCAAGCATGCGATGGAATGAAGGCTCAGATCTCCCTTCTTAGGAGAGGAGCAGCAACCCACACGAGCTCCAGGGCAGCAAGGCTGTAACGAGACACCCATCACCCCGCTTCCCCAAGATCCGCCTCCCCACTGCTCAAACCCACGGATGCTGGTTCCCACAAGAACGTGTAATTTAAGCATCTCTGAATTGCTGAGGTCTGTGTATTTTAAAACCTGATGGCTCAATTAGCAGCTAGAGTTCAATCACTACAGCAGCATGTGTAATTTCAGACAATTACTTCACACCATGCAGGAAACTTCGGGTGTAAGAGCCACATTATTTTAAGTCACATTCGCCCTACTGCATTTCTATACCCTTTTCATTAAACAATGTTTTCAGGGACTGCATTTGAGGGATGTGATAAAAAGTTTCTCTCAAAGAGAACTCTCCTATGCAGTCGGTGGGAACGTAAATTAGTGCAGCCACTATGGAAAACAGTATGGAGGTTCCTTAAAAAACTAAAAATAGAGTTACTATATGATCCAGCAATCCCACTCCTGGGCATATATCCAGACAAAACTATAATTCAAAAAGATACATGCACCCCTATGTTCACAGCAGCACTATTCACAATAGCCAAGACAGGGAAACAACCTAAATGTCCATCGACATACGAATGGATAAAGAAGATGTGGTACATATACACAATGGAAAACTACTCAGCCATAAGAAAGAATGACATAATACCCTTTGCAGCAACATGGATGGACCCAGAGGTTATCATACTAAGTGAAGGAAGTCAGACAGAGAAAGACAAATACCATATGATATCACTTACACATTGAATTGAAAATATGACACAGGGCTTCCCTGGTGGCACAGTGGTTAAGAATCTGCCTGCTAATGCAGGGGACACGGGTTCAAGCCCTAGCCCGGGAAGATCCCACATGCCGCGGAGCAACTAAACCCATGCGCCACAACTACTGAGCCTGCGCTCTAGAGCCTGCAAGCCACAACTACTGAGCCCGTGTGCCACAACTACTGAAGCCCGCATGCCTAGAGCCCGTGCTCTGCAACAAGAGAAGCCACGACAATGAGAAGTCCACGCACTGCAACGAAGATTAGCCTCCGCTGGCCACAACTAGAGAAAGCCCGCGCACAGCAACGAAGACCCAACACAGCCAAAAATAAAAACAAATAAATAAAATTTTTTAAATAATAAAATAAAGTATAACACAAATGAACTTATCTATGAAACAGAAACAGGCTCACAGACATAGAGAACAGACTTCTTGTTGCCAAGGGGGAGGGGGGGTGGGGGAGGGATGGATTGGGAGGTTGGGATTAGCCGACGCAAACTAGTATATGTAGGATGAATAAGCAACAAGGTCCTCCTGCTTAGCACAGGGAACTATATTCAATATCCTGTGATAAACCATAATGGAAAAGAATATGAAAAAGAATATATATGTTTAATGGAATCATTTTGCTGTACAGCAAAAATTAACACAACCTTGTAAATCAACTATACTTCAATAATTTTTTTTTTAATGGAAAAACAAAAAAGGAAAAGGTTCTTTCTTCTCAACGAACCACAGCTCAGGTGTCCCCTAAGGAACAGTGTCTGATTCTCGGAAGCTGAAGCAAGTGCTTGTCTGGATCCACACCAACCTCTTTTCTTTCCGTCACTAAACGTCTATCTTCTCATCGCCCGCCCTTCCTACTAAAAGCTCTTTCTACCCCAAATGTGACTACATATAACTGATCACGCACAGTCCGCTGTTGCTGTGAAGTTTTCCTTATACCATTAAAGTATAACCTTTTTGAGCATTTAGAGACAGTTCAAATGCAAAAACCTTCTAGATCTTGGCCAATTCAAGTACGCCACAAGCAACACACCAGTGCACATGGAAGGGACCTCTTTTAAAATCAGACAGTTGTTAAACTTACAGGAGCTGAAAGAGAAGTGAAAACTTAGAGGGGCGGTCACCAGGAAAATTGTACTAATCACTTTATTTGGGTAAATTGACTATTTTTCTGAAAAGCAGCTCATGTAGACAGGACCACCCCTGGGCAAGTGTAATTCATACAACTTGTACTGACCCAACTCATAGCAAATCACCAATGTCATCAACACATAATTGCATACATAACTCAAGTGCCCTTCGTACTTATAATTTGGGGAAATACTGTAATTTGCGCTTGGGAAGTGCATTTTTCAACCTTCAGGCAATACTTTCCAATACAGGTGCCGTTAAAAATATACAGAAAGACTAACATCAAGTATTTGTCAAAGTCCACTGGCTCTCCTAACAACTTAGCAAAATGTAAATTAAACTGAGATGACATTTTTAAAGGTAAAGGACTTGTCTACAGTTACAAAAAATTAGAGCGTTAAGGTTATAACTCAATCAACCCGAGGCAGTTTCTATAATTTAATTTCCTCCAAATTCCTCTCCATTTTCACTTCTGTACTCATAAACCACAGGTATACATAGGTGATAATAGGAACCCTGGCCCCTTGACTTAACTTACAGTCTCTTAAGGGGCTTGTACAGACCAGCAAAGGCCAAGAAAACTGAGGGATATGCCAACTAGTCAAATGGAAAAGAAACAGAAAAGAAAAAGCAAGACAGCTCCCATCAGAAAATATGCTTCTTTGGCTTCCCTGGTGGCGCAGTGGTTGGGGGTCCGCCTGCCGATGCAGGGGACACGGGTTCGTGCCCCGGTCCGGGAGGATCCCACATGCCACGCAGCGGCTGTGCCTGTGAGCCATGGTCGCTGAGCCTGCGCGTCCGGAGCCTGTGCTCCGCAACGGGAGAGGCCACAGCAGTGAGAGGCCCGCGTACCGCAAAAACAAAACAAAACAAAAAAAGGTATTTGATTGAGAATATTTCTAACAGGCTTAACACACTAATTTTTAAATGAGAAAATCTTTGCAAATCCATTTTTCTCTTACATGATAAGTTAGGTCTGTAATGACCCTACAGTAAGTTCTATAAACATTTGTTTCAGATTATAACACTCTTTCCCAAAGTACGGGAGCGGGGAGAAGTGGGGAAGGACAAGATTCATTGCTTTTCTAGGTTTCAAATGTAATAATGTTACACCTCAACATTCCCACTCTTTTTTGAAAAAGTTTATTGAAGTATAGTTGATTTACAGTGTTGTGTTAATTTCTGCTATATGGCAAAGTGATTCAGCTATACATATATATTCTTTTTCATGTTATTTTCCATTATGGTTTATCACAGGATATTGAATATAGTTCTCTGTGCTCTACAGTAGGACCTTGTTGTTTATCTATTCTATGTATAATAGTTTGCATCTGCTAATCCCAAACTTCGAGTCCATCCCTCCCCCACCCTCCTCCGCCTTGGCAACCACAAGTCTGTTCTCTGTGTCTGTGAATCTGTTTCTGCTTCGTAGATAAGTTCATTTGTGTTGAATCTTAGATTCCACATATAAGAGATATCATACAGTATTTGTCTTTCTCTTGCATCAACATTCCCACTCTTTCGTGATACCCTTTCTTCTCCCGGCTTCTACTCACCATCACCCCTCACAAGGCCGCTTAGCTCATTCTGAACATTCTCATTTCTTTATTTCTCTCCATAAGAAACTAAACCTGCCAGTTGCCAAAAGTCTGCTTAGCTCCACTTACACATCTCCCACTTGGCATATAAATTCCCTGAACGTCTTAATTTATAAAAATAACACAGGGTCAAGGTGTGATTGAATCATGTCCACAGGTCAAAATTCAAGGTCCGCTGTGGGTTTTAAAGACGTCAACCTTTGAGGTAAATATGCTCTAGATTCAGTGCAAACTTGTTCTCTACAACTTCCAATTTTGACACCAACCTTTCCACACTTCAAAAGAAACAGATCTTCAGGTTCCTCGGGGAATCCATTGTCATATAAGCATTCCCACCCTCACCACCCGCCCCAATTTCCTACTTCTGTATGAAGACTGGATTTGGTAAATAGCAACATTAGCTGGAATGAAAAAACAGTGGCCTCACTCTAAAAAGGCAGAATGATTTTGGGTGTGACCAAAAAAAAAAACACTATGAAAATCTGTCAACAACACCTCTGATTGGGAAGAACATAGATTATAAAGGGGTTTTTTTCTTTATTTTTTCCTCTACAATTCAGTCTTTTATTTGAGTAATTATTTTCAATCACTGACTCATTGCCATTATATAGACTTTGACACAAACTCAGAATCAGAAATGACCAACCGGGGTCCCTAGAGAAAGGGCGTACAGAAAATATATTTTGCCCATTGAAATGAATTTATAATTAATGCGTATTTGCCGCATGTTTACAATTTAAAACAAAAAGTACAAGCTTACTTAGAGGAAGAAGGGTTCTTCTTTTATTGTCTCAAAACTTTTAAACATAAAAACTCCATGTGCACATACGTCTTACAATACAGGAATAAGAAGGCATTACGTGAATTTACTATATGTGAATTACATTTTGGTAAAAAATAAAAATGCATGAAATAAAGCCCAAGAAAATTATACTTAAGAGAAAGGAACTGATCTCTTAGCTCTGCAAAGTCCCTCGAGAATTTCCAAGATCAACATTTAGAAGCATTATCTACCTGAGATAACACTTTAGGGAGTTAAACATACTTTTTCTAAAAACCCAAGATAATGGCAAGTAAGCACCAATAGCAGAAAAGGTTGCAGAAAATAAAAATAGAAACATAAATAGATGCAATCAAAAGTAGGCCAAATCTAATGGTTAATTTGTCATCCAATGTTTCCACCAACACTCAGCCCAGGGAATAAAAAATCTGACATCTGACACACATAAGTAGATTTTATACTTACTAACGCACAGGTTATATTAAGAGCCTCTTTCCTGATTTTTAAGTAAATGTTTCTTGACACATCTCAAGGTACCTTCTTGTGTACTGGAGAAGGGGGCAGACTCAAGGATAATGAGGATAAGATGGCTACCCTGGGGATGCTGAGGCCAGTGGGGAAGACGCTTGGACCAGTCCCTCTAACACAGCAATGGAAGCAACAAAACACAGGCCAGAGAGCAACACCAATAATCCTTCTGCAGGGACACTGTTCAATCCTCACCTTACCTCCCTCAAAAGAACTTCCCATCGTAAAGATCATATATTTCTTGAGCCTTCTTTGTTGAGGTCTCTTTTCCCTCTACAGTTTCACACAGTTCTACTGAAAAAAAAAATTAAAATGTCGCCAATGGAGCTAAGACATGGAAGCAACCTAAATGTCCATCGACAGAGGAATGGATAGAGAAGATGTGGAATATACAACATACAAAGGAGTATTACTTGGCCATGAAAAGTGCCATTTTAGCAACATGGATGGTCCTAGAGGTTATCATATTGACACTAAGCAAGGAGGAGAAAGACAAATACCATATGCTATCACTTATATGTGGAATCTAAAAAAAATGAACTTATTTACAAAACAGAAACAGACTCACAGACATAGAAAGCTTATGGCTAACAAAGGGGATAGCATAGGGGTGGGGGTGAGATCAATTAGGAGGCTGGGATTAACATATATATACTACTATATATAAGATAAGTAAACAAGGACCTACTATATAGCACAGGGAACTATATTCAATATCTTGTCATAAACTGTAATGAAAAAAGAATACGAAGAAATATATATGTATACCTGATCACTGCTGTACAGGAGAAACACAAAACTTTGTCAATGAACTTCAGTAAAAATGAATGTCACCACTGGTTCACTGATTTCCAGTTTTCCCCTCTGATGACAGGTATCAAGCAATAGGATTCACTGTGCCTACTTTGAACACTTTGTTCCGCTACTCTATTACAAAGGGAGTAAAAAGGTTTTAGTTGGGGCTTCCCTGGTGGCGCAGTGGTTGGGAGTCCGCCTGCCGATGCAGGGGACACAGGTTCGTACCCCGGTCCGGGAGGATCCCACATGCCGCGGAGCGGCTGGGCCCGTGGGCCGCTGAGCCTGCGCGTCCGGAGCCTGTGCTCCGCAGCGGGAGAGGCCACGGCAGTGAGAGGCCCGCGTACCGCAAAAAAAAAAAAAAAAAAAAAAAAGAAAGTTTTAGTCATAAGATTTCTTTCAACTGTAAAGCTACTTCTGCTTGAAAACTATTTCCAAACAATAGGAGGATTTTCAACACTTAATATCTATTTCCCACCCTTTGCAACGTGTAGGCTATTGTAATATTATATTTCAAATCCACGTTTTATCCCCCAGGTATTACTGAATACATTCAGTATTAATCTAGGTTTTACCGCATATGCAACATTTTCTTTGCTTTTTAGTCTGTTGTGCAACTCAGGCCTTCTGCCCAAGATCATTTTCTCTCTGTATAAAACTCAACCTTCAACTTCTCAGATCTTGTTCTGTGAGTGCTTTGCACGTGACAGGTGAAAGAACCCAGGTTCCAAGCCCACAGGAAGCCAGCTTCACCCCAGCTCACTCTGGCCCCAAGGCTGTCAGGACAAGTGCCCCCTCACCTCCTGGGTTCACTCTCTTCCTCCAGCTTTACCTGAGAATCCCTGACCTATCTTCTCTTCAGTGCTTTAAAAAATATATATATATTTAAATATTTTAATTCAAAAGTCTTACTTATTTTCAGCAGGAGGGCTAGTTAGGGTACCCTTACCTACCACTGCTGGAAAACAGAAACTCGAGGTTTTAATTACATTAGTGCCATTTAGAGAATTGGGAATTCTTTCTATTTCAGGTCTAAGCACCTGAAAAAGCTAGGTCTTTCCCATCATCCAAGAACCTAATAAAAACGGATGTGGGATGTAGTCCAGGAGCACGCTGTTCCGTAAAAAGACTTGCGGTAGCTACTAGCTACCTCTGGGCATCACCTTTCCACCAGCAGCGTGAGATCCCCTGTCCCGCAGAGAGGTCCTGCTGAAAAAGGAAATTTCAACTGCCAAGAGAACCTTAAGTCCTATAATTTCTAAAAAGAGACACGGTCTTTTTAAATCAATTTTTACTCCCATTAAGGGAATTCTTTACTGCTCTAGAGCTTCCAACGAACAACTTTCCTAATAAATGGTTTTCAAGTACTCACCAAGGTGACAAGAGAAGGCGAAGCCAGCATTCTGTGCACATGGGGGCCGCTGGACGCCACCTCCCGTCCTGACACCCAGCCTGGCACACTCTCTCCCGCAGGTGACGGAGCCTTCCTGATGGCACTGAGCAGGCTTGGAGCAGATCCACCACCCGGCACAAGAACCACCTACACCAGTGTCTCTTCCACACCCTCCCCTCCCATGCTGCCCTACCGGAGTCCTCAGCACCTCACGCCTCGGAGGTCTGTGCACACAGTTATCCCACACACGTGCAACGTATGCTGCCAACCAATCCTGGGCCAGGTACCACGGTAAGTCACTCTCAACCTGCCTGTTCTACTTAAACATTAAAAAATTACTGAAGTCCTAGAAGTGGTAGAGCAAGGCCAGTTATACCCACGTATGCAGAGATGAAAATATCCGAAATTTAAGTGAAATTAAACATAGGGACTTATGCCATCAACAGCTTCAATTCTTAAGTGCATTACGGAATCTCCTTTCAAAGTACAGCTGAATAGTCACCCAAGCTCACATCGCCTTTCAGCTCCTATGCCCTGAATTCTAACCCTGCTTTCATGAATATGACATGTTTACATGCTGGGAACTTGCACGTAATTTACAGACCAATAATCAGTTTCTGCATTGTTTAAATTCAAAATATAAAACACAGGAACCCATAGATTAGCTAACATAAACAATGTGTCATGAGGCAGAGGAGTTGGTAGATTAAATGGGTAGAAAGGGTTTAGCGTATCAAATCCTAAACACATACGCATCACACTACCAATTGCTATCTTGCCAAACAGTAAGAAGTCCTCTCCTTTCTTTCCCTGTATCTATTAGTTCTTACCCATTGTGCATATTTTAAGTCTAGACGTAAGACTGGTGAGGGGAAGCTCATGGGAGGGAAGAGTGAAGGAGCAAGGGTGTTACTTCAAATATTCTCACCCGACCACTCTGATTTTTCCAAACCTGCAGTAATGAAGAAAAACCATGGGGAAATATAAAGAGAAGTAATTCAGTAAACTGCATGATGGAATTCTAACAAAAATGAGAAATTCATAAAGAAAGCCATAATGAACAACAAAGTCGAGGTAACACCAAGTGAGAATCAGGTCAGCTCCTAACTTAAGAGTTTTTGTCAGATAAACCAGATTTTAGTTTTATTCTACCAAACACTTCCAATCATTTCCTACTGTCAATTCTCAATGGAAAGAACTGAAATACCGAAAAGTGGTTATAACTCAGATTCAATGGAACGCAAAATCCCCAAATTTAAATAAATTAAAATACAAAGGGAATTCCCTGGCGGTCCAGTGGTTAGGACTCGGTGCTGTCACTGCCGTGGCCCAGGCTCCATCCCGGGTCGGGGAATGAAGATTCTGTAAGTCACACGGCACAGCCAGACCAAAAAAAAAAAAAAAAAAAAAAAGATACAAAAATAATCAACCTCTAAATCTAAAACCTAATATCTAAATACTGCAAATGCCATATAAACAACAAGGAAAAGACCTTCAAATTAATCTATTAGACAATGATAAAGAAACTGTATGGTCATGAAATAATAACTCTTCATATAATTACAGTCAAAAAAAATTAACTTCAAGGAAACGAAACTGTTTTTACATTCCATCTGGCATTATAGCTTTTGTCATTTCCGTACAAATGCAGGATTTTCAGTCCTACGTGAATCTCCTTGTGGAGACGTATCAGTTGAGCCTTGTCTCCTACTAACACTATAATTAAACTGTACAGTAAGCTATTTATATGTCTGCAATAATTTCCTTCTCAAGATACAGCAGACTTTCGCTTTATTCTACAAAATCATTGCCAATGACATATTTAATCTCGAGGTTACTGCTTAAATTACCCGTGCACCACCGTCTAAGCCCAGATCCTGGTTGGAGACTCTGGTAGCAGCTGCCACACGTGTCAAAGGGTTACTATTATTACCTCTTCAGTAGCAGCCATGTGTGCCGGTCGGCCACGACAATCTGTCCCCTATGACCTAATTCAACCTATCAGATTTTGCTAATTTTTTTTTCAAAGGAACAAAGGGTGATTCCTAAAACTCATGATTCAGAAACAGAAAATAAATGTTCCAGAAGTGGGTGCGTCCTAGAAGTATCACTTTCTCTCTAGATCCCCAAATAGGTAACTATTTAGGGACTTGGAGAATTTGACAAGGTAAGCTGTACATCAAATACTGCTCTTAAAACTTAGATTTCATTAAGTGGTCACTGAAGAATGGAAACAAGGAAAGGATTCATACTCATGCATTGGGGGAAAAAAGGGTTGCTTCAGAAACCATTTAACCACAAAGGAAAAAAAAAGACCACCAAAAAGGTATGGAGGACGTATTGAGTCCACCATCCTTAAAAAGAGAATAATGTTTCACATATTGATAATATAGTTTGTCACACAGGTCCCAGAAGAACTTGTGATACATCAGGTCAGAGGAATACGCTGCAAACTTTGTCCGACAGCCAGGAAGCAGTATCAGTAAGTCCCATTAAGGGCTTCCCTGGTGGCGCAGTGGTTGAGAGTCCGCCTGCCGATGCAGGGGACACGGGTTCGTGCCCCGGTCCGGGAAGATCCCACAGGCCGCGGAGCGGCTAGGCCCGTGAGCCGTGGCCACTGAGCCTGCGCGTCCGGAGCCTGTGCTCCGCAACGGGAGAGGCCACAACAGTGAGAGGCCCGTGTACCGCAAAAAAATAAAAATAAAAAATAAGTCCCATTAAGAGGTGACCGCCACCCTTCAGCAAAGACAGAAGAGGAAACTGACATCCTTCTCTGCCCGTTGTATTACGGATGGAACATCTGTGTGGATGGGGATTTGAAGCCATGGAAACATGTACGCACTCCTGGAGAAAGTGAGATTGGTGGAACCACTCGAGAGAGAAATGAGGCATTACCTGGTAGTACTGAAGGTGTGCACAGTAAGCAGCTGGATTCCTGTTTCTAGGCTCAGGGAACACGCACATACAACGTCCTCCGCAGCACTCGTGACAATACAGAAGCGGAAAACAATCTGAAATGTCTACCACCAAGTTTTAAATGCCGTACAGCAAAGAGCTACAATTAGATTGATCATCACGAATAAATGTCAAAAACATGGGGGAAGACAGCAAACTTCACAAAGATACATAAACTATGATATCATTTACATACAAAATAAAAGGTCCAAAACCAGTTTCTACATAGCTTATGGATACACACACATGGATGGCAAAGGCACCCAAACATTCCAAACAGTGGATAAAGGAGAAGTAATGAAGCTTCAATTGTTAACGTTTTGTTTATTTGAAAACACCATCTTGCAACCCAGGACATACAGCAAAAAAAGGACATCTAGTAACAAAAGGCACTACTGGCGGTAAGGTGCCCATCTCTCTGCTTTACAAGCAATGAGTCTATCACTTGACCATGAATGATGTTTGACAAAGAATTTAGGTAGCATCACCTTATCAGGTTAAGAAACTCCACGCCTACGCCAGGATTTAAAGTTTGTTGCTACTGTTGGTTACAGATAAATGATTACTAAATTTTTTCTGCATTCAATTAGATGGTTGTATTTTTTCTTCTATTTGTTAATGAGGTAAAGTATATTAATAACACATTTTTCTAAAGAAAACACATGCTTACATTCCTGGAATTAAATGCAACTACATCATATGTCTGATTATATATATATATATATATATATATATATAAAATTGGATTTGGTTTGCCAGTCTTTTATCAAAGATTGTTACCTCTAACTTCACAGCCGAGATTGAACGGCAACTTTTATCATTCTGCCCCTACTGCTTTTGATTTGAAGGTTACTTTAAACATCAACCTACACTGAAAAGGATTGACTGTTTTCTGTATTTTTTGGAAGACTCTATAAAATTGCAACTATCTGCTCTTTTAATTCTTGACAAAATTAGAGTATGAACATCACGAGGGCGTCTAGCGTTCTTTTGAGAGGAAAAATCAGAAGTAGTGATACTATCTCTTTAACGGATGTAAGGTTATTCAGGTTTCCCGTTTCCTCAAGTCTAAAGTTTTACGTATTTCCTAGGTAATTACCCATTTCACCTAAGTCTCAAATTTACTTACACAGAGCTCTTCATATTGTTCTAAGCACTGCTCTCTCTAGCTGCAGTTATTCCTCTTTTCTCACTCTTAATTTTTTCCTTGACCAGCTTTGCGTGTGTTAATCTCGTTTGCCTTCTGAACAAAACTGAAGAATCCGCTTTCAGTTTTGTTGATCTTTGGTCTTTTGCTAACATCTTCAACTGGATGAATAGCTTTTACTAATTTTAAGCATTTCCTCTTTTGTAGGATAAGCAGTGATGCTCCAAAGTTCTCTCTCCGGGAAATTTAAATCCAATGAGTTTGGATGCAAAGTATTTTTCAATCATTCTGTTCTACGTATTTTCTAATTTCCAGTGTGATTTCCTCTTTGAGTCCTGAATTATAAGTGGAGTTTTAAAATTTTCCAAGAGTACAAATTTTTATAATGACTGTTTTTAATCACTGATGTGTTAGTTTGGGGACTTGGATTCACAGGACATGAGGTGAATGGTAACCAATTCTCTAAAATGCCACTGAGACTTCCTGTAAGAGTTGTACAATCATTTTTGTAAAATACTTAAAAATGTGAATGCAGAGAGATCTTCAAGATGGCAGAGGAGTAAGACGCGGAGATCACCTTCCTCCCCACAGATACACCAGAAATACATCTACACGTGGAGCAACTCCTACAGAACACCTACTGAACGCTGGCAGAAGCCCTCAGACCCCCCAAAAGCCAAGAAACTCCCCACGTACCTGGGTAGGGCAAAAGAAAAAACAGAGACAAAAGGATAGGGACGGCACCTGCACCAGTGGGAGGGAGCCGTGAAGGAGGAAAGGTTCCCACACAGTAGGAAGCCCCTTCGCGGGCGGAGACTGCGGGTGGCAGAGGGGGGAGCTTCGGAGCCCCGGAGGAGAGCACAGCAACAGGGGTGCAGAGGGCAAAGCGGGGAGATTCCCGCACGGAGGATCAGGGCCGACCAGCACTCACCAGGCCGAGAGACTTGTCTGCTCCCCCACCGGGGCGGGCGGGGCTGCGAGCTGAGGCTCGGGCTTCGGTCAGAGCGCAGGGAGAGGATTGGGGTTGGCGGCGTGAACACAGCCTGAAGGCGGCTAGTGCACCATGGCTAGCCGGGAGGGAGTCCAGGAAGAAGTCTGGACCTGCTGAAGAGGCAAGAGACTTTTTCTTCCCTTTTTGTTTCCTGGTGCGCGAGGAGAGGGGATTAAGAACGCTGCTTAAAGGAGCTCCAGAGATGGGCACGAGCCGCGGCTAAAAGCGCGGACCCCGGAGACGGGCATGAGACGCTAAGGCTGCTGCTGCCTCCACCAAGGGGCCTGTGTGCGAGCACAGGGCACTATCCACATCCCCCTTCCGGGGAGCCTGTGCAGCCCGCCACTGCCAGGGTCCCGGGATCCAGGGACGACTTCCCCGGGAGGACGCACGGCGCGCCTCAGGCTGGTGCAACGTCACGCCGGCGCAACGTCACGCCGGCCTCTGCCGCCGCAGGCGCGCCCCGCCCTCCATGCCCCTCCCTCCCCGTGGCCTGAGTGAGCCAGAGCCCCAGAATCAGCGGCTCTTTTAACCCCGTCCTGTATGAGCGAAGAACAGACGCCCTCCGGCGACCTACACGCAGAGGTGGGGCCAAATCCAAAGCTGAGCCCCGGGAGCTGTGAGAACAAAGAAGAGAAAGGGAAATCTCTCCCAGCAGCCTCAGAAGCAGCGGATTAAATCTCCACGATCAACATGATGTCCCTGCACCTGTGGAATACCTGAATAGACAACTAATCATCCCAAATTGAGGAGGTGGATATTGGGAGCTACTGTAGACTTGGGGTTTGCTTTCTGCATCTAACTTGTTTCTGGTTTTATGTTTATCTTAGTTTAGTATTTAGAGTTTATCATCATTGGTAGATTTGTTTATTGATTTGGTTGCTTTTTTTTATATAAATAGATACACATATTTTTTTCCATTTTGTCTTTTTGTGAGTGTGCATGTGTATGCTTCTTTGTGTGATCTTGTCTGTATAGCTTTGCTTTTACTATTTGTCCTAGGGTTCTGCCTGTCCGTTTTATTTGTTTTTTGGGTTTTTTTAGTATACTTTTTAGCACTTGTTATCATTGGTAGATTTGTTTCTTGCTTTGGTTGCTCTCTTCTTCCTTTCTTTTATTACGACTTTATAATTTTGTTATTTTTAATACTTTTTAAAATTTTAATAACTTCCTTCCTTCCCTCCTTCCTTCCTTTCGTTCTTCCTTTTCTTCTGAGCCATATGTCTGACAGGGTCTTGGTGCTCCAGCCAGATGTCAGGCCCGTGCCTCTGAGGTGGGAGAGCCGAGTTCAGGACACTGGTCAACCAGAGACCTCCCAGCTCCACGTAATATCAAACAGTGAAAACCTCCCAGAGATCTCCAGCTCCACTCAACAACCAGGAAGCTACAGTGCTAGACACCCCTAGCCAAACAACCAGCAAGACAGGAACACGACCCCACCCATTAGCAGAGAGGCTGCCTAAAATAATAATAAGGTCACAGACACCCCACAACACACCACCGGACATGGTCCTGCCCACCAGAAAGAGAAGATACAGCTTCATCCACCAGAATACAAGCACCAATCCCCTCCACCAGGAAGCCTACCCAACCCACTGAACCAACCACAGTCACTGGGGGCAGACACCAAAAACAGGAACTATGAACCTGCAGCGTGTGAAAAGGAGACCCCAAACACAGTAAGTTAAGCAAAATGAGAAGACAAACATACAGCAGATGAAGGAGCAATGTAAAAACCCACCAGACCAAACAAATGAAGAGGAAATAGGCAGTCTACCTGAAAAAGAATTGAGTAATGATCGTAAAGATGATCCAAAATTTTGGAAACAGGAGAAACTACAAGAAACGTTTAACAAGGACCTAGAAGAACTAAAGAGCAAACAAACAATGATGAACAACACCATAAATGAAATTTAAAATTATCTAGAAGGAATCAATAGCAGAATAACTGAGGCAGAAGAGCGGATAAGTGACCTGGAAGATAAAATAGTGGAAATAACTACCACAGAGCAGAAGAAAAAAGAAAGAAAAGAACTGAGGACAGTCTCAGAGACCTCTGGGACAACATTAAACACACCAACGTTCGAATTATAGGGGTCCCAGAAGAAGAAGAGAAAAAGAAAGGGACTAAGAAAATATTTGAAGAGATTATAGTTGAAAACTTCCCTAACATGGGAAAGGAAATAGTTAATCAAGTCCAGGAAGTGAAAAGAGTCCCATACAGGATAAATCCAAGGAGAAACATGCCAAGACACATATTAATCAAACTATCAAAAATTAAATACAAAGAAAAAATATTAAAAGCAGCAAGGGAAAAACAACAAATAACATACAGGGGAATCACCATAAGGTTAACAGCTGATCTTTCAGCAGAAACTCTGCAAGCCAGAAGGGAGTGGCAGGATATATTTAAAGTGATGAAAGGGAAAAAACTACAACCAAGATTACTCTACCCAGCAAGGATCTCATTCAGATTCCACAGAGAAATTAAAACCTTTACAGACAAGCAAAAACTAAGAGAATTCAGCACCGCCAAACCAGCTTTACAACATAATGCTAAAGGAACTTCTCTAGGCAGGAAACACAAGAGTAGGAAAAGACCTACAATAACAAACACAAAACAATTAAGAAAATGGTAATAGGAACACACATATCAATAATTACCTTAAATGTAAATGGATTAAATGCTCCAACCAAAAGACATAGACTGGCTGAATGGATATAAAAACAATGCCTGTATATATGCTGTGTACAAGAGCCCAACTTCAGACCTAGGGACACATACAGACTGAAAGTGAGGGAACGGAAAAAGATATTCCATGCAAATGGAAATCAAAAGAACGCTGGAGTAGCAAATCTCGTATCAGACAAAATAGACTTTAAAAGAAAACTATTACAAGAGACAAAGAAGGACACTACATAATGATCAAGGGATCAAAGCAAGAAGAAGATATAACAACTGTAAATATTTATGCACCCAACATAGCAGCACCTCAATACATAAGGCAAATGCTAACAGCCATAAAAGAGGAAATTGACAGTAACACATTCATAGTAGGGGACTTTAACACCCCACTTTCACAAATGGACAGATCATCCAAAATGAAAATAAATAAGGCAACACAAGCTTTAAATGACACAATACACCAGACAGATTTAATTGATATTTATAGGATATTCCATCCAAAAGCAACAGAATACTCTTTTCAAGTGCTCATGGAACATTCTCCAGGATAGATCATATCTTGGGTCACAAATCAAGCCTTCGTAAATTTAAGAAAATTGAAATTGTATCAAGTATCTTTTCCGACCACAATGCTATGAGACTAGATATCAATTACAGGATAATATCTGTAAAAAGTACAAACACATGCAGGCTAAACAATACACTACTAAATAATGAAGTGATCGCTGAACAAACCAAAGAGGAAATCAAAAAATACCTAGAAACAAATGGCAATGAAAACACAACAACCCAAACCCTATGGGATGCAGCAAAAGCTAAGAGGGAAGTGTATAGCAATACAATCCTACCTCAAGAAACAAGAAACATCTCAAACAACCTAATCTTACACCTAAAGCAATAGGAGAAAGAAGAACCAAAAACCCCCAAAGTTAGCAGAAGGAAAGAAATCATAAAGATCATATCAGAAACAAATGAAAAAGAAATGAGGGAAAACAGTAGCAAAGTTCCATAAAACCAAAAGCTGGTTCCCTGAGAAGCAAAATTGCTAAACCTTCGCCAGACTCATCAAGAAAAAAAGGGAGAAGACTCAAATCAATAGAATTAGAAATGAAAATGCAGAAGCAACAACTGACACTGCAGAAATACGAGGAATCATGAGAGATTACCACAAGCAACTCTATGTCAATAAAATGGACAACCTGGAAGAAATGGACAAATTCTTAGAAAAGCACAATCTTCCAAGACTGAACCAGGAAGAAATAGAAAATATAAACAGACCAATCACAAGCACTGAAATTGAAACTGTGATTTAAAATCGTCCAGCAAACAAAAGCCCAGGACCAGATGGCTTCACAAGCAAATTCTACCAAACATTTAGAGAAGAGCTAACACCTAGCCTTCTCAAACTCTTCCAAAATATAGCAGAGGGAGGAACACTCCCAAACTCATTTATGAGGCCACCAACACCCTGATACCAAACCCAGAGAAAGATGTCACAAAGAAAGAAAACTACAGGCCAATATCACTGATGAACATAGATGCAAAAATCCTCAACAAAATACTAGCAAACAGAATCCAACAGCACATCAAAAGGATCATACACCATGACCAAGTGGGGCTTATCCCAGGAATGCAAGGATTCTTCAATATAAGCAAATCAATCAATGTGATAAACCATATTAACAAACTGAAGGAGAAAAACCACATGATCATCTCAATGGATGCAGAAAAAGCTTTCGACAAAATTCAACACCTATTTATGATAAAAACCCTCCAGAAAGTAGGCATAGAGGGAACTTACCTCAACATAATAAAAGCCATATATGACAAACCCACAGCCAACATCGTTCTCAATGGTGAAAAACTGAAAGCATTTCCTCTAAGATGAGGAACAATGCAAGGTTGTCCACTCTCACCACTATCATTCAACATAGTTTTGGACGTTTTAGCCACAGCCATCAGGGAAGAAAAAGAAATAAAAAGAATCCAAATCGGATAAGAAGAAGTAAAGCTGTCACTGTTTGCAGATGACATGATACTATACATAGAGGATCCTAAAGATGCTACCAGAAAACTACTAGAGCTAATCAATGAATTTGGTAAAGTAGCAGGATACAAAATTAATGCACAGAAATCTCTTGCATTCCTATACACTAACAATGAAGGAGAAATTAAGGAAACACTCCCATTTACCACTGCAACAAAAAGAATAAAATGCCTAGGAATAAACCTACCTATGGAGGTAAAAGACCTGTTTGGAGAAAACTATAAGACAGTGATGAAAGAAATTAAAGATCAAACAAACAGATGGACAGATATGCTATGTTCTTGGATTGGAACATCAACATTCTGAAAGTGAATATACTACCCAAAGCAATCTACAGATTCAATGCAGTACCTATCAAACTACCAATGGCATTTTTCACAGAACTACAACAAAAAATTTCACAATTTGTATGGAAACACAAAAGACCCCAAATAGCCAAAGCAATCTTGAGAAAGAAAAATGGAGCTGGAGGAATCAGGCTCCCAGACTTCAGACTATACTATAAAGCTACAGTAATCAAGAGAGTATGGTATTGGCACAAAAACAGAAATACAGATCAATGAAACAGGATGGAAAGCCCAGAGATAAGCCCACGCTCATATGGTCACCTTATTTTTGATAAAGAAGGCAAGAATATACAATGGAGAAAAGACAGCCTCTTCAATAAGTGGTGCTGGGAAAACTGGACAGCTACATGTGAAGGAATGAAATCAGAACACTCCCTAACCATACACAAAAATAAACTCAAAACAGATTAAAGACATAAATGTAAGGCCAGACACTATAAAACTTGTAGAGGAAAACATAGGCAGAACACTCTATGACATAAATCACAGCAAGATCCTTTCTGACCCACCTCCTAGAGAAATGGAAATAAAGACAAAAAAAAACAAATGGGACCTAATGAAACTTAAAAGCTTTTGCACAGCAAAGGAAACCATAAACAAGATGAAAAGACAACCCACAGAATGGGACAAAGTATTTGCAAATGAAGCAACTGGCAAAGGATCAATCTCCAAAATTTACAAGCAGCTCATGCAGCTCAATATCAAAAAAAAAACAAACAACCCAATTCCAAAATGGGCAGAAGACCTAAATAGACATTTCTCCAAAGAAGATATACAGATGGCCAACAAACACATGAAAGGATGCTCAACGTCACTAATCATTAGAGAAATGCAAATCAAAACTATAATGAGGTATCACCTCACACGGGTCAGAATGGCCATCATCAAAAAGTCTACAAGCAATAAATGCTGGAGAGGGTGTGGAGAAAAGGGAACCCTCTTGCAATGCTGGTGAGAATGTAAACTGATACAGCCACTATGGAGAACAGTATGGAGGTTCCTTAAAAAACTAAAATAGAACTACCATACGACCCAGCAATCCCACTACTGGGCATATACCCTGAGAAAACCATAATTCAAAAAGAGTCATGTACCACAATGTTCACTGCAGCGCTATTTACAATAGCCAGGACATGGAAGCAACGTAAGTGTCCATTGACAGATGAATGGATGAAGAAGATGTGGCACATATATACAATGGAATATTACTCAGCCATAAAAAGAAACGAAATTGAGCTATTTGTAATGAGGTGGATAGACTTAGAGTCTGTCATACAGAGTGAAGTAAGTCAGAAAGAGAGAGACGAATACCAATATGCTAACACATATATATGGAATTTAAGAAAAAAAAAAGTCATGAAGAACCTAGGGGTAAGACAGGAATAAAGACACAGACCTACTAGAGAATGGACTTGAGGATATGGGGAGGGGGAAGGGTAAGCTGGGATAAGGTGAGAGAGTGGCATGGACATATATACACTACCAAACGTAAGGTAGATAGCTAGTGGGAAGCAGCCGCATAGCACAGGGAGATCAGCTCGGTGCTTTGTGACCGCCTGGAGGGGTGGGATAGGGATGGTGGGAGGCAGGGAGACGCAAGAGGGAAGAGATATAGGAACGTGTGTGTGTGTGTGTATATATATATATACATATATATATGTATATATATATCTGATTCATTTTGTTGTAAAGCAGAAACTAACAAACCATTGTAAAGCAATTATACTCCAATAAAGATGTTTAAAAAAAAGAATATATATATGTTAACTGAATCACTTTGCTGTACAGCAGAAATTAACAACATTGTAAATCAACTATACTTCAATAAAATAAAAATTTTTAAATATAAATAAATAAATAAATGTAAGTACTTTCAAGGGATTAAAGGAATTATTAATTGAACATGCCTAAAATTATCAGGAAAAAATTGCTCAAGGGACATTTCTAGTATACCACAATGTTACTACCTTCACAAAAAGAGGCTGAAGAACAAATATAGTTATAAGGTGATCTTACCAAGTAGGTAAATATTCTCAGGAATTTATTATCAAGCTGCTAGGAAAAACAGAGAAATTTTCAATCAAATATTTTAGTACGAGGGCTTCCCTGGTGACGCAGTGGTTGAGAGTCCGCCTGCCAATGCAGGGGACACGGGTTCGTGCCCCGGTCCGGGAAGATCCCACATGCCGCGGACAGGCTGGGCCCGTGAGCCATGGCCGCTGGGCCTGCGCGTCCGGAGCCTGTGCTCCGCAACGGGAGAGGCCACAGCAGTGAGAGGCCTGCGTACTGCAAAAAATATATATATGTATATATATATATTTTTTAGTACGAGACTTAAAGGCAGTGAAATTTTCTTATTTCAGGAGTTACTAGGAGGATGAAGAGAGCCAGTTCCCATAAAGGGCCTGGCACTCATGAATAAGCACTCAACAGATGTGAGCATCTGTTACTAGAGAGGCAGTTTAGTTCACTGCCTAAGATATGGGACCCACATGTGCTGCAATGAAAGTCACCTAACGCAAGCATTTCTAAACGTACCTTTTCAAAGTGTTCTCGCCCCACCAAAAAAGTCCTCAGCACAGCGCACATAAACATCACCTCTTGTAGCAACAAATAATGGCACTGTGCCTGTGGGTATGAATATGTGCCTGTATTTAGGTATTTTAAACATATTTTAAGTAACTGAACATGGAGCCACCTGTCAGAGAAAAGATCAAATTAGGAAACTGGACTTTTAGGATTTACTGTATAGCACAGGGAACTATATTCAATGTCTTGTTATAACCCATAATGGAAAGTAATCTGAAAAACATAAAGTGTTTCAGATATGTATATATATCTATCTATTTCTATATTTCTATCTATATCTATATAGGGACTCACAGACATAAAGAACATAGAAGAGAAATAGTGACTGCGACTTAAGAATTTATTGTGGGCCAAAGACTTTTCCACGTACAGAAGGTGGGGTGTGATCCCGGCCAGGCAGCCCAGAGCGGGCTCCCTTAACCATTATGCAATTCTGCATCACTTTAAAGTCTGATGACTGTCAGGTTCTTTGTCATGAGGACAAAAACAATGGAAATAAAAGAGTAAACTTCTGAGGTCCACAAGATGTCCATGGTCACCCTGCATGTCGTTACAAAGTACCGTAAAGAACCTAGCGTATGTTAAAGGTCTAACTTGTGAAACATCAACCATATCTGTGAGATCCTATAGCATTCTGTGTCCTCCTGATTCCCACTTCTTGCTTATAAATGAGTCAGTGCTAGATACTGTTTACTGATTGACGCTCAGCATCTATTTTCATCCTCTTCTTTTATATATATATAATATATATATAATATATATATTATATATATATATAATATATATATTATATATATATATCTCACAGGGACTGGAAAGCTAAAAGCCACATTTCCCAGAATCCCTTATCAGCAGGATTCTGGATGAATTCTAGCAACAAGATACACTTGCTTAAGATTGCGGAGACAGAGGAATTCCTTTTCATACAGGGGAAGTTTTCCACATTCTCTCACCCAGTCCCAGGTTCACAGGTGCAAGGCAGCTGGACCATCAGCTGTGATTGCCTCAAGTCCCCTGGGGAAGCAGAACAGAGTCCTGACCTTGGGAACAGAGCCACAGACATATGAACTTGAAGCCTACCTTGCTGACGTCTGCTCCTTCAGGATTATCCAATAATTTGGCAAGCACCTAATTTCCTGTTTTAACTTCCTCTATACTTCAAATTAGTTTCTGTACCAGTTACTGAATTAACATCTCTCAGCCTCCAACCTACCCTTCCATACTCAGCTTGTGATACAGGAGTGGGGATTCTACAAACCTCATCCCTGATTTGCCAGTGGGCTCCCTGCAAGGCTCTGAGAATTAAATCTCACGGCCACACCCAGACCCAGGGATGCTGGGAAGTGTAGTCTCTGCCATACATGCCATTAATGAATTTTACATGATTACATTTTCATTCCATCACTGATTACACGTACTTATTTCATAAAACTTTGGGTTAAAGAATGACTATTTTGCTCAAGTATATCCTTACCAATTCATCTTCCTTTTAATGGCTCATCAGAACTAGTTTTTTGTGTATTCTATAGGTTAACATGTTAAAAACAACTGCACCTTCCTCCAAATAAATTTCATGGTTAGTTCAATCATTTGTTTCTTAGAAAATGCTGGCAAATTTTTCTATATGTCTCCATCCATATTCATTTCAATTACTGCAGCACAAAAAACAAATGATTCTCAAATGGCTTGGCCCTTATTGTCTTTTACTAACAAATATCAAAAGATGTCTAGCATTCAGTAGCCAGCAGTGGGACTTCCCTGGTGGCATACTGGTTAAGAATCCACCTGCCAATGTAAGGGACACGGGTTCGATCCCTGGTCCGGGAAGATCCCACATGCCACGGAGCCACAACTACTGAGCCTGTGCTCTAGAGCCTGCGAGCCACAACTACTGAGCCTGTGTGCCACAACTCCTGAAGCCTGCGAACCCTAGACCACGCGCTGCAACTACTGAAGTCCGCACACCTAGAGCCCATGCTCCACAACAAGAGAAGCCACCGCGAAGAGAAGCCCGCGCACCACAATGAAGAGTAGCCCCCGCTCGCCACAACTAGAGAAAGCCCGCGCGCAGCAACAAAGATCCAATGCAGCCAAAAAAAAAAAGCCAGCAGTAGGTGCTGTGAAATTTGACAGGGTAACTGATTTGAATATTACATGTTTTTTATAAACTGCTGATAACATTGTAGATTTTCATTCTCATACTCGGTATTCTTCGTTTTTAAAGTCTCACTAATTCATAGCTTCATTTTGCAACAGCTAAGGTTTCAAGATACCATCATACGTTTAGGGCAAGAATCATGATTAATGATAGTAGCCTTAGGGAGAATACTGAAATTTGTTTAGCTTGTCAGATCTGATCACTGTTTTAATTCATCAAGCAGCCGAAGAAAACTTAAACTAGCAGCGTGCGTGTCCAGCAAGGCCACACCATTGCAGCTTCTGCTCACACTACTGTAATCTCAATACCTTTTTTTTAAAAAAAACAGAAATCTTTTCAAGCCAGCACCTTGTAAGAGTCAGTTTAACCGAAACTAAATATAGTCTGTAAACCCATTTAACCAGTAACACAAACGGCAAGATTTCACAATGAGCTCCAAGCAAATGGAAGAGTGAGGGTCCCAGCGTCACCCCTTCTTATTTGTGGGACCCCACGCCTCCCTCCTCCCCTTCCTCCCAAACCCATCCCTGGTTAGCACACCAGAAACAGGATTGGGTGTGCCAGAGCCAGTCCATGTGCTATCAGCAATACTGTGATTTCACAGTACTTTTTTTAACCAAAAAAAAAAAAACAGGAGGAAAAAAGAAAATGACATTTTCTACTGGTATCTTAAACATATCATCTAGTGCCCCCCTGGCGTGCACTTCATCACCCGCCTTGTTTCCAAGACCACTGATCTCTGTATTACAGAGCTTAGATGTTATTTTGGTAACAGTTGAAACACTCAAAACAGGGATAAATCCTGAGCATTTACAAGCATTTGGGGTCCTAGCCTGGACCTACGTACAGGTCAACTGAAGGGGGTGGATGCCAGGTAATTGATGGTCGTTGAGGTGACCCCCTTAATTCCCTCAGACGTACACAGGAGATGAGGGAAGGAAGCCAGGCCCAGTGCTTCTGATTCGTGGTTCACTTCCTTGGTCCCTGTCTCGTTCGCTTCACCATCAGAGCCTCCCTTTACAAGCGTAACTAACCCTGTCATCTGCTCTGAGCAGTGGCGCTGACTGCGAGTGTGGCCGTAGGTGCCTGCCAGGAACAAGCTCTTGTTAAACGACGCACAGGTGGAATCTCACTGTTGAGCTCCCATCTTCATGTCAAACCACCAAAGCAGGTCACTGGGGACTCTCAGATCAGCTCCCAACCAGGGTCTCAGCAGAAGCTTTAGGCCATGACGGGCTGGGTACACATCTGTACCATTCTCCGTGAGCCGGTGGCACTGGGATGTTGGGGAACTAAGAGCCTGTGCATCCTATTACGACGTAAACGTCCTCAACTCCTGACACGTGAATATCATCTTGAGTGTCTGTACTACAAAGAAACGCCTACAAGTCTCCTAGCAACCACCAGGAGTTGAACATCGCCCCTTAATGGAAATCCTAACAGGAAGTCAAACCAGATTAAAACTACCCCATTTTAAATGCACTGTTCTAGGTGAATAAAATAATGTGTTATCGCAAAGCAATTTTCTGGGCTTACTAGTTTTTATGTCAGTTTGGAATATTTATTGTGTTTCTTAACATCCATGGTACCCCTTGATCAAGAGTATAAAGTCATCTACTTAGGATTTGCCAAAGTGAGGAACATTCTTAGAATCACAGAATGATAAGCAAATAAGTTTACAAATACTGCAACCATCAATATCATACGTTTTCCAAACCATAACTCTAACATGGAGGTATATTATTCTCCAGACCTTGCAAATTCTTAATGTCCATTTTATCAGTACTGGGAGAGTATGCTTTCATCCATGCAGCTAGCCAGAAAGACTTTTTTATATATGGAGTGTGCTTCTCACAAAAACCTTCTCTCCTTCCTCTAATAGGACAGAAACTGTGGCTGAATCTGAAGACAAAGTGACTTTCAATGATGGCCGTCACCTAAAAGCATACGTAAATTCCTGTATCTGCTACCAGAGGTAGAACTTACCATTTTGATGTTTAAAGAAATGACTTTATGACATCCGTTCATAAATAAAAAGAGAAAACACATTGAGTAGTTTTATAATTGCTTTTTTAGTAAAAAAAAAAAAAAAAAAAATTAAATCCTGATTATTAGTCATAGCAGAAACAAACGGTTTAACACAGTGATATCAAGTACAACTTTTTAAAAGCTACTTACGTCCAAAGAATCCTCCTTCAGTAGGATAAGCGCCATGTTCTGTGACACCAACCGGCAGGAATAGCCTAGAATAAAAGAAGGAGCAACGTACGTGAATTTACCATCCCCACCAGGAACTCACCACGTTCAAGGTCCCCTGAATTCAGCCTCCCTTCCTGCACCTTCCTTATCACTGTGTTTGGCCTATGGGCTCACACAGAGGAATTGAGCAAGTGTGGGGAGGAAAAGCTTACACGGATTCTGACTTTTGCAGACAGCTCTAGCAGTGCTGCTCGGAAGGGTCTTCATAACTAATGGCTGAAATAAATACTCATCAGTTTTCTTTATCCCTGTTATCTTTGTATTAGGATGAGCTTTGGGTTCCCTAAAGTAAAAGCAAACGCTTTAGGAAGACAAACGGAATCAACGGTGCTCCTCAAGTGGCATACACGTGCCTACTGTGATACCAACGTCCCTCACTTGCTTTATAGAAAGCCAGGTAATTCTCACAGCAGGCTTCTAAGGAAGCCTATGATACCCAGAGACTCACTTTTCCTGCGAAAGCTCAAAGCAACCCCCACTGCAAGAAATAAACCTGAGTCAAGAGTATCCCAATGCTAATTCTTAACAATTCCCATTACATTTTTAGACAATGGTATCTCTGTAGGTTAATTTCAGCAAGATACACTTTTCCACTTTTCCTCCCGGAAGGCAAACGTATTTTCTATGAAGCTGTTTCCTACTCAGACTTTGCAGTACACGCGTGACAGGTGGAGATGCTTGGTGACACAACGACCAAGGTAAGAGCCTCTCCGGACTCTTTCCCTTCTCCCCACACTCTGGGGAGAACGAGGCAGCGGCCCCAGCCAACCCCAAGTCCAGGGGTGTCTGTCGGGGCCCTGGGCTCTCTTTCAAATCACCCTCCACCATCTTGGTGCCCCTCAAGAGAGCTGCCATCAACATGTGCTTTTCACCAAGCTCCATCTTAATTTATCTCATCGAGAAAAGTCAAAGAAACAGTCCTTTCACCTAGAGAAGTGGTCCTTACAACGATCATGGACCAATGATCACAGAAACAGGGAACAAGTGGTCAGCGTAAAGAACGTCAACCTTCAAAACAAGGACGCGGGTGACCATCTCAAGGAAGGGCCGTAACCAATGCTTAGGCAACAGGAGTCTGGGTTCTCCTCCGCAGAAGAGCCAAAATACCCCTTCCCACAGATGCTATATTTAACTAGAAAAGGAGACAAGCATTTAACTAGCGGACAAGTCACAGAACTGCTGCGTTCACGTGCTCAATTCTACCCAGAAGGTCCTCTTTTCATCCTCAAGAAACTCTACTAACAGGCACAAAACAGAACTCAAGACAGACAACAATTAAGATGAGAGAAAGCTTGGGGTATTTTTGGGGGGTAGAAAATAAATATTTGTGTTTATTTTGGAATGTATGAAGTGTATCCTTCACTGATGAGTGTCATTTGAGAGGACTATTATAAACCACCTGAGAACACAAATTTTAAAGCACAAAATTATGACTTTTCATCTAACTGTCATTTTCTTAAAGCAATACCTTGAAGATCTATTCCAGGCAGTTAACGACAGTTATGTGAAGGGAATGAGATAATTTTGCTGGTTAAAACTTCACGTATCACTTGCAAAGTGAAAACAACTGAATAGTTTAAAATCACAGGACCACATGGGCAAATACCTGTTCAACCTCTAAGGGGAAAACTAAAGGGAGGAAACACAGCACAATTTTCCACACATTTTCAAATTTGTTCAAGTCTGTATTTTAACAATATACAGACTTGAACAGTGATGAGTAGAAATGAGAGTTTCCCAGAATGCCATTGAAAATTCTGCACAGCACGATGGAAATAACTGAACTTTGTTTCCCACTAAAATCTTACAAATATATTCTTCCTTTCTATAAATTCTTAGATTAAGTGCAGAAGGGAGGTCCATATTTTATTTTCATTTGCAAACAGGGATATTGGAACTTTCATCATTTTTCTTCCCTTGCCCCAGAAACTTCCAGCAACTTCACGCAACAGAGACTGTTACAAATTTAGTATAACTCACACAAGAGGATTTGCTGGTAGTTTTTGATATGAACAGCGGTTGCAGAAGCAAGCTGAAATGTTTAAGCCATCGCTTCCCGCTTGATTTTATATTTTGCAATTTAAGTAAAATGCCACTTGACAACTGAAGCTGCATAAAGATATTATGGAAAAACTCAAAGTATTTTTCTAGCCGTTGCAAGGAGAGGGTAACAAATAAAACCACTGACACTTTCATGAATTTAAATACACAAAACTCAAGGTTTCTGAGAAGAAACAGGTTCTTTTTTTTTTTAGTTTGGAAAACGAAGCAAGATTTTGCTTAATTATCACACAGAACACTTGCTCTAGACAGACCATGGGGGTTTAACACAGTTAAATGTGACTTAGCTAACATGGCAAATTAAATTATGTCAATCCAAGTTCGGTGTGCTTGATTTCTAATGTTTTTGGATAAAATGAGATCAGCTCTTGGAGAACAGCCAGCTATGAAATGTCAATCCACACTTGTAAATTGTGGTCTATTTCTTTAATCTCACAATCTAACAAGATGACCATAAAATGACTGAGAAGGGAACCTCTGGGATTTCACTTTTTACTACGGCTGAAGTTAACAGCACACCACAAAAGTGTTTAGTCTCTCTACTACCTGAGCATAATCAACACTCAAAGAAATTAAAATATTACAGCATCTATGGTCCTTAGAGCAGGACTTGATTTTAAGAAAATAAAATCATCATTCACACTAGAAAACAGGACCAAACCAAACCTCTCTTGGAACTCGCAATCAGCGTCTTTTTTCTGAGGTAAGCATATATTGTCGAAGACATCCCAACCTAGATTGCTTCGGAGACACTTTTGGAAGGGTTAACAACGACTGATTCCTACTAACCATATACCTAGGATCCATCAGATTACCCCTCAGTGGGATTCAACTTGGTTCCAAACCCTCAACAGGTGTGTTGTTGGTTGTAAATAATTTCAGGGAGAATCTGGTCACTCAATATTTGAAAGTAAGTGTATGAAACACACGGACAGACGTCAGGAATGGAACTCTTCATCTGCTCCAGACTCGATCAAGGATGCTGAGAGCAGAATCCCTCCCCATGTGAGAACCAGGATATCAAGGACTCATCCACAGAAGCACACCTGGGCACCCTTCCCTCCAGACCCTCAGATGCTTCTCAGAAAGGCACCATCACAGGTAGGGACATGCTGCCTCCACCTTACCTTCTGATCTTCCCCCAAACCAGGCCATCCTGATTCATGCTATTCTCATTCTTTATGTATTTGTCTTAAACAGATTCTTGAGGATCAAGATCTAAACCTATCTCATCTGCAAAGCCTTCCCTGATTTTTTTTTTTTTTTTTTCTTGCGGTACGCGGGCCTCTCACTGTTGTGGCCTCTCCCGTTGCGGAGCACAGCCTCCGGACGCGCAGGCCCATCAGCCATGGCTCACGGGCCCAGCCGCTCTGCGGCATGTGGGATTTTCCCGGACCGGGGCACGAACCCGCGTCCCCTGCATCGGCAGGCGGACTCTCAACCACTGCGCCACCAGGGAAGCCCTCTCTGATCTTTTGGACGCCTATCTTTCCGAGAACTGAATTATCACGTGTCATGGTCACATGCTCAGATTCTCAGCTCTCACACCTGTGCGGCCCAGGCTAAGTTACCTGGTATCTCTGTGCCTCAGTTCTGTCTTTAAAAGGGGATAATGCCTATCTCAAAGGGAATATTAAACTTACCTAAAGGACTTGGCTGTAATATGACAAATGCTGTGCTAACATTTAATGAGTAACTATTACTCACACCAGCCATGCTCAGCATGTACACTGCACAACTGGTATTTTCTCATCTATTTTATTCGAGTTTGTCTCAAAATTAACTCAGTCCCCAATAAGGGAACATAAGTGCCCCAAGCCTATAGGGGAGCATCTGGCAACAACAGAGCTGCAGGTAATCAAGAAATCACACACCTGACTTTTCTGTGAACATTACCGGGGCTCTGGCCGTGTTCCCCCAGCCCCACCTGAAAACCAGACTTGCCTCCCTGCCAATGGACAAGAATAGGGTGGGCAAGTCCACATTTACTCACTGTCAGAAATTAAACTTCTAAGACTATAGAAGTGGTTTAAAGGGATCAAGTAATGGGTAACAAAACATGGGGGAGGGGCAGCCAAATTCCAACTCAGATGGTTCACCGTGAAAGCGATTCCCAATGCGATGACTTTAAAATGGAACACGCACTAGGATTTTGTTCTCACTCATCCTATCTCCGTTAGAAAAAATATTATAGACTCTGAAAACTTCACATCTATTTTCTAACTATGTAAGAGATGCTTTATCCAGTCATAGTAAGGAAGTGACAACTACATGATTCACAAAGGCTATACAGCTGAAATTTCACTTTAGACTAGGTGATGCCAAATTTTTAAGCTAAAAAAGACAACTTCCAACTCCCGGAAACACAGCTAGTTAGCATAAATCCAAGCACGGCGCAGCAGGGTCCTGGCATCGTGTCAGTTCCAAAGGACCTCAAAGCCACACGCAGGATGACTGCATCTACCTAACACTCATAGGCTCATAATAGACACAAATATCCTGGAACCTAATTTGACTAAGTATTTATTTTCAAGGTATGAACTGAAAGTTACACTTTAAATTCTCAAACTGTGATAGATTATGGATGGATGGATGGATAGATGGATGGATGGGAGGATAGACGGATGGAAGGATAGATGGATGGATGGGAGGATAGATGGATGGATGGGAGGTTAGGTGATAGATGGATGGGAGGATAAGTGATGGATGGAGGGAGAGTAGATGCATGGGAGGATAGATGGACAGATGATAGATAAATGAGAGAGACAGCAAATACTAAAGACAGCCAACAGCACCAAACACCTCTAAAGAGAAATGTTGCCAGTTAAAACTGTAAGAGTCAACAATCATAAGACATTCCAACTCTGGAGGCAGTGAAATATGAAAACAAGGTGTCTTAGAATGGATGAAATTTAGTACCCTTCTCCAGGGTTTTCTAACTCAAATTTCAGAGAGGGTTTTCGTGAAAGCTTCATGAATCTACATTCTGTCAAACTGTGGTCTTATGTGTTGAGGGAAAGACTTATTAAGCTCATTTTTGGAGACTGTGTCGGGAAATATGAGGCTACACTAGGATCAGTGATTCGTTGGAAATCTTACTCGTCTTTACCAATTGTGGGAAGAAGTATTTGAGGACAGTGACAGAGCTTTTTAAAAAGTGGGTAAAAATGTGTGTGAATTCTAAGGCATCCGATCTGGACTCTAGTAGTCTTCTGGTAGGATCTTTAGAATTTTCTGTGTATAATATCATGTCATCTGCAAACAGTGACAGTTTTACTTCTTCTTTTCCGACTTGGATTAGAATGTTTTTTAAAAGGTCAATTTTAAAATATCTAATGGATATGAGTGCTTCTGAAACCAAAACTACAAACACTGCTACACCTTCTTTGAAAAAAGCACAAAATAATATAGCTGTTAATGGAAAAAACTGGACAGGTATCAATCACCTTGTGAGGTTCAGACAAGCCTCACTCCAGCAACGACAAACACCTTCCTTCGGGAATAATAAGCCATTCATGTTTTCTGGGTTGATTTTGGGAACTCTGCTTTCACTTGTGTTTACCTAAACTTGGCTAGACCCTGACAGATGCAGGTGTGACACAAGGACAGGAGGACAGGGACGGGGCAGGTGCAGCATCACTGCTCTCATGCTTTCTGTGCCCTCTGTGAACAGGAGCCGTGGATCAATAGCAGGTGTTTTAGACCAAATTTACATGGGAAATACCTGAAGGGCTGATGTATATATATAGAAAGAGACATTCCACCGAAAGCAAACGTATTATCCTTCATCTATAAAAATGTTGCTGACATCACCAAAGGGCTGTAAGCAATGGGTTTTTATTATCTAGTAGTAGTGACAGGTCTACACAGAAATATCACCACACTTTTCTCCAAAAATATGTGTTTGGGAAACAACAGGTACAACGTCTACATCTAATCCTTCAGAGACTGTTTGTGAATCACATGTCAGTCTCTGGGGACCTTAATCTCACTTGTGTGCGAGTCCAAGAGGACTACAGTCTTGGTAAGAAATGATTAAGTGGCTTTTTTTGTCTATTAAAAAAAAAAAAAAAAGAGGAAATCCACCCCAGACAGTAGGCATTGTCTATAACTGAGGTTCTCTGAGAGTCGGGGCTGATTCAAAAGAAAAGACTGAAGGAAAGGGCTCCACTGGAACCAGCTGATCGCGTTCCAAGGAGACTCCTCTGAATAGGACACCAGTCACTCAACTTCAGATGTTCTTTCTGTATGTTTCTTCCTGCAGTGAGCTGTGACATGGACTCTATTCCCATCAACACATGAGAAGTCATGTAGCCCTTTCATTTTATCACCTATGCACCAGAGCTTGTGACACAAGGGTGACAGAAGTCCTAGATAATTTTAAAGCAATTCAAACAATCAAAATTAGATTTTTTGGGACTTCCCTGGTGGTCCAGTGGTTAAGAATCCGCCTGCTAATGCAGGAGACACGGGTTCGAGTCCTGGTCCGGGAAGATCCCACACGCCGCAGAGCAACTAAACCCGGGCGCCACAACTACTGAGCCTGTGGCTCTGGAGTCCATGAGCCACAATTACTGAGCCTGTGTGCCGCCACTACTGAAGCCCATGTGCCTAGAGCCCGTGCTCCGCAACAAGAGAGGCCACCGCAATGAGAAGCCCATGCAGCGCAACGAAGAATAGCTCCCACTCGCCGCAACTAGGGAAAGCCCGTGCGCAGCAACGAAGACCCAACGCAACCAAAAATAAATATAAAATAATAAATAATTTTTTTAAAAAAATTAGATTTTTTTAAAATTAGTAGTTTCACAAGTCCTTTTCAAACTAAAAACGTGCTGCTTTAACACTCATGAAGTAATCTGGGCTTAAATTCCCTTTCTTCAATTTTCATTTCTGCGATGCTTAGCAGGCAGAGGTTGCCAACCCAGATGGGGAAGGGAAAGGTTCAAGCCTATCAGAAAAACCTATGAATTGCTAAAAATCATTATAATGGCTATAGCTATATAAAATAATAATGCATATCTAAACTTAATGAAAACATGCTTAGTCTCTGAGACTAAATTTTTGTGAAGAAAGCAGTAAGAAAATCAAACTCTCATCAACTTTTGAATTCTCTGGCCTCTGTAAGTATGTTTAATACTTTTCAGGAAGGTGTCATAGTCTTATTGTTTATAACGGACAGATAATGCTCATAAGAGCATCTTAAACTTTTCTTGGTCTTATGAATGAAGAATTCTATAAAACACTTCTGTCAATGCATCTGAGGAGCCCTTAGGCACCTCTATAAGACGGTTCAAAAACGTAATACAAAAATCAGCATTGGGAAATTATTCTTTAAATGAATTACCTATGTTAATTGCAGTTTCTTGTTTGTCGCCCGTCAACACCCATATTTTAATTTCTGCCTTCAACAGAGTTGCTATGGTTTCTGGCACGCCTGCCTGAAGACGATCTTCTATGGCTGTGGCCCCAAGCAGCAGCAAATTCTGAATTAAAAAACAGCTTCCATTAAAGATGGGGACACACGTAAGAGCAGCATGAATGACGAAACTCTTGACAAAAGAAAGGCAGTCAAAGTGTTCTGAGACAATTACCTTATTTCCTCCACATTAAACCTTTGTCTGCAGATAATTAATGACAGTCACATGTGCGGCATCTCAAAACCACCCACAGGGCTAGAACCCCTCCACACACATGGGCCAGCACATGCCATCTACTTCTGGGTACACGGGCACCTTGGGCTAGGAAACCACCTGGCAGCAGAGCACATGGGTGAGTTATCCTGGGGACACTAACAGGACTGAGGCTTCTCTCTCACTCCACTCATGAGTCAAGGGCTGTGGTACAGTTAACACATGAGAAAAAATTATTCAGTGACCAAAACGGCCAACTACCTCCCGAGTGCCCACCTCTGGCCAGGGGACGCACAGACATCGCACCTATTGAATTGCTTTATGATTCTCAAAGTAATTTTGGCATTTCCAGGGAAGCAGGGTAAATGAACATTTGATTTCACTTCCATCCATACCCAAGTTCCATTTAAATGACAAACAAGGGGAAAAAAGTCAAAGGGGAATTTTAAAAAGATAAATAAAATAAAGGAATGAGAAAAGCAAGCAAGCAATGACTTCAAAGCTACTGAAACTGGAAGATGGATGGACCAGTGGTTGCTGACATGAAACGGAAAAAGCTGAAATCCAGCTCCCAAATTCGAGGGATTCAATCTGTGGCAAGCTACCTCATGTCTTGGGAGGAACTGAAATAACAAAATCACATGGGCAGCGCGGAGCGGCAATGGCAAAGCTCAAAGAGGACAGCAAGCGTGAAAACATTTAGTAGGTACGATGTCCAGCCAGCCTAGGCATTTCGACTGCTCAGGAAACTCAGCAGGGCCAGCTAACGTCGTTACACCTCATCTCAGGCAAACCCAGAAAGTCGCCGATGCCGTTTTTGACCTGATACTTCTTAAGACGTGAACGCTTAGCAGAGGGTGGCTCGACCTTTCGGAGAGCTCATAAAAACTGAGTGTTTCTTAAAGCAAAGAAACGATGAAAAGCTAATGGTGAGTTAAGATACTTACAAGATCAGAGAACATCACTATATAGCCAAAAGGTTTCTGCACCAAAACTTTTTTGCTCATTAGGTGTCACTGGGCATGTAATGTAACGCATCTACCACGTGCAATTACCTTCTCAATGATCTCGTAACACTCTTCCAGCCGCTGAGCTCTGTCCTTCAGGATGGTGCTGGCTTCTTGGTAGACTTTGAGCCACTCTGCATAATCACTCTCAGAGAGGTCGGCGTAAGCCACACAGAGGGTCCGCAAGCCTGCAAAACAGTCCCGCGTCTCCCGGTGAGGGCCCTAGTGACAGGCAAGTAGGGTGCCTTATCCCCAGGGGACACCACGTGTGCAGAAAATGGAAGAGACCATCCCTTTATAGGTCACTCTAAGTCAACGTGCACACACTCAAAATGAACTGAAAAGCGACCTTATTTTAATATAAACCACTGCTTCTACAGATGTTGACGGAACAGGAAAAGCCATGAGACTGAACTCCTCACAGCAGAGAAGGACACGAGGAGGGACGCACAGACATCACACCTATTGAATTGCTCTATGATTCTCAAAGTAATTTTGGAATTTCCAGGGAAGCAGGGTAAATGAACATTTGATTTCACATCCATCTATACCCAAGTTCCATTAAAATGACAAACAAGGGGGAAAAAATCAAAGGGGAATTTTTAAAAAAGATAAATAAAATAAAGGAATGAGAAAAACAAGCAAGCAATGACTTCCCGTCAGCCAGGAGGCAAGACGGGAAGTGTGTTTCTAGACAGCAGTAAAGGCCCAGTGTGCTACCACGTGAAACACACAGGCTTTCAAGCAGCCGTGCTTGTGTGTGCGTGTGTGTCCCTGTGTGCATGTGTCTCTGTGGGTGTCCCTGTGTGCATGTGTTCCTATGTGTGCACGTGTGTTCCCTGGTGGGCACATGTGTCCCTGTGTGCATGTGTTCCTATGTGTGCACGTGTGTTCTCTGGTGTACATGCGTGTGCCTGTGTGTGCACAGACGTGGATACATGCGGCCAGAGAGGCTCAGGAAGGCAACGAGGCAGCAGCCGGCACTCAAGCTCTCATCACATCCACGTGCAGGGGAGCCTGACAGGAGTGTTGTTTAAAGCCCTTCTGAGAACTCCCTTCCTGTTCTCCATGGGTTCAGTGGATTATTCTTGCCTGAAGTCTAGGGTAAGCCAGTGTCATAAGGGAAACGAGAGAGGGCCTGGGAAATAAGGTGAGTTTTCCGAGAAAGGAGTGCAAAACTGGAGGGCGATTCTGCGTAGCATCGTGGGCTGGCCTGCCTCACCCTCGTCCCTCTGGTTAAGCGTTAGCGGATGACGTTTAGGTAACAGAGCAGTTGGTCTATAGCCACGACTCTTGTCACTGCCACCGGTGCAGAGGGTGGGGACGGGCTTGGCACTAGAAAATGACCCGCCTTTGAAGCAAGCCAAGTGCTGCACAAAAATGACACGTGAACACGAAGGCTCACCCGACTGCCCCCTGAAAGCACAACTCCAAGGGCAGAAATAACGTTTCCAAATTCCACTCACCTTCCGTGGCAAAATACTCCAGATGGCATAGTGTTTCCTCCATGTATTTTGAATCTTTAGAAAGTCTCTCAAAAATCACGTTATCCTGTAAAACAGGGAAACGCTGTGACTGGCAAACCTCAGGTCAGCCGACGCTCTAGCACCGCAAGCCCAGCTCTGTTTTCGTGGTGTGGATCCAACGCACACCTGGGTGGGCGAGGGGAAACACAGTTCTTGGCTGGATTCAGTCATGAGCTTTGGAAAACAACCTGGGGGCGGGTACGCATCCACACAAACACGCCGGGGAGGACCCTGGGTGTCAGGAGAATGAATAATCAGGGACACGACGGGGCCCACGTTCACCTCGATTTGCAAAGCTCACACCAGACTTTGTTAACACCCTTTGCGGAAGTGGGAAGCATAAAACACACACCTTAAGTTGCTCAAGTGTACTCTCCGTTCCTGATGCTGCAGGAGCTCCCACCCAGGGAGGGCACGACCCACCCTGCACAGAACCTGGTTCAGCTGAGAACACACGGTGTGGACAGCTCATCACCTGGGGACTATTTCCATGACCCACAAGCAGGGCTGGAGGATTGCAGGCTACGGATCATGCAACAAACATGTGATAAATGGCAGTTTGGGGCCCCCCCAAATCTAAGAAATTTAGTTCGGTTTGGGGGGGAAGGTTTGTGGAGAATTAAATCCTATAACACATTAAATGCATCCCTGCAGCATTTCCTGTTGACTCTGCTCTGTGGTTGCCCCCCTTCCTCTGTACCTCACACTGACCCCCTTCTGGCCCTGCTGTGGTTCTCAGAACACAATGGCAAATAAACAACCAAAAAGGTAAGAAAGAGTATCATATGAGAACAGAATCTAACGTAATTATCTAATCTTTCCCAATCTAATCCAATATAATCTGGACCTTAGTGAGTGCAGATCGGATGCCTTAGAATTCACACACGTTTTTACCCACTTTTTAAAAAGCTCTGTCACTGTCCTCAAATACTTCTTCCCACAATTGGTAAAGACGAGTAAGATTTCCAACGAATCACTGATCCTAGTGTAGCCTCATATGTCCCGACACAGTCTCCAAAAATGAGCTTAATAAGTCTTTCCCTCAACACATAAGACCACAGTTTGACAGAATGTAGTTTTGTAGGTCAGGCTCATGAACAGTAGCATCTTTCCTTAAAGATTTAGATGCGATGACCAGGAGGCAGACAAGACAGAAAGCCTGACATAGGAAATGACCGGAGGGGGCAGTAATAATAGACCACAAATGGACACTACCTCAAACCCACCAGCCAGCCTCTGTAGTGAATAAAAACTAAACCACGAATATTGAGAATAGCTGCTACAGAAAAAAATACACATCAGAGGGCTTCCCGGGTGGCGCAGTGGTTGAGAGTCCGAGGCAGGCGGACACGGGTTCGTGCCCCGGTCCGGGAAGATCCCACATGCCGCGGAGCGGCTGGGCCCGTGAGCCATGGCCGCTGAGCCTGCGCGTCCAGAGCCTGTGCTCCGCCACAGGAGAGGCCACAACAGTGAGAGGCCCGTGTACCGCAAAAAAAAAAAAAAAAAAAAAACACATCAGAGTCCTTAAAAGATCATAGGTTGATACAACTGACTGAATCTTCCAAAGTCACCACACGAGGATAGAAAACAGGAATCAGAATTCACACTCTAAGGATTCTGCAGGACATGGCCAGCTACTGTTTCTGAAACCAACTACCGATGAACAGCAAGCTTTCCACCGACCTCCTTGCCACGCTGGCTTGAACCCCCATCATCTTCAGGGGGCTTTTACTACTAAGTCAGCGGCAGGCTGACTGAAAGAGCCTTTCAACCCTGGGCGACCATCAAGGATGCTGAGAACAGCAGTCAGGGAAGCAGCAGGGGTCCCTGGCGTGCAGACCTCAGCCAGTACTTACAGCCCCTTTACAATAGAGTCGAAGCTGTCCTGAAGGGGTTCGCACAATTACAGACATTCTTTTTCTGTCGCTGTAGGGTAAAAACAAAAAGGAAAGAAAACTGTCATTGGTCTGTTTTCTAGGACCACATCCTGTGATTAAACACCAAACAACCCAAAAGGTGGTCTGGCTGTCCCCCAAATGGCCAAGCTCCGTCTTCCCTACCTTTGTCCTCAAAGTCAGACTTTAATTGTGTATCTCCTACTCTTTGGCATAAACCTATTCCTTTCCCTGCCGTGGAAACTCACTAGCACAGCTCTATGATAGAAGAAGAGACAGAAATGGACAACTTGAGCGCTTTACTCTGTGTCTAATTTGCTCCTGACAATACTGTGTCCACGTACTTTTATTTCACAGCTCAAAAATGTTCAGTTACCTGCCCAGTAAGTAGCAAAATGCAAGATTCAGTATAAACCCACTCCACTCAAAAGCATCTCATCGTATCTTCTTTTGACTGAAGTGGAAAGAAATGATGAATTCCGAGGACCTCCCGATTTAGCGCAGAGGTCCCTTGGCTTCCTCCCCAGCCGCAGCCCCAAGCACATGCCCAGGCACCTCCTTCCTCAGCTTTCAAAGGGACCCGCCCTCAGTCACTGACTCATTTCTCGCCCATCTGTACATATACAGGAAGTCCCTTCCATACGAATGAGTCCCCTTCCGAGACAGCGCGTTCGTAAGCCCGACAAAGTTAGCCCAGGTACCGACTGACACGACCCGCTATACAGTACCACGCTGTAATGGGTTCATAATACTTCTCACACAAGCAATACATAAAAAACAAACAAAAGATAAAGAAAACATTTTTAATCTTACAGACACATGAGCTAACTCACTGGACGTGAGAATGCACGTTCGTGTCTTCGAAAGTTCGCAGCTTGAAGTTTGTATATAGGGGACTTACTGTGTGTATATGGAGACAGACAGACAGATAGATAGAGAGGGACAGTTTATTTCAAGTGCACAAAAGAGAAACATACCTAGAAAACTCCAGGACATTAAGGATTCCAAATGTCTCCTCCTGTCCCATCTAGAGGAAGAAAAACAGGCTTTTACCTGAAGTGCAAAGTATTAAAATCTCAAAACAACCAGCTCCCCAATCATAAACCTCTCTATCCATGCCTCTCCCCAAGCCCTCCCCTCCTCTCCCTCCCCTCCTGTTCCCTCCCTCTCTCGCTCTCCCTCCATCCATCCATCCCCCTGCAGACACCTTCCGCCAAGTACTGTCTTCCCCGTCAGTCTGGTGGGACCATAGCTCCCCCTTCTGGTGGAAGCGTCTCCTTTTCCTCCAGCGGGAGTGGCTGTCATAGTAGCTGATGACAGAGTAACTTCCAAGACACACAAATAAGGGACACAAGCGACACAGGTCCATCCGAGACCGGGGGCCAGTTATGCTTCCGAATCCAGAATTTTACACATCTCGCAGAAGTACGTGCACACCGTGTGCCACTACATCCCCAGGGGGCCCAGGCACTACACCCTGTAATACAACAACACACTGGCTTCCTGCAGCCAGATGCACGGCTATCCCCACCAAGTGAGATCCATAAAGAACAGAGGTGGCCCCACGGGAGTTCCATTAGGCTTCCCTACCAAATGTCCACACCCCAAATTTAGGGGAAAAAGCGTGGAATTCAAAACTTTTTCAATTTTGGATTTAGAAACAAAGGCGTATAACTCTGCACCAGATTTTAGGGCAACTCATCAAATGCCTTTTCTCTTCGGGTTCTTCAAAGTTGGAACGTTAATATTCTTAATTGGGCTTCCCTGGTGGCGCAGTGGTTGGGAGTCCACCTGCCGATGCAGGGGACATGGGTTCGTGCCCTGGTCCGGGAAGATCCCACATGCCGCGGAGCGGCTGGGCCCGTGAGCCATGGCCGCTGAGCCTGCGTGTCCGGAGCTCCGCAACGGGAGAGGCCACAACAGTGAGAGGCCCGCGTACCGCAAAAATAAATAAATAAATAAAATTCTTAATTTTTCTCCACGAGATTCCAGATTATGTGTGCACAATTTGAAAACTTTTTAATCGAATCTGCCCTTTCCCTTGTCTCCTGGGTCTGAGAGAAATAATAACTGAAGGAACACACAGATCCCCACGTGTGTGGCTGACTCACAAAGCACTGGGAAGTCACGCTGTCCCCTCCACAATGCCCCGCCCCTTCGCTTCCTAAAACACAATGAATGGGCCACTTAACCCAGCCCCCGTCAGCATTTACCCCCTTCTCTCTGCAAGCCCCAGTTCCCTTTCCCCTCAGCCTGGCCCAACTTTGCCAGGTCCCCGTCCAGGGGGTCACCGCTGCCACCCCCTCGGCACCCGTGCCGTGACCGCCGGGAGCCCACTGCCTCTGCGCCGATGTCACATCAACACCCTCACGGCCCCCACAGACCGCATGATGATAAGTAAAGCCACTTCGTTTTTTTTTTTTAGAGTATGCACTTTTGCATCTGATTTTTTCTTAAGTCTTTATCGAATTTGTTACAATATTGCTTCTGTTTTTTTTATGTTTTGGTTTTTTTTGGCCATGAGGCATGTGGAATCTTAGCTCCCTGACCAGGGATCGAACGCGCTCCCCCTGCATTGGAGGCAAAGCCTTAACCACTGGACCACCAGGGAAGTCCCAAGCCACTTCTTGTAAGTAGCGGGTAACCACCTCGAGGACTTGTGGGTTAAGGATCCCCCAGTATTCACAGTTGAATAGGATTTTTAAAGTTACTGTTACTTATAAATCTTATCTAATCACATGGTCTATTTACTCCATCGCCCCTCCCAATCCCCATGGCTGCACTGCGGAGAAATACAGCAGCACCCACACACCTGAAACCTGGCCGTGAAGGCTAAAATCTCCTCAAACTGGAGGTGAAGACACCACTGGTGAGAAGCTTCCACGGAGGAAGCTCTATATTGTCAGTACATTGTCCCAACTTGTAGCGACTGTATGCTTCCCTAAGCTAAATTCCCTGTGTTGGCTGAAATCAAGAACAAATAAACAGCCTCTGATCTCTGTACTCTGTAAAGAAGAAACTGAAAATGCCGAGAAATGGGCGCTCTGTACACGGTACGATACTTTTTAGGTTTTGCACGTAAGGAAAAGAAAGAACAGACTGCCGCCAGGTCAGGAACAACATCGAGTTATTACACCAGATGGAAGCAAACTTCAAATGCCTTCAAGAGATCCAGGGATTTAAGGATGCAGAACGCCAAGAGCTGTAAAAACCCGCGCGTCCTCCCAGATTGAGGGTGGGAACAGCACAGAGGCGAGCAGGCGGGGACTTGCCCGGAGACGCTCATCCACCCGGGCAGCAGTGAGCACGGCCCCCCCAACTGCTCAACACAGAGAACGCCCATCCCACCTACCCACCCATGTCCCTGCTGCCACCCCAAGGATCCCTATTCGACCTCATTCCCGATTCAAACTTTCTCTTCTCCCCAGATTTCTCCCTCTGGCTCCTTGAGAGCGAAACTCAAAAAAATCATAAAATAAACTTCTTGATTTCAGGGGGAAAAAACCCATATTAAAAAAAAAAAAAAAGATCTTAAGTGCCAACTCCCTCCTCTGTCAGCCCAGGAGACCAGAGCCAGTGACCGAGGGCTTCAGGGAGACAGACGCAGACCCGCCCCCGAGGACAGGAGGCTGTGGAGCTTTTCCCAACAACTACGGGACCCAGGGCAGGCTTCCCGCATTCTTTACTGCCCGTTACTCCACATCAGTGGATGAAAGACTGCAGACAGCGCCTTTAAGAGAGATGACGCAAAAACAACACACAACACTGAGGCGACAGAACCACACGACATATTCTCACAGAGAAAAAACAAACCAAAAACTCAGCTCTCATATGTACAGTAGATGTGCTATTTCTAACATACAGTCTTCCAAAAAGCGGGTGACCAAGAGTGTCCGGCGGTGCCCTGGGGTGTCACTTACGGCCTCTATGATGACAGAGTAGGGCGTTCTGGCTGTGAAGACGAAGCCCAGCTTTCGAGCCCCTTTCACCAAAGCAGCTTCATCTGTCAATAAAGAATTGATGAGGCATTGACCAGTCTCTGGGAATGACAGGATTCTGTTTAGCACGTGTTATCTTTCACGTGAACGAGATCCACACCAGCGACAGAGGTCTGGCCTTTTGTGCAGTAAAGACCAAGGATCTAGAAGGCGCTCACTTACTCTCCCCCAACCAGGACCCTGAAAGGAGCACTTCCATCAGAGGAGAAGCCACGGACCTGGAACTAGTCCCCCCCGGGCACTCTGCAGCCAGCGTGAGACCAGGGGCACACAGTGGGGGCTTTGCGGGGCCGTATCACCTCCCAACACCCAGGTCCCCAGAGAGGGGAGCAGCAGGGCACACCCAGTCAAGACGCCTCACCTGGGGAGGAGGCCTGGTAGATGATGTTATCTCTGTCCTTCTCGGGGACCACGGTGTGGCACACGGCCAGGAGGGTGAGGAACTCCTGGATGCAGGGGGCTGTGGGCTGCAAACGGGAGCCGAGGTCACCCGACTGTCGGGACACCACTGACGTACACCAGAGTCAGGTTCAAGGCACCCTCCCGCTTAGAACCCCGGACGCCTTCCTGCTCGCGTGAGAACAGAGGTCGGGAGCCCCAGCGTGGACCCCAGGTGCCCCAGGACCCAGCACCTGCTCGTCATCCGGCCCATCTCCTGCCACTCGCCACCCCCCAAGCCTGAACCCTCCACCAGCCACTCTGTCTGCAGCTCTTCACACTGAGCTCGACCCTTCCCGCTGGCCCATGGCCGTCCTCCACCTGCTGTCAGCCAGTCCCTCTCTTCGCGCATCCTCGGGGCTTCCGTTTACCAGTTGCTTCATCGAGGAGCCTGTTAACACCCCGTCTTGGAATGCGGTCTCTTCCCCTACTACCTGGCAAGGTGTCTGATGTAAACTAGGCCCTTAAACTGTCTGCTAAGTGAATGGGTCTCTTATTTGATCAGTTTGCTGTTTCGCAGTCTAAACTGTTTGGTGCTGTTCCTAAGACAACACCGGGATTCCGTGGGACTAGCTCTTCTCACCTCCTCTGCTGCTTTAGCACCTAGTGATCTATGGCAGGAAAACAAACTTCGGGAAACTAGACTCAGAGCCATCTGCAGGCCTGTCTGTCACCCTGCACCTTCTCCTTGCCCCTCCACCATCCCAACGCAAACAGACCATTTCAGTCACCCACCCGCATTACTACCCTCAACCTAAATACTATTTGAGGATGCTTGAGTCCTCTTTCAGAAAGCAAGGCCTCACGGGGTGCTTGTTTCTTTGACAACCTTAATGAAAACTACTCTTGTCCAGAGACGGTTCTTCTGAGATGTTGTTCCTTCCTCTGTTTGCTCTACCCTAGTAGCTGTGTCTACCTCTAAGATCAAATACAGGAAAGGACAGTATCAGTGTCTGTGACCGTGACACAGATCACGGCCTTCAGCAGCATCCTCTGTGAGGTCTGGGACCACTTTGTCAGAATCACCAGGGCTGAGGCCCTGCATCCCAGCCCGGGAGCATGGGTGCCTTCCACACTCCCATCTCAGAACCACTGCTGGGAAAGTTTTAGCATCAACAAATACGGACTAACTGAAATAGAGAAAAGGAGGCTTCCTCACTGAAAATTCAGAGAAAGTTTTAAGTCTATCTATCTCTTCACAAAAGTTGGGAAAGATAAAGTTTTCATGTTGCTTGAGTTTACCTAATTTTAAAACTAAAATGTTTTTCAGAAAAGAGTCATATTAGGTCTAATTTATACAGGTTAAACTGGTTGTGAAATGCTTTGATCACTGAATACTTTTCTAAGTCGGTGTTTTTCAGAATAGCCTTTAGAACAAAAATGAATTCAGATGAACCGGCAATAAATCCTGGTCTGTTACAATAGTTCAGAATGTGACATCACAGTTAAGAAGTGAACAGACCAAGGTCCTGACTCTCATTTCTACATCTGTTTGCCAGGTGACTCTTGGCCAAGTCAATCTTTCTATGCAACTTCCCATCACCTCTCTGGGGTGACTCGGGTGCTAAAGGAAATAGACTTCAAATGCCTAGCACGTACTAGGATGCTGTAAATGCTACGTGTTGCTATATCTTACTTTTGTTTCCTAAATGATCCTAGCCAAAGGATACCGTAATTACTTTTCAAAATACATGACATCTTATATTCACAACTACGAAGAACTGGTATTGCAGAAACCTTACAAAGCAAAAGAAATCTGAAATGTTAGAGGATTCGACGGTGAGACTCATCTTGATCGTGATGTGCCACTTTATAACTTCACCCCGTATTTAATTTGGCTTTGAGTTCTGCGAAGTGTTCACCACACATTGATCACATCCCTAAAGCACTAACACTATATAAGCGAGGTCCCATCTCTTCCCCAGACTCCAAAATGGTAACTTTCAAGACATGACACACGTACATAAATGAAACTGCATCACAAGTTATTTAAAGTCCTAGAAGCGTGTATATGTTAACCCCAATCTCCTAGCACTTTGCCCCGTGTTTCCTCTTTGGTAACCATAAATTTGATTTCGAGATCTGTGCGTCTGCTTCTGTTTTGTAAATAAGTTCATGTGTATCGTTTATTAGATTCCACATATGAGTGGCAGATGATATGTCTTTCTTTGTCTGACTTACTTCACTTAGCATGACAATCTCTACACACTACTATATATAAAAAAGATAACTAACAAGGACCTACTGTATAGCACAGGGAACTCATTACTCTGTAATAACCTACATGGGAAAAGAATCTGAAAAAGAGTGGGTCTACGTATATGTGTAACTGATACACTTTGCTGTACATCTGAAACTAACATATTGTAAATCCAGTATTCTCCAATAAACATATAAAAATAAAATAGAGTTCTAGAAGCAAACGGCAGCCTTACATGATGATCCTCAATGTTCTTCAGGAGTCTGGGGTCATCAAAGTCACATGAGTCACTAGGCGGAGGAGGTATCCGGCTGAAGAGAGAACAGAAGATACTTACTCAGCTCAAAAGTTCCTTCAAGATAACTCACACCTAGTAAGAGTCCGTCTTCAGGAAGAACCACACCTAAAAAGCGTCTAACTTTGTATTAAACTTTTCAAGATTTGAAATACTCGCTATGATTTCAAACCTCAAGGCAGTAAATCTTTAACCCGACTATAAACAAAATGCAGATGGTCCCTGACTTACGATGTTTCGACTTAACAATTCTTCAACTTTATGATGGTGCAAAACTGATATGCATTCAGTAGAAACCGTACTTCGAACTTTGAATTCTCATCTTTCTCCAGGCTGGCGCCACGTGGGACAACGCTCTCTCGTGATGCCGGGCGACACGCGCAGCCCCAGTCAGCCCCACCATCACGAGGGAGAACGACCCATACACGTACAACCACGCTGGACCCAGACAGCCACTCTGCTTTTCATTTGCAGTACAGTATTCCATAAATTACATAAGCTATTCAATGCCTTACTATGAAATGGGCTGATACTGCCCAACGGTGGGCTAACGTTAAGTGTTCTGAGCACGCTGTACGTAGGCTGTCCTAAGCTGTGATGTTTGGTAGCTTTGGGGTATTAAATGCACTTTTGAATTCTGATCTTTTCAACTTACGATGGGCTCGTCAGGACGTAACTCCATTGTAAATGGAGGAGGATCTGTAGTTACAAGGAGAAGAGATGCAAGGATGAACGCCATGGCTTTACCATTTCTGTTGGCCCCTGCATCTACCAGGGAGAACTCCCCGGCGTGCTTGCTCCAAGCATGTAAAACAGGAGGAATTGTGGCAAATGTATCTATGCAGCCATTCGTGGCCAGAGCTTGTATGTGAAAGAGAAAAAGGGGGCAAATAATTACAAAAAAGGAAACGTGACGCGATGGCTCCGCGCCGTCACACTGACGAGACGCGAAGGGCTGAGTACGCTCCCTTCTTCCTGAAACCCTGTCTTCAGGACAAAGACAAGGGAAGACAAGATGACAGCAGAGCTGATGTCAAGCGGAATGCTGAATAGATATCAGAGTTTAGTGCAGCAGAGAAAACAGAAACCAACAGCTTGCAAGGGGAAGCACCTAAAATGCAAGCTGCTGACCCCAGCAGGACCCTGGTGGAAGCTGAGGACGTGGCAGCACGAGGTACCTGTGAGACAAAGGGAAGGTGGAAAACAGGACAGGCTCCAAGTCCACCTGACCAAGACTGAGTCTGTGAGAAACCTCCCTCATCCCAGGCAGCCAGGCACCTGAACCCTCTGCCCCCAGAACGAAATGAAGGTCTATCCTCCAGAGAGCCTAAACCAGAGGAGCCCTGGACCCAGAAACACTGAGCGCACAGGTGGACAGGATACAGCATCCTCCCTAAACCGGAGTTTTAAGTGAAAGGTATGATCAACAGCCCTCTGCCTCCACGCAGTTCCCATAACACCTTCAGCCAGATTTACAGCGCTTGGCAGGAAACTGGAGCGGTCCTCTTGCAAGAAGATGACTGATCGGCTCAAAAGAAAGACACACAGATGCTAACATCAGAGATCCTCTAATAAAACAGTCCTGGCTGTCCCCCCTACATACATGGCCCCAGCAATCAGCTTTCTTGGTGTAAAAATCTTAAAACGTTAGCAGAGAACACCACTAGTCTTAAAGGAAATGCAAATCAAAACCACAATTCACAGCCATTGGGATGGCTATTATATATCTAAAAAAGGCAAACGCGATACCGCTTCACAGCCATGGGGATGGCTACTATATATATGAAAGACAAACAGAAATTAACAAGTGTTATGAGGACGTGGGAAAACTGTGCATTACCAGCAGGAATGTAAAATGGTAGAACTGCTATGAAAAATAGTTTGGTGGTTCCTCAAACAGTTAAACATGGAATTACCACATGAGCCAGCAATTCCACTTTCAGGCATAATCCCAAAATATGTAAGAGCAGAAACTCAGATACCTGCACATCAATGTTCATAGAAGCATTATTCACAATAGCCCAAAGACAGAAATAACCCAAGTGCCCATCAACAGATGAATAAACAAAATGTGGTATATACATATATGGGATATTACTCAGCCTTTAAAATAAATGAAATTCTGATACATGCTACAACATGTATGGTACGACCTTGAAGACATTATGCTAAGAAGTGGAAAGTGAGTGGATATATCAGACCGATAGCTGGATATTTTCGTTAAAGCCTTGTAGTACCACAGGGCTTTTAAAACCACATTCATGTTTCAATTTTATTCTGGTTCTCTCTTGAAATAACACATGCAACTTTTATTTTCAAAATATTCAAGTCAGAAGCGCCAATATAAAATTGTTCCCAAGTCTTTCCCACTAAAGTGTCAAGAACTGCTAAAGTCTACTTACCAGAAATCATCTGATGATGGTTCCCTTGCCAATTCTGGAAAATGACTGACAGAGAGAGAGAAACAGAATGGTTACAAAACTGTGATCAAAAATACAGATATTCCCACAAAGAACAAGCTCCAGCATAGATCATACGTTAGGCCCCGAACAAGTCTTAGTAAATTCAAGAAGACTGAAATACCAAGCATCTTTCCTACCACAAGGGTATGAAACTGGAACTCAATCACCAAAAAATGGAAGACTCACAAATATGTGTAGACTGGACAACATGTGACTGAGCAACCAATGGATCCATGAAGAAATCAAACATGTAATCAAAAACTACCTAGAGACACATGAAAATGGAAATACAACATACCAAAACTTACAGGATGCAGCAAAAGCAGTTCTGAGAAGTCCATAGCAATAAATGCCTACCTCAAGAAACAAAAAAAAATCTCAAATAAACAACGTAACATTATACCTAAAAGAACTAGAAAAGAACAAATGAAACTCAAAGTTAGAAGGAAGGAAATAAAGATTAAAGCAGAAATAAATGAAATAGAGACTCAAAAGTCAATAGAGAAAAAAAAAAAAACTATGAAACTAAAAGCTGGTTCTTCAAAAGATAAAGTTAAGAACACTTGGGACTTCCCTAGTGGCTCAGTGGATAAGAATCCGCCTGCCAATGCAGGGGACACAGGTTCGAGCCCTGGTCCAGGAAGATCCCACATGCCGCGGAGCAACTAAGCCCATGTGCCACAACTGCTGAGCCTGCACTCTAGAGCCCACAAGGCCTAGAGTCCGAGCTCCACAACGGGAGAAGCCACAGCAATGAGAAGCCTGCGCACTGCAACGAAGAGTAGCCCCCGCTCACCACAACTAGAGAAAGCCCACGTGCAGCAACGAAGACCCAATGCAGCCAAAAATAAATAAATAAATTTATAGATAAAAAAGAAAAGTTAAGAAACCTTTAGCTAGACTCACCAAGAACAAAAGAGGACTCAATCAGAAATGAAAGAGAAGACATTACAACTGACATCACAGAAATAATAGGATCATAAGAGACTACTATGAACAATTATATGCCAACAAGTTTGACAGCCTAGAAGAAACAAACTCCTAGCAATATACAACCTACCAAGACTGAATCATGAAGAAACAGAAAACCTGAACATACTGATTACTAGTAAAGGATTGAATCAGTAATCAAAAACCTCCCAACAAAAGTCTGGGACCAGAAGCCTTCACTAGCAAATTCTACCAAACATTCAAAGAACAATTAATACCATTTTCAACCTCTTCCAAAAAATAGAAGAGTGGGGAACACTTCCAATTCATTTTACAAGGCCAGCACTGCCCCGATACCAGAAAGACCACCACAAGAAAAGAAAACTACAGGTCAATATCCCTGAAGAACATAGACACAAAAATCCTCAGCAAGATATGAGCAAACCAAATTCAACAATACACTGAAAGGATCATCACACACAATGATCAAGTGGGATTTATTCCAGGGATGCAAGATTGATTTCATATCTGCAAATCAGTATGACAACACCACATTAACTAAATGAAGGATAAAATCATATAATCACCTCAACAGATGCAGAAAAATCATCTGATAAAATTCAACATTCATATATGATAAAAAAACACTCAACAAAATAGGTACAGAGGGAATGTACCCCAATATAATAAAGACCATATATGACAAGACCACAGTTAACATCATACTCAACAGTGAAAAACTGAAAGATTTTCCTCTAAGATCAGGAACAAGACAAAGATGCCCACTCTCATATTCTTTTTTCAACATAGTATTAGAAGTCCTAGCCAGAGCAATTAGGCAAGAAAAAGAAGTAAAAGGCATCTAAATAGGAAAGAAGAAGTAAAACTGTCACTATTTGCAGATGACATGATATTATATATAGAAAATCCTAAAAGATTCCACCAACAATCTGTTAGAACTAACCAAATTCAGTAAAGTTGCAGGATACAAAATCAATATACAAAAATCTGTTGCATTTCTATATATTAATAAAGAATTAACAGAGAGAATTTTTTTTAAAAAATCCCATTTATGGGGCTTCCCTGGTGGAGCAGTGGTTAAGGATCTGCTTGCCAATGCAAGGGACACGGGTTCGAACCCTGGTCCGGGAAGATCCCACATGCCGCGGAGCAATTAAGCCCGTGTGCCACAACTACTGAGCCTGCGCTCTAGAGCCTGCGAGCCACAACTACTGAAGCCTGTGCGCCTAGAGCCTGTGCTCCTCAACAAGAGAAGCCACTGCAATGAGAAGCCCACGCACTGCAACTAAGAGTAGCCACCTCTCTCTGCAAGTAGAGAAAGCCAGCATGTAGCAACGAAGACCCAATGCAGCCAAAAATAAAAATAATTTTTTTAAAAAAATCCCATTTACAACTGCATCAAAAAAAATAAAATACCTAGGAATAAATTCAACCAAGGAGATTAAAGATCTATACACTGAAAACTGTAATACGTTAAGAAGTTTTAAAAGACACAACTAAATGGAAAGATATTCCATGCTCATGGATTGTAAGAATTAATAATGCTAAAACGTCCATACTACCCAAAGCAATCTACAGACTCAATGCAATCCCTATCAAAATTCCAGTGGCACTTTTCACAGAAACAGAATAAACAATCCTAAAATTTATCCAGACCCACAAAAGAGGCCGATTTGCCAAAACAATCTTGAGAAATAAGAACATAGCTGGATGCATTACGTGCCCTAATTTAAAACTATATTACAGAGCTATAGTAGTCCAAACAGTATGGTACTGGAATAACAACAGATACATAGATCTATGGAATAGAACAGCGAGCCCAGAAACAAACCCATGCATATATGATCAATTAATTTATGACAAAGGAGCCAAGAATATACAATGGGAAAGGACAGTCTCTTCAATAAATGCTGTTGGGAAAACTGGACAAGCACATGCAAAAGAATGAAACTGTACTATTATCTTACAACATACACAAAAACTAACTCAAAATGGATTAAAGACTTGAATGTAAGAGTTGAAACCGTCAAACTCCTAGAAGAATACATAGGTGATAAGCTCCTTGATATTGGTCTTGGCGATGAGTTTTTGGATCTGACACCAAAAGCGAAGTAAAAATAAAGAAGTGGGACCACATCAAACTAAAAAGCTTCTGCACAGCACAGGAAACCATCAACAAAATGAAAAGGCAACCCACCAAACAGGAGAAAATATTTGCTCCCATCCTAAATTAGAAATTATAAAGCTGATAAGGGGTTAATATCTAAAATACATAAAGAACTCATACAACTCAACAGCAAAAAAAAAATCCAATTTAAAAATGGGCAGAAGTTCTGAATAGACATTTTTCCAAAGAACATATACAGCAGGCCAACAGGTATGCAAAAAGATGCTCAACATCACTGATCATCAGGGAAATTCAAATCAAAACCTCACATCTGTTAGAATGGCTATTACCAAAAAAAAAAACAAGAAATAAATGTTGACAAGGATGTGGAGAAAAGAGAACCCTTGTTCACTGTTGGTGGGAATGTAAATTGGTACAACCACTATGGAAAACAGTATGGCGGTTCCTCAAAAATTAAAAATAGAACTTTCATATGACCCACCAATTCTACTTCTGGGTATATATCTGAAAAAAACAAAAACAGTATCTCTAAAAGATATCTATGCACCCCCATGTCCATTGCAGCATTATTTACAATAGCCAAGACATGGGAACAACCTGAGTGTCCATCGATGAGTGAATGAATAAAGAAAGTGGTATATATGCAATGGAATACTATTCAGCCATAAAAAAGAATGAAACCTTGCCATTTTCAACAACATGGATGGACCCTGAGGGCATTATGCTAAGGAAATAAGTCAGACAGAGAAAGACAAATACTGTATGATTTCACTTACACGTAGAATCTAAAAACAACAACAACCAAGCTCAAAGACAAAGAAAACAGGTTGGTAATTGCCAGATGCAGGGATGGGGGTGGGTGAAATGGGTGAAGGGGGTCAAAAGGTACAAACTTCCAGATATAAAATAAATAAGGCATGAGGATGTAACATACAGCATGGTGACTATAGTTAATAATGTTCTATTACAGGGACTTCCCTGGTGGCACAGTGGTTAAGAATCCACCTGCCAACACAGGGGTCATGGGTTCGAGCCCTGGTCCGAGAAGATCCCACATGCTGTGGAGCAACTAAGCCCATGTGCCACAACTACTGAGCCTGCACTCTAGAGCCCACGAGCCACAACTACTGAGCCCGTGAGCCACCACTACTGAAGCCCTTTGCCGAGAGCCCGTGCTCTGCAACAAGAGAAGCCACTGCAACGAGAAGCCCGTGCACTGCCATGAAGAGTCGCTCCCGCTCGCCGCAACTAGAGAAAGCCTGCGCACAGCAGCGAAGACCCAACGCAGCCAAAAATAAATAATTACATACATTTATAATTTTTTTAAAAAAACTGTTAAAAAAAATTTTTTAAATGCTCTATTGCAAACTTGAAAATTGCCAGGAGGGTAAATCTTACAAATTCCATTACAAGAAAAAAAGAATTTCTAATTATGTATGCTGACAAGTTAACTAGATTTACTGTGGTGATTGTTTTGCAATATACACAAATATCAAATCATTATGTTGTACACCCAAAACTAATATAACTTTACATGTCCATTATACCTCAATTTAAAAAAAAATGGCGTTCAGATCGAAACATGATCTGTATAATTAGATTGTATAATTAGATTAGAAATATAAATTTATAGATTCCTTGAGATTTATAGATTCCTTGAGATTTCTCACTAGGTTAGTATTTGCAGGAATAAACCATGCTTTAACTGGTCTAAATTGGGACCCATTCAGTTTTAAACACCGTCAGCAGTAATTACACATCTACATCCCTTATAAATGTCCTTTCAAAGTATCAGAAAGTCAAGGTATTTGACTAAGCAGCTAAAAATAAACTTATTTTGTTGGAAGAATACAAATAAAATTTTCAGAAAGTGATCAAGACACTCACCCATAGGTTACCCCAGCAATGCTACACTTCTTGAAGTTCATGATATTGCATGTAAGAGTTCCAGTTTTGTCAGAAAACAGGTATTTTACCTAAATCAGAGAAAAGGAAAAAACATACACCAAGAATGTAAGAGACCAACAAATGAAGTCTTTTCTTCTGTGTTTTTCAAAATCTGTATTAGTTTTCAAAGGTAAGTTCCCTTAAGCGAGCAAAATATATTTTATAATTATATGTTATACGTAATAATTATATATTAAAAAAATTAATATACTTTAATGCTTAGGCCACTTAAAAACCATTTCAATAACCAATTCTAGAGTCCAATTGTGTGGAAATGTACAAAGGAGGCTTCAGTAACAGCTCTGGATCCATTTCAGATCTGTAAGAACCAAGTCCTGCCACTAGGCATCTCAATGACACTTATACAGAATTCGTTCTTGTGTCCAATATGTCAAGACAACAAGCTCAGACTTTAGCAACCACAATATATTTCTTTCTCAGAATCCATCCCCTAGTTGGGCTAAGAAGACCTATCCTGAAACAGCACGGAACAAACACGAAGCCTCTCGATCACGATCACAGTGAGGTTACGCGAAGGCAGCTTGGAACTGCTACAGATAATGTAACTTTCCAAGGCACGAAGTTTTACACCTATAACACACTAAGCTCTCAATATACAAAGGTGAAAAGAGAAATTCCTGTGGAGGTTAATAAGCAAACCATTTTGACATGATTAACTGCAAAAGAGATGAACCCAAATGTACGTGTGCTGTGTGAGTTTCGTCCCCCCGGGGGGATGCTGTGAGAGGGAGGGGGAGAAAGGACTCAGGACCACAAAGGAAGAGAGCCCAGGTCAGGCTCTGGATACTAACCAGCCCTGTGGGCTCAGGAAAAGCCACCTCACCCTACTTGGACTCAATTTCCATGTCTATGAAATAAAAGCTTTGGCCAGAAGATAAGTAACATCATTCTACGTGTAACTTTCTGGGAAATTACATCATGGATGGGTGAGAGGGAGGAATCAACAGAATTGTCTCCAGGAAAGATTCCAGTTTCTCAGGGATTTTCGAAAGAGGGGTCATGATCGCGGCAGGATGTGAGGGAGACTCCAGTGATCCCCAAGAACTGTTCTGGGGAAGCCACATTGCCCCGCTTTGTAGAAGAGGGATTAATACCATGAAGTGTGTACTGTACTTTTTCTTACTGATACACTATAAGCAAATACACTGAGAATTATTTTTAAAGCAATTCAAGGCCCTTTAAGAAAGATTATTAATGATCTTAAAGAAGTCAAATAGTACCTAGAAATATGAAATCAGTACACTGTGGATAGTGAATGCTTTAACTATAAATAGTAAGTTTTTATATAAGTTTTATATGCAGCAAGTCTAGGGGTACAAAAAGCTCAGTGGGATCAGCCTTCCAATAAGCAGTATTTCTTTCTGCCTCTTTCTTAAAAAATTAAAGATGATATGAAAATATTTAAAAATGACATTTTATAATAAGGAATTATTAGCATTTTCTATCCTTGTGTCTACTGAACACTAAGTTATCCTTTAAGTCCCAACTCAAAACTAACTCCCCCATGAAAACTTGCCCTATTCCCAATTAGGATGAACTATTTCATCCTGGGTGCTTGAGTATGTTGAATCGTTCAATCATCCAGGTCCAGTTCAACGGCAACTGAGAACACAGTTATACTAAGCGTTGTGCTAAAATGACAGAGGCGACCAAAGACCGTGTCTCAGGCACGTCCACACCTTCGAATGGGCTCAAAAGTCCCAGGATGGAAATGGACATATATTACTACCACACCTCTTACTTTACTGCATTTATGTTTGGAAAAATTGTTATGGAAACACTGAAGAGAGATAAATTAACTTTCCTGGAAGTCTGGAGAAGGCTTCAAACAGGAGGTAAATTTCATCTGATACATATATATACCGCACTCACCTCCCGGGGTTGTTGGGAGGTTCACATAAGATTTATAAAACGAAATTATGATCTGTAATTGCAATGCATTCAAAAGAGGTATTCCTTGCAGTGATTTCAACAGAAGATGAAGACATAATGCATCAGTAAAGGCAGCAGGGGGTTAAGGGTGATGGTGGGAAAGAAACCGGTTCCCCGAAATGTTCCAGAGATAAAACCTGGAACACGTGAGAGACTGTATGGATTTATGTCCTTCAAATCAGCCCCCACATATTCTGTACGATTACCCAATATCTGAGGATCTTAACCATTATTTTCCCTTTACTTGCCCCTGATTAACAATTTTAAGAGTCCAAAGTAATGTTGCACTGTATTTTTTTGCACTAAATTTGTCGCAGGAATCTTCCAGCTGATAAGATATACCCATGCCTCAAAAAGTAAGTCAAAATCAATTAACATTTGTATTTAATAGTACCTCCAAGTACTACAGAGCTCTTATAGACATCAAAACCACCTTTATGGAGAACTATTTTTGCAAAATCTCTCCGTGGTTCTTCCAACACTTGTCTGCCACCGTGTTCATACACCGTTCCCAAAGTCCCCAAAGAGGCTCTCACCTGCCCAAGCTCTTCATTAAGGTTTGATGTCCTGGCCATGGCAGGAGTGTCATTTCCTAGATAATACATATCTGTGTCCTGAAAGAGAGAAGCGGGGCACTTCAGAAATTATCTACCACCGATTCCTCATTTCCATTAAGAAGAAACTAAAAACATACAACTCAATATAAATGTTAGTTTTTCATCTGGGGGTGAACATACAGCGTCTATTAGTGTAGAGAAACACTGAGATACAGAGGAAAGCATGGGATTTATTTATATCTAGATGATTTGGCTTCAAGGTGATCATCTCCTGACCTAGACTAACTCACACTTCCGAGTTTAGCGAACGCCTCATTCACAGGATTGTTGTGAAGCTCAAATAAAAAACGCACATCAAAGCGTCTGGTCTCCAAATACTGGCTGCTGAGGTCTGGTGTTTAATGGCCATGGCAGTTCCTTGAAAATTCCACCTCGACTCTTGCAATAGAATCCAAATTTACTGTCACCATGAATTTTGACAGATAGGGGACACGTAAGTAGACACACTTAAGAGAACGTGACTTCAGCACTAAGGAGAATTTAAAGCATGAACAGCTGCAGCGACTTCATCCCCCCTCCCCAGAAGACAGGCACCTGCTACACATTCTGCTCCATTTCTCCACTGATTCTCCTCAGAGCCCCTGCCCTGCCCATTTCACAGCCCAAGAAGACATTAGGTGACTAGTCACAGATACCACTGGCTCAGGGACACCCTTGCCCATTCTCCAGGCAGTTCAACTCCCAGACTGAATCGTAATTAACGACGTTCTTCCTTTTCTGGGAGCTGAATTCCATCACTGAGGCTCCAGGAGGGTATTAGGAAATAGCAGCTGACACGTGCCCAGCACCTCAGCTTCCAGCCAGGTGTGACACTCACCCAGTTTATGAAGAGGGCTTGTGTGTACTTCACAACCTCGAGGGTCACCAGTAGACTGATGGGAATCAGATTGTTGTACAAGATGATGAAGGTCAACAGGTTATATCCAAAGTTGTCTGAGCTCGTATCTGTGGAAGAAAACCAGAATATCTGCAGAGCTTAGTCTCTGCTCAGTTTCCTTGTACTTTACGATGCTGGAATTTTTCTGAAAGATGTTCACAAAAAAGTTTATTGCCTTAAGTATACATTTAGAGATTCAAGTTAAAATAGTTACTGAGCACCTACTCTGCGGCATGAACTGTGGATACAAAGACCGTGATGCCACAATTCCTTCCAACACAGAGCTGGCTTCCCAGAGGAGGCTGCGGGGTAGGGGGGTGACCGTGCCGCAGGGCACACGGGCTAACAAGGCCTTCACAGGGCACTGAGGAAACCGAGGCACAAGGGTTTTGATGCGGAGGCCCCGTCACTGAAGGCCGCCCAGAAGAGGTACAGACGAGTCCTGGAGGATAGAGAGAGGGCAGCTAACTAGAACGGATGCAGAAAAAAGGACAGGGGGCTTCCCTGGTGGCGCAGTGGTTGAGAGTCCGCCTGACGATGCAGGGGACACGGGTTCGTGCCCCGGTCCGGGAAGATCCCACATGCCGCGGTGCGGCTGGGCCCGTGAGCCATGGGCACTGAGCCTGCGCGTCCAGAGCCTGTGCTCCGCAACGGGAGAGGCCACAGCAGTGAGAGGCCCGCGTACCGCAAAAAAAAAAAAAAAAAAAAAAGAATCCGCCTGCCAACGCAGCGGACATGGGTTCGAGCCCTGGTCCAGGAAGATCCCACATGCCGCGAAGCAACTAAGCCCGTGCGCCACAACTACTGAGCCTGCGCTCTAGAGCCCGCAAGCCACAGCTACTGAGCCCGCGAGCCACAACTACTGAAGCCCGTGCGCCTAGAGCCCGTGCTCCACAACAAGAGAAGCCACCGCAATGAGAAGCCCGCGCACCGCAACGAAGAGGAGCCCCCACTCGCCGTAACTAGAGAAAACCCACACGCAGCAACGAAGACCGAATGCAGCCAAAAATAATAAATAAAATCTTTAAAAAATCATCTGAATATAAAATGATCCCCAAATGTGTCCACCTTCACTGTGCCATGTGACTCATCTTTCGGTTCTTGAAGGGTGGGCATTGTCTACAACAGCCAACGGGCGGAGGAGGAGGGCACGGCCCGCACACGTACATCACACTTGGAAGGATGGTCAGCTTCAACAAGGAGTCCGTTCGCCACTTACCCATCTTCTTGATGTACCAGTTCTTTCCTCCTTGAGACCCATTCCAGTACAGGGCTCCCACCGAGCTCACCAAGGCCATGACCAGGAGGATGCCAAAGAGTACCAGGATCTGCACATTAGTTACTTTCTCCACATTCGATCTCTTGAGAGGCGCTTTGGTGGAATTCTGTACGAGAGCATGTAAAGCCAGTAAGGGTCACAGAACACACTTGGGGGCAAAGAGCAGGGAGCAAAGGAGGTAAGTTAACCACATTCAACACAGAAAAAGTAAAAGACTATCTTTTTGTCAAATAACCAATGAGATTGAGAAGTGTACTATGCGCCTGAATCAACAGCTAGTTTTAAATAAAGAACACAGAAGACACACTGTCATTTTCAAAGGGCACATTTCAACTCTGCATGACTCAGTCTGTACTTCTTACAATTACAGTCTGTACTTCTTAATTTTAGCATAAGATTAGCTACTTTCACGATCTTAGAATACAGGTTCCAAATCATTTAAGCCCAGTTTAAAAGAAATCAGGCGGCTGCTAATTCAAGGGAGACCAAGATTCTACACCACAAAAATCTAGAATCTTCAAGGCAATGACGTAGCTCTGTAATTAACACACAGAGAGCTATTTGAAGCCCAGTAGCTCAGGATCTGAGAAAAGACATACACAAACACACACACATCAATAATGCAAAATAGAACAACAGGTGTCAAAATAAATGGATGGATAAAGAGTCCATTTGGAAAACTATGAACAAGAAACGAGCAAGAAGAGCCGGGGAAGCTCTGGTGGCCAGTGGAAACCTGAACGGGGTCCTAAACCACAAACAGAAGGTGGGCAGGAAGTTACGACGAAAGTGGAAACACAGCCCAGCCATCTGTAAATGCTCAAGGCCTGCCTTCTCACTGCCGGTGGGGAGACCAGCCCAGCTAGACAACAAGCCAGTGTCGGGAGTGAGTCCAGAAAGATCCATTAAAACCAGATTCAAGGACCACTGCACAGCGGGTTTGGAACTATATCCCCTCAGCAGTGGAAAACTCAATAGAACTGTTTGCCCTGGACAGTTATTCACTTAAAGTCATTTTATTAAAAAAATTCCTGAAGGCAGTTGTGGTGGGCAGAGTAACCGCCCTCCTCAGTGACATCCAGGTCCTAATACCTGGACCAGTGAATACGTTACTTTGTATGGCAAAGGGGCTTTTCTGGTGTGATTAAATCAATGCCCTTGACTTGGGGAGATTAACCTGAATTATGCAAATGGGCCCGATTTAATCACACAGGTCTTTAAAAGCACAAAAGGAAGAGATCCTTCCCCAGTTATGGTCAGAGGGAGATATGAGTACAGACAAATGGCCAAAGAGGCTCTGAAGATAGAGGAGAGGTGGTCATAAACCAAGGGACTCCGGGAGCCTCTAGAAGGCAAGGAATGGAGTCTCCTCTAGAACCTCCTAGAATGTTCTAAAAAGGAAGGCTGTCTGGCTGACATCATGATGTGGGTGAGACCCAGAGCAGACTTCCGACCTACGGAACTGGAACCTAAGAGCTTCGAGTTGCTTTAACCCGCTACGTTTGTGTCATTGGTTGTGGCAGCGACAGGAAACTAACGTGTAACACAGCAGACGGTAACAACCCCTTCCTGGAGGAGGACAGACCCTGGACTAGATCAGAAGCCAGGAGTGGATGGGGGAGATGGCGGGAGCTTCAGTCCACTGTCTCCGTCCACAAGTCATGAGCCTTGTCCCTTTAAGGCAATACTGATACGCAAGATCAGGTGATCTGAATACTTGCAAGGCACTGACTGGCCATGAAAAATGGTGCCTTGGGCCAGACTTGAGTTAGCACTCTGTCTTCATCTTCCCAACCCACCTGATCCCTAACAGAGCTAGGATGAAACTGTCTCCGAATATAAGGATACAAATAAAGTCACAACATGAAAACAAAACCGAGATGAAAACGAGCGGCCATTCATTCCTACATTCCATCGAGTAGCTCATACCACAAGGCGGCTGAAACTCATCTGAATTCTATCCCCGAACCCAGGACTGCTGCGACCATGACCGTGGCTTTCCGCGGGGGTGGGGAGTCGGGGACTTGCAACGCTGGTGATTTTGCAGCCCTGTAAGCATCTAAACAGCACGGCTGCAGTTCCTCTGCGTATACTCTTTTTCCCACTTCCCTTTAAGTCGCTGAATTATCTGTCCTTTAAAGACTTTAAAAAATATTCCTCTAGAATCTAAACGGAAATCCATCAGTAAAGGACAACTTACCAATCAAATATCATCTCAAGGTCGATGGGGTCGACACATCACCTTTGGCCTCATGGCAAGAGCCAGAAGACCAGTTTCAAGACCGCCTACCCCAATCTTTTAAAAGCTAATCTTACTTTTAATAAACATTCGTTGGAGGCACAAGCAGAAAAAAATTTACAATAAACATTCCTTCTATGACTCCATGAGTTTATTGACTTTTGACCTTTCCCAGTGGTTGAATCCTGGCCAGTGAATAGGATTAAGAAAAGTTATGTTTCATCCAATACAAGAGCAATGACCCAACACTTCAGGCTTCAGCCCATGCACTTAGGAAAGCCAGGCTCTAGCTACTCACCCGCATCCCCTGAGCATTCCACCTTGCAGTGATGAGCTTGTAATGTCAAATTCCTACTAGATTAAAAGTTCTTCTCCAAAATCCTTAGAAAATACTACTTTTGAGTATTGGAGTTCGAAATAGAAATAGACCAAAATGTCACATTTTGAAAAAGCTTAAATCTGGCCTGAATTTTACACATTTGATTCCCTTCTAAGACAGCAGTCAGCAGAGTACTAGTTAAGACAAGGACTCGGGAGCCAGACTGCCTGGGCTGGAATCTCAGCTCTCTCTCTTACTGGGTATGTAACTTTGCTAACTTACTGAGAGATGCCTCAGTGTACTCATCTAGAAAACAAAAACAAAAATAGTATCTTCCTCATAGGGCCACTGTGAGGAATCAGTGAGTTAATACATGAGAATTTCTTGGAGCAATGCACGGGGCACTGTTTGCTGGAATTACTGTGACAATCTCTCTTTCCCATTAAATCAACCAACAGAAACATCAGACATTGAAATATTTCTACATGTAACTACACTCAACATGAAACGAGGGAACTCTGAAGTAGGAGAGTAGAAGGCATTGAGGTGAGAGTTTAAAAAACAAAAAAGTAGGGGCTTCCCTGGTGGCACAGTGGTTGAGAGTCCGCCTGCCGATGCAGGGGACGCGGGTTCGTGCCCCGGTCCGGGAAGATCCCACATGCCGCGGAGCGGCTGCGTCCGTGAGCCATGGCCGCTGAGCCTGCGCGTCCGGAGCCTGTGCTCCGCAACGGGAGAGGCCACAACAGTGAGAGGCCCGCGTACTGCAAAAAAAAAGAAAAAAAATAGTAGAAGAACCCTAAAGCAATTGTGTTTCCTCTCCGTGGTCAAGTAGCACACGTAGAGACAACGTATGTTATTTCACCAACAGGATGGCTTCCAGCTATGTGTGTTGTGTTATATTCCTTTCAAAAGCTTGTTATTTTTACGCGTTGTTCAAGCCCTAAAGGCACAGTGAGTCCAGCACAGGTGTTCCTGGGGCTTTGGACTGTCCTGTACTTGAGCAGTCAACATGTAATAAGCCACTCAAAGAGGTTTAGCACATGTAGGTGCAAGGAAGGCACCCAGCACACTCACGGGATGCAAACGTCACGGGGTAACGTAGTGAACACCTTGCTCCCTGAGGGGAGGATGGAATTATGTTTAAGTGTCACTTCATTGCTCTCTTACACCTCAGCTGCAAAGCTGTATTACCAACGCACGATCTAGGGAAACAGCATCATACCCTGAAAACAAAAACTCCAGGGTACAAGGAATCTTGGGGAGTGGTCACATTTGTAAAATGCACAATCTGAAAACTAGTCTTGGGGCCCTGCCCGCATCTGAGCGAGCGCCTTGTGATCTGTCACTTCATTGTAAAAACACAAGTGATCTGTGGTCAGCGGGGCTCCCAGTGTTAGGCGGCAGCGGCGGGTGCTGGCCTGGGGGAGTCTGAGGACACTCGCTAGGTGGCAGGGGGCTCGGCTCTTCACCCAGAGAAAGTCTGCGCACAGCTGCTCAGACCCAAGACACTTTACACATCCTAGTCAGTGCGCGCACGTACACACACAGAACACACACACAGAACACAAAGAACACACACACAGAACACACAAAGAACACACACACAGAACACAAAGAACACACACGCACACACACACACACACGCACACACACCCCTTCCTCTATAACCATCCCACCACATGTGTGGCCTCGCAGTCCCCGGGCCCTCCCTGCTCCTTCCTGCTCCTGCCTCACCCCCCACCCCGAGGACACCCCTCCCCTGAGGTCCCCCAGCAGGGGCTGCTCCGCACAGACTCACGTGCTTCAGAAGACAGCACTGCCGAACGGATGCTCGGGGTCCGGTCATACATCCGACACCTGCTGCCTCTAACGCCGTGTTAAAAACCCCCTTGTAAAATTCCTGCCATCTGGCTACACGCCCTTCTGCCTCTTCCCTCAGCAAGTCCACCAGCTCTCCCCTCCCCCCCACTCCCTAAAGACTTGAGCCACCGGTTACAGCATCCGTCTCTACCCCGGCCCGGCCGCGTCCCATCTTCACCAAATGCCGTGGTCCCTCCATCCGTCACCCCTCAACACTGAACGCCTCCAACAGCTCCGCTTCAGCTTCCTGCCCCTGGGTCTCTCCGCTCCACAAACCCTCCGCCCCAGAAGATCAAAGCCAAGCCCCCTGCACACCGAGGCCTGTCACGCAGCAACTCCAACAATCTTCTTCAACTCCAGTGAGTCTCTCTGCCCCACCCCCCGCCCACCCCGTCTGCCCTGCGTTACCCAGCTGGTGTGGACACAGGGCTCTATCACTCCATCGGTTCTAATCAATGGTTAACTCTCTCCTCCTACACCACTTGAGTGAACCAACACAACAGCCTTCCTTCTTCAACTTGACATCTGAAATGTGCTTCTTAGTATCTGGTCAACTGACACCTGCAAACCTGGGCTGGATGACCTTCCATATGGACCCCCAGCACCCCGTAACGACACGCATCACACGATCATCTCTCCACTCTGTAATCCCCACCACTCCCAAGTCTGCCTGGTTCCCAGGGGTGAGACTGTGACTTTCACTACTGTACCCACACAGCCTGGCACAAGATATGGTGCACGGTGCCCACAAAACACTTTTAAATCAAGAAATATTGCCAGATCTGTACTTTAGAAGTCACACAAAAGGGCAGACAAGCTGAAAAACCAATCCTCGTTGACAGCGACCATTAGCAAAATAAGATACCAAGTGATACCGAAGAAATGTAAGAAATGACATTTAGGGGCACCGATTTATGCAGGACTTCAAAGCTGTCCGGAAAAATACGTCATAAAAGAAATGTGGGCTACAAGGTCACAGATAATAATTTTTATGTACACACTAACAAACGTAGTAAGATAGATAGCTAGTGGGAAGCAGCCGCAAGGCACAGGGATATTGGCTCGGTGCTCTGTGACCGCCTGGAGGGGTGGGATGGGGAGGGTGGGAGGGAGGGAGACGCAAGAGGGGAGAGATATGGGAACATATGTATATGTATAACTGATTCACTTTGTTACAAAGCAGAAACTAGCACACCATTGTAAAGCAATTATACCCCAATAAAGATGTTAAAAAAAAAAAAAAACTTAATAGGGAGAAAGAAGAAAATCATTTTAGTATTTTTTTTCTCTTTGGTATATGATATGAAGAATAAACATGAATTCAAAGATAACTGATTTTCAATTGCCTAGAATTCAGTTAAATAAGACAACTTCCTATAAAATCTGAATTAACGGGGTGCGGAGGAGAAGTAAAGAGAGAAATAAAGAGGTTAGAACAAATCCCCCCTCGCGTTTGAAGATAAAATAGGTGAGGCCTGACTGTCCCATTAAATCCAGAAAACAAAGACTGTTGATATTTCAGGCAAGGGGTAACAAATACTTGATACAGTAACAGAAATTCAGGAGGAACTACCTAGGAACCAAAATAAAAGCACCTCCTTTCCACATTTAGGTTCAGAGACAAAGCTTAAGGTTCCTAAATGCAACGTCTGCATTCTCTACCCACGACTCCATAAAAAACAGAAAAAACGACTGAAATCAGCATTGTTTTTCAGCAGAGAAATGTTTTACCTGCATGAGTTTGGTGTCGTGTCCAGTATAAACAACTATGCCGAACACCCACTGAGTGTTTCTCAGCTGTGTACCTCGTAATAAGATCTGGTCGGGCCCAAGGGCAACAGGGCTAAAAACAAGAAACAACATTTATATTTAATGACACTTCGAAAAAATGAGCATGAATTTTCCCCTTAAACATAAACCCACAATACATCAACCGTTTCCTTTAGTCAAATTTGGACTATTTCACGGGGACACAGGGGCCATAAAGGTTACCCCTGGCTTAATCTACCCAAGGTTTATCTCATCCATTCATCAACACAGAAAAAGGGTTTTTTTTTTCTCCTATAAAACGTTAAAAGGAAATTGTGTCTCTTATAACTCTCTTACGAAACTCAGTATCTGAAAAGGAAATTAAGATAACCAGAAGTTTATTCATTTGGGAAAGTCAGTTTCTAGACTCTAAGAAAAAAAAAAAAAGCTACAATAACAAATCTGTCAAGGCTAACTTAATGATTAAATAAACGTCTGAGTGATAATTTAGAACTTTAAGGTGGGAGCCTACAGAACAGCCCTGTGTACTACACGAAACCGAGAAGGGTGCCACACTTAGACTTGTCAGAGTTATTTTGGGTTGGTTCCCGTGATCGGGTCCTTCCCTTTGGGTCTGTTCAAAACATAAAGGTGGAGACCACTGGTAAGGAGCATGCAGGTTGAAGATAAGCAGAAGAGAGAAAGCACGCCCCAATGTAACGACAAAAAATGACTCAAATGATAAGTGCCAAGAGGGCAAAGACAACAGAATAGAGACAACAGGGCAGTGAACGTTCTGAAGGCAGGGTTAACCGGTCCTTCCATTCAACTTGCTAAAAACACAGACTACTTAGAAGACAGCAAAGGGAAAAAAAATGTTTCTCTAATAAATGTCAGCTCTTACACGCTTCAGACATCTCTCTTCTGCTTTTCTGGACAATTTTACGCAGCCAAAATCAACTACTCTCCTCTCTGGCGAGTAATACACACAGAAAGACCAGGCCAGTTCTGTGAACCTCACTTCAGACCCTCGGGATATTTTCTTGCCAAAAATCAGGTCTTTCCTTAAATTTAAGGGAAGGTTTAAATGGATTAAAACGGTGTTTCAAGAAAAGCTCAGCCTCCCATATCTAAGCTAAACATGAAGAAATCTGTTTTAAAAATATTATGAAAGCAGAAAACAGACCGACATTTGCCAAAGCTCCTGTAATTCTTAGTCACATTAAAAATAAATTAAAAGAAAATCCACTAAGACAAGAGGAAGCGATACCTTTTCCCATCCAAGTTCAAGTTTCCGGTGAAATCGTAGAGGTGGCGATTGGGCCCTTCACACTCTATGCTCCCAGACAACTTCATCAGCACCTCCCTCACCTGCATGTCAGCCGTGTGACTCACACCCTGAAACGTTCAACCCAAAGAGGAAACTGAACACAATCTTCCAGGTTTACGAATGACACTCAGCATATCCCTACTGTTAATCAAAAGGAAATAATGAATCAACTAAAATGGAATAGTTGGGTGGGGTCCTCAAGCTACCAGCCCTTCAGGATGGACTTCACAGGCAGCTTCGGTCACAGCAACCTAATACAAAAGGTTTGGAAGAATTCAATATATAATAACAATTGTAAATTTCAATTAATAACTCATTTTGACACAAATTTTCTGCTGTACCAACTTGCATTCGATGATTCTGCCCACATATCTTTCTTTTCTATCTTAGATATCTGACTTAGACATTTTTTTCTCTTTAAAGAAGAGTTACAGGGTGCCAGATATCACACTATGTTAAAGGGGTACTTTATTCCGTGTTTATGGCCATGTCAGGGTACAGCTAATGGAGTGTGCTTTCTGTAAAGGGTTTGGGTGTGTTGATTATGACTTTAGCACGGATGTGTCAGCACAGTGGTGGAGTCCTGACTCTGTGCTTCACTGAATTCCTTCCTCCAGAAATTCCTCCAGGAATTCTTTCCTCCAGAAAAAGCACTGACTGGTACGTGAGGGGAGCACCGTCGCCATTTGGGCCCCATAACGATGCAAGTCATAAAAGATGACTTTTTACCTGACGTATTTTAAGGTTCGTCTCCCCATCGAGATTGGCTGTTTCAACATAACACATTGCCTGAGGTTCACTAAGGAGAGAAAAAAAAAAAAAAGTTGAGTAAGGTCCCCTCCACCAATTCACAGCTCAGAAAGCCTCAACCATGGAAACTCTGCTGACCGGCCCTTCAGAGTGATGTCATAACTGACCGCCACGGGAAGAGTGACTGATGAGACAGACAGGACAGACAGACAGGTGTGTGGAGAGCACAGCGCCAAGACGAGCTGTCTCTCCAATGATCTACCCGCACAGGCCCCACAAAACGGCCGCCCGACTCCAAGTGGACAGAAATAACAGAGGATGCATGGGAAGGGGACAGGCCTGTGATGGGAAACAAGAGGTCCCAGCTAAGACCGCCCAGTGGGCTCAGGTGACCCTGAAAGTCAGAGGCTGGCCTGCCCTTGACCGAAACAGCCACCCAGGACAGGCCAGGCCAGCACACACACCTTCTGAAGGAGATTACGGCCAGAGGAACTGAGAAATCAAGGCATAGGCTTGGCAGGGTTTTTCTTCCCTGCAGTTTTTACTGTGTCCACAGGCAACTTTTTAATCAAAACACCTGATTTTAAGGACAGAAAACTCAAAGAATAGATACAGAGTATAGCACCTGCCGTGCTTAAACATAAGCATGGCAGATACTATACTCCTACTTGGATGTTCAGGTCCAGGGAGCACAGTTAGGGTTTAACAAGATTCTATGACCACCAGCCACTTACAATCTCCTGGCACTGCCCTTCCTGGCCGTGTGGCCTCAGCGCGTTCAACGATCTCTCTGTAGCCCTTGTTTTTTCATGTACCAAGTAAGGCTGTCAAGGGCTGTTGGGAAGATTAAATGGGGTCATGTGCTCAACGGGCCACTCGGGACAAACACCAGGGAACCTGGAAAATGGGATGTTACCTCAGGCAATCCTTATTCAAAGCTGGCTTTCTGAGGGTCACACCCAAAACTCATAACCCAAACGATCTCAAGTGATCAACGTTTTACTATTTCTGAGAGTTTCTCTGTTACTAATCAATAGGGACAAACATGAATCCTGCCCCATGTATATGGGGCCTCTCCCCCTCTACAGACCTGGGGTCCTTTTATTAAACCTTTTATCTCAAGCAGAAAATTTGTGCTAAGCGTTAGAATCTGACAAAATAAGTGATTCAATCCCATAAAAGAGAGTCTGCCTGCACTCAGACACATGCGGTGGGAGATCTGATGCCCAGCAGCACATCAGTACAGGGAGGTTTAGTCCTGGCATCGTCTAATTTAATCTTGCGCTCAAACAGAAGTTTATTCTTATCCTGATTCTGGCTTTCCTTCTTTGATATCTACTTTTACGTATCATCCAAGGAAAAGTCAAGGACTGCGTTGTTTATCGTTTACACCATTTGGTGATGAAACCTCTGTAGCACAAAATTACCTAAAAAACATGGCAATGGTGCTTAGACAGAAAGGGGGCAAAATATGGACCATCTACAAGTCATGTGCACACTGAGAAGTGCCTGTGGGTCTCTGAACTACCGTAAAGGGAGGCATTCGATTCTGCGGAGAAGGCTGCTGGCTGGACCCACCAGAGCCGCTCCTGAAGTTTCAGACACGCTGTGACCTGGATGCTACCGACCAAATCACTCCACTGCTCTGGAATGTGTCCCCACAAACGAGGAATAGCCCAGAACAGCCACGAGATGAAAGTGAATCGATAAATATAAAAAGACGTCAGAAAAAAAGTACAAAGAAATGAATGGGAGAAAGAAAACTCAGCGTTAAGGCAAAAAAATGCAAAGGAGTAAAGGGAGAAAACGTGGGGGAGAGGGTGGTGACCCAGAGGGTGCAGGGAGGGTAGCTGGAGGCTTCTGCAGGCACTAGGTAACACTCCATTGTTCTCAACACCGATTTCAAAACCATGCCATGAGCCACCTGACCTGGAGGACAGCAGGACCACATCTGCGGGAAGACACTGCCCGTTGACGACCTTCACGATGTCTCCCACGGCTACCTAGAACACAAGAACAAGGACCGAGAAACATGAGAGACAGGAAAGCGCAAATGGTGATAAAAGTGGTTAAACGTCGGGAGAAAAAAAGTACTGTATAAGTGTGCCGTGAAGTTTAAGGCAGAGAAGCTCAAATTCTTTTCCTCGACAAGAATAAAAGGAACATTTCAATACAGACAAAAGGCAATGCTGCCTTTCTGCAATGATGCCGAACGAAGAAGAAAAAAAAGGAGGAGAAAAAAGATGAGTCAAAACAACCATCAGGTTTCACTTTCTCACTGGCTTACAGATACATGCACATCTATCCCCACAGCTGTGGGCAGCAGGGTAAGCGGTTAAGTGCACAGCTCGAGAGCCTGCCTGGATGCCTGGGTCAAATCCCCCGTGGGACCCGTTCCTAGTGCACGTAAACCTTGAGCAACTCATGCAAACTCTGGTGCCCCACTTTTCCCATCTGTCCAACAAGGTCATCAGCACATATTTCATGGGGTTATTGTGGGGATCAACTGAGTTAACACAGGCAAATTTCTTCTGTTTTACATCTGGGGAAACTGAGATACAAAGTGAAATACTGGGTCATGGTCACAAAACCAGTGAGTGTTAGAGCCAGGACTCAAAACCAAGCCATCGGGCTGGAAGCCCAGTGGTCTGATCAAAAGGCAATACTAAATTCATGCAGGAACAATGCATCTCAAAGGTCCCCTGGAAATACTCCACATGAAAGAGATTCGTGTGGCCTCAAGAAATTGCCAGAAAATAATCACAGAAGCCCCCAAGCCACGGAAACAGGTGCTCGTCTGCAGGACACAAGCCCACGGCCGAGGGCCCACAGGGCCTTTAAATAACCTCACAGACACACCAGGCTGGAGAGGACATGTGCTTTCAAGCCAGGTAGGCCCAGGCTCAGATCTGAGCTTCACAGACACACATGAACTCACAGAGCCTGGCAGGCAGGCTCTCCACCTCCTTGAACTCCAGTGTCCTCACTTATAAAATGGGAAACGCCACCACTGACCTTGCAGGGTTGTTGCAATGAGTAAGGAGGGATATGCCAGCACCAGACATGAAGCAGGCACAGCTACGTGTTAGCCTTGAGCATAACCGAAAGGGCACCATGAGTGTGAGAGTGAGGATGGTGGAGTTCTCTGACAGCGCAAGCAAGGCTGTTCCTGGTATATAATTTCAAAACTCAAAGTCTAACTGAGCAGGACCCTATGGGGCCTTCCCAGGACAAACCTCTCCCCCATATCCTCTGCTTTAGCTCCTGGCTGAAGTACCTAGATAACAGCATGTGATACACACTTCCTGGGTCGTTTTACAGATGTTAAAACCCCCACCAAATAGGAGAAATTAACTACTTGATGACCATGAGCACATAGCCCCCAGACCTGCTGGCACCTAAGGACGATAATGTTAAACCTGTGACACCACCCTGTTACTACCATCAACCAATCACAGAACTGTGCACAAGCTGACCACCTACCCTGGGATGCCCCTCCCTCACCTGGCCTTTAAAGATGCTTTGCTGAAACGCTTTGGGGAGTTTGGGTGTTTTGAGCACTAGCCACCTGGATTCCTTGCTTGGCACCTGCAATAAAGACTGCACTTCCCAGCACCGCTTACTGAAGAGGCTGTCCTTTCTCCATTGTATGTTCTTGCCTCCTTTGTCGTAAATTAGGTGTCATAAATGTGTGTGTGTGTTTATCTCTGGGCATTCTATCCTGTATCACTGATCTATATTTCTGTTTTTGTGCCAGTACCATACCATCTTGATTACTGTAGCTTTGTGGTATAGTTTGAAGTTGGGGAGCCTGATTCCTCCAACTGCATTTCTCTTTCTCAAGATTGCTTTGGCTCTTTGGGGTCTTTTGTGGTTCTATACGAATTTTAAAATGTTTTGTTCTAATTCTGTGAAGAATGCTAATGGAATATTACTCAGCCATAAAAAGGAACGAAATTGAGTTATTTGTAGTGCGGTGGATGGACCTAGAGTCCGTCATACAGAGTGAAGTAAGTCAGAAAGAGAAAAACAAATACCGTATGCTAACACACATATATGGAATCTAAAAAAAAAAAATAGTACTGATGAACCTAGTTGCAGGGCAGGAATAAAGATGTAGACGTAGAGAATAGACTTCAGGGCATGAGGTGGGAGGGGGAAGCTGGGGCGAAGTGAGAGTAGCATCGACATATATACACTGCCAAATGTAAAATAGTCAGCTAGTGGGAAGCAGCAGCGTAGCACAGGGAGATCAGCTCGGTGCTTTGCGATGACCTAGAGGGGTGGGATAGGGAGGGTGGGAGGGAGGCTCAAGAGGGAGGGGATACGGGGACATATGTATGCATATGGCTGATTCACTTTGGTGTACAACAGAAACTAACACAGCATTGTGAAGCAATTATACTCCAATAAAGATTAAAAAATAATAATAAAATAAAGCACATGCATATACCTATTCAGAAATCTAAAAAAAAGACTGCACTTCCCTTCACCACGACCCCGTGTCAGCAGATTGGCTCTACTGCAGGCGGGCAAGCGGACTTACGTTTGGTTCAGTAACAGAAGGGCACTACGCTTTCTGTTTCCTATTCTAACCCATGTCACTCATCTCTTTGAAATCAAGAATTGTAAAACAAAAAACAAAAAAAAACCACTGCATCTTACAATCCAGGAAAACGGCCTGAGAGGTGACTGTGTTTAATATTTTATCAGGACAAAGGAATGCTGCTAAAAGTCATCCTGTTAGTGCCTTGATTTGCTTATCAAAGTGTGTGGGTAAGTCTAAGGAATCGGGCTCAGCATCAAGAAGGGTGGTAAACATTACATTTCAGAGCCTCTGTACATCTGAAGTTCGTATCCAGCTTAAAGGCGAAAGAAAGGCAGGGGCCATGCTTAATTCTTATCTGCATCCCCAGTGCCTAACACTGCCTCTGGCACATACTAAGAGCTCCATTTAAAACAACAAAATCCATTTTTAACTGAAATAAAAATGCAGGTGGCAAAACATAACAGGTATTTGGTTGATGGGTTGGTTTTTTTTCTCTCCAACTGTGTGTAGGAAACAGTAATGAGCTTTAGGGGTCTGAAGCCATCCACTCCTAGATCCAGAATTCTGAGATCATCACTCCATTTTCTACTGTTTCAAGTAGTGTCAACAGCCCAAATTCAAATAATCCTCCACTCCAGCCAGTATGAGCGCCTTCCTGGGGAGAGGAGTGGCAACAGGAACATCGGGGAGAGAGGCCACTCCTAAGTGCCGTGGGAGTTCTCAAGTTCCCATGGCACGCTAGGAGCATTGCTACCATCTGTGAAGGCAAGAAACTCCGAGCACCTGACCGAGAACCACCACACTTCCCAGTGAGAGCGAGGTCAATGAATATTTACAACACAGGGCTTCCGGATGGCTACCAGGTTAAGGTGTTGCCACAAAACACTACCGAGGGGCTTAATGGATCTCCTGTAACAAAGTAAGATGAAAATGACAGCCAAAAGGAAGGCTGCGGTTACCACATCACAGGCATCCTGCAGACTCCCAAGGTCATAGAGGCGTTTTAAAACATTTTATTAAATGTTTAGCAAGAGATACTATTATATGTTACTCTTCTAAAATGTAGTTTTCTTCTGAAATCATGTTAATCAGCTTTGAGTCTTGCAGTCATGAGAGTCACCCTCCAAAAACATCTTGTGACCATTAAGTTCCAGCCACAACAGAGACTCACTGAAAAAGCTAATTTTAGTAGCCGGAGAACACCCAGATGGCACGGGATATTTCTTCTCAATCTTCTATTTATCACTAGTAACAACCAAATCACCACGCCGTTCTCAAACCCCGCCGACCCCATAACTCCAGCGAGGCAAACACTCCTTGCTCTTGTAAAGCTAAAAGCAACAACTTTCAGCCTCAGAACCCACCCAGGATGGTTCCCAGCCCCCAGTCTACCACTTCTTATATTTAGGGCTAATTATAAACCCAAACTCTTTCCACCAAAAATGGCAGAAGTGAGAATTTCAGAAGTTAAAAAAAAAAAAGTCTTTAAAAGAGTGCATTGAGATAAAGAGAACAACAGAAGACCAGGGGAAAACGCTTCTTTACTTGGATTCAGAAACTAGAAAATGATTTGAAATTTCAGAAATATCCATCAGGGGCAATGAATGTCCCAGCTCTGAACTGACACAGGGAACGGCTTCTAGAAGATGCAGCAACAGAGGAGACATGCACCCGTTCTAGGAAAGCCTCAGGGAAAAACCACACTGCACCACTTACATGACATGGACATGGCTTGTGTCTTAACACAAACTTTATACCAAAATCAACACTAGCAATGAATTGCAGGTCTCCAAGCCAGTACTTTCTGGCATATCTTTAAAATTTGTTTTTACCTCTTTCCACGTAATGGTATGCCACATGCCATTCCTTAACACTGCAAAAGAAAAACAAAACAAGTATCGGTTAATACTGATGATAATCAACATAAAATCAGCTTTCCAAACTCCAAAAGGCTCCTTTTGAAATGCCACTGATTAATTCCAACATACCATATCCTTAGACATAAACGTATAACATCATCACTGCCCAAAACAGAGCCCCAACTAGGTACTTATGTACCATATAGAGAGGAACGCATACACACAAATATTCATGTTTGCAAATAAGTTACATCTACTCATATTTAGCCCATATGAAAAACAATCACCTTGCATTTACAAGATTCACCAAAACACACACTCGCATAAACACACCGCCCCCCCCCCCCCCCGCATTAACACAGAGCTACCGTTCTAGAAATGCAACAATAAGCAGATAGAGGTCGGGGGCAATTATAAACCAAGGCTATGAACACTTTGACTTTTATGGACATAAAATATGTCTAGCTCCTGAAAATTAAAACCTTTTCTAAAACTCTAAAATACACAAATCCTGTTCAGATTTTAATTACCAGGACTCACCTTTTGTTGGATTTGTTTGTCATTTTGCTATTTTTAAAGTATCTTATAGATTTCCCTCAATTATTTATTTATTTAGTTTTGGCTGCCTTTGGTCTTCGTTGCCGCGCGGGCTTTCTCTAGTTGCGGCAAGCGGGGGCTACTCTTTGTTGCGGTGCGTGGGCTTCTCATCGTGGTGGCTTCTCTTGTTGCAGAGCACGCGCTCTACGCACGCGGGCTTCAGTAGTTGCGGCACGTGGGCTCTAGCGTGCAGGCTCAGTAGTTATGGCGCACGGGCTTAGTTGCTCCGCGGCGTGTGGGATCTTCCCAGACCAGGGCTCGAACCCATGGTCCCCTGCATCGGCAGGCGGATTCTTAAGCACTGCACCACCAGGGAAGTCCCAGATTTCCCTCAATTTATCTCAACACCATTAACTACTTATTTAAAATTCCTTAACTGCAAGTCTTCTTCTTAAGTTTTCTAGTGGAAAAAATGAGTCAGCCTGGGGTCTTACCTATCGTTTTCTTTTTGTTAACCGCATTGTCTGCCTTATGTCGCTTCTGTTACAGAAAGAAAAAAAGGTGTTAGTTTCAAAAGTTCCTGATGAATAACTGAAACAGCGAACAATAAGATCCAGCAAAAAACAAGACAAGGAAGCCAACGGGCAGCTACACTAATGTCCTAAAATTCAGTTCAATGGTCGTGATCCAGCGCCACTCGCGAAATTCAGAGACTAACACCGTACATGTAGATGCGGTTTAAATGCTTGTATTTTGGTTACAGCAAGGAAAAAACACTTGGAAGCATAAAACTTTCTACTACTTGATTGTTTTAGATCGAACTAAAAGAATTATTCTATAAGATAAACTAACAACAAACAACTGAACTCATTTTATTGATAAGGAACTTTGGAGGCAAAGTACCTCTGCTTTGATTTGTACTGCATTTATTCATTTACCTATTCCCAGAAAAATGTGCATGCATGTATGAGAGAGAGGGGGAGACAGACAGAAAGGAAGGGGAGAAGGAAGAGCCTGAAAAGAGGACAGAGAGAAAACAGGAAAGAGCATGAATATGGCTGTAGCCAATGAATTTGGAGATGCACTGAAGTATAAGGAGGGAGGAGATTCTTGTAAAGTAACCTCAATGCTGCTCTACTAGACAGCAATTCAGTCTTTTATGGACATAAAATATGCTTTTATATTTGCTACCCAGACTAGCACGCTCTCAAGGAGGATGTAAGGAACATCGGCAATAAAAATCAAAGCGGGTCCATAAACCTAACATCAGGAAATACAGATTGAACTACTTCTGTTTCACCGTATAGTTCAGACACTGTGTGTACACATTCTGTCCCCAATAATACCATCATGAAACTTGAGAGCCTAGTTAGCCTATAGACCAACCTTTCTGTCCTAAAATATCCAAAGCAGCAAATAAGTTGTAAGTTACATTCAATAAATGTTTTTATTATCTGAAAGCAAAAACTTACAAAATCTTCTACAATCTCTTTGATGCCTGCGATTGTTAAAATAATGATCAATGGCACCAGGGTGGTATATCTTCCTGTTGGAGAAACATCTGGAATTTGCTGTAAGATAGAGAGACCAAAAGCGGGAAGTTGGCAAATTAAAATCCTCTCCAAGAAAAAGAAAATATGGCTCACACTCCTCGCTCCTCTGCAGTTCTGTTGCATTCATTTCTGTTACAAAGCGATTACCTTATTTTAAGAGCTAGCTAAGTCCATTACCTATTTTTAAAATTCTACCCAACGTTGTTTTGTGTTTGGATCAGAAAAGAGGGTTAGAAGTCAGATCCCACAGTCTTCTTTCAGTGCCTCTTTTCGTAACTGCAATTATCCTTAAGCAAAGAAGGATATACCTAAAGAAGTCTCCCTTTATGCAAAGATCCCATTTGTTCAAGCAAACAGTAATTGGATGAAGGAGGCACATTTCATTCAAGTCTGATGACCCTTTCTCGGTTAAGTGACCTTTTTAGCAAGATCTTATTTTGCATACAATTAAGGTTATGAATTTTAAGTAACTTTTTAAAAAATGTCACCTGTAATAAGGCAATGAAGAGGAAGAAGGCATTGGCAGCTCTCCTGATCTGCTCGTACAAGAATCGAGGTAGAAACGTCAACACGCTGTACTTGGCCGTACTGTGAGGACAAAGGAAAACGCAGCTATAAGTTATGGATGTAAATTCTAAAACACAGGAAAACAAAGTTTCCAAAATTACACAAGTGATTGTAAAAACAAAATATTTCAAAACTCAGGACAAGAACATTGCTGTGCTGGCCCTCTCCGTCTTGTAAAAAGACACCTTTCCTAAGAAAATCTTCTAATGGGATCTCTGTTTTCAAACTTTGATACATACGTGTTCATTTAGTGACACACAGTGTAACCAGGGAAATGTACGCACCTTCTAGGAGCCTTGTGCTATGAACACACTAAGCGTATACACGATGTCTGTATAGATAGAGATACGTATCAAAGATCACAAAACAGAAAGAGGCACATGTTCCCAAAGCAGTAATATACGAACACAGAGAGAGGTGAAGCATCTGCCTAGTAACGCACACAAACCAAGGTAGAACTGTTACCCCAGGGTTGCTGAGTCACTACAGTTCTTATCACAAAGCCGCTGATTCAACGTAGAACGTCCACTCTATCAAGCATGCCCTGGTAACGGGCATGTGGTTGACAGTTCAATGTGTCCCTCTGGACACTCAACACAGACATTTTATGCTCAACCACACCTGAATGAACCCCCCTTCCGCACATCCTTCATTCAGCCACCTTCACTCACACTCCACTTCCACGTGAGACATCCTCTCCTTCCACGCCGTGTCTCCAGGACTAATCTTGCCCTCCCATGAAGTGTGGTCCAATTCGCGAAGGCTCTTCTTCCTCCAAGTCACAGGGTGATGTTTACACCTCCGTAATATAGTCTCTGCTTTGCTTTGTATTATATTTATGTACCCCCAGAATAGATTCTTGGAACAGTACGAATGTTTACTTTGTTAAAAAAACAAATAACAGACCCAAAATGGAGTCACCTGTGCTCAGCCCACATCATCAAACTGAGACTCGATGCCTGACCTAATTGCAGCTTCAGCCTGTTCCAGGAATCTAATCTTAACCAGTCAGTCTGGAATCACCTGGTCAGCACTAGGGAGGTTATCAACCTGATACGCCCCAAAGGAATGTGACTTTGCCCCAAACAATTGACTCTTAGCTAGTAACTTCCTTGTCCCACTGTTTTTTACCTATAAAAGTCTTCCACTTTGTACAACTCTCAGAGCTACTCTATCTGCTCGATGGGATACTGCCGAACTCATAAATCACTGAATAAGATCTTTAAAATTTACTCACCTGATTTTTTTTTTAAACAACTTCTACTTTGTATGTTCCTAGCACATAGCAGATCATCAACGAACAGTGCAATAATGGAAAGGCATAAACTGGGGACCTGAGGGATAAAACGAACCATACCTCCTTTAGCTGCTCAAAGCCTCATCCATAAAAATACCTGCCGAGTCTGAGCTCACCTTCTGAAGCCACCTCTTACCTGAAGTACAGTCTTGAGAGGTTTTCTGGGTTTAAAATACACATTAATTAGAAGCACCAAAGAGAAGAGCCAGGCGCTCAGAAGACAGAGCACCTGAGGCACATGTACTTCTATAACACCTGACGGTGACCAAACCTGGAGTGACCGAATGAAATGCCAAAACTGACAACTCGGGCTTCCCTGGGGGTGCAGTGGTTAAGAATCCACCTCCCAATGCAGGGGACACGGGTTCGAACCCTGGTCCGGGAAGATCCCACATGCCGTGGAGCAACTAAGCCCGTGCGCCGTAACTACTGAGCCTGCGCTCTAGAGCCCGTGGACCACAACTACTGAGCCCGTGTGCTGCAACTACTGAAGCCCACGTGCCTAGAGCCTGTGCTCCGCAACCATAGAAGCCACGGCAATGAGAAGGCCGTGCACCGCAATGAAGAGTAGCCCCCTGCTCTCCGCAACTAGAGAAAACCCGCACACAGCAACGAAGAACCAAAGCAGCCTAAATAAATAAATAAAATAAATTTATTTTTTAAAAAACTGACAACTCGGGCTTCCCTGGTGGCGCAGTGGTTGGGAGTCCGCCTGCCGATGCGGGGGACGCGGGTTCGTGCCCTGGTCCGGGAGGATCCCGCGTGCCGCGGAGCGGCTGGGCCCGTGAGCCGTGGCCGCTGGGCCTGCGCGTCCGGAGCCTGTGCTCCGCAGCGGGAGAGGCCACAGCAGTGAGAGGCCTGCGTACCGCAAAAAAAAAAAAAAAAAAAAAAAAACTGACAACTCAAAACACACAGCAGCCTGAGGCCATATGATGGGGGCGGTGGGGAAGGAATGGGATGGGATGGGATAGCTCCATGTACCATTTGTGGCCACTGCTGCAGGGAAGATCTGGTGTCACAGCCTGGTGTTTTGCAATACACAATGATTAAGAGTCATCCTTAAGACAGAATTATTTCTAGCCTTCTTCTGAAGGCGCTGTGATACTGTGATTTATTACAAGAAACATATATTTGGTCTTCATCCCAGTTACTGGCACAGAGCTCCTAAAACCTTTGGGATTTCTGTTGTGTTGAGAGCGATAAAGGTATCTTTTGTTATGTCAATGAGGTGACTCATGGAAAGTCCCTAGGTAACCTAAGGATGGGGGCTGGATGCCAGGGGAACCAACCACATGATTGGAGGGTTGAAACTTTCAGTCCCACCCCCTCCTAAGAGAAAAGAGGGGCTGGAGATTTCAATCACCGACAGCCAATGATTCTATCAATCACGCGTCTGCAATGAAGCCTCCATAAAAAGCAAAAGGACAGGTTTGGAGAACTGAAGACCCAAGGGAAGATCTGATGTTGCCATTTAAGTCTATAGACCATCTGCTGGCAGAATTCCTTCTTCCTCAGGGAGGTCAGTCTCTGTTCATTCAGGCCTTCACCTGATGGATGAGGTCCACCCACATTACGGTGGGCGATGTGCTTTACTCAAAGCCCACCAATTTATCCATAAATGTTAATCTCATCCAAAAGGTACCTTAAGAGAAACACCTAGAATAACATTTGACCAAATGTCCAGGCGCCCTGGCCCAGCCAAACTGACACATAAGATTAACCACTGCAGGCATATCCCGATTCAGTGGGTCTGGAATGGGTCTGAGATTCTGCATTTCTAATGAGTTCCCAGGTGCTGGTCTGAGAACCACACTGAGCAGCAGCTACCCCTGAGGAGGTAGATGTGTTCAAGTCACCCATTTGAGTTCCACCCAGCTGAACAGGATACAATGTAACTGGATTCCCCGGGGGGGAAAGAAAATTGACAGGATGAAAGGGGTGCGTGAAGAGCTTCCCAGCAGAAGAGTTTTTTCACCAGCTGAATTCGTTACCCCAGAAGATTCCCCCTCAAACTGCACGTGTCAGCCTCCCTGATGGCCCGGCCAGGCATTGGCTGCAAGCACATCTCAGGCGTTTAGTGAGTCTGTAGGGCCTGGGGCACAGGGAGAAATGACCAGGAGAAAACAGGACTGTTTCCCATGGCTCACCCAGCTTCCCTCTAAGTATCTGTTAGATCAGTGTTTCCCGAAATCAGGTGACATGAAGAACGACCAGGGACTTGTCAAAAATCCATCCATCCATCCATCCTTCCACAGGTATTTACTGAGCCTTATCTATGTACCAGGCACCGTGCCCAGCACTGCGGGGAATCAAAGGGTCACAAAAGCATTATCGCAAGGGAATTACATTCTAGAGACAAAACGACACTTTAAAACCAAATAAAATATGCGGCAGGATAGATAGTGAAGAATACCGTGGAGGAAAACAGACCAGGGATGGAGGACACAGAAGAGGACACTGCGGGGTGAGGGGGGCGGGAGCAGGGGAAGAAGTTATTTTCGACAGTGATCAGGGAATGTGTCACTTAGAAGGTGACCTGTGAGCAAAGGCCTAAGGGAGGTGACGAAGCAGGAACCAGCCACGTGGATGCACAGAAAAGAAATCTGCAGAGAGAGGGAACAGCGCGCACAAAAACGCTGAGAGGGAGGGCAGCCGCCGTCCTCCTGCTGCAGGGGCAGGGAGGGGACCGGGGGGCGGGGCGATGGGGCTGACTCAGGCCCTGCAGCTCATGTCCCCACTGGCCTTTCTGTCTTCAGGAGACAGGAAGTCTCTGCAGGACTCCGAGGATAAGACAAGGTCTGCCGACAAGGCCAACCTGCAAACCTCTCTCCGGGCCCCTGACCCAGCAGGGAAGGAACGTGGCTACGTGTGTGGTGGGCACATTCCTCGTGGAAACTCTTAGGAGCTGGCGAGTATGGGAAACAAGCATCAGAAAACAGGGCCTGGAGACACGTGGGTCAGGGGCTCCCTCCTGTCACAACAAAAGCACTTCCAGAATCTGACCTCCGGAGGGCAGCCCCGGAACCCGGGGTGATGCCTGAGTGCAATTTTCCAGCCGGGAGAAAAAATCCAAGTTGACGGCTGTTCTCCAAAGGCAAGTCTAACAACGCAGTAGCTGCCCAAAGACTAACTTCTCTGGACCACAAGCCTCCGGAAACCCAGCAACCAAACTAGCTTAACACGCTCCTTCCAGATGTGAACAGTAACCCACACTGGGGTGTTCTCCTTCTCTGGCCTCACGTGGACAAATACATTTCTCGTACGTGCCCAAGGTAGCCTCAGCAGTCAGTGTTTACTGGAAGACCGGGGGGCCCCTTTAAACCCCTTCACAGAAGCTGACTCTGTGAGCTGACCAGTGGCTCCATGACCCTGTTCTGGGAACCCTCCCTCTCCCAGCTCCCTGCAGGAGACCTTCCACCTTTCTGCTCTCATATGTTCGCTCAGCAAGGAGTTCCGGATTACTGAAGGTAAAAGACACGGCCTAAGATGGCCATTCATGTCCTCATAAACAGCTTCATTCGTTTATCCCTTAAGAGTACATTACACACCAACCCCTAAGAAAGAGCCATGAGACCAGTATATACAAAGCCCCCGGGGGACCCCCTGCCACTCCCGTTGACAACGGGCCTCACCGCACACCTGGGACTCGCCCAGGAGGACGTGCCGACAGACAGCCCGCCGCGGACAGGTCCTCTCCCCTGCCGTGGACTCCTGACGCAGTCAGTCGCCCCTCCCAAATTATATTCTGGAAACCTTGAACGCAAAAATCCCTGATCACCAGGGCCCGTCCATTGTCAAGATAGGCCCACCTCACTAGAAGGTTTGACTTCATTTTACTGAGCTACTGAAATTTCACCAGTTACAAAGAACAGACTAATAAGCTCATTTCCAAACGTGGACGTGTTTATTTTCAACACTTTTCCAGTTTGTCTACAACTGGAAAAGATGTGCTAGATACCGCCTGGCCTCATAACCTGTTCCCAGAATGCAGTCACTGGACCTGGACCAGTACTGAGAGTGCCGTAATTACTCACAGCACTTCATCATAGACCGTGCGGGCTGAAAAATCAGCCTAGTCTTTACAATACACATCCAATGAGAAAAATGGGTTGAGTCCTAATCGATCAGCTTATAAATATACCTTTGAACATAAGTTCAGAAATTAGACACCCCTGTAATTCCCATTAAACAGCATGAGTGTCCTGTTCCTATCACATTTCTAATTTGGTTTTTTTTTACTCAATACATTATTCAATGAATAGCTTTGGACACAAGGCAATTTATCTCACATAGAAACGTGGGCTGAAAAGAAGATAACAGAGAGAAGGCAACATTTTGAGCACGGAGCTCGCTGCCAGGCGAATCTTTCGGTGAAGAAAACTCCCAGGCAAGCAGTCCCGAAGGCCAGACATTAGACATGCCTACGGCTAACATCTTTAAACATGGCACCGTGGAAGAGTAGGTTTGATTCGTTTGCTTTACGAGAAAACTTGGCAACTTTCTGCTACAAAATCAGAAGAAAAGGAGTTTGAGACTCTGACTCAATTTTACATGGCAAATCTCAAAGGATCCCTTTCCATGGGATTTCCCATCTTCAGTAAAAAGATACAGCAAATACCTCTTATGAAACTACCTGGCCTAAAGGCAGACAAGCACAGGAGTCACAGTTCAGGCCCAATCCCACCACTGCCACCAAAGAAAAGCACTATGGGTCAGTCTATTGAATTACAACACCCTTGGCCCTTCACTGAGAACTCAGTATATCCTTTCCAAACCCAGAGAAACAAGCCCTAACAAAAGGAAAGGGTTAAGGCTGCCCTGGAAGTCAAAGGTGTGACATGACTCTGAAAATCAGTTACGGGAGCAGAAGCGCTCAAATCCATCCTGCAGGTCTCTGCCCTCAGTCACAGAGGCGGTGTCGCTGCTGGTCGCAAAGGGAGGTCACCGTGACTGTCCAAGAGGTCACTCCCAAGCAGGTAGAGCCCAGGAGCTCCAACCATGAGTGACATCTACATGGGCGACCAGCAGAGGTGGAGTCAGGGTGCAGAGCTCACTGGTGTGGGACACACACAAACCTCACTTGGAGCTGAACGTAAAGCAAGTCTGTCTCTCCTTTATCATTTTATTTTTGTCTGTTTCTCACATGACTGCCAACCTTCATCCAAATGTTTAATTTTTTTTTTTTTTTTTTGCGGTACACGGGCCTCTCACTGTTGTGGCCTCTCCTGTTGCAGAGCACAGGCTCTGGACACACAGGCTCAGCGACCATGGCTCACGGGCCCAGCCGCTCCGCGGCATGTGGCATCTTCCCGGACCGGGGCACGAACCCGTGTCCCCTGCATCGGCAGGCGGACTCCCAACCATTGCGCCACCAGGGAAGCCCCAAATGTTTGATGTTAATTACAAATTTCCTGTTGGGTTCTGTGCACTTTCCTGAATGCCGAATAAGCTAAGGATGCTGCTGGAGTTCCCGCAAGTGAGCACACCCATGGAGGCGCTGGTCAGAAACTGAACACAGAGACACGAGGGGCCTAAGTCTTTACGTATGGGATTCGACAGCATAAAGGCCAATCTCAAGGGCACCTGGCTTCTGACCCCCAACTGTAAAATGGACCCACACATTTCACACTTCTGCCTACTCAGGCACCATTAAAATAGTAGAAAACTGTGTAAAAATACACTGCCACGTTTTTAAAATCTAGGAGCGGAATTATCAGCTAAGGAGTTTCTCCACCCCCCCCACCCCCAAAATAGACTCCTTTCTGCTTTTGGCAAGAAAGATGTCTCCTTGCCTCTAAAATGCCTTCTGAGAATGAGTCATGGGAAAAGAGGGGCATGCAGAGGGGCCTGGGGCCTGAGGAAGGGCCCTGGGCTGTGAGGCAGGCAGCCTGACCTACCAGAGAAGACAGGTCAGTCCATTTTCAAGAGAGCAGAGGGTCGCTGCATTCGTTGGGGTTCCCCAGAGAACCAGAACCAATAGGATGTATATGTACATGTATGGGCTCACACAAGTCCCAAGATCTGCACTCAGCAAGCTGCAGACCCTGGAGGGCCGACAGTGTAGCTCTAGCTCAGAGGCAGGAGCAGACGACATCCCAGCACGAAGCCTGTAAGGAAGGAACAGTTCCCTCTCACTCAGCCCTTTGTTCTATTCAGGCCCTCAGCTGATTGGACGAGGCCCACCCACACTGGGGAGGGAAATCTGCTTTACTCAGTCCATGAATCCAATGTTAACCACGTTCAAAATCACCCTCACAGAAACACCCAGAATAATGTTTGACTAAATATCCGTCAAGTTGACATAAATTCACCATCACAGTCACCTATTAGGCAGGACTGACCTCGGAGAGCCTCCTGGAGAGAAAGGAGGTACCTGGGGACAAGGACACTCAGAGCAGCCAGTTTGGGGGCTCACTCCACCACAAGGACACTGGGGCTGGTAAGCAGTACTGTGAAACACCTCCTGTAGCTTAACAGTGCCGGGACCCGGCCCTGCCCTGCCCACCAGAGGGCCCAGGACCCAGCCCCGCCCACCAGCCGCGAGCAGCCTCTACACACGGCAGGGCCTGGCAACCAACCAGAAGAGGGGCCAGGTGCACCCACCAGCACACCGACAGTAGTCAGCACCGCCACAGCAGAAGGGCCCATGCAGCCCACATAAAGGGTACCCCTAGAGCATACAGCTCTGGTGACCAGAGGGGAGTGTCCCGCTGGTACCCACAGGGCGTCTCCCACATAAGGCCACTTCCGCAAGATCAGGAAGCATAACCAACCTACCTAATACATAGGAATAAAAGCAGAGAATGAGGCAAAATGAGGTGACAGAGGAATATGTCCCCAACAAAGGAAGAAGAAACCCCAGAAGAACTAAGGGAAGTGGAGATAAAGCAATCTCCCTGAGAAAGAGTTCGAGGTAACGACCATAAAGATGCTCAAAGAACTCAGAAAGGGCTTCCCTGGTGGCGCAGCGGTTGGGAGTCCGCCTGCCGATGCAGGGGACACGGGTTCGTGCCCCGGTCCGGGAAGATCCCACGTGCTGCGGAGCGGCTGGGCCCGTGAGCCATGGCCGCTGCGCGGGCGCATCCGGAGACTGTGCTCCGCAGCGGGAGAGGCCGCGGTGGTGAGAGGCCCGCGTACCGCAAATAATAATAATAATAAAACATAACAAAAGGTTGCAAAATATACAGTGTTCTGATGGAAAAAATAAGAATTGATATGTAAAAAACAAAAATGTTCCAGGAGAAAAATGAGACAGGAAAAATAAGTTATACTAGAAAGGAGACAAACACGATATACGACTTCACTAATTCACCCTGAAGTAAGTAAGTTAAATCTTCATCTATAAGAGAATTCAGAGAGATGTCTTCTAAACCTAACTTAGAAATACAGTGGAAACCACCAAAAGAATTAAAAACAGTGGTTGCCGTTGGTGGAACAGAATCAGAATGGGAGAGACAGGGCTGGAAGCTACTGATTTTCATGATAAGCTTCCACAGTATTGGAACTTTTAACTACCTTATGTATTATTTTAATAAATATTTTAAATAAAAATTAATAGTACCAGATGTAACTGTCAAGGGGCCATCAGTTCTTGGATGTTTAGCTAATTTCAGGAATGGTTGTACGTAAGGAGCTGTTTATTAGAACATGAAATTAGGCTGAAGACCTAGTTTACTCGTATACTGCTTCCCACCACAAAATGAGTTAGTTACACTCATATCTGATATTCAATCACCTCCTTCCGCCAGCAGCAACTGCGCCCCGGGTCACGGACAAAAGGAAGGGAATTTTAACCTGCCCTCCATGAGTCTAACAAGAAGCAAACACCCAGAGCCTGGCACCCAGAGTACAAAGTGTTTACACACTCGTTGCTTTGAGAAGAGCAGTCTGGCTTTCAGGACTGGAGTCTTCACCCTGTAACTCAGCCCACGGGAGAAATGAGAGTAAAGTTCCTCCCCCTTAAATGGAAGTCACTTTATTCTGTAGCATTTTAGCTCTTATTCAGTTATCTTGCTTCCTTTCATCCTCTGCTAAATTCCTAGAACATCTCTCTTCTTCTCATCAAACCACATCCTTCTCTTCTGAGCCAACAGCCCAAGGGGTCACCTTCTCTGCAAGCTTTTCTCTATTCACGTCTACCCAGTGCACCATCATTTCAACTGTGTGTGTGAGTATGAGTGTGGGCGGGGGTGAGGGGTAGGGGAAAGAGAGCAGGGAAAGCAATTCTCTCTCCTCTGACCGTTGAGCTCTAGGTTGGCCACATCAAATAAGTATTCCCTTAACCCCTGTGCTTGCCTTGCGGGTGGAGAGCCCAGAGCACACCTCAGACCAGCAGCAGCACAGCGCCCTCTGCTGGCCAGTCGTCACCGCAGTGTTTCTGCCAGGTAGACCTCACTGCCCCATCCAGTCTGAGCCAGACCACGGTCCTCAGTCGTTCTCCAACAGAAGCTTCAATTCACCCCATGCTCAGAGGGTTCAAATCCGGGGCGGGGGGGCGGGTATAAAACGCACTAACCAGGAAGCTTGAGCTGTGAGCTCAGATCAAGGTCCGCACAACATGAAACTGTGTTAGAACGTGGCTACAGGAAGCAGGAAAGTGATGGCAAGAAATAAAAATACGGTGGGACGCACATATGGTCACCTTACCTTTGATAAAGGAGGCAAGGATATAAAATGAAGAAAAGACAGCCTCTTCAATAAATGGTGCTGGGAAAACTGGACAGCTACATGTAAAAGAATGAAATTAGAACACTCCCTAACACCATACACAAAAATAAACTCAAAATGGATTAAAAACCTAAATGTAAGGTCAGACACTATAAAACTGTTAGAGGAAAACATAGGCAGAACACTCTGTGACATAAATCACAGCAAGATCCTTTCTGATCCACCGCCTAGAGAAATGGAAATAAACCCAAAAATAAACAAATGGGACCTAATGAAACTTAAAAGCTTTTGCACAGCAAAGGAAACCATAAACAAGACGAAAAGACAACCCTCAGAACGGGAGAAAATATTTGCAAATGAAGCAACTGACAAAGGATTAATCTCCAAAATTTACAAGCAGCTCATGCAGTTCAATATCAAAAAAACAAACAACCCAATCCAAAAATGGGCAGAAGACCTAAACAGACATCTCTCCAAAGAAGATATACAGAGTGCCAACAAACACATGAAAGGATGCTCAACATCACTAATCATTAGAGAAATACAAATCAAAACTACAGTGAGGTATCACCTCACACCGGTCAGAATGGCCATCATCAAAAATTCTACAAACCATAAATGCTGGACAGGGTGTGGAGGAAAGGGAACCCACTTGCACTGTTGGTGGGAATGTAAATTGATGCAGCCACTATGGAGAACAGTTATGGAGGTTCCTTGAAAAACTAAAAATAGAACTACCATATGACCCAGCAATCCCACTACTGGACATATACCCTGAGAAAACCATAATTCAAAAAGAGTCATGTACCACAATGTTCATTGCAGCTCTATTTACAATAGCCAGGACATGGAAGGAACCTAAAAGTGTCCATCGACAGATGAATGGATAAAGAAGATGTGGCACATATATACAATGGAATATTACACAGCCATTAAAAGAAACGAAATGGTGTTATTTGTAGTGAGGTAGATGGACCTAGAGTCTGTCATACAGAGTGAAGTTAAGTCAGAAAGAGAAAAACAAATACCATATGCTAACACATATATATGGAATCTGGAAAAAAAAAAGGTTCTGAAGAACCTAGGGGCAGGACAGGAATAAAGACGCAGACGTATAGAATGGGCTTGAGGACACGGGGAGGGGGAAGGGTAAGTTGGGACGAAGTGAGAGAGTGGCATGGACATATATACACTACCAAATGTAAAATAGATAGCTAGTGGGAAGCAACCGCATAGCACAGGGAGATCAGCTCGGTGCTTTGTGACCACCTAGAGGGGTGGGATAGGGAGGGTGGGAGGGAGATGCAAGAGGGAGGGGATATGGGGATATATGTATATGTATAGCTGATTCACTTTGTTACACAGCAGAAACTAACACACCACTGCAAAGCAATTATACTCCAATAAAGATGTTAAGAAAAAATAGGGTGGGAGACAAGGGACCCCAGTCTCCATCCTCGCTTCCAGGTCCCTCTCCCCCTCTCCCCCTCCCCCGGAGCCCTCCATCAACCTTTGCAAAAGCAAATCCCGTTGCTTCTTAAAACCAAGTCAAACCTCTCGTCAACGTCTTAACCACTGGCCAATCCTGAGGTCATTAGATACTCTGGCCTTTTCTGAGCTAAGAGGAGGTGGGTAGGTGCCACCCTGCAGGGAGGAAGCGGAGGGTGGCGACGGCACCATTCTCAGCTCCCCAGGTCCTGTTTTGTTTTTACCCAAATCTGACCCTTATAGTCCTTAAGAGCAACACGCCAGGACAGCGGGGCTCACACAGCTGTCGGGGAGGGAGATGCCAGCCAAGGGGAGAGCTGAGCAAACACCCAACTCGGTTCAGGAAGGGGGATCCTGCAAGGAGGGAGGTGGCGCTGGGACAAGAGTACAGTCATCTCCGGGACACCACCTAGCAAGGAGCCGCCAGGGGACAGGAGGGGCAAGGGGGCTCACGAGTGAAGCCCAAGGACATCGCTGTGACCAACGAAACCACCGGAGCATCACGCTTACTCGCTGCTGGATGGACGTGGACGGAAGGCGTCCGAAAGAATCAGTGGGAAGATAGTGGTGACTGTGTTTGCAAACAGTTATAAAAATGTCAGGAGCTTCAATTCACTTTTTATCCTGCTGTTTTCAGTTTTTTGAACAGAGATGAAGGTCCTGTGACTATCAGAGAAGCAAAGCTCTTCTAAAAACCGACAGGTACCAGGGTCCCTGCCCCTCCAAAAGCGGAAACAAAGAAACAGAACACAGGCTGCGTCCCCTCTCGTCTCCCCTCTCGCCGTACCTGCCGCCTCCCTCACTGTCTCTGCCAAAGCGGCCTCCATACCTTCTCCGCTGCGGCAGCGGTTGGGCTCCCAGGAAACCTAATAAAACATTTATGCGTGTTTCAATCCTCCGCAGTGGCAGGAAGGTCAAAGCCCCCCCACCAGGCACAAAGCCCCCTCGGGACAGTCTCCAGCACACACAGAAGTCACTGCGGCCAATCCAGGCTGATCTCTTTACCTCACTGGGGTTTTTCGTCTCCCCAAAGGTTTAAAAAAACACTAACACGTGTTCCTGAAGGCAGCAAAGCCCAGCGGGCCTCCACTGCGGCGCAGTGGCCCGCACGCGGCTCCCTGGGTTCTCTGGGCCACGGGGCGGGGGGCGGGTGTCAGCTCCCTCCCCAAACCACCAGGCCGCTGCTCCGGTCCCTCCCCCTCCTCTAACCATCCCCCCACCGGCCTGGCTCCTTCCCTCTGAAGCCCCTCCCCCTGCCGTGGGGGAAACAGGACTTGATTCACCTGGACCCCCAGCTCCCTAGCTGCCGCTGCTCCTCGGGCCTCAGCCCTTCCCATCCTCTTAGGAAGGGACGGTTCTCCTGTCCGCGTCCAAGTCCACGGGCTGCCCTTTAACCCCGGGCACCTCCACCAGGCTCTCGTACCATCCGACGGTCCAATACCTCAGCCTTCCCTCCCGCCCTTCACTGCTGACCCCTCAACCTTTAAACATGCTCACGACTCTTCCTAGCAAGATCTATTTTTATATAAAATCATGCCCGAGCTTCTCCCCTTCATCAGCCTCTCTCTCTTCATCGACTCATCTCTGCGGAAGGGTCCCTACCCACCTCCCTCCTCAAAGGGCCATCCTTGGCTTCTGTACCCTCCTCCCCGGGTACCATGTCCCCTCCCCCCTTTGCTGAGTGGCCCTTAGACAGGACCCTCTCGTTCAACATCCCCAAGGGTCTTGTCCCCTCACTTCCGTATCTCAAATCGCCACCAGTGTGTGCACGGTCACCAAATCCACCTCCAGCCTTGAGCTCTACCACAAGCCCTCCCTGGACCAATATATTTACCTCTGGACACACCTGCCTGCCCATCCCAGACGTGCAAGGTCAGTGTGGTCCAAACTGATGGCTCCGCCCCCCGTTTCCCATTTGGTTAGTGATTCTATGACGGGTGCCAGTAGCCACGCCCAGGAGTCCAGAAAAAACGCAAAAATGGGAGATGGAAGTGACAACAGAGGTCAGGCGCCCCCAGTGAACAGAAGAAGAGGGTGGGATTCGGTGGGGATTCTGTCACTTAGAAAAACTAAGAGCCAGTTCACGAGCAACAAACACAAACGTGAACAAAAAGAAAGCAAAGGCTGCACTATGACGTCAAAATTAAGTCTAAGGCCAAAACAATGACTAAGGCCAAAATACTCACTGCAGCCACGTCACCACCAGCATGGCAAATCCTGTGCATTAAGTGACACAGCACAAAGCATGTCAGGCAAAACTCAGGAGCGAGCTGACCCCCAAATTTGTGACAGTCTGGTAATAGCATTAGTCTCCTAACTGGATGGGTGCGAACATAGAAGAATGTAATGTAAGACTCTGGAGCCTACAGAGAATCTATCTCCTCCCAAATGCAGAGGGAGACCTGAGGCAATCTCTCACTCCTAGTCGTAGGGAACGAAGCAACAGGGAACCCGTGACACATTCACAGACCACCTGCAACACCTGCCAACGGGCGAGAGACACGGGTCCCGCCTGCCTCAGGCGCTAAGGACGGCAGGCGTGGGAGCTGCAACAGGAACTGGTCAACAGGTCAACGGAACCTGTTCCCCCAAGCTAGGCCACGGACTCAGGATACAGTCACCACAGGATTTCACAGCCAGAACAGCGCTTGAAAGATCTACTTCGAGCCCCTCATTTGACACAAGAGGAAACCTAGGCCCGGAAGACAGGATGCTATGGCCAGATACAGCTGCACAGGTGCAGGAGAAGATGCAGCCCACGGTCAAGGGCAGCTTGAGACCCAGGACGATGGTAGAGGGGCAGCTTGCCTCCGGTGGGTCACAGACCCAGAGAAGACTGCGTTTTAGTAGTCCCCTCCTCCGTGTGGCAAAATTACATTCAGTAACAATCATGAAACTAAAACATATAAAATTGACCGGGAAGCAGCAAACACTGCCTTTATCAAGTTTTATCTGATCATGCCAATAAATACTAAAATCATAGTACAAGAAAAAGCACAACTCTTTGTTATAAAGCAGAAACTAACACACTACTGTAAAGCAATTATACTCCAATAAAGATGTTAAAAAAAAAAGCACAACTATCTGTTCAATCATTTTTATATTTACATAACAGTTTGAATTTTGATCCTTTGGTTATAGGCTGCTACAACATTTACATCAATAATTGTCAAGTAACTCGTAGGTGAAATTTAACAAAACCAAAACATCTGTAAAAAAATATAATGTAGACAACTACTGAATCACACCACTAATGGTAGCTTTTTATTTTCTTGATTTGGTCTCCAATTTGCAAACAAGGAATAATTATGAAAATGTTTCCATTTTAAGATTTTTATTAAATCTAGTCTGTGTGCACGGGGGGCCAGAGGGTTACCTGGGACTGCTCCTAATCCCCATGTCGAATATAACATGTATTTAAAAGTAATGAAAATGCGCTAGTTTGAAGCACATACGTGTATTTATTTTATTGCCGACACTGCAGACCAATGCTGGTGCACGAGGACAAGGCACAGCAGACAGATTTTTAGTCGGTTTTACTGTTTGCACCTCGGGCAGGTGGCTCCTTGGTCCTCCACAAACTGTGGGGTTCAGGTGAGTTACGTACCTTTTTCCTGTGAATTGGGGATTCCAGCTCCACCTCGCCCACACCTCCCTTCCGGCCTCTCCTTAGGGGTGCAGGCTCAGATGTGGGAGCCTGGCCCCCTCACCTGGGCGCAGTCTGTACCGCAAGGTGAGCCTAAGGGGAAGGTGCCGTGGTAGTGAAAGTGCCACACGGCACGACTCAGAAAGAACACACCAGAAGGCTGCGCTGAGTCTTCTGCTCCTGGAATTCCCTTTCTAAGAGGCTGAGGGTGTGAGCCGGAAAGCAGAGGGGAACTAGCTGATCCAGGCCTGGATAACACGTGTGATCCCTAAGTCATCACCTGCACCCAAACCCACCAAAAAACTAAAGCAAAATGGGAAAAGAAACAAGTCACCAATGCCTTGCTTTTCCATCACATCCCCAACGGCAGCTCAGTGACTGGTGTGTACTAGACACTAAAAATAAATTGGCCAAATGAACACATTTTAAACTTCAGCTGATAGAAATGACTAAGGGTGCCAGCTATCACATTAAATCCCAAAGGCACCTGCATGTGAGGACAGACAGAAATCTGTTAAGTCTGAAGAACTGCCATTAAAAGCATGTAACTCAGCACCCCCCTTTCAGGAGTACTTTATATATAAAAGCAAAACATGAAAAGCACACAAAACACAAATTTCTGAGGCTTAAGTAACTGCTTTGGGGGTTCGGTTCTATTCAATAAGCAATTAAGTAGGAAGGGAAATCTTAGAACAACGTGTGAAGCCAATTGCTATTTTCTGGTCAGTTCTGACCTTCACCTGTGGAAGAAAGTCATTCAGTGCAGTGCCGCGGGGCTGGGAGTGGGCTGGACAGCCAAGGGGGTGGGAGATGTGAGACAAGAAGGGCACTCTTCTTAAGAGATGTGGGACCCTCCTGTGTAAACCATAATGGAAAAGTATATATACATGTATAACTGAGTCACTTTGCCGTACGGCAGAAATTAACACATTGTAAATCAACTATACCTCAATAATATATTTTTAAAAAGAGAGATGTGAGACCCAAATCTTAAAAGACCGAAAGGCTTTAGCAAGGAAGGAGAAAGCACTCCAGGGAAAGCGCGTGATTAAAGGCCCAGGGAGCATCTCGCTGCAGTCAGAACACAGGATGAGAAGAAACAGGGGGAGATGGACCGGGAATCCAAGGGTAGAATGAGCACAGCCTTGCATACCTTACTGAAGACGCAACACAAGTAGAAATGGTCCCTGGATGAAGAATCCCAGAGCCTTCACTGTTCTAGAAAAATAACCCCCTGGAAGGGAAATGGTTGAGGGGTGGGGGTCACCATAACAAGTGGAGAAAGAGAGCCTGAACCGGGGCAGGAGAAACCACCTGCTTGACAAGGCAGGTCTGGTTAAAGCCCATGCCCAATCCCACCAAGCGTCTTCCCCAGCCTTCAATTCTCCATCCTGGTCCAGGAATATCCCAACTTTCCCAGGACCATCAGGGGAAAATGGGTAAAGTCGACGGGAGAAATAGGGAAGAAAATAAGTCATTTGAGTTTCCTTTAAACTTTTATACCTATTTTGAAAAATGGGGCTTTTTTGTACCATGGTACACAGCAAGACGTAAGATCAAGCACAGGAGAATCAAAGGATGGAGACACCATAAAAACAATGACAGCTTGATAGAGTCCTGAAACTCCCGACAATGGTGGAGAATTACTATTTCAAAGGGCAGTAAGAAGATTACAGGAGGCGTCCGGAGTAGACAGATTCAGAGAGACAGGAAATAGAACAGTGGGGGTCAGGGGGAGTGTGGGTGGGGAGGCTGGAGGGATAGAAAGTCTTAGTTTGGGAAGATGAAGAGTCCTGGCGATTGTCTGCACCATGACGTGAGTGTACTTGACCCTACTGAACCGTACACTTAAAATAATGAGGATGGTAAATTTTATGTTACGTGTATTTAGCACAATTAAAAAGGGAAAGAAAAAAAGCGATAGGCCTACATGACATATTATGAAGGACCATCACGTTCTGGACATTTTCACACTTGGAGCCTCATGTGATCACAAGAAACCTTCAAGGAGATGTGCTTCCCATCTGACAAATGAGGGAATGCAGGAAATTACTGGCACAGGTCATTCAGCCAGAAATCAGGAGAGCCAAGACCTACAGACCGGATTTGCTTCGCCCACTTTACTTCACTTTGATGGCCTTTCCTCCTCGGGCTATTCAAAAAAAAAAAAAAAAGTTTACACTGCTAGTTTTTTCTGTTACTATTTTTCCAGTAAGTACTTAGCAATTTAAAATTCTCTGTGATAACCTCAGGCAAACACTAAAATTAAATCTTAAAAATCAGGTTTAAGCAAAACGAAAATGTTTGTGTTTGTTCCTTACATCCACTCAGCCTACTCAGTGTGCACTTTTTTTTTTTTTTTTTTTGCGGTACATGGGCCCCTCACTGCTGTGGCCTCTCCCACTGCGGAGCACAGGCTCCAGACGCGCAGGCTCAACGGCCATGGCTCAAGGGCTCAGCCGCTCCGCGGCATGTGGGATCCTCCCGGACCAGGGCATGAACCCGCGTCCCCTGCATCAGCAGGCAGAGTCTCAACCACTGCGCCGCCAGGGAAGCCCTGCACATTATTTTTTAATCTCTACTAACACAACACCAAACCTGGTGGGTTTTTTTTTTTTTAACTCAAGTGATCATATACAAAGTTTAGTGGAAAGTTATTGCCAAACATACTATCTAAAATGCAAATGACGGGAACATCAAAATTCATAAGGCACTCAGTCAGACACTGTTTACAGTGTTTTCTGCATATTAATTCAGTAAATATGCATATTAATTAATTAATCCTCACAATAACCCCGTGACATACGCACTGCAGGACGGGTGACAATAGGATCGCCTTCAACAAAATCACCACGTGCTAGTTTCCACCCCAGACCAAATAAACAGATTTTTCTTATGCAATGTAAGGTTTTTTAAAAAAATGATCTATATATCCTCTCTCCAACCATGCGACAGGAGATGGGAAGCGCAATACGGCCTGTGGAGTGCAAGCATGAAGTGACCATCGGCACTGATGCTGTCTCGCAAAGGTTCCACGAAAATGCATTTGATCATTTATGGGCTACATCAACCTGGCAAAAAGGTTTTAGAGACAATTCACTTTTTTTTTTAATTTTACTGAAGTATACTTGATTTACAATGTTAACTTCTGCTGAACAGCAAAGTGATCCAGTTACACATATATGTCGATATATTCTTTTTCATATTCTTTTCTATTATGGTTTGTAGGATATTAAATACAGTTCTCTGTGCTGTACAGTAGGACCTTGTTGTTTACCCATTCTATATATAATAGTTGGCATCTGCTAACCCCAAACTCCCAATCCATCTCTCCCCGACACCCTGCCCCCTCAGTCAGCAACTATCTTCAAAGTCTTACTAAGCAGAGAACACATCTCAGACGTTACAACAAAGCTCTATCACTCAACTACTGCTCTATTCATTACGTTATAAACATTATTATTCCATGGACATATGTGGACCCATTTTTAGGTCGTTCTAATTTTTTAAATACCCGATGTATTTCAAAAAGTAAACAGCATATGAGTTTCTCAAAAAACCTAGCCATTCTTACTGTATTCATTTTTTCTAATTGTAGTATCTCAAAATATCAAAATTCGTGAGGTCCCTTAGCCCAACAGTTCAAAAGAACACGCGATGCATAATTGATTCATCTTCAGCTGCTAGGTGAGAAAACATACTTGGCTGTGAAGAACATTAATATCTGCGAACTATTTATATAGAAAGTATTATGATTTAAAACCTAACTGAGCTAACTTTCTTATAAAGCAATCCACTATTCCCAAATCCTTAAACATCAGGGGTTGGTTTCTATAAAACACTTATTTTATTCCATAGCAAACACCAGCACTGTATTAAAAATAGCTTCTTGTCTAGGTAAGCGTATGACTTGTGAAAAAAAATTTGCAGCACTGTATTGTGCCCATGAACCATCCAAAGAAAGTTACTATCAAATGGACCGCAAATCTCAAAACACATGGTCTTCAGAACTTGGAATGAGAAACATGAAAAAATGGTCAGTAACATGAAGCTTTCTCAACATGCCCTCAGGGTTTAATGTGAGCAATGTAGTTTTGGAGTTTTCAGGTACAGTTTTAAGGGCAAAAATATCATAGATAACTTCTCCAACCCTCAATGGAGACAGATGTTCCTTTGTAGGCAAATGAATTATAAGCATTAAGTGAGCATTTCGGGCGTACATGTGTGTGTGTATGTGTGTACGTGTGTGTGCGCACGTGCGTGCACGCAGACATTTACACAGAATGGAGGAAGGAGATTGGTAAAGACATCAGAAGGAATCTCCCATGGTGTTTTCTTTGGCCTTGGAGTTTCCCAACTTCATAACATTGACAATACTGAGCTTATAAACATGGTTGACCCATGTCAAGACCTCCATACAGAGAATAACTCTGTATATACGTGCACACACACTCCCTCCTGTCCTTAAAATTATTTCTCCTGCAACATCTAAGGAAACATAGTGAACAAAACTTTACTGAAATCCTAGTGGCAGCTGTCCAGCAAAACAGTAACACTGAGAGAAGTCAACGTTTCTGTTTGCCCTTCTGCCATAGTCATTTATGAGGGAATTCAATTTATTCTGATCTATCAAGCCTAGAATGATTAATGATTTGTAAAGGTAACATGAAACATTAACAGGAGGCAGTTGTAACAGAGATGGAATACTGGGGAAGTAAGTATGACACTACTCAGCCTATATAGCCTTACTGTTTTCAAATAAAGAGCTCTTTTTAAATTGTCAGAGCTTGGTAACACATTTCATATGCTAGACAATACTTTTGAAACCTCCACTCTTTACAGGAGCAGAAATAAAGGAGTCATTTTTTGATTGGATAACTTAAGGAATATTCCTTTATATAACTGCATCAGCCAGAAGGGTCCCGGAAACAAGGTAACGCTGTCACCTGCCCCTTTAAAAGCCTTTCTCTCTGCAGCTAACTCACCTCCAGGGGCCTGGCTTTTCTCGGCACCTCAGGTATCATCCGCATCGTTTCTGGAAAGGCACACACATGGCTGGTAGACCTTCTGCCCTTCGCACGTGCCTCCCCCATGCCTGGATGCCCTCCCGATGTGAGCCACTACTCACCTCCAACCCAGCTCACTGGTCATCTACCATCAGCTTCACCCACACCCACTCTGCCGCTGGCCTGCCCTGCAGAGCCATGACCCACGCCCAGCCCCGGAGCATCACTCTTGACAGTCGGGGGCTGACGTGCTTCCCTAGCACAGACCAGCGCAGGCTTGGAAACGGTGCTCCAGCCTCCTTACTGTCATGTATCTCAGTGCTGCTGAAGCCTAAGGTCAAGGTCAGACTGGGTCAGACCACACAAGTTTCCTCCAAGGAAAAGAATCTAGAGCAGGTGCTTCCACCCTGGGGTGTAGGAGAAAGGTATCAGAGCTTATATGTACATGTACCTCCAAAAAGTTAGCTTCAATAACCTTTACTGAATGCCCCAAGACCCTCTGTAACACAGCTGAAGGAGAAGCGCCCTAACAGTGGGGGTCAGGGGATGCTGTGGACTGAACTGTGTCCCCTGAAAATCCCTATGTCGAAGCCCTAACCCCACCCGCATCCCCCGTGACCGTATTGGAGATGGCGCCTTTGGGAGGTGATTAAGTTGAGATGGGGTCATGAGGGTGGGGCCCTCATGATGGCATTAGTGCCCTCACAGGAAGGGACACCACACAGCTTGGTCTCTCTCTCTCTCTCTCTCTCTCCTCACCACGTGAGAAGGTGGTGGTATACAAGACAGGAAGAGGGTCCTCACCAGAACTTGACCATGCTGGCACCCTCCATCTTGCACTTCCAGCCTCTAGAACTGTGAGAAAATGCATCTCTGTTGTTTAAACCCCCAGGCTATGGTATTTTGTCCTGGCAGCTTAAGGGACTAAGGGAGTAACAAAGGTGCCCTCCCCTGGCCGTTCTCTCAGCTTATTACTGCACGTTTCAGTGTCTGCATCCAGCTAGGCGCGCTTGTCAACTAGACTAACTCTCCCAAAAAGAACAAGTGGCTTCAGAAACATGCAATGGACTTCCCCGGTGGCGCAGTGGATATGAATCCAGCTGCCAATGCAGGGGACACGAGTTCGAGCCCTGGGCCGGGAAGATCCCACATGCCGCGGAGCAACTAAGCCCGTGCGCCACAACTACTGAGCCTGTGCTCTAGAGCCCCTGTGCCACAACTACTGAGCCCATGAGCCACAGCTACTGAAGCCTGCGCACCTAGAGCCCGTGCTCCGCAACAAGAAGCCCGCGCACCACAACAAAGAGTAGCCGTTGCTCACTGCAACTAGAGAAAGCCTGCTCGCAGCAAAGAAGATCTAACAGAGCAGCCAAAAAAAAAAAAAGAACCACGCAATGAAGCAAACCGCGTTTTGAAAATAATAAACGAATGACAAGCAAATGAACAGTACAACTGGCACCTTTAGGAAATAAAAGCTCTTCAAAATCATTTTTCCAGGTTAAATGTTAGGATAATTTAATTAAATCTGATAAATCAGCCGAAAATATTCAAAAGTCAAGAAAGTTACCAACAATGTGGATTGACATCCGTAATTCTTAACTGAGAATCTTGGTAAATACGTATTGGGTCTTCAGATAATGACAGTAATACATATAGACAGATAGTTAAATAGACATATTCCAGGTTCATGGTAAAAAGTTTTACGAATGGGACATGTGATCAAAAAAATCTGGAGACCACTGATGTGGCTGTAGAGCTTGTGTGACAGAGCGAGGCCCTCTCCCCAGCTGTCAGCTCGTCTCAGGCAGGTCTGAAAGCCCCAGCCAGCCAAACCTCTCCAGGAGCCTACGGAGGACAAATACTGAAGATACAGAGAATAATCGCTCTGAAGGACCAACCACAACATCCCAAACTCAACCCCAAATCCTTTCCTAACTACATCTAATTAAAAACATAGGTAAGGGTATCTAAAAGCCTACAGTTTGAGTTGTGAAGAGCTGGCGTTCATTTAGGAGAAAAGGGCAGATCAGCATTTAGATGGTCAAAGCCAACCTCATGGATTTCAGGAAATTTCTTTGTAAAACCTCCCTCCCTCCCAACAATGGTCAGACCTCCCCTTTTGTTCTCACGAGGCATTGTCCCTCTTGAAAGGGCTGCTGATTAGCATTTCTGAGTAAGCTTCTGCTGTCTGTTGAGTGACTCAGCCAGAAGTAGCAGAATGAACACTTAGACGCTACTTTCTAGATAACTACACAAAAGCTCACATGACTGAACTCTGACTGCAGAATTTTCTGCAGCCCACGGTTCTACTTTTTCAACTTCGACACAACTACATCGGACGTTTGCAAACAGACCCTACTGTTGCCAGCTAAGGGGATGCTGCCTTCCCATCTGATCGGCACCGTGGATATGTGAAGATACTGGTCCAGTCTCCCCTGACCACCATCCCTTCAAACACACATCTGTCCCCAGTAAGGACCCAACATCGCCCAAAGCATCCAACAGAAAGACAAGAGTTGAGCATTTAGTTCCTACTGTCCCAGATACTTCTGGTTTTTAGTGTATTTTTACTTTGAGATAAGTTGATACTCACAGAAGAGTCGCAAACATAGTAGAGAGTTGCCATAAACCTTCACCCAGGCACCCCACGAAGTCAGTATCTCCTATCACCTTAGAATCATGATCAAAACTAATTTAATGACACTGGCACAATACTACCCCAACTACAGAGTTCAAAATTCACCAGTGTTACATATATACAATGGAATACTACTCAGCCATGAAAAAGAACAAAATAATGCCATTTGCAGCAACACAGTTGCAAGTACACACTATCATACTAAGTGAAGTCAGTCAGAAAGAGAAAGACAAATATCATATGATATCACTCATATGTGGAATCTAAAATAAGACACAAACGAACTTATCTACAAAACAGAAGCAGACTCACAGACATAGAGAACAGACTTGTGGTTGCCAAGGGGCGAGGTGGAGGGCTGGATTGGGAGTTTGGGATCAGCAGATGCAAACTATTATGTAGAGAATGGATAAACAACAAGGTCCTACTGTATATAGCACAGGGAACTATATTCAATAACCATCATGGAAAAGAATATGAAAAAGAATGTATACATGTGTATAACTGAATCACTTTGCTGGACAGCAGAAATTAACACAACACTGTAAATCAACTATACTTCAATTTAAAAAATAAGTTCAGTGTTTCCTCCAATGTACCTTTTCTGTGCCAAGATCTGATTTAGAACTGATACTGCGTGTAGCTGTCACATCACCCTAGTCGTCTCCAATTCTGGTTAATTTTAACTTGTGTTTTTCACAAATCCTGATGCTTAATTCTTTTTATCAGTAAGAGTCAGAAGTGCTCAAGTTCACAGAAGACAGGGAGAGTTAAACAGAATCTGGGACTAGGGGAGGGGAAAATAAGTGACTGACTAGAACTCAAACCCAACACCTTTGCCTGTTTTTTGTTTTTTTTTTTGCGGTACACGGGCCTCTCACTGCTGTGGCCTCTCCCGTTGTGGAGCACAGGCTCCGGACGTGCAGGCCCAGCGGCCATGGCTCACGGGCCCAGCCTCTCCGCGGCATGTGGGATCCTCCCGGACCGGGGCACGAACCCGCGTCCCCTGCATCGGCAGGTGGACTCTCAACCACTGCGCCACCAGGGAAGCCCCTTTGCCTGTTTTTATAAATGGGAATGGCACAGACATTTCTTTAGTCAAATTCAAAATCTGCACCAGATCTACCTACACAAGGGTCAACTCGATAAAGCAATTCACCCGTCCAAGTCGGTTCTCCTAGACATTTGCTGTTTCCTTAGAAACATCAAATACAAAAGTGGCCCAAGGCTGACACGCTTCTGTTTCTAAAAATACTACATTTCAAGAAAGCTCAAGCACGTGACAGTTACTTGAAATAAACGGCGCCAAAGGCCCCCGATTTGCGTGCTTTTATCTGCAAAATGCCTCCAAAGCCTTGTCCAGTGGTGCGAACCTAATAAGTGTTCTAATTACAAGCATCTTCTGTGGCCTTACTTGCTACTGGCATGTATAAAAGTAAGGATTCTTGATGTGCTGTGACATTCATGTTCAGGAAATATAGGCTAGGAGTGCTTGGTTTGGAGATTAACCAAGTCTATGCCTTGAAATTAAAAACAGCTAACGCTAGCTATGTGAAGAGATTATATGTTGATTAGCTTGACTGTAGTATTTTGCTCTGTGTATGAAACCATCACGTTGTATGCCTTAAGAACATACAAGTTTTATTCAAAATATAAACAGATCAAGAAAAAACGGCATAAATGGAAGAAAATCTTGAGGCCGTTTTAAAGTAGGCGAATGGAATGCTTTCAACATCATCAACTATTCTTGATAAGGATTTTATATACCTTTACCTTTGCCAAACTTAACAAGGATGACTGTCTCACGTGAGATCTATAAACCTTGGTTTTTAACACAACGATCTGTACGTGAATCAAAAGGAAGTTACGATTGTTACCGGTATCTTGGTATGGTTTCTCTGTTAAACTGTAAGCACCTTAAGTGGGATGACCAGATCCTACCTAAATTCTGTGGCTTTAGCCGTTTAGAGAGAATCGCTCGTCCTCGCAGCCCTCCATGATCTTAGATCTGGTACCATATACAAACATTTACCACCGCTATTCGGGTACAAACTGCTTTTGAAGATGATTTTGTTCTCTTCACTCCGTAAAAGAAAAACCTCCTCTTAGGCATCAGGACCCCACCCTAATATTATGAAACTGTGATGCTCCCACCCTAATATTATGAAACCGTGATGCTATTAAACCTACCACCCAGTGCTCAATTCTCCTCTCTATAAAGGCAAAATTCTACTCCAAACTTATCCTGACAAAATCAGCAAACTATTCACATGAAGCAATTTTCTCTTAAGGCAAAGCAACTTTAAGCAATGCAATAGCTTGACAAAGCTCGAGTTATTGCTTTAATGAAGATTTTCGCCATCTTTAACTCCCACCTGAAATGAATGACTCATTCACATCTGAGTGTCTGTAAACATTCCTAACTTGCTTTGAAGGCCTCATTTCAAATACTGGAGAAAACCGTTTGACAGCCTTGAAACTCACTGTTTTAAATGGCACGCTCGATAGTCACATAAAAAGACTGCACGTGCCTGATCTAGATGACATAAATATTGCCCATTCCTTTGACCAGGAAATCATTTCAAGGTATTTTCCGGAAGAAAAATTGTGTAACTCGAAACTTTTAAATTTACATACACAAAATTAATTATTCGCCACCAGGTTCCACTAGATAGCAAGCTTTCTATAAGCTTTTAATATTTAACTTAAAATGCTTAAAGGGAAATGGTATCGTTCATATGAAATGTCCAGAACGGGAAAATCTTCAGAGATAGAAAGTGGATCAGTGGTTGCTTCAGGCCGGGGAGGAGGGGATGGGGAGATGTCAGCTAAGGGGCACAGAGTTTCCTCTGGAAGCTATAAAATGTACAACCAGCACCACAACTTCAGAACAACCTTGAATACAGTAAAAGCCGCTGGACTGTATCCTTTAGACGGGTGAATTATATGGTATGTGAATTATTTCTCAATAAAGCTGTTAAATTTTAAAGGAGATGTGATTATACACTTGAGAAAAAAGGAATCTTGTCAAGTAGACATATATACAATCTTTCATGTGTAGATGTAATAATTACACTGTAAAATCTAGTCATTGCTGGATGATTGAAGACAGTTACTGTCTTCACAGTTAAGGTCCTAGAAGATCAATGCCTAGGAGAAAAAGACCATGTTCTATTTCTCTATGATTTTGATAATCCAAATTCATTGGCTTCAATAATGGAAAACTTCAACATACCACAGCTTCAGATCAAATGCTGGTGTTACCTGCAGCGTCAAGAACAAGGTTTAGAGAGACATCCATTGACACGGCACGAACCCTTCCAGAATTTCAAGGAATTGCTTGGAATTTGAGTCACCATGTCTGGCATTCCCCTGGGGCTGCCAAAGCCAGTTAACCCCGGCAGTGACCTTCTCACTCCCACTCACCTGGCGGGGAGTCTCCTTCTTGGATGGACACACCAGTCCAAACGTTAACCCCGGACCGTCCATCGCTGCCCTGAATGGTACCATGCTGCCCCTCGCCAACCTCCCCGAACGCACAACCACCACATCCCGCCTTGGCAAACTCCAACCCCTTCCGTGAAGTCAAAACACCAGTTGCCCATGAAGGCAGTCACATAGCAACTGCCCCACCATCATGAGCTTCCAAGCCAGAGATGGCCTCGGGTGGGGAAGGTAAGTGCGAGAGCTCGGTTCCAGGGACGGCCAGCCTACGGAGGTGCAGGGCATCGGATACACCAGACACCCCCACTCCATGGACCAGCGTGACCCCATCTGTCCCACGTGGTCCCTTCTTTTCAAAAGCCTCAGTTTAGATGCAAGCTATCTGGGATCAACACTCCATACGCCCCAGCTTCCGGGAAAAACCATTAATGTTCTCCCAAGAAAAACTATATTAAGAAAAATAACTCCTTTATCAACTCCCTTTAATGAAAATACTCCTTTGAGTAGCTTTATCAACTTTCAACAAACAGCCATGACGAAGACAAAAGGCCTTATTTTTTCAAAAAATCAGTATTTTATAAAACGATTTCAGCGATATTCAAGTGCTGAAACAATATTGTTCAACATTTTGTAAAATCCTTAAACTATATGCCAAGAAGCTTTAAAATCGATTCTTTAATGAACTACGAGTCACATCACCATCAGTAATTCCTAATTAAATATACAGTGGAGGTAAAGTGAGTATTGGAAGACCATTTTCTAGAACAGCCGGCACCATACTTTAATTTCTTAGAGCCTATTCAGTAGACTCTGAAACCTATGCTCACAGTATAAGCCATGAACTCAAACTGTATGCATTGTAAGATTTAACATATTTAACTAATTCAACTATACACTCACATACAAGGCTTTAAATGGAATGGTTTGTGTCTACCTACTTTCTTCCTAGCCGACCCACGGTATACTCCCACTTAGCCCTCCCCCACCCCCAAAAGAGTACAAATGAAACTGTATAACAGGCAGCCGCTGGAAATCTCTTTGATTAATAATAAAAATCAGTTTCAAAAGTCAATGTGAGTCTTCAGATATAGAGAACAAACTTATGGTTACCAAAAGGGAGGGGTGAGGGGAGGGATAAATTAGCAGTGTTTTATACACTACTATATATAAAACAGATCCAACAAGGACCTACTGTACAGCACAGGGAACTATATTCAATATCTTGTAATAACCTATAATGGAAAAGAGTCTGAAAAAGGATTTATGTATATATGTGTGTATAACCGAATCACTTTGCTGTACACCAGAAACTAACACAACATTGTACATAAACTACACTCCAATAAAAAATAAATTTAAAAAATTTTAAAGTCAATGTGAGTCTTAATTACAGAACAGGTTGTGAGGCCTCGCTACCAAGGCTTTTAAAAAGCTTCACCTTCCATGGGAACTAGAGAATTCGGACAAAAAACAAAGACCCCTATTTCATTCTCCCAGCTTTAAGCATGCATAAATGGATACCGAAATTAATAGGAACTAAGCAAAAGTACTACTTGAAAATATCTTAAAGTCACACATGAGAAAGTCTAAGGAAATGGAACTATAATGTCAGTGCCGGATTGCAGATGGTTTAAGTGTATTTCACAGAGTTGTGTATCCATCACCCCAATGAAACCCCGTGTACATTACAGTCATTCCTCTTTTCCCAACCTACTCTCAGCCCTAGAAGCCACTAATCTTATGTCTCCGTAGATTTGCCTCCTCTGGGTATTTCATATAAATACAATCATACAGGAGGCCTATTACTGGCTTCTCCTAGCATAGTGTGTTCAAAGTTCATTCATGTTGTAGAAGTGCATTCTTTTTTGTGGCCAAATGATACTCCACTGTACGGATGTACCACGGTTTATTCACTCACTTGTCAGTCGACAGACATTTGGACGGTTTCCACTTTTACCTACCATCATAATGCTGCTAGGGACTTCTATACCAGTTTCTGTGTGGACGTACGTCTTCATTTCTCTTGGGTATATACACCTTGAATTTCTGGATCATATGTAACTTGACATTTAACCTTTTAAGAAACAAACTGTTTTCCGAAGCAGCTACACCATTTTTCACTCCCATCAGCAATGCAGGACGGTTCCCATTTCTGCACATCCTCGCCAGCACCTGCTACTGTCTTTCTGATTAGAGCTATCCTAGTGGGTGAAGCGGGAACTAGTGCTTGAGGCTGTATCTTAAACCAAGCCCACTCAGCTTTGAATTCGGTCTCAGCTATTCTTCCAAGCTACACGCTTAAGTATTAAATAGGCCCCAACGATCATCCTTAAAACCCAAAACAGAGCCATCCAGGATCATCTAACACTCTTTTAATAAATGAAAGCGTCACTTCTGCATAGTATATGCACCATTATTTTATCCCAAATCCTATCAAGCTACAATAATGTCCAACAGCCGGGCCTTTCTGAAGAAAGATGTCAGGCTAAGCTCAAGTGCCACGGCTGCAGAGGAACACTTAACACATAACAAAGCTTAACACATAACAAAGGAGCCCTGGCCTGGGATTCAGGTTTGTCAATAATCCGTATGTAACCTGACCAATCACTTACCTTCTCTACACCTGAGCATGGTGTTCTGAGCCACGCACAGAACTACATCCTCTGAAGTCACTCCCAGAGATAAAGCTGTCTAAGCCTGAAAGTTTAATGAAATTTGCAAACATGCTAACTCACATGCCTAAAAGATCTAGCTTGGCACAGCAGAAAGACTTTGGGTTTAGTAGTCAGGCAGGCTAGGTTCTATTTCCAGCTATGCCATTTAGTAGCTAAATGGCCATATTTAACATCCTTCTCTGTCAGTCTCCTCGTGTGAAGGTAAGACTGCCTTCTTCAAGGGGTTCTGAGGTTTTATAAAGCCAGTGCAGCTAAAGTACCCAAGAGAGTGGCCCGCAAAAAGCAGACGTTTACATGTTAGCGTCCATCCATCTTCCCGCTAACTCTGGGCAAAGTTTCCCAGCAAATAAAGCCCTCTTAACAAATGTCCTGGGCATTGAGAGCTGAATGCGAGTCCTTGTGACCTGAGGGATTCCAGTATAAAGCGCTTCTCCACATTACAGTCGGTAACTTGTTAAGGAGAGCTATCGGTTGGCTTAAAACAGGGCTGGGGAATTCTTGGAAGGGCACTCAGGGATGAAGAGACGAGAAACCTCATTTTTGCCAGGGACGGAAGCCTAAAAACGTCCTCCGGGCTCACAGCCAGCCTGAGCACAGAACCAACGCAAAGGAGAGAAAGGTACGAGCTATATTCCCATGACCCGATTGGAAACGCGGGTGTAGACTGCCAGGCTTGAGGGGGAGGGGAGCGGAGGGGGCTGGCGACAGCAGAGAGGGGCGGGGGGCTGGCCAGGTGCGTGGAAAAGCCCGGGAGAGGAAGCCGAGCCACATCCCAGCTGTGAATTAACCGCTTCCTGCGACTCTCGGCTGGCTGCCGCCTCCTACCTGATCCGGTTGTCACGGAATCTGTTGAGATGCGGTTGGTTGAGGTAAATGGTGCGGGCTGGTGCGTCCAGCTGGTCCCCAACAGACGTGGCCCGGGACATCTCATCATCTGCCTTCTTGTAGCCCGAAGAAGAACGAACAGGTCCTGCGGAGAAGAGGCGCGGTCAGAAAGCAGAACACAAAGAAGTCACGCCCGGCACAGGCAGCAGCACGGGCGGGCGGGGACCAGCTGGAAAGGATGCTCCGGGCGACGCGCCGCAGCTGTACCTCGGCGGCCCCTGGAGACGCGCGCAGCTTGCCGGCCCCGCCCCGCCCGCGCTGGTCCCCAGCGCTGAGGAGCCCCTCCCGGGGGTGGGAACCTCGGCCCTCCCGCCCCTCGCCCCGCCCTCCCTCCCCTCCCCACTCCCCGGCCAGCCGGGCCTGGGCGCGGGGAGCGCAGTCCCCGCAGGGGTGGCGAGGGGCGCACCCCTGCACGTAGGGCCACGTGGGCCGAGCGGATGCAGGGAGCAGAGGCCAGAGCCTCCCCTCCCCGGGGCGAGCTCCCCCTCCAGGCCCAGGGAGTGAATTCCCGAGCTAGGCTTTCCCGGCTTCCTTGCGCTGAGGAACGGAGAGACACATTAAGGGGGTGTGCCCTGCATTCGGCCGCCAGAGAGGACGGTGGAAGACACCTCTGTGCTCCAGAATGAAATTCCAGACCCTCCGTGCAGAGGGCTGGTCCCCTGGTTTCTGGAACGAACCAGCAGCTTTTCTCCCCCGACGCGCCTGGCGACCTGAGAGCAGAATCCCGCCCATCCCCGCTCGCGGGCGCGACGTGAGCCTTCATCCAGGGCTTCTGTGGTTAAGACCCAAGCCAGTCTATCTCCGTAAGATGCGATTTCAGTCCTAGAGCCGAGCCTCTCTTGGGCTAAAGCTCCCCATAACCTTCACTTGAGGAGGTGTCGGCAGGGACAACGATGACACACCCAATATGTCTGCCCAGGTGCACACCCCTCCACACACACACCCCTCCAAATACAAGACAGGGTCCCTCACTGCACGGGGCCACCCACCTCGCGATTTGACCTTGGGGTGGGGGCGGGGCCCTGACGTCAAGGCCCACAGAAAAATAAGTGCCCTACAGATGACAGAGTCTTCTCTGCTTTTCCTTAAATTGCATCTGCCCTAATACCTGCCGCACTTTCCACCTATGAAAGAAACAGGTGTCGCATATCACTTAGGAAACGGGCATCTCACTTCAGTAAACAGCCACTTCACAGCTACAAAGCACATTCAGAAACATTTTGAAAGAGACAGCTTTGGCTGTGGAAGTATGTCATCTTTTTTAAAGTGGTTAGAATCCTATTATATTCCTCATCCTAAGAAGAGGACACCCAAATAGCAAACTGGGTATTGAGAGCTGCTGTGCTGTCGTGAGATGTGCTCACAGCTGGGTCCCTGGTCGCAGAGCAGGCGCAAGTCTCAGTACACGACCCGAGCCTCAGACCCTGTCCTCCGGCCTCCGCTCTCCGGGGTCCCTCTGCTCCGCCTCTGCTTATCCACAGGGGCAGCAGAGGGCAGCAGGTCCTTGGAGACTGGCTGGCCCGGGAGCCGCCGGAGTAGGCTGGTTTTGAAGCATTTGCTGATTTAAGGCCGACAGGGGCTAGTCTGTAAGCCAGCCTGAATCGAAGTGCTGCTTTCCGCTCTGCTCCCTCATCCCACTTCGCTCTCCTCCACGGCTTTATCATCGTTACCTGGCACTATTTATTTATGGTCTGTCTTCCCAAGTCCAAGAGCAAAAGCTCCAGGGCAGCAGAGACATGTTCTGTTCAATGCAGTGACCTCAGCGCCCAGAAGATGCCTGGTACACGGCGGGCACTCATATTCGCTGGCTGAATAAGTCCCTTTTACTTCAGTCTAATAAAAGGTCGATTTGAATCCTCCAGGCAGGGATGCAGTGACCTGCCCCGAGGGCTCAGACCCGTGACCCTACTGTGGACAAAACGGTTCACTGCCAGGTGGTCTTTGCTCGGTGGCTCTCAACTCTGCACATCATCACCGAGAAAGCACTCAAAATTTACTAGTTCCTGGGCCCAACCTTGACCAATTCTGACGCTTTTCTTTTCAAAGCTCCTCAAGGGACACAAACGGGCAGTCATAACTGAGAATCCCTTGTAAGAGGCAGCCGAGAACACAAGCAAAAAAGAGCTGGCTCCTGCTCTCAAAAACGTTAACCAGGGTGGCGCAGTGGTTGAGAGTCCGCCTGCCGATGCAGGGGACACGGGTTCGTGCCCCGGTCCGGGAAGATCCCGCATGCCGCGGAGCGGCTGGGCCCGTGAGCCATGGACGCTGAGCCTGCGCGTTCAGAGCCTGTGCTCCGCAATGGGAGAGGTCACGACAGTGAGAGGTCCGCGTACCGCAAAAAAAAAAAAAAAAAAAAAAAAAGGAAACAAGTTTGCCCAAACAAGAATTTCAATGTAGGATAATAAATATTAGGGTGAAAAAATTATTGATACAAACAATTAGTGATAACAGAACTAAGTGAGATATGTCCCAAGTACGTGGCATGCACCAGGCCAGCTCGTCTTCCTATACGACAGTAGGGCCAAATCTGGAACTTTATTTTAAGTAGAAATACAGTCTCCCTCACCCCACCCCCAAGACTCAGATAACTTTCTTCTGCCTCAGTGGCCTCATCTTGACCCAATCCTCCTTTGGAGAAAAACGTTAATATTTTCAAAATAACACAATTTGTTGAAAATGTCTTGCCTAAGGAAAATACTGTACCATATATAGCAAAGCACTTTGTGACTAAGGTTTCAAATTCAGACTCATGAGACGAATCCTGAGTTAACACGCTTTGAAAATACCACCGTACAAATCAGAGTGTGTTTACAACTCCCCCACGTACATACACCTGGTGTCAGCAGACAGAGGCAAGTCAGGAAGCATCTACTGAGAAAGAAGCCGAGGTAAAAGGAAAGAGGAGACACAGATGAGCACAGTGCAACAGACGGAACAGCTGACGGCCAAGACCTGGGGGCAAGGCTTTTGTCTATTTCCGGGCTCCACCCCGTCATCCTGAGTAACGCCCAGCACACAGGAGGCGGCCTGTAAGCACATGTCAACTGGATACACAAAGGGCTCATGTAGTGTGTGCCTTCTGAAGAGGCCCACCCCGCCCAGCCCCGGAGCCAAGGACTGCTCCCTGGTCTGGTAACCTGACCCCTCTCCTCCCCGCTCGCTTGGGACAGGGAGCCCGGCAGGCAGGTCTGTGTCTTGCAATCCCCTTCATCCTTCCCACCAGGGACAGTTACTTGGTCCACGTCGGGCCACTAAGGGTCTGCCTTCCGGAAACTTTGACGTGGGACCCGGGGAGATGATCTGTTTTTCTGTTAAGCTGTCTTCTGCCAACTTGATTATTAGACCAGCTGAAGAACCTCGAAGGGTAGAAGGAAAATTTTTCTGCCCTTTTCACTTGCAAAGGAGTTTTACTATCTCACAGAAGAAGTTCTTGGAAAGGAAATATTCTAGTCTTCCTAAGTCAGAAACCTATGAAAGTGAGAAGCCTTTGGGCAGCACCTCTAACCAGCTCTGTGGAAAGAGTCAGACCTCGGACATTGTCTCAGAATAAAGAATTTGGTTGGTCTTAGCCCTGGCTTCCTGGGGGAGTGGCCTCTGGCCTCTTGGAATTTCCCAAGTAATAGGAGTGTCTATGGGCCCTTCTGAGCAACCTGCATTTATGCCAATGAGGTGACTCACAGTGGACCGTGGACAGTCTTAGAATGGGGGCTGACCTGCCAGAAAAACCAGGCGACTGCAGAGTTGGGGGTTGAGCCAGTTGACATCAGCCTGACCTCCTGACTGGGGGTGCGGGAGGGAGACACAGGGACTGGAGACTTATATACAGGAATCCCATAAAAATGCGGGACCCTAAGTGTCCACTGACAGACGAATGGATAAAGAAGATGTGGCACATATATACAATGGAATATTACGCAGCCATAAAAAGAAACGAAACTGAGTTATTTGTAGTGAGGTGGATGGACCTAGAGACTGTCATACAGGGTGAAGTAAGTCAGAAAGAGAAAAACAAATACCGTATGCTAACACATACATATGGAATCTAAAAAAAAAAAGGTTCTGAAGAACCTAGGGGCAGGACAAGGATAAAGACACAGACATAGAGAATGGACTTGGGGATATGGGGAGGGGGAAGGGTAAACTGGGTCGAAGGGAGAGAGTGGCATGGACATATATACACTACCAAATGTAAAACAGACAGCTAGTGGGAAGCAGCCGCATGGCACAGAGATATCAGCTCGGTGCTTTGTGACCACCTAGAGGGGTGGGAAGGGGGGGTGGGAGGGAGGGAGACGCAAGAGCGAAGAGATATGGGAACCTATGTATATGTATAACTGATTCACTTTGTTATAAAGCAGAAACTAACACACCATTGTAAAGCAACTATACTCCAATAAAGATGTTAAAAAAAAAAGAGGCGGCCAGAAAATTGCAGCTTCTAACACATCCTGAGCTAAAGAGAGGGGGAGGGGTCAGGACACACAGGAAGGAAGAGCTTTCATGGGAAGGCGGAGGAAACATTTGGAAAACAAAGGTCACCCTGTTAGGCAGGAAAGTGTCTCAGGTAGAAAGTTCTCTCTGGTGAAAGTTCAACATGTGGACAAGTAATAACACCCATGTAATGAAACTCCAACAAAACTATGGACACCAAAGCTCAGGTGACATGTCCTGAGGAAGCTTCCCACCGAGAGCCTGCCAAACCTCGCTCTGTCTCTTTGGGCTGGTCCTGATTTGTACCCTTTCTGATAAAACTATAATCGTAAGTATAGCACTCTTTCCTGAGCACTGTAAGTTATTCTAGTTATTACTGAAACTACAGGGTCAGTGGGAGCCCTGAATTTGTAGCCAGTTGCTCAGAAGTGCAGGTGGTCCGGGCCCCCAGACCTTGCAGCTGGGGTCTGAATGAGGACAGACTTAGAGAATTGTGTCCTTAACCTGTGAAGTTTGACTAACTCTGGGTAGTTAGTATTAGAATCGCCCTGCAGACATCACTGAATTCTAGGATGACGGAGTCAAAGGGAAACTGTTAACAATCACAAAAGTGTATTAGGTCCAAGGAGAGCTGGGTGAGAAGCCAGATGTGCAGACACTTGAACCCGATTCCCCTTCCACTGGAACCAGCTGCCTATGAGCTCAGGCCACATGAGCCTTGGTTTCTTCATCCGCAAAACAAGTCAATTACAGAAGTCAAGGGTTGGCAAACTTTTTCTGCGAAGGGTCAGGTAGTAAATATTTTAGGCTTTGGGCCACATGTGGCCTCAGTCTCATTTTTTTTTTTTTAAACACAAAAGTCTTAAATGTAAAAACCATTCCAGCCCCCAGCCCCGCAGGCCAGATTTCACTGACCCCTCATTTAAACCAAGTTCTTTCACAGTTAAACTGACTATATCCCAACACCCTCCTCAAGGGGAAATTAGACTAAAGATCCCACATGTCGCGGAGCAACTAAGCCCATGCGCCACAACTACTGAGCCTGCGCTCTAGGGCCCGATGCCACAACTACTGAAGCCTGCGCGCCTAGAGCCCGTGCTCCGCAACAAGAGAAGCCACCGCAATGAGAAGCCCATGCACTGCAACGAAGAGTAGCCTATAAGAATGGCTATGGGGCTTCCCTGGTGGCACAGTGGTTGAGAATCCGCCTGCCGGTGCAGGGGACACGGGTTCGAGCCCTGGTCTGGGAGGATCCCACATGCCGCGGAGCGACTGGGCCCGTGGGCCACAGCTACTGAGGCTGTGCTCTAGAGCCCACAAGCCATAACTACTGAGCCCGCGTGCCACAACTACTGGATCCCGTGCGCCTGGTGCCTGTGCTCTACAACAAGAGAAGCCACCGAAACAACAAAGAGTAGCCCCCCCCGCCCCCCGCCGCAACTGGAGAAAGCCAAAGAGCAGCAACGAAGACCCAACGCAGCCAAAAACAATAGATAAATTTAAAAAAAAAGAATGGCTGTGATTTGGATGTGCAGAGAAAGCACGAAGCCTTCCAGGAATGGTACCACGGGAGCAGAGACACAGGCCAGCGATGCGTTATTCACAACCTGGCCGGCTCCAGCTGGCGGGTGAAAGGTGAGCCACGGTCTTCTGAAGCCTAGTTTCCAGTAAGTACAGTAATGCAAACTGGGCTGTTCCTGGAAACCCATTTTATACCTTAGATATGTTGAAATCCATCACGTAGATTACGTGAAGACAAATGTGCTTTTAAGGAAATACGTTTAATAGACAAAACTAAACACAAAGAAGAAAAGCTATGCTTCAGATATTCAATTCAGAGGATTTTTCTATATGGGCTGGATTGGCTAAGGCTTAAAATACAAGCCCAGTGAATTTTCTGGAGTAAGTCCCTCTGTTGCTGGGATGGATATTCTCCATCACTCCTGGGACCTCAAAACTGGGCTCAGGTTAGGGACACAGACTTTAAAATCCCATCGCCGATTCAACATGCACAAATGCGGTCTCTGAACAGTTCATCCTAGGAGAGGGGCAGTGTGAAGTTGGAGTTGGCCTGTTCTAAGCAGTTTGAAGACCCACAAGACTGGGCAAAGGCACACACGTTCGCTGCACGTGGTCTCACAGCCCGCCCACCTCTCCGGCATCCTTGGTGACCCATCTCTCCCTTGGTCTTGAAGCTCCCCCCATAGCAGCCTCTCCCCACTCCTCAACTCTGTTCCCGCCAGAGCCCTGGTACCTGCTTTTCCTTCCACCCAGAATTCTCTTCCTCTAGGCCTGGTTTATGCCAACTTCCTCCCATGGCACTGCCTGGCAACCATCCCTACCGCAGGCCCTGCTGCGTTCTTCCCTGGCGCCGTGTCCTTTCTTTCACTGCACTTAGGAGATTGGTTTGCTCGTCCTCTGTCTTCCAACATTAGCTGTAAGCTCCATGAGCACGGGGCCCACGTTCATCTTAACCACCTGCACTCCCCACTGAAGGGACCCAGAAGGTGCGCCGTAAGTGTATCCAACACACAAAGTGGACACGGCCACAAAACTTCACATCCTGTCTTACGTGGACGGAGAAAAACGCTGTAGGTTGAATTCAAGGAGTTACAAGTTGGACCCTAAGGTACCACCCAAAAGAGAATTGGGGGGAAAAAGGGGGAATACCCGGCTTTGTTTAGAAGTTAATCCAACTTGGTAATTTCAAAAATTCCTGTAAGTGGTGTTAAGTCCCTCTTGAGGAAAGATGCTTTGCCTCCCAGAATTTCTTCCTCTTCTTTCCTTCAGGTGGCGTTGGGGAAACGGGGGGCAGGGAAGAGCCGGGGTCCTTGGACACGGATGCCTCCTGCCTCCTCTGATCCACACCCTCAGGGGCTACAGTCCATGATGGGTCTGGCTTGGCTTCATCAGGGGGCATTCGTGTCCCCAGCTGGCTCCCCCTCACCTGGGCTCCCTCTGCGCAAACCACAGAGCCCACCGTCCTCTGCCTCCGGGCTGCCTGCGTCAGCCATCCACCTGCAGCCCTGCAGGACCTGCCGGCTGGAAGAGCCAGCGGCTTTCAAATCAGCTCCAGACCACTTTGAATGTACAGGTGGGCAATGCAAGAAAACAAAACTATTACCCCTCAGTTTTATCCGCATGTATCCCACACACCTCGGCTCTCTGATTGGGCAAACTTTCCCCAGGAGAGAAAAATTAAGATGTCTCTTGTCAGATGATTCTCCTCTCCCAACCCCTCCCCTGTCTACCCGCTAAGGATCAAAAACAGAGGCGAGCTTTTTAATGTCCTGCCCTGACATCATCCTTCTGGATGCCATACAACACTTTAAAGACCCCCTGAGCTCTCTCTTCAGTGTAGAAAACGATGAGTCAAGCCCCCTGCAACGTCTGTTGTAAATATGACAAAAGGGAGAGAAAAACTGATCTGCAAAGTCTCCTCAGAAACAAAAGCCTAGCTTGCCTATTCCTGCCCGTTCTGAAAGGTACCTTGATGTTTCTCCTAATCCTTCCCAGGGCGGAGGAGGGTCTGAGCGCCTTGAAGTCAGATGCCACATACAAGAGAAAGGCACGCGTGTGTGCGTCAGCCACCATCCCGTGTCATGTGCAGACCAGCCTGTTAGGGTCCTATGACCCGTGGTGACAAGCAAACATAACGCTTTTCTTCCATCAACGATCTTAACCTCCAAAAGCAGGCGCAGATTTGAACAAACCAGCACGGAGGCGAAGTCATCCATCTTCACTCCCAGCTCCTCAGGTACACAAGATGCTCTCCCAGTGCGACGGCTCTTCCCGACTCTCATGTTGAAGCGACATTTTGTGTATCACGTTTCTTCTCAGACAGAGACGTGAGAAAGTTTCAAATATGGAAAATCATTAACAAGGTAGCACAATGCCAAGGAGACGCAGATGGAGGAACCTGGATCTCCAGCCCCTCCACCAATGCGGTGTCACCAGGTCAGCCGACCTTTTCAGGTCACAGGGTCATCGTTATGATAAAAAGCACCACTATCTTCTGCTGAGCCCTGTCTAAGCATTTCATCTGTATCAACCCTTATCATTGCTGTAACCATCACTGGATGAGCACGCTCACCTGGTAGAAAAAACTGGGGCGAAGAGTAACTCAGCAATGAGTTCAGTATCTACAAGTTGAGTTTCTTTGCAGTTCAACACAGGCAGCCGCTAGGTCTCTCTTCACTTGCATAACACGTCCCCGTCCCTCAGACGTCCTCGGAAGCAGCCACTTTCAGACCCACCCGCAGCAGGAAGCGAGGCCCCTCCTACACACACCTGCAGGCCCCAGACCTCAGCCAGCTCTCCCGTCAGCTCAGGGTCTACATACACACGCATTCTGCCCTGGTGTCAAGCAGACCCCTGACACCAGGAAATCGGTTCCAGCCACAGACGCGGGACAGCCGACACAGAAGGGCCCAGCGCACTTGCCCTGCTCTCACACGGGTGAGTCACGCTCGCTGGCAGGGATGCAGGTTTCATTTCCATGCTTAGTGCGTGCTGGCATGTTAGCTGGCCTAAGTAACGTTCAAAAGAAAGACTTTTACTTTCTGTTTTGAATTTTACCATCACCTTCTAAGAATAAATCGGTTTCGAAAAACAATGCTATTAAGCAGAAGTTTCAAAGTCAAAAGCCGATGAGCTAAACAATCATGGGGACTTCCCTGTTAGCGCAGTGGTTAAGAATCCACCGGCCAATGCAGGGGACGCGGGTTCGAGCCCTGGTCCGGGAAGATCCCACATGCTGCGGAGCAACAAAGTCTGTGTGCCACAACTACTGAGCCTGAGCTCTAGGGCCCACAAGCCACAACTACTGAGCCCGCGAGCCACAACCACTGAAGCCCGCGTGCCTAGAGCCCGTGCTCTGCAACAAGAGAAGCCACCGCAATGAGAAGCCCGCGCACCATGACGAAGGGTAGCCCACGCTCGCCGCAACGAGAGAAAGCCCGCGTGCAGCAACGAAGACCCAACGCAACCAAATTAATTAATTAAATTTTTTAAAAAGGCAGTATGTGCACTTTAAAAAATAAACTTAATCATGTTTTATAGGAAGATAGAAAAGAAATAAAGCCAACCCCCCAAAAAAGAATTCCTTGAGGGAAACAGAAGATGGAACCACCTGAAAGGCACAGCTCGTCACCAACAGAGCCTCACTCTAGGTAACGTAGTTCCTAATTCCGTCTCCCGCCCCCATCGCGACGGGTGCACACAGCTGTCAAGCAGCCACTCCCTGAGGTTGAAACTTCAGCCTTACGGTAGACGCAAAGCTGCGCTCTGCGGCACCCACACCTGATGCTGACACTGTTAATGCAGCTACTACACCACATGTTACAATGAACTCAAGCCTGTCTAATCCAAAGGCATAATCCTACCTCCAAACCTCCGAAGAATCTCTTAATCTTCCTGACCTCAAACACTGATATGCCCTCCTGCGAGGTATTAGACTTAACAAAGACTCTCTAATTTTACAAGCACAAGTTTTGTTTTTTTTTTCCGGTACGCGGGCCTCTCACTGTTGTGGCCTCTCCCGTTGCGGAGCACAGGCTCCAGACGCGCAGGCTCAGCGGCCATGGCTCACGGGCCCAGCCGCTCCGCGGCATGTGGGATCTTCCCGGACCGGGGCATGAACCCGCGTCCCCTGCATCGGCAGGCGGACTCTCAACCACTGCGCCACCAGGGAAGCCCAGCACAACTTTTTTAATTAATTCTGTGAACTTATATGGTGATAATCGTCAAATGAAACGGTTCCAACACCGCAAGAAGACTTATTAAACATCTAAGTATCAGCTACTATAATTCCTCAACGCATGCACAACCCTCTTTTTGTCAAAAGTCATTTCTCCCAAGAATTTCTCTGTATTTACTTACTCAATATTCCAACCAGGAACCCCTCTGCTCAGTGCACTGATAAGCATCAACTCTGAGTCTCAGATTCCAAGGGGCATCCCTGTGTCCACTCTTCCCTCCAACCATACCGCTCCTGTACCTCAGAAGTCTAAATTAAGTCCCATATTTTCCTTGCACACAAAAACAATCTACTGGTATATTGTACTAACGGACCCAACGAACTCTTCTTTCCCTACAGTGGAGTCACGGTTCATGGTGAAAATATTTACCAGGTGTTTAAGGTTGCCCCCAAATCTGTATCATGGTGAGGGACTGCACCATAAAAAACCCCTGTCAATTACCCAAAGAGGTAAAAACTTCCTGGCTAGAGTACTGGTAAGTAAGAGTTATGAATTGCCTGCAGCCCAAAAATTATTCCATGATAGCTCTCCCAAGTGCATTATAACAGGTATTGTTGTAATAAGGAAGAACCTTTGTATACTGTTACAAGTTCATCACTAAAGGGATGTTGCCTATAAGCTTAAATTACACATAACAGCCCATCTCTGGGACCCCTGCCCCCCTCCCCAGCTAAAGAGCATTAAGCTAAAACACCCTTGTTTGGCTCACAGGGAACATCCTGACCAGGCCCACCTGTGAATGATTGCAGGAGGGAGAAATCAACACATCCCCTCCAGAGGCTGATGGGAACAAGGAAATGTTTTGATTTTACTCCCTCCCCTTTTAGTATCAAAGAAGACTGCTTTTTATTTTTTTTAACATCTTTATTGGAGTATAATTGCTTTACAATGATGTGTTACTTTCTGCTGTATAACAAAGTGAATCAGCTATACATATACATACATCCCCATATCTTCTCCCTCTTGCATCTCCCTCCCACCCTCCCTATCCCACCCCTCTAGGTGGTCACAAAGCACCGAGCTGATCTCCCTGTGCTATGCGGCTGCTTCCCACTAGCTATCTATTTTACGTTCGGTACTGTATATATGTCCATGCCACTCTCTCACTTTGTCACAGCTTACCCTTCCCCCTCCCCATGTCCTCAAGTCCATTCTCTACGTTTGCATCTTTATTCCTGTCCTGCCCCTAGGTTCTTCAGAACCTTTTTTTTTTTTAGATTCCATATATATGTGTTAGCATACGGTATTTGTTTTTCTCTTTCTGACTTACTTCACTCTGTATGACAGACTCTAGGTCCATCCACCTCACTACAAATAACTCAGTTTCGTTCCTTTTTATGGCTGAGTAATATTCCATTGTATATATGTGCCACATCTTCTTCATCCATTCATCTGTTGATGGACACTTAGTTGAAGAAGCCTAAATTCTGACTCAGGCAAGATGGTTTTCTGGGACCCGAGTCCACCATCCTCTCCGTCTGGCAGCTTTGCAAATAAAGTCGCTCTTCCTTGCCCGACACCCTGTCCCTCGATTTGTTTCCCTGTTGGGCAGTGAGCAGAGCAACAGGAGCTTGGACTTTGTTACATTGTAAACTTTCAACAATTTACTTTTACTGCAATCTGGGTGTGCAGGTAGAAACCTTTAATGGTAAGAGCAATGCAGATCAGACAACAACCAGGGTCTAACGCTGTGCTGTCCACCTCGGTAGCCACTGGCCACACGTGACGACTGGGCACTTGAAACATGGCTGGTCAGAAGAGAGATACACACAAGTGTAAAACACACACCGGATTTTAAAGACTTGGTATTCAAGAAAAGAATGTAAGATGTCTCCATTTTTATAATGATTCTGTTGAGATTACATGTGGGATATACTGAGTCAAGGGAAGTATACAATTAAAGTACAAATACGCTCACATTCCTACTGGACAGCGCCAGGTTAGCAGTTATGATCGATAATTATCTTACTCTGTCTGCTTCTTACCTCTCAGTATCTCCCGCAGCCCTTCCCACCCTTCAGTTAAACCTGCAGCTTGTATCGAAAGAAGAAGTAATTTCGATTCCAGCTGAAGGAAAATTTAATAGGGAAGACGATTTGTACCTAAAATCACCACATCCTAATGCTAAGTACTAACACTTCACCCAGCTCTAACTTAGCCCGCTGGCAAACTGCCTATCCAGCTGCAATTTGGGGATAAAAATGCCCGTAGAGAAATTCAAGCTCATGGAAGAAAGAGTTGCACTAAAATCCAAAGAGTTTCCTTGTAAGAGAACTTTAGTCCTGCCTTAGAAGTGAGCATATATTTGTTTATCCCTGTTTCTAATAAGACTAACTAGATACAGCTCTACCTCAGATTAGAGACAAGGGGAGGAAAAAGATGGCTACAGTAAAGGCACACTAGTCACTGGTCAGAAGTGACAGCTCATCCCAGGGAAGGGCACAGAAACACACACACACACACACACACACACACACACACACACACACGTTGACCAAGCACAGCAACCTCTGAGAACGTAAGTTAGAGGGAGTGCACTGTCCTCATGCCCAGACACAAAGACAGCCCTAAGGAAGCACAAGACAGCCACTCATGATCAGTTACCATTGTGTCATTAGGAAAAATTTGAATAACACTTTCCTAGGGGCCCTGATGCTTTGTGCAAAAGTTTTTAATTCAAAAGTTGCCTATTATGTTTTGGTAAATTAACAGTTAATGTATCAGAGCTGCCTTTTTAAGCAAGCTTAAATTCTTAATTTAGTATCTATTGATCAAGCTAACAAAGATCTTTGCTGTTTTAAATATTTGAGATCTTTCTGAAAATATAAGATGTATACGACAGCATACAGTAGTGTATCTTAAACACATCTGTGCCTATAAATGCTTTTATAGCAAGTGAATTACTTCCACACACTTAATACAAACTTAAATAGGATATCAATCTTTAATAGCGCATTTTTCAAGCATACTACATTGGTATTCGATTTACACAAAAATATCATAACCAAGTGGACCTAAAAACCAGTCCTAAGTTTATAAAAAGAGAAAAAGCCCCGAAACAGAATTGACTTATTTTAGTGAAGAAAAAAAAAAATCAGGATGATGCTCTATGTCACCTGTAGAACATAACATCCTCTTGCTGTACTTTTAGCCCTTGATGGTGGGAGATGCCAGCAGTCATGTACTTTTCCTCTCCCCATGTCACAGCTGTCTCTTGTGTGACTAACAGTAGAGCTAGGTTGCAAACTTCCACTAAGTTCTCCAATTAAAACTCATGGACTTCCTCAAGTTCAGGAAGATGTATTTGCTTACAGAAAAGGATCTCTCTTCCCCTTCTCTCCGCCTTGCAAACTCTACATTGAGATTTTGAAAACTGAACCCAGCATGACACCTGAGTTTTTGGTATGGGGTGACTTTCCACGGCTGTAATAACAACCCAAGTTAGAGGATATTTAATCAGCTGGCTCCCTCAGACCATGCCACAGTGAGCCCAGAAAGTCTGAGTTAATTAAGACAAAAAAAAAAGCACACATCAATGACCAAGGAAATATACAGTAAAATGAGATTATCCTCTCTCACAAACTGACGGTTTAAAATACACCAGTTGAGATCTGTCTCTGACCGTGAGGTTTACAAGGAGGTCCAAATAAGTGTCCTTTCACTGTAACAATTAGAAAACTGGAATCTAGGAAACTTTTTTTTTTTTGCGTTACGCGGGCCTCTCCCGTTGCGGAGCACAAGCTCCGGACGCACAGGCTCAGCAGCCATGGCTCACGGGACCAGCCGCTCCTCGGCATGTGGGATCTTCGCGGACCGGGGCACGAGCCCGTGTCCCCTGTATCGGCAGGCGGACTCTCAACCACTGCGCCACCAGGGAAGCCCTAGGAAACTACTTTTTTTCTGATATCAAACAACAGGCAGTGTAGGAAAGTAACTTGAGAGAAGAGAAACAAACAAGGTGAGCCCAACGATCATACCTTTCTACTTGAAAACAATTTCCGGGCAAAAGTGCAATGAAGGGGGAACCCAGACAAAAGCCTGGCAGTCTCACCAAACTGAGGAGACAGACATCTCAGGGTGATGAGGCCAAAATGCTGAGAATTTACAGAGCGCGAACTGAGGAGGATGGGACTATGCAAAACAGACCCTCTAGAAATTTGCATACGGTCACCTCGACTCTTTGGCTAAATTCCAATTTGCACATATGCGTGGCAAAATTCATCAGGGGAAGAAAGTGACCAAGGAACTGCCAGAGAAAAGATTTCCAGAGTTCACACAAAGCCAGAAGATTGTTAGAGTTCCTAGGAGCCAGAGATGACAGACCGTGTTGACTACATTGGAGCTAAAATAGATCCATAAAAACTTAAAGGGCTTCCCTGGTGGCGCAGTGGTTGAGAGTCCGCCTGCCGATGCAAGGGACACGGGTTCGTGCCCCGGTCCGGGAAGATCCCACATGCCGCCGAGCGGCTGGGCCCGTGGGCCATGGCCGCTGAGCCTGCGCGTCCGGAGCCTGTGCTCCGCAGCAGGAGAGGCCACAGCAGTGAGAGGCCCGCGTACCGCAAAAAAAAACAAAAACAGTGAAACAAGAAAGTATATAGCAATTCGAACATCATTATAAGGCAACGTGACACAGCTGGCTCTTCAAGAACTCTCCACCCAACAAAAGAACACACAGTGGGCCGTTCAACAAGATAAACCAGTTGTACTCTCCTAGTCTCAACTCATTTAAAAGGACTGAAATTATATAAAATGTGTTCTCTGACCACAATTAAAAATCAATAATGAAAAGCTCTTTGGAAATTTTTGAAATATTTGAAAATTAAACACACTTCTAAACTGTAGGGTAAAAGAAGAAATTAAATGGAAAATTAGGAAGTATTTCAAACTGAATAAAGATAAAGTAACGCTCGAGTTTGGAGCAGGGGGGAGGCAAGGCAGCAGTCTGAGAAGAAGACACATTAAAATAGTCAAACCAGATCCTGCCCTCATTCATGTCAGGGCTGTGTAGGTAAAACGTAAGCGAGATACACGAAAACACACTGTGTTGTGTTACAAGCGCCACAGGAGTTATGAAGAGTGCCTTCAGAAAAGGCAAAGCTTGTCCTTCCGTGAGTGGGTCGTGGTCATGAGGGGAGGATGGCGGGCGGGGACACGCGGACAAGGGAGGGAAGGGACAGAGGAGGCAGTGCTGCGAGGAGAAGGCAAGGGAAACCCAAGTACCAGGAATACCATCCGGACACTGGAGCACGTAGTGTGCTCTATATTCACATTCTCTTTTGTTTACAGTAATTCCGGGAGGTTGGCATTAACTTCACTCCATACGCAGGAATCTTACAAGTTGGTTGACTTGTGCAAGTTCACAATAATGGCTGCAGTGGGCGGAAGGCCAGAATCCAGGCTCCTTGTCACCGCCAGCTAACCCTAACCCTAACCGAACGGTCATCACTGGGTTCCCATCCCCAGGCTGCCCACATCCACAACCTTGTCCCATCAAGTTCACTCCATCTCCCAGTAACCCACCAGGCATCCTTATGCTTTTGCTTCAACTCTGCCCGAAAGCTTCTCCCCACACCCTGCCATTCTCTACGTGAATCTCACTCATTACGTGAGACCGAGGAGTCCTCCCCTAGAACCTTTCCTGCGGCTTCTTTAGAATTTACATCCTCTCTCTTCTATGGTCTCTCCTGGATAAGCACAGTAAGAGTTTATACCAGTACGTGAAGATGTACATTTCAGCTAAAAATTATTTTTTTAAATCAATACTGAAGTCAGCATACATCAATTCAGTCGATAAAACCAGCGCCCACTTTGTACCCAGAACAGCACTTAAGGCACAGGTGAATGAGACAGTCCCTGCCCTTCACAGATCCGGGAAAACACTAAGTCCCTGTAAATCAACAGGGCGGTTCTCAGAGAGGGGAAAGCAAGGGCAGGAATGACACTGCAGCTCGGGACGTGAACAGTGGGTGCGACACCATGAACTGCAAGGGAAAGGATGGTGTTTGGTTGTCAGTGGTTGAAGGGAATGCAGAGGGAGGAAAGGATGAATGAGATGAGAGGGGTTTTGCTGGGTTTAAGACATTTCAAGTTTGCGGTTGCTGTGAACGCTTCAAGGGGAAACGCTCAGTATACATTTGGGCATTTGTACACAGAGGCTGAAGCCAGGTCTGGCTGGAGATTAAGCAACCATCAGCATGAAAAGGGTGGATGAGATCGTCTCAGGAGAGTATGTTCACTGAGAAAATCCAGACTGGCACTGCCTCTGTGCTGCACTATGGCTTAGAGAGAAAATAAGCTTTAAAAGCTGTCCTTTCAGAAGAAGATCAGTCTAAAATAAATGAGCTAAGCTTTTATATTCAGAAACTAGAAAAAGAGCAAATTAAACACAAAGGAAAGGAGAGAAATGAAGAGGGAAGAGAGAAAAGAAACTAAAGAAATAGAAAATATACATATTACAAATCTTAGTCTTTGCTATGGTTTATCTGACAATTTGAGTACAGAATTTTTTTAAATGCCTAAAAAGAAACAAAAAAAATTTTTAAACAGGCATTTTTTCTGAGAACTAAGTCTTTTTATATACCTGAGCATAACAAAAGTAAAATTAAAATGGCCTAGGAACTTCTCTGGTGGTCCAGTGGTTAAGGCTTCGCCTTCCAATGCAGGGGGTGCAGGTTCAATCCCTGGTCGGGGAGCTAAGATCCCACATGCCTCATGGCCAAAAAAACAAAACATAAAACAGAGGCAATATTGTAACAAACTCAGTAAAGACCTTAAAAATGGTCCACATAAAAAAAACTTTAAAAAAATAAAGTTTAAAAAAAATTAAAGTGGCCTAAAAAAATAAAAGCTTCCCCTAGCCATACCTTCAAATTTTCACTATAGCAGGTAATTCGTTTGACAATAGACTAAAAGGAGAAATACAGCCTCCACAAAGGCATTGGTGCAACTGCAAGGTGGCTTCCCCACAAGACTGCATTCAAGAAAGAGCTCCACCACTAGAGAAAGCTTGGAAACAACGTTAATAGAACATGTACAGTAACCTCAAATTTTACCACCTAATTAAGTTGCACAATGGGGGCTACTTTCAAGTATCATGATGTACTCTGACAATGTAAGACCACACTGCTACTTCTTTTAGCTGTTGGGTTGTCACATTAGGAAAATGATATAATAAAAGTTTATAACATCACACCTGTCAGAATGGCTGTCACCAAAAAGACAACAGGTATCAAGTGTTAGGGAGGATGCAGAGAAAAGGGAACCCTCGTACACTGTTGATGAGAATGTGAATTGACGCAGCTACTGTGGAGAACAGTACAGAGATGCCTTAAAAAAAAATTGGAAATACAGCTACCATATGATCTAACAATTCCACTTTTTCCCCCCACCAAAGAAAACAAAAAACACTAACTTGAAGAGATACACGCACCCCCATGTTCACTGCAGCATTATTTACAATTGCCAAGACATGGAAACAACCTAAGTGCCCACCAACAGATGAACGGATAATGATGTGGCATATATACACGACGGAACATTACTCAGCAATAAAAAAGAATGAAATCTTGCCATCTGTGCCAACATGGATGGACCTAGAAGGTATTATGTTAAGTGAAATAAGTCAGGCAGAGAAAGACGAATATGGATGATTTCATTTATATGTGGAATCTAAAAAAGCAAATGAACAAACATAAAACAGAAACAGTTACAGATACAGAGAACAAACATCTGGCTGCCAAAGGGGAGGTGGGTAGAGGGAGGAGGGAAATAGGTGAGGGAGATTAAAAGGTACAAACTTATAGTTACAAAGTAAGTGACCACAGGGGTGAAACGTACAGCATGGAGAATATGGTCAATATTATAATAACTCTGTGCAGTGACAGACAGTAACTAGATTTATCACAGTGAGCATTTTGAAATGTATACAAAAATCGACACGCTACGTTGTGCACCTGAAACTAACAATGTTGTAGGTCAATTATACTTCAATTTTTTAAAAAAGAGGGGAAAAAAGCTTACAATTGAAGGTTCACAAAGGAAACATGAGGGGCAAACCGGAGAAAATCTGCCCAACAGTATAATGAGAGACAGGACAAAGGTTCCAAGTCCAAGTCGAACATCTATCTGCTCTCAAATTATTACCCCCTTTCTGTAGCAAAAAGAACATATCCTCTTTTAACATTAAGCAAAAACAAAGTTTAAAAAAAATTCGCGAAGCATCATGGTGGTGTGAGTCGTTCCTTTTTTCTCTCCCCTTTGATTTACAACTCATCAGACACCCATAACTGGGGGAAAAAAGCACCTCTGCACGGCAGACCAGGACACCAAGATGCACCCATCTGTGCACCTGAAAGTGGGTGGACTGCACCTTGGAGGAGACTGCAGAGCGAGGGAACTGGCCACGGGGCCAGCAGTGGCAGAGGAGATAGTCGTCCATCTGGCAGCAAAGGAGCGCAAGCTTTCTGACAGAGATGTTGCAAGGTGAAGGCGGTGAGTGGGGACCTGCCAGGACCAGCTGCTCTCTCAGGAGAGACCAAGGGACCAGGGGAGGGAAAGGACAGGGAGGTGGCTGGACAAAGAAAACTGGAGGGAAGCATCTCCTGTTTGTCCCAGGAGGCAAGAGCACCACCGCCAGACCTCTGGGATTCCCCCCGCCACTCGAGGACCCCCTTACTGGGTGTGGGCACACCCAGGTGCCAGGTACACACCTCACCCCACTCGGCCGCCACCCTTTGTTTTCTGTTTTTGTTTTTAACGTGCCCACTCCCAACCTTCGCGGGGAGTTAGCTCAGAGAAGAGAAACCAGAAACTTGTGCCATAACACCACCTCCTGGAAAACAAAAAGACTCTTAACTAGCGACCTGCTGAACTGTTAGAACCAAAGTCCGCAAAGAATAGACTAAATAAGGAGGGTGCGCATGACTTCAAATGTGTCAGCACAGGCACTATTCATCAGACACCGTGAAAAATCATGGTAATATGGTAAAACAAAAAGAAAATGACAATTTTCCAGCAACTAAACCCAAAGACATGGAATACTGCAATCTAACTGATAAAGAATTCACAATATCTGTTATGAAGAAATCCAGTGAGCTACAGAAAAACTCCGGCAGGCAGTTCAACGAGCTCAAGAATAAAATTAACAGACAGAAGGAGTACTTTACCAAGGAGACTGAAATTCTAAACAAGAACCTGACAAAGTCTGGAGCAGAACTCAATAAATGAGATGAAGAATGCATTTGAATACATTGGAAAGAGAGCAGATCAGACAGAAGAGACTATGTGAGCTTGATGACAGAAAAACATAAATGATTCAGGTAGAACGGGACAGAGAACTAAGATTTTTTTTTTTTAAGTGAAGAAACCTACAGGAACTATCAGACTCCATTAGAAAAGCCAACATAAGAATAATGGGTATTCCAGGAGGAGCAGAGCGTATTTAAGGAAATAATAGCTAAGAACTTCCCAAACCTAGAGAAGGTTCTGGATACGCAAGTCCACAAAGCTAACAGGATACCTTATCATCTCAATGCAAAAAAAGTTTCTCCAAAAGACATATTAAAAATGTCAAAAGTCGGGCTTCCTTGGTGGCGCAGTGGTTGAGAGTCCGCCTGCCGATGCAGGGGACACGGGTTCGTTCCCCGGTCCGGGAAGATCCCACGTGCCGCGGAGCGGCTGGGCCCGTGAGCCGTGGCCGCTGAGCCTGCGCGTCCGGAGCCTGTGCTCCGCAACGGGAGAGGCCACAAAAGTGAGAGGCTCGCGTACCGCAAAAAAAAAAAAAAAAAGTCAAAAGTCAATGATAAAGGATTTTAAAGGCAGCCAGGGGGAAAAAGGCAAGAACCTACAAATACCCCCGCTATTAGGCTATTGTTTTGGGAACCCGCGTCCCCGGCATCGGCAGGCGGACTCTCAACCACTGCGCCACCAGGGAAGCCCTAGGCTATTGTTTATCAGCAGATTTCTCAGCAGAGCATCTACAGGCCAGGAGGGAGTAGAATGACATATTCAAAATATTGAAAAACGAAGACTGTCAGACAACGATACTCTGTCCAGCAAAGTTCTCCTTCAATATGGAGGAGAAATAAAGACTTTCCCAGACAAACAAAAGCTGAGGGAGTTCACCACCACTAGACCTGCCATACGAGAGATGCTGAATGGGGCTCTTCAAGCTGAAACAATAGGAGAGTACACAAAACTCTGATTAAGATGAAAAATAATCAGAATTAGAATACTCTAACTTTTTAGAATAGTATATTAAACTCTTAATTATAGCATCAAGATTAAAGGAAAAGAGCACTAAAAATAACTATAGCGACTACAACTTGGTAATGAAGTCACAGCATAAAGAGATAATTTGTTTCATCAAAAATATGAAAGGGGAAGAGTAAAAGGATGGAACCTTCACAGGCAAATGAAGATTAACTGCTATCAGCAGGAAAAGGACTATTTTATCTATGAGATATTTTATGTAAAACTCATGGCAACTACAAAGCAAAAATCTAAAGCAGAGACTTAAAACATGAAAGAGGAGATTGAGCAAATCACCTTGAAAAACTGCCAACTTACAAAAGGTAGACAGAAACGGAAGAAAAAAAAAACAATGGAAAGACAAAATAACCAAAAAACAAAAGATAAAATGGCAGTAAAATCCTAATATATCAATAATCATCCTAAATGTAAAGGAGGGAAGAAAGGCACAGAGTGGCTGGATGGATTAAAAAAAAAACAAAACCAATTATATGCTGCCTACAGGAGACCCATTTCAGCTCTAAAGACACAAATAGGCTCAAAGTGAAGGGATGAAAAATGATATTCCAAGCAAACAGAAACCAGAAGAAGGCAGGTGTAGCCATACTCGTATGAGATAAAATAGACTTCAAGCCAAAAAGGATAAAAGAGACAATGAAGGTCATTATGTAATGGTAAAGGGGTCAGTACATCAAGAAGATGTGACAATTTTAAATATATATGCTCCTAACACCCAAGCACTGAAATACATTAAGCGATACAGATCTTAAGGGAGAAATAAGACAGCAATACAGTGATTGTAGGGGACTTCAATACCCCACTACCAGCAATGGATAGATCATCCAGACAGAAAAACCAACAAGGAAATGTTGCAATTGAACTACACTTTAGAGCAAATGAACTTAACAGACATAGTGAACATTCCATCAAACAGCAGCAGAATGTACATTCTTCTCAAGTGCATAGGGGGCATTCTCCAGGATAGACCTCAGGATGGACACAAAACAAATCTTAGCAAATTTTAAAATATTGAAATTATACCAACTATTTGATCACAATGGAATGAAACTAGAAATCAACAAGAAAAGATCTGCAGATATATGGAAACTAAACATACTTCTAAACAACCATCGGGTCAAAAAAGAAATCAAAAAGGAAATTAGAAATTAGCTTGAGACAAATGAAAATGAAAACACAACATATATATGGCAGGATGCAGCAAAAGCAGTTCTGAGAGTGAAGTTTAGATAAATAAACACATATATTAAGAAATCAGAAAGATCTCAAACAGTCTAACATTACAGATGAAGGATTTTGAGAAAGAACAAATTAAGCTCAAAGTCTGCAGAAGAAAGGAAATAAGTACCAGAGTGAAAATAAATGAAAGAGACCATAAAAACAATGGAAAGTATCAACAAAATTAAGAGCTGTTCTTTGAAAAGAAGCAAAATTGGCAAAACTTTAGCTAGACTAAGAAGAGAGAAGATTCAAACGAAATTAGAAATGAAAGAGGAGACCTTACAACTGATACTACAGAAATGTAGAATCATAAGAGACTGCTATGAACAATTATATGCCAACAAAATACATAACCTAGAAGAAACTGATACCTTTCTAGAAACACAACCTACCAACACTCAATCAGGAAGAAACAGAAAATCTGAACAGACCAATAACTAGTAAAGAAATTGAGCCAGTAATCAGAAAACTCCTAACACATAAAACCCCAGGACAGATGGCCTCACTGGAGAATCCTACCAAACATTTAAAGAATAATTAACATTAATCGTCCTCAAACTCCTCCAAAATACTGAGGAAGGGAAACACTCCCAAACTCATTCTATGAGGCCAGCATTACTTGGATACCAAAACCAGATAAGAATACCACAAGAAAAGTGAACTACAGACCAATATTCCTGATGAATATAGATGGAAAAATTCTTAACAAAATATTAGCAAACTGAATTCAAAAGCACATTAAAAGAATGATATACCATGGCCAAGCAGGACTTATCCCTGGTATGCAAGGATGGTTCAACATAAGCAAATTGATAAATGGCATATATCACATCAATAAAATGAAAGGTAAGTCACATGATCATATCAGACGCATATAAAGCATATGACAAAATACAACATCCTTTCATGATAAAAACCCTTAACAGACTTGGTACAGAAGGAACACACCTCAACATAATAAGGGCCACATATGGCAAATCCACAGCTAACGTTATACTCAATGGAAGGAAATATAAAAGCATTTCCTCTAAGATCAGGAACAAGGCAAGGATGCCCACTCTCACCACTCTTATTCAATATAGTACTAGAAGCCTTAGCGAGAGCAATTAAGCAAGACAAAGAAAAAAAAGGCATCCAAAAAGAATTAAAATTGTTATTTGCTGAGGATATGGTCCTATGTACAGAAAATCCCAAAGAAGCAGTCAAAAAACTGTTGGAATCAATGATTTCAGTAAAGTGGCAGGATATAAAAATCGACATACAGAAATCAATTACACTCTTTACACTAACGAGGAAGCATCTGAAAAGGAAATGAATAAAACCGTCCCATTCACAACAGCAAAAACAGGAAGATACTTAGTAACAAGCTTAACCAAACAGTGGAAGATCTGTACAACAAAAACTGTAAAACCTTGCTGAAAGAAATCAAAGGCAACACAAACAAATGGAAAGACAACTCTTTATGTATAAGAATTAATTGGTTAAAATGGCCATGCTACCCATAGCCATCTACAAATTCAACACAATCCCCATCAAAATACTAAAGGCTTTCTTCACAGAAATAGAAGAAACAATCCTGAAATTTGTGTGAAACCACAAAAGACTCCAAATAGCCAAAGCAGTCCTAAGAAAAAAAAAAATCTAGGAGGTATCACACTTCTGGATTTCAAATTACACTACAAAGCCATAGTCATAAACACAGTATGGTACTGGCACAAAAAATAGGCATACTGACCAATGGAACAGAATAGAGAGTCCAGAATTAAATCATGGCATAGACAGCCAACTAATATTCAACAAGGGAGCCAAGAATACCCAATGGGAAAAGGATTCTCTTCAACAAATGATGCTGGGAAAAGTAGAGTAACACGTGCAGAGCGATGAAACTGGACCCCTATCTCACACTACTCACAAAAGTTAATTCAAAATGGATTAAAGACTTAAACAGAAGACCTCATACTATAAAACTCCTAGAAGAAAACACAGGGAAGAAGCTTGACATTGGTCTTGGCAATATTTGGGGGGCAGGATTCCAATGCACAAAAGGAAAAAAACCAAATTGGACTATATCAAACTCAAAAGCTTCTGTACAGCAAGAGAAACAATAAAATGAAAACCCAACCTACAGAATGGGAGAAAATAATTCCAAACCACTTATCAGATAAAGGGTTAATATCAAAATATATCCAGAGAAAACCATAATTCGAAAAGATACGTGCACGCTTATATTCACAGCAGCACCATTTACAAGAGCCAGGACATGGAAGCAACCTAAATGTCCATCAACACAGGAATGGATAAAGATGATGTGGTGCATATATACAATAGAATATTACTCAGCCATAAAAAAGAATGAAGTAATGCCATTTGCAGCAACACGGATGGACCTAGAGATTATCATACTAAGTGAAATGAGTCAGACAGAGAAAGACAAATACCATATGATATCACTTATATGCGGAATCTAATTTTTTAAATTATATAAATGAACTTACTTGCAAAACACTCACAGATTTCGAAAACAAACTTCTGGTTACCAAAGGGGAAATGTGGGGGAGGGATAAATTAGAAGCTTGGGATTAACATACACACACTATTATATATAAGACAGATAACCAATAAGGACCTAGAGTATAGCACAGCAAACTCTATTCAATATTCCGTAATAACCCATATGGGAAAGAATCTGAAAAAGAATGAATATATGTATATATATAATCACTTTGCTGTACACCTGAAACTAATACACTGTAAATCAAATATACTCAAATAAGATTTTTAAAATAAATAAAATTATATATTTATATATATACATATATACATGTGTATATACATTTGTGTGTGTGTGTATATATATATATATATATATATATATATATATATATATAAAGAACTCAGTCAACTCAATTTAAAAAACTCAAACAATCCAATTTTAAAATGGGCAGAACTAAACAGAAATTTCTCCAAAGACATCAAAACAGCTAACAGGTACATGAAAAGATGCTCAATATCACAGATCAGGGACTGCATATCAAAACCACAGTGAGTTATCACCTCACATCTGTTAGAATGGCCATCATCAAAAAGACAAACAGTAACAAGTGCTGGCGAGGAAGTGGTAAAAAGGGAACGCTTATACATACATTGTTGGTGAGAATGTAAACTGGGCCAACCACTACGGAGTACGGAGTTTCCTCAAAAACGTTAAAAATAGGACTCCCATATGATCCAGCAATTCCATTTCTGGGTATTTATCCAAAGGAAATAAAAACAGGATTTTGATGAGATATCAGCACTCCCATGTTGATCACAGTATTATTCACAGTAGCTAAGATATGAAAACAACCCAAATGCCCATCAGTGAATGAATGGGTAAAAAAGACGTGGTACCCGTACAAAAGGGAATATTACTCAGCCATGAGAAGACATCCTCCCATTCGCAACAACGTGGATAGACCTTGAGCACATTATGCTAAGCAAGATGTCAGAGAAAGACAAGCACTGCACGATATGCACGATATCACTTGTAAGTGGAATCTAAAAAAAGCTAAACTTGTAAAAATAAATAAATAAAATGGTGAATAACAGAGGAAAGGGGTGGATAAGACTGATGGTGTTTAAGGGTACAAACTTGTAACTAGTAGCAAATAAGCCCTGGAGACCTAATACACATTATAATGAATACAGATAATATTATTGTACTATACGTAATGGGATAAATATCGCTATACTGGCAATCGTATTACAATACATAATGTATCAAAGTCCCATACTGTACACCTTAAACTTACACAATGTTACACAAATATATTCAGTTAAAAAGTGGATTAGAAATTATTTGTGTAGGTGAAAGACCACAGAAAAGAGGCCTTGTGTCTTTGCCTTATTCTTAATGGAAAGGTGTTTCGATTCCACAGTTGTCTAAACTGAACTCTTTTTCCCTTTCAAATGAGAATGTCTAATTCAAGCTTATTTTATTGTGCTACTTAGATTATTGGCTTCAAAATCATTCCAATATAGGCAAAGTTTTCTTAAATAAAACACAAAAAACAGGCTTTAGGGCTTCCCTGGTGGCGCAGTGGTTGAGAGTCCGCCTGCCGATGCAGGGGACACGGGTTCGTGCCCCGGTCCGGGAGGATCCCACATGCCGCAGAGCGGCTGGGCCCGTGAGCCATGGCTGCTGAGCCTGCGCGTCCGGAGCCTGCGCGTCCAGAGCCTGTGCTCCGCAACGGGAGAGGCCACAATAGTGAGAGGACCGCGTACCACAAAAAAAAAAAAAAAATGCTTTAAGTAAAGCTTGATAAATTTGATGTCGTTAATATTGATAAATTCCATTCATTGAAAGATATTGGGAAAAGAAATAGGCATGTCACAGATTGGAGAAAAATATTTGCAATACGTGTATCTGACAAAAGACTTGCATCCAAAATAAAGAATTCAGGCAAAACAATAAAAGGTCAAAGCAAAACGAGCACAAGACTTGAACAGCATTTCACAAGAGGATACCCCATGGCCAGTAAACACATGAAAAGATGCTCATCATCGCTCACTAGTAGAATGCAAATTAAAACCACAAAAAGACACCATGAAACGCCCACACGTGTGGCTTAAAAGAATGAGACACTCGTGTTCACCATAATGTGGAACAATCACTGGTGAGAATACAAATCCTATCAACCACGTTAAAAAAACCCACGTGGCAGTTTCTCCAAGTATCCATCGAGCCCATCATGAGTTAATTCTACGCCTACGTATTTTATCCAAGATAAGTTATGTCCACAAAAATATAAAGAATTTTACTCAAAATAGCAAAAAATGGAAATAACCCAACGTCCCATCATCCAGGGGTGGATAAACATATGGTGATCTATCACAGGACGGACACTCCCAAGGCTGAGTCCCACAGACCCACGGCGGCTAAAAGAAGCCAGACCAAAAAAAAAACACATCCTGTAAGATTCCATTTATACGTAGTTCAAAGGCAAACGCATCTTTAGGTATAAAAGTCAGAACAGTGTTTGCATCTGGTAGGGAGCAGACTGTCCGGGAAGGGGTGAAAGGGATCTTCCTCTGGAGTGATGGAAATACTCTTATTTGGGTGTTGGCATATCGATGGACAAAAATTCATTGAGCTATGTACTCTAGATTTGTATGCCTTGTATGTTAAATCTCCAAAATAAAAGATTTTAAAAAATAAGATATCCCAAATGCATTTGTCATTCAAGTGACTTTATTTTACTTACAATGTTCTATTGCTCAACAGATCCTGGCTGATCACCTATTATGTGCCTGGAACCCTTCTAGGCACGAGAGCTGCAGCAATGAACAAAACAGGCAGAAGTGCCTGCCCTTACATTCTGAGGGTCGGTGGGAGAGACAATAAAGAAAATAAATTACAGTATTTTATAAGGAGAAATGTAAAATAGCAAAAAAAAATTTTTTAATGAGTGAGGATGGGGAATGCGATGGGGAGGGAGGCTGGATTACAGTTTTGGCATTGACCCCATAAACTACTCTTTAAATTGAATCATGATGGATATGCACACACAATCCCATGTGTGGTTTTTAACTGTGGTAAAACTGGTTAGGATAAATATGTTTTAAGCATATAGAGGTGTTAAGCACATTCACAGCGCTGTGCAGCCAACCTCCAGAACTCTTTTTCTTGCAAAACTGAAACTCTGCCCCATTTAAACACTAACTCCCTATTCCCCTCTCCCCCCAGCTCCTGCAGCAACCACCACTGTACTGTCTCTACGAGAGCAGTAGGTTTCATTTGTTACACACAGTAAGACAACAAGAAAAAAATTTCTAGCTGTGTGTGACGCATGTTAACACGACTCACTGTGGTGATCATTTTGCTACATACAAGTATCAAATCATTATGTTGCACACCTGAAACTAACATGTTATAGGTCAATTATCTCAATTTTTACAAAACCTAGTCTAATTGTTGAAAAAGTATATATGCAAAGCAGGACATTTTAGTGTTGGGTGTTTACAATAGCAGTTTTCTCGGTCAGCCAATAATACGCATATAAAGTATATCTGAAAGAATCACAATTTGTATCAGGTTACAAAAATCTGAGTTCCAAGTTATAGTTAGGATGGAGAAAAACTGAATGAGTAGATAGGCCAGGAGACCAGACAGGATAAGGAGAGCTCCTGGAATACTTCATGGTACCCAATGTATCAGCATCCTAATCACACAGATTTGGTATAAATCACTATCAATGCTGTACAAGTTCCTGACACCGTTGTTCTAATTGTACGGTAGGGACCCAAACATTCAATTGCCGAAAGCACCGTACCTTGACAAACAGAGCTTAGAGTCTGCTCAGCTACAGTTTAACAGTTGTAATTTTTACCAATTAAAAGAAGTTGCCCAGAAATTCAGAATTCAACTCATGTTCTTTGGATTTTTATACCTTAGCAGCTGCTACATCACTGTTGCAAAAGCAAATTCAATACCTAACAATAATTCACCATGATATTTAAACTAAAGAGTTAAAAAAAAAAAAAGAGGAGATTGTGATAGTCAACAGTATTTTAAAATTACTTCTCTCACCAATCAGGAGCTTAAAGTTTTGAGCTTATAATATTCCTGTCGCCCACTGAGGGGGAGAAAAACCTATTCCAAGACCACAGAATATTATTAGCTCATTTTCACATGTAACTTCTGTTCTAAATACCATCTAATTCATTTTAAGGTTTCATCTAAATATTTTGATTACAAAAGCTATTTCAAGGCTCTCAACATACACTTTAAAAATATCTGGCTAACATTTGCAAAAAGAAAAAGAATTCCCTAAATCATCATCTAGGCTGTTTTGGCTTTGTTTTAAGCTATAGGACCCACAGTCAGTATCTAGAAGGCGTAGGAATGAAGAATTGCTAGCTACAGACTCACCACCTGCTCAAAAAGTTGCTGCTCTTCTCAGGGTCCCCCATGACCCATGCCTTGTGTGGGCTACATCTATATTCAACAGCTGTGCAGATGTGTCTGTTACCTATAGAACAGCATCTTCTCCAGCTGTGGGTCCCAGGCATGGCACTCCGTCCTCTACACAGACGCGTAAAGACAGAGGCAGCAGTAACCGTTCATGGGTGCCTGAGTATTAGGAACGTTCAAGGTTGATCTGCACGACAATCTGGGAGAATCGTACTATGTCCTGAAACTGTCCTGCTCTAATTCACCCGGCAGGAAACACAACCCTTGAGTATGAGAAGTTCACAGTGGATAGTACAGGATCACATGGAATTGGGGGGGGGGGGTGCAATTTTTAATGAAAAATCAAACAACAACAAAAAACTCTTTTACCTACTAAATTAGGGAAGGGAAAAAAAGGGAGAGGAGAATAATACTCAATGGTATTTCCTGCTATGTTACAGTAAACTCTCCAAATCAGTAGAAGTCTTCTTGGCTTGCTGTATTTCCCAGTCACATCTGAGGATTCACAGTAGAGCCTGTGATCAAATCACAGGGAGAGCCACATCGAGACCCAGGCTGCCCTGGCCACACCGGAGCTCCTTCCCACTAACCAGATCTCCCTGCAGAATCCAGTTATACCCAGGCAGCACCACCGGTCAGGTCATTTACAAAGAAGGTGCAAACAGGTGACACGTGCACCCCACGGAGATTCTCCCTGGTTAACCACCTCTCATAACAGCGTGCAAAGAAAAGGGTCCGTCCTACGCTGCTGGTGGGAATGTAGATTGGTGCAGCCACTGTGGAGAACAGTGTGGAGGTTCCTCAGAAAACTAATAATAGAGCTACTGTATGATCCAGCAATCCCACTCCTGGGCATATACACAGGCAAACCTATAATTCAAAAAGATACATGCGCCCCAGTGTTCATAACACTATTCACAGTAGCCAAGACATGGAAACAACCTAAATGTCCATCAGATGAATGGATAAAGACGTAGTACATGTATACAATGGACTACTACTCAACCATAAAGAATGAAATAATGCCATTTGCAGCAACATGGATGGATTTAGAGATTATAAGTGAAGATAAATATATGATATCCCTTATATATGGAATCTAAAATACGACACAAATGAACATATCTACGAAACAGAAACAGACTCAAAGACATAGAGAACAGACTTGTGGTTGCCAAGGGGGTGGTGGAGGGATGCATTGGGAGTTTGGGGTTAGCAGATGCAAACTAGTATATATAACATGGATAAACAACAAGATCCTACTGTATAGCACAGGGAACTATATTCAATATCCTGTAATAAACCTTAATGGAAAATATTTTTTTTAAAAAATGTATATATGTATAACTGAAACACTTTGCTGTACAGAAGTTAACACAACACTGTAAATCAACTATACTTCAATTAAAAATAAATAAAACGGCTCTTGGATTTTAATCCTCCAACTCCACAGACACCAAAGGTCTCTCAGCATGATGGCTTTTGGTTTTGACTTTCATCTAGAAAATATACAGAAGTCCCCAAATTAAATATATTTAACGAAACCATATGGGGGATATGTCCTAGTTAAAACCCAAAAACAGTGGAGGGAAAAGCCTGCCATGCCTCAAGGGATGTGCAGAGGCAACGGCAAACGTTATCCTTGAATTCGACGGCAAAAATCAGAGACTCTTTCTTATACCAAATGGCCTGATCGATTCTGTGGTTCCCCACAAAGACATCCAGGACATCAGAGTCGGCAACGTTGCCCTCTGTAACTTCTTCTGTCCTGAAGCATCTCCCACCTCCAGGGAAGACTGAACACCACCTCCCTGGTAGGGAGACCCTGCCGCAGCTCCAGGCCCATCTAATGGGGACCACTCGCAGGAACGGTCCCAGAATTGTGCCCGCCTGGCCGTGGCACACAGCGGGCACCAGGAGAGCTGCTGGCAGGTACATCCCAGGCAACACATGGTTCTGTTTTCTTCAGGGATGGTGTGAAAGCTGTGGTCCCGGATCACAGCACCTGTTTGGATTCCCACGGGAGAAATTCCATCCTAGGCTCAGAAACAGCTCAGCGTCCCCGGGGCAGAATTCTTCTCTTCTAACAGACGCTAATTCTTGTGACAGATCATGTTTCCTTTTCGCTTTGGGTGATTAGAGCCTGAGCCAAGTGCATTTCTCTGCCCTCGGACTTTCTCTTACTTCTTACTCCTATTCTCTTACCCCCTGTTTTCTTGCTTGTTTTCAATCGTGACATACCATGCCATATTGATAGGTGGGGTAAATTATTCTTCCACAAAAGGACTATAGTGACGTAAAAAATAATTTGTCACATAGAAACAGAACCTCAGCATAAACAAGGCTGAATCTCCTAACAAACGTGGTTCAAAGCTGGGAGAGACTGTATTTTCTAATTCATCTTTTTTTTTTTTTTTTTGTAGAAAGTGAAACTCTTTCTAAAGAAATCATCCCCAAAAGTTGATAACAGGGGCTTCCCTGGTGGTGTAATGGTTAAGAGTCCGCCTGCCGATGCAGGGGACACGGGTTTGTGCCCTGGTCCGGGAAGATCCCACATGCTGCAGAGCGGCTGGGCCCGTGAGCCATGGCCACAGAGCCTGTGCTCCGCAACGGGAGAGGCCACAACAGTGAGAGGCCCGCGTACCACCAAAAAAAAAAAAAAAAAAGTTGACAACACACTTAAAAGCTCTTACTGAAAACAGGAGGTTTTTAGAAGTGGGCTTCTTCCTTAAGTATTTACTAGACTTTTCTAGGCTACCAATCTCCTGCCCAGAACTTCCCTCATATCTCATCTGCCTTTTCAAGGTTTAATTATCTCTTCTCTCACTTTACAATCCACTAAGGATCACAGAATGCCTTAGAGACATTCACAGATTTAAGATTTTAAAACAAAATTGTGACTCTGAAAAATAACATATAGCAAAACCAGTGAAAGCAAAGAATTAAAACTCATTATTTCTTGTTAAGAGGATAGACACCAAAATGTTAGTAGTAGTTACCTTCTTTGGGCTTTAAGAATATAGATGAGGGACTTCCCTGGCCGTCCAGTGGTTGGGACTTCGCTTTCCAATGCTGGGGCAGTGTCGGGGGAGCGGGTGCGATCTCTGGGCAGGGAGCTGGGGTCCCACATGCCTTGCGGCCAAAAGGCCAAGACATGGAACGGGGGTGATGTTGTGATAAATTCAATAAAGACTTTAAAAATGGTCCACATCAAAAAATAATCATCATCGGGGCTTCCCTGGTGGTGCAGGGGTTGAGAGTCCGCCTGCTGATGCAGGGGACACAGGTTCATGCCCCGGTCCAGGAAGATCCCACATGCCGTGGAGCGGCTAGGCCCGTGAGCCGTGGCCACTGAGCCTGCGCGTCCGGAGCCTGTGCTCCGTAACAGCAGAGGCCACAACAGTGAGAGGCCCGCGTACCACAAAAAAATAAAAAATTTTTAAAAATAATCATCATCATCTTAAAAGAAAAGAATAGAGATGACTTTTCTTCTTCATTCCTCTTTCTGTTCTCATTTTCTAAAATGAGAACATTTTATGATTAGAAAAATAAGAAGGGTTGTTTTCTGTATCTTTTTTTTTTTTTTTTTTTTTGCGGTACGCGGGCCTCTCACTGTTGTGGCCTCTCCCATTGCGGAGCACAGGCTCCAGACGCGCAGGCCCAGTGGCCATGGCTCATGGGCCCAGCCGCTCCGCGGCATGTGGGATCTTCCCGGACCGGGGCACGAACCCGTGTCCCCTGCATCAGCAGGCGGACTCTCAACCACTGCGCCACCAGGGAAGCCCTATATCTTATTTTTTTAATGCCTTATTAACATTGGATTAATAAATTACTGCTGTCTGTAGAAAGACAAATACTGTATGATATCACTTATATGTGGATTCTAAAAAATCCAACAAACTAGTGGCTATAACAACAAAGAAAGAGAACAAACTAGTGGTTACCAGTGGGGGGAGGGAAGGGGGAGGGGCAATACACGGGGAGGGAATTAAGAGGTACAAACTTACGTATAAAATAAGCTACTAAGATATATTGCACAACACAGGGAATATAGCTAATATTTTATAATATCTATAAATAGAGTATCGCCTTTAAAGATTGTGAATCACTATATTGTACACCTGTAACTTACAATATTGTACAACTATATTTCAATTAAAAAAAAACACACTGAGGTATCACCTCACACTTGTCAGAATGGCTATTAGCGAAAAGACTAGAAATAAGTGCTGGAGAGGGTGTGGAGGAAAGGGAACTCTCGGGCGCACCATTGGTGGGAATGTAAATTGATGCAGCCACTATGGAAACAGCATGGAGGTTCCTCAAAAAATTAAAAATAGAGCTACCATACAATCCGACAAAGAATATTACTGCTGTCTTATCCATATGATATTCTATATCTAAACTGGAGACCGTTCAATGTCCTTTGGGGAATTATGAAGATTCCAGAGTTTCAACTTGTTTAAAATCTGTCTTTCTTTCTCTGTAAAGCAGAGTTCACACTCCCCCACTCTCTTTCCCTACCTATTCTTTAGACTTCAGATAAAGCAGGAGCTTCACTTAATGTATGTTCTTTAAATTCCATTTTTAATTTGACTTTAAAAGATACACGACTCTCTAGTTCTGTTTAACGGTTAAGTTTCTACCATCAAGCATCATTCAGGGACTTCCCTGGTGGTCCAGTGGATAAGATTCTGCGCTCCCAACGCAGGGGGCCTGGATTCGATCTCTGGTCAGGGAACTAGACGCCGCGTGCCGCAGCAAAGACCCCGCGTGCCGCCGCAAAGATCCAGGTAGCTAGCTAAACAAATAAATAATCTGGGACTTCCCTTGGGGCGCTGTGGTTAAGAATCCGCTTGCCAATGCAGGGAACACGGGTTCGAGCCCTGGTCCAGGAAGATCCCACGTGCCAGGGAGCAACTAAGCCCGTGCGCCACAACTACTGAGCCTGTACTCTAGAGCCCGCAAGCCACAACAGCTGAGCCCACGAGCCACAACTACTGAAGCCCGCGCACCTAGAGCCGGTGTTCTGCAACAAGAGAAGCCACCGCAATGAGAAGCCCGTGCACTGCAATGAAGACCCAATGCAGCCAGAAATAAATAAATACATTTTTAAAAAAAGCAAACTAAACTTTCCTGGTTCTCTCTCCCAGCAGACATATCCCACATGGCTTAATCGACTGTATAAGGATTTCCCATAGCCAGAAACTCCTGCAGATCAGACCGCTTGTGAAGCTGTCACTCTCTGGTCATAACACATTCCTACCAGGCTCTGTCAGGTCAGCACACAGCCGTCCAAGGTGTCCCAGCATGCAACAGGTGAACACACCCCACAGAGGGTATTTAGGATCCAAAAAGGGTCCTGTGGCTGTTTCCCCCAAACTCCCCCCATCAACCAGGGTTGAGACAAGATGAGAAATAAAATGCCACACAAGCCACACCTGGATCAACAAGGCAGGGGCGTGTCGGCACCAGGAGACCACCTCCGTGTTGGGAAAAAAAAAAAACCCGTGTGTGAGGGCAGTGAGCTCATTTGTACTCAGGCCTTCTAGACAAGAGCATTTTGATGCAGGAGTAAAAAGTCGGAGAGAGACAGCCTTCAACAAGACAAAGGGCTGGGGGGTGGGCGGGGCTGGAGGATGGGCGGGGCTGGGGGGAATAAAGCGTGGTTCAGTGACTCTGGCGGGGCAGCTGATGTGGATGAGACGGGAGGTAAGAGAAGAGCCCACGATCCTCTGCACCGAGCGGTGGCGAGCCCCGGCCCAAGTCCTAAAGGACAGACACGCGGGCAAGTGTCCCGAACGCAACTTCGGGTGCCGGCCTCCAGTCGTAACCATCTTTGACGAAGTCCCCCCTCCACCCGACATAAGGAAGGCTGCAGGAAGCAGGGGTCTAGCACGCTTCCCTTACACGACTGCCAAATGCACGGTTCTAACGCACCACGGTTGTGTGTGGGACTAAGCCTTTCAGCCCAAACCCAAGAACCGGGGTGTGCATTTACTTTCATAGACGCGTGGGACGCTCTGAAGACAGACCAGAAACAACAGGAACTGCAGGATGCGCCTGAGATTCAGAGAAACCCCACACCACTCCCCGCTCCTCCCCCGCTCCCCCCCCACACCCAAGTCGAGGAATAAACATGTATTCCATCCCCACGCAATCCCAGCAGGACGTGGGGCCAAAGCTTAGGACCTCAGGACAGACCTTCCAACAACTGAACTCTCACAGATAAAACCAAAAGGAAAAGAGAATTGGAAGTCATTCTCCAGACAAATTCAGATTTCTCCAAAACCGTGATAAAAATACACAAGCGAGACAGGCTGGGACCTGGAACCCCTGGCTGCAGTGCTTGCACCTGGACAAAGGTCTCCTTGAGCAACAAAATACACAGAAACTATACGGGACTAAAAATAAACAGAGGCATGCCCAGTTGGGGCAAGTTATGGACAAGACAGAAAAAGAGCAAAAAAACCCCAGCTGCCACTGCTGAAGAGCCGGGAGCAAAAGCGAGGTGCTGCGCACGCCCGCTGCACACAGGGCCCCCGAGGGGCGTGGGCAGACCACCTAAGCTGTCCCTGTGGCCCAACCCTGGGACACACCCCTACCCTCACCCCAGACAAGGAACCACCTCTGGGAGCGAGCGAGGGAACCTTGCTGTGTGTTCTCGCTGCCCCCCAACTCCGGCTGCAGCAGGGGCCCCAGTAAAGCCTTGCCTGAATTTCTTGTCTGGCCTCTGACCAATTTCTATTGATGGAGGAGGTCCAGAACCCCGGTCGGTAACACAGGGACACCCCGAGGGGCCCAGGAGCCCAGCTCACAGTGGGAGCTCCTGCCCAAGACGCTCCTTCAGGCCTCTGCTCATCAACATAGGGCCAGATGCAGGCCTAGGATTTTGCCAGAAACCATCAAAGCCCCTGAACTCAAGTGTCATGTTCACACTAGGAAAAAAAATTCACCGTGTTCACGCAAATCTAAAGATTCCCCAGGAAAGAAAGGCAATGGATGTACTTTGTGTGGGCCTTCTGCTCCATCCTAGGGTCCTCAGAAACACCCTATCCTGGGTGCACTGCAGATAAGACCTAAAACTGTGCCCTGGCCGTGAGCACCCCAGCGTGTGGACACGCCAGGGCCCCAGAGGTCGAAGGGCAAAGGAACCCCAAGTACAAAGAGATGTGGGCTGAGCGGAGGGCGAGCCTGAGCGCGGGTTCCTGCGGGTCTCCTCCTGCACGAGCCTAGCCCAACGCTACAAAATGAAAACATCACAGAGCCATCGTGGGCGTGGATGAACAATGCGCGTGGGACAACCCTACAGTGGGGTGTTGTTCACCAGTAAGTAAAGGCATCACGTTCTAATCCCAGCTATAACCTGAATAAACCTTGGAAACATTATGGTACTTCAAAGCAGCCTGACTCAAGAGGCCACGTATCCTAGGACTTCCAAGAAATGTCCCAAATAGGCAAATCTGTAGAGACAAAGCAGGTTAGTGATGGGTGGGGGCTCGGGGGAGGGCAGAAATGGGGAGGGGCTGCTAAGGGTAAGCAGGCTTACTTTGGAGCTGATGGAAATGTTCTGAAATTAAAGAGTGGTGATGGTTGCAGGACTCTGAATATAGGAAAACCCACTGAACTGTACACTTCAAAAGGGTACATTTAATGTATGCGATTAAAATCATCAAAAATAAAAATGATGCACTTTTCTATAAGTAGGTCACAGTACAATAACAAGTTAAACTTTAAAAAATGCTGTAAGCACTTTTCTAAGGAGCACCCCCTATTAAATTAGAAGCAATCAGGCGAGAGCTAAACTGAATCTCAGATAACCTCGGATTGTTTTCTAGAGCTCGGAGGAAACAAAAATCAATGCCCATTTTGTTGTTACTGCGTGGGGTTTCTTCCCAAAGTAAAGGTCACTATTAGAACTCATCGATTTCAGGCTGTTTAGCGAAAGCATGCAAAATGAACAGTGTTGAGGTCTCCTGGCCCGTTCAAAGGCTTTATTATCAAAATAGGAGATTATATAAACACAGACATTTATATAACTAATATGATCAGTGTTATGTATCGTGTATTATATGTAATGTAACGGAAGAACCAATCCTGACTCCATGTTGGATCTGTTTCTTTCCTTTAATGGCTGCTTCCTGTTGCTTTTGTTCCCTAAAAGGATACAGTCTATACATAAGGGCCTTCCCCGGGGAACCCTGCCCCTCTGTTAAACCAAAGTGCCTTTGTTCAGGGGAACATCCGGACCCTGTCCACCTGGGGATGGCCGCAAGAAAGAAGAAATGAACACATCCCCTCCCCGAGGCTGGCCATTCCAGGGGGTACTTGCAAATCGTACGGCCTTTTCACTTTACTTCCTCGTCTCCTCCCCCTCTCTGTGCTGTCCAAGAAGCTGGCATCCAAAGCCCCTGGGATGGTTATTGGAGACTGTAGTCGGCCGCGTCCTCGGTCTGCTGGCTTCCCGAATGAAGTCGTATGTATTCCTTGCCTCAAAGCTGCATCTCCGATTCACTGGCCTGGGCGAGCGGAGTGAGCTTGGACTCGGTAACAGTAATACACGTACATGTGTATCTATACACACACGCTGAATGTCTACTTTGTAAAACACATCTTAGGGGGGAAGACACACTGAAGCAAGGAGCTCACCAGCTCCCCGGTCGTCCCTCAAGCCACCTCCCTGTCTCCAGGGATCCTGTGTAACGACCACTCATTCCTCAACCCCCTGCAGGGGCCTCCAGCTGATGCCTCGGAGATCAGCTTAAGCTCCTGCAGAGCCCCCCTCCCCCCCACTGCAGCTCCCGGCCTCCCGAGCACCCCGCACTTCCTGCAAGGACCCCATGGGGGCTCCCAGGAACCCCTGTGCCCGGTTACCCTCACAGCTGATGCTTCCTTCCTTTCTCTCCGCCCGAGCGCCCCCAACATTCCCCACGCGTGAGCCCCGATACCTACTTCTCCCCGCCCTGCTCCAACACCCATCCTCTCCCAAGCTCAGCTTGGTCCCAGGTCTCTGTCCTGGACGTGAGCCCACACTGCTAGCTGGTCACGAGACGTCTCCACCCGGCGGTCCCATGTGCTTCTCCAACCAGCTCCAAACTGAACGATCTTTCCTCATTAAATCTCCCCTTTAACTAAGCTCTCAAACAAAAAGCATCACAGACGTCACTGATTTTCTGCCTGTCAGGCGACTTACTGGTCTCACCTCTAAAAGGCCGGCCCTGTCCTCCAGGGTCTGCTGCCCACCCCCCACCCCACCCCCATCAGGACCACCGCACACCTGCTGACTCCCGCCCAGGCTGTCCCCTGTCACCGACACTGGACCCACAGCCCCGGGCCATGACAATGCCGCCCTGCGAGTCCCTTACGGGTCCTCCACAGCGACGCAGCTGGGCGAGTGACACAAGGCATCCCTGACTCACCAGTACCCCGCCTCATCTGTGGCCTCACCCAAGCACACGGGCAGAACATGCATCCCTAAGTGGGGGCAGGACCATGGGGTCTCTCCTGTTACTCAGCCGTCTATCATGGTTATGGATTTCCTGAATAATCAGTACACTAGAAGGGAAACACTCGAGGGGCACCAATGGTTGTAGCATGAAAAATGGCCCAGCGTTCAGCTGCTCCGTCCCTCCTTGAAGGCAACTACCATCACCGGATTTGGGGGAATCCAAATCCCGGAGAGACTGGGACCCAGAGGACTCTTCAGATCTTTAAAGACCGCACCACAGGGGTTTAAGTGCCAGTCCCGGTTATGGCTCTTTCCCACAACAGACCAAGATCTCAAGAGGGAGACGTTGCTCCTCCCTGAATCCGACACACCTGGCACACAGCTGATGCTCGGTCCTCTTTCACTCAAAGAACAAATGAACACCAAGAAGCAGCGGTCGGTGTCATAACAGTGGCAACAAGTGCAGAGAACTCTGCAAGAGGAAGAGCTCAGTGACTAAGGGCTGCTTCAGGAGTTTCCCCACATGGGGCCAATTAGGTTTGCCAGCTTTTTTTTTTTTTTTTACTTTTCATGTTGTTAATACACTGGGGTTTTTTTAAGAGCCGTTTTAGGTTTACAGGAAAATGAGCTGAAAGTATAGAGTTCCCATTTACGTGCTCACATTCTGTTTCTCTTAACATCTTGAATGGCTGAAGTATAGTCGTTAGAGTTGATGAACAAGTAGTGATACATGAACTGGAGTCCACCCTTTACAGTAGGGTTCACACTTTGCGTTGTACATTCTATGTGTTTAGCTGAGTGTGTATGACGTGTACCCACCATTACGGTGTCATACAGAATAGTTTCACTGCCCTGAAAATCCTGTGCTCCAACGATTCGTCTCTCCCCCTCACCTCCAGCTCCTAAGATCCACTCATCCTTTTACTGTCGCTATAGTTTCGCCTTATCCAGGATGGCGCATAGCTGGAGTCATACAGCATGTAGCCTTCTCAGATCGCCTCCTTTCACTTAGCCGTACGCATTCAGGGTTCCTGCCTGTCTTTAAGTGGCTTGATAGCTCTTTTTTTTATATCTATATAGCTGAATAAAATTCCACTGTCTGGATGGACCACAGTTTATCCATTCACCTACGGAAGAGCATCTGGATTGCTTCAGGTTTGGATGACTATTAGAAAACTGCTATAAACATTCAGGTACAGGTGTTTGTGTGGACACATGTTTAACTCATTTGGGTTAATACCAAAGAGTGTGATGGCTGGATCATACGGCAAGAGTATGTTTATCTTGTAAGGAGCTACCGTACTGTAGTACGACACAGTGGCTGTACCGTTTTGCGTTCCCACCAGCAGTGAAGGAGAGTTCCTGTCTCCACGCCCTCGTCGGCATTTGGTGCTGTCGGTGTCTTGTATTTTAGCCGTTCTAACAGATGTGGTGGTATCTCATCCCTAATAACATGTGGATCATTCCTAATGCTTCTTTGCCATGTGTTTCTCTTCACTGAGGTATCTGTTCAGATCTTTTGCCCAGTTTTTAATCAGACTGTCTTCTTACCATTACATTTTAAGGGTTCACTGTATATGTTGAATACCTGTCCTTTACTGGATGTGTGTTTTGCAAGTGTTCTCCATCTGTGGTTTGCCTTTTCATTCTCTTAACAGTCATTTACAGATGTTTTTAATATTAAGAAAGTCCAACTTTCTTTCCCCATGGTTGTTTTTTTGGCCACTGCCGGACCATCACCATCTTTCTCCTATGTTATCTTCTAGGAATTTTATAGTTATGTTTTAGATTTATTTTTGATTAAGCTAGATTTTGATTTATTTTTCATATAAGATGTGTCTAGATTTTTTTGCACGTTATGCCCACTTGTTCCAGCACCATTTGTTGAAAAGACTATCCTCTCCCCACTGAACTGCCTTTGCTCCTTGGTCAAAGGTCAGTTGACTGTATTTGTGCGGGTCTATTTCTACGCTCTCTACTCTGTTCCACTGATCGATTTGTCTGTGCTTTCGCCCATACCACACTGTCTTGCTGACTGTAGTTTTGTAATAAGCCTTGAGGTGCTTATTACAAAGTCAGGCAGTGCCAATCCCCCAACTTTGTTCTTCTCCTCCAATATCGTGACCTGGTTTTTCCAGGTCTTTGGCCTCCTCCATAGAGACTTCAGAATCAGTCTGGATATCCACAAAGCACACCGCTGCGATTCTGACTGAGACTGTGTTGAATCTATAAAGCAGTGAGGAAGGCCAGCTCCCTTACATGAAGTCCTGTCCTTTGCATGTCTCATCCTTCCTGCGTGCTGCCTTCAGTGGTTAGCCCGTACACCCTCCCCACACTTGTCTGCTGCTCCTCTGGGTCCTGAGAAAGAGGAGACCCTCAAGCCCCGGCGTCCCAGCAAGCAGCAGAACCTCCATCAGTGATGCCAAGGGAGATTCAGGACAGCAAGGCCCAGACAAAGCATCCCTGACTCACCAGTACCAGCTCAAACGTCCCACTTTATCGAAGACTTGCCTTCCAAGAAAATCTGAAGAGTAAAATTTTCACCAACATGTCAAAGAAGAGTGCCTCTGGGAGGTAGAGCATCACAGCAGAAAGGAGTTAAACGACACTCATACGCCTAATTCTTTAGCGAGTCCCATTTTATCCCCCATACCCCTTCCCCCAAGTTTAAAACATCGAAAGATTTAATAGAAAAAGCCAAAATTAAAGAGATCTATTTTGATTCAGGTTCGATCATGAAGCTCTGTGGGGTGGTGGGGGAGGAGGGGGACGACACTATCAACCCTGACCTTGACCTCAGGGCAGCTTCTCACCCTCCTTTAAACCGCATCTCCACTGACTGCAACAAGAAAGCTCTCCTGCTGTGTCCTCCACAGATGGTTCCTAGTTGCGATTTTTGGAAGATTCTAGCTTTAAAAACAGAATGATCTTGGGCAATAGTTCGGGGAAATACAAATAGGTAACATGTATACTCTAAACCCAGCAGGCACAGAGTGCATCGCAAGTCATCTGATAGGGTAAGACGCCCATGGGCTAAGGTTTTCACACTGAGTACGTATTTCAGGGTTTGTACCTCAGGCAGTTCCTTAATTTTTTGAGATGTGCTGTGTCTGCAAGTATCGAAAACCACTAAGAGCTAGAAAAAAAGATGAATCCCAATTATCCGTGAAAGGCACACGATCTATCATGAAAATATTCAGGAAGTGTCGTACTTACATAAACGAAGTCATTTTATTGAGTGGCTTAAGTGAGCTTGTTTCCAAACCAAAGAACTTTAGCTGAGTATTTTATCACTAAGTTTCAAACAAATCGTGAATGCTTTCAACTGTTTTGCAATACACTTGACACTAAGTATCACAGCATTAAAGCCCACGTGTGTGCCTGTGAGGGGGACACCTGCTCCGAAGTCCCTGCAGAAAAGGGGCCACACGTGCAGAGCAGAAGTAAGCACCGATTTACTCCCCCAAATCAGCAGGTGTCTGAAATTCAAAACCAACCTTGCCGGAGGATGCGATTAGAGAGGCCACGAGGCCAGGACAAAACTGCTGTCCTGTCCGAATGATCAGGTACAGAGCAAGAGACACAAGGAGAAAAGGAGGGAGGAATCAGCAAGGTGAGCGACTGAAGACACGGCATCCATCCCACGTTCAGTCAGCGCACACTTGTACCGGGTACCAGGTAAGCAGCACTTGGAGAGGAAATCAGGGGCTCCTCTACCGGGCCCCATGCAGGAGGCCTCCCTCCCGAGCCGGGCACAGCTGGTCCCACCTCCCAGCTCCACTGCCCTCCACACTCAGGAGCCTCTCCCAAGGCCCCCAGGACAACTCACCTCTCTACGGCGCCACGTGCTAACAATTTCGCGCTGTTCCTGGGCCCTGCCCACTGGCCTCACCGGTTTCCACCTGGAGAAATCTTCAAAGCCGGCCGGAACCTTACCCTTCCAACACCTTCTCCTCACATCCCCTCCTCTAATTGTTGCCCACACTCCCCACGGAGCACAATACCTTTTTTTTTTTTTTTTTTTTTTTTTTGCGGTACGCAGGCCTCTCACTGTTGTGGCCGCTCCCGCCGAGGAGCACAGCCTCCGGACGCGCAGGCTCAGCGGCCATGGCTCACGGGCCCAGCCACTCCGCGGCATGTGGGATCTTCCAGGACCGGGGCACGAACCCGTGTCCCCCGCATCGGCAGGCGGACTCTCAACCACTGCACCACCAGGAAAGTCCCACAATACCTATTTTATTATGATGTGTGCATATCTTGCTGCTGCCCCTGGCTTGGGTCCTCCTTAAAGGAGGACACTTCACCTTCTTAACCCCCGAATCCCACCCCCTCCGAGTCCGTGATACGCAGCAGAGACCTTAAATCATCTTGTTGGAAGATCTACGCCAAACAACTCACCGAGCACGGGCGCCCTCCAACCTCACCTGCGCCCTCAGGTGAGGCATGAAAACAAGTCAGTGCCAGCAAAACAAGCATCCCTTCGTCTGTTGAGCCAATGCTTGTGCCGGAGCGCCTGATGGAGCTAAATACTACAGGCTTTCAAAGAACCTCTGGAGGCGTCTTACGGAATTCTTTACATCACAATTGGTTCAGAAGAGTTGTGTCTAAGTCATACGACAATTGAGGAACCAAGCCAGAAAATGACAATTATGTCTTTGCTGAAACCGGAAGTCAGAGTTTACGCCCTACACCTGTTTTTATCCCTTTCCAATAATTGCTCAGTGTCACCATTATATAACTGCTAGGGCTGGACTAAGGAGCGTGGAACAGGATCCGTTCTAGATACCATGTGAGGTGGAAGAATGGTGATACATTTGCCAAGAGCAAAAAGAGAGATCCAAGTACCCTCAGAAGGACTTCAGTTGCCTTTGTCATCCCTGCCAGGCCCCAGAGTTCCGCAGTAAACATACACACAGTCTGCCTCTCAGATTTCCACGGCACCGAACAGAGCCGGCACAAGGTGACCTACTTCTGTTTTCTTTGCCCTGCTGTATACCTCCAGCTCTGTGCAGGTAAAAAGTGATCGTTACGTGGGTAATTTTCAGGTGGCCATACAGTTTACTCTTCTTTTAGAGGGACAAGAGAGACCGTAAGTTACGGAGAAACATGTTAACACATGTAAGAAGAGCAGTCGCATGCCCCCCACACAGCGGGGGCGAACCCCGAAAACAAAAGGTACTGCCCAGCAAGCATCTGGGCACCGCTACAACGCCAGCCCATTAAGGGAATGTTCCACGTGAAATTAAATGTCACCTGTGTGTTCTACACCAAGGTGATGTCAATGAAAATAATCAGTAAGCAATCAGTAATAAGCACAGAAAAGCGTTTTATTTTAAACAGCTGAGAACTAGCCCGGAAGCCCTCTTCCCAGAAACCGCTCCGGAGAAGCAGCTTTTCAGCACAGTTTTATATCTTGTCAGAACAAAGAACATTAAAACAAGTCAGGGAGACATTTTCTCAAGGTTTCAAAACAACAGACCAGCACGTACACAGCGAGTCAACACGGCCTTGGCACCTGGAAAGGGAAGCTTATCATCAAACGAGTAACCAGCACTCGCATCCCAGGAAGAGGGGCATTTAATCTTTCTCTTTAACACAGACATTCTTTACTTCTGGTCAATGTGCCCTTTTCTTTAATAATTACAGCAGATATACAATATATGTCTGATAGACCACAAACAGGCTGCTTCACTTAGCATCAAGTTCAAGTTAACTCATGTGAAGCCAGAATGACTTCCCCAGACCTCGATATGTGAAAGTTTCTTTTATCGGCGATCGTTTCTTAAAGAATGTGAGGTCTCTGTCCCTCTAGAATTGTCTTATACTTTACACAACAGAGAAAATCTGAGCTATTTCACATTCAGTCCTGGAACTTGAAGCAAAGTTTTGGAAATAAAGGGAAGGCACAACTTAAATAAAATAACCCCAGGGAGACATTCCATGGACGTAATTTAAAGATAAAAGGTGTTTGTACAGACCTGTTTACAGCTATCCCAGCTAAATCTTAAAACTGAAATTCATCATTTAAACTTCAAGCTCTCCTAAGACAAGGTCAACATTCCCATGACCGTGATATTAAAGCATGTAACTTTACAGATTCAATGTTAAGCCCATTTCAATTATCGCCCCAAGTTTTATTTTGTACTCACAACACTGCACCTAAAGCGTGGCTAGTATCCAATGTAATAATCTTTGGTACATCACATTTCTGCGAAAACAGGTTTTAAGATGCCAACAAGAGACCTACCTTCCTCCACAGCCTGCTCTCCGCTCCGGCCAAAGCCAGGACCACGCCCTAGCCCCCACCCCCACCCCGCCCCATTTTATCCTGGTCTCTGATTGCCACTCGCCCCAGCTGGGGTCCTGCGTGAACCAACCCTCTTCCAGCCAATTCATTCTAAAGTGGTTCTTTTCTAATGGCCCCGAGGATGAATCCCCTTTGGCCTCTCCCCACCCTCAAAATGAGTCAAGTTCGGACATGCTTGCTCCCAGATAGCATTTGAAGGCTGTTTCTGCCATGGTTTTTCCATAGAAACCCTTCAGTAGAAAAACCCAGAACCCCGGGAAGACGGTTTACTCTCCAGGCCAATGCATGCACACACACACTCGGCGAGTTACCTCTGATCATCCTTTCTAGAACTATTCACACACCTGCCTCAGTTCCCGGCAATTGTCAGCAGAATCCTAGTCAAGATGGCCCTTTATCAGGATTGTTAAGCTGTGCACGTAGAGAACCAGGGCCCTTTCCTGACCACCCATACAGCTGTTATCAGTTATTTACATTACTTCTCTTCACAGCTCTTGACTCCATTTTACTCTGGTAGAATTTCCTCCCTGTTAAGCCTTTATGTCCAATTAAATATAAGATCCCTAAAGCAAGTGATTACGGCTTACGGTTCTCCAGAGGCCAGTACAGGATCAGTGCTAATACTCCATACATCGTGGCTGATGGAAGAAAACAAGCTTAGCGATGGTTCCCACCAACTATCGCCGATTTGAATCATAGCCAATGCTCCATGACTGGAAACTCAGCCTAGCGAGAGGTTCCTTGGGTGTTAGTTAAACTTCATGGAAGTTTTGTGATTTGGCTGCTGTAGGGCTCCGTGTTCCTCCCTCAGCCGCAGCCCATGATGGATGAGGATAAAGCCAGCAGAGCTGGGGCGACAGGAGGCGGAACGGAAGCAAACCTGCCTTTGGAGAAGGCCTGCTGCGTGCCCGGCAATTTGCACGTCCTTTGATTTCAACTTTACAAGATCCCAGGAGGTGAATGTTGTTATCTCGGTTTGAAAGATGAAACCACGGGGGAGTCAGAGAAGTTCGGTGATCTGTTCAGTTCACGCAGCATGAAGAAAGAGCTAGAAGAAGGATCTGACACCGGATCCTTGCCCCCTCCACTCTCATACAGGGAAGGACCAAAATCGACGGCGAGGACGGAGGTAATAACCCACGTGACGATGCAGACAGGACCACACGACACATGGGCTGCACGTGGTCAGGTATAAAGTGCTTCCACAGGCATATCTGAGCTGATCCTCATGCAGACCTCACCGACAGGCACCGCGGTGCTTCTGCGTGATCAGATGAAGGGTCTACAGTTCCGCGGCTGGACCACAGCCCCGAGGGGCACCAGCCATTCGGCAGGATGAGTGTTCACGTCCGTAAGGTCAGGGGGCTGGTGCCACTGCCTTGACTGGTAACAGCGGGTACCCAGGGCTTTAGAGCAGTGCCGTGTCTCAACAAGGCCTGGGAGCTTTTCCACCACACACGTGCACACACGTGGCCGCACACATGGCTGTGCTACAGCCCTCCTCCCCCTCCCCCATCCACTACCTTCAAGGCCCTTCCCTCCTTAGAGGACGTGCTCCTGCCTCAACACAAGGACCCAGGTGACACATCTCAGAGCCGCCAACTCAGGATCACTTCCCTTCTGCAGACAGACTGTGAACACTAACACCTAAAGCCAAAGCAGGGGAAATGGTGCTTCAGCAGAAAACTATGAATTGTGGCGCCCACGCCCTCCGTGGGGATCTGACGCTCGCCTCTCATGGCCTTTGAGCTCCGTGAACTGCAGGTAATGGAAGGCGACGCAAAACAGCTCTCTCACAGACAGGGAGATGCCGTCAGGGGATGGCGCAGTTATCCTCCCATCGAGGAGCATGCCAGCTTTGCCTCAGTGCATGTCAACATCCTTGACTCTGAATATGTCAGCCCTTTGGATTATGCTTTGAACTGATTATCACGTGTTACCGGGTCCCCCTCCTCTGTAAGAGAGTCGGGATTTAGCTTTTTGTTTTTTCAAATCATCCTTTAACGCAGTGTAGTAACAGGTCAAGAGGCAGACAGCACAGCCCTGTCCCTGAGGAGACCAGAGTCCCTCAGGGGAGGTGGGACAGCTGCCAGGCTAAGACGCTGTGTGTCAACTTCTGCAGCCCTGCCCGTCACGCAGAGACTTTCAAAGTCTGCAGGAAACCTCAGCGGACCCTCCTCAATGCAGAGCCTCCCTGGTCCTGCGCACGCATCAGATGTGTTATTCCAGAGGGCAAGGGGTCTTTTTCTTCAGGTCCCCTTTCCTCCATGTTGGTGGGTTTGTGGTCACTGAGACATTCGTTCCGGGCAGAGAGACCTTGGTGGGAGAATTCATGGGTTTCCTGCACCAGGGCATCCCAGGAAAGAGAGGGGCAGACAGGCTGTGAACAGGGGCGGGGGATAATGGTTAATTAGCAGTGTGGGTGTCTGCGGTCTAGGAGGTCAGGAGGGCGCCAGGGAGTTAACTGTACCTCCAGACACTTGGGGGCCGTAACAAAGGTGGGTTTCCCATTCTGTCCGCCGAGTGGGCTTTCACCTGTTTATCTCCACCTAGAAGTTTTAATTCTGTTTCTACGGTTAATACTGACTTGAGACTGGGTGTCCAAAGATTACGTCAACAAGCACTGGGTAAGCATCCACGCTGTGTCTGGTACCGTCAGCACAGAGGCAGTGTTCCTCAAAGTGCAGCCAACGGCCCCCTGATCAGAATGGCTACGATTCCTTGTTGGGGTGGAGGTCCTTGGGCTCCACCCCAAACAGTCAGTGGGAAATCTCCACGCTAAACAAACTCCTTATTTACACCCAGTGAAGTTTGAGAATTACTGAAAGGGAATCATTATACTAACTAGGCGAAGTGGAACGCCTGGACTACAGAATCATCAAATCCGGGTTGCTGGAAGGGGCTTCTATCCCATCGGTACCATGGAGCTCATCATATCTATATGACCTGCCTCACAGAAATGGTATGAAAACCAAGTGGGATCATATACGTGAAAGTGCTTTATATGCTGTGAGAGCAAATACAGATTTAAGGCACCCGGCTGCCTTAAATTCTTCCCAAAACAAATTTGAGTTGATGAATAAGTGACTCAATCAACGACGAGGTATCCAGTGTCCGAGAAGGCGATAGCCCATAAATACCTGTGGATGAATGAATTATCTGACAGAGGGTATAATACAACCGTGTCATCTTACAGGTGAACAATGGAGTGGGACAAAATGTCAACGTAACTTGGCCAAGATCACAGAGCTAGACTGTGACGAAATCTTGCCCAGACCAAGAAGGCGGGACACAGGGCCAGGCATCTTTGCGGGGAGTGGGGGAGAGCGGGGGGAGAAACCTGCCGTGTGGTCAGGACACATCGTCGCAGAAGGCGGAGACCCCGTTATACCATCAGGCCGAGGACAGAAGGAAATGCTGGGTTCAACCTAAACTGGGGAAAACAGAATCACACCTGCCTCCAGAAACGGCCATGAATTCTGTACAGCTGAGGACAGAAGGCCCCAGGGGACAAAGACAGGGTCTTCAGTCAAGTGGAAAGAAACAAAGAGCTGATAAATGACATCGCTTCATCTGGAACCCAGTTTCCTAAACGGCCCCCCTGAAATGGCCCAAGTTTTAAGCCTGGTGACGATTCCGAGCAGGACCAGCCCCAGACCTCCCATCATATGAGAAACACAGGCCACAGGTACAAAATAGGGCCCTGGGTGCTGCTTATCTCAAGGTCTTTAACACGTGCCTGTCTCAATACTTTCAACCCAATTAGAGGAGGGGCTGCTGTTAGCATCTCGCATGCATAAAAGAAAGTAGTAGGGCTTCTCTGGTGGCGCAGTGGTTGAGAGTCCGCCTGCCGATGCAGGGGACACGGGTTCGTGCCCCAGTCCGGGAGGATCCCACATGCCGCGGAGCGGCTGGGCCCGTGAGCCATGGCCGCTGAGCCTGCGCGTCCTGAGCCTGTGCTCCGCAACGGGAGAGGCCACGGCGGTGAGAGGCCCGCGTACCGCAAAAAAAAAAAAAAAAAAAAAAAAAAAGAAAGTAGTAAAGCGACAAGAAACCACTCAGGGATTAATCATAAGGGGTACTGAAGTTAGTCACTCTGCAAGAATTATGGACAATTCAAGCTTCTCCTGGGCAATGTATGTCTTGTGATGCGACACAAAGAATGACAGTAATGCACCGCGAGGAGGTTAGAATCTGCTCATTTTGAGAGAACTGGGGAGAGGAAGACAGATCCTCACTTTCTTTTTTTTTAAATAAATTTCTTTATTTTTGGCTGCGTTGGGTCTTCGTTGCTGTGCGCGGGCTTTCTCTACTTGTGGCGAGTAGGGGCTACTCTTCGTTGCGGTGTGCGGGCTTCTCATTGCGGTGGCTTCTCTTGTTGCGGAGCACGGGCTCTAGGCGTGCGGGCTTCAGTAGTTGCAGCACGCAGGCTTCAGTAGTTGTGGCTCGCGGGCTCTAGAGCGCAGGCTCAGTAGTTGTGGCACACGGGCTTAGTTGCTCCGCGGCATGTGGGATCTTCCACAACCAGGGCTCGAACCCGTGTCCCCTGCATTGGCAGGTGGATTCTTAACCACTGCGCCACCAGGGAAGCCCCAGATCCTCAGCTTTCTGTCAAGGTAACAAGCGCTTGGACCACAGGGCTGCCCCGAACCCACACACACTGTCTCGGCTTGCTGTCACCGGATGCCAGGTCACGAGGAAAACACAGAGGGCGCTCACCTTCCAACTCTGGCACCAGGACCTGCCCTGGAGTCTTCCAGAGATATGAAATCTATAGATAAGCTTGTATAAGTGGGGCTGGGGCTTGGGGAGGTGGGGCGGAGGGAACACAAACTAATCCAGTGAGGGACAATGAGAGCAAACCCTAGTATTTAACATCTGCGCGTGGCCGACACCCTTTCAGCCCTAATGTGCAGCAAAGCTCTCGGCATTAATAGGAATTTTAATCATCGCAATACGGTCTCAGATGGTCCCAGTTATTCATTTAACAAATACTGGTGTTCTGTAGCAGAAACAGTGATCAAAACCCAATGCCTGTCTCGTGGAGCCTGCCATCTAGTCAAGGGGCAGATGCATTTACCATAAATTCAGCAAAAGAAACATAAAGGCTAAGGACATAGAGGGTGAGCCCAGAGTTCAATTTCAGATGCAGAAAACAGCAGTCAGCCCCGTGAGGGCAGAGCATCCTGACGGAGGCCAGAGCACGTGCAAAGGTGCGTTTGAAAGTTGGTGGGGAAGCCACGTGCCGGACGTGCAGGCCAAGAGCAGGAGGGTGGCAGGACAGTCAGTGAGGTCCCCAGGGCCCTGCCATGGAGGACCTGTACCCACCATGAGCTTTAGACTGAATTCTAAGTGGGACTGAAAAGACACATTAGTATTGGAGCAGGAATTCAGAGCATCTGTTCCCCAGAAACCATCCATCTTTATCATCTCCTTGATCTGCAAAAGTACTACACTCTTTCGCTTCTTCCCTGAAAATTTCAAATATGTACGCTCTCCTGGTTAATTATTTACATAGTACCTGCTTGACGTGCCCTGGGCCACCAGGAACTGATAAAAGAACAAATGAAGAGATAAAATAACAGCTGGGTGGTGGTGAGGACACGCAAGGAGGAAATAAATTAAAAGCAACCAAGGGCAATGCTCTGAGAACAAAATGTACATTAGGTAATAAACCGCAGATCCGGCAATGACATTCAGCATCATTTGTGGTTCTGAGACTTTGCAGCATGGAATTAATATACAATGAGGGTCATTAACATACAGGAAGCCCCAATTAGCTACATGGAAGCACTCAATTTATGGAAAAGCGACATATGTAAGATGATCCCAGGGACTGATTAATAGACGCTTCTGATTCTGTCCTGGGGTAAACAGCGGCCAGCTGCATCTCCTAAAATGTGTTACATTTACTTCTGTACTTTAATGCAACTGATACTTCTCTTTAGAAATACCGTCCTTCAAGAAGACAGTCGCAGCGTCAAGGGTCTCGAGTCCCAATCACAGCCCTGGTCCCTGACAAGCCATTTGGTGTCCATGGGTCTCAGTGTCGGAGTTTGAAAGTCAAAGTCAGGTCAGTGACCACCCAGCTTCCTCCTCTCCAACAGGTCTGCTCTCTGGTCATGGTCATCCCACACGGCAAACGCTGACCAATCCCCTGCTCTCATCACTGAAGTCACTAAGGCAAGAAGAGGGCCAGCTGCTTAGGGGTTTTTTTTGTGGTTTTTTTTTTGCTGTACGCGGGCCTCTCACTGTTGTGGCCCCTCCCGTTGCGGAGCACAGGCTCCAGACGCGCAGGCTCAGCGGCCATGGCTCAGGGGCCCAGCCGCTCCGCGGCATGTGGGATCTTCCCGGACCGGGGCACAAACCCATGTCCCCTGCATCGGCAGGCGGACTCTCAACCACTGCGCCACCAGGGAAGCCCGCCAGCCGCTTTTAAAGATTTTTCAGCCCACCTGTGGGAAAATGATGACCCTCGTTAGTAAACAAAGAAATACAAATGAAAGCAGAGGGTTACTGAGGGATAGCAACAGCAAGGCCTTCGAGAAATTGAAGAGCCTTATTCTGAAAGCACCGCCAGGCCTTGGGTAAGCGATGGGAGGAGAGGGTCCCCCAGGTGGGAAGCCCTCTCCCGAGGTCCCCGCCAGCCTCACAATCACTGGTCAAGGAACACTTCTGGCCTCCAGTTTTTTGTTAAAAAAAAAGTGGGTTGGACTTCCCTGCAGGTCCAGTGGTTAAGACTCCGCGCTTCCACCGCAAGGGACGCAGGTTCGATCCCTGGTTGGGGAACTAAGATCCCACATGCCATGCGGTGCGGCCAAAAAAAAAAAAAAAAAAAAGTGGGTTTAACTCCACACTATATTTTAGCTTAAATAAGAACCAAAATAGTAACCAGACTCGGTTGTTAACTTAGATGATCAAATCAGGTTGTAAATCTTTTGAAAAGTAAGTCTGATGGCAAAGTATAAAAGATATTCCCACCAAACTACTTGATTTATTTATTACAGTACTTCACATAAAAGCGAGCACAGGGGGCTTCCCTGGTGGCGCAGTGGTTAAGAATCCACCTGCCAATGCAGGGGACATGGGTTCGAGCCTTGGTCTGGGAAGATCCCACATGCCACGGAGCAACTAAGCCCGTGTGCCACAACTACTGAGCCCGTGTGTCACAGCTACTGAAGCCAGTGCGCCTAGAGCCCGTGCTCCAAAACAAGAGAAGCCACCGCAATAAGAAGCCAGCGCACCGCAACTAAGAGTAGCCCCCGCTCGCTGCAACTAGAGAAAGCCTGCGCGCAGCAACGAAGACCCAACGCAGCCAAAAATAAATAAAAATAAGGTAAATTTATTAAAAAAAAAAAAAAAGCTAGCACAGGGTTCAATTTCTGTTTGGGTTTACTGAACTAACAAATGGATTCATCTGGCATCATGGGGGCACACCCACGTGTGTCCTGCCCAGATGCTGTGGGCCCAAGACAGCACAGGCTGGGGGGCCAGCCAGCTTTGCTGCTTCCCTGTGAGTCCATGTGTCCCTAGGCCTCTGCTGCCTCTGGCCACCACGACCAACTGCACTGCATCCCCAGGTGATCATGTCTGCCTTTTGCTGGGGTCTGAGGCCCCTCTCCTGAGCCCTCCAGCAGACACCCGGCCAGCAGCTTGGTGGACGGTAAGTTCTAACTCTGCCTTCCTTAAGTGGGTCACTTTGGCACCTAATACACTGAGCCCAGCCTGTAGAAAGCAGGTGATCTCTGCACAGGCAAATCATGTTTCCACAGGAAACGAAGTCATGATTAAAAAATAAATCCCTTTCACCACTCCCAGTCCCTGAACACTGTGGCTTAAGCTATAGTTTTTTACGGTAAACAATTTCCTACTTTGGGTTACTGCTTTATGTGTACTCACTGGCCTGCAGGAGCGGTCAGGTAAACTCGGCCCATCGTTAACTACATCCCGACACGACTGCCCTGAAGGACCCCTGCATGGACTCGGCCATCCACATATTCCACGCAGCTCCACGACCCGACCTGTACCTGCCCTGGCGTGGCCGTCTGTCTGTCCGTGCAGTGCCCCCGGTCCCACCCCAAGCCCACTCAAGCGAATCTTCAGTTTACAAAGTGGCCCGTATTTTAAGTCAGACCATTCCCAGCGCGCCCTGCCAATTTCGCTAAAGAGAAATCCACACGGTCATTTGGGTCTCAGGCAAGAAGAAACCGATCTACAGGCAGACAGAAACTGCATTTCATGTATACAGTACAAGAAGGAGAAGAGTTTTGTCAGGAAATTTTATAGTTCTTTTTACTAATTTGTTTTAAATGCTGAGAAAGAGAAGGCAAAGGTCACCCAGAATCCCACCATCTACAGGAAGGAAGTGACACCAACTCCCCGTCCACACTGCACGTCCTCCCGGGATCTGCCCCCTTTCTCCTACACGTATACACAGACACACACACGCCCTTTTCTTACATACAATAGAATCACGTGGTAACTTTTTGACGGTGCCTCCTAAGCATCTTCTCAGGGTCATGACTACAAAGCTACGACTCGGCACCGCTAGATGGAGGCGCCGAATTTGGCACACCTGTGCCCTCTCTCCTAACGATGGTGGAAACAATTTTTTTTTAATTTATTTTTGGCTGCGTTGGGTCTCTGTTGCTGTGCGCAGGCTTTCTCTAGTTGCGGCGAGCGGGGGCTACTCTTCATTGCGGTGCGCAGGCTTCTCATTGCAGTGGCTTCTCTTGTTGCAGAGCACGGGCTCTAGAGTGAGCGGGCTTCGGTAGTTGTGGCACGTGGGCTCAGTAGTTATGGCTCGCTTGCTGTAGAGCGCAGGCTCAGTAGTTGTGGCGCACGGGCTTAGTTGCTCCGCAGCATGTGGGATCTTCCCAGACCAAGGCTCAAACCCGTGTCCCCTGCATTGGCAGGTGGATTCCTAACCACTGCACGACCAGGGAAGTCCCGATGGTGGAAACATTTTTGCTGACATGACAGATGACGACTTTCCAAGGTAGACAGGGACTATTAACCTTGCTTTATGTGTGAAAAAATTAAGGCTGAGAAGGTTAAGTGCCTTATGGAAAGTCACAAGGCTAGCAAGTGGAGAAGCAGGACACAGATGTTAGACTCCAGGCGCCCTCCTGGTCCCAGCTGCCTCTTGTGAGCCATTAACCAGGTGCAAACACCCTCGGACATCCTCTCTGTGGCTGACGAGGACACGGCCTGAGCGGGGAGAAAACCTTCATCTTAGCAAAAGAAATCTTCCTCCTTGAAATGGATGGATGGTGTGAAGCTGCTAAGAGGGGTTTTAAAAAATATGTTTGACAACATTATAAATAAGCCATTGTCTTTGGCCAGTATTGACCGATGGGCAGCTTTCTAGAGAAGAGATAAGGGAAGTATCTAATGGGGGGGGGTGGATAGGAGCCCAGAACTCCTGGAAGACAGAGTCGCTAGGAAGCAGGGATGCTGACAACAGCTGGATGGACCTCGCAGGACCCCACACGGGAAGATGAGAACAGCAGGAAAGAGGATGGTGGAGGGAGTAGTCAGGGAAACGTGGACACAAGTGGTGGGCCCAGGAGGAGGGCATAGCCGGTTCCTGGAATTTCCCAAAGTGCAATTCCTGGGAAGACGTTGGCTCAGCCTGTTGACAAGGGGTGAGGCCACAGCAGGGCTGGTCAGTGGCAGAGAACGTCCCTCCAGTCCTGACGGCAGGCTTAGCAGAACACACGCCCGCGCTGCTCACTGGAGGAGTTGAAAACCGTGGGCTGATTCGACACAGTCTGCTTATGAGGGTACCAATCTTTCCGGTTTACTTCGAACTAATTTAGTCCTCCAGCAAATATTTCCCGAGAGCCTACAGTGTGCTGTGCGCTGCGCAGGACACTGAGAACAGAAGGGAGAAGAAGATACAGCAACCAATGGGAGAGACTGGAGTGTAAATCAATACAGGACAGTGAACGAACGTCTCCCTAGAAATAGACAACGGTGCACTGGGGCTTTTGGGAAAAGTTAAATCCACACTGATGAGAAGAGACAGGAAACGCTTCCCAGAGGAAAGAGCCTTTGGCCAGGTCTTGAAGACAAAGTGAATTCAACACTCAGAAACTGGAGGGAACATGCTCTCGAAGGGGGAGAAGGCCCTAGAAGTGCCCTCTGCACAAACTCATTTGCACGTGTAAGTGTCACAGCCCCGTGTGTGCTGGGAACCAAGGCCCTGCGGAGGGGCCACACGGAAGCCCCGCTGCACGAAGCTTCGCACGTATTCTGGACAAGCGCTGCCCTAGGGGCGGCTTCTCTGGCCCTTGCTACTCACTGTAAAACGATTAGGTGTCGGTGCAACAGAAAAATTTTTCTACCCCCGTTGGCAAACTTAAAGGCCCATAGTCCTTCCTGCAGATAAGGCAGTACATCCTATTTCCTTGGTGAATGTTAATTTTTAAAAATATTTTCCATGTTTTTCCCCACTTGCCCTCTGATTCAGAGGCAGTAACCACATTAGACCCAAGTTTCAACGTCCCTGGTGTAAACCTTTGTCTCTTCCTGAAGGTCATGATTTATCCTTCTAAGAATCCGAAATAAAACCTTATCATCGGGGCTTCCCTGGTGGTGCAGTGGTTAAGAATCCGCCTGCCAGTGCAGGGGACACGAGTTTGATGCCTGGTCCGCGAAGATCCCACATGTCGTGAAGCAACAAAGCCCGTGCGCCACAACTACTGAGCCTGCGCTCTAGAGCCCGCGAGCCACAACTACTGAAGCCCATGCACCACAACTACTGAAGCCCGTGCGCCTAGAGCCCGTGCTCTGCAACAAGAGAAGCCACCGCAATGAGAAGCCCGCGCACTGCAACGAGGAGTAGCCCCCTGTCGCCGCAACTAGAGAAAGCCCGCACGCAGCAACGAAGACCCAATGCAGCCAAAGATAAAAAAATAAACAAGTAAATTTATTTAAAAAAACAAAAACAAAATTATCATCTTCTTGAATCACTTTCTCCATTTACGCTCGCAGGTTATCTATTTGACCATCTCTGTCTTACTTCCACCTCGCTATTTGCTATGCTATTTGGAATTTTTCATCTTAGATTTTGAGTCCTGGATGTCAGAGGTCTCGTCTTTTCGTTTTGTATTTTTCACACTCTGTAATGATCACGCTCAGACTGAGAAACAAACGTCGTAACCGTCTCCTTCCTCCCCCAGAAGAACTGAGGCCCAGGCAAATCCCTTTTCTGTAAATAGACACATCGACGTTAGTACTGAGCCTGCAGACTGAGTCAATACTTCAGTAGACAGAGTGTATCACGGCAGAGACAGGATGAAAGCCAGCCTGCGGGTCTAGCCTGCTGGTGTTATTTCCAGAAATTGTTGTTTGCAGAAAAAGTAAGCTTTACAGGAATATCAAAACAAACGTAAGGTAGATAGCTAGTGGGAAGCAGCCGCGTGGCACAGGGATATCGGCTCGGTGCTTTGTGACTGCCTGGAGGGGTGGGATAGGGAGGGTGGGAGGGAGGGAGACACAAGAGGGAAGAGATATGGGGACATATGTATATATATAACTGATTCAGTTTGTTATAAAGCAGAAACTAACACACCATTGTAAAGCAATTATACCCCAATAAAGATGTTAAAAAAAAAAAAGAAAGAGCATACACCAGTACAGTCAGAGAACAGAAAAAATTTAAAAAAGAAGATTTTCAAATAACAATTCCATAAGATGAGATACAAATTTGCAAACTGTAATTGAAGGTACTAAAATCAAGCATCAAAATAGTGCTTTATTAAAGTGTTATAATTCTTTCCATGTCTTCAGAAAGCCCATTATGTCTGTATTTGAGCTGTTCCTTGTGCAACACTCCAAGAGGATCACAGTGTTGTTCTGCATCTATAATCAGAAATTAAAATTATTAGACAGAAAATCAGTTTCCAGGAACCATGAGAGCTGTTCCAAAGCACAAGAGAGAGCTATGAGGATTCCCTAAATTAAACTGTCTTTTAAAATAAGGCCAAGAGGGCTTCCCTGGTGGCGCAGTGATTGGGAGTCTGCCTGCCAACGCAGGGGACACGTGCTTGAGCCCTGGTCAGGGAAGATCCCACATGCCACGGAGCAGCTAAGCCCATGAGCCACAACTACTGAGCCTGCGCTCTAGAGCCCGCGAGCCACAACTACTGAAGCCACACGCCTAGGGCCCGTGCTCTGCAACAAGAGAAGCCACAGCAATGAGAAGCCCGCGCACTGCAACGAAGAGTAGCCCCCGCCCGCCACAACTAGAGAAAGCCCGCGTGCAGCAACAGACCCAACGCAGCCAAAAATAAATAAATAGAATATTTTTTAATTATTATTATTTTTTTAACATCTTTATTGGAGTATAGTTGCTTTACAATGGTGTGTTAGTTTCTGCTTTATAACAAAATGAATCAGTTATATATATACATATGTTCCCATATCTCTTCCCTCTTGTGTCTCCCTCCCTCCCACCCTCCCTATCCCACCCCTCCAGGCGGTCACAAAGCACCGAGCTGATCTCCCTGTGCTATGCAGCTGCTTCCCACTAGCTATCTACCTTACATTTGGTAGTGTATATATGTCCATGCCACTCTCTCGCTTTGTCACAGCTTACCTTTCCCCCTCCCCATATCCTCAAGTCCATTCTCTAGTAGGTCTGTGTCTTTACTCCTGTCTTACCCCTAGGTTCTTCATGACATTTTTTTTCTTAAATTCCATATCTATGTGTTAGCATGCGGTATTTGTCTCTCTCTTTCTGACTTACTTCACTCTGTAGGACAGACTCTAGGTCCATCCACCTCATAAAATCAGGTCAAGCATATTTGGGGGGAGAGAAGAGTTGAAGGTAAAGGCTTAGTATAGAAAACCCATAAATAGAACTCATTAATAAGACGTGAATACAATACTTGGAGAGTTTTTACTTTGCTATACTACAAACCTGGCGACCAAGTAGTTATCCACTGACGGAAGACTGGGGAAAATGTCTCTCTGCAAGATGAACACGTCACCGCACGTGATCCCGCCCCGGAAACAGGGCGTTCCCCGCAGGGTCTTCAGTGCTCTCCACCTTGTTTCAGCGGGACCGGAGGGGCAGGGCTGACGTGCTGGGGCCCTGACCACACCTGTTAATGCCAGGGGAGAGAGCGCCCCTCTGGCGTCAGTGGAAACGTTATCTCTGGCCACGAGAGACACCAGCTCCGCGTTAATAAAATTAGAGTGATGACACCAGCTCTGTCTGCAGCAGCTCCCACCACCGGTGCAAATGCACATGTCCTGGGACAGAAGCCACAAATACCCTCTTCAATTTAACCACTTCCTTCCAGGCCTTTCGATCACGTCCCCACTGTGAAATGTCTTAACAGCTGCTGTCGTCTTCCCCATGAGACCCTGGCACAAGCCCCCTATAGAGGAAATAATCCCTACTTCCCAATCCCATACATTCCCCGAGACCTCAAGAGGAAGGGAGATTCTATTGACGTCATTGGGAATTTGGGATACAAGTGTCAAATTCAGACTCTGTTTCAGTATTACCGCAGCTGATTCAGATTGCACTTTCCAAGACACAGAAAGCTGGAAGAGTTTGACTTTTTAAGTCGCCTTCCTTGCTTGGTGGATTTTAACTCTTGGTCATGAGTAAGGGGAGCATAAAACCCAACTGCCTTCCCCTCCCTCAGGAGTCTGGGCCCAGGGCAGGGAAAAATGCCAAGTGTTGGGGCTGAAGGACCATCCTTCTTGCTCCCTGCAGACCCGCACCCTCAACATCTCATCCCCACTCAACTGCTCTCTGGCCTGATCCTTTCAGAAGTGTTTGCATGTTCCCAGGGGACCTTGGACCTAGAACATGATGGGATGGCCCGAGCCTCTTCTGTCACCACACTACTGCCCGCCCCTGACATGGGCCTGGTCTGGACATCGGGGCCCCCAAAGCCCCTCGGAAAGGAGGACGCTGCTTCTTCACAGAGGGACCAATTCCTGAACCATCAGGGTGCAACCAGACACATTAAGGCCAGCAAGAAAGAGCCAGGATTGCACCTATAAACGGACAGGAAAAGCTCATGGATTTCTCACAGTATGCAGTCCTTGAGGATGTATGACTTCCAGAGAGTTCTGGACAGTGAAAACAATCCAGGCTGCCCACAAAGACAGATGTCGCCGAGGCCTCAGGTGAGGCATTGACAGCGGAGAAGAGAGGAACTCAGCCACAGCTGCTCCGGTCACTTACTGCTCTGGAGGGACCGGTGGGAGAGGGCGGCCCACTTGGATTCAAGGGCAGGAAACTTCAACTGTTATGGAAACCTTAAACTTTCACAGTAGTTTGACCACGGCAATCTGAGGAAACTGCTGTTCCTTCCATCTCTCCTTTATTTAGTAAATGTTCACTGCGAGCCTGCTGTGCCCTGGAACCCATGTAGGCAGGGGTAACACCGCGACTTACAAATTAGCCTTTGCCAACATGGGTTTCCCATCTAACGCCGTGCTCCCCAGCCACCCAGGTGCCCGACCAGACATCTGCATGGCTGGCCGGCCGGCCTCCTGTCTCCCCCCATCCCCACACCTCATCAAGTCTCTCCCGTGAGCATCCCTCCCTCCGCCCTCACTGCCGTGCCCGGATGTGCCCCCCATGCATTCCTCTCCTGTTAACCGTTTCCTGGACGTCATCCCTTTCCTCTCCAAGCCTTTCCCCAGAGTGGAACCAGAGTCAAAACTCTCTAGAGCAAATCCCATTGTGGGACCTTAAAGTCCTTCAAAGGATCCTCCACCACCTTGCAGAAGAAGTTCAAGTTGTTTAATGGGGCTGGGCTTTCCCGCTCCCCAGACTGGACACGCCCAGCACCCCCCATCCCGCAGGCTCTCCTTCCAGGGCTCTGCTCAGGCTGCTTCCGGTGCCCTGAACCCTTGTGTCACCCACACCCTCCTTCACACGACTCAGTCTTACGTGGAGCCTCCTCTGGCCGCCACATCTGGGTGCCCCCTCCCGGGCTCCCCTCCCCCCCTGCCGTGGCACCTACGCATCGCTCTGAACAAGCCTGCCGGCTTGTCTAGATCCCCCCAGCCCCCCAGCACATCATCAGGGCCTGCACACGGCAAGTAATCAACGAGCGTCCCAATGGATGGATGAGAACACAGGTGAGTGGCCCCTCCTTCCTTGTGCTTCTAGATTTATCATCTGTGATAAAGCAAACTGATACCTTTCACGCAGGTCATAGAATCATAGATGTGGGATTTTCCTGGATACTCCCAACTTCAAGGTCTCTACTCCTCTAACCTAACCTTCAAAGTGTCATGGCTGCAACTAGCTAGGAAATGCCTCAAATCAGTGGGCGACAGTCCCTTAAAAAATAAGTATATGTTAGAAAAATATATTTCAAGACCATGTGTTCCCGTTGGGTTCTGGGAAGATATGGTGGCCACACGTACAGAGGGAAGTCCCCACCTCGCTCTAGAGAAAGCTGGCCTGGAAGGAAAACATCTGGATGCAGAGAAGATGAAAACTGATTCCAGGTCACCCGGGGAGCTCCTGGCAAAGGTGGAGGTTGACTCCATAACCCATACAGCTCAACCTGAATTCTGCTTAGCGATGTTTCTTCCATATTCTCTCCGGCCCCAGTCTGCTCCAGCTCAGCACTACTAACCAAGGTGGGCTGTTTCATGGGACAAGAACCATTCTACCAAGGAAGCCCCTCTAGGTGGGTGTGGGGAACTTAAAGTTCAGAGGACCCTATTTCCACTAGTCTTGAATTGGCACCCAGCCTGACTCAGCCACCCTCTACTGAAAGGCAGACAAAGAACGAGACAAACGGAGACAAGTCCTCAGCTTGTGGGGGTTTTTTTGTTGTTTTTTTTTTGCGGTACGCGGGCCTCTCACTGTTGTGGCCTCTCCCGTTGCGGAGCACAGGCTCCGGATGCGCAGGCTCAGCGGCCATGGCTCACGGGCCCAGTCGCTCCGCGGCACGTGGGATCCTCCCGGACCGGGGCACGAACCCGTGTCCCCTGCATCGGCAGGCGGACTCTCAACCACTGCGCCACAAGGGAAGCCCCCTCCGCTTGTTTTGATGCAGACCCAGGGGCCACCAGCCCGGCAAACCAACAGGGGAGACAAGCTCTTTGTAAAGGGCACTTTCAATCAACCCTGCCCTTTCACCCACTCAGAAAGACACATCCCCCAACAGGCAGAGGCCCCGCGGCCACGACGCCTGCTCGTGGCTGATTTCCTGCCTCTCGCACACACCCGCTGCCTTTACCCCCTGAACCAAAAAGCACTTATCTTTGTCACTCACAATCTGGCCTAAAGTGTATTCATTGCTAAAAAGAAGAACAGCTTGAAGCAGAAGAATAAGGACGAAAAATGGTTATTTTGGGAGAAAAAGCTTTGGGCTGCCTCTTAAAGGGAACAAAAGCCTCCTATTACAGCCCGAGCAAGCGTTTATTAATAATCCTGCTGCAGCCTTTTTCCCAGATTCGATTTATAACCCGAGAGACACAAACACCTGCGCCGGTGAGGCAAAGCCTGGGAGAAAACGCTGCTTCTATGACAGCATCACGCCAGTAATCTGCAGATCCCAGTTTTAACGCTTTCAGTAAAAAGAACAAGGATCCCTTTGGTTTGTATAATACTGAACCATTTTAAAGGGCTTCCGCATACTTTTCATTTTATCCTCATGACTCTGCTAATGCTGGAAGGGCAAAGAACATATTCAAGTTTTACGGAAAGAACAGGCGTCTCAGAGCAGGTAGGGACCCGTCTCATTTCCCAGCTGGGCGGCACTAAGTGCCTGATCGATTCATCTTCGTATAAACCCAGTGTGGCCGTTGTTCAGTGAATTGAATAAAAGTCAACAATTAATGACAGCTGAGGACGTGATCATAACAAAGAGATGCTAAATAATAAAAGACCCATCGTGGAGCCGGGCAGTAACAGAACCCACGTGCACTCAGACTGTCACCTCTTAACCTTACCCACACTTTCAGTAAAACGTATCACGTTGTATGGGACCTAAATTTATACAGATCTCCCTCCTCTCCTCACTCTACCCGGTGGCGGCCACTGTCCAGCCCCCAGCGCCACACCCCAGACTCCACGGCGAATCCACGGCGCCAGCCGGCCAGTGTTTCTGTTCCCCAGATGGGGGCCTGAGCCTGACTACACCTCACGTTGTGTGGACTCAGCACTAAAAAAGTGGAACCAGGGACATGCTGGCTACTCCTCCGTGCAACGGAATCTGATAGCTTTATTTTTAAATCCGTGTACTTATATATTGTACATTATGATAGATGGTTGCTTGCTGGCGTTTTGCAAAGCACATTCTCAACCACGAACAGGTATTGAGGAAAAGGTCCCTGCTGCCCACTGTGATCCTCCCTGAGCTCTGCATCCCCTAACACAGGCTGCTCCAGGGTGCCCACCATGGCCAAGACACCTTCTGCACGGCATCCTGCAAGGACAACAACGTAAACATCGATACAAGTAGGTTTCTTTTCTTTCCCAAAGAGCAGAACTAACCCAAAGGGCTTCAACTTAAATTATCTTTCACACTTGTTTAATGCCTACGATGTTCAACGCACTGAAAGAGAGGTAAGGTGAGCCTCCTGCCTTCAAGGACCCACAAGGAGAGTTAAGTAATTTAAATCCTTCTAGGATAGCGTTTTGTTAACTGACCTTCCTGCCATGTCCTTCACTAGACTAAGAACTTCTAGGGGTCGGGGATTATGATGTTGTTTGTTTAACCCGATCACAGCTCAGCGCCTGGCACTTTGGAGGTCTTCAACAAATGTTGCTGAATGATGAATAAACAGAATAACTAAATAGTTTCTTTAATTGAAGTATAGTTGATTTACAATGTTGTGTTAATTTCTGCTGTACAGAAAAGTGATTCAGTTACACATATATATACGTTCATGTTGATATATATATTCTTTTCGTTTTGGGTTTATCATAGGATATTGAATGTAGTTCTCTGCTATACAGTAGGACCTTGTTGTTTATCCAACCTATATATAAAAGTTTACATCTGCTCACCTCAACCTTCCACTCCATCCCTCTCCCAACCCCCTCCCCCCTGGCAACCACCAGTCTGTTCTCTATGTCCATGATTCTGTTTCTGTTTCATAGGTAGCTTCATTTGTGTCATATTTTAGATTCCACATATAAGTGATATCATATGATATTTGTCTTTCTCTTTCTGACTTACTTCACTTAGTGTGATAATCTCTAGGTCCAGCCATGTTGCTGCAAATGGCATGATTTCGTTCTTTTCTATGGCTGAGTAGTATTCCATTGTATACATGTACCACATCTTTATCCATTCATCTGTCGATGGACAGTTAGGTTGTTCCCATGTCCTGCCTATTGTAAACAGCGCTGCTATGAGCTTAGGGGTGCATGTGTCTTTTTGAATTATAGTTTTGTCTGGATTTATATCCAGGAGTGGGATTGCTGGATCATATGGTAATTCTATTTTTAGTTTTCTGAGGAACCTCCATAGTGTTTTCCACAATGGCTGCACCAATTTACATTCCCACCAACAGTGAGGAGGGTCCCCTTTTCTCCACACCCTCTCCAGCATTTGTTATTTGTAGACTTTTAAATGATGGCCATTCTGACTGGTGTGAGGTGATACCTCCTTGTGGTTTTGATTGCATTTCTCTAATAATTAGCGATGGTGAATATATTTTCCTGTGCTTTAGAATATGTAAATAATTGATGGAAGAATGGATCGATGGACAAATGGATGGATGGGCAAAGAATAGACAGAATGATAGGAGTTCAGGGTAGGGGACAATTACTGCTGGTTGGAGTACAAGAGGGAGAAAATGCTTGAGCTGAATTTATCAATAATAAAAATGCAGACTAATCCTCCCATTCAAGAGTCTTCCTCTCTGTTACTCGTTCTGCCCAGAGGCAGGATGTACCTCAGAAACTCACTCTATTCTATCTCATGCCGCTTTACCTCCAAATTGCCCTGTCCCCTCCCACCACCACCTCCATCTAGATCTATACAGCCTTTGAGACATAACTGAGGATAACCAGGTAAACGGATAAACAGATTGTGGTACATCCATGCAAGAAAATACCTGTCAGTGATACACAGGGATGAAACCACAGACAGGAGTGAACCACAAAGGCAGTACGTGAAGGAAGCCAGACACAAAAGCCTGCCCACAGGCTTCCCTGGTGGCGCAGTGGTTAAGAATCCGCCTGCCAATGCAGGGAACACAGGTTCGATCCCTGGTCCGGGAAGATCCCACGTGCCGTGGAGCAACTAAGCCCGTGCGCCACAGCTACTGAGCCTGCGCTCTAGAGCCCGTGAGCCACAACTACTGAAGCCCGCGTGTACAGAGCCTGTGCTCCGCAACAAGAGAAGCCACCGCAATGAGAAGCCCGCGCACCGCAACGAAGAGTAGCCCCCGCTCACCACAACCAGAGAAAACCCGTGCGCAGCAACGAAGACCCAGCGCAGCCAAAAATAAATAAATTTAATGAAAAGAAAGAAAGAAAGAAAGAAGGAGGGACTCCCCAGGCAGTCCAGTGGTTAAGACTCTGCGCTTCCACTGTAGGGGGCATGGGTTCGATCCCTGGTAGGGGAACTAAGATACTGCAAGTCACGCTGTGCGGCGGGGTGAGGGGAAGGGGGGGAGGAAGGAAGGAAAGAAGGAAGGAAGTGAGCTATAAGCCATGAAAAGAACCTTAAATGCATATCACTAAGCAAAAGAAGCCAATCTAAAAAGGCTACATTCTGTATTATTCCAACAAAAGAATATTCTGGAAAAGGCAAAACTATGGAGACAGTAAAAAAGATCAGTGGTTGGCAGGGGCTGGGGGTGGCGGAGGGGAATGAGTTAGCGGACCACAGTGGGCAGGGATGCACATCACTACATATTTGTCACCATGTGACCCTACAGCACTAACTTCAGAGTTAACACACACGTCATCACATCCCAGATGCCACCTTCCTGGCCTCAGTATAACACTGCTGGCATTATCCTGGTGTGTCCTGTCAACACACCATCCTGCATAGAAGAGCCTGGATGAGGGACTTGGAAGCACAGAATACCACTCCCACCCTGAGCATCTCGCCGTACTCCACAGACACACCCATAAAGCCCAGATCTCTACTGAAATCACAGACTGCAGACCACACAGCTCTTCATTATACAGACTTAGCGACTAAGAGTCAAATCCTATCCCTAAAGCAAAATACCCACACACCACTGATGCAACTTATCAGACCACCAATAACAACACAAGCATCATCTGGGTTACCAGCACTGTACATATGATCGCTGCCCAAAGTTTCATCAGTGTAGTTTAGAAGAAATTCCTAAAAACTCAAAGTCATGAACAACCTACAAAGTCTCACTTCATCCCCCAGTAAGAAAACTTACCCTGTTTTCTCAACAAGACTCAGTACCACTAACAGCCTGATGGTGTTTGAACATTACCTACTTGGATTTTTTTTCTTTCCTATCTACTTCTTCCATTTTTTTCTGGGACCCTCATTGAAGAAAGTAATACGTGACGGAGAAAATAGACACTAAGAGGGAAACATTTTAAAAATGTGTTGCTTAAAAAAAAAAAAAACCCAACTCAACGCCAATTAGTGACTGGCCTCTGGGAAGATGATGCCACTGGTTGTGAAGAGAGCCAGCTGCTCTCCCCGGACAGAGCAGCACGTGGTCAGAAGTTCGTTCCACCATAAATCGCAAGTCTATAACGTCTGAAGATCCTCCCTGCAAAGATCAACGGATAATATCTGACGACGAAGACTCTCAAGCAGCTAGGTTTTATGAGACATTAGGTTCAAAGAAATACAGTAGGACTTTGCAGTATTATGACCCAGTTCGTTTTCCAAATTAATTCTAGGTGGATCTTAGATTGTGCCCAGGGGAGATTTTCACTCAGTGTAAGAGGAAGACAAAACAACCCTGACAAGAACACAGCCAGAGCCCGGAGACACAGGCCGTGGTCTCCATCAGCATCCCTGGAGCCCCGGCGGGTCCTGGCTTCACCCGTCCCAGCCTTGCTTCCCCCGCCTGGAAATGCGGGTGATGGACTGCTGGATGATTTTATTCCTGAAAGTCTGTAATTCCATGGACAGTCGATCGAAACTGTTTGGACAAGATGATCTCTCATCGTGCTGTCCAACAGAAATAGAATGCAACGTTTAAACATATGCAATCTGAAATTTTCCGGTAGCCACACTAAAAAGAAGAAACACGGAAAATCATTTTAATGATATATTTTTTATTAAACCTGACATAGCCAAAATATTATTTCAATATATAACACGTATAAAATATTATTAATGAACGTTTTACATTCCGTTTTTGTAATAAGTCTTCAAAATCCAGCGTGTACTTTCTGCTTATAAGAAGCTTGCTTCTGGGCTTCCCTGGTGGCGCAGTGGTTGGGAGTCCGCCTGCCGATGCGGGGGACGCGGGTTCATGCCCCGGTCCGGGAAGATCCCACATGCCGCGGAGCGGCTGGGCCCGTGAGCCGTGGCCGCTGAGCCTGCGCGTCCGGAGCCTGTGCTCCGCAACGGGAGAGGCCACAGCAGTGAGAGCCCCGCGTACCGCAAAAAAAAAAAAAAAAAAAAGAAGCTTTGCTTCTGACTCACATTCACTGTGCCCAGCAGCCCTGTGCGCCTGGCGGCTCCACACTGGATGGCACAGACCTAGAGGGATGCCTTCAGCTTTGATAACGTCTGACTCTGTGCAGATATCCTGAGCCCCCTGAAGGACAAATATCGGACCAGCGAGATGGAAATACAGCTTTCTACTTGCCCACTACCAGAAAGCTCCTCCCTCGCCGCTCACCTGCCTGGTGTCCAGCTCTCCAGCTCATGTTTCCATAGTCACCCTCCCTTTTCATCTCTGATGCTGCCCTGGTTCAGGCCATCGTTATTTCCCACCTGGGATATTGCAGCAGCCCCCAACTGTGCGCTTTGTTCGCAGTCTTCACTTATGCCCTGTGTTTCCGTCCAGCCCGATTCATTTTCACGGGAGGCCCCTTCTCAGTCACCTACCCACGGTGGTGTTCCCCCCCCCCCGAAAAAAGTGCCTGAACCCTAACTCAGAAGCAGAGCCGAGTAACGCATTCCCAAGCATCAGGAAGGGTCCACGTGCACACGAGCGCAGAATGGACCCAGAGCATCTATTTGTTACCTGAACCAGTAAAAATGAACAGTTCAGGTACTTTGGGGAAGGAACAGGCAGGGCAGGGGACACAACAGAAACCGCATGATCGTACACTTCTAGCGACTTGGTCAGGCTACACTCCACTGCTGAGTGAGTCCCCTGAGATTCCACAGGACAGAAGATCACGCAGCTTGTTTGCTAGATATATAGCAACTACATCTTTGGGGGTTTAAAGATGGACAACCTAAATGTCCATCAACAGATGAATGGATAAAGAAGATGTGGTGTATATATATATATACTCAGCCATAATAAAGAATGAAATACTGCCATTTGCAGCAACATGGATGGACCTAGAGATTATCATACTAAGTAAGTCAGAAAGAGAAATATCATATGATACCGCTTATATGTGGAATCTAAAATATGACACAAATGAACCTATCTGTGAAACAGAGACAGACTCACAGACATAAGGAACAGACCTGTGGTTGCCAAGGGGGACAGGGGTGGGGGAAGGAAGGATTGGGAGGTTGGGATTAGCAGATGCAAACTAGTATATAGAGAGAGAATGGATAAACAACAAGGTCCTACTGTAGAGCACAGGGAACTATATTCAATATCTTGTGGTAAACCATAATGGAAAAGAATATGAAAAAGAATATATGCATGTATAACTGAATCACTTTGCTGTACAGCAAACTTAACACAACATTGTAAATCAACTATACTTCAATAAAAAAGATTTTTTTAATTCTGTAGCTCTAAAACCAAAGTTATGTTTCCTCAGTGCATTTAGAATACAGAAAATAAAAAGAAAATGGGAAAGAGTCTTAAACAAGGATAATCTTGATGAGGCTAAAAATAGTTGATAAGAGGCCTGATCCTGCAGCGCCCTGACCTGAATAAATCAATCACCCAGCAGTGAGCTCTTTCCCCCTTTGAATATGAATGAACATCTCCCTGGTAGGAAGGTGTCATCTAAGCTGGGGGAAAAGCAAGCGTCTTTGTACTTAGGGTCTGGAATGCGATTTCAAATGTCAGAACAGAGAAGTGCTGACTCCTCATGCTGTTCGCTTACCCTAGTTCCCCATATGATCAGTCTCGGTGACGTGCTTAAAATACTGCAGTAAAAAAAAATTTTAAAATACTGCAGTAATCCTGGCATCCTCAGTGCCATTGACGGCTAACACAGAGACGGAAAAGGGAAAAGGGGCTCCCAAACGCTCCATCAAACTGTGGGAAATGTGCCATTCGCTTATTATTTGGCGTGAGATTACAAGAGACTGGAAAACGTCCTTGCAAATGTAAAACCTCGAGATCAAAGTTAATCAGGATTAGATTGCTTTTTAGGGTGAAATTTGATGATACATCAGATTTCGATTCTTACAGAGAGGCAGCGAGCAAGGTAAGAGATGAACTGTGAGAGCAAGAGACCTGCACACGGAAACAACACACACACACACACACACACACACATGTGCACGCACACTTCTGACACAGTGAGCCTCCACGACCACTGCTGATGAATGAACGGCACGTGCACTCTGGGGAACACAGCTAGCGGGCAGACCCAGGCAGCTGTGCCCGTGGGACTGTGTCCCTCTGCGCTGTCAGGGTATCTGCAGGTGCAACCAGCCATCCTCACTTCCAGGCGAGGGCTCTCTCCAAGGTCCTGCTTCTGCGTTTGCCCCTTGATAATGGGGAGAAACTCCCAGGGCACGGATATGAGATCACTCTTATTTTTAGCCTTCCTTAATGGGTGTTAACATTTGCTCTAAGCACTTTTAACACCTAAATGGATGTAAATAATACCTTGTATGCAGTGTGGTATTGACCAGAGGTTATATTTAGTCAATGTCAAGATTCAGGGAGGAAAGGAACAGACCCATCTTTAAAGGTGCTCTGTACAGACCCTCCCATAAATGTTTGAAAACTTTTTAGAGCATAATTCTAACTTAACTTGAACTTTAACTTAATCTTAATTATTTAGAGAATCATTTTAATTTGTCTAGCCGGCACCTCGGTCAGATGAGGGTTTAAGATAAAACATTCACTGTAAAAATAAAATCAATGAATGATGAGATAACGGAAGCCGTCAACTGAGGTGTTTATTGACCCCTGCAGGATAAAAAACGACCTTGGAGGCAGGACTACTTCTCACGGAAGGTGACAACCTTCAGAGACATCAGAGGACGGAGACTCTAGCCATAATCAGAGCGCTAGCTGGGTAATCACATACACCCAATAATGACACAAAAAGAACACAAATTCTCCAGTGATGACTATGCAGTCATCTCCTAGTTAAGGCCTCCTTCATACGATGGAGACGGGAAAACAGTGACAACTGAAGTTTTTGCCAATTCTGCTGTTTGCAGGGTGAGTGTCTAGGTGGTGGAGTTGACCTTAGCTGATGACGGGCGGCATGAGAAAGGTCAGATATGTTGTCGATACGAGCTCGACCGTATCATAAAGCCCCCTCAATGGGTCGAGTAATGCACGCGCGCACGTTTATGCACGTTACTCGCTAATCACAACCATCCCGTGAACTACAAAATTTATTTTCATCCTTATCGGTGACAGAAGCAGAGGAAGCTTTTTAATGTCATACAGGTAGCAAATGACGGTGTCAGAATTTAAATCCACTTCTCTCTAACCTGAGAGCCCGATGTTTTAAATCCCATATACACGAGCTCTAAGAATCTTCCAAACACAATCTAGACCCTTAGATCAAGTCCGAAAATAATCCATGACAAAGCTCGGTCAAATCTGTATTTACTGAGTACCCACAGGATAGATAGTACAAAAAAATGGAAGAAATTAGACCCAGTTCTTTATTTCCACTTGAGGAAGAGAAAGAATATAGAATGAATGAATTTGTTCTGTGAATGCAGGTCTGATATTGAACTAGGGAGGTTGGAAACAGTGGAAAGCACCCTGGATCCGGAAATTACCTGGTCCTGCCAGAAGCTGACCCGCAAACAGCACACAACTGGATTGTTCTTCTCTTCTGTGAAATGAGGGGATAAACTCTGAGATCCCTTCCAGCCCTTACATTTGAGCTCTTCGCCCTTTCAGCCGCCCCAATTCTCCTCATTCTTCCCTTGAAACTTGGGTCAGATTGTTAGGGGAAAACTAGGTCCATGTAGGAACGCTTTTTAAAACAAAACAAAATTACAACTTAAAACCACCTTTGAAGACCAGTAGGAATGCTCGTTAGGGGAAAACTAGGCCCACGTAGGAATGCCTTTTAAAACAAAACAAAATTAAAAATTAAAACCACCTTTGAAGACAGGAGAGGGCAGAAGAGATGGACGGGCAGAGTGACATCCATCCAACACAGAGGCTCAGCGGTGTTCTAGAATATGTGCTCTACAACTTAATGGCCCTGAGGGAACATCCTACCAATGAAATTACAATGATATAACTCATATGTCTTCAATTGGAGTACACTACAAGACCTGAAACGTAACAGTTAACTAGTTTATTTGATGAGAAATGACTGTGCTTTACTTTTGTATATTAAACTTTCTATTTTGAGACCATTTCAGATGCACATGCAGTTGTAAGAAATGACACTGAACTTTCTGTGTACCCTTTACCCAGTTTCCCACGACAGCACCACCTTGCAAAACTACAGGACAACATCACAGTCAGGATACCGATATGCAGGAAGTCAAGACACAGAACATCCCCATGAGCACAAGGGTCCTCGCGTTGCCCTCACATCCTTCCCACCCCTGCATCCTCCTTCACCCCTGGCAAGCACTAATCTGCCCTCCGTTTCTATGCTGTTGTCATTTCATGAACGTTACATAAATGCGATCAGACAGTATATAACCTTTTGTGGTTGGACTTTTTCTCTCAGCACAATTCTCTGGAGCTCCACCCAAGCTGCTGTAGCTGGTTCCTGTTTATTGCCGACAGTGTTCCGTGCTGTGGACGCACCAGTTTTTGTTCAATCATCCAGCCCCTGAAGGACATCTAGTTTCTTGTGATTAGGAGTAGAGCTGCTGTGAATGTTGAAGTACAAGTTTTTGTGTGAAGGTAAGTTTCTGTTTCCCTGGAATAAATGCCCAAGAGTACAAGTGCTGTGTCAAATGGTCGCTGCAGGTTCAGCGTTGGAAGACACTGCCAACCTTCTCTCCCGAGTGGCTGGACCACTTCACCTGCCCAGCAATAACGGATGAGGGATCCAGTTTCTCTGCACCCTGGCCAGGATTTGGTGATGTCAGCAGTTTTCGTTACAGCCATTCTGACAGGTGTGCCATGATTCACTTTTTTTTTTTTTTTCGGTACGCGGGCCTCTCACCGTTGTGGCCTCTCCCGTTGTGGAGCACAGGCTCCGGACGCGCAGGCTCAGCGGCCACGGCCCACGGGCCCAGCCGCTCCGCGGCACGCGGGATCCTCCCAGACCGGGGCACGAACCCGTGTCCCCTGCATCGGCAGGCGGACTCTCAACCACTGCGCCACCAGGGAAGCCCCCATGATTCACTTTTAATGAACACAAGGATCCAGAGACAAAAGGAAGACACCATCTACAGCCACCAGGAATCTTTAGCATCTTCCTGGTCCCTTATGATTATCTTCAAGGTACACAGTAAATCAGCCTCTGCCCTTAATGAACTGAGTAATGGGTAGGAATACAAGAGTACCTCCCTAGTGTAATACAACAACCAACTTCTCAGAGCAAATATCATACTCTAGAAGCATGAAATTCTGCAAGCATTCCCTTTAACGTTCTAAGAGCAAAGCAGAAAGGGCACTTCTGGTAAACTTTTGTCAGTACTAGCAAATATAATCAGATAAGAAAAATAAGGGTTATAACAATTATAAAGGAAGAAATGAAATTATTATTTGCAGATAATAAGAATATCTACACTTGAAAAATTTAGAGAATCCGTAACTAGCAAAATTCATAAGACTGTTCACTAGGTTGTTGGGTACACAGTCAATATAAAACCCCAAAACCTTTGCTAGGCACCGGCAACACCAATTGAAAATGTAATTTTGGGGACTTCCCTGGTGGCGTAGTGGTTAAGAATCCGCCTGCCAATGGAGGGGACACAGGTTCGATTCCTGGTCCCGGAAGATCCCACATGCCGCAGAGCAACTAGGCCCGCGAGCCACAACTACTGAGCCTGAGCGTCTGGAGCCTGTGCTCCGCACCAAGAGAGGCCGCGACAGTGAGAGGCCTGCGCACCGCGATGAAGAGTGGCCCCCACTCGCCGCAACTAGAGAAAGCCCTCGCACAGAAACGAAGACCCAACACAGCCCAAAATAAAAATAAATAAATTAAAAGAAGGCTCAACATTTTTAAAATGTCTCTTCTCTCCAGATTAATCTACAAATTGAATGCAACTTTAACCAAAATCCTAACAGGAGGTTTTTGTTTTGTTTTCAGAAAAGGCTCTTTTAAAAATACCCGTGGAGGAGTACAGGGCTACTGTCCGGGCCTCGCCACTCTGTCGAGTGGAAAGAAGAGGCCTCAGAGCTCAGGACCCTCCCTCACAGCTCCTCCCTCACTTCCATCTGCCGTCTTTGTCGTCCAAACTGATCCCAGCAGGCCCTTTACCCAAGTTCAAATGCCTGCCCCCTGGGAGCCCACACTGTCCAGGTCGCCCGCTTCCTCACACAATGTGTAAATACCCCAAACAGACCACCGTCTCTTAAAACCTTCCTCCCTGTCTTCCTGAACTCACAGCCTATCCGTCAGCGAAGCCCCTCCCCCTCCCCCTCCCCCTCTGGACTTGCCCGCACTGCTCCGCCCTGATGCTGCTGCCACCCACCGTGGATCTCAGATCCCTGCCCTTCCTTCTCCCTGTAATGCCCTGCCTTTGACCTTCATGCCAGCAACTGTGCAACAGTAGCATTAGCCTTAAAACAGCCTTCTAGAACTCATATCCTCCCTCAGTGACCCTTCACTGTGCTCCCCGCCGCGCGCCCCCAGTTACAAAATTCACCCCAAAGAGTTTTCCGGTCATGCTGTTTCCAATACCTGTCCTCTTAGTCTCTCTTGAAGCTGCTCTTACAGATAGGCTTCCCTGTGATTACACACAATCAGCTCCCCTCAAGGTCACCCATGTCGTCCCCTCCCCACTGCTGAAGAAATGGGCGGTTCTCAAGCCTCACCTGTCCTGAGCGCTTGGTAATGCTGGGCCCAGCTGGACACCCCGGCTTCCTGGACACCGCCTCTCGGGTTCCCTCCGAGCTCACTGGCCATCCTTACAGCCCCCCTGCTGTTGCCCTCATCTCCCTGACCTTGAAATGCTGGAGTGCCCAGGGCTCTGCACAAGGACCCCTCTCTTTCTGGCCACGTGGATACACATCACGTAAGCGGCAGGGCCCAGTGGCAAATGAAAACGCAGGCCCCCTGTTCAAAAATCAGTAAGACCCCCAACATAGCAAGAGCAGAGCATGAAGACAAACTCGGGACTCTTCCAAGACCGGGGCCCGTGTGAGGCGTGGTTACACACCCGTCCCGAGAGCCCATCCTGCTGGGCCCGTGGGCCGTCGTGAACGTCCTTCTCTGGTCTGGACACCGGCCTGATTCACACGTTCAAAAACAAATTCCTGACCACCACCCCCGCCAAAAGGAGAACCTTCTCTTCCTGCAGCTCTCCCTATCTCAGTAAAGGGTACATCCTTCCAGTTTCTCGGACCAAAACCCCTCGAGCCATCTTTGCGTCTCCGCTCTCACTGAGACCCCACAGCCCAAGCGTGAGCAAATGCTGCGGGCTGTACCTCCTAACACAGGGCAGCTGTGCCCTCACGTACACCTTGGCACCGACGCGGGGACCATCTGGCACCTGGACGGCGCCCGCCCCCCAACCGGGCTCCCCGCAGCAGGTCTAGCCTGAGCGCGTCAGCCCTGGGAGCCTCTGACACTGGGATTCTCCGCAAATGTCTCTGAAGGCGCCCTTACGTTACTCAGGTTTACAAAACACTGGTCTAAACTGTCTGATAAGTTGTTTTCCTCTCACATTATTCAACTACAGGAATAGGAAAGTCACTTATTTTTATAGGCCTATTTTCTCCAAGAGAGCAAACAAAACCCACGATTCCAAGCGACCCCAGCTCCAAACCGCAAACCCTGTACCTTCCTTGTATCAGAGATGGACCTACAAACTTGCCAAGAGTCCTGAAACGGAATGAAATCTAATCCCTTTCCACCTCTCATTCCCTAAGGGTGTCGACAGCCCATCAAGTATCACAATCACGTGACATCCAGCTCAACAAGGCCGGGGTCCCTAAACATGCTACAAAACGAACGCAACACGGCGCCTAAGGATACGAGCGGACGGGATGCCGCCCTGGGGGCACCGGGCGTGTGGCTCGAAAAGACCGGCCTCCGAGGCCCAGCCCGGGCGTCCCCAGGGAGGGGGGAGGGTCACCGGCTGGAGCGTCGCTGCGCGAGGCCCCGGGGCCCCAGGGAGTCACAAAGCTGGGGTGCCCCGCCGCCCCACCCCCAGCTCTGCAGCAAAACGCGCGGCGAGGCGGCAGGGGCGAGAGGGTGGTGCGCAAACCGCCCCGAACCCACCGCGGTGGGGACGGGCACCAGCGGCGGAGGGACGATGGCGGGCGGGGGAGGGTGGCGGCCGCCCTCACGAGCACCTGCCCGGCGCCCGGGCTCTGACCGTGTCCCCACCCCCGTCCCAGGCCTCCCTGGTGTCGCGGCGCCCAGCCCCCGGCGGGGGCGGGGCGGGGGCGCGGGGGAGGGCGGGGGGCGGGGCGCTGGGTCCTGACCGCGCCCCCGCCCTCTCCCCCCGCCCCGCCCCCCCGCCCGGACCATCCCCTCCCCACCCCCCGCCCGGACCATCCTCCTCCCCACCCCACCCCGCCCCGCCCTCTCCCCACCCCCAGCCCGGACCGTCCCCCTCTCCGCGTCCCCGCTCTCACCTACGGACGTGCGGGTCCACGACCTCCGGGGCAGGGACATCTTAAGAGTCTGGCCGCGGCCGGGGCCGTTGGGCATCGTGCCTCCCGCGGGCGCTGCACGGGGCTGGGCGCGGGGCCGGCGGCCCGAGGGCCATGGGGAGCGCGCCGGGCCGGGAGCGGGCGGCCTCCTGCGCGGGGCTGCGTCGTCCGCGCAGCTGCAGCGCCCAGTGCGGCGGCGCCGGGGCTGCGGGCTCCGGGCGCGGGCGGGCGGAGGGGGGGCCCGGCCTCCGGGGAAGCCTCTGGAACGTCGCGCAGGCCGAGGCGCCTTCAGGTGCGGAGAAGGCACGCGGGAGGCGGGATCGGTGTTTTAGGGGCTCGCCTAGGAGCCGGGCGCCCCTCAGGGACCGTTTCTCTCTGTGCCCATCTGCTACCTGGTTGCCCCGCCTGCCACTTGTCAGGGGGCGCAGGTGGGAGTCGTTCGGGCTCCTACTTTCCTTTTTATCCCGCCGCAGTTTGTCCTTCCGTGTCCAGTACGGTGGGACCTCTGCGAACAGGTATTTCTAAGGTGCCTGACATGTGGCCTGGAACTCAGTAAGGTCCTGGGTCTCTGGACTCCTCACCCCAGCCCTGCAGCCTCCCGACACCTTTAGCTAGTGGCGTATTGAAGCTGTAAGAAATTCTGGGCATCACTTAGCGCGCGACACACACACACACCTTCTTGCATAGAAACAGAATCGTTGAGAGGTGAGGTGACTGGTCCAAGGTCACTTGATCTACTTTTGCTTGTTTTTACTTTAATGTTAATTTTGAAACTGTGCTTGGTCCTGCTGGGCACCATTCCATAAAGAAAATAAAAGGAAAAAAAGCTGCATCTTTTTAATATCTGATAAAATTCTGACCTCAGAGTGAACACACACGAAAAAACAATTTAAGGAAGAGCCGGCCCCTGCGTTTACCGATGTGACCGCGAAGCTTCACTGAACACAAGTTAAACACCAGGGGCTGACAAGGAGAGCAGGGTTCAGCAGAGAGGATTCTTGCCCGGGAAGGCAGAGCCATGAGGCCCCAAGCTCCCCTCCCGCTGGCCTCTGACTCGCATCTTCTTAGAAAAAATGCAGAAGGGATGGACAACTTGCTTTGAAAACTGTAGGCTGACAATTTCAGCTTCAAGTAGGATTCCTGCCTGACTATCTTGGGCCTAAAACAAAACAAAATGGGTTCCTGATAAGAAATGAGTCTTTAGCAGGAAGCTGAGGAAGAAGAAATGTTCTAAATTGTTGAGCTGAGCTTCAGGGCGGGAGAAAATGTTTCCTCAGTGGGTCGTCACAGATGCTGAGGGTGATCCTAAAAGTTCCTAGCAATGAGTTTCTCTTTATAAATTTATACATAAGACTTTAAGCCATTTCTTAAGCCCTTCTTTACCGTAAACTAAAACCCCATTTCCTTTTTAAAATGTTCATACATGTATACATCTGTATGTCTACCTTTTATATGTCTATAAACATTTTAAAAAAATTATTTATTTTATTTATTTATTTTTGGCTGCGTTGGGTCTTCGTTACTGTGCGCGGGCTTTCTCTAGTTGAGGCGAGTGGGGGCTACTCTTCGTTGCGGTGCGCGGGCTTTTCATTACGGTGGCTTCTCTTGTTGCGGAGCACGGGCTCTAGGCACGCAGGCTTCAGTAGCTGCGGCACACGGGCTCTAGAGCGCAGGCTCAGTAGTTGTGGCTCATGGGCTCTAAAGCGCAGGCTCAGTAGTTGCGGTGCACGGGCTTAGGGGTTCGAACCCGTGTCCCCTGCATTGGCAGGTGGATACTTAAACACTGCGCCACCCAGGAAGTCCCTCTATAGACATTTTTAAAGGAATGGCATATATATGGCACGTAAAAAGGTATAGATAAGCATATAGCTATCACGCATGTCCCTACTCTCCAGTTTAGGGAACAAAACAATATAGACACAGTGGAAGCCAACAGTCCCTAATCCCTTTCCTTTCCCTCTGTCCCCAGACCAATTTCCTTTCAGGCTTTCTTCATAAGGCCTCTCTCCTGTCCTTATTTACAAACTAACTAAAGAGCCACTCTGACAGGACTGGGCGAAGGGTCCGGGAAGGAAGACCATTTCGTGGAAATCCTTATTCTCCTTAGGGGGTCTCCTAAAGCCCTCTGCGAATGCATTCTGATGACTCTTGTCCAGGTTCTTCTCATTTTTACACACTGTTTTTAGAGAGAGTGGGCCACACTGGACATGGAACTATCAATATCTATTGATATCTATTAGTAGAACGAGCAATATCTATTTTCCAATGACAAAGGGGCAGTTGTCACAGACCCTGTCCCCCTCAATCATTCATTCACTCATTCACATTCACATCCAGCGTGTGACGCCGGCTGCAGCTGGGACCCCTACACGTGGCCTCTTCGGGTAGCCTAGGCTTCCTCACACCGTGGTGGCTGGATCCAGTGGTGCCGGGAAAGAGGAGGCGGGTGAAAGCTATGTCAGCCCTTCTAACCTGGCCTTGGAAATCATGCGGCATCTGTTCCACCACATCCTGTTTGTTAAGGCAGCCACAAAGGCTGGATCAGTCCAAGGGGACGGGAAAGAGACCCCATTTATTGATGGAAAAGCGGCAAGATTCTGGAGGAGCCTGAGGATTGGAAACACTGTTGCAGCCGTTCGGGGAAGTACAATCTACCAGAACGAGCAAGAAGCAATTTTAATTTTAATAAAATATTATTTATAGGGCTTCCCTGGTGGCGCAGTGGTTGGGAGTCCACCTGCCGATGCAGGGGATGCGGGTTCATGCCCCGGTCTGGGAAGATCCCACAGGCCGTGGCGTGGCTGGGCCCGTGAGCCATGGCCGCTGAGCCTGCACGTCCGGAGCCCGTGCTCTGCAAGGGGAGAGGCCACAACAGTGAGAGGCCCGCATACCGCAAAAAATATATATATTATTTATAATGGTACCAAAATCATAAAATACTTATGGAAAAATTAATGAAAGATATGCAAGACCTCCACACTGAAAACAAGGCATTTGGGCTCCCAAAGGACAAAACAGAAGGACTTACACTGCCTCATTTCAGGTCTTAGGCTAATGCTGACACTGTGATGGGGACATGTGAGTAGACAGAGCACCGAACAGCACAGAGCCCAGAAACAGACGCCTGCACATAGAGGGAAATGATTTTGACAGGCACTAAAGCAATTCAAGAGGGGAAAAGTCGTCTGCAATAAATGCTGCTGTGACAACTTGATGTCCATAGGGAAAAAAGAAGCCTTGACCCCTTAACCATACACAGCAATGAACTCAACCTGGATCACAGATGTCAGTGTAAAGAACTAAGCACATAGAGCTTCTAGAAGAAAATGGAGGAGAAAATACTTCTTATGCAGGACCGTAAAAAGCCCTGAGCATAAAAGGAAAAACTAATAAATTGAATGTCATCAAAAATAAACCTTCTGCTCATCAAGACGCCACCAAGAACATCAATAGCCCATCCATTGACTGGGAAAAGACGTTCACGAGGCATCCATCCGACAAGGACTTGTATCTAGAAGGTCTAAATAATTCCCACAGTGCAACACTAAAAGAACAACTTGTTCATCATCAGGAAAATGCACATCACAGCGGACATCGTGTGATGTTGCTTATGTGTGGAATCTAAGACAATGGTACAAATGAACTTATTTACAAAACAGAAATAGAGTCACAGATGTAGAAAACAACCCTATGGTTTGCCAGGGGGGGACGGGGAGGGATGAATTGGGAGATTGGGATTGACATATACACACTACTATATAGATAACTAATAAGGACCTGCTGTATAGTGCAGGGAACGCTACTCGATACTCTGTATTGACCTGTATGGGAGCAGAATCTTACAAAAAAGTGGATATATGTATATGTATAACTGATTCATTTTGCTGTACACCTGAAAGTAACACAACATTTAACTCAACTATACTCCAATTAAAAAAAAAAACAATATTCCACCACACACCCACCAGGATGTTGAAATAAAGATAAATGACCCCAACTATTGTGGAGGATGATGAACAACCAGAACTCAGACACTGCTGGTGAGAGTGTAAACTGCTGTGACCACCCTGGAAAACTTGCAGTTCCTGTAGAAGTTAAATGCCCACCTTCCGTAAACCCAGAAATTCCACCTCTAGGTACTTACCCCCAAGAAATGAACACTTATTTACAAAAAAGACTTGTAAGAGAATATTAATAGTAGTTTTATTCATAATAACCTCACACTGGAAACCACCCTACAGGTAAATGGATAAAGAAATTGCAGTATATTCATAGGCTATGACTCAGCAGTAAAAAGGAACAAATTTACAATTACCAATGTGTACAACAGCATAGACGGATCTCAAAAGGCTGACGCTGGAGGAAAGCAAGACACAAGAAAGTAGATACAGGATGGTTATGTTAGAGTAACCAGATTAGCCCCAAGATAAGTCGCTCATGCTAAACCCCACATCAGCAAACCAAAACTTAACTAAATTGCTATGCTCTATGCTTGGCTGTCCCAGAAAAGGAAAGCCTAGTCTACCCATCAGGGCTTGTCTGCTCAGCACAAGTTTCCTGACCCCTCCAAGACTTCCCTTTGCTCCTTATAGGTAAGTAACCCTGCTTTAACCAATCAGCAAATGCCCAGTATAACTTCCTTGTACCTGCTCACTCTGGTCTATAAACACCTCTTGCAAGGTGTTCAACATCACTGATCATCACAGAAATGCAAATCAAAACCACAACGAGATCACCTCACACACGTAAGAATGGCTGTCACCAAAAAGACAAGAAATAACAAGTGCTGACGACGATATGGAGAAAAGGGAGCCCTCGTGCATTGTTGCTGGGGGTATAAATTGGGGCCGCCACTATGGAAACGGTACGGACGTTCCTCAAAAAATTAAAAATAGAGCTACCGTACGATCCAGCAACTCTACTTCTGGGTGTTTATCAGCAGAAAACAAAACCACTAAATTGAAAAGATATATGCAACCTTGTGTTCACTGCAGCGTTGTTTATAGCAGCCAAGGTATGGAAGCAGCCTAAGTGCCCATCCATAAATGAATGAATAAAGAAGATGTGGTCTGTGTATATATAGAGAGAGAGAGAGAGAGAAAGATAATATATATATGACGTGAAATATTATTCAGCCATGAAAAAGAAGGAAATCTTGCTGGTTGTGACAATATGGATGGACCTTGAAGGCATTATGCTAAGTGAAATAAGTCAGAGAAAGACTGTATGATATCTCTGTATGATGTGATATCTCACTTATATGTAAAATCTAAAACAACAACAGACACAAGCTCATAGATACAGAGAACAGATTGGTGGTGGCCAGAGACGGGGGGAGGATGTGGAAAACATGAGTGAAGGGGATCCAGGTACAAACTTCCAGCTGTAGAATAAGTGTCCTGGGGATGGAACGTACAGCACGGAGACTATAGTTAATATTACTGTACGTATATTTGAAAGTTGCTAAAAGAGTGGATCTTAAAAGTTCTCTTCACGAGAAAACAAAGCTTGTAACTATGTGTGATGACAGATGTTAACTAGACTTATTGCAGTGGTCATTTTGCAGTATATACAAATATTGAATCATTATATTGTACACCTGAAACTAATATAATATGTAATTATATCTCAACTTTAAAAAAATCTCTCGCCTTGTACAGCTCTTTGGGACTTCTTTCCATCTGCTAGATTGGATGCTGCTAGATTCATGAATTGTTGAATAAAAGCTTACTTGATCTAGTAAACTGATCTATAAAATGTCTGTGAAAATTTTTATTTTAACAATTCCACTTAAATGAAGTTTAAGAAAAGACAAAAATATATCTCAGGGCCAGGGTGTAGAAATTTACTGGGAAGGGTAACTTCCTGGGATGATAGAAAAGTTCTTTTTTTCTATAAAGGAGTAGATATTGGGTGTATGCATTTTTCAAAACTCATCAAACTGTACAGGTAAGATGTACATGTTTCACTGTAAACTATACCTCAACTTTTAAAATACTAATAAAGGGACTTCCCTGGTGGTCCAGTGGTTAAGACTCCACACTTCCACCGCAGGGGGCACGGGTTCGATCCCTGCTCGGGTAACTAAGATCCCACAAGCCTTAAGTTGCGGCAAAAAATAAATAAATAAATAAAATAAAATACTGATACAGGGGAGTTCCCTGGTAGCCTAGCAGTTAGGAGTCCAGGCTTTCACTGCCATGGCCTGAGTTCAATTCCTGGTAGGGGAACTGAGATCCCGCAAGCTGCGTGACGTGGCCAAAAAAAAAAAAATTAAAATACTAATAAAGGAAGTGAAAACTTTAAATGCTTGTACTGGGATACTCATAATAATGTTATTTATAATAGCAAAAACCTGGAAAGCAAGCCCAATGGCAAAAGAATGAGCATTTAAATAATTTACAATTCTTTTTAGAAAATGATTCTCTTTAAAAGCAAAATTTTTGAAGACTATTTAATGGCTTGAGAAACCATAATAAGTTAAATGAATGTCAAATGTTAAATGAACAAAGGGAAAATGCAACTGTATATGTTGTGATCTATTTTTAAATACACATATATATTATATATAAATACACACACACACATCCGTATCTAAAAGGAGAGGTATTAAAACTTTAGCTGTTATTACCCCTGGGTGGTGCTAACTTAAAAAAATGCACAACATGAAAGTTGCAACTTAAGTTTTATTTGGGACAAAATGAGGACTGCAGCCCGGGAGACAGCGTTCAGATAACTCTGAGAAACCACTCCGAGGGGGCGAGGGGGGAGCCAGGTTATATAGAAGTTTTGCAACAAAAGGGCAGGTAGTCGGGAACATCAAAAGATTATTGCTAATTAAAGAAAACCAGGTATCTCAAGTTAAGGAATTTAGTGCTTTTCTATGTACAGGAAGATGCACGAGTCTGGGCTCACTGACATCGTGCCGTTGACGTGCACCTCAGCTCTCTGGGGCCAGTATCCTGTGATTTCACATCCTGAGTTTCCTCAGGGCTCACCGGCTCCCGCTGGAGGGCTGCAATCGTTGATGACTGTGACATCCTTTCTTTACTGATATGGCAGGGAATATTCCATTTATAAATATTCCATTTATCAGAGGCGTGCTGGCCAACCAGAATAAGTCTCCCTGGAAACTGGGCTTTACCTCCAGGGGAAAGGGTGATCCCAGCAGGGAAGCCAGAGGGCTTTACAGAGAGACACTTGAGGACAGAGGGGCTGTGGGAAGTTATAAGGAGGACATGAGCTGGGGGTTTCCAGCAGCCATCTTGGCACCATTGGGAGAGACCCTGTCTAGCGAGCATTTCTAAGATGCATTTCTGATAACATTGGGTTTTTTTTTGGGGGGGTGCACCATGCAGCCTACAGGATCTTAGCTCCCCAACCAGGGATCAAACCCCGGGCCCCCTGCATTGAGAGCACAGAGTCTTAACTACTGGACTGCCAGGGAAGTCCCTCTGATAATATTGTCTGACCTGATCGGTTCAGCTTTTTCTGAAGCCCAGGCCACTCACTGGACTTCATGTGATTGAATAAATTCCTTTTTTATGCACTTCAGGTAATTGTGCAAAAGTTCTGCACAGGAAGGATTTAGGGAGGAAAGGGCTAGGGAACATAGCTTGAACTGTGCCAAAGGCTGCATTACTCACAGTGTAGATTTTGGGGGGGGATCATGGAGATTAACGGGGGCGGGGAACTAAACTTTCCCCAAGCAACTCCTGAAACCAGCTCCGTTAGTATCACTTGCAACCAAAATATTACTGATTAATACAAATCTCTGCACCATTTCTGCATCTCTTCTGCTCTTTGTCATCAAATTTGCTTGGAACAGGCTGTGTGTAGATGAATGAGTGTCAACTTAAAACAGCAAAGCTTTTTTTTAAATATAAATTTATTTTTTTATTTTTGGCTGCGTTGGGTCTTTGTTGCTGCGCATGGGCTTTCTCTAGTTGCGGCGAGCGGGGGCTACTCTTCGTTGCAGTGCACGGGCTTCTCATTGCAGAGGCTTCTCTTATTGCAGCGCACGGGCTCTATGTGTGCGGGCTTCAGTAGTTGTGTCTCGCGGGCTCTAGAGCACAAGCTCAGAAGTTGTGGCACACGGGCTTAGTTGCTCCGCGGCATGTGGGATCTTCCCGGACCAGGGCTTGAACCCGTGTCCTCTGCATTGGCAGGCGGATTCTTAACCACTGTGCCACCAGGGAAGCCCCAGCAAAGCTTCTTAAAGTGTCTCAATATCTTATTTTTTTTAATTAATTAATTTATTTATTTGGCTTCGTTGCCGCATGCGGGCTTTCTCTAGTTGCAGTGAGCGAGGGCTACTCTTCGCTGCGGTGCGCGGGCTTCTCATTGCAGTGGCCTCTCCTGTTGCGGAGCATGGGCTCTAGGTGCGCAGGCTTCAGTAGTTGTAGCATGTGGGCTCAGTAGTTGTGGCACGTGGGCTCAGTAGTTGTGGCTCCTGGGCTCTAGAGCGCAGGGTCTGTAGTTGTGGCGCATGGGCTTAGTTGCTCCACGGCATGTGAGATCTTCCAGGACCAGGGCTCGAACCCGTGTCCCCTGCATTGGCAGGTGGATTTTTCTTAACCACTGTGCCACCATGGAAGTCCTTAGACGAAGAATACTTTTTTACTTCAAAAATAAAATGTGTTTGTGAGCATCAGCTGGTATATTGGCCATGGTGTTCCCATCACAAAAACAAAAATTCCCTAAACTTCTATCCTATGTGTATTTGGACCTTCTTAGGTCCATTATGTGATGCTCTACTGGGAAGTAATTAAGACCATGGACATAGAGAATGCCTATCTACTAAAAATTCCCCATCAGTGTCTCACTGTCACTTACAAAATTCTCCATAAATCAGGTAACTACTTCCTAACTTCAAGGATGATACAGCTCCTCAAATACTTTCTCCAGTATTTCCTTTTCTTAGAGAAAGTTTAGGGCTCAGAGTCTGAAATAGCCAAGCAGTAGCCTTCTACCTAAGATAAATTCCAAACATCAAGAGGAAATTTCAGAGACTTATAAAAAGCTTTTAAATATGTGATTTCTATTAAGATCTGATTTCGCAATTTAAACTCAGTTACAAGGCCAAGTAAAACAAGGTTTACAGACTCGCTTTTGTGTCAGTCAGCATTTTTAATTGATCTCAGAATATTCTCTATCACCAGAGGAAGCTGACCTTTCGTGTTTAGATGAAAGTGAAAGATAACTAATACGTAATTCTTTTTTCCCTGTTTGCCCTCCACAATTCTTTCTCTGAGTTGCATTCTACCTCTCGGTGAAAGGCTTGTTGTCCCATTTGGGCAGCTTGAACGGATGTGCTATTAAGGAGACACAGTGGAATAAAGAAAAATGGGTTTCTCAGCCAAGTCACTACGTATCCATTGGCCTTATTTAGATGAGTAGTAAGTCTCTTTAAACTCTGGAATTCAATGATGACAAAAATAATTAAGTCCATTTGGTATAAAGGGTCTAGAGCCATACTTGTACTCACAACAGCAGTCAACTGTGGACAGCTCTACACGTCCTTCTGTGTACCTTGGACCAGTGGGTGTAAAGCTTCCGCACAGAAGAGCACCTCTTACTAAACCCAGGAACTTAGGAACCGCTGATCCTCACCCGCACCTGATTCAGTAAGTCGTGGATTCTAGTCCCAAGGGTATCTGCCTTTCTGCAAGCATTCTGGGTGGTTCTGATATGCATGGTCTCTGCCCCATTCTGAGAAAACTGCCTTAGATTCAATCCAACTGTCTGTGTTTTGCACAAACAGAGAGCACGGCAGCCCTTCATCTGGGTGGCCCGTCAGGATGGGACCCGTGTGCTTGGGTTGCCGACTGTGGTCACAGCCCTGTCCCCACATGACCTGAGAGTCAGAATTGCTCCATTTGGGCTCAGACGGAAAGAACCCCAGAGAGTGACAAGAGGGGGTGTATGGAGGCCCAGAGAAAGGCAGGCACTCAGGTGGGGGCGTGAGCACGTGTGGTTGTGATGTAACCTGCATATACACGTGTGCACAAGGATGGGAAGCATCTTGAAGCTGGCTCTCCTTCAGGCGTGGTGTTTGTTCCTCTAGTGATGGGGGGCCTGGAGCGCAGTGACAACCTCTCATCCAGGACGTCAAAGCCCAGGGACCAGCTGAGGAGAACCGGCCTGCACCGCTCTGTCAGCCATACTATAAGGAAGGCAGGTCACTGGGAAACAGTCTTGGAAAAGGAGCTGCTATCCCCCCTCCCACCAGCAGTCACAGCCTGAAAGGCAGTCTTGACCCTGCCCGGCTGCTTCTCAGGAAGACTTAGAGGAGTTTCCTCTCCTCTCTGCCTCCAAGAAAGACGAGACACAAAGGGAAGCATGAGTGTCCAGTGAAAAAGAGAGAGTGCAAGGGTAGAGCATGGTGTGAACTGGGCCATGCAGACAGAGCTTGTAGAAACAACGGCAGTTCGCTTCCAGTTTGCAATTAACAGGTGACTGCTGTGATTCTCGATGCTCACCCAGTGTTTTAAGCAACTGTTAACTTCACGAGTGTTAATTTAGTTAAACGTAGACACGGTCAGTACAGCCACATAACCAGGTATGAATGTGACTACAGGACATGCCAACTGATTTACAAACTCAGCGAGGACACTATAATACATCTACATTGTACCTAGGAATAAGGTAAATGTCTTTTCACTTCATACATTTTAAAAGAATACTTTTCAACAAAGGATGCTGGAACAAATTGGATATCCATATACACCAAGGTGAATTTAGACCCTTACATCTCACCTTGTAAAAAAATTAACTCATAATAGATCACAGAGCTGAGTATAAAAACTAAAACCATAATACTTCTATAAGAAAACAAAGAAAACCTTTGTGACTTTGGATTAGGTAAAGAATTCTTAGATAGGATACCAAAAACACAGTCCATAAAAAGGAAATAGTGAACTTGACTTCCTCAAGATAAAATTGTTTGCACTTCAAAAAATGCCATTATGAAAAGATTTGCAAATCATATATCTGGCAACAGACTATACAGAACATTTCAACAAGACAAACAACCCAAGTTAAAAGTAGGCAACAAGGGACTTCCCTGGTGGCGCAGTGGTTAAGAACCCGCCTGTCAATGCAGGGGGACACGGGTTCGAGCCCTGGTCTGGGAAGATCCCACATGCCGTGGAACAACTAAGCCCGCGAGCCACAACTACTGAGCCCACATGCCACAACTACGGAAGCCCGCGCGCCTAGAGCCCATGCTCCACAACAAGAGAAGCCACCGCAATGAGAAGCCCGCGCACCGCAACGAAGAGTTAGCCCCCGCTCACCGCAACTAATGAAAGGCCATGCGCAGCAATGAAGACCCAACGTAGACAAAAATAAGTAAAATAAATAAATTTTTTTAAAAACCCTTATGAAAAAGAAAAGGGCACAGAAATGTAATGTGCTTTGCTTCCCCTGAGAGTAAATGGAGTAGCAAGACCTGCTCACTCTTTATGGCTAATTGCATTATGATAGTAAACTACTATACACACCGTGATTGTCATCTTAGCCACATGGAGAAGCTCTTGCAGCGCAGACTCAGGAGCCAGGGACACAAAAACAAGCAAGAGGTGAGGGTGGGGTGCGGGTCCCGCCCTGGGTGAGGGGGAGGTCTGGCTCGTTTATGTTCTTGAATTCGCTCATCATCTTTTCAATTGTCGTTTTTATAATGGATGAGGGACCTTATGCCTTACCATTGATAGATGATCTCTTTTCTCAAGTCACAAGAATCCCTTTCTTTAAGGGATTAAGCCCAGGGCTTATTTCAGCTGCGTCAGAGCTACAGGTGTGGCCGGTTCTGTTACTAGTGTTGCTGAGACACGGGAACAGCGGCTGCTTGAAATTACGCGGGATTCAAAAGACACAATTTTACATGCGGGGGAAAAGCTCCTAACATCCTTCCCTAATGGAGCAACCTTCATGAAAACAATACATAAGTTACGAAAAAATAGAAACATTAAAATAAAGCTCGTTAACTTTTGAGAAGTTAACGTTTAATATTTGGTTTGCTATCTGCTTCTTCACCTCTAAAAATATTTTACAAACATTCATGCTCATATAACGTTCATTTTAAACATTTTTTTCCCTCACTATTTTCTACTTTTTTTGCTCGGAGTTCTAAAAGGAGCGGCCACGACAGATGAATGTTTGGACCGAGGCTCTTCCTGAATTGTTCAACCACCAAGTGCTCTGGGCTGCATTTTGGCGGAGTGACCCGGGCACTCGGGCCACCGCGCGCCCCGAGGGTGAGGAAGGGGGAGCCGGCTCCGCCCAGGCTGCTCCAGGTGGGCGCGGGTGGGGACGCGAGGGGACAGGGGACCCAGGTGGCGCAAGGTCAGGCTGGAGGGCGGAAGTCTCAGGGGCGCGCAGCCCTGCTGGTGAGCTATCAGTTGACGTAGACCCATTTACATCCTCCCGAAGAAGCGGCAAGATGCACCACTTGTGCCCGAACTTCGGAAAACAAGCCCATCCAATGCGCCCTCAGATGATGGAGAACGGGGTGCACATTTATGGATACAACAGAGCACCCTGCCGCTAAGCGCAGGTACCCGGGTGCGCAGAGCCGCTCAGGCTGGGGCGCCTCCCAACAGGTGGTCCCGCGCCCCAGGACAGCCCCGGACACACAGTCGCCCCGCTCTCTCCGGCCCCCCCCAACCCCCCGCTGATGTGACTGCCGGAGCCTGGAGAGGCAGGAAAGACAGACCGGGTAAAGGGACGAGAGAACAGGCGAGTGAGGGCGGGCAGAGCGAGGGCACGGGGGCGTAGGCCCTTCCGCGGCCTCGCCCCCGCTCGGCCTCCCCCGGCCCCCTCCTCACTCTTTGGATGCCCGCGCCCTCCCTCGCCCTCCTCCTGGCGCCTCTCCACACGCGCGTGGCCGCGCGCACCCCTCACCTGCGCAGGTAAGCTTCTCCCCCCCCGCCCCCCTAACGGCGGGCTGCCCTAGGCGATGTCTCCCCTCCCTGTCCCGTGCCCGTTCCTTCCCTCCTGTCCTCCCCTCCCCTGCGGCCCACACCGCGCCCCCTCTTACCCCGGGCATCCCTCGCAGCGCCCTCCATTGTTTCAGGGGACCCGCGGCAAAGCTCTCCAAACAGAACCGCCCAGGTGTGCGCGGCGGCAGGCGGAGGCCGATCTGAGCGCCCCGCGCGGACACGCGCCGACCCGCGTTAACCCGGCTGCACGCGTCGTGACGCAGGCCCGGCCCGGCCCTCGGGAGGTCTCTCCACTGAGGGGCGGACGCCTTAGAGAAAGCGGAGAGCGCCGCGCGGGCCAGGGGTACCCGACGAACAGGGAGCGGGGAGACAGAACCACACAGCCAGCCAGGTTAAGGGAAGAGGGATGTTCACCGAAAAGATTTCCTTAAGAGGGACAACGACAGCGTGGGAACGCAGCCTGTGGCTGACTCTGCCACTGCGCAGATAAGAGGTGCTAAATACGTGATTGTTTCAGAGTTTGCATAGCTTTGGTTATTAGAAAGATTACACATCCTTTCATATGTTCATTGGTATTTTCCTCCTGTGAATTGGCCATGAACGTTCTGCGTCTGTTTTTCTCTGGTTGATCGTTTATCCTTACTGTAAATGTTTTTCCAATTTGGTGTTTTTCTTTCAACTGCTTTAGAATGTTTTATGGGGTGAGAGGGAGAAGCGGGGCAGGGGATTCCCCTCTCCACCCCGCCATCCAGGTCCCTAATTCACTAGAGTCCTTTGAGTGCAAGCAATAAACACTGACCCTGGCTGACTTCAGCAGAAAGAGAATTCAGCCTCGATGACCAAAGGTAGAAGAAGGAGGTGGAGAGCCTCAGGCAGGACAAGCCCCTGCGCTCCGAGGTCCAGGCACTGGACAGTCTCCTTAGGGAACCGTCCCCTTTCAGTCCCCGTGTCCACAACTCCACATTCACACTTGGGGGCGGAGCCTGAGTGGCCCAGTTTCGGTCGGCAGCCCAGCCTCGGTGGACAGGCAGTAGGGGGCGCGGGGATGGGAGGGGCTAGCCCACCCAGGCCACAGAAACTGCCAGCCCCAAGGGTTCAGGTGGTCAAATTGTTTCTAATCTTAGCCCTTAGCTTTCCGGATTTCATGACATTTCAAGAAAGCATTCTTTATCTCAAGCTTATACTTTTTTTTTTTTTAATGACCCATTTATTTTAGTATTTTTGTGTTCGCCTCTTTCACATTTGAATCGTCATCCCATCTGGAATTTCTTTTGCTTTTCCTAAGAGGCGGGGGTGTCCAGTTTTATTGTTTTCTGAAAGGCAAGCAGAGTTGTCCCCACCATTTACTGGACTAGCCATTTCTTCCTCGTGGGCGACACCACCTGTAATGCGGATCTTTACTCCGTACGATTCCCGCAGGGACCTACGGCTATTCCTGAACACCATCCTTTACTCCAGGGACTGGGCTCTGAGGGCTGGAAGATCCCATGGCCTCTGGGTGGGCTTGGAGGGGGACAGGGTCGAGGACAGAGCCTGTCTGCCTAGCAGAACCCGGGAGAGGTTCAGAGCTCAGAAACACGGGCTCAAGGGACAGCGGATGAAAGAACTGACAGCAGGGGAGTTAGTGAACCCTGAGGAGTCCACACCAGCGTGTGCACACACAGACTGTGCACACACGCTCCCGTATGCAGGCACACGTGTGGATGCACACGTTTGCATACCTGTACACACGTGCACAAGCACAGACACAGACGCAGACCCCAACACACATACGACACACCTGCCTACTCAATGCACAGAACTTCCAGCAACCAGACATTTAGAGAAATAAAACAGGATAAAAAAATTAGGACATCAATCTGATCGTTAATAGGGGTTCCAGGAAGAGAAAACTGAAAAAATTAATAGGTGAAAATATTTTTTATAAAAATTTAAAGAGATATTTCTGGAGTTGTGTTCAAGGGTTTTCTCATTAAAAGGACCAGTCAAGTGCCTAACACAGGGAATTTAAAAAAAAAAACGAAAACTAAAAACTCTACAACTATACAAAATATTGTGAAATTTTAGAATATCAAGAAAGAAAGGGAAGAAGCAACAGGCTCACAGAAAGGAATAAGCAAATTACTCAAAGAAATGAGATTCAAACAGGCAGAGATAACTTTCCTCATCATTAACTTGATGCCAGAAAACAAAGGAATGAGGCCTTCAAATTTCTGAGGCAAACAATTTTTAACCTAAAATTTATACCAACCAAGCCTTTACATAAGATGAATGAAGGTAAAATAATGCTATTTTCAGACTTGCAATGACTCATAAAGTTTACCTCTTATACATCCTTCATCAGGAAGTGACCAGAGTTTTTTAGGATGTGTTCCAGAAAAACAAGGGACTAAATTAAAAAAAAGGAAGACAGGATTTAGGAAATCATAGATTCTACCCAGGAGATTAAGGGGGAAAATCCCAAGATGACAGTTGTGTGTGGAAATGGAAATTGATCTAAATTGGTGCAACGTGGTGGATGCTTCAGTAAGCAGATATGCAGGGAAAGGGGGATAGGAGAGCTTTGACTCTATTTTTGAGAACGGGAAAAACATAAGGAAGCAATAATAAAGAATTTAAAGGAAAATAAGACAATTAGGATGTAAGAACTAGTCAACATAGCACTTATAGAGCTTTCTGGAAAAAAAAATGCTAGAGATGAAATTCAAGCAAGCAACAGAGGAATCAAAATGGAGTGCAAACCAACAAAGACTGGTGAAGTCCAAATGATTTTATAATTACAACTAAATAACTGTGGAAGCATCGTTCTGGAAAGGTAAGTGATGTAAACCGTATCAACAAAAAATAGCAATATGACTCTTGTAATATAAAAATTGGGTATAGAAAGATGGGAAGTGAGAGGAATGAGATGGGGTTACTGGCTTTCTTTCACCCTCCACAATAGGAAGCTAATAACACTGTTTAAAATTAACGCATGCTGCAAGAAATATATATAGTATAAAGACTGTAGCCTCTCATTATTTTTTCATGGTCTTACCTTCATACAAAAGAAATTGTTTGGAAACTAAGTCAAGAAGTTCCTGCAGTCAAGAAATATTTGCCTCTAGGGACTTCCCTGGCGGTCCAGTGGTTAACACTTCGCCTTCCAATGCAGAGGGTGCAGGTTCGATCCCTGGTCAGAGAGCTAAGATCCCACATGCCTTGTGGCCAAAAAACCAAAAAACATAAAACAGAAGCAATTTGTAACAAATTCAACAAAGACTTTAAAAAAATGGTCCACATCAAAAAAATCTTTTAAAAAATTGAGAAGAAATATTTATCTCAATTTCAGTATTTCCGTCCATTTTAGTTTGGTTATTTTTTTTCATATTGGGATATTGGATGAAACTTCACCACACGTAGCACACCCAATAGATTGAAGTCAGAGAGTGGGCCTGAGTGTATGTCTGTGTGCTTCTTTCCCTTTAAAGAGTCCCAGCAAAACAAGCATTTTTAAAAAGTCCTTCCACTGGAAATGTAAAACCTTGCCTTTAAGAAACTCTTAGGTGAAAGGGGAAAATTTTTTTAACCACAAAATTTCTAAAGAATCAAGATATTGAAAAGCACTAAGTATCAGAATCTATGACGTACTGTTAAACATAATGATAAAATGTGTAATCTTAAACACGTATACCAAGAAAAACACAAATTGAAATAAACTAATGATCCAGCTAAATGCTGTTTATAAGAGACACGCCAAAAATATAAGCACACAGAAAGGCTGAAAGCAAAAGCAACGTTTTGCGGATATTAACAAAAAGGAAGCAGGAGTGATTATGTTAATAAGAGACGAAGTAGACGATAGTAATATTACTAGAGGTAAAAAGGGTTCTGCCTAATGAGAAAAGATTCAATTTGCCTACCACAATAGCCTTAGTACATATAATGAAAACCTGATAGAACTTTAGTGGAAAATACATACGCCAATGTTGTGGGAGCTCAGAGCATGCCCCCTGTAGCCAGAAGGCCACGTGTGATGCCTCACCCCGGTCCTTACTAGCTGTGTGACCTTGGAGATGTTACTCAATTTATTTCAGTTTCCTCATCTGTAAAATGAGGATAATAATAGTACTCACCTCACAGGACAGTTAAGATCACTCCCTAGTAACTAATATAAAGACTTTGGAACGTTGCCTGGTACATAGCAAATGCTCTATGACTGCTATTTCATCACTGATAGGTCAAGTGGACCAAAAGCAAACAAACAAACAAGAGAGGTAGAGGATTTAAATAACACAGTTAAAAGTTTAATTTTTAATAGGCATTGAAACCTCACACTCAACGGTCAAGAGAATAAATGTTCTCTTCAAGTACACATTGTAAAAATGGAACAAGTGCTATATCAAAAATTTCAAAACATGTAATATTCAGATGACCACATTCTATGACCACAATCCAACTAAGTTAGAAATTCATGACAACAATAAATATATGTATTTTAAGGAATATGGTTGAAAATGTAGATTTCTTTCTAGATGACTCACGAATCAAAGAACTCGTGCTGAGTTCTATTAAAAAGACCTCGCCAAAATAGACCCCTATACAATGCTCATTGGAAGGAAAACTCAGTGTTATGTGATGTCATTATCCACAAATTAATCCACAGACTTGATCAAATTTAAAACAAGTTTCCAATAGGAATTTTCATGACACTTGAAAGGTAGATTTTCAACTTTATAAGAGCCAAGAATAAGCAAGACACCCCCAAAAGAACCAAGTAGGAGAATTTAACCTACTAGACTTATTATGAAGTTATAGAAATTAGGTTCATAATTTAGTCTCTATAACAGTTAAGTCAGTGTAGAATTGATGCTGGGAGAGAGAAACCCACAGAGCAGAATAGTGAGCCAGAGATGTACACACACAGGAAACTTGACCTATGACACAGGCTGCACTCCAGGCAGCGGGGAAATAATAGATTATTAAATAAACAGTGTTGAGTTTCCAAGTGAAAATAAATGAGATTGTGTTTCTCACACCGTATACAAGTCAATTCCAGTTGGAGTGACCTTTATGACTTCTAAGTAGGGAAAGACTTTTAAAATAAACAACAACAAAAATCCATGAGTCATAAAGGAAAAAGATGAATGATTTCATCTACTTTAAAACAAAGAACTTCTCATCCAAAGACATTATCAGACAAGCCACAAACTGTGGTTAAATATTGTTAACCCACATAACCAACAAAGGATGAACAGCTAGAATTTATGGATTAATAAGAAAAAAAACACAATAGAAAAAATGGGCAGAATAGATCACAGGTATTTGACTGAAAAGAAAGCATGAATGGCCCGTAGACATACGAAAATATTTCCAACCTTATTAGTCATTTAGTAACAAAATTAAAACCACCAGGAGGTACCACTGAATACCAATTAGATTGGCAAAAATTAAGGAATCTCTCTTTCCTAATACTAGTGAGGACGTGAAAGAACAGGGGCTCACAAACACTGCCGCTGGGGACGGAAATCTACACAAGTCCCACGGCAACACTGACCGTCTACACACTCGAACACTCCTCACGCCTTTGGACCCTCAGCACAGAATAATACATTTCACACCCCCATCCAGAACACCCCCGTGCTTAGAAAAACAGTGCTGGCTCTTTCTGTGTGTGATGCAGTCTGATGGGCTCTGTTTTTTCATACAGAAGTCTTCCCTTCTTTTTTACCAACCCTGCACCGGATCTAACCCAGCAGCTTAGACTTCTTACTGCGGGGGCCTCCCGTAAGGCACTTGTTTGGGGCATAGCAGGCAGGTGCTCCCCGAACCCAGGTGTCTCTCTCTCTCTCCACTTCCATTTGTGTCTGATCATTTTTCTTCACATTCCTGGAAGCTCCCTCTGTTCGTTTGAGTGCTTAGTAATTATGCACAAGTCACACATTCATCCTCTTGCTAAGTATCTTCTTTGACCCAAGTTTCAGAAACCTGCTGTTTGATGTTCTGGATCCTTCCCGGCTTTGCCATGGTAACGTGTGTGAGGCCTTCCTGTTAGAACGGGCTGCATATCCTGGCCCAGAGTATGGCCTTTCTGTGGATCCCCATGTGTCCAACCAGGCCGCCTCCTCTGTTCTCCATTCGGGAGATTACTAAAAGATGTCAGATCTGGTTGAAATCTACACATGCTGGTTGCATTCTGCTAAATTTGTTTTCATGACTTACTAATGTATCGTGACCCACAGTTTGAAAAACACCACCCTGGAGACCCTCTTACATGGTGTGTCAGGAACACACGTGGCAATGTTCATGGGTTTGTCATAGAAAACAGTGTAGGAATGCTAAAGTGCCCACCCTAAGGAGACGTGACAGTTACTTTCACACAATGAACGTTATGTCTTCGTGAAAATTCATGAACCTAGATATGCCTAGATATGGCATGGGTAAACCGTGGAAATATAATGTTGAGTGAAAATAAGCAATTTGCAGACTACATACAAGATAGCATTTTTGTAACACTCAAAAACAAGCAAAGGACTTCCCTGGTGGTGCAGTGGTTAAGAATCCGCCTGCCAATGCAGGGGACACAGGTTTGATCCCTGGCCCGGGAAGATCCCACATGCCGCAGAGCAACTAAGCCCGTGCGCCACAACTGCTGAAGCCCGCGTGCCTAGAGCCCATGCTCCGCAACAAGAGAAGCCACCGCTCACCGCAAATAGAGAAAGCCCACAAGCAGCAATGAAGACCTAACGCAGCCAAAAATAAAAATAAATCAAAAAAAAAAAAAAAGGAAAAGGAAATGTTTAGGGAAATATGCATATGGGATTTTAAAATTACGTTTAAAACATCAAAGGAAAAGGGGAGAATACAACTTAGAACAGTGGTTACTTCTGCGGGGAGCCAGGGAGATGGGGTCAGGTAAGAATACACAGGTAGCTTCAGAAACGTTGACCATCTTCTGGTTTCTAAATTAGATGGTGATTTCATGAGTGTTTATCATTATTACTCATAACTTATACTTTTATTATTTTTATATTTATACGTATTATGCATCCTAGTGGTTATTATTATATATCATATGCTTGTTATTATTATAGACTTCTTATAGGATACCTGCATTTATTTTGTTATTATCCCATGTAAACTGCTCTTCCTTTTCTTGTATGTATCAAAGATTATATAATACATTTGTTAAGTGAAGAAAACTATAGATTTGGTCCAGGTTCCCGTGTACGAGAGTCCTGAGGGAGCCTCACGTGCTCAAAGGAAGAACAGCTTTGCCCCAGGCCGCAGACCTCCCCGGCAGGTCCTGAGAGGCTCACTGGGATTCTGCAAGCTCCAGGCTGGATTCCCAGCCCCACCACTCAACCCTGCAGCCCTGACACCAGCAGCACGAAGCCCAAGATGCCCTTTACCCTCCTGCCAGACCCGCACTACCCCAGGGCCCCCACTTACCCCTCAACTCCCACATTCACACACGTTACACCTTGCACGTTGACCCCTAGTCCCGTCACTCGCCCCCCCCCCCGCCCCCAGTTATTCAATTCAGTGTCCTCGGCAATGGAGGTCAGTCATCAGCAAGCCCCTTAGAGCCTCAGCTCTGAAGACCCCTCGCCTTCTGGCTGTGATGGAAACCCCTCTCCCCCAGGGCACTGCATCTCTTCCAGCCTTCCCCTCATTCGCTGCACCTGGCCAGGAGACAGTCGACCTGTCCTTCTCCCCCTCATGGCTGATTCCGGGCCAGTCTCTCTCCTTTTCCAAAGAACCCCTGAGCTCCAGAGTTCAGGCCATCGGGCTGTACCCCTGGCTACCCTGGGTCATCCCTCCTTCTCATTCCTCAAAGACTCAGCTCCTGAGTGCCTCCCACTCTTTCCAACACTACTCCTGCTATGATTCTGGATGACTCCATATCCCTGCACGTGATCCATGAGGCGCCCCGGACTCAGGGTTCCTCAACTTCCCTTTCTCCACCCATTCTGTCAGCATCCACTCCCACGGGCACACGCCCGGCACCGTCCAGTAGGGAGGGCTGCGACGATGATGGAAATGCCCTATACCTGTGCAGTGCAATATGGTGTTCATCTGTCACGTGCGGCTTTCAAAGGTGTCTAGTGTGACTGAAGAACTGAATTTTCCCTTTCAGTGACTTTTAATTAATTTACGTAACCACTAGCCGAGGCTAGTGACTATTGTGTTGGCAAGCGCAGCTCTAAACTTGGTCATCACGAGTAACTGGAAAACCTCCCGAATCTCACCTCAGTCATCACATCCTCCTCCATCATCTACTTTTCCAGCACATTCTCTTGAATATCAAATAATCCCTCCATTGCCGTAGGACCTAAAACCCACTGATTCTAATTTCACTGAGTTCAACGCTTCATTTCCCTCCTTATCCAGTTTCAATTCTACAATCCCAAACCCCTTGTCCTTCTCTACCTTTATTGTACCTGCTTGGCTAACCTAAAACCCGATTTCGTGCAAGTCTCTACCTTCCATACACTAAAATCTGAACATCTGAACGTGGAGAAGAAAAATGCCCACTGAGCTGACTGGGCTTGTTGACTTCATGACCGCCAACCTTAAAGGGTACTCAGTACTGCCTGGCTATCTGACCTCTTCACTCTCTCGCTGTCATGAGGTGATTATTTCATAACTTTCTCTCAACCCTCCACACTTCCACCCGCATCACCACTCAGCTTTCACAAGCACTCACCTGGTCTTCCCACCTTCCTCAACGGATGCCCATAAACCCCGCTCCCCTTGAGTGACTGTGATCTGCTGTCTCCAATCTTAAGACAGACCCCCCTCTCCCCTCATTTATCCAAGGACATCTCTCTAACAATTCTCTCCTCTCTCTCTCGCATACCAATTTTTCTTTCTCATTGGGTCTTTTCAGTCAACATACAAATAGACCATTATTCTAGCATGTGAAAAAAATTCTTGATTCTAATTTTCCCTCCAATTCTTACCCTACTTTTCAAGAATCTCCTCAAAAGGGTTGCCTTTTCTTGCTGCCCTAATTTCTTCCCATTCTCTCTCTCTTTTACTTTTCTGAGGTAAAACTGGTGTACAGTAGACCACATACACGTGAAGTGTTCAGTGTGATACGGTCTGGTAAATGCCTTTATCTGTGCGTGACCACAGTCAAGATAACAAACATTTCCTTCACCCCAGAAGTTTTCATCTGTTCCCTTCACTGCCTTCTCTTCAATATTTGAGCTTACATAGCATTCCATCTCCATTTTAATTCATCTTTTGGCATTTTGGCTGTATCTTGTATTTCTGTGTTTGGTGGTGGTGATTGCTCTAGGGATTATAATATACATCCTTAAACTATTCGAATCTATTTGGAGTTAATGAACTGTAGAAACCTTGCAACCACAGAGGTCCAATTCCTCCTCCCCCAAGGCCCTTGGCCTCAGAGTCATCGTAAGCATTACGTCCACACACATCTTCCTTCAGCGCTTTAAAGATGTGGTTCTATTGGCACTCGTGGTTTCTCAGGAGAAATCCATCATTATTCAAATTGTCATTTTCCTCTAGTAACTTTAAATATTATTTTATCCTTGGTCTTACGTAGTTTGACTATATCTAGCAGACTGTCTTTGAATCTGTTCTGCTCAAAGTTTGGTGAGCCTTTTGAATCTGTAAAGGCATGTCTTTCATCAAATTTAGAACGTTTCTGGCTATTCTTTCTTTCAATGTTGTCTCTGCTCCAACATTTATCTCCTCCTCTTCTGGGACTCTTTACACACAAACGTTAGATTTATAAATTTTGTACCACAGGTTCCTAAAACTCTATTCATATTTTTTCAATCTTTCTTCTGCTCTTCAGACTTGATCATTTTTATTGATTATAGACTATATCCACCCAATGGAATATTATTCAGCAACAAAAAGGAATAAAGTACTGTTGCATCCTGCAACATGGATGACCCTAGGGCACATTATGCTAAGTGAAAGAAGCTATAGTCACATTTGTATGAATAGGATAGGCAAATACGTGGAAACACAAAGTAGATGAATGGTTCCCTAGGGCTTGGGGCGGTGGCGATGGGGAATGGGGAGTGACTGCTAATGTGTATGGGGTTTCTTTCTGGGGTGGCAAAAATGTTCTAGTATTAGATTGTGACATTGCACAACTTTGTGAATACACTAAAAAACCACTGGAATGCACCCTTCATTCAACGTCCGGTATGTGAATCATATCTCAGTGAAGTTCTTTTTTTACAAAAGAACGAGTTGCATAAAGTTACACACATTTAATTCACTCTACTTGGCCAGTTGTCTCTTGTATCAACTTTGCCTGTCCCATCTATGAATTTTCCACTACTCCTTCCATACACTGGATTAGTGGGCTGCTTGCAATCACTTTAAACATTCCCAGGATCTCGTATATATTCCATTACATTGTCCTTAAACAACAGGGGCAAGTTTTCTTTCCTGAATTCTAAAAATCTTGACCAAACACTCTATGACATGTAGTTCTGTTCTTAAATGAGATTCCCAAAATGATAATCAGAAGTTCCTTGCAAAGTAGATATTTGCTGATTCAATGCCTGCTCAGAACTGGATTTTTCTTCCTAGTTCATTGGTTTCTGTAACACTGGGTTTTCGAAATCCAGTTAAAACCCGTGATTTGTTGCCTGAGAGAAAAAGAAAAATAGTTTAGACTGTATTAGGAGAAGTGTAGTTAATATTTACTACATGCTTAGCTTACACCTTACATAAGTTAACTCATTTCAATTTGCACAATCAACCTGGAACACAGGTATTGGTCACTCTATTTTACTAAAGAGGCACAAAGATGTTAAACTAGGCCAAGGTCATACACCTACTAAGTGGTGGAGGAGAGATTCTACCCCAGCAGCATGGTTCCAACATCTAGACAGAGATAGGTCGGCAATGGGTCACTGAGTTAACTAACCTTTTCCCACTGCACTGCACTAATTACTTAATTCAGAGGTATTTACGGAGTCCAATTAGATGATAAGTATTGAGGATACAAAACCAAACCAAAACAAACACAAGACAGGGCTCCTCTTCTGGGATTACTCAATCTAACGTGGGCGACAAACAGACCATCAAGTAACAAAACCATGACGTGGGAAGCCTGCCCTCTGAGGCCCAAAGTCTAAGCAGAGTGCAAAGGTGTGTATTCACTTTGCAGGAGGAGCTGGGAAGGATGAGGCAAGATGGCACTGAAAGGCCAGCATTTAACTCCAAAGAAACGGCTCGTGCACAAGCAGAGGGGTGGAAGGGATGTGCAGTTCTAGGAGGCCCTTGGTGTGACGGTGCCCCAAGGGGCGGGTGAAAGTAAGGACGAGGCTGTGAGGGGCTTGCATTTTATGCTGGAGAGTTTGGAACAAAGAGCGCCAAAGAGCTTGGCTTCCCATAATCCTATTTGCATTTTGAGAAGGTAACTAGGAATTCTGCTGGTGGAGAGGGCAGAGACAATGAAAGCAGGGATACCACACAGGAGGCTGTTACAACGATTGACCTCGAGATTATTTTAAAAAGAAGCAAATTAAAAATCTGCAATTTATTTCTCTTTTTGGTGTATAATAAGCCATATATGGTCCCAGGACCATGGTTAGTATCATCTAAACCAGCACTGTCCAAAAAATATAAAGTCACATACGTAATTTAAAATTTTCTACTAGCCACATTAAAACAAGTAAAAGACATACATGAAATTAACTTTAATCATGTTTCAACTCAATATATTATCCTTTCGACATGAAATCAATATACAAATATTAATATTTTACATTTTTTTCACACTAAGTCTCTGAAATCCAGTGTGAATTTTATACGCAAATGCTTCTCAACCTGGATGCTAAATGTACCTTAGAACTACTTGGTTTGCATTTAGGTTTTGTAAAATTGAAAATTGAAAAAGTAGACTCACGTAGCCAAGTAGTTCCAGACACACTTAAACGTTGCCCAGTATTTGAACTGAACGTCAGTTTTAAAATTTTAAATTGATTCAAATGAACTTTAGAATTCAGGTTTCCAGTCCCACTGGTCCTATTTCATGTGTTCAGTAGCCACATAGGGCTAGTGGCCACCACTTCGGACAGCACAGATTAAAGCCTGCTTGGCTTATAATAGTTCAGAAATATGTTATTATCTGCAAACACAGGATTTAAAAAGTGAAGAATCGCTCATTCTAAACCAACTGTAAATAAAACATAGTATTTTGGAGCAGAAGGAATTCTTTTTGAGACCAGGAGGAATAAATACTCAGCACATTACTGTTTTGGGCTAAATTATTTAAAAGAACCTTGCTCTTTAGACCAATCTTCTGTGCAGCTAACACAGAAGATGTAAACAATGATTGGAAAGAATCATTCCTTGTTATTAACGTACTTACAAAAGAGTAAAACACAAAAAAAGTCTCATTACAGAAGGCTGTCATAACACAACAGGTTAGGAAACATACACTGTGCGCTGAGTACCTGTGCAGCATTTATAACTCGCCCTGGGGTAGGAAGGAAACCACCCCTCCTGCCCCTGCTGCCAGCTGCCCTGCTCTGCAGAGCTCCAGATTCTGCAACTCTGAAACTGCAGAGCTCCAGATTCACTGCATTCAAAGTGATTGACATCAAATGCTTTCCCAGCACTGAGGAATTTACTACACGTGAGTACATTTTCCTTCCTAAGGCTTGTTTGTGAACAGACTGACCATTGGAACTTTAACGCCTGTGTGTGACACCTGCCCTGTGAGTTCGTTTTCCCTATTGTGAAATGGAGAAAATACCTCCCCCACCCTCCTACACAAGTCATGGCACCAGTGGGGAGTGTGTGGAGAGGACTCCTGGGGTAATGAAAGCGGGAAGGAGGGGTGGACAAAGCCAGTGGCAAACAGATGATTCAGTAAGTAGAGTGATGTGAGTGCAGGAGGCGGTAGAGAGGTGGGGGGAGTGGGGATAACTGGAGGATGAGTGACAGCTGAAGGGGCAGCTCCCTCTGCAGGAAGGCTGAGGCACTGCTGCCAGATCCTTCCACTGAGTTCTCAGAAGTAAGAGATTTGGAATTTTATGTAAAATCTGATTTTTAAAAATCAGCAAACATTCTGTGGACTAGAAAGATCAAGTGGCAGAACTCTAGTCTGTAACCTCTGAACGTAAAGTCACAGAAGCCAAAACTAAAGAGCAACACCAGAAACAGAGTGAAAAAGTAAAAGCCGGGTTTCACTGGTGGTGCAGTGGTTGAGAGTCCGCCTGCCGATGCAGGGGACGCGGGTTCGTGCCCCGGTCCGGGAAGATCCCACACGCCGCGGAGCGGCTGGGCCTGTGAGCCATGGCCGCTGAGCCTGCGCGTCCGGAGCCTGTGCTCCGCAACGGGAGAGGCCACAACAGTGAGAGGCCCGCGTACCGAAAATAAAAAATAAAAATAAATAAAAGCCAAGAGAAGGAAAGTTATTCTGAAGAAAGAATAATATAGACTAGATCATGGACAAAGGAGACTACAATCACTACTGAGCTCAGATGCAATCTAGGTCAGCTTACACCCAAATCAGGAATAAGAGAGATTCAACAGAAGGTAGGCCCATAAAAATTAAGTCAAAGCCCTCTATTTAAAACTGTATTTGGATTAGATGTCCAAAAATACAAAACAGCTGAAAGTGATGGATATAATTTTTAAACGTGCCTTTTAAACTCACAGCTGAGTTAGCACGGAAGTAAGGTAAATTCTTAGAAGCCAGAAATGAAGTCAAAGCTTGAGGAAGGGGTACCTGAGACTGGTAGTGGCCCCTGATGCCAAGTCTCAGCAGCTGTTCAAGAGTCAAGCCGAGGCCCAGGAACCCTTCTTCCCTCTTCTCTGCCAACAGGAGTTTAGGGGAGTGTGAGACCACCCACCAAAAGACACCCCCAGCCTCACTTGCAGCCCTGCAAGGAGGTTCTGGCCAGCTGACATGAGCAGAAGCGACCTGTGCAACCGCTGGATCACACTCTGCAGAGGAAAAGTGTCCCTCTCCTCTCCACCCTTTCCTTCCTCCAGGAGCTGGAGTGCAAATCCATCCCACCACGCAGATGGGGCAGAACCACAGTCGGGAGTCTGGGCCCCTGAGCAGCCATGTCACCCCCAGACAGCTCCCTGCACCACCGTGTGAAAGAGGAACCATCTTCTCTAAGCCACTGTACCTTGAGTCCTCTAATAGAGCAGCTTGACCACACCCTAAGTGATGTAAGGATGTGAGGCAAGGAGATCAAAGAACCCCTACAGAACAGGGCTGTCAAAGGTCTACACTAGGAGTCTGCAGACATTCTCTCCAGCGGGCCAGAGATAGTGATTATCTTAGGCTTCACGGGCCATGCGGTCGCTGTCCCAACTACTTACCTCTGCTGTGGATGAGCAGAAGCGGTCGCAGATGGTCAGTAAACAAGTGGGCACGGCTGTGCCCTAGTAAAGCCTTATTTATAAAAACAGGAAGTGGCCTGGTTTTCACCCACAGGCTATAGTTTGCCAACCCCTTTCTTAGCACTACCATAGATAGATAGATAGACAGATAGATAGATAGATAGGGAGATAGGGAGACAGATAGATAGGGAGATAGATAGATAGGGAGGGAGATAGATAGATAGACAGATAATAGATAGAAAGGCAGATAGACAGATATGTAGATAAAGTATCTGACAAAGAAAACTTGCCTCTTGTAGCCTTGGCTCTCTGAAGTGAAAGAAAATTCTGCTCTGAGAATTCACTGCTTAGAGCTGACTCTCAACAGGGACTATGGTTTCAAGTCACACTTCATACATGGTCCAAAACATCCTCAGAGTGAGACGTTACGTTAAAGTGGACCTGGGCTGGCCATGCCCTCAGGGGCCTGACAGAAGTTCCTGTCTGGAGGAGCACATCTTCGGCCTCAAAGAATTGATAAATTCCTATCAAAGACGAGCTCACAAATAAAAATTACGAAACACAAGGAGAAAGACAAGTCACATGGAACAAAAGACAGCAGAGAAAACAAGTAACAAAATCAGACCCTATTGACTTTAGGTATTGGACTTACCAATGACAAATACAAAATAAGTATGTTGAATAATACATAAAGAAAAGAAAGTGTAAATAAGGAATAAGAGATTACCAAAAAGTGACCCAGGCATACTTTTTAAAGGACCAATCACAACTTCCAGAAAAGAAAGTTGAAATTTTAAATTAAATGAATTTCCAATAAAATTACCACCATAAAAAGATTAAAGTTTTAAAAGTGGCCTAAAACCTCAGAGACAATGAAAATAGGAAAAGAGGCAATGACATTTTAGGAACTGGAATGGGAATAACTGACTCAGCAAAATCAAGAAAGCTACACGTGAAGCTTGCAGTGGGGAAGCCTTAGTGTTTCAGCAAATAGCAGTGGGGGTGGGACTGGAGACAGAGTTGGCCGAAAGCTTAACAAGGTCAAAACAGCCCCTTCAAAAAGGAGAGGAAGCGGAGAGTGCTGCTTTTGTAATGAACCTTAGAGAGACATCTGACTCTTTAAACCTTGTTATGTGATTCTGATAAAAAGATAAGAATTAAAAAATGAAGACAAATCCTGCTATTTTCAAGGCTAATAAATTCCCTGGACTAATAATATAAAGTCAAATAGAGGGGCAAAATATTGATATACAAAATATATCTTTAAATATCTACATATCATCAAAAATAGGGATGACTGTCAATGACGTTTTATTCTACTCATATATGAGCAATTTTAATTATATCTGACACTGGGCTGAAAGTGCTCTCCGTATGATCACCTGTTGCAAGAGGATTTCACTAGAATGACACCTATAATATTGGGGTTTGAGTCTTGGCATCATCACTTCGTACTTGCATAACTTTGGGCAAATTACTTAGCTTCTTCCCTCATCTGTAAAAGAGAAATTACCGTACCATTATTAAGGTTAACGTTATTAACCTTAATGTTACTGCAGGGCTCAAAAACTTCCTCGCGGTGTGAAGTCTTTCGGTCCAGACACGCCCATTACAATCTGACCCCAGCCACCCAGCTGAATCTTGTAAAGGCATCTTCATACAGTTATGATGTGTCAATGAAATATTAATATGACTTTGTAAACTGTATAACTTAAAAGGTCTTATTCTCTTTTTTCCTCCCACCGAGTTTTCACTCATTCCCAGAAGTCATTTCAAAAGGACTAATAAATGTTGGCAACGTAAGAAAATTAAAATTTCTACACAACGAAAACAAGTGACCATAAACAGACGTGAAAAGATTAACTGTGAAACATTTGCCATACATAAGACAAGTAATTTAAATATTAAGAATGTTTAAAAACAACATGAAATGGGGTGATGTGATTTTTTAAAAAACAGTCACACGAATCCAAGACTAAAGATTTAAAATTGTTAATTTTTCCAAACATTTCTACAGAAAGTGATTGCATCCAAAGAGCTCTTACAAATAATTAAGATGGCCAATACCCACATGAAAATGTTCAAACTCACATAAAGAAATGTCAATAAAATTGGATACTATTTTCACCTATCCTAGTAGAATCATTTCTAATAGCCAAAAAAACCAGAAACCATCTAAGTGTTCACCAAAGGAACTAGTTAAACAGGATACAGGCATATATGCCATGCAGCTGTTAAAAAGAATGAAGAAAAACAAGAATCAAGATGAAAAGGAACGTAGGAACTTCCTCTGGAGACGGGGGTATTGGTGGTTTTTAATTTTATCCCTTTATGCTGTTCACACTTATTTATGATTACTTTTAATTAAATGTTTAATTTCAAATTGTAAATACTTTGTAAAAATAAATCATATTCATACTCACTGCTCAAAGCCACTTTCTAGTACAACAGATTTCTGACTCCCCCAAGTCTGAAGAATCTCTATTCCGTGCTCACAAGAATTTTCTTTGTATCTTTATCCCATAACTTAATAAGAGAGCCCAGCCTGCATTATACTTATTTGCATCAAAGTCTAGACTCTGAGAAAACTGCCTGGGTTTGAACTCCGGCCCATCCACTTACTAGCTGAGTGACCGTAACTACTTAACTTCTGTGCCTGTTTTCTCATTTGTAAAAAAGGAATGATAGTATCTACCTCACAGGACTGAGGGAGGGAAACAAGTTATATCTGTACCCTCTAAGCTCCCATCAGCGACTCACACATGGCAAATCTAAGTATTTACTGAAGTAAACTGACCTGCTACCAGGGGACTCAGAGGGGTGAGGATGACAAAACCAAGTTCTCTGCAACTTAAATCTACAGCCTACCCTCAGCACTGCAACCTTTGTGACCTGGTAGGTTGTTTGTTTGAATTGACAGATTAAGAAGAAGAGAAAAATGGGCACTGAATGAAGGAGTGAGAAAGGCAAAAATATTCTGGGCCAAGACCAATTTTTCTGGTAATCCCTACCCTATCCTCCATCTGCTGCTGTCTCTCAGCCCCTGCAGCCCATTTCCATGGTTTTCTTGGGCCACTGAGGTGCATCTCTGCATGGCAAGAAAAGGATCCAGCCGCACTCAGTCTGAGTTTGTGGTGTTCGTTTCAGTTACAGGGGTCAGGCGAGCCTTCCTGGAAAGGCTTTCTTGTTAAACTTCTTACAAGATTCAAACAGCCCAAACTGCTCCCCTTACCCTGTCTGAGGTGGACAGACCACCCTGTCTGCCAGGAGCTGGGATGTCTTCCTAACACTCCTTGCACCCTAGAGGGTGACTGTTCTCCCTCAGGCCCCAGGGCCCTCGGTACTTCCCTTACCTGCAGGGACCAGTCTACTGTATGTGTGCAATTGCCCCGTATAAATCATGTAACCACGTTACCTTCGGTGCCTTCCAAAGGATGGGCATGAAGGTTAGCTTGCTATCCCTGTTTCACAGAAAATCCCCAGCTGCAGGACTTAAGAGCTGTGTGGCCTTGGGGAAACCGCTTAGCCTACACCTCAGTTCCTCCATCTAGACACACGGGATTTCTGCCTTCTAGGATCATACTGAGACTGAACAAGGTCAAGGATACAGAGTTCTGAGTGTGCTGCCCGAACAGACTACACACAACAAATGAGACACGACCGTGAGATTCAGATGAGACCCCCGGGCCCACGTTAGCGAGCCCCAGAGTCGTGCCCCCTGAGCAACACCGTGTGGCGCGCTCCCAAAGGCACAGTGCAGCCAGACTTACCCACAGTGAGAGGCGGGGGCAAGGCACAGAGGAAGCGGATGCTGCCTATCTCGCGATAGACCGTTGCAACCCAAATATGTCGCACACGAAAGTATCCCACTGCAAAACTTCTAAAGGCACTATTCAGCTTCCCTCGTTGTGAAAATCTCTATTTGAGATTAGCAGTACATTAAGTTGGGCTTACTATGTTATCACAAAAGAACAGTTAATCTGCATTTGTACTAACTGTAGGATACACATCCTCACTGAGGAATAAAATTAAGATGCCGATAGGGAAAACCACCAGGGATCTAACAAGCACTGTAAAACCTTGCTGAAATAAAAGACCTAAGAAATGCATATACCATGCTGTACATATGAAGATGTGAATTCTCCCCAGATATATATTTTACTTGTATAAACCTAATCAAAAATCCCAGTAGGATTTTTCCTAAGAAAAATCGAACTTGACAAAATAGGTACATCCTAAAGAGTATAAGGGTTGTAGAATAGCCACCCAACACAAAAACAGAACAAAAAAACAGAAAAAGAAGATAGGGCAGCTTCCCCGTCAGGAACCGAAATAAAGCAACCAGCTATAGTGAGCAGCTGGGGAACCGGAGCGGGAACGGTAAATGCCTCTGCAGCGTCAGAGGTCCTGCACCCAAGTGCCTTACGTAGACTTCACCTTCACACAGCCACCTGCCTTCACTGTCCTCACTTGGCAGGTGCTGAAGCTGGGGTGTAGAAAAGAAACTTGCCCAAGACCACACAGGTTCGAGGCAGGGGTCTGGGCCCAGCTGACTCCAGAAGTCCAACCTGTCTCATAAGAAAAATACTAGCACACATTGTCTACAGAGACCCTAAGGAGAAACTCCTAAATGATCTGGTGTAAAAACGGACACAGGACATTACCATGCAACTAGGTTAATATGTAAATGGCTAACATGCATGCTAAAAAGTTCAACCTCACATGTACTTGTTTTAAGGACTGATACTATCTAGGGCTGCAGACAGGAAGTGGGTACTCACACATACCACAGGAGTGTCTGTTTATATAGCGTTTTTGGAAGGCAGTCTGACATTAAAACATACAGCTTGTATGCCTCTTCAGCAATTCCTCTTCTACAATCGATCCCAGAGAAACATTAAACGTAAGCACCAAGAGTCATGTTCAAGGATATTCACTGCAGCTCTTCTGTGAAAGCGAAATACTGGAAAGAAAAGGGAACATTTGGAACAAATCACCGGGCGTCCATGCCACGGGACAGTAAGCAAAAAGTCAATCTCCACGGACTGACACGCAGAGAAGATACGCCACTAAAGGGGAAAAAAAGGAAGTCACAGAACACACAGACTGTTAACCCATTTGTTTAAAAAAAAAGAAAAAGCATCTAAGAGACAATAAATGTGAGAAAATGAGAGAAAAAGAATGAACATTTGTACACAAGCTGAAAAGGCATTTTTAAAAAGGATCTGAAAGGATACACACCAAACCACAAAGAGCAGACACTGTGGGGAAGAAAGTGGGTTTGGGGCCCAGGAGCTGAAGGCAACTTTCACTTTTTACTCAATATTTTTGTGTATAATTTAAAACGTTTTTGTAATTTTGAGAAGACAAAAGCAAGTGACAAAGAACTTGCTATCTTGTATTCAGCCTTTTGTTTTTTTTCAAAAGAGCAAGATGTATAAACCAGTGAAAACAAAACACTGAAAACCAACCAGAGAATAGAAGAGGAATAATAAGAAAATTACATATGAATAACAACTACTGACACCTATAAAGATTCAAAGCAAGTGACACAGTAAATTTTATTGTTTACATAATGACAGGCTCTGGACAAAGTGGAGACAATGGACACAGTGACGACACATTTAAACTCCTGTCACAAATTGATCTGTTACAAATTCCCAATGGTCAACATATTAAAATGTAAAATATATAAAGAAAAAAACACAAGAAATATAAATATCCAGCTTTTTCCAGTACAATGCAATGTCCTTTTTAAAAAAAGCTTGCTGTAATGTGTATTTAATTCTGACATTAATTCAAAACACAAAACCACATGTTTTCCTACCCTTCCCCAAAACCTGGATCTGGTGACTGCAGTATTGGGGAAGTATGCAAAAATAAAAACAACTTTCATGCTCAGAAACAAAGCATTTTCCTTATTTTAATGCATCAAGGCGCAAAAATTTCAATTCCAAAAGCCAATCATCGCTATATGCAGATAAATAAAACAGATTTGACAACACTTTCATAATCAAACCCAACTAACGTTATACTAAAATATATGTGTGTGTGTGTGTGTGTGTGTGTGTGTGTATATATATATGTATATATATATATACGTATATATACATACCTATTTTAGAAAAAAAGGTGCCTTGGTGAAAATGATTCTGAAAATATTCACTTAATGCACATTATGTACAAAACCTTCTATATAAAAAAATTAAACTATTTTCAGTGAAATTCCATGTTCACATCCCAACTGAAAACTGCACTTGAAAGATAAAATAGGTCTACTTAACGGTTTCTGTCTGAAATCATGGCTAAGGCAGTTCTCTTTCCAAGGGCTCTCTTTTTCACCCACTCTCTGTCACTAATACTAATACAAATAACACACAGATGAAACCTGACATGTCTCTATATGTTATTACCTGGAGCTCTCTGTTCACTGTTAAAACGGGGGATAGTTTACTGTGGCTACAAAGAATACTTTTTTTCTTAAAATATACTGTTTCTTTATTCCAAATTAAGCACTTACTTAAGACATAAAAGAGGCTGATAAGCGACTCCATTTGGTGTCAATATCGATAGCCCTATAAGAAAGAACTCTCTATTGGAATAGCTAGAAAAGTCTCCACTAAAATAATAGTGCATCCTTCACCTGCATAGAATCAGTTTGGCTTAATAGCTCTTTGCCCCCAGAACACCAGTCTGGAGTTCAAATATGCTCTTGAAGGTTCGTTTCAGATATGAGGATACATAGGATAATAAAGTTGTTGAAGTCGGTCTGATGAGTCCCAGCAGCCCTCATCTGGAGCAGCTGCTGAGATTAACATGGAAACAAAAATGGGAGAGACTGGGGGCAATGAAGTTGAGTTGGTCAATATTTACACCAGTAACCATTTCACTAAGTCTTTAAGCAAATAACTACAATGACTTGGTGCCTTTAGCTCCTTGTTCTACAAGCACTGAGGATTTGAAGCATAAAAGGTGAAAAATGGAGTACCCTTAGAAAAGGGGAACAGTCTGAGGCAAAAGTTGTAGGTCTGTAAATATATATTCTATATGCACACACAATTGTGTGTATTATCCTGTATATATTTTACATACATATTCACAAGATGCCCTGCAGTGTAGTTCAGAAGGCCTTTTATCAAGGAACAAAGTGATTCTGGTATAGGCCCTAGAGTTCATACCATCTACATAAGAAACAAATGTGCATATATTCACATAATGTAAACCTTATCAACAAAAACATTGCTCAAACACTAGGTTAAATAGTAGTAGGTTCTACCAATCAGCGATGTAATATTTCTTACACTGAGAATCAAAATAATGAAAAATACACAAGTAGGTTTCAGATACACAAGAGAAAAGTTGTTTAGCACGGCAAACGAGAACAGAGTTCAAATTCCAGAAGTAAGGAAAAACTATCAAAACTTTATACAGCTCCTGGGATGCAATTTAGTTCCTGCTTCAACTTTAGAAAAATAGATTCAGAGAATGAACGGTGCTGCTACGGATTCTCTCAACACATCAACCCATGTTTATCTTTTTCCTCTTTTGTTTCCAGCTGGAGGCTTCTTCAGCTGAAGGAGTTGTCCTCCTGTTCCAAAGCCTGCAGAGGCAGGATTGGACACCCCAAATGTCAAACCAGCTGACGCCGTGATGCCAGGACTGCTGAAGTTAAACCCAGATGTACTTGAGCTGCCAAAGCCTTATGTTTAGGGAAGAAAATATTCATATCAGAAGTTAAATCACAAAAACAAACATAAAAAATGGGGATGAGAGCTAAGTGTCTAGCTGAAAGACTATATAACCTATGCAAATAGCAAATATCTTAGGGCCCTGAATTTCTAACATGGAATTTTACAGGAAAATAATTTAGCGGACAACTAAGTGGCACCATTACAGACAGAAGTTTAGTGATCCAGAGCAAGAGAGAAACCTTACACAAATAACTGAACTCGACAGAAAACTTCAAATTGGCAGCCACTTTCGTGTTAATTAAATTTGCCAAGGTACCCTCCTCCTCAGCCCTCCAGAAACATTTTATCAAAATGTAAAGAAGAGACTTTCACAGCCTTTGGACCCACCCTTGCAATTCTAAGTCCTCCAAGAAAGCCTTAACCCCCAATTTCCAGGACAATGACTACACAGAAGAGCAGAGCCCTCCAATAATTAAGATCAAATACTATTACTGCCTAGCTAACTAAATGTTAATATATGCATATTATAATCCTGATACCACTGAACGCTATTATCTTACTCCCTAGGAACTACTGATTTTAAACACCACTTAATTTTAAATGGAATTTCCTTCAAATTCCCGCAATTAAAAACTTTAATCGGTACTATTATTTTAGGCATGCTATTTATCCCTAAGAATTGCACGTTAAAACAAGTCATTATTTACAAATATAGAAACAAATGCAAAAGTAGATGGAATTTGGAAGTTTCTAGTAGAAGCGTCACGAGATTATACCTATGTCAAAAATGAACAAAGAAGCCAGTTAATCATCATTTGTAAGACTGGTATTCTTAAAATCAGGGGGGCTTATAACTAAAGAACACCTCTTCAGAAGAGAAACTATTCTCCTGAATGAATAATGATAAAACTTTCGCAATGGGTTCATTTTTGTAATAACGAAGAAAACTGTTTAAACATAAAACTGGTCTTTGGGTTCAAAATAATCTCTACTTAGTTAAAAAGACGATGTAGTTATTTATTATATCAAACTTAAGTTGTTAGAAACGTTCTACAAACCTGACCTTCAGCATATGAGACAGAGAAAGCTATGCATGATTACTAGGCTTGCAGGCTTCATCCAGTGGGTAGAAACTGAATCAGGCATCTTTTTTGGATACCGGAAATAACAACACTTATACTTTTAAAATTAAATAATGTGCACCTTTGAATCTGCCTGAAGTTCAGGCCAAAACACACAAACCTGCACTAAGACTTCCTGAGGGTTTATTTGTTGTTCCAAATCCAAATGTGGAGGCCCCTGTGGTGCTGCATCCAAAACCAGAGCTAGCTCCAAAGCCTAGTGGGGGTGATAGAGAGACACACACGGCAGGTAAAAACACAGGTGAAAGGATACTGACAAGTAATACCCAAATTATCAGTGGTCTAATAAACAGTGTTGAGAACCACGGCCTTACTAAGGAGATCTGCTTTACTCCTTTGCGTAAGACTTTTGGAAGAACCAGCTCAATTCTGAAATAAAACATTTAGATCTACTTAGACTAAGCTTATGACCGATCCGTAATTTTTAAAGAACAAAGCCATAAAAAGCAAGGTCATATTAGTACTTTCTCTCCCAAACGGACTAGAAATTTCAGTGACCATTCAAGTATGATTTTAGTCGAACAGATAGACACATATCTACTTAAGGATATTTCATTTCAGGAAAAAAAACACACTAAATTCATAAATAAGCAAGGCACGCACAACAGTTTCAATGCAAAGTACCACACACAGTAATTTTACTCTGCTTCCTGCGAAGACATTCTCACTTACGAAGTTTACCACTGGAACCCTGTGTGACTACACAAGGGTCGGTCACTCTACAGCTACTCAGGAAGAGCAGGCTCCTGCCACAGAAGCAGCAACGCAATGCTGAGAAAGTGGGAGGGGGAGCGTCGAGGCTTCTCTCCCAACAACACTACAGTCACAATTTAAACGAAGCACGTGTCTTCATCATACAGAGTGCAAGAGGGGATTTTGCCAAGTGCTGGAAGATTGGTTTCAAGTGCTCAGAAAATGGAATCCGATTCATCTTCGGCTACTCTGCAACAGCTTATCTAAAATACTGAGCCTGACAGTATTATTGCCCGTAACTCTACGAAATATGGCAACAAACGGGAATACAGATCATAGGAATTACGCTGTCTGCCATACTCCCAATAATTCCCATTAGAGTGTAATATATTACATAACCATAATAGCTTATAGGCTTTCCCTCTTATAATGATATACTTTAATGGAAATAAGGGAATCTTATTCGTTACATGACAATGCACCTGTCAAAATACAATCAACCTTCAATTATCCACACCAGAGAACTGGGAATGCATTTGTATTTAACATGCTTTTGCAGAAGACTTACCTTACTAGTTAGACTTAACTTATGAATCTACTGAGATAAACTTAACTGCCTATGTATACAAGTATGCATAAAGGCAAATATGCCAGAAGTGCTCAGGAATGGAGAGAAGTCAAGCTGTTCGATTTATAACACAATTATGTCCCCATTTAAAGTGTTCATTTGCAGAAAGAGAAGATGCTTAGTAGAATGTATGTCCAGCAGTAGTTAGGACTCCAACTAATTTTTTTAAGTTAATTTAATAAAACGAAGTAATTTTCAAGTTCATATTTTAGCATATTCCTTTGAAAATATGAACATCCCTATCATTTGATTTTTAATACGTTTTTATATTTACTATTCACAGACATGAAATGATTTTTTAAGTTCTAAATCTAATACTAGAAAGCACTGATTATGTTTGGAGAATCCTTTTTTTGCCAGATAGAACCTTAACTTCCCAAAGAGCAGATCCTCTTAGAAGTGTTTACAGGCTGGTAGCAATTCAAATGTATCACAGTCCAATGCAATACGAGAAAAGTTAAAGTGTACCTCCAAGGTTTGAAGAACCTAGGCCACTTGACTGCAAGCCAGTGCCAATACCTGAGCCGAATGGCGCTCCAAAACTAACTCCCAGAGATGGCTGTGGCCCTGGTATAAAAAAAAAAAAAAAAAAATGGGGGGGGGAAAAAAAACAAATTTGCCTTACTCTTTCAAGATTAAAGTTACTTTATGAAATTATTTTTAAAATGAACAGTGATTACTTTTAACAAATTCTATTTGCTAAAACTTAGTTTTCAGGATGTCCCCCCAGCCTAATTTATCTGTCCCAGCTGATTTACCTATCCAAAAATAAATTTAAAAAAATTAACTTGTTCACACTAGACAATTAAAAGAGGCTTACCACACGGAAAGATGAGTGTTAGTTTAAATAATTTGAAATCTTTAATGTATTGTAAATTATAGTTCTTTTAGTTCTACTTCTAGAATGGTTTTAGATCTCTCCGCTTGTTTTCTGATAAAACTAGCTGCTGTATTCAGTAAACGTTTTTACTTTTTTTCTTTTTAAAATAAGCTCCTTAACTGTTAGAGTCAAGTCTCAATTGATCAAAAGAGACTGACACTAACATGCAAAACCATCATGTTACTTCATAAGAGTAAGTACCAAAAACTAGGCATGATTTCTTATAGGAAATATAAATGATATATAAATAAATAGATAAAAAACAAGACAATGTTTTATTTTATTAAATTTATTGTTCATCTTAAAGCAAATCAATTACACAGTAACATGACAATTCCAACTTGTTCACAAAGAGTGATAACTGAGTTCTACTGTTAAGCTCTGCTACATTACACCACTTATCACCTGATGAAATAAGATAGAGAATGAACATTTACAAAGGCACCGCTGTGTACCTTGACAGATTCAATACATTCAAGATTTCAATTCAGAAGTTTCTTTCCAACATCTTGGAAAATGTACTCAGATGCAGAACGATTAGTCATCCTTTTCCCATTTGTTACTTTAAAGATTTTGGCTGAGTTTGTTTGGCAAGAATAGCATCAAACTTACTAGCCTCCCTTTTTTAACTACCTTTTTTTTTAACTAAGCAGAATACAAAAATCTATAAATCTCTCATATTTGATAAATAATTTATGAAAATTATTTGATAAATTTCATAGTACAATCTTCAGTCTTGTCTTTTTCAAGCACAGTGATCAGTGCATCTCAAAGTTGAGGGAACTGCCAAAGTAATATACAGATTGATATTTAGACTTTTTAAAGAAATCAAAGCCTTCAAGTTGTTCAATGAAGAATGAGGTTTGTATATTCAAAAAGGTAGTGTAAAATTATAAAACATTAAAGAAAAAGGAAAGAAAAGAAAAAAGAAACTAAGGAACTACATTTTGCTAGACTGGGACAGAAACTGGACTTTCCCAATAGCTTCTACCCAAGAATAAAGAATAAGGACTAACAGCAGCCAGAGTTCTTATACCACTATTACAAAATAAATTAAAAAAGAGTTAAATTTTTACATCCAGTTTGAGATCAGTTTGAGAATAAAATACCTGCCTAGCAGCTCTTTTGTAAAATGTTACTACAGGAAAAAGAAACTAAGCATATTACCCTCTTATTTCTAATGAGAGTAATATGTAGAAAACACACGTCCAGTTTCTTTAACATTGAGAGACTTAAGTGTCACATGTTCACAGGAGGCACTGCTGGTGGAAGACCCTAGAGCATAATGCACACCACAGCCCTCAGCCCTACAAGTCCCAAGAGTTACTCAAGTAACATGCTTCGTGTTGTGTGCGGGTCTGCTTTTAAGAGCAACTCTAGTCATTAATATTCAGGATCCAGGTAATCAAGAACTCTAACGATGACAAGACTTTCCATTGCACAACAGGTACATGATATTTTGAGTTTTGTACCTTCACACAAATTCTGAAGGCAACATCATTTATAAAACTAGTAGGCAAATGTATAACATTTTTAATAGTAAAAACTCATGATAAATATCTCCCATGCCAAAGTATCAGCATATATTACACTCTGGCCACCATATAAATTATTTTCACTATTAGAAAGCAGAATCTACATCCTTCAGGCAAATGTTACGTAAACAATTCAAGAAATCTGTTTTAAAATCTGAATAGTCATTAGTCATTCAATGAGAGGCTCTTAGTTCCATAAATAAAACCAAGTTAGTAGTAACATATCCCAATGATTGCCCAAAGTGAAATCTTCATGTAGAGTAACATTTTACAAAAGTTACTGAATAATATATTCACACACAACAAAATCAAGTTTAGCACTGTAATTCATATTTTCCAGAATAAATTCTACTTTCTTAAAAGTAAAACTGCATTCACAGGAAAAGGACTAAAGTGCTAAAATTTTTTTATAATTTTCAATGATCACTCAAGATACCTAATGTCACTAGCATGGTTATTCCTAAGTCATATTTTTTAAAATAATAATTTTTCTTAAAAAACAAAAAATGTCTTCCCCAATTTCAAATATTTTACTGATTTAATGGGGAATGTCCTTTGGTTATTAAATATAACAAAATCATAAAACCACAAGGAAGTAAAATGAAGAAGTTTCCTATTTAACACTACACCTTAAACGTCCAAACATACACTTAAAAGCTAGAAAGTAGGAATTCCTAACAAAATGTCTCAGCTCTCCTTAAAAACAGCAGCTAAGTCATATGAGAAAAGTCTTTTTATGTAAACATCAAGAACTTTTAAAAGTGTCAAAACACAACAGCAAAACTTAATCCCAGTACATTAGCTTAAAACAATCTATCCTAAGTTAAAATTATACCGAAAAGCCTAACGTAAATGTCTTAAGCTTTTTAAGAGGCTTCAGAAGCACTGGTGGACAAGTGTACTCCAGATCTGCCGTCATGCAATCCACGGGTGATGCTTATTTCATACATAAGCAGCCTGTGGAGTTTGGCATCAGTTCTCTTCAGCCTTCAGAAGCAATAACCACAAATCACACAGGCCTAGGTTCTATATTTTTTTTTTCATTAAAAGACATTGAAGAAGGCTCAAGAAGTCACTTATGTCCATACTTCCACCTCCAAGAAAGACTACACAGAAAGCACCTTCAGAAGGTATCAGCCTAAGAAGCTGCCTGCTTTTTTACATTAAAAAGTCAAGAATCCATATGCAAATAGAAGCAAATCCCCCCCTGACAACTCAAACCTTTCACACACCAACAGGGCTGTGTAAAAACAGCACACAAGCCTCATCCAGATTCATCTAGATGGTCTTTACAATTTGTTACTGGCACTTAAAAAGATTTCATCAGTCACAGGACAGAAGGAATAAGTCACTGGGTACAGAGCACAATGCAATAAAGAGGGGCATTTCTAATGGGCTGCATGCATCTAACGGAGCTGCTGCGTCTCACTCTAGTGGTGACAGGACTGAAATAGCTAATCCTGACGGGGAGAGACAGAAAGGGATGGGCTGTGGAGCATGCGAGACCTTTAGAGAAACAGGTGGGAAACAAGAAGACGATACAAAATGATCGCTATTGTTTGGCTTCTCAGTTCCAAAAATCCATACAACTCAAAATGAAAACACTGTAAGACTGTTTAAGTTAATAAATTACAATTCCTGCCACCTGATTAGAAAGCCCTTATGTGGGCTTCACAACTGCAGGGAATGTTCAAGGGAGTCAGTTTCCCCAAAGCCTGGTGAAAGTCCACAAAAAATTGAAGCACGTGAGCAAAAGGCTCTTCAAGATGATGACTCTAAACTCAGCTAACATTCTCCACCACCACAGAGAGCAAAGACCATATCTCTATTGTTCACCTTTACGTCCCTGGAGCCTAGCACATAGGAGGCACTCATACAGAATGAACGTATTTCTTCAGATGCCCACAAGCCCAAAATGTGAGAGTGAAAACCTACAAACCTCTCAAAACTGCCTACGTAAGAAAGTGTATAAAACAAAAATCCGACAGGTGGTTCTGCCTCAATTTTAGCTGTACACCGCAGAACATAATTAAATTCCCTTACAGCACAGCAGTTAACTGACTTTTCTCCAGTTTTATTGATTAGAATAGAAATCCCTTATGTTTAAAGAACACCTAACCAAATCCTGCTTCTCTGATCTATTTTGGGATTAATAGTAACCCTAAAAAGTAAACTGGTGCTGTAGTCGGTTGGATGAGCTGGGTAAATAATCATGAGAACTGATGACCGTCATTATGGGGTTGATTTGATATCTATCCATCCCATAATGACCTGATAGGAACCAACTCCACAGTGACTGCTTTTCCCTCTGTAACTGGAGAACGCAACCCTGTACTCCAGCCAGCTAGAGAACTACTACACAGTCCTTATGTCAGCCACTATTCACATGGGTCCAGCCATGGAGCGTGGAGGGTTTGGCATAAATCCACCATCAATTCTGTCATCTCCAAATGTGAAGAACAGTTTTTTAAACTGCCAACAGTGAAACCCAGAGAATGCTTCCCCAGCAGAGGCAGCCTGAACGCAATCTAGAGATGTACGTTTTTTACTTTTTTGTACTCTAATTTACTACTGGACTACAAGGAACTCTCAGAAACACACATGCTATAGAATAACTAATAAGCGCTACACAAAAATTTATGAACAAGTAAAAAAAAAATCAGTATCCATTAAGACTACATTTTTCTCTGTCACACTTCAAGCCTGACAAAATAGGGACTGCAGGAGTAAAAAGATAAGTAATCATCTCTGAAAGTTACAAGACCAAACTAAACACTGCAGAACTAGACCACAAAAATGTTTCTCTCGTAAGAAGTGAAATTAAACCATGGACTAAAATTATCTGCTTTCCAGTATCTCACCAGTTATTTTCATCTGCTCAACCTCCCAGCTCATACTTCTTCATGTATAATCCAAAGCATCTCATAACATTTTTTCCTGCTCTTGCCACTGTTCTGTTCATTTTGAAAAGGTACAAATAATTCTAGCATGTACCTTCTTCCAAATTTGGTTAAGAAGGCCTGTTCTCTGATCAAACAAACCTATTGATCTTCAACACAACTTCAGTCGATAAAGACATACTTCATCCTGAGTGTGGGCATTCTGTAACCACTGCATGTGAGAGCACACCACCCGTCAGCATCAGGTACGAAAAATGCCAACCTATGGCTGGTTTACCTCTGACTTTAGAACAATACACAATACAGTCACAATTTTAGAATCTGTTGCTCTTAAATGTAATTCAGTAGTGGAACACCATGTTCTAAAGGGCATTTATAGCAATACAGCAAATAACATTAATTCACAATATTCAGTATCTAATTGATGTATAATTATTGCTAAGACTACCCTGCATTTTTATCAGGTATATGGTTTATAATTGTGTCCATCACAATTTTTAGACTGTATTGGAACAGCTACTCAGAGAAATTTCTTCAGTGCTAACACAAAAGGAAGACTCATAAAAATGCACATAAATTCTCTGCATTTTAACAGTAAGAAGCTATAACTTGAATGCATTCAGACCTGTAGCAGGCTGTTGCTGCTGTGTAAGTGTTGCAGCCATGGCAACGGCTGCTGCGTTTGGCATGTTGCTGAAAGGGGTGGGTCCCGTAGTGACTCTGGGCGCATTCTGCCACTTCTTGGCTTCTGCTCGCCTGGCTTCAAACACATCCACAGCATCTCCCAAGAACATTTTCCTGTAGCCAAGGTACTGTTCTTTGAGCACCTACAGGAATGAAAAAAAGAAAAGGTTAATCAAGTTTTGTGCTGACTTGGATAATATAAGGATGAACATAACCATGAAATAAGTTAGCAAAGACAGATCAAAAACACTGCCAACATTACACACCTCATCTAACCTTCAAATCAGAAGGACCTGAGTGATGGATCGGAGAGTTCTATCACACCTTTGTATACTGTGTTCCCTATTTTAGTCATATGTCTTTACGATCAACTGCCTAACATATTCTGGCTTCAGGAGGCCCCCTTTAAAATAAGTTAGCTAAGCTTTTAGACAAGCAAAGTAATACCTAAAATTCCATTTTAAATATTAAATATTCCAGTTTCTCATGAAAATTTCCCCTCCAAAGGCCAAACTTTGGATAACTTTTAGATTCAAAGAGCTTTAAAAAAAAAAAAGCCCACTAAATATGTATTTGTTAAATACCTTTTTTATCGGTATATATAAATAAATAATAAAAGGCATGGGTGACACATACTAAAATAAGACATCACCTAAGCAGAGAGAGTTTGGAGGGTATAAAGAGGGCTCTTACTTGCTCAACATTGTTTATTTTACAATGAGAATAACTCATGTTGAGCTTAGGTAACCAAACTGGGGGGAAAAGAAAACAGAGAGTTTATAATTTCAGAGTAAGAAAGAAAAATTACCAAGTTCATAAAGTGGGCTGGATTACCCAATACAACATTTGCCTTAATTAAGGCCATTAATGGGAAGGATTCTGTTTCACCTTAGAATTATTAAATACTTTAAGGGTTGAGCTTAGTTTAGATCAGTTTTATATTACTTTTGAAGAGACGTAAGATTTTCATATTTCCAACCTGTTCTTACAGGAAATTACTAAACATGAGGCTTTGGGTTGTGACAGGTATTTCCAGCATTTGAAAGCTATCGCCTCCTTCCGTGTGGACGTCAGTGTATCATGCTCCAGTCCCAAGCTCTCCCACCTCTGCAACGTGTGCAAGTGGGCCTGCCAAGAGCTGGAAACTGGGGAAATACACTCAGAAGTGGGTCTGTGACATCAGAAACCACAGCTTACGAGAACAGATCTCCCCCAAACGCATCCTCCCTCTTTCTGTGCAATTACAAGCACATACCATGCAGCGTGTGACATCAATAGCCCATAAATTTTAGTTCTACTTCAGATAATGGGAAATAATGACCTATCTTAGAAACTTAAAAAAGACATTTAGTTTTTAAAAAAAAAACACAAAAAACTGACACCAGCCATTATCTACAGAATTAATAAAATTTACGCCTAATTTTGTTGCGGAGGCCTGGCTGACCAGGTGGCTCAAGCCTGTTTCAAGAGGTTATCTGTGTTGTTAATAACACCACAAAAGGATAAAAAAAAACACCTCTTATAAGAGGTGAACAAGTCTAGAAATTACAGTTTACTAAACGCAGCTGAAAATAAATGTCAAATCTGATCATGGAACATCCTTTGGTTCTTGGGATGTGTATTAAAAAAAGGAGTAGGTCAAAATTTCAGGTAAAGTTTATCCAACATGAACTGGAGCTTTTTGTGCAAATCGCTGTCTCATTGTATTATGGCCCTGTTACCGAAAAAGGTAGTTTTCAAACCAGAGAGAAGAAACTGCCATTGAAAACACATCTATATTTACAAATATGTCTCAGATCTCCTTTAAAATACTCCAGGGAAATCAACTGTACTTCAATGAAAAAAATTTTTTAATAAAATAAAAATGTATTGGGGCTTCCCTGGTGGCGCAGTGGTTGAGAGTCCGCCTGCCGATGCAGGGGACACGGGTTCGTGCCCCGGTCCGGGAAGATCCCACATGCCGCGGAGCGGCTGGGCCCGTGAGCCATGGCCGCTGAGCCTGCGCGTCCGGAGCCTGTGCTCCGCGGCAGGAGAGGCCACAACAGTGAGAGGCCCGCGTACCGCAAAAAAAAAAAAAAAAAAAGTATTAATTAAAAAAAAATACTCCAGGGGAAAAAAGCATGAGTGGAGAACTGATAAAACAACATCAGCAGGATCTGGATAAGGGCCCAAGTCGGGTGGTGGGTACCTGAGCGTTCATTATAATAGTGCTCTACTTTTGTGTGTATTTGAAAACTTTCATAATAGAACTTAATGGGAAAAAACATCTGCAGAACACAGACTTCAAAGTGCCAACAGAGAATCACCTTTAGCACTTTAAAAAACTAAACACTTATTGCAGACAAAGTTTCAAGAGAATTTAATAAAAATTCCTCCTTTAAAACTAAATTATTTTAAAGATTTGGTTTAAAATTTTAAATCTGTTAAGGCAAAAGGTCTGAAGTATGCTATCACTTCAAAAATGGTATGATTTAAGAGGTTAACTTAAAAAAAATTCTATTACCATGCATCAAGTGAAAATAAAAATGAAAATACTGGTAATCTCCATGGAATTCTATTACAGTTAGGGATTGATTCAGACCCAGGCTTGGATGCTTTGAATTTTAAAGGTTTTCTCCGATTATACGTAACTCCAAGAAAGACTTTTAATTATATCTGCTTGATGGAAAAAGTGTACGTATATTAACATTTCACCCAAATAATTTCTAAAAATGAACATATTACACAAGGTTCAAAATATTCGGTGACAAATTATTTTATTTTTATTATTTTAATAAATACAGTTTCCTGTGTTTAGAAGGGACAAATGTTGTTAGCAAGCTTTTTTTATGCAGGGATCAATAAACATTTAAAACACACACAAAATTAAAGCAGTGAGACATGATTTTGCTACTAAGACTGTTTACTTTCTACAGAAATAAACTAAAAGAGATGGAAACAACCCAATGTCCAACAGAAGACAACGGGTTACACAGACTACGTACACACATGCAGTGAAATCCTGACTACTAAAGATGATGGTGAAGAAGTGTGTGTATGAACGTGGAATGTGGTTCACAATGATGAAAAAAGTTAAAATAACGGAGTGTATAGGACACTTGGATCTTGTTTTTTTTTTAAAGATCTCATCCATGGTTGTGTCTGGGCATGATCTGGATTATTTTAGTTTTAGTCTTTTTCACTTACATATAATTTTAGCTATTTCTGTAATAAGCATGGATACTTTTGTCCTGTGAATGAACAAATAAATACTTCACTTGGGTGCAGCTGTCCAGATAGATGAACAGGCAATGAGAACTTACCTTCACATTTTCATGAACAGACTGAAGTTGTGCAGCTAAAGCTACAAATGTTTGATAAATTTTCTGCATAGCCATTGACAAATCTATAAGAGAAAATCATATTATCACACAAATATGTATACGACACAATCGATACCATTTTTCTATTACTTGAGTCCAATTTTTGGTACAGTTAAGGTATAGGATGAATAAACTACACCAATACTTCCATGGATGAGAGAAGACAGCAGAACAGACTGAGAGAAGGATTCCTCCATCAGTAACCTGGGGGGCGGGGTGGGGGGGTGGGGTGCCCTAGGACATCTGCCATTACATCATAATAATTCATAACAAAGCATTTTATATTTATAGGAAATAAAGATCTAATCGAGGACTTTTAAGGAAATTGTCTTATGGCAGTTTAAGACAACTACTAGTAATAATCTAGAATATCGACTATATAACAGCTTAAGCTCTCTAACTGAAAAAACAGTGCTATTAAAAAAAAAATTACCACGGAAAGCATATTACCTTGAGGGGTGATGTGTGAATTGTTCGCTTGGGTGGCAAGATGGTTTTCCAGTTCTTCAATCTGTTGTCTGTACTGCTGGAGCTGCACTTCAAACTGCTGAACCAGGATTCTGAAGTAGCTATACAATAACATTTACCAAGTCAGATCAGTTTTAAAACACTGTTTCCTTTATATTCAAAATTCCAACAAAAATATGCCCCTGTTTATTTAAGTAGGGCCTTTGAATTAGTCTGATGACATAATGTATCTTTAAGTGACAGAGGTATTATTGAAACAAAAACCCAAACTTGTAAGTTATCAAGGTATGAAAAATAGATGCACAGCCTTACTCCAATCATGAAAAAATACCAATTAAGGGATAATCTACAAAATAACTTAATACTCTTCAAAAATGTCAAGGTCATCAAAGAAAAGGAAAGACTGAATAAATGTTACGGATTGGAAGTGACTAAGGAGAAATAACAACTAAATCCAGTGTGAAAAGAATCCTAGAACAGAAAAAGTGCATCAGTGGAAAAGACAGTAAAATTCAAATAAGTTCTGTATTTTGGTTAATATAGTACCAATGTTAATCCTGTTCTTGATAATTATACTATGATTATATAATATGTTAACAGTAAGGGAAGAAGGTAAGGGATATAAAAAAATTCTTTGTACTACCATTTTTCCAACTTTTCTATAAGTCTAAAATTCAAAAGAAAAAGTTCAAAAAAACCCGTGCAATTGTCAACTAGATTTTACAGCCAAATACTTACAGTTCTTATGTTTATAATCTGAAATACTACTGATATTTATAATCTGAAAACACTACAGTGTGCTACAGAAAGAGTACGTAATTATAATCACTATTCTAATAAATTTAATGAGAGAATGCTAGAAAGATAAAAAGGGACCTTGAATAGCACAAAACACAGTCTGAACACGACTCCACGAGAAATGGGGAACTGTGAAAGCTTTCCACAGTGGAAAATCACACAATTCAACCCATCTCAAAATTATCTCTGATGGCAGCATGAAGAACAAGACAGCAGAATAAAATACTGAGGAAGTCCAGCGAAGGAGCTCATCCCATGCTAATCCGAATAAGATATCAGGAGTATCACTGTTATTGTCCATTTCCTGATTTTGATCACTGTACTATGGTTACATAAGAGAATATCCTTATGTTTAAGAAATACACTCTAAAGTACTCAAGCATTAATGGGTATCATGTCTGCAAACAACCCTAAGTGTCCAGGGGGAAAATGTATTTACACATATGGAGAGCAAGGAACGAAACTGCAGTAGAAATGTTAACATGCAGGGAATCTGGATGGAAGAGACATGAGAATTCTTTGTTTCATTCTGGAAACTTTTTTTGTAAATCTGAAATTATAATAAAAAGAAAAAACAAAACAAAAGGGTGAGGGGCCAGGAGTCAACCAGACCCCTACCGCGCAGAAGCTCAGGACTCTCCTCTTCATGCTGCAGGCTCCTCATTTCTAAGACTGGAATGTGACAGCTGTGGAGGGTTTGTGGGAAAGCAGATACAGCAGGTGAAGGGCCAAGCGCGCTGTGCGGCATATGGCAAGCATTTGAGAATATGAGCTATTACTCTCTTGCACAACACAGGCAAGACATATACCACATGCATGGAAACCACATGAATATACAAGCTGGGTACAGGCGGGTTTTTCAGGTTCATTTATCTACACTTTGTAATTTTTCTTCCTGAAGATTTATTATGTATGCAAATAAAAGTTATGGAAATACGTGAAAGAGTTAAACTATACTTAGTATGCCCTGTTTAAGGAAGGGACTATCATAAAGTATTTTTTAATTGAAAGTCCTTATGGGTATAAATACAAGTTTCTACTATCTGCACAATGTAATCAAGTGGAACAGACCCTGTAAGTAATATGCAGTGCAACTGCATAATAGTGGGTAAAAGCTCAGACCTCAGCCTTCACTTACCCTTCAATAAAATGGGGATGATATACCCTCTCAGAGTTATTATGAGAATTAAATTTAAAAATCCACATAAGATGCCCAGACTTGCTACAAAGTAAACTAAAAATCCCTACCCTGTATACTGTTTTTACTGTTCTGCTTTTTTAAAGAGAGAAACATTTGTTTAACTTACTCAGCAGGAGCTGTATTCTCATGTTGGAGTCCAGGTGGTGTTTTCTGGGTTCTTAAAGCTATTTCAGCATTTTTTAACTCCTGATGTAATAGAGGTTAAGAAAAAGAAAAAGCCAATTAAAAGTTAGGCTAAAAATACCGACTACCTCTGGACTGAAACTTCAACAACGCCATTCCTGGAGCTTCATATGCTGTGAGAACTTATGGATGAAGCCGCTTTACAAGGTGCTAAAACCTCCTTCCAGGCAAGACAAACTATACTTTTAACAAACTTTATAATAAATTTATGGTCTATTTTAAGAAACCATGGATTCCTGTAGGATTTGTGAAGTCAATTCATCCACAGTTAAAGACGGTGTTACTATTTTAAAACCTGTAATAATACAACTATAGAAAACACTATTTAAAAAAAGCAAGGTAGTAGTAATAACCCTGAGGTTGATGACAGCAGCAGTTAACATTCTGGGTATTTACTTACTGTGTACCAAGCCCTGTGCTACAGGCTCCCCTTCTATTATCACGGTCACTCCTCAGTAACAACTCTATGAAGTGGGTGACGAAGTTACAGAGACATTAAGTAATTTGCCCAAGGCCACGTAGCTGGAAGACCTGAGACCTGAGTCGAGGGGCCCAATTTTGTATGCCTCACACACTTAATCTCCCTTCCACTCCTCTGCAGTGCCACTCTTATCTTCCAGCCAATGGTTTTTCAAGACTCATAATGCGTCTAACCCACTTACACTCCACATTCCTATCATTTCATTGCTTCTGCAACCTCTATTTCAATGTCTATTTAAGTTTCCCTTACTTAAAAAGAAGTCTCTTATCCTAACTTTATGTCTCCTGCAGCAACTTCCTACCCTCATTTTACTGCCCAGCTGTGAAGTCTCTAACGGTCTCTAACTGTCCCTTCCACCTCCGTGTTACCCTCCACCTCAGCCTTCCGTCCTGTGACTCTGGACACGGGCCCAGAGCCTGGACTGCCCAGCGCTGAGCCGCGCCTGGGTCTCACTGGCGGGGCCCCCTCCCGTAATGCTTAACAGCCTGCGGGTCCTCCAACACGCCCTCTTCCTGCCTCCGTGACTTCCCCGTCACCCTGCCCCTTCCTCGCGGCCTGGGAACCACCGCCGCAGCTCTGGAGGCTCAACTCTGAGTGTGCCACTACCGCTCCATCCTGCTCCGGAGGGGGGCTGGAAGCGCCCACTGAGCCCTCTGCACTCCGTCACACCTTGTCCCTGGAACACTTACGTGAGTGCTTTAGCTCACTCTCCCTAGGATACTGTAAGCGTTTTGATCCCAAATGCCAGAGGAAGTGCTCTGCACATAACAGATACTTAAAAAGGTTCTCTGAATTTGTGGATTCAGCAATATAACTTCAATGAACCACATGGCACCTGCCCTGCCCATAGAAAACATTAACCACGCAACTTATCTGAACTCTTAAGTGATGTCCCCCAAACGGGGCATGTGAAAGACTTCGCTTCCATAAGGTTCTGGTCTTCACAACCTCAACGCTGCTCCTTACCTCAGAATTGCTTTTATTTCCCAGAAAGGCTTTCTTTGAACAAAAGGTTTTGGATTTAATAAGATGGATAACTCCTTCACTAAGGGAGTCAGAATGTTTCTGTTTTCAACTGGCAATTCACGAGACTGTGGGTAGAGCACGAATCCCTGTGTATTTGAAATAAGAGAAACCACAGAGCAAACCCCTTTGAGTTCTCACATAAACTTTCCTCAACGCAACTCAGAAGCCATTTTCCCTCAAGGGAACTCTCGACTCCCACCCTCTTCTCTCTCAGTCTTTGAGCACTTCACTTACCCCATGAGACGTTAGCACTTTGGAGTTTCTCCTTTTGTCTCTGAAAGACAAGTCTGGTTATGTGACAAGTGTCTCACAAGTGCTTGTGGATGGAATCACCCAGTGTGAGAGTTACAATGGTTCCCATTCTTGTGTTCATTTTTTTCCCTTGAGTTTGCCTCCTCTATTACTTTGATAATGACCTTGTGCATATAATTTCATAAAAATTTCACACATGAAATTTAGAATTTCCTATAATGTTTAATCAGAGTCAAAGCACTCTCCACAGTCTAAAGGCTTAAGTAACATTCTGTTCCTCCTAGGAAATTCTGATAGCTGAAATATTTGATGGTAAGGGAAGAATAAGTGGGCAGGAAACATGGGGGAATACTTTATTCATATTTAACCAAAGCATTTGTAAGTGACCAGGAAACGTGAAAGCAGACAATAAAGCCTTTGAATCCTCTTTAAGTATCATAGTTTAGATTAGCTTTTTTTTGGTAACACATTTATTAAAAATGTCACGAAGTATTCTCCAATAGTTGACTTAAAGACACATAAGCAGGTACAAACTTCCAGTTACAAAATACGTAAGTCCTGGGGATACAACCTACAGCCTGATGACAACAGGTAACAATACTACACTGTACATCTGAAAGTTGCTAAGACTGTAGATCTTAAAAGTTCTCATCTGAAGAGGAAAAAAAATTGTAACTATTTGTGCTGATGGGTATTAATTAGACTTCTTGTGGTCATCATTTCACAACATACACAAACATTGAATCATTACGTTGTACACCTAAAACTAATAACGTTATATGTCAATTACAGTTCAATAAAAAGACACAAAGCACTTAAAAATTTTTACTTAAAATATTATCACTTAATTTATGAAGAGCATAGCACTCTGATAAACCCATTAAAAAGGCATATCACATAAAGTTCATTAACAGATCAGGGAAAACTTTAGGGAAAGATTTCTAGATTGCCACGATCAGATCAAGTATACTGTATAACTGTGAAATATAAAACAAGTAAATCATCTATCATCATTCTTCCCCACTGATATAAAGAAGATATTTTACGTTATATATTATACCACCGGGACAAGAAGCAAGTAGACATTAGTGACAGAAGGTATTAGCCTCATTACCATTTTTAACAACTAAGACCTAACGAAACTAGCAAGTCACTGGAACTTAATATCTATAAAGCATGATATAATTTATATTTAACAACTGACAGATTAAAAAAATGTGTTTTTCCCTCTTGTATAATATAATAATTTAGGCAGTAGGCACGCTTGTGAAACAAAGCAGTCGGAGCATAAGCTTAGAGCTGGGTCACCAGGGTCTGAATCTACGCTCTTAGAAACAAAGCTCTCCTGTTTTCTTGTTTGAGGTAATAACAGTACCTACCTCATAGGGCTGTTGTGAAAAATCACTGTTTAATGTATCTAAATTGCTTAGAATACTGCCTCATACATAGTAAATGCTCAATAAAACCCAGTAACTATTAGTATAGTAATTTAAAAGTATATGCACTGTACGGTTTTCTTATAGCATGTCGGTATGAAACTTTCATAATTTTAAAAAGACCTATTTCTATTTGAAAAACAAACAAACAAAAATCCTACAATGAAATGACAGTTTACCTGAGCAGTTTCTATTTTCAATTTGTCAATATTGAGAGTGTTCCTCTGTAATCCACTGGCAGCCAATGACAAAAGCTGCTTCAGAGCTTTAATATCTTCCTGCACTTTAAGCATTGCTTTTGAAGACATTCTACTAATTTCTTCTTGGACTTGTTTTTGTTCCTTCACAAATTTCCTAAAAAAATAAATAAAACTCAGTTTTAAAAAAATACACCTTTGGTTTTATACAGAAAAAAAAGTAGACTGGTGAGAGTTTTAAGTCCAAGTGTTTTAAGAAGCAACTATTAAAAATTCACCTACAGTTCACAGAATGGCAGTCACAGAATTTTAATTCCTTTATTTATTTAATTCCATTGTTCTGTGTTCTCCCTGATTTCTAAAAGCACCACAATGCTCCCCAAGTTAAAACACTTAGGAGGAGGAGAGGGTCCCCCTGAAACACCTCCCAGCACTCCAGTCTGATTCATCTACTGATGACACCTCACACACTTACTGCAGGTTGTCCACGTCCTGGCAGATGACAGAAGGTAGAGTCTCATCCTTCAGTGCTTTACTGTCCCTAAGAAAGATGCCACAGGCGCATTAATACCAGAGATCATAAAAAGCTGACGGCTATCTGTATATCTTCTTTGGAGAAATGTCTCTTTAGGTCTTCCATACCTATAGCTGATTCACTGTGTTGTACAGCAGAAATTAACACAACATTGTAAAGCAATTATATTCTAATAAAGATGTCAGAAAAAAAAAGCTGACAGCTGAGTTCTACAACAGTATGTGTTAAGATACAAGAAAACAGAGCAAATATTCCCCATTTACAGTCTTCCTGGATGATTTTGAAGTTCTTTATAAAGAACAATAAACTTCATGATCTACAAAATAACAATTCATCTGACATGGAGGTTTCTTTTCTAAGGAGATTGGCATCTATTATAAGTACACGTAGATGCATTTGACTAAATGTTCAAGAACAAAATAAGAAAATACTACAGACGGGATGAAATATTAATCTAAGTTCCTCCAGCTCAAAAATTCCATGACTGACTTTTCATTCAGTTCAAAAATATTACAGCATTCACTAAAGGAAGTCTGAAAAACTTATCACAATGAGTTGCTCACAATAGTTTACAACGTCAATCTGTTCTTCAACAAAATAAGACCTAGGAGTAGCTTAAAGGATTGATGACTATTTAAGGAAGACAGGAATAAATGTAACTGGGCTGTAATGGCGGGAGCCGCAGATCTGTACAACTTCGGGGACATAACCCTGGGCAAACGGCAGGCTCTCGCTGGTTCCCCCTTTACGTAACAAATACACACAAGATGTTTGGGAGGCGGGAGCTTCGTCATTTACTTACAAATGTTTTATTTAATGTAATAGAAATTATGTGAGAATACAATTGGCAAGAAAATAATGATCTTCAAATGTATATATGACGTACATGGAGGCTATTCTCCCTCTTCAACATCAGTGAATGGTGCTGGGACAGTAATTTATATATAAAATAAACAGTATATATACATTTTTAATTTGTATATATAAATAAAAAGTGCTCCAAGAGTAAAGTTCCATGAGTTGTTCAACATTTACTAAGTTAAAAAGACACATACATATATTTGTGTTTATTTATATTATTAGGGGAAAAGCCAACTATTTCCTAGAAATAAATGGTTATAAATTTTCTTAAAGATCTGACCTTCCATAATCTCTCCAGAGCCTATGCTTATTATTTTATTTTTGACAAAAACTTTAAAAGAATTTTTCTTCTAAATACCTATAAGGTTCCATTTACTTCCAACCATACATTGGCCTATAGTTTAATAAGTAAAACTCTTTAATTAAAATATTTTAAAAGTCAAACTGTAAACTTACTCTGGTCTTGTTCCCGTTTTATCACCTAGAAAATTCAAGAAGCTTCGTGTAAAAATAGGTTATTTATCAATGTATTCCAAATACAAATTTTAAGTTAACACAAACTAAGGTATAAATAAAAATTGTTAAGGATTTCTTAGAATGCCTCTTAAACAGCAGGTGATGTCACGACTTGTCACGAACTCTGAACACAGCATATTACAGACATGCTTATGTGCACATAAACAGTTATGTAGCTGATGTGCATCCATTTCTTTCAAGGGCAAGAATCTTCCTTTTTCAACTATCTTCCCTGAAAAATCCTCTTGCCTAGGAGTTTAACTCCTGAGAGCTTTATCTGACACTTTTTAAGGCCCTCTTAACAGGCTGCTCCACCTGAGAAAAAAAAATAAGTTGCTAAAACATCTAAGGCTATTTTCTGAATTATGGAGTTACTACAAAGAAAATTAAGTAAAAACAAGAGACAGGACCTTATGTTTAAAATTTTTCATTCAAAGAGAAATAAATCCAAATTTTCTAAGATTAAAAGGATTTTACCAACTTTTAGGATAGTAATTCACTCTTTAAAACAAGTATCTCCTACAATAAACCCATGTCCAATTTCTGAAATCCCTATACAGATACAGGACACTGAATATTTTACAACTTCATGCATCATGCCATTCTAAGCTCTTCCAAACGGTCAGTGCAGTGTGTACGCACGCGCTCCAGCCGAACATGCTTTCATCAGAAACAGAATAGGTGTTGCGAAACAAACAACAAGCAGATCAGACACACACAACCAACAACCACAAAAAAACTGCAAAATGAATTTGGGTTGGAAAAAATTTTTTAAAGAATATTAGGCATGCCAAGAGCACAGCAAGAAGGGCATTTTCATACTGGCTGGTGAGTAAATAAAGTGGTAAAACCTTTCTGGAAAGCAATTTCACAATATATGCCAAGAGACTCCAAAATGTCCCTCCCTATAAGCCTATGATTCAATTTCTAGGTATCTGCCCTAAGGAAATAACCAAAATATGAACAAAATTTATAATAAAAGCACACAGCATCTTCTGTGTGCCTGGCTCTCCTAAGGTTTTACAAACAGCAATCCTCAAACCAACCCCATGAAGCAGGGACTGTTATTTCCCCTACTTTACAAAGCACCGAGATAGCCTGAATAAGGCCACAGAGCCTGTGAACAGCTAAGCCAGGATCTGCAGCCAGCAAACCAGCTACAGAGCCGACACTTCACTACCATACTATGTTGCCTCTCTCTACAAGGATACCCAATACAGTGACGCTTCCCAGAGCGAAGATCTGGAAACAAACACTAACCGCAGGATGGTGGCTGACTGCACGATGACACATCCATTCATAAAACTGACATTAAGCAGCATTAAAATATTTGTAAAGAATTACGGACACTGACTAAAACTTGTGATATATTACACGAGAAAGAACAGGTTACAAAACATGTACACGGTCCCGATTTTTAAAATGCATATTAAAACACGCATTAAGATAGTTACATAAGACATATGCACATACAAATCTGTCTACAAAAATAAAATCTTAAATGCACAACACACACAAAATTTGTGAACTATAATGCAAACTTAAAAATAATACCTTTACTATTGAATATCTAACTAACAATCTTCCAGACATAGGAATTTCAGGTCCGTCAACAGGACTGTTAGAACGTGAAATTAAGAGTGACATTACTTACTCTTTTTATCCGATGAGCTGCTAAAATCTACGCCTCCAAGGCCTTCGTTGCCAGCAGCTGAAGCAGCTGCTGCCGTTCCCAGAGACACACCTAAAGCATTTGGTCCAAGTCCTACAAACAAGCCAGATGCCACTCATGAAGTTCCTCAGTCTTTATGATGATTTCCCCACTGACCAAAGCACTCAAATACATTTAAGTTGGATCCCAGATTATTTTCATTCTTGATTTAGACAAATAGTAAGATATAAGTCTAGAGCATGCTTTGGACAAAGTCTGATAATCTCGCTTGGATTCAATGGTGTATGTAGTTTGAATGATGTGATTTTATTTATTAAAACGGCCAGAATATATCTGTTCATGGATATTTGTGGATACTCGATTTTATTTGTTGTTTTTAAACCCTCTCTATCAAAGCAGTTTTAGTTTGCATGTTTTCAGGTGAATACATCTTGTCTTCCAATCATGCTTTGGAATTCTATACTTTTAAAATAATGTAGTACCGGATGTGTTAATTAACTTGATGGGGGGGAAACAATGTATACAGTCAAATCTTTATGTTGTACACTTTAAATATCTCACAATTTTATTTGTCAATCACACCTCAACAAAGCTGGGGGAAAATAAATAAAATAAATTAAATAAAATAAATAAATAAAATAAGCAAAATTTCAAAGATCCTGCACTGGTCAATCACATAAGTCCATGCATTCTCAAGCTGACACAATTGTGTTCTTTTTAGACAAGATGCTATTTACTTTAAAAACAGGAAATAGCAGGATATACTGGATAAGAGCATGGGATAAATGAAAACTGGATTTAAATCCTGATAATGTGTTAAAAAACACAGCTGAATGAATGTTATGAATTTTTAAAAAATCAGTGGCACGTTTAGGTTAACATAACCATAAAGTAAGCATTGAATATTGTGTCAAAGAACCTAACAAAATTCAGAACAGACCTAAAAACTTAATAACAAGACACAAAAACTACCCTCTAACTCTTGTTTCTATTATTTTTGTGGTTTGCTCCCATGGGAATCTTTGGGAAAGATGTTTATTTATCCTGCAAAGAAATGTACATTATAGTCAACTAATGATTTGGTTATTAGAAGACACTTACAAAATTGACTATAATAAAATCATTTAATACTTGTTTTTAATGTCCTGACTTCAAAGCACTCTAACACCCTTTCCTAACATCTATAACAGAAAGCCATTCCCAGAACCCGGCTTATGAGGTCAAGTTGTGCCACAGTGAATTTAGAGGCTAAACGATTCAAGACTATCCAACTGCCGTTTATTAAAAAGACAAATTTCTCTATAGAATAGTTTACCGACTCCGGAAACAGGCTCTTTCTTGCCTCCTTACCTAGTCAGTCAATGCTGAGAAAATGCATTTCTAAAATATGGCAATAACGTATGAACAACTTTATTTTATAATTCAGTTTTTACACTAAAAGGAAAACATAAAGGTTCAAGAGACCACATGATCTGCTCAAAAGACCAAAACAAAGACAGTAAATTTAAACATGAATATTTACTCTTCTGGAGAGTAAATATCACAGTTACCTGATGCTGCCGTGCTTGCGCTTTGGAAAAGCGGCCCTCCCAAACCCGTCAAGGCTCCCCCTAAAGAGAGGCCTGCTGGTGCAGTGGTGGCTGCAGCTGCCGTCCCACTCAGGCTGCTCAGAGTGAATCCTGTGGACGCTATAAACAGTGAGCCCGTAAGCCCCCAAGAGCGCGAGCATCACAGAAAACACAAGACACCTTCTTAAAAACTGACGTCACGATAAACCTGGCTCTTGAGAAAAACCACTCACTAAAGCTAACATTATACATACTTAAGAACAGAAAGAAATAGTACCTTTAAAGCAAAAACCAGTGACAGGAATAAGGCCTTTGGTTAATACCAGCATGGTATCAGGTAAGTGACTCCAGACAGTAATAGAGTTTTCAACCCAGGCCACCAGCTCCACACTCAAAACCAGATGAATCCTAAGGCAAGCAAGGTTTATGCAAACTCTCTACCCTTCCCTGTCACCAAAGTGCGCCTTGAAAACAACGCAGACATCAAGAGTTTCACGTGTGCCCTCTCACCCGCTCCCCTGCCTTGCTCTGTAAAGAGACCAACTTCCAAGAGGGCCTCTGCTGCTTTAATGCTCAAGGCTGATCTTCACAAACCAGTAATTCAGTAGGTCAACGCTGCTGAATGACTGAAATAAAAATTCTCCCAAACTGAAGTTATCTTTACCAAAGGTGGATACCTACATTCACTGACCGAGTGAAATAAGAACTCAACCAGAAAATGCCACCCTTCCCCGACACGCCTCACCTGCAGGAGTCGACGTCAGAGTGGACGAGAGCGTGAGACCGCCAGCCGAGGCAGACGTGATGGGCAGCGCAAACGGTGTGGCGGACGCCGCGGGTTTACTGAAGCCTAAGCTGAAGCCTGCCGTGGACGCAGAGGTGGTGGCCGGTGGGCCTGTAAAAAAATATCGCAGCTTGCCATAGCTGCATGTGTATTACACAGGTATCAATCAGGAGCCTAGAAGTCTACTTTTCGTAGATGGAACAAAGGTATGTGTACTTATATACGTATGAGAGAGAAAAACCATTCACCAAATCAGGGTGCACACTAAAGATGAAAATCCAATCTATGCGGTAATACTGAAACTCAATCTCAGCCCTACCTCTAAATACACCTAAAACGGCACTTCCCCCTCCTTTCCTTTACACTCAACAGAACACAGTCCTTCTTCTCCAAGACTATTTAAAACATCTTCTCTGCTGCTTGAAATCCTCCTCCTCTGCTTCCGTGTCTGTCAGTGCCCTCCAGTCCCTTCTGTCCATCTCCCTCCTCGGTTCACCTCTTTTTATTTTTTAATTTATTTACTTATTTTTGGCTGCACTGGGTCTTCGTTGCTGCGCGTGGGCTTTCTCTAGTTGCAGCGAGCGGGGGCTACTCATCGTTCTGGTGCGTGGTCTTCTCATTGTGGTGGCTTCTCTTGCTGTGGAGCATGGGCTCTAGGCGCACTGGCTTCAGTAATTGTGGCACGTGGGCTCATTAGTTGTGGTGCATGGGCTTAGTTGCTCCGCGGCATGTGGGATCTTCCCGGACCAGGGCTCAAACCCGTGTCCCCTGCACTGGCAGGTGGATTCTTAACCACTGCGCCACCGGAGAAGCCCTCGCCTCTTTTTTTAAATTGAAGTATAGCTGATTTACAGCGATTCAGCTGTACAGCAAAGTGATTCAGTTTTATACATATACACACACACACACACACACATATTCTTTTTCAGGTTCTTTTCCATTATAGGTTATTACAAGATGTTGAATCTAGTTACCTGTGCTATACAGCAGGTCCTCGCTGTCTATCTGCTTTACACGTACTAGTTGTGTATCTCTGTCCACTTCTTAAATGCTCCTCCCGATGGCTCCATTCTTGCTCCCTCACTTCCTGAAACATCTCACCCAGTTTCAGAATCTCACTATAGGTTCATGGGTCTAAATCTACGTCTACCTGAGTCTCCAAAGGCTATAGCTCTACCTGGATGTCCCTCTGGACCCCTACACATCTCCCTATAAAAAAATTTCCTAAATCCCCCAGGGTCAATGTGGTTGCTCAAGCCAGAAATCATAATCATCCTTGACATTCCCTCGCTCCCCTGTATTCTATCAGTACAAGTCCTGTCAATTCTACTTCAGAGATATCCCTGGATTACAAACATCCTCAAAAACCTTAGTTCAGGCCATCTCTCTCTCAAGAACTATTACAATAACCTCCACGATCAGTCTCCTCCAACCTCTAATCTACTCTTGGAATTATCTCAGTTACTTTAAAAAAGAACAAAATAACATGCTGGCGATTCCCCCGACTTAAGGTTCCCACTAAGTCTATACATTAGTCTTTAAAATAGATTCTAAAGGCTTGGTACCCAAAACCCTTTCCTATGTGGTCCTAACCCGCTCCACCAATCTCCTCTTCCTACCATGCCTACCCTCAGAATCCTAAACTCCACGAGCAAAGTACCTTTCCTGTTTCCCTGGATCCTCTGACGACTGGCCTCTGCGCTCTCCCCTCCTGCCTGGAACGGTGCTCCCTGCCCCGCCAATCAACAACTCCTCTCCTCCTCCTCAGCCTTCCTAGTGCCTTTCATGCGTCTCTTAGAGCGCATGTCAGATGACACAAGAACCCATCGCTCGGCCTGCCTGCTCCCTTTGCCTCACAACAGGCTGAAGGTCTTGCTCAGGCACCCAGCGGCCCCTGACCTCATCAGGGTCCTGCACCACCTTCCGCTGATACTCAATGATCAAGGCATTGTGTAGACTCCCGGCCACAGCCAGGAACTAGTAGTTACGCTAAGTTACTAAACGGAGAATTTATGAATGACCTGCATTTTGGCTTCTCCTGAAGGCACTCAGAGAAAAGAAGTCAGAAATTATGCTTCTGGATCGTCCTTGCCACAAGTGGAAGTCCCTGCCAGAGTAACGTGCTGTGAAACACGCACAGGCTCTAAAATCTCAGGACAGGATCCAACTGCTCGCCCTTGTAACCAGTCCTGTCCGAAACTTTGGTGGTAGACAGACGTGCTTTCTGTTGATAACATGTAAGTGGCATCTAAGTGAGGAAAGTTCACCAATCTTTAATTTATTTCAATTTTAAGTTTACATTTAATTAAATTAAGTCACTTTAATTGCGGTTCCTCACTGTCCTCTCGTCCTTTCACATCATTTCCTGGCATCCAGGTCAAGGTGCCGTCACCCTGGTTACCCACATTCCCTGCAGCATATCACGATAGAGAACCACGATATTTTCGAGCTGGAAGGGAATTCAAAACCTTTTGATTACAATACCCTCATCTGACAGATAACTAAAAGCCGCGAGATATGACCATCTAAGGCCTCACAATTATTTAGAGGTACAACCAGCGCTTAATTCCAAGACTTCTGGCCTAAAGTTTGGTTCTTTTTTCACTAAAAGGGCTTAAATGACTGAAAAATATAAATGTGAAATGAATTTTGACAGAAAAAGCCAATTCTGTATTAAATTTTTTTTTCTGAACTAAAAAAGGATTACATAATCATCGATTTTTTAAAACTAGTCAAATACTGAAAGGTTCTTTGAAAAGTCAGTATCTATGATCTATATTCAGTTCCTTATATGTTTCTTCTATAGCCCAGCTCTGTGAGAGATTAGGAAAGAGTAGAAAAACCAGAGATCTGGGACCTTCCCTCAAAAATTCCTACTCGGAGTTAATCCTGTAGTTACAGCTGTTGCTATTCCTGGGGACAAAAAGAGAAATAAACTTTAATCACCAGTGGCAGATGGCATTCTTTTGGCCTGTAACAGGGCAAGACTTGGAATCACCCTCAGGGAGTGATGACACTGCTGGTAAGACTAACGCGTATCACAGTATCTTCCACCACAACCACTGCCTAATACAGCGTTCCTTCTATAGCACTGGTTCTCGTATCATAGGCTGTGTATAATTTGATCAATTAGGGATTAAGAGTTGTAAAGTGCAAACAACTATTGCCTATAACAAAATCTGGCAATGAGGAAAAAAAGCTAGTCCAAACAAAACACCGGCACTGTCTCAAGAGGCACACTGGCTGGTCTCACGTTTACGCCTGCAGTTCTTCCACGGTCTCTGTGTAGCTGTGAAAGTGCTGCAGTCAAGGCTGGCAGCTCAATGCAAAAGGTGGTTACACAGACCAAGAGACTCTGAGGGCAGAGAATAGAGGTAAATAAGGAAGTAAACTTTTAAAATGGTGGATCCAGTGAAGCATATTTCTGGCTTAATAATAACAAAATATCTGTATTTTTTAAATTAAATATCAGAAATAAAGTACATGCACAGACTCTAGACAATGCTATACTTTTTTTTTTTTTTTTTTTTTTTTTTAGTTTTGGCTGTGTTGGGTCTTCGTTTCTGTGCGAGGGCTTTCTCTAGTTGCGGCAAGCGGGGGCCACTCTTCATCACAGTGCACGGGCCTTTCACTGTCGCAGCCTCTCTTGTTGCGGGGCACAGGCTCCAGACACGTAGGCTCAGTAGTTGTGGCTCACGGGCCTAGTTGCTCCGCGGCACGTGGGATCTTCCCAGACCAGGGTTCGAACCCGTGTCCCCTGCATTGGCAGGCAGATTCTCAACCACTGCGCCACCAGGGAAGCCCAAATATCTGTATTTTTTTAAAAAACTTTTTATTATTGAAATGCCCACCAGAAACCTTTACCTCCTGCCCTTTTCCCAGTGCAACAATTGTTTTAATAATAAAAAAATCTGAAACATCTCTTAGGTATGTAAATTATAATGTTATAGCAAAATAGGAGGGCTTCCCTGGTGGCGCAGTGGTTGAGAGTCTGCCTGCCGATGCAGGGGACACGGGTTCGTGCCCCAGTCCAGGAAGATCCCACATGCCGCGGAGCGACTGGGCCCGTGAGCCATGGCCACTGAGCCTGCGCGTCCGGAGCCTGTGCTCCGCAACGGGAGAAGCCACAGCAGTGAGAGGCCCGCATACGGAAAAAAAAAAAAAAAAAAAAAAAAGGAAGCTGACTGTCCCATATACTAAATTAATTAATGTCCAAATTGTAAACTTGACTCAGTCTTCACCAAGATAAAACACTGCATTACATAATCTAACATAAACTTGAATTACTTTAATTCATTACTTTTAAATAGATTTATTTCCTTTAATTCTTAAATGTATGTGTGTGCTGTCCTTCCTTACACTGAAGTCAGTCACAGCTAACGGCTGGCCCTATCTCTGACCCTTGATCCCACATCCCTGTCTGCCTTTTCATCTCAGTATTTACCATTTTTTAGGTCTACCACCAGTGACGATCCTTGTAAAGGGAGGAGACACAGGACAGAACCTGCAAAGAATGAATACCCCAAACCCACTCCCTGAGAATCTGACAACCCTCCTTACCTGTGTTCGTTCCTCCTAGAGTGAACCCAGTGGCAGGCTTAGATCCAAAGAGCCCGGCTCCGAAGCCAGCAGAAGGAGCAGGTGCTGTCACTGGAGCTGCCGTGCTCCCGAGGCTCCCAAGACTGAGCCCCACAGAAGGGCTGCTTGTTCATAGAAAACACAAAATAAAGTCTACTAGAGCCAATACTTATTTAAGGGAAACGCAAGTTAGCTCTTCGAGGTTATTTCTCCATTTAAGCACCTCACACATCTCCACAGGATACAAAAGTAATCACAACTCACCTTCAACCAACCACGTTCAAATATTTTTCTGTTCTCTATAAAAATAAATCCACATACAAAATTATTCTTAAAAAATGCAACAGCAGTCTTCAAGAAAAGCAGAATCTATAGCATTTAGGATTTCAGATGCCAAGGAGTCATAAACAAGATCACATATATCCTGCTTTCACCAGTTTTTGTTTGAAAGCTAGCGTATTTTAAAACAGCCATAGGAAATTCTACAAATACGGATCATTTTCCTTCTGAACTATGTATGTACAATTCACACTGCTAAGCTCATTTGTTCTTCCCCGACTGCTAACATAAAGACATGCCCAGAAATAGGAACGTTACTCGAAGCTGTCCCCACCACCTCTCTGTTGCTGTATCGCCAGCCCTGGGGGTGGGGATGAGGGACAAGAATAGACATACCCTGGCACGAGGAAGCTGCAAAGCAAAGCTCCCCTCTAAAAAGACTGTGTAAGATCAGCAGAAACCCTCTTCAGAGGTTCTGAAAGCTTAGAAAAGAGCAGCTGATAATAACAAGTGATGTGAACAAAGTTTACAGCTTTTCAACTGTTCTTAGCAAGCTGCAGAGGCTCAAATTTGCTACCTATAAATGGTAGAACAAATGAAAACAAGCCAAAAAATCTTGACAATTTGACACTTCAAAAATTATGTCGGAGGGTTAAGAGAGATTACAACATGTACAACATAATGGGAAATCCCGTTCATGCTACATATGTATCTTTATTACTTCTCTCCCTGGCCTTCCACATAGACGTAAACACCATGGCGGAACTGCATGTCAGTTTTTTAAAAAAGCTTCAAAGCCTGCGGCATTTCAATGGAAGGGGCAGGCAGTACTGCTCTGGCCAGGCTCCGGTACCAGCTCTCCAATGTGCTGGTACTTGTATGACAGAATGTTTCTGGGCCTCTATCTCCTCACCAGCAAAATGGGAATAACAGTACCCACTTAAGATTTTTTGTAAAGATTTAGAGATTACGAAGGGCAAATTAACTTCACTCAATAAATGCTGTTGCTACCATTATCATAAGAAGCACTTATAAATTCAACTAAACATATCATGTACAAGGTTCTACGCCAGTTAATCACTGTGAGGGCAACGGAGAGGGAGGAGTTTTCAAGGAAGGAGAACCTGAAATCAGTCATCAACACTGAGCAGGAAAAAGGAGAGGGTGCACCCAAATTGTGTCTTTCCCTATTAGCACGTGTGTACGTGCCCCTCTGTGTATACAAGCACAGGGGGCTGGCAGAGCAGGGCTGCAAGGTGTCACCCAGAATTAAAGTACAACTGAACCAAAACGTATTTTTAAGAAACATTTTGTTGGCAAATTATGAAGAATCAAATTAAGGAAATGTTTATTATGCTACCCTTCCTCCCAAACAAGTCAGTAATCCCATGTTTTTACTGCTATTCCATAAATACACAAAAGATATACAGTGAAAGTATGTATTTTTAAGACAATTAAAGTATTTAAAATTTCTTGACAATCTAAGGTAAGTAACGATACAATGAAGTGTTTCACAAGTTCATAAAGTTGAAAACATTACCAAAGAAAATATATCAAAGTAAAATCTTACTTTACCAGAGAAGCAAAGGAGAAATTTCTGTGGCAGAAATATTCACTTAAAGAAAAACAAAAAGCTACCTCAGACCTAACCAATTATTGCCTCAACGAATATTATCTGCCAACTCCTCAACAAGGACATGATGCAGAAAAGCCAGCAGACCCTGCCAGATGAAGAATGGAATCTTGCCCTACCGTGGACCTGGGAGCTAACCTAACCTAGGTGCATTTACCAAAAGAACGTTAGGCCTCCAAACCAGTACTCCAATGGGCAGGTGTTAGACCGTCTCTCCTTTTATTAATTTCCCAAGCCTTTCTACAGCATGTATACATTTTTCTAGTTTATTGCTAGTAATTCATTTACTCAGTCATTCAACAAGTATTTATAAAAGCCCTGCCAGGCACTGTCACAGGGACTCGGAGTGGCAGATGAGACTCAGGCCCTGCCCTCAGGAAGTTTCCAACCAGAGAAAGAGATTTATCAATCATTCATGCATTCAACAAATACATATTGAGCTCCACTGTGTCTTCTGGAAAACTAGCATGAAAAGATCTCCACCATCATGGAGCGTAAAGAAGTCAACAAAAAATGTAAGAACTGAAACAACTGTGATAAGTGCTATGGTACAGGGTAAGGGATGGAAACCTCTCTACACTGACAGGTCAGAAAAGGCTTCCCTCCGATGTAAGCACCTGAGTCCCACAAGCAGGCATCAGCTCAGCACAAGAGGTGGTAGGGCAATTCCAGGCAGAGGGAACTGCCCTAAAGTGGGAAGGGGTTTGGCCTTCACCTGAGGAACTGAGAAAAAGCCCAAGTTGTGTTTTTCAAACTAAGATCAGGACCCATGAGATGAGCAAAAAATCAATTTAATAGCTCACAACCAGCATTTTAAAATTAGGAAACGGAACAGAATAGAAAATATCAGGCCAAAAAAAAAGAAAATATCAAAGAGTATGGGTAGTATCTTTCGCTGAAACTGTGTCAGTTACTTATCTGTATGCCTGTAGATGTTATTATTATTTTCTTTTACAGTTGGGTCTGAATCACTGAATTGGAGCAAACAAAAATGAGAAGATGGGCTCAGGATGTCTGAAGAGGTTCCAGACTGGGCCTTGCAGACCATGGTAAGGTTTATTTTTACTTCATTCCAAGGATAGTGGAAAATCATTGAAGGGAGGCAATGGGAATTTTTTTTTTTTTTAATCTGGCTACAACGTTGTTAAAAAAAAAAAAAAGAAGTTGATGTAAAAGCAGTTGAGACAGCAACTGGGATTCCAGAGAACTAATCAAAGTAGGAGGTGATGGGAGCAGTTTTCATCTAACAGGAGAAGGTTACTGGTTGAGAAGCTGGCAGGAATCATTAAGTATTACGATCTTTCATGTAAGCTTCAGGAGAGCAGGACTTATCTTACCACCTAAAGGGGAGCCTACTACCTAGGAATGCGTTCAACAAACATTTGTTCCACGAATGACAAGAGCCCGCAACAGGGTGGTGACCCTGGAAATGAAGCAAATGGCAAGTAAAGCATTAAAATGATCAGGCCTTACTGATTAAGTGCACAGACTGACAGCATAGGAGCTATTAAGGAGAACTCCAGATTTCTGACTTCACCGTGTAGTCTTTGCCCACCCTACCCCCTCCCATACAGACAAAATTGAAGGATTTTTGCTTTGTTGATCTACCAGCTCCGGGAGCTATCCTGTAACTCATTCTAGGCACACTATTTGATTTAACGATCTCCATTTTTATCTTCAGAAGTTTGAGCTCTAAAGAGCAAACCTCGCATCATTAAAATGATCTTTATTTTAATTGCCTCTTTCTGGACGTCTGCTGGCCAAATTGTTATCACTTGAAGAGGTGAGGTAGCAGGCTGCACAAAGACGATGACTATGGCGCCTACATTTCACAATTTAAGTAAAAGACAATGAGAGTCAGCACAATATCCTCACCTGTGATATACTAATTTGCACATACTGTTCAAAACTACCACCAAAAAGTGCTGTAACAAGTATTTGAAACAAAAAACCCAAGAGGACAGATAGGGCCCCATAAGGCACAAAAGGTTTGAAAGCGCGTTTAAAATAACCACGAAATCATTAATGTCCCAAAACGTATATCCTGCAATGGCGTCTCAATTATCGGGGAGAAATTTGTCTTTGTCTCCCTTACAATTTCCTATTAAGTCTCTTTTTCTAAAAAGAGCTTAGATCCGACAACCTTAGCTCCATTCATCCCTGCGACATTCACCGGGCGCCGGGATAGGCCCAGAGAAGCGGCGAAACCGCGGCCGGGCCTCCGCGTGGAAGCCGGCGCCCCCCGCCCCAGCCGCCCGCGACCCCCAGGCCACCCGCCCCAGCCCCGCCGGGAAGAAGGCCGCTCGCGGTTACCTAGACGCCGCGGTCCCGAAGGAGAAACCGCCTCCCGTGCCGCTCCCGCTGGCGGCCACGGTGGAGGAGCCCAGCGTGCTGCTCCCGAAGGAGAACCCCGTGGACATGGCTGCGGGCTCGGCGCGGTTGGCAAACTAGTGGCTCGGCTCGCCGCTCCCGCCTCAAGGCCCCAGCGGGCCGGGCAGCATCGCTCCCACCCAGCCGCGACCCTGCGCGAACGCGGAGCCCAGCGGACGCGAAGACCGCCCAACTGTGTGGAGATGGCGCAGCTCAAGAATACTGCGGCTGTCCGCACGCACCTCCGGAAGCGCGACCGTCACGCAGGGGCCGCTGGGAGTGAGCGGGGCCGGCGGCCACGCAGGGGCCGCTGGGAGGGAGAGGAAGGGGAGGGGAGGGAGGGGAGGGGAGGGGGGAGGGGGAGGGGAGGGGGGAGGGGAGGGGAGGGGAGGAGGGGGAGGGGAGGGGAGGGGAGGAGGGGGAGGGGAGGAGGGGGAGGGGAGGGGAGGGGGAGGGGAGGGGAGGGGAGGGGAGGGGAGGAGGGGAGGGGAGGGGAGGGGAGGGGAGGGGAGGGGAGGGGAGGGGAGGGGAGGGGAGGGGAGGGGAGGGGAGGGGGAAGGGGGAGGGGAGGGGGCGGTGTCTGGAGATCGTGATGGGACCGTGTCTCTCTCGGTTCTTCCTGTTTTGGCATCTGTGCTGACGTAACCTTTGCATTATGGCTGCTTAATCTCAGTTATTGCTTATATCCTTGCCTCCTGCCAGGGAGGATGCACAGACTAGACGGGATAAGAAAAGTACAGAAGCAAGAACGATGTAAGGGTTCTGTGAGCAACCCTTAAACATAAGGAAAATGGGGCTTTAAAGAGGAGAATCCCTCTGACGGGAGGATGAGGAAAGGCTTGCAGGCGGTGGTGAGTTCGAGGTGCTGCCTTCATAATGCAGATGCTTATTTTCCCATCAGGGGTTGTTACATTACTCTCGCAGAGGGTTTTCCTACCTGCGATTTCTTCCAATAAGATACGTCTTATAAGCAACCACCGTATTTGCTTTCCTAAAACAATTCCCACCAGGACACTGCCTTGATCAGAAACCGTGGGACTTCCCGTGTGGCGCTCAGAGTCTTACACATCACAGATCCTTCTAACCTGACGTCTCACAGCTCACCTTAATGCAGCACTTTCTCCTGCATTGATCTTGGGCATTGGCAACTGCTACGGACTGACCTGTGTCCCTCCAAAATCCACATGTTGAAACCCTAACCCCGCAATGTGATGGTATTTGGAGATGGAGCCTTTGGGAGGTAGTAAGGTTTAGATGAGGTCATGAGGGTGAGACCCTCATGATAGGATTAGTTCCCTAACAGTAAGAGACACCGGAGAACTCACTTTCTCTGCCTCTGAAGACACATCCAAAAGGCAGCCTTCTGTAAACCAGGAAGAGAGCCCATGAATACCTTGATCTTGAACTTAGCTTCCTGAACTGTGAGAAATGAATTTCTGTTGTTTAAGCACCCAGTCTGTGGTATTTTATTATTGCAGCTTGAGCAGACTAATACACCATCTCTGTGTATAATTTAAAAATTAAATGCATTTCAAATATTATGGCAGTCACTGTGGGAATGATAAAAAAGAAAAGGGACATATTTGAACTATTGTATAAAGAAAAAGCTCATAGTGATTAAACAGGAAGAGAAAAAATATTGTGGGGTTTTTGAGCTTCAGTGGTCTAGAGAATGCTATTATCAGTGATGAGTATAGGATGGTCACTAAGAGAACTGGGGATATAAAATCAAAGGGTACTTTTGACTTGGAAACAAAAAAAGATAGATCCAGATGATTTTTGTAAAAAGGTAGAAAGTGGCAACCTATGTGTTAATTCCATTGCATATCCTTTCCAAAACTTTTGAAGAATACCAACATAAAATTAGTAAGAGCAAAATTCCTGGCACTTAACTGCATATATGTTAATTACCAACACATGTAAGATTAGCTGGATGGAAAGAGCATGTAAATATGTAGTAGGGATGAATATAAGACGTTCATAATAGGTGAAACTGGGTGTGGGGTATATAGGACCTCTCTTTGTAATAACTCTGTAAATCTAAAACAGTTCTAAAAATAAGTTTATAAAAGAAAATAGTGGGAAAATCGCTCAGAGATGAGACTTTGGAGGGGTGCCACTCAAATTGACAAACTATTTTTTAAATTTTATTTTTAAAAAATTTTAGTACACTTGTATCTGTCAGAGTAGTTTAAGTTATTGCTGCAGAAACCCCAAAATCCCACACAGAGGCGCACTGCAGAAATGGAAACTGGAATATTTGATAAACAGTATTACAATCTACCACATGCCTCTAGAGGCCCCAAATGTAAGACTGGACCTCAAAGAGGCTTTGTAATCTTATATGCCTTCTTCTGTTTGTCCTATTAGCAAAAAGAAAAGAAATTCTCACCCATATGCTCTACAGGAATAAAATTCCAAAGAAAGCAGTTTCTGTAAGCCCAATTGTTTGTTTATTCAATTGAAAACTTCACAGTAAGGTGGCAATAACATAAACTTCATGCCTGTGGAAGATAAAACCCCTTCCAGCCAGGCAAAACCATGGAGCACTGGAATTTGGCTTTACCTTCCTTTCCTGACAAGAGTAACATCCTATTCCAAAGCATGTTTCCAAATATTCTTACTGGGCATTATGGGACCTGAACCCTTGTATCAGTTCTATGTGAATTGCTTCTTTCTGAGGATGAAGCAAGTGATTTGAATTCTAAATTCGATAGCAAGCCATTTTGCTTCCCCTTATTTATTTATTTTTTTTGCAGTACGCGGGCCTCTCACTGTTGTGGCCTCTCCCGCTGCGGAGCACAGGCTCCGGACGCGCAGGCTCAGCGGCCATGGCTCACGGGCCCAGCCGCTCCACAGCATGTGGGATCTTCCCGGACCGGGGCACGAACCCGCGTCCCCTGCATCGGCAGGCAGACTCTCAACTACTGCGCCACCAGGGAAGCCCCCTTATTTTTTATATTGTGAAAATTCTGTTAGGAAACCCCACCTTTGCTGATTTACTTGTGTATGATGACGTTGTTAATGTTATAATTAAGCTGAATTATCTGAAAGGCAATAGTACTGTAAAAAATTCTAGGTGGCTTCCCTGGTGGCGCAGTGGTTAAGAATCCGCCTGCCAGTGCAGGGGACGTGGGTTCGAGCCCTGGTCCGGGAAGATCCCACGTGCTGTGGAGCAACTAGACCCGTGTGCCACAACTACTGAGCCTGTGCTCTAGAGCCGACGAGCCACAATTACTGAAGCCTGTGCGCCTAGAGCCCGTGCTCCGCAACAAGAGAAGCCACCGCAGTGAAGAGTAGCCCCCGCTTGCCGTAACTAGAGAAAGCCCGAGCGCAGCAACGAAGACCCAACACAGCCAAAAGTAAATAAATAAATAAATTTATTTAAAAAATAATAATAATCCCAGTTTTGTTCAAGGTGGCACACTAACCAGAATCCCAGCTTCCTTTATGTGTAAATGTGGCTGATTAGATGTAAGTGGGAGACATGAGATGAGCGTTGGCTCATGTAGAGGAGGAGAGAGCTGGCATACATCCCTCTTGCCTTTCTCCTCCTTCTTTCTTCCCACTGCCTGGACTCAAGACACATGGCTGGCTCTCCAGCAGCCATATTGGGCCGTGAGGAACTTAAGAATGGAAGTCATATGCTAAGGAGGATGTAGCAGAAAAACTGTATGAACACTGGTTATAGAACCACCGAACCAACCCTGGTCTGCCTACCATCCAATTTCTTTTCAGAGAAAAATCAACTTCTGTGTTAAGCCATTATAGTTGAGTCCCTATTATTCTAAATTTAGGATACCATCTTTAGTAGGAATCCACACTAAAAGATGAATTTTACACGTATTACCGGGGAAACACAGGAAATATCCAAGATGAACCAAGGTCCAGAACATCTATAGGACTGGAATATAACAATAAATGCTGTTTAATATTGATAATATTAATTGATATTAATAATATTAATTTAATATTCTGGCACATATTCGTAGACCAATATCCACTTCTGTGAAGCAGGAATGCATTCTTAAGACTTTCCCGTAGCATGGATAAAATTTCCCCCAGGCCTGTCCAATTCCCTTTGATCTGTTTTCCCATACCTTAATTAGGCCTCTTTTGGTTGCAAGCAATCGAAATCCTCTCAACGGAGTTCAAGCACAAGTGTATGTACGTGTTGGGGAGACATAAAAAGACAGATATATTGTACAGATACTGAGAAGTTTCAAACGAATCTAGAAGAGGAATAGCCGGCCCTTGAGTATGTCGGAAACCAAGAGCTAGCTCATTAAGAAACAAACTGGAGGGCTTCCCTGGTGGCGCAGTGGTTGAGAGTCCGCCTGCCGATGCAGGGGACGCGGGTTCGTGCCCCGGTCCGGGAAGATCCCACGTGCCGCGGAGCGGCTGGGCCCGTGAGCCATGGCCGCTGAGCCTGCGCGTCCGGAGGCTTGCTCCGCAACGGGAGAGGCCACAACAGTGAGAGGCCCGTGTACCAAAAAAAAAAAAAAAGAAAGAAACAAACTGGAGAGGGCGGTACCTTCCTCAGGCAATGTGAAGGGTTAACTAATTGACTGAGCGCCCGAGGGAGAAAGAGGGGCCTTCATACATCAGTGATGCCAGGTTATAATGGAGCTACCAGGTAAGACCCGATTCCCAGGGAGCAGAGGCAGGAGCTAGCAAGCACATGGGGGGAAAGTGGGATGAGCCTGTAACTCCTAAAAATCAGATTCTTCTAAAACCCAAGAATGACCGGTCCTTCTCTACGAGCTCAAGCTCCTACTGAGGAGAGGGTAAAGGATAGCTGACAAAGCAGGCTTGGAGGGCAGCCGTGGAGAAAAAGAAAGTTGCTGCCCACTTCACCCCTGAAGAGCCCAGGGTTCAGTAAAGTGGTTACACAGAGTAGGGCACGACCGGCCACTGTATAGACCAAAGTTGAGAGCGGGTACAAATGGACAGAAAGAGCAGACACATATGCCCCTGGGGTAAATCACCAAGATTCCCTTATCTAAAGGATTCAGAGAGAAGGTCACACAGTTAGGAAAAGCAGAAAAATTACAAATAACTTTCAAGACAGAGTAAGGGGCAAGCTTCCAAACCCTCATATCCTGAGAGAGTGAGGTTCACATTGACCTGGAAACATTATACTAGGTCTCAACTTCAGCATGAGACTGAAGCAGCCCTGTACGTGGCCTAACCTGGAGGTATGCACGTGGCTGGGCCTCCTCAATCACAGGTTATAGAATACCAAATATGATCACTGGGATACAGTATGCAGTGCACTCAGTTAAGAACGCTTGATACATACGTACGCACAACTGTTATTTATAGAATTTATTAAGGCCAGCTGCTATGCTTAATGGATTTGGGTTCATGATTTCACTTAACCAAAACAAATAACTCGATGGAGGGGATAAAGGTAAGCATTGCTATTTACAGAAAAGAAAACCAGGAGTTGGAGAAGTTAAATAATTTTACTAGATTCACAGTTAATAAGGGGCAGATAGGAGATCTGAATTCAAACAGCTTTGATTCCAGAAAGAATTCTGAGCATAGGCTTCAGCTTCTGCAGTAATCCACCTAAAAATAAAAGCTGAGAAATGCAGCCAATTCTTGCTCTTTTAATGATTTATTTCTATTTAAGAAACACCCAGATCAGGAAGTGTGATTGCTTTCATAATATCCCATTAGACGGTAAGCAGTAAATATAATTATAAAAGCATTAACATTTAATTTTAAAATATGAAATGTTTTCTCACATGACAATCATAGCATCAGACATCTCTTGTGTATTTTATAGGGGAACTCAGTGGGTTTTTTTTTTTTAAAAAAGTGTAAAAATAAACACTAAGCATTAGGGAGAAATGAATGTGGAAAACTGATTCCTCATTATTTCAAACCATCATGATTGTTTACTTACTGCTTTTTGTGTATTTGTTAATTTTTGATGCAAAAAACCCTCCATTTTTAAATGCAAGGTCAATTAAGAAAATTATATTTTATTAAAGTCATCAATAACTAGTATGTTATTTTAAGTAGTCTTTGTAGGCCCATATAAGGCAAAATCTAGGTGTCTCCTAGAAGTTGGATAATAAAGGAAATTATAAATATATATATCAAGACAAAATTAAGCAAAGCACAGATGTTTTAAGACTCCCTCCAAAAGATAGCATGGCTTCCAGGCTACATCTTGATAGGAACTTAGCAGACCAGGTGGCGTTTCTAAAGAAATGGGGTCTCAGCGCAGAGATGTTCAGAAACTAGATTGGGGATATGTAACATACCCCTATAATAATGAGACATCAGGGCTGCCCCCAGAGGCTTTCCTAGCCCAGAAACACTGCTCTCTTGTCTTGTAGTTGGTACATCACAACTACAGATGGGTTGACAGCTGCATCAGGATCTTGGCTGAATGACAACAGCCTGTCGTATCATTTAGGTCATTTCCCTTGCCCGAATTCATGCTAAGTAAGCTTTGCAAAGTGTCCACTTAGCTTTATAGGAGGAGAATACGCTGACCCTCACTGCTGTCTGCTTTAACGTGTGTTTCTCATGGCCAATGATCAAGCTGGTATTTTGATATTCACCAGTCTGACTAACCCTAAGAGACAGAACTCTTCTTGGCTGGCTGGCCTTCCCTCAGGTTAGCTTATAAGTCTCGGGGACTCCTCCGTTGGTGCTGTAACTGGATTAAGTGACCTGTTTGCGTAAGTAACGTGATAACGACAGCAGAAAATACTTACTCTGGTAATTTTTACTGATCCAACTTTTTTAGGGAAGGTTAGAATTTAGGGACACTGGTGCACATACAGGTCCTCTTAAATTGGACCCTATGCTTTATGAACATTAGTAAGAATAAAAATGAGTCTCAGTGAACAAAACTCTTCTCCTTTATAGTGTCTACTCATTTCCCTTGAGTGAACCCACCCCTTCATAGTGACAGAGGAATTGGGGCTCTTTGTTATGTTGTAGTTCTCACCAGGGGGAGAGCTAGCAACAGAGAAGCAGATGGTCTGAATCATTTGCGTCCTGTGTGTGGTGTCCAACTGGGGCTTCTACTCAGGCTCTGCTACTGCTGCTAACAGGACATCTGTTCCCAGGGCTCCTTGTGTCCATTCCCATGCACAAGACCTTCAAGTTGTGATGTGCAAGATCCCCAATAAAAGTGCCACATCGCCACCCCATCATTCTGTAGCAATCCTGGCCAATTATCAAGCTCTCCAACAAAGATTGTTCTCAATGAACATTTTACTACTTGAAAGGATGATCAAAGATGATCAGATATTAGAGGAGAGTTCTGACATGAAAGTCAGAAGCCAAAACAACAAACCTAGAAAGAAACCTTGAGGGAATGGAGATAATTTGGGAAGCAAAAACAAACAGTCAAACAAACAAATACCTTATGTACCTAGAGAGATGAGATCCACAAAATCAGAACAAGGTGATAGGAAAAGAAAACAAACAAACAGAAAATGTATATAAACAAAAAGAACTCTTGGGGCTTCCCTGGTGGCGCAGTGGTTAAGAATCCGCCTGCCAGTGTAGGGGACACGGGTTCAAGCCCTGGTCCAGGAAGATCCCACATGCCGCGAAGCAGCTAAGCCCGTGTGTCACAACTACTGAGCCCGCGAGCCACAACTACTGAAGCCAGTGCGCCTAGAGCCCATGCTCTGCAACAAGAGAAGCCACCACGATGAGAAGCCCACGCACCGCAATGAAGAGTAGCCCCCGCTCGCTGCAACTAGAGAAAGCCCGTGTGCAACAATGAAGACCCAACGCAGCCAAAAATAAACAAATTAAAATAAAAAAAGAACTCTTGCTAATATTCCAGTAGGAAAAGGCATACCTAAGGCCCAGATCTTGGATTCTAATATCATTCTTCAATAAAAGAACCAGAGCTCTTTGGAGAAATAGTTAATTCTAAGGGCTGGGGTGGGAAAGATGCAAAATGAGGTGGGAGCTTCTTGTAGCGCCAGAAAGTAAGGAAGTGCTAAAAACAAACAAAGAAAACCCCCAGTATTGATGGGGGTATGTCAAAGGGACAGAGGAGCCAAGTGAAAGAGCTGCTAATGGCCAAAACGAGAACAATTTGAGCACGAAAATAAACGAAGAACTATCAGAATATAGCCTGAAGTATAAAATGAATATGCATGAGCCCATACTGATACAAACAAATGATGGAGTAAATAAGAAAATGGGAGAGAACAGAAAATTTTCTTGTGCAGAAGAATTTCAAACAACTTATGTAGAAACTCAGCCCTCAAAGATGGGGAGTATAACTCCTTCCTCCTTAAGTATGGACTTTGAAGAGTGAGCTCCTTTGAGAGAGGAGAGGATAGAAATGGGAGAAAATAGTAGCTTTACAGTGGAGAAACTTGACAAACACTACCTCAGCCAGGCGATCAAGGTGTACAACAACAATGATAAATCATATTGACAATATGACTTGATATTGTTATGATGTGATAAGAATGGCATTTTATCTGTCTGGTCTTCTCCCACAAAGCCCTTAACCCTGGTCTAACTATGAGAAAAACTTTAGACAAATTCCAGTAGAGGGGCATTCAACAAAATACCTGACCAGTATTCCAAAAAACTGTCAAAATTGAGTTTTCTATTCTGTAAACAAAGTACATCTCTCCATTTATTTAGGTCTTCTGTGTGTGTGTGTGTGTGTGTGTGTGTAATATCTATCTACCTATCTATGTATCTGTCTTTTTAACTCTCTATCTCTCCATCCATCCATCCGTCCATCCATCCAGGTAATTTTATAACACGCTCTATAGAGATCTTATACACATTTTGCTAAATGTATTTATTGATATTCTTTTTAAGCTGTGACAAATACATCTTTTTAAAATTCCATTTTCTCCTCATACTAACTTGGAACTTATGTGCTGTTTCTATACTTTAGCAGTTACCCTGGAAATTAAAACATATGTAAATATAACTTTTTAAGGCTAAAATTAACAAACACTCCTACCATCTTCCAAGAGAATACAAGTATTTTAGACTATTTTATCTCATGCCTAACTCATATATTTGAATTCTTTTCTTTTTAAACTTCTTAAAACTTTATTAAAATTTTGTGCCATCAATATTTGTTTACATTTACTAATTTCTTTACATTAAAAAAACTTCAGGGCTTCCCTGGTGGTGCAGTGGTTGAGAATCTCCCTGCTAATGCAGAGGACATGGGTTCGAGCCCTGGTCTGGGAGGATCCCACATGCCACAGAGCAACTAGGCCCGTGAGCCACAACTACTGAGCCTGCGCGTCTGGAGCCCGTGCTCCGCAACAAGAGGCCGCGACAGTGAGAGGCCCGTGCACCGCAATGAAGAGTGGCCCCCGCTTGCCACAACTAGAGAAAGCCCTCACACAGAAATGAAGACGCAACATGGCAAAAATAAATAAATAAACTCCTACCCCCAACATCTTCTAAAAACAAAAACAAAAACAAAAAACTTCATTTCTTTTTTATCTTAGATCTTCCATCTGTGATCATTTTCCTTATCCTTAAGTATACTTTTGAATAATTTGCTTTAATATGGGTCATGGCAAACTCTCTCAGTCTGTAGTTTTTGTTTGAAAATGTCTGGGTTTTTTTTTTTTCCATTTTCATTTTTTGAAAGATAGTTTGGGAAGAGAATTCTAGATTGTCATTGTTTTCCTTCTGCATATTGAAGAGACTATTCCAATGTTACATGGCTTCCTCAGTTGCTGAGAAGTCAGCTGTCAGTTTAATTGTTAATAGACTGGAGGTAATTTGTTCCTCTTCTAGTCTGGATGATTTTAAGCTCTCCAGTTTTGTCTTTGGTGTTACCATAGTAAATTCACCATAGTGATTCTAGTTCACTTCGGTGTGTCTAGATATGGATTTCTTTTTATTTATTCCTCTTGGAATTTGTTGAGCTTCCATATTCTGTGGATTGGTGTCTTCCATGCATTCTGAAAAATTTCAGGTATTATATTATCTTTGCCCCAGTCTCTCTCTCTCCCTTCTCTTCTTGTGAAACTATGGCAAGACTTATGTTAGATCTTTTCATGCTATCCTCCATTTCTCTTAACTTTTGTTTCCTATTTACAATCTTTTTGTCTCTCAGTAATCCTTTCTGGGTAATTTCCAAAAGTAACTTCCAGTTTTCTAATTCTTTCTTCTACTGTGTCTAATCTGTTAAACCCATTCAGTGGGTTTTCCATTTCAATTTTTGCACTTCATTTATAAAAGTTCTATTTGGTTCTTCTTCATGTCTGCTCATTAAGACACTGTTTTTCCCATACACTGCAGATATTTTCATCATGACTCATTTCTTTAAACATAATGAGCATTGAGCATAATTGTTTTATAAACTAAGCCTGATAGTTATAAAAGCTCTTATTGCCACTCATGCTGTTCTTGCAAATTATCTCTTGAGAATTGTTTCCTTGTGTGCTAGTTATCTTTTATTGTGACTAACAATTTTCCTTGGAAAGTTAATTGTAAGAATTATTTAAAACCTATTGTAGAGTGGCATTCCACCCAAAAAGGATTTGAGTTTGCTTTAATAACATTCCTAGGCACTACTAATCCCAAACTTTTAAAACTATATTCACAACTTGAAGTTTTTCTGAAAGTTTTTTATGTGGTATGAATCTAGGTTGCAAATTCATCTAATAACATTTTTGTGGTTATAATATTTGCAAGACAGGAGATTATTGCCCCCCTCCTGTTTCTTAATGTCAAGGTGAATTTCCCACAGTATTCTGGGCATTGGATTGGTTGAGTTTCCTTCTGGCCCAGGCTTTATGTAGGGAGAGTCCCCCATTGTACTTCCTCCATGGGGTGGGCTCTAGACTTTGACTTCTGGACTTTAAGTCCTGTGAGAACGTCAAAACAAGAACTAAATTCACCTGGTTTGGAAATGGCCCTCTTGCAGGAATTTCCGTATCCTGCTTACCTTTCTGGGTACACACTTTCCCTTATATTTTGCACTTGTGAGTCCTCACTCTCTTCTCAGTTACATTATAGGTGCTTTACAGGATTTGATTTTCTATTTTATTTTAATATATTTTATTTATTTATTTATTTTATTTATGGCTGCGTTGGGTCTTCATTGCTGCATGTGGGCTTTCTCTAGTTGTGGTGAGCAGGGGCTGCTCTTCATTGTGGTGCTCGGGCTTCTCATTGCAGTGGCTTCTCTCATTGTGGAGCATGGGCTCTAGGTGCATGGGCTTCAGTAGTTGTGGCACGCGGGCTCAGTAGTTGTGGCTCATGGGCATAGTTGCTCCATGGCATGTGGGATCTTCCTGGACCAGGGCTCAAATCTGTGTCCCCTGCATTGGCAGGCGGATTCTTAACCACTGCGCCACTAGGGAAGCCCTGATTTTCTATTTTAGATACTATTTTAGTTTTTAAAAAAAGCAGAGTCATTTCCTAGCCTATCATATTACCATAACTGAAACTTTTATATGGATTTTGAAAAACAAATCGATATAGAATAGTATTAAGAATACAGAATCTAGAGTCGGACTGTCTGGCTTTATCTCATGAATCTAGGCTTTATCTGCTGTGTGATATTGGGCAAGTTACTTAACTTCATTGTGTTTCACTTTCCTCATCTTTAAAATGAGGAAGGTGATAGTATTTTCCCCATAGTACAGGTAAAGCACTTAGTACTCTTTCTGCCACCTGGTAATCATTTAAGCATTAGTTATGATTATTATTACCCTTCTATGAGAATTGGTAAAAGAGACAAAGTGAGAAATGATAAGGGACGAGGGAGATAATGTTGTGAGGATAACGTGCTTGGGGATGTGGAATGGAGAAAATGACAAAAATCTGAGGGAAAATAATACAAAAAGAGGTTTTATCAAGGAAGTCTTGATGTATGTTATGCAATATAATTCACCCTTCTCTACTTTTTCAGAAGATCTTCTGGAAAAGACCTGCTTTAGTTTTCAATTTTTTTTTTAGCCGGATTTGTGTCTTTTGGATGTGATACTGTACGAGGCTGTTTTCTAGGTCGTGCAATCTTATCCTCATTATGTATTCCCCGTGAGTATCTCCATTGCTTTGAAAATCTGTCTGAAACATAGCCTGCACTCAAAACAAAGCAACACCAAGACGACTTGAATAAAATAAATGAATGAAACACTGGCAAAATAAAACATAAATTTTAATTAGAAAAGAAAACCTAGAGGGTAGAGAGGTCTTTGTAGCACCAAACATAGTAAGAAAGATGATGTAAAAATGGTGATGATGTTTTAAAAATAGTATTTTCTAGTTACAACAGAGTGAAGCGGCTTAGGACAGAACACTTGGAGAACATAGAGCAGGGCTCCTCCGCCTCGGCACTACTGAGATCTTGGGCTGGATAATTCTTTGGTGGGTGGTTGGGTGCGGGGTGTGTCTGGTGTATTTTAAAGTGCTCAGCAGCAGACCCAGCCTCTACCCACTGGATGCCAGTAGTACCGCCCGACACACACTCCTAGTTGTGACAACCAAAAATGTCTCTAGATGTCCCAAATGTCCCCTGGGGGCAAGATCACTCCAGGCTGAAATCACTTCAGCATGGCTGAAACAGAGGAATTACAAAAATCACCTGTTATCCTAACCATCTAGAAATGTTAAGTATTTCGTTGTTGTTGTTGTTTTTTTGTGCGGTACGCGGGCCTCTCACTGTTGTGGCCTCTCCCGTTGCGGAGCACAGGCTCCGGACGCGCAGGTTCAGCGGCCATGGCTCACGGACGCAGCCGCTCCGCGGCATGTGGGATCTTCCCGGACCGGGGCACGAACCCGTGTCCCCTGCATCGGCAGGCGGACTCTCAACCACTGCGCCCCCAGGGAAGCCCCAGTATTTCGTTTTAAATAAATAAAAATGACCCAACACATTCCCATTGAACCTACCATTCTATAGCCGCGTTATTTTTCACTCAGTAATTCAGCACCAACACTTTTGTTAGGTAATGTTCCTCCACAGCATAACTTGTTTTTGAAGTGTGAGTACTTTCTAATAAACTAATCTTAGCTTCTCCCTCCCGCCCCTTGTTTCACTGTTGTCATTAATTTCACTTATATGTAAGCATTTCACAGGGTACAGAATTCTAGGTTGGTGGACTCCTCTGTTAACCCTTTATTTCACTCCCCTCTCTTCTTGCTTGCACGCTTTCGGATGAGAAGTCAGATCTGATTCTTTTCCTCGCTCCTCTATAGATAAGGGTTTCTCCCGCCCCTGCCTTCTTCAGGATTTCTTGTTTGTAATCTTTGATTTTCCATGGTTCGAGGATGATTGTAGTTTTTCTGGCATTTATCCTGCTTGGTGTTCTCTGAGGGTTTGGTGTATGACATTAATTGGGGGGAACTTTCCAGTCATTATTGTTTCAAATATTTGTTTCTGTTCCTTTCTGTCTTGCCTCCCCTTTAGATATTCCCATTACGTGTATGTTACACCTTTTGTAGCTGTCCCACAATCCTTGCGCATTCTGTTCTGTTTTTTTCAGTCTTTTTCCTTTCTCTTTTTCAGATTTGGAGGCTTCTATAGAGGTATCCTCAAGCTCAGAGATTCTTTCCTGCGTCACATGTGTTCTACTTATAAGCCTATCGAAGGCATTCTTCATTTCTGTTGTAGTTCTTTTAACCTGTAGCATTTCTTCTTGGTTCTTTCTTAGAATCTCCATCTCTCTGCCCACATTGCCTGTGTGTTCTTGCATCCTGTCTACTTTACCCATCAGAGCCCTTAGCCTATGAATCCTAATTGTTTTCAATTCCCAGTCTGATAATTTTAACATCTAGGCCATAGCTGAGTCTGGTTTTGAGGCTTGCTCTTTCCCTTCAAACTGTGTTTTTGCCTTTTAGTATGTCTTGTCTCCTGGATAGTCGGACACTATGTGCTGGCTGAAACGACCTGCCCGGCACTGGTTCCCAGGGAGGTTGCTGCTGGTGGGTTTCTGCTCCCATAAGGTGTTGTTCTCTGTACTTGCCTGTCTGTCTGTCTGTCTCTCTCTCTCTCTAATTTGGGGGTCAGTGGTTTGCCCTGTGACCTCAGTTCTCTCATAGATCTAAATAAAGTTGCTGATTTTTCAGTTTGTTCAGCTTTTACTTTTAGTCACATAATTTTTAAATAAATAATTAATTAATTTTTGGCTGTGTTGGGTCTTTGTTGCTGTGCGCGGGCTTTGTCTAGTTGCAGTGAGCGGGGGTTGCTCTTCGTTGTGGTGCACGGGCTTCTCACTGTAGTGGCTTCTCTTGTTGCGGAGCACAGGCTCTAGGCACGTGGCTGCAGTAGTTGTGGCATGCAGCCTCAGTAGTTGTGGCTCGCGGGCTCAGTAGTTGTGGCGCACAGGCTTAGTTGCTCCACGGCATGTGGGATCTTCCCGCACCAGGGCTCAAACCCGTGTCCCCTGCACTGGCAGGTGGATTCTTAACCAGTGCGCCACCAGGGAAGTCCCTACTCACATAATTTTTAAGGTATGCTGATATCAACAGTGTATGGACATACCACACTTTACATAACAATCCCATAATATTGGAGATTGTGATGGATTCAAATAAGGCTACAATAAATACATCTGATTATTTCCTTCGAGTAGATTCTTGTGAGAAGAACTGCAGCTCAGACAAAAGACGAAGTACTGAAATTTGGTGTCACCCTGTCTCGCCCTCACCCACCGAATTCTCTTCTCACAGCACGTCCACACGACCCTGTCCACGGGGGAGAATTGCTGGCCAGTTTCCCAGGAGAGGACCGCGCTCTCTCGGGGATTGGAAGGCCTCCACCGACAGGAGACGCTGTGGTTCTCACGGCGGCCCCAGGCGATACCGTAGCCGCTCTCTCAGCACCGCCGCCGCTCTGCCCACCGCGCAGCGCCCTCTCAGCGGCCCCGGTTTGCGGAAGTGTTTCCAGGAGACGACGAGCGAGCTGCGCGCGCGCGGTGGGCGCGGCCGGCTGGAGGTGGTGCCTGCCGGGTCAGGGGCGTCGCGGCCCGGGATATCCGCTCTATGGTGCGCAGGTGCTGCGGCCGCCGGCGGACGCGTCTTCGGGATGGAGCACATCCGTACGACCAAGGTGGGCGCGCGGAGGGCCGCTCGCCGCTGGGCGGTTTGACTGGCGTGGGCGGCGGGACGCGGCTGGCCGGCGGACGGGCCGGGGACGCGGGGCGGCCTGGGCGGGCGTGAGGCGGGGTTCTTGTCCGGAGTTGGGTGCGGAGGGTCTGGGGTCCGTTCCGTGGGGCCGGCGGCCGACCCCCAGCGCTGCGGCTTCCCGGGCGGAGTCGGGGCTGCTGCGGCCTGGTAGCCCGGAACACACCTGGGCGCCGGTGCACCTCCCCTGCTCGGGTCCTGCGGTCCCGGGTCACGGATGCTCGGTGCAGGCGTCGGGGGAGCTGGGACCGGCGCTGGGCTCCCCCTCACTTCCCTGGGGTTTTGGGGTTTCCGGCTCCGTTTCACACTTGGGTGTTTTTAGTGGCAATCAGCTGGGCAGACGAGTTGCGGAGGACGGCTGATGGAAATGCTCTCCAGCTGAGATGATTAAATCCCGTGCTTCAGTTTTGTGTGTGATTTTCAGTTTTGTGTGCATTTACTCTGAGAACAGACATATTCTTATGATTCTGGTACAACTGTGAACACGGATGGAAGTGACCTCAAAATATTGCCAAGTTACTTTACCGACAACGTTGAAGTTCAACTTCCACTTTGAGAGGGCAGGAAACAAGTCGAGATCAGAACTGAATAGCATGTTTTTAAGCCCCGCGCGGAGCCTAACAGAATCGGGACGAGGACCACTGTGAACCTTGACTCTCCGGGTTTTGCGGAAACCATCGGTCACTTGCTGCCCATCCTCAAGTTATAGCTCATTTAGGGAAAGGGCAGACATCCGTCTTCTTCATTTGTTCCAGGGAAGACGTGAGATCTATGTCATTCAGATGTTTCACAAACTTTTTTAAGATGGACATGGATTTATATTAAAACTTTTTTTTAACATGGCACGTACTATATCTAATAAAATTAAAGATGCTAAAAAGTAACGCCATTTAAAAAGTTTCTCATTGTGTCTTTAAGAGCAGAAAAGTAAAGTAACTCTAGAATTCAAGTTGCTGCCGCTTAAAGTTTGAAGATAGAAGGGTGATTAAGTAAATAACCGAACTAGTAGAAGGTGCAGCGGACTAGAGTAGGCATCAGATCAGGGTCTGGTCCTGGTTCCCAGGTTCCAGATGTCTTTGTACTATCTGTGCACACAGATAGGAGCTGTATGCGCGTGGCTTCCTTCTGTGCCAAATTAAACCCCATCTTTGCATCTTTCATCGTGCTTGCTACAGTGCAGAACATGTAATAGGAAAACAGTAAAAGTGAGCTGAATTTAATCAGAACAAATCCCATTCCTCGGGATTGGTAAGAGGGAACAGAATGTTAGAAAATCTTTAGGCTCCCTTGGCTTATTTTAAGTCTTTCCACCTGAAATTTATGATGAGTATATATCTTTGTTTTTATTTCTATAGTCATAGCAGCCCTCCCTTATTCCCTTACGATTCTTTCTGGTGACTTTCATTTGGCCTGATGTTCCTCTGTAACGACCAGTTGATGGACTTCTCTTTAGTTTTCTGATTTAGTCTTACCCTTTCACAGTGGGCCCATGCTGGTGGTTTAGTAAGGTCTTTTTATGATGTTTTTTAAGGACTAAAAGATTTCTGACTAATTTCGTATTAAGATTAATTTTCTACTGTGCTCCTTTATTACTCTGGGTTATTTTTCTAGCATTAGACCACTCCTCTCTTAAGTGGCTGTATGTAGACTGCAATTAAACAAATATTTACTAGGTACCTGTTACGTGTCAGGCACTTTACAGACACCGTACAGGCACACAGCAGTGAGCAGGGCGGGCATGGCCCTCACAATGCATTCTGAGAATTGTTGTGTAGACTATAATATTTTCCTAAATTATAACTTATTCTTAAAAGATTGATTTGAACATAGCCAACTTTTTGTTTCTATTATGCATAGCCTTCACCTGGACGGCTAATTTGCTGCAAAAGTAATTGCATTTGAAAACTAGAAACGAATTTCTTTCAGTTTATTTAGCTGTTTTGAACTCTGTGTAGTTTAGTCACGATCAAGAATTGACTGTAAGTAGTGCTGTGTAACTAGTGACTTGTTCTGTGTTGTTCAGACCACTGTATTTTTAAAGTAATGATTGCCATTTATTGAGCAACTGTATATCAGTATAGCCAACTCGACAGTATGATTTCACAGTGTTTACAGTTCACAAATATGTTAATTTGTACAGAATTATCACTAATTTCTTGACGCTGCCAGTTGGGACATTATCTCCATTTACAGATGAGGACATCGGCTTGAGTGCCCACTTAGCTCATGAGGGGGTAGAGGTTTGTCTAACTCCATAGTCTACATAATGACCTTTCCATCATCTCTCTGCTTTCAGTCTGTTTTGTTCAAATGTATTAATATTAATTCAGGAATCTTAATAATAATTCTAAGAGCTTTTCCTTCCCCAAACCTCTTCTTGACATAAGTAAATCATATTTATATGCTGTTGTTTTTTTGTGCTGATTTTAGTCACTTTTAAAAAGTATTGCTTGCTAACCAGAGATATATCAGATAAAGTATTTTAGTTGACTACTAATTAAGTGGCTTTATAGTTCTAAAATTCAGGAACAGATGTATCATCGTGTTTTGGTCACATTTGGTTTACAACTGTACAGCGTCAATAAAGATGTCAAGTCTGAATCGGCAATTTTGAAAGTGCATTTCCAGGCTATATGCATCAGCAGTGTAGCTGCTGCCTCTCACTTTGAGCTCCAACTTTGCCGTAGGAGAGAGTCTTGCCAAGAAACAAAGGGAGCTGTGTGTCTTCCTCCTTTCCCCGCCAGGCTCCGGTGCTTCGGCTGACATCATGTGTTGATGCCGATGGTATTGTTCTAATGTGAGTGGAACTTCACGGAATGGAATGGAAGGATGTTTTCCTCAGCTATCCGTGTGTGAAAGACTGCTTCCTAGAGCTGGTTAAAGCATGGACTGTCCCATGAAAATCTGACCCCTTTGGGACTCAAATTGAGTTATTTCAACAGTAACGCTCAGTTTGCTCTTGGCTTGCTCCCCCTTTTTGTCATTGGAGTGTGAGATCAGTCGTACGTGTGTGTGTACATATATGTTACGTGTCATGGAGAGCGAGGGTGTGCAAAACTAAGAATGGATCAAGAACAAGGAGACCGGTGATATTTTGTCTTTGAAATAAGAGCCAGCACGTTTTCAGGAGCACCTGAGTGCTCCCCACGCAGAGTGCTACGTTGACTGCCACTGGTATTATCCCCTTACGCAGCTGGGGAAAGTGACTCTTGCAGAGATCAAATGAAATAGCCTGTCCCGGCTCAAACAGCTGGCTCCACCAAGGAAGAGGTGGAGCTGGGAACTTGAAGCCAGGTCTGTGCTGTTCTCTTAGCTGCCACACTCCCCTGCCTCAGGTCAGGAGATTAGAGGAGGGAGGTGGGTCGGTGTGAGCAGGCAGGGAAGGGAGGGATGGACGAGCCCTGTGTCTAGCAGGTGGCTGACCACGAGGGTCTGGAGTCAGGGAGAAGGTGTGCCCCGGAGATGTAGGCTCGCGAGTGGTGGGCGTTTAGGGGATCACTGAGATCTTCCGTTGAGGGTGCGTTTATGCCGGGAGAGCATGCGGAGACTGGAGAAGAGTGTGAAGGCCGAGCCCTGGGGATACTCATCAAGGGGCCAGGGAAGGAGTGTTAGGGACAGAGGGGAGAGGAGAGTCCCAGGCGGGCGGGCACAGCCCTGCCGGTTCTCGTTTCCTTCTTTGCTTCCCCCTGCCCCCCTGCTCCCGCCTCTGCTCCTTCCTTTTCCCAGGACCAGGCACTGTTCTGGGTACTGAGGAAATGGCGCTGAATCAACCACAAAAATCCCTGCCCGTTGAAGACTCATTTTCTAGCTGGGGAAGACAAAGCAATCAACAAAGTAATGAGTCAGATGTGTACCATGGTGGATGGTGGTAAAATCCTGTGGAGGGTGCTGGGCCGGGCCTGGGAGAGGACAGCTGGAAAGAGGTGGTTAGGGACGCCCTTCCAGAGCTGGTGACCCCTGAGTGCAGCCCGTCCAGTGCTGCAGGAGAGCAGAGTAGGCCGGGGCTGGAAAGTGCCCCTGGGTTTCTGGTCTGTTCCGTGTGGTGATTTATGCAGCCAGACTGTGTCGTCGGTGCTGGGGAATACGTGGCCAGAAAAAAGGTCAAAAGCCTCTGCCCTTTTGATGCTTACCTTCCACTTCACAAAGGCAACGTGACGCCCTTTCTTTTTTAAAATTTTATTATTTTCATTTATTTATTTAAATTGGAGTGTGGTTGATTTACAGCGTTGTTTAGTTTCAGGTGTACAGCACAGTGATTCAGTTATACGTATGTGTATATAATATATATATATATGTATTCTTTTTCAGATCCTTTCCCCTTATAGATTATTATAAAATGTTGAGTACAGTGTCGTGTGCCGTACAGTAGGTCCTTGTTGCCTATCTGTTTTATATATAGTAGTGTGTACATGTTAATCCCGAACTCCTAGTCTATCCCTCCTGGCGCTCTTTCTTTCTGAAAGCTAATTCCTGGCACGGTGTCAGTGCTCTGAGTGTGGAATAATGATTACAGGAGTCCCAGGTGGAGGCCTGGCTGTCAGGAGGGACCATGCGGAGCCAGAGAGGCCTTGACAGGGCGTTTCCTGCTTCACTGGCCTCGGCCTGTAGCTGCAGAGTGGGTACATACAGCTGGTGGTCACAGAACCTTGGGGGAGGCCATTGGTCCCTTCTGTCCCAGAGGCCCGCTTATCCCTCTTAGGGGCAGATGGGTGTCTTGCATTTTCAGAATGTGATTCCGTGTATGTGTGTCTCCCTGTGCTTTTCGTTTCCAGCTTCGTAGTCAGCTGAAATGTGAACTTGCCGTAGACACCATTAGGCCACCTTTTATTGCAGGCCCAGAGTTGGCCACAGTTCCCCTAAATGGCCCATAAAGTGATGTGCTGGCATTTCCTCAGGGCTAGTGATGACAGAGAGAGGGTGGGGAGGGGAGGGGGGAGAGAGACACGTGCTGCCTAAATATCTGCCTGAGAACACTTCCAGGAAAACACTGGGAAAAATCTGTAGCGACATCTGTAAAGTACTTTCAGTTCCTCGGTGAAGGGGGAAATAAGAAGCAGCAGTTGGTGTTGAGAAACTGGCTAAGTCTGTGGTTGGGAATTTGTATGCTGATGGTTTTAGCAAAGAAAAAGATCGATTTCTGTGTTTTTAATACTTATCTTAGGATTTTCAGCCAAGAACAGAATAATCTGTGTTTCTCAGAAGAGCTTCTATATTCTCCAGACCTTTAAGTAGTAAATAAATGTTTTTGAATAATTTCAGATTTATTATCTGTCACATCCACATAGAGGTTGCCACATGGAAGGAGAAATGTCATGATTTTCTGTTATGTGGCCTTGATCTGAGTATAATCCTCCATTTACTAAGGTCATGAATAATCCTCAGATTGTTATAGTTGAGATAGACTCTCTTTCCCTCACACTTACATTCCCTTTGATCCTCTGTCCTAGCAAATGGCCACCAGTGACAAGCTAACATCTCAAGAAGCCCGTTTCTCCTCCTTTACTTCTCACATCAGTTATTGCCCCCAGGTGGGCTTCTTTATCCTCCAGGCCCATGTCACGTCTCTCCCAGGCACCCCTAGGTTATTTCAGCAGCCTCTCGCCTGCCCACTGCACTAGCAGACTCTTCCCAACGCAGCGTTCTCTCCATGTTGCCATTGGAAAGATCTTCTTAAAACCCCCATCTGAGCACAGACTGCCGTGCCCGCAATCCTCCACTCGTGTCCCTTTACCTGCTGCAGTTTCTCTACCTTTACAGGTGTTACTTTTTCATCAGGTAAAATATTATGGCTCCCCTTTTACATTTTTCCTCCTGTATTGAGAATTCTGTGTTTTCTCTGGATTAGTCAAGAAAATTTTGTTGATCTTTGCTTTTGACACTTACATTAGGAAAGCATAGATTTTTCTGCCCATAGAGCACATTAGAATAGTGCGTTTGCTTTTGAAGTCCATGTACCTCTTCCTTCCTTTCTCTGTTTGAACTTCACTGGGCAGTAGTTTAATACAGAGGACCGTCAGGGCTCGACTTAGCTTATCAGCTTACTAACAATAGTAATTTGTTAAACATCTATTTGAGCACTTTATTGCTTACTATCTGTCAAGCAGACTTGGGGTAAAGTACCTGACATGTGTTATCCAGCCTTTCTGCAGCCCTTGAGGTTGAGATTATTGTCCTTATTCTACAGATAAAGAAAATGAAACCCAGACAGGTTGACCTCCAGCTGATAGCCAGTGTATCTTTGGGCGAATTAGCAAACTCTCTTTCTGTATATTTATGTGCATCTTCTTCCCGGGTTCTTCAAAGACGTGTGTGGGGTGTGTGCGTGCACACGGAACGCAGTGGTATATTTTAAATGGCTAAAGTTGTAAGAAGCTCTTTTAACAAGTGGGAGGATGAGGCAAGCCGGAGCCTTAACTGTTTGGGGAGAGAGTGCAAAGATAGAGAAGGAACAGAGCCTAATGTGAGTTAAGAGCAAGAGGGATTCATTTGGAGTTAACATTAGAAGGAGTATCAGGTGCACGAGAACAACCTGGTGAGTTTCTTAAAAATACAGATTCTTGGTCTCCGTGTCCTGAGACGATTCTGTGGTGGGAGGTGGGAGGTGGGATTTGTACTTGTGTAAAGTTTCGGAGATGAATCAGATGAACAGCTAGGCTTTGAAACTTGTATGTTTAACCCAAATTAAAGCTCTAACCAAGGGAATTTCAGAAAATTTTGGATGTAGAAATTAGGAGAAATCAAGAAATAGGCTTAAAGCGTTAGGAAGAGTATTATCAACCTGAATTTCCAATCTCGATAGACACCCAGCCAGAAAGAAGCATGGAACATTGTACAGCCCTAGAGGAAGAAATGAGGAGTGGGGTAGGGGGCTGAGAGTCCACACTTTTATTTAAAAAACAGGAACTGAACTGTAACTGTACACTCTGTTAGTCATTTGTATACTTTAGATTTGTTCATAAGCTACCGAACGGGTGTCTACCGTTCACCTACTTTGTAGGGAAAAGGTGGCAGAGAGAAGTGAGGAACAGTATAATGTTATAAAGAACTCTATTTAATAAATGCCTTGATGACTTCAGCAAGAGAGACCACTGGTAAATTTCGGGCACCTTCTGTTTCTCCCCGTGGGGAATTTCTCTGTGGCAGTTCGCCCTAGTTCCACAAACATTTACTGTGTCCGGTGCTATGCTAGCCATTAGGTATTCAGACACAAATAAGAGACAGTTCTTGCCCTGGGACATGTTACAGCCTTGGTGGGAGAGATGGACCCTTGAACAGACACTTTCATTATACTGTGGGAACACTTGAAAAATGGTGGATGGAGCAGAATTTAAACATATTTAGACCATGGGACGTCCCTGGTGGTCCAGTGGTTAGGACTCCTCGCTTCCACGCGGAGTGCAGGCTCGATCCCTGGTTGGGGAACTAAGAACTAAGATTCCTCATGCTGCACGGCACAGCCAAAAAAATATATATATTGTGTATGTGTGTGTGTGTGTGTGTGTACATATATATATATATGTATATTCAGGCCATAAAATTGGTAGACGTTGTGATTCACTGAATGTTAGGGGTCAGGAAGTCATAGGATGGATCTGAGGTTTCTAGCGTGGGTGACTGGATGAGGATGGAGTACCGTTAACTCAGTCCAGAAATACAGCATTAGGAACATATTTGTGAGAGGTCAGGGGAAATCCGTTTCGTTCTCAGTATGCTTAACATGCCCCTTAAGATGTCCAAGTAGAGCAGAATAGAGCGGCGGGAATCAGACCTATGATGTAGGGTTAAGACTGGGCTGTTCCACTCCCCAGCTGATGCTAGCACATTTCCCTAACCTACCTCTCAGTTTCCATGGGGATAGTAATAGTACTTACCGCATGGGGGTTGTGAACATTAAAAAAAGTCATGTATGTTCATTTAAACACTTATTGTAGTACTGAGCATATGATAAGACCTCAGCACTACGTCAGGAACTCTTATTGTTGTGTGTGCAGCAGACAGTGTGAACTCAGGAGAGATCAGAGCTGGACATTCGGTTTTGGGAGTCGTTAACGTACAGACTACAACAGTGACAGTGGTTGAGTTTGCCTATAGAGAGTGGAGCCCTGAAGAGTAGTAGTAGCAAGTAGCGGGTGGGCAAGAGAGGGTCAAGATCCAGATGAAGAGGGTGTGATTGTCTTGCATGTAGAGAATCGTGTGTACACGGTTTTGTGCCTTGTAGAGAAATTATTATTTAAGCCTTGTGATTGGAGGACAACAAGAAATAGTTATGATCTTTTTAAAATCCACAGATTCAAACCCTTCATGTGGACTTTTTTGTAAAAAACAAACTTACTGTTGAATTCAGTGATAATAAAATCAGCCCGCCACCCCATGCCGGCCTGCCTTTGTAAACTACACGTCAGTACACTTTTTTCTCTTCTCTGGGGGTATCTGAAGTGCAGCAGAGTGATGTTGGCACAGGTTGTTTGCTTGAGTAGAGTTGATACCTTGTGATAACCTTTATCTCCATATATATTCATCAGTTCTCTTTTCTCTAGAGCCGTTAACACTTTGTTTTAATTGCTGCAGGAAATAAGACAGGTGAGATAAATATTTCTGGGGTCGCTGTTGGTTGGCCGGACTTTCCTTGCAGCCGAACCTCATACAGTTAACGAGGCAACAGTAGTTGATCCCATTGTTTTAACAGTGTTTAAGTTTTGATGAGAAGTATGTGGTATAATAAAGTTACATTTTCATTTAAGGAAGAAATGGTCCTGAGCAATGAAATAGATGTTGATTTCCAGTCTTCATTCAGGTTTATAAGAAGGACGTTTTCCTGTTGTCTTAAAGGACAGTGTGTGACGATCAGACAGTTTTTGTCTCTCAAATCAGCTCTCGGACTGGAGCTAGAATACATTGTTAGATCATGTCTCTAAGTTTCCAGAGGAAGGTGTTAAAACTCAATTCATTGCCGTACCCATGCAGATAAAGTTTTGTATCAAAACCAGATATTTTAATTTTAATTTTTAACTTATTTGAATGGATACTGTTATAAGTAAAAAAAAAACTATGGCATTGAATATCTTGGAGGAGGAGCTGATTAGCCTTTTATTTTTTTATATTTCTTTCTTTTAAATTTATTTATTATTTATTTTTAGCTGCATTGGGCCTTCATTGCTGTGTGCAGGCTTTCTCTAGTTGCGGTGAGCGGGGGCTACTCTTCGTTGTGGTGTGCGGGCTTCTCATTGCGGTGGCTTCTCTTGTTGCAGGGCACGGGCTCTAGGCGTGCGGGCTCAGTAGTTGTGGCTTGAGGGCTCTAGAGCATAGGCTCAGTAGTTGTAGCGCACGAGCTTAGTTGCTCCGCGGCATGTGGGATCTTCTCAGACCAGAGCTCAAACCCATGTCCCCTGCATTGGCAGGCGGATTCTTAAGCACTGCGCCACCAGGGAAGCCCACTCCCTTCCATATTTATGTTACCTTTTTTACAGAGTTCTTCTCTATTGGTTATATTTGTCACTGTAAATATTAATAATACTTATATTGTTGGTGGTTTATATGTTCCCCAAAATATGTGCAATTTAACTTTCAATCTTAAATAAACTTATGTTTTTGAACAGAAGGAGAAAATGTACATTTAAATGCTGGGATAACAGAAAAAGAATTTATGCGACTTTTGAAATGAGAAATAACACCTTTCTCTTTTTCAGGTTGAGCAAGTGAAATTGCTCGACCGATTCAGTACGAGCAACAAGTCGTTAACAGGAACCCTGTATCTCACGGCCACACATCTGCTGTTTATAGACTCTCATCAGAAAGAAACCTGGGTAAGGAAGACCTCTGCTGTGCTGTTTACTCTAATTATATTATTGGACATGGTCTAGCTCATGTTTTATTTTGAATATGCACAAAAAATTGTAATCGTTGGGTATTTGTCTCAACCAAAAAATTTTCAAAGTCACGTTTTCACACCTACCCTCCTATTTTAATAAGACAGTGATGTCATTGTGGAGTGGCATTCTTTCTCGGTGATGAATTTTAAGCAAAGCCCAGAAATAACACTAGAAGTTCCTGGGTGAAGAGGTAGGAGCACCGCAGTGCTGTGTAAAGGAGCTTGGTGCATTGGAAGAGCCAAAAGAAGGCTGTTGTCACCAGAACTTAGGGATGTGGCAAGGGACCTGATACGAGGCTAGGGAGGCGGGAAATAACATGACTAGGTGGCTTTTTTATTGTTTATTTATTTACTTTTATTTTTTTGAACATCTTTATTGGAGTATAATCGCTTTACAGTGGTGTGTTAGTTTCTGCTGTATAACAAAGTGAATCAGCTATATGTATACATATATCCCCATATCTCCCCCCTCTTGCGTCTCCCTCCCACCCTCCCTATCCCACCCCTAGGTGGCTTTTTTTTATTGCTTTTTATTTTATTTTTATAAATAAAATTTTAGAAAAGCAATTTAAAAAGCCATCTAGTCATGTTATTTCCCACTTCCCTAGCCTCAAGTATTATTGATTTACAATGTTGTATTAATCTCTGCTGTACAGCAAAGTGACTCAGTTACACACATATATACTCTTTTTCACATTCTTTTCCATTATGGTTTCTCACAGGATATTGAATATAGTTCACTGTGCCATGCAGTAGGACCTTGCTGTTTATCCATCCTGTATGTAATAGTCTGCATCTGCTAACCCCAAGCTCCCACTCCTTCCCTCCCCTTCCCCCTCCCCCTTGGCAACCACAGGTCTGTTCTCTGTCTGTGAGTCTGTTTCTGTTTTGTAGATATGTTGATTTGTATCCTATTTTAGATTCTACATATAAGTGATATGTGATATATTTGTCTTTCTCTTTGTGACTTACTTTGCTTAGTATGATAATCTCTAGGTCCGTCCATGTTGCTGCAAATGACATTACTTCATTCTTTTTATGGCTGGGTAATATTCCATTGTATATATGTACCACATCTTCTTTGTCCACTCGTCTGTCAATGGGCATTTAGGTTGCTTCCCTGACCTGGCTATTGTAAATAGTGCTGCGGTGAACATTGGGGTGCGTGTTACCTTTTTGAATTAGTGGTTTCATCTTTTCTGGGTATATGCCTAAGAGTGGGATTGCTGGATCATATGATAACTATTGTTTTTTAATGGTCACTCCTCTGCCTTGTAGAAAATGGCTTAGAGAGGGTCAAGAGTAGGTGTGGAGAGAGCATTCGGGAGGCTCTTTACAGTAACTCAGGTGGGAAACAGTGGGGACATTGCAACTAGGGCCGTGACAGTGGAGATGGAGAGAAGGAGATGGTGCAGAGGTATTTAGGAGATGCCGTTCTCGGGGTCTGATGGTGTGTGGAACACGTGCAGCGATGGGGAAGTATCAGGGTGTGTTTCCGGCTTGGGCATTTGGTCATTTGAAAGTTTAAGTTTGGGTGTGTAGCGTATAACCTCTGAGACTTTATTTGAAGAGGGCGTTTCTAACATTTACGCACTCTGGGAAGCGAGTAAGGTACTTAGTGCTTGTTTATAATGATGGTCAAACGTTTTCTCATGCTGTAGATACTGCACCACCATATTGCCTTGGTGGAGAAACTAGCTCTCACGACTTCCGGATGCCCTCTTGTGATCCAGTGCAAGAACTTCCGGGCTGTGCATTTCGTTGTTCCCAGAGAAAGAGACTGCCACGATATTTACAACTCTTTGCTACAGCTGTCAAAACAAGGTGCCGTTCTTCAGGACCAAAGCTTACTTGCTCAAATGAGATGGATTATCTAAGATACTTTTAAAATATCTCATTATTGTTATTTTGTACTTTAAGTACTCTTAAGTCAAGGTCTTGTGCACTCTGTTCCAAAAAGTTTGGCCTAGAAATAATGAGAAACTTCTGATCTGAATTGTAAGAAGAAGGGGTAATAAGAAGGAAAGAAGGGATAATAAGAAGGAAAGAGCGAAACGTTTATAGTAGTACAGACTTGAAAACCATAGATTTACGTGGATGTCTTTAAAGTTGATAAAACCAGTAACACAGCTTTTTTTTTTTTTTTTTAAATGGTATCCCACAACTGAGAGCAATGACTTGGAAATTGATTCCTGAACGAGAAGTTAAGGACAGTCAGGCTCCTCTGGTAGCAGTGGGACTAGTATATTTAATCTGAGGGAGTGGAGCCTGAGGGGGTGAGCAGAGGGAAGAGAGGGTGACCCCTGCTTTAGCAGAGGTGGCAGTGAGGGCGACATGGCCCTAGAGAGGAGTTGCATCACTGCTTACGCCCCTGAGATCTTACGCCCCTACGCCGACGTGCTGGACTCCACAGCTCTCTCTGGAGGCAAAGCGCACCGGTTCCTGAATGTTCCTTTGTGCTGAACACCTGGGTCGCAGTGATCTGGGAGCAGGTCCACACTCACTCTGCTCTCCTAACCCTGGAAGCCTGTGCTGTTGGTCCCACTGTCCCCAGGGCAGCCCTTACCGCGGGGATGGTTCTGTGACTTTGGAGCTTGGCCTTGTTCAGAAGCGGGTGCTCTCTGGAGCTCTGAGCAGCCTTTGACGATTTTGGTCTACGCTGTCCTGTTGGGGTGTATGCAATCTCAGCTTCTGTGTGCCACCTCTAGCTTTCCATTAAAGCGCTGGGCTTCCATTTTACATCTCATTTGGGAAAAGTGGTGGGTGGGAAGGGTCTACTTGTATCTTTAAATTTTTACTTTTAAGAAAAGGAAATATTGCAGTAGAGTATTTAATGTATGAGTCTGTACTGTTTATTACTAGCTTTTGCCGATGGTGTAAATTGAATCTCAGATCAGTATGTGTGCCTTTAGGTATAATCATCTGCATCAAAGAACTGAGAAAATATTAAGTTCAAGTATGTTCAGGTATTAGCTATCTCTTTGAAGATTTTTTTTAAATGGAGGGATAAAACTGAAAAATTTCTTTCATTTGTAGTGTGTTAAGTCCTATGAATTGCATTTTGACACTCATGTGTTTTGTATACCATAGCAAAATATGAAGATCTCTATGCCTTCTCCTATAATCCCAAACAAAATGATTCAGAAAGGCTGCGAGGTTGGCAGCTCGTCGACCTCGCTGAAGAGTATAAGAGGATGGGCGTGCCGAATTCCAACTGGCAGCTGTCCGACGCCAACCGCGACTACAAGGTAAGGGGCTCAGAAAACGCTGTCACCTGTTGGAGGGGCTCAGAAAACATACTGGAGGGGAGGGTCAGAGACCGTCATTGCAGTGACTTGTCTATGTACTGCCAAGTACTGTTCTTGCATTTAATAAGTTTTAGTGGTTTTTAAAGGTGATTTTTAACCTCTTGGTTTTTGAACTATGAGTAGAATGGTTATATTTTATTTGATTTTTTACAGATTTGTGAAACTTATCCCAGAGAACTTTATGTTCCCCGAATAGCAAGCAAACCAATCATTGTTGGTAGTTCCAAGTTCCGGAGCAAGGGAAGGTTCCCAGTTCTTTCCTACTATCATCAAAATAAGGAGGTAGGAAGCTGTCTTTTGATTTTACAAATGGAGTGTAACCCCTCTTCAGATTGTGTCCAAAAGAACACTCATTTTTACATTTAGAGGTCATTGTTACAGTGTTGCCGATAGAGAAATGCTGGCTTTTCGCTTGATTACATTTTTGAAATTTTAAAACAAAATTATCTGAAACACAGAAACTTTCATACTTGTCATCTTCCTCCCCTCCCTCTCATCCTTTCCTTCCTTCCTCTAGTAGTGACTTGAAAATAACAGGATTTGTGAACAGATAGATTCTCCTTCCTTTCCTGTGCTTCTCTTTTGATCCTGCTTGTTTTGGGGGAAACCAGATAGTTCTGAAAAGCCAACTATTGAGAAAAGGGAGAGAGCCAAGGGTGTTTCAGGCTCCCATTTTAATAGTCAGCTCTTCAGATCAGAGGGATTTTTGCTGTATGAATAGGTGGAGGAGTCTTTTCACTGAGATTCTGTAATCGGGCTTGCCCGTCCCAGTACAATTTGCCTTTGTGGTCTCCACAGAAGGCCAGGAGGTACTGCATACTTAATGTCTTATACGCATGGGATCCTCATATAACTTTATAAGGTAGTCTCTGGGTATTATTCCCTGTACCTTTCAAATGGGGAAGCTGTGGTTCAGAGAGGGCGAATCATTTTCCTGTTCTCACAGCTGGTAACTTGAGGGATGGATGCCAGTTCTGACTCCCAGTCTTTTGTGGCCTGATTTTTTTCCTTGAGAAGGTTTTAGAATTTTCTTTTCCCCCAGTGTCCTGAAATTTCACAATGATTTCAGGCCTTGGCATGTTGTTTTAAATTCTACGTGGAAACTCAGGACTCAGTTGGGAAATTGCCCCTCTATTTCTTTGGTAGCTTCCCCTCTTATGTTAATTTTCTTTGTACTTTTGTGTGTGTATGTGGACAAGTGGGCTTCCTAGCATAAACTTTCTATGCTAGGAAGTTAATACCCTCTAAATTCTCTCCTCTTTATCTCATTCTAGAAGATTCCCTCAACCTTATCTCCAGTCCATCTCCCGGCTCCTTTATTTTTGCTATAGGATTTTTTGTTGTTTTTTGATTTTGTTTTGCTTTCTGTTTTTGTTTTGTTTTTGTTTTTGTTTTTTTGGCTGTGCTGTGAGGCATGCGGGATCTTAGTTCCCTGACTTTTAAATAGATTGCACATTTGATTTTAACTGTGGGTTTTTTCCTTTAAGCATGTCTTTGAGGTGTGTTTTAGACATCTTTGGATAATCTATTTCCTCTCTTTTTAAAACTAGGCTGCCATTTGTCGATGTAGTCAGCCACTGTCAGGATTCAGTGCCCGGTGCCTGGAGGATGAACACTTGCTTCAGGCCATCAGCAAAGCCAACCCAGCCAACCGCTACATGTATGTCATGGACACCAGGCCCAGAGTACGTGTCTTAAGTCTAGTATGGTCTGGCAGTTCACTTGTCTCTGCTAAGTCAGTTAGTGGGAACTGATCACTTCGTCCATATTTAACATATCTGAATCCTAGTTGTAAATTAACCGAGGCTAATGATACTAAGGAAATCAGTCTTTTAAAGGATACCAACTTAGGATACCAATTTCCCAATAACCCAGGTGGTGATTTCTTATGTCTTCTGATATATATACAAATTTAGGAAACCTGAATTTTATATTGGGACCTCTAGATGATATGTAAGCCTTATGTTATTGTGAAGAAATACTGAAAAGTATGTGTTGTGAAAATTAGAAATTCTTATTACTTTTTTTGGTGGAATTTTTAATTGGCAAAACGCTGTTAAAATAATGGACTGTAATTTGGAATATTCAGGAAAATAAGGAAAATAGATAGTGAGCTAACTTAGGAAATATTGAACTAGGGAATTATAAATAGTGAACAGGAAATAGTTGTTCTGTTAGGTATCTATAATGTCAGGATAAATTTTTATCATTGGAACAAATGTTAGAATCCCTTTTTCTTTTTGTAAACACAGTTAAACAACCAATTCATGTAAGATACTGAAACTAAAGTAATTAAAATCCTCAATGGTAATAGCTAACATTACTTTTAATTTTTATTATAGCATCGCATGCAGAGCTGGTGGGCTACACAAAAGGACATTGGCAGAATTATAGTGAGAATTTCTTCAAAAATCTGGAATGATGAGAAAATAAGAGAAAGCGATGGGAAAAAGCGAGTGAGCGATATAAAACACAGTTTTAGGCAGCTTTGTTGAAAGGAATGGTAGTTGTTTTAGAAGTAATTCTCATCATTATGCAATTTCACAAAAGATAATGGAGAAAACAAGATAAGATTAATTTGCATAAATTAACAAGTATTAAAAATTAGAAATTGATAATTTGATATTCTTTTGTTTTAAAAAAAGACTTTCTTAGAATTCAAGGGTGTTGGTGATACCTCTTGTAAGAAAAATTTTAGTTTACTTCCTTGTATAATCTGGGTGGGTTAATTGCTTAGAACTATTTTTAGGTAATACTAGATATAAAAAGATGATTGTAACGTAAGACTTTCTGAACATGAGGTCTGAGGGTGATTTGTTTCTCAGGCCCTCATATCTCTTACTTATATAATTGACTCCTACACAGAGAATAGATCTTTCTTTGATTGGTTCGTTTTACTAGTTAAACTCAAGTGGTAATAATGTGGAAGCATTTAAACACCTAACTCTTGCCTTAGCCATCACAGGTGCTGAATGACCAGTGGGTCAGTAGACACAATTTAACTATACTTCTTACCAACCTGGGCCCCAATCCACTGCATGAAAAGCAACATTTTCTTCCAACTTAGGTTCTGTTTCATCCAAGTTCATAAGCCTATTTAGCAAATTATCATGACGTACCATATGAAATCCTAGTCTGAAAGAATTAAACATGCCTAATCTTAACCTCTGATAGCATTTGATCTAATAACCAAAGACCGTGGGCCTATAGGCAGTCTTCTCTCCCTAGCAACTGGGCTGTTTTTGCCCCAGTTCTTGGAGATGTATCAGGCTAGCTCATCATATGCTGTGTCGTATAGGGTGTGGTCTTCCAGTAACCCTGAATATGGAAGACCTGGAACAATCTAGTGCATGTTTCAGATGTGATTTTTCAGGGTCCCTGTGGCTTTCTGAATGATTAAGTGCTCCAGGCTTGTTCTGAAGTCAATCTTCTAAGTTCATTCTGTAAAAACTCCCCAGCTCTGCTCAACACTGAATCATATAGGGTTTGGACAGGAGACATTTCTTTCTTTTTTTTAAATTTTAAAATATTACAAACATATGGAAAACTGACTAAATACATATGTGAATTAGTTTCATGAATTATATGTGGGGAACTTCTTATCTGATTCTTATATAGCAATCATTTTGTTACTTTATAGGATCCTTCTGTACTATGAATAACATATATGACACTTTTCACTTATTAAAAAATGGTAGTATATTCAGTTTTGATGAGTTCCTTTAAACTCTGCTAGCTAAATTGTGGTTTATTTAGTGTTTTCATGATGTTTTGGTAAACTAAAAGATAAAAGCAATTTGTCTCTAAAATTTTAAATTTTAGCTGAATGCAATGGCCAACAGAGCAGCTGGAAAAGGTTATGAAAATGAAGACAACTATTCTAATATTAGATTTCAGTTTGTTGGAATTGAAAATATTCATGTCATGCGGTCCAGCCTTCAGAAATTATTGGAAGGTACGATTATTGCTTACCTTCTAGGCAGCTTTGTCCCATAGAAATGTAATGCTAGTCACATTATAAAATTTAAAATTATATAATTAAAAATTTTCTAGTAGTCACGTTCAGAAGAGTAAAAACCAGTTGAAATTAATTTTAATAATATACTTAACCTAATATATTAAAAACATGCTAACATGTAATCAGTGTAAAAAATCAGTAATGATATATTTTGCTTCTTTTCCTTTAAGTCCTAGAAATTGGCTAGTGTGTCTCTTATACTTACCTCTTACTGTGGGCTACCCACATTTCAAGTGTTTAATAGCTGTACTTCAGTAGCGGCTACTATATTTATTAGACAGTATAATTCTACTGGTTTTACAAAAAATTGCTATTGTTAGATAGTCTTGATTAGTCAGTACAGTGAAGATTAATTTATGACAGTGTTCCATTTAAATATTAAGCTATCTTTCCAGTCTTGGTGTGGAACTTAAAAAACTGGAATCTCAGACTTTTTTTTTTTTTTTTTTTTTTTGCGGTATGCGGGCCCCTCACTGCTGTGGCCTCTCCCGTTGCGGAGCACAGGCTCTGGACGCGCAGGCTCAGCAGCCATGGCTCGCGGGCCCAGCCGCTCCGTGGCATGTGGGATCTTCCCGGACCCGGGCACGAACCCATGTCCCCTGCATTGGCAGGCGGTCTCTCAACCACTGGACCACCAGGGAAGCCCCTCAGACTATTTTTAGTTACACATTTGTGTTGAAAATTTTTTTAAAAAGGGTATTGGAGCAATTTTTTTTTTTAAGCATGAAGAATGACAGAAAAATGTACCTAAATCCATTATTGAGCTTTTAATAGCATGTGTTCATGTATAAAGAGTCTTGCCTGTTTATTTTGTCCTCTTCTCTTCTTCCCCACCTCGCTCCCCAGGGGTCTCTTGAATAGAAGTGGGCACTCAAGCTCCTTTCTAACTGAAATGTCTTTCCCCTTGCAGTCAATGGTACCAAAGGGCTTTCCGTCAGTGATTTCTACTCGGGTCTGGAGAACGCAGGATGGCTGCGCCACATCAAAGCCGTTATGGACGCTGCAATCTTCTTAGCCAAAGTAACCCTTCTTCACTCACGTTTGATCTGGGCTTTCACTGGTTGGGAAGGAATGGATTTATTCTGCTGGGTGCTGGTATCCTTTCCTGCCAGATAACTTTTATTATGTTTTACCTCTTTAACGAGGTTCACTTTAATTTGAACCTTGAAAATATCATGTAGCACTTAATGTAGGAACTTCAAGAGAAATTCCCCAACACATTGAAACGGCATTTTTGTCTGTGCTTTTTGTTTGTTCGCTTTGTGTTTTGTCCAGTTCCTTGGAGATTATGCTGTGACAACATAATCATTGCGATCCTAGCTCTTCTTTGCAATGCAATACCTGCCACTTTGGCTTTTGAGTAAATAGCACTTACTGATTTACCTAAAATGGGTTTTGCTAGAATCGAAGTGTGTGGTCTTTCTTTTCAGGCAATAATGGTTGAAAATGCGAGTGTGTTGGTACATTGCTCTGATGGCTGGGACAGGACTTCCCAGGTCTGTTCCCTGGGCTCTCTCTTATTGGATCCCTACTACAGGACAATCAGAGGATTCATGGTAAGGACTTGTTTGGCCAGACCACTGGTCTCAAATAGGAGTGATTTTGTCCCCCTCCAGGTGTCATCTTGATTGTTACAACTAAAGGAAAGGGTGTACCTGGGATCCAGCTGGTGGAGGCCAGCTGCTAATAACCTATAATTCACAGGACGGTCCCTACAACAGAGGATTACCTGGCCCAAAATGTCAGTACTGCTGAGGTTGAGAAACTCTGAGTTAAATTAATTTCCACTTGTGCCATCTCTTTGACAAAAAGTTTTAGATTAAAAGGTGTTTTTTTCCCCCCGTAAAATGTTGCAATAGAAATATTCAGTATTTCTCCCTCATTTTTATCTAACAAATGTAAATATTGCAGTAAGACAAGACATAGATAAGAGTACTTATAAACTATATTCTAGAGGAAACTTTGTTTAATGCACCTTCACTTGTTAGTTGTAACTACACTCTAGGGAGCATGTTTTAAACCTGAAGGTGCGATTTCTAGTTGAGCAGATTCCCTGCTTTGTGGCGCCGAAGCCCCGGCTCCTGGGTTTTGTGTGCTTTTTAATGCACGAGCATGGTCAGATTAACTCCTGTTTTCACAATTTGTTTTAACTCAGGGCAGGTAAAATAAATGAAGAGCTGGTAGGCAGTTTTTATTAGTTTAGAATTATGAAGCACAGTGCTGTCTTAAAGCAGGGGAAGGTTTAACGCAGCCAGACCCCTTTCAGAACCGTTGTTTTCGTGGTGCCGGCATGTTGCATCTGGGACAGGTCAAATGCAAGGGCTTCTAATAAAGTAAGGTTCCGCTGGCCTTGGGCGAGTGAGATAGGGGTGTTTCCTTAGCCATGTTTGGCTTTCACTGTCTGCCGGGCGTCCAGATGAAAGCGTGCAGTAAGTGACCGGCGACCGTGTGGGAGCCTCGCAGGCTAGAGGAACGGTGAGGACTAAAGCGTGGCTCCTGCAGGTGACTGCAGCCGGCGGGTGATGGGTCGGGTGCAGGCTGTGTGAGGGGTGAGGCTGGCACAGAAGAACGGGGTGGGCTAGGGCCCGAGGAGGAGAAGTCTGGCAGGCATCTGGACGTCCCCCTGCTGGGGGGTGAGAGCCAGCAACAGGCTTTTTTTTTTTTTTTTTTGCGGTACGCGGGCCTCTCACTGCTGTGGCCTCTCCCGTTGCGGAGCACAGGCTCCGGATGCACAGGCTCAGCGGCCATGGCTCACGGGCCCAGCCGCTCCGCGGCATGTGGGATCTTTCCGGACCGGGGCACGAACCCGTGTCCCCTGCATCGGCAGGCGGACTCTCAACCACTGCGCCACCAGGGAAGCCCAGCAACAGGCTTTAAACGCGGGAAACGGGAACATGCTCAGAGCTCATCTTTTTAAAAAGATGGTGTCTGGAATGCAGAGCGGTGGGAATGGAGGCTAGGAGACCCGCATAGAAGCCGATAGGATGACTTAGGAGAGAAAAGAGGGCCAGAACTAAGGCAGTGCCCCGCGGATGGAGGAGTGGGCGACGGGCCCCTCCAGGGAGGGCGAGACAGCGGAGTAAGCGTTTTTCGCGGACTGGGTGTTGGCGGGGGGAGAAGACGCCTCTTCTCGGATTGCTTCCAGGCTCTGCGCTCAGTTGCCAGGATGGACTGTGCTGAGAGAAGCGACTGAGTGAGAACGGTGTTAAGTTTCACACGTGGATGTGTGGCAGGATGGCAAAGGTCCCACGGTAGAAGCCGAGGCTACAGCCCAGACCACGTGCCCGAGGTTGCCGGGTGTGGAAGTGGGGAAGCTGGGATCTGAGCCCGTGCACTGTGACTTCAGAATCTGCATCTTTACCCACACGTGCCGTGGCCTTCTGGAGAGATTTAAGACAAAGTCAGAGGAGCTAAAAGTGGCAATTTTGACATTGAAGAGAATGTACTTGGTGATTATATAACGAAATTAGAAAGTATAGTAAATACTAAGAAGATAATGTTGTTTAGATTAGACCGAAAATAATTAGAAACCTATTATTTCAGTAGAGTTGTAACAGAAAAGAGTGCACTCAGGAGGTCGCATATCAACATTTGAATTTGAATATAAACTTTTCATTGGTTTCTTTACCATCCTTTTTTTTTTTTTAAAGTATTACAGAAGTAACGTACAAGTAAGCCAAAAGGTTTAAACATCCACCCCAGTTTGCCACCCAGTAACCACTGGTAACCTTCTGATTTTCATTTTCCTAACCTTTTTTCTGTGCATATATCATCATACATACAAAAAATGTAAATGCAATAGTGATTTATAACATGCACTTTTCACTTAAAATGTAATAAATGCAACTGAAGTAAATTTAAGTCACAAGACCTACTGTATTTCTTTTTATGTATCATTTTCACTCCTTGTTAAGCCAGCCTCTCACCCAGGTTCTTGCTGTCTTTTGCCTGTAATTTAAAAAATTTCATTTTGTTTGCCACCATAAGTTAAAAGTGTAAATGCTGTTTTTAAGATAATAGGATTTAATCCATTCTAAACAAAAAAAGAATTGTGGTTACAAAATGGATTTTACTTTTTCTCGTTAAGGTTTTAATAGAAAAAGATTGGATCTCCTTTGGACATAAATATTCGGAGAGGTGAGTCACAGTTATACATTTAGGCACTTGGTAAAGTTAGTAGAACTAATTTAGAGTACCTGAATGTTCCTGTTCTTCGTGAACTCCCATGTCTGATGGGAGGTGAGAGTGGTGTTTTTTTGTATGAAGCCCGATTTAATTCTTTTTCTGTCATTTTTTTCAAGTCTGATACTTTTGTTAATTTTCATAGCAGTTTATTACGTTTTGTCTGCATTGTAGTAGTTAGAATGTAACAGACCTGTTAAAATTGTGGTTGAAAAACTCATAGGTGTAAATTGTTTCAATAAAAACATGACAGTTTTTTTTTTTTTAAATGCCAATGTAACAATGTTTTACGATTTTTTTTGGCGGGGGGGGGATATGTATTTAAATGTAACAATACCTGAACAGTTGACCTCTTTCAGTGGCATTTTCAAAAGCTTGTACTTTCTGGGGGGTTAGGTGTGGCCATTTGGATGGTGACCCAAAGGAAGTTTCACCGGTGTTTACTCAGTTCTTGGAATGTGTGTGGCATTTGACTGAACAGTTTCCACAAGCCTTCGAATTCAATGAAGCGTTTCTTCTTCAGATCCATGAACACATTCATTCATGCCAATTTGGAAACTTTATTGGAAATTGTCAGAAGGAAAGAGAAGAACTCAAGTAAGACAGTTGATTGAAATGGGCTTTCTTCTTTCCTATTTAGCTGAGGTCTAACATAAATCATAGTTGAACTTAAACTATCTTGACAGTATGATATAGAACTGGGTCTTATTGTAAAGATTTTATTGTCTGTTTTTCTGAAGCTGAGTATGCTCTGAGTACCCCTCACACTCTCGGGTTAATAGTTAAAGTTTGTTTTGAAGTGTAGCATACATACGGAAAAGTATGTACAGTGGAAGTATGAAGAATTCAGAGGTGAGGCTAGACTGTGAATAGGAGTAAAAACTAAAACTTAAATCTACATGGGAAATGACTGCCTGCTTTATAAAAGTGAGCGTTAGCGTCTCTGGGAAGATCTTCGTGTTTTTCTCATCCCATTAGGTTAAAGGAGAAGACGTACTCCCTGTGGCCGTTTCTGTTGGACGACCAGGAGAAGTACTTCAATCCTCTCTACAGTTCCACGTCTCAGAAACTGGCAGTTTTGGAGCCAAATACAGTATCTTTCAATTTCAAGTAAGCCGGCATTATTGAAGTATTTATACTCAATTTTTCTCCAACACAATTTATTGAAGTATTTTTTTTTCTTTTTTTGTCATAAAGGTTTTGGAGAAACATGTACCACCAATTTGATCGAACATTGCATCCTAGGCAGTCTGTGTTTAATATAATTATGAATATGAATGAGCAAAATAAGCAGTTACAGAAAGATGTTAAAGACTTAGAATCTGTAAGTACTCTGAAGTATCTGATGTAATATATTTGGGATATTAAGTTAGTTTATTTCCTTACTTGGTGCTCTCAGTGTAAATGTAGTGTACGTATCAATAGAAATCTTGTAAGTACTCACGGTTGCTTCAAAATCAGGTCTCCTGTGCTTTGAACAGGTTAGTTTAAATCGCTTTCTCTGAATTTTAAAATATATTGAACTATTTGAAGTATGATATATAGAGAAATAGAGATATAATAAGTATCAGGCTATTCACCACCTGGCATTGTGAGGTTTTAAGATTTACAGTGTTTGATTCAGACCTTTCATGTTTCTGTTTGAAGGGAAGACACATTACCGATCTATTTGCAGACCCTGTGAGCCCTACTGAGTCTTCCCCACTACACTTGCTGCGCTGAATCTGCTGTTAGTCATTCCTGTGCCTGTTTTTATACTTCCTCTATATGTTTATATCCACAAACAATTTATAGTATTGTTGCATATGGTTTGAAATATTATTTTTATTATATATTGGAAAAAGAAAGTAGTTGTGTGTAAGATGTAGAGGGCGACAAATAACATGAATGCCCAGGTGCCCTTCACTCGGCTTAAGAAACCACGTTTTAAAGCTACACGAAGGCTGTCACACTGTCACGCTTCACTTTGCTCTACATTGTTTTGAAATTCATCCACGTTGATACACGTAGCTTTAATTCATCTGTTTTATCAGTAGCTACTGTATCGTATTCTCTCGTGTGACTGTATCACAGTCCATCAATTCAGCTCTGCTAGACATTTCAGTTATTTGCAGTTTCGGATTTCCATGACGAGTGAAGTTGAATTTTTCCCTTTCTGCGAATGGCCTATTCAAACCATGTTTCTGTTGGCGTATTTGCCTTTTTCTTACTGATTTATAAGAATTCTTTATATACCACACACTAATTCTTATTTAGTTAAATGTATCACCAATGGCTTTGTCCAGTCTTTTCTTATCTTTTCCATTTTCTTTATGGTATGTTTCATATAGTTACTGTGAATTTTAATATAGTCAAATTGCTCAGTCTTTATGTTTTATGCCTTTTTATATATCTTGTTTAAGAAATCCTTCTCCACCCTAAGACGTTTCTTTACCATTATATGTAACAAAAAGGATCAGTAAGTCCATGTTTTAAGAAATCCTGGCCAATTGTTATAACTCAGTGAGACTATCCTGTCTGCCTCTCAGACAGGAGTGTTGCTGGTCACCTCTCAGATAAGGAGGTCATGACTGCCTGAGTGACCTGTAGGAGAGGCGAGCCCAAGATATAGACGGTACAAGAAGGTTGTCCGGAGATCAGTCCAAGGATCTAGAGAGTGTGGAACTCTGCCAAAGAATCCTTTTAAAATCTCTTAAAATCAAAAAAATTCCGTTGTATTCTATAGCCTGTTGTGCTCACCTACCAAACCATTGTAGGAAAACCACATAAGAAAGCTCTTCAGGCCGTCACACCTTCAACTAAATGAGTGTGTGTTTGTTACATTATATAGCTGTGATTTCAGGGTGACTGTCTCACATATATATTTCTCTCATTATAAAGTGTTTACTTTTTATAGTTTCTAGGAAATGTGTGTGCTTTTCACATATGAAGGCCTAGTGATCTTCTGTCAAATATGTTTTCCATCGCAAAAGTTGTACACAGTTGGGATTCTCAGCCATGTCTCACCTACACTAGATTTTAATTTTTTGAGATTTAATTTTGCATCGTACATAAAGAGAACATTTGCAGAAGCTCGATTTTTGTGTACTTTCATCTAACGTATATTGAACCTGTAGCGTGTACAGTTTGTAATTTTTTTTCAAATTTGGATTTGTTTCTAGCAAATTAAACAACATAAAAATAAGCAGACAGATGGAGTTCTCACCAAGGAATTGTTAAATTCAGTTCGTCCTGAATCACCTGCCCTCAAAACCTCCTTGTGTCTCAAGGAGCAGACTCTGCTGCCTGTGAATGATGCTCTCCGAACTATAGAGGGCAGCAACCCCGCAGATAACCGCTACAGCGAGTACGCGGACGAGTTTTCCAAAGCAGAGCCTGCTGTGGTCAGCTCGGAGTATGGCGTGGCCAGAATGACGTGTTAGGCTCAGAGAGAGTTTTCTGGCTGCCTGCGGTGCGAGAAGTGGATTATTGTGAGGATGGTCTGTGTGCGTGACCCAAGCAATTTGCCTAGTGATGATCTTAGAGTTTACCAGTAGGTTGATAGTTGAAGTCAGGATGCTAACTGCTCTTGTGAGAGAAGGCAGTTTAGCTGCATTTCTAGCAAGAAATGAATGACCTTCAGCTCTTTAAGAAGCTTACTGCAGATGCAGTTTGTACTGTACACTAGTGAACTGACATGTCTATGATTTACATGTTAATTACAGTCAAATAGGAATAGCCTTCCATAAGTATGATTTGACTGCCAGAAAACAAAACTGACAAAGTGGTCCCTTACTTAATAATTGACATGGCATGTACTTTCAATTGTGTAGCTATGTAACTATGAATATTTGCAAATTTTGCCTATTAGTGGTGTTTATTGTTGAAATGCCATGAAAAATACTTCTAAGGAAGCCTTAAAGTCTCAGTTTATTCATTACACCACTCTTCAGTTTTAGAGCCTAGAGCAAGATGGTTGGTTGTGTCTGTGAGCAGCTGCCCTGGCCCCCGCAGGAGCTGCAGTGCCCCTGTGGAAACAAAACGGTGGTCGAAGGACACTGCCAAGCCCATGTTTGGCTGGTCCCACTTTCGTGGTCAAAATTAACGAAACCGACCTTTTTGTTCTGCTTATAATATGTTTAGTGCTACATTTGACGACTTATTATTTACAACTTACCTTGTTGATTTCTTGCATATGTGTAAGCACATTTGACTGTCTCTTATGAATGGATTACTGCATCCTGTTGGTTCTTGTTCTGTGGTTGGCTTTATTCCTTTGATAAGTATGGAAGTTTACGAAGCTAAAGCCCTAAACTGTTCTTAGAGACAATGAATAGTACATATATGTATATTTTTAAACTGTTTTCTCTCTCAGTGAATTGTTCTTCCTAGAAGAAACTTTCAATTTACCCAAGAATTTTGGGGTCAAAAAAAGGGAATACGGATAGTTTAGATTTTGCTTGGTTGCGTGAATTTTTCTCTGTGAAACATTTTTTTCTTCTCTGTTAACATAGAAGAAAAAAGAAAAAAAGGAAAATTAAGGCTAGCCTAATACAAAGTTAATGTTTAACAAAAAAACTTAAATGCTAGGAAGAGTTTCATTTTGCCACGTTATTGATAACTTTATTCTCTGTACTAGTACATATTATTAAAGCACCAAAAAAAAAAATAGAAAAGAAAGAAAGAAAATGACTTTCAGTTGACGGTATCACCCAACTGGCTTTAAAATGGACAACTTCACATGGGTGGCACAAGATATGATTGAAGGGTACTAGGAAATCTGCATAGGATGCCTTATGCCTCTTTTTATTACACCTACATCTGTTGTATTAATTTTGAACATAAATAACTTTTTCAAATGGAAAAAAAGGCTTTATTGTATGAGCTTATCCTATTTATTTTTCCAATGCTTTTCTGTAATGCATTATGTAATAAGAAAAATACTTCTTTTTACACAGTGACGGAAATGCACTATAAAGTAGGGGTTGTGATTTAGCCATGTCTATTTCCGTATTTAAGCACTGGGACGAGAAACTTAAGCCTGTGACCACAGAGGGAAGCTATTGTGCCTTGTTACTTGGTTCCAGTGACTAATTGTGGTTTTAGCATCTTCCACGGCAGACTTCTTACATTCACCTCTTTGGTTTATTATCTTAATCTTCAGTTTGAGGCATATATATATGTGTGTTTATATGCTCACACCTGGGCTGAGAAACCAGCTAACATCCTAAGTGACCTACAGGGTATATGTTGGCAAAAAGTAGTTGTGTATACGTCTTATAAGATTGCATTTGTGTTCAGTGTGTTTGGGATTGTATAGCATGTACGTTATTACATACATTGTTTAAAGGTAATTAAATGTTCATGTTTTACATTGAATTATTATTTTTTTTGGGAAAAAACAAATGGGATCCAGTTGTGGTGGGGTTTTTTCTCCCTCATGTAAGCAAATGGACCTGCACATGACACCAGTCATCACAGTATAAGGTTTGAGCAGTTAATTTTTCAAAAGGGGATGTTGATAAATAATCCTTATTATATACAGAAGTAATTACCAACATATTAAAAGAAGCATAGTGCGCTAAAAGGTTCAGCAGATATAGTTGATAATGTCCCTACATTTTCTGTGTGATCCTGTCACTTCCTGCTGTCATATCAGTATTTTATTGTGTCCTTCTCAACTTGTTGATAGAAGGTGGTATCCAACGAATTTGTACGTTTAAGGTGCAGTGTCTCTCCAGAGACAGGCCTGGATGTGATCAGACACAGGAAGTTGCCTGGCAGAGAGGAGTGTGACTTTATTTGGGGGTGTTTTGAACAAGTTGCTTAGGCTAGAAGTAGCTTGGGGAATCATGGCTAAATAAAGATGGCTGGAAGACCTCTTTTTTTAAAAAAAAATTATTTGGTGGGGTAGCAGGGCGGGGGTAGTGTCAGGTTAACATCTTTTAAGCTCATTATTTTTGGGGCAGTTTTAGGTTCACAGCAAAATTGGAGGGGAGGTGCAGAGATTTCCGTATATACCCCTGCCCCACACACGCATAGCTTCCCCCATTATTAATATCACCCACCAGATGGTACATTTGTTAAAATCAATGGACCTACACTGACACATCATAATCACCCAAAGTCCATAGTTTACCTTAGAGTTCACTCTTGGTGTTGTATATTCTGTGGGTTTGGACAAATGTATAATGACCTTTACGTATCGTACAGAGTATTTTCACTGCCTTAAAAATCTTCTATGCTCCACCATCCTTCCCCTTCCCCAACCCCGTGGCAACCACCGATCTTTTTACTGTCTCCATAGTTTTACCATTTCCAGAATGTCATACAGCAGGAATCATACAGTAAGTAACCTCTCAGATTGGTTACAGATTCTCTCACTTAGTCATATACATTTAAGGTTCTTCCATGTTTTTTCGTGGCTTGGTAGCTCATTTCGTTTTAGCTCTGAATAATATTCCATTGTCCGGGTGGACCACAGTTTATTTATCCATTCACCTATCGTAGGACATTTGGGTTACTTCCAAGTTTTAGCAGTTATGAATAAAGCTGCTATATAAACATCTGCGTCTGTGTTCAGATTTTTGTGTGGCTGAATACCAAGGAGCATGATTGCTGGCGTGTATGGTAAGAGTGTGTTCAATTTTGTAAGAAACCGCCAATCAGTCTTCCAGAGTGGCTTTACTGTCTGCATTCCCGCCAGCAGTGAATGAGAATTCCTGCTGCTTCACGTCCTTACCGGTATTCGGTGTCGTCAGTGATCCGGATTCTGGCCATTCTTACGGATGTGTAACCAGTGTTTTCTGACGTTTTTTCCTTGTGCAGAAGGTCAGCTTCAGAATACTGGACAGTTTCCAGTTGGCATTCCGAGTTGGAAGAAGTGCCTGCAGTCACCTGCATTTGCAGACTATGAATGACATCGGTCCATTTCCATTACCCAGGTTTGAGATATTCTGTTGGCTGCTCTGTAGTTGTCCATTTGGCGTTAGCGTACCTCGATTAATTAAATAAAATGTAGAACCTCTTTTTAAAAATGTCACTCCACCTATATGGGGAAATAATCTAAAATAGAGTGGATATATGTATACGTATAGCTGATTCACTTTGCTGTACAGCAAAAGCTAACACAACGTTGTGAATCAACTAGACTCCGATAAAATTTTTTTTTTTAAGTCACTATAAGCTTTAGGAACCTGTACTAGAAAAAAGCCTGTAATTTAGAATGGTTGACTATCTCTAAAAGAGTATACTGTAGTGCTTGCCATCTTATTAAAAAAAAACCAAACACGAATTTCTGCCATTTTTATAAACAGTATTAATGCTACTCTAGTTATCCCTGAGCAAGTAAAATATCCTTTGCACAGCAACTTTTATAAAATAGTGGGATGTGTAACTGAAAGCAGCCTTCAGGAGCTATAAGACTTAGTAGACTCCTAAGGCCCTAGCTTTGAGTTTCTGATTCAGCAAGTGTTGGTTGGGACTCTGGGGTTAAAAAAGCATTTACATAGCATAGCGATAAAGCATTTGCATTTTAAAATATCTTGGAGATTCTGTTGCAAAGTGGCAGGAGAATCACACTCCAAGGCGCACTGCCTGCAACCACCTGCCCTGATCAGTAGGAGTCTCTCATTCTCAAAGGAAAAGCTGAATTTGTCTGGTACAAAGAGCAGTAGATCGGGGAGCATCTTACTTCTGAAACGGTGCTTCACGGGTGGGAGTGAGAAATAGACCTTCGTCCTGAGCCACTGAGAGTTTGGGCTCTTTGTTACTGTGGGTAACCTGGTCCATCCTGAATGATGAAACCACTGGCACACCTAAGAGGAGAACAAGTCTGATTTCATCTAAAGACCAGTCCCTCACCGTCCTCAGGTGGCCTGTTACTTGTGCTTGCACTCGTGTCTGGTTACGGGTCACTGTGTTTGGCCAGAGCTCTTTCCTCTCTTTATCTCCAACAGTCGCCTCCCCTCTGCCCCTTGGCATGGACTCCTTGAGCCAGACCAGCTGTGAAGTGCCACCCCGCCCTCTGTGCTTGTCTAGCTGTTTCCTCGTGGTGTGGTCTAACTTGCCCCTCTATCTGCTCTACCTCCTGTAAAGTAGGCACGAGATGAGATTCAGGTTAACATTTCGGGAAAGATGCTGTGCACTTCACATCGAATCCCTCAGGAGGGCACCACGTCAGGCTTGTTCACTGTTAGGGTGCTGACTTTGGTCGCTTGGTTGATCTCACCGATATAAAGGTACATTTTTTCCCTTTGGACTTAGCAGGTGCTCTGCAGGGTAATGTTTCGGCATCAAAATGAACATCCTATTCCCTGACAACCTATCCACTGATATTTGCCTAAATCAGTTATTTCATTGGGTGTTTCAAAATTGTGATTTTTTAATTTGCTTTTTTACCCAAATAGTTCAAAATGTGTGTGTATTTGTGTGTGAATGTCTGTGTGTGTGTGTGTGTGTATTTGTGTGTGTGTGTGGTGGAGATATTGATGGGTAAGGCATTGATGGGTAAGGCATCGATTTTTTTTTCTTTTTCCATATATTTAAGGTCATTTTTACTTTCTCTGTGTATTGCCTGTCCATGTCCTCTCATTTTTTTCCCCAGCAGGTGGTAGTGGTTTTTTTCTTTATTTAAGATCTTTTTTCATATTTTAGGGAGACTAACCCTTTCCCTATGATATAATGTGCAGATGTATTTTATCATCAGAATTTCAATTCATTCATTTATAATCAACATGGACTCGTGTCTGGTGTTAGCTCTGCCATCCATATTTTACTGTCTTTATTATGAGTATATTTAGTGTAACTTTGTATAATTATACTTTATAATTTTTGTCTTTATACTATGTAGTCTTATTTTTAAAATACTTCAGAACATTTCTTTTGGTAATTATATATTTGGATTTGTATCCCAGTAGTTGCCTTTTTACCTTTTGCAAGATTGTTTTGGTTGTTCGGGATCCATTGGAATTCCATATGAATTTTTGGATGTGCTTTTCTATTTCTGCAAAAATGCTGTGGGATTTTCGATAGGCATTGCATTGAATCAATAGATTGCTTTGGATGCTGTTGACGTCTTAATATTCAGTCTTCTTGATCTGTGAACAAGGAATTTCCATTTATTTGTGTTTTTTAAAATTTCTTTCAGCAACATTTTATAGTGTTCAGAGTACAAGTCTTTGCCTCCTTGGTTAAGTTTATTCCTAAGTATTTTGTTCTTTTTGATGCTATTAGAAATGGAATTATTCTCAATTTCCTTTTCAGATTTTTCATTTTTAGCATATAGAAACACAACGGATTTTTGTGTGTTGATTTTGTATCCTGCAACTTTTCTGAAATCATTTATTAGCTCTAACCATTTTTGTATGTGGAATCTTTAGGGTTTTATACATGTAAGATCATGTCATCTGTGAACAGAGATAGTTTTACTTCTTCCTTTCCACTTTGGATACCTTTTGTTTCTTTTTTCTTGCCTGATTGCTCTGGCTAGAACGTCCAGTCCTATGTTGAATAGAAGTGGTGAAAACAGGTGTCCTTATATTGTTCTTGATCTTAGGAGAAAAGATTTCAATCTTTTGGTATGAGCTATGGGTTTTTCGTTTATGGCCTTTACCATATTAAGGAAATTTCCTTCTCTTCCTAATTGGTTGGGTATTTTTTTTTAATCATGAAAGGGTGTTGAATTTTGTCAGATGATTTTTCTGCATTAATTAAGATCGACTATGTGGGTTTTTCCTTCTTTCTGTTAATGTGGTATATTACACTGATTGATTTCTATACATTGAACCATCTTTGCTTTCTGGGAATAAATCCCACTTGGTCATGGTCTATGATCCTTTTAATGTGCTGTTGAACTAGTTTGCTAGTATTTGTTGAGGATTGTTGTATCAGTGTCCATAAGGGATATTGGTCTGTAGTTTCTTTTCTTACCATGTCTTTGGCTTTGGCCCAGCTGTTGTTTATGGTTGACTTTTGACATGCATTGGTAAACTAGAAGAGTGACCACCATGAAAACCTGACACTTCAGCAAGGAAGAGGACAGAAAAGCATTTCTCAGACTCATAAACCGAGCCATCATCCTTCAGCTCATCTTAAATTTTTCTTTTGATGTGGTTACCAAAAATGTGAAAATTAAAATCATTGTGGCTAAAAGGGTCACGTAAAATATATGAGAAATTCTAGACTCATTCCAGCCATCTGAAAGCAAAGGCAGAATACTGTAAAAGACATGGCGTTGGAGACGTGTTGAACACCATGAGTGTGAAATTGGGCGACAGGGAAGCTATTATTCAGATTTCCAGATTGCCCTACGTTTCCATCAGAGGGTGTTCCTGTGGTAAAGCAGTGACTGAAGACGGTGGTGAGGGGTCCAGGCCAGTGCTCTCTAATACAAGTATAGTGCGAGCCAAGGATTTAGTGTTTCTAAGAAGCCACGTTTTAAAAAGTAACAGGTGATATATTTTATTTAACCCAGTGTATCCACAATATTATCATTCTAACAAGTGGTTGAGGTAAAAGTCATAAATGTGACATTTAACATATTTTTTGGTACTCAGTCTTCACAACCTGGTACACTTTCCGCTTACAGCACATACCAACTTGGACTTGCCGCACCGTACGAGCTCAGGAGCCACAAGTGCCTACCTGTTTGGGGCAGCAGAAACCTAAGCAGTGGGGTCTCGCTTGTCCAGTCCTGTTCCTCTGTTTACTTTCCCAAAGCTTCCCAGATGAAGTGGATCGCTTTCCTGCCCTCTGTTCTTAAGTGATCCAACCGCAAGAGAGTTCCTGTAGGAAGGTGTAAATCCTGAAGCTTTAGTTTGTGCGATGACACGGTCTTTAGAAATAGCAGACTTCGGGCAGGCTGTCAAGAAACAAGCCCTTGGCAAGCGGTCTTGGCCTCTGAAGGGGAAGGAGGGCCGTGGCTGGGTCGTTTGTGGCAGATGAGGGCCGGGGGGGATTTGTGGAGGGTCTTAGGCCCGTGGGAGCCAGCGGGGGCGGGGGGAGAGTTTGTGAGCAGCTGGTAGACGGGAGAGAGAACATCAGGGAGTCTGGGGACAGAAGTCGATGGGCAGAGAGGCTGGCCTTTCTTTCCTTCTCTCTTGCCCGTGTGTGAGCGCGAACGAGAGCTCTGTGGGGTGGTGAGTTGGGTCGCACGTCACCGGCTGCTCACACAGGCCGTGGTCTCGTTCTGTGTGACCCTCTCATCACCCTTGTATTCCTTCAGTCCCCGCAAAGCAGCCATTTAATGTAGCTAACGTGCCTCTCAGGATGCTCGCCCTTAAAGTGTGTGTGTGTGTTTTAAACTTACACAGATGTACTCCGCCACCTTTCTGCCCTTCTCCCTGCCTTCTCTCACTTGTGCTGTCTTCTGACTTTCTCCCCTTTGATGCCTTCTCCCCGGGTCTTGCTTGGCCCTTCTTGAGCGCCTGGTGCGTGCCAGGTGGGGTGCTGGGTGCGTCACAGGCACTGTTCCCTTAAAGTCTCATGGTGAGCCTGCGAGGATGGTGGCGTTTTTCTCATTCTGTGCAGGAACCTGCCCACCATCACACAGCCAAGCAGTCTGGACTCACACTTCCATGTTCTGAGTCCAAAATCCACACTCTTTCTGTTACTCCTAAACCCTTCTTATGCTTTAGAAAAAAACGTCCACATCCCTCTCTTAATGAAGAAATGATGCAGGTTACTTTGGCGCTCTCTTGGGACGCAGATAGTCCAGCTTTTTGCAGATTTGGTGATGACACCAGCTAACATGCGTTCGGGGCTCATGGGAGGCAGTGGAGAGCAGTGGTTAGGTTCCCAGCTCCGCCCCGAAGCCCCTCCGTATCTGTGGACTTTGGGCAGGCTGTCAGCCCCTGCCGGGGGGGAGAAGCCAGATTCTCTGTGCCGGAACGAGTGGATGGTAAGAAACAGGCTGCGTGCTTCCCACGCATTCATTCGTTTGGCAAATCTTCAAAGGGCCTGCCGTGGGCAGCTGGGGAGATGGGAGAGGACAAGGCACTGAGGGTCCCCGCCCTGCCCTCAGGGAGCGTACCTTCCAGTGCGGCAAGTAAGAGGGCTGACACGACAGGAAGGACGGGGACCCCCAGCTCGAGGAGGAAACAGTCACGGTAGCTGCGGCGCACTGCTGTCGGCCTTCTGTGTGTTCGCGCTCGCTTCCCACTCTGCCCCACTCTCTAGGGCAAGCTTCCGTTCTTAACAGCTTTATTGAGGCCCAGTTTACCTACTCTGAAATTCACCCGTTTTAAGTCCACAGTGCAGTGATGTTTAGGAAGTTTATCGAGTTGTGCCACCCCCCCATCCGGTCGTAGAACATTCCCATCGCTCTATAAAGCTCATCCTCAGGAAGAGCAAGACATTTTGTCCTGTTGGTTAGTGAGGCGAGGCTGTGTTTTGTGTGGAAGGGGCACCGGCCTCAGGCCAGGAGAACCAGGACCTCGTCCTGGCTCGGCCACTGTGCCCCCAGGTACGGCCCTTCCCCGCGGAGCCTCGGTTTCCTCACCTACGAGGTAGAGGGCCATCTTACCAAGTCCCCGATACTTGTGAGATCTTAGGATCTTATTTAAGGAAGAGCTGAGTACTTGTGGTAGTTAAGAAGGCATTAGAGAAGAGATTTACAATATAAGAGGAAAGGAGATGTGGATGGGAGAATTATCAGAGGGCGTTCAGGGCGCGGTGTACTGGGAATTAGGAGCTCATCTTTTTCTCTCACCGCTTTGCCTGGGACATTAGGAGGAACCCTCCAGTGTCACTACATTCCTTAGATTTCCAAAAATATTTGAAAGCATCATGTACAGCCGTTTCGCTCCTTGCTTCTTATAAGTGGTTGATTAAGCATATGCAATGCAGGTACTTGGCATATCTCTATAAACAGTTCACCCCATGGACCATCAGTGCTCTCTTTACTACTGGACATAGACTCATTAGCATCTTTAAATCTAGTCAGATTAGAGAGAAAATTCCAGAATCCTAAGAACCAATTCAGAAAACTTATCCTTAAAATTCTGTTCCTCTAGAGTCGCTCTCGGTACCAAAATCTGTATTGTTTCTCTGGAGAACCAGAACCGATGTGGTTCACACAGTCATGGCGGCCGACATATCCATCCCCAAGATCTGTCATCTCCAGGCTGGAGAACAAGGGAAGCCGGTGGTGTAATTCGGTCCAAGTCCAAAGGCCTGAGAAAGGGGGAAAGGTAGGCTGAGGGTGTAAGTCCCAGTCTGAGTCCAAAGGCCCAAGCTGATGTCCAAGGGCAGGAGAGGATGGATGTCTCAGCTCAAAGAAGGAAAAAAAGTGAATTCACCCTTCCTCCACCTTTTTGTTCCATTCTGGTCTCAACGGATTGGATGGTGCCCGCCCACATTGGGGAGGGTCACCTGCTTTATTCAGTCCAAGGATTCAAATGCTCATCTCTTCCGGAAGCGCCCTGAGACACACCCAGAAATAACGTTTTACCAGCTATCTGGGCATCTTTTAGCCAGTCACGTTAACACATAAAATGAACTATCACATAGGGGCAGCCTCTTAAGCGTCTTCAAATCCAGGCCAAGGATTTGAGGCAGCTGACTGTCATGGGGACGCGGCTGAAGCTTTTGGTTATTGCTTTCATATAGTAGTGAATGACCCAAGATGGTCACCTGGAACGAGGCCCAAGCTCGACCCCTGTCACCCCCATGCGTGAATCTGCTCCAGCTAATCTCTGTAATCTTTTGTTCCTTTATGTATAGATAATACCAGCCTCACTGGGTTTAAGACAGTTGACAGGTACGTGTGAAGCACATAATCGTGTTTGGTGCCAAGTACTTGATGTTTTAAAATTGTAAAAGCTGTTTTATGAATATCAATTAGGCAGCAACGTTTCGAGTGAATTGCAGGGGAGCCAGTAGTTCAGTGTTTTTCAAAATATCGTTCCTGGATCAACCGTGTCAGAGCCGCTTAGAATACATCGTTAAACAGGTAGATCGTTAAACAGGTCCACACCGGATGAATCTGAACGTTGGAATTTAACATATTTCCAGGTGCTTCTTACACACATTTAGGTCTGAGAACCGCCGGGACTGATTAGCCCTCAGTAAATGTTAGCTGTTGTTTTGTTATTTTCTGCTGCAGCTGCTGCAAATTATTACCGTTACAGCCTAGAGGAATCCTAACCCAGCTTGGGGAGGGGTCGTCAAAGGCTTCCTTTTGAACTGTTTGCCTACCGGAATAGGCTTGGGGTGAACCTGTAGGTTGTGGCCAGGTCAAGAAAAAAGTTATCCATTTAGAACAAGAGCACAGAAATACGGGAGATCATGGCTTTTGTGGGAAATTGTAAGTAGCTCAGAATGTGAGCTAAATGAAAAGCATGATGAGAGACTGGTAAGGGGTGACGGTGAATGTTATGTCGGCGAAGATGGAAAGGCAGTTTGAGGCACAAGTGACGTGAGGTCGGATTGGCATTGTAGAAGGATTGCTCTGGGCTGGAGGGGGCCAAAGGGAGGCTGCTGAGATCACACAGGAGAGCAGTTATGAAGGCCTGAAGTAAGACTTGGTTGGTGGAGAGGGTGGGGCTGAGCAGGTGAAGGGCTGGGAGCGGCAGGGCTTGCTGAGGGCCTGGGCTGTGCACAGATGCGAGGCAGCGTGACTTCCAGGTTTCTCGTAGGGCCCCTGGGTTGACGCCACCACTCACCCAGGTAAGGAGAAGAAGAGGAGAAGCAGGTGTGTGGGGGAAAAAAGCTCTTGGTTTTAGGCATATTACGTCGGAAATGGGACATCCAAGTGGAGATATTTTATAAATATTGGACCATGGGACTGGTATTAAGGGAAGAGACCTCAACTAGAGAGGGAAGTCTGGAAGCCACCGGTTGCTAGTGGAGGATTAAGCTAAGGGTGTGCCTACAATTTATTGGGAGGTCTTAGATAGATCTGAGAACGACACCTTGAGAAGCAGACAGAAGGAAAAACAGCAAGAGGGAGAGAGCACGCTCTGGAAAACCAAAGAGAGGCTCCAGTGAGAAGAGTTTCAGAAAGTTACTCACTATGTCAAATGCCACATAGAGGTCGTTTAATTTAAAGAGTAGAAATTCTCTGTGCCATTGTCATCTGGCAAGAGCAGTCTCAGTATCAGATGGCAGAGGCAGAAATCAGATTTCAGCGACTTTATAGTTGAAGGAGAGAGAGTAAGTGGAGACCATGGATGCAGACTGCGCTTATGACTGGGAAGAAAAGAAATTCTTTATCTATGTAACTTTTCCATTAAAGGAATGGAAGTATATTAAAGACCAACAATTTTAAAAACCCGAGCACACACAGCCTATGGAATGGACACAGAAAAAGAACGTCTCCTAGGGGACTTGGTCCCGGACTGTTAGCCTTTAAAACGATGGGGCGTCTTCCTCTTTTTATGCGCCGTTCAGGGGCACGTGGCCGGGTAGCAGGCAGCTGGGCAGGAGAGCTTTATTGATTGGATGGTGGATGGAGAGACAAGCCCAGCCTTTTTAGGTTTATTTCTTTGTAGTTTCAGATGGAGTTAAAAGGAAGGGAATTAAACAGAATCATGTTAAAATATTGATACGTACCAAGAACGATACTTTTAGTTTTCAAATAGCCTGTCATTTTCCCCAATTTGCTAGGATGATGCTTTTTCTCTCAATGTGCTTTCCCTTCCCTTCCTCATAATCCTAGCAGAGTAGTTAAATATTTTAGTATCTTACAGAGCTTGGCAATGAGTTAGGCTTTTAAAATCTGAGTGTTGTTACCAGATAATGAGAACATAGGATCCTAGCGGGAATGTTTCACCACGGCCCTGAGCCCCTGTGCCGTTTGACAGCTTCCTCTTAGTTAAAAAACAAGACAAAACAAAACAAGAACCCCCCCCCAAAAAATAAAAACAAAACAGTGATGGGAAGAGTGGGATGCAGGAAACAGGGGTGCTCTATACCGCACCTCGCCCTTGCCTCCGACAGTGTGGGGAGAGAGCTACCTAGGGTATTAGACACTGAGTTTGGTGTCCTCTCCTCCTTAGGCCTGGGAAGTGTGCTCTGAGGGCAGCCCCAGTAGCCCAAGGGCCGGGACCGCAGCTTCAGAAAGCAGGTCAGGCGCTCCCAGCCAAGTGGTTTCTGAAAACGGGCAACGTTAATAGACGTTTAATGTTCCCCTTCCTCAGCAGCTGCTACAAAGCGCCGTCCTCCTTGCGGAGAGCTTGTGTTTGGTGCTTTCTTCCTTAGTTGCTGCCCCGAATGCTTTACCCTGATTTCCTATTCTGTCTTCATTTCCCCTCCCAGTTCTTTCTCTAAAGCATTTTCAAGTTCCTGGGGATTTTGAGCTCACACAGTTTACAGTAGTTGCTCTCACAGGACTATACTTTAAAGGGTAAAACGTGAACAGCAAAGCGAGAAAGCTGCTGTCTGTGGTGGAAAAGACAAGCGGTAGAGGGATGGGGGTCTTCAGCTGTTTGCATGTGCCTGGCCATGTTTGCCTGCCCTGCCCAACTGGTGGTGGCCTCCCAGGTGCAGTTTACTTGGGCAGCTTTTTGATTCCCGCCTGCCTTTAAGTGACATACACATCAACTACTTAGCAAAGTGGCTGGTTCATGATAAGTGACAAATTCATGCTGTTATTCAACAAACATTGTGCATGACCTATGGGCCAAACCCTGTTTAAGGCACTAAAAATACAAAAATAAGACACAGGAGTTCCTGCCCTCAAGGGTAGCTGGTAGGGGAGAGACGGGCATGTAATCAAGACAGTGGACAGGTGGAATTTGAGTTGTGTGCGTTATTCCTCGTAACTGTGTTATAGGAACAAGGTGGGCGGAGCCTTAGCTGATTCTCTGTGGGCCTGGCGGGGGACGTGTGTAGGAGCCGGGAAGATTCTACAGGAGACCTGGCAGTTGGGTTGAGTTTTAGACGATGAGTGGGATCCACCAGGTGGAGGAGAAGAGGTGGACGGATGAACAAACATGAAGGATGGACAAGAACGACGAGTAGTGCAGGCGATGCAGGTGCTCTGACACGGAGCCGGGGCGGTGGGTCTGGGGGGAGGGGCGAGGTGGGGAGGGCAGTGGTGGCCCGACCAGGCAGCCTTTATCCTCTAGTCCAGTGGGCGTGGTGCTGTGTTGTGAGCCTCAGTGAACTGGAGGGCTTTATGAAGGGAGGCTGTGTGAGCAGGTTTCTATTTTAGGAAGACGTTGGGAAGGCAGGTGGATGCGATTGGGCGGGGGTCCGATGCCCCTGGTGCCTCGCTCCACTCCCCTTCCCCGCGCCTTCAAAGTGCAGGGTTTCACACCCTAGTGGTGAAGGATGGGAGCCACTGGGTCAGTGCGTCTCCTGGTCCCTCCTGGGCGGAGGACAGTCAGAGAGGCAACCTGCACATGCCTGATGAGTGGGAGGGGCCCGGCTGCCCAGCCAGGTGACCTCAGGAACTCATCCTTGTACTGGCTTTGCTCCGCCCACCTCCCTCCAGGCTCCCGTGAGCACCTCCCAAAGCCGCGTCCCACTCAACAGGTGTCAGTCAAGCCTCTGATTATCAGGGGGAAAGTGGGGGGATATCCAGGCTGGGACAGCAGGTCCCAGTGAGGAAGCCGGTGCAGTAGCTCAGGTGAAGATGATAAAGGATCCGCTCAAAACGTTAACCTCCAGGCCATCAACAGGGGAAGGAGTGGGGAAGGTTGTAGCCGGGAGAATGGAAAGGTCTCAAAGGCCCATCCAAGTGCGGTTGGGGGAGGGGGAGGGGTTCTGCTGACGGGGACGCTGGTGGTGTTATCAGTTTCAGTTGAGAAATAAAGCTGCAAGGGTGGGGTGTACAGGAGAGACCACAGGCTCTACTTTGCACGTAAGAATTTAAGAGGCCACCGTGGGAAACGCAGGCAGAGATGGTCAGTGGGAAGTTGGATCCGAGAGCCTAGGGCTCAGGAAAGAGGTCTGCGCTGGGCAGTTTGTGAACGATGAACAGTCGAGGAGTGCAGGGCACCCACTTAGCGTCTAATCGCCTCAGGGTGGCTCTCTCCCCACACTGGCGGAGGGAAGGGCGAGGCGCGGTGCAGGGCGCCCCTGTTTCCCGCATCCCACTCTTCCCATCACTGTTGCGTCACCTTTTTTTTTTTTAAACTAAGAGGACATTCATTCATTAAACGTCATATTATCATAGTCTTATTTTTTAACTTGGTCTTCCTAAAAAGAGAACTCAGGATAAAGTAAAAAACCCTTTATCATGTGGGAGGGTAGCGCGGGGAGGAGAGGTGGGCAGGTAGGCGCAGCCCCGGGTGAGGTCCTTGGATTTTACTCCAGGTGTGCTGGGGAGTCGTTGGACGTGGGCTGGCGGTTGAGGAGACCCGCCTGCGGCTGGGGGCAAGTTTATTGGTTACTAGTGTAACCTAGTCCTTCTTTTGGGCTAACTTCTACTCATCCTTCAAGTTTCGTCTTAGGCCAGTGAATCCTTGAATTCATGATCAACAGGAGGACTTCCCTTCACTCCCAGTTGGGGCTGAGTGGTCCTCTTGTGATCTCCCAGCAATTCAGAGAGACCTCTGTTATCTTGAGCGTAGCACCGTGGGGTGAGATGTTTGCACACCTGCCCCCTCAAACATGTCAGCTCCTTCAGGACAAGGACTCAGGCTTATTTCATCTTCGTATCATCAGCGTCTGACATGTAACAGGCGGAAAATCACTCGTTGTTGAAAAGAACTGAGGGAACTAGAAGGTATGGCTGGGGCAAGAGACACTTCAGGAGACTCAGAGGGGGCTGCTGGGGAGGAAGAGGCCATCAATAAACTAAGACCGTTGAGGACTTCACTGGTGGTGCAGTGATTAAGAATCCGCCTGCCGATGCAGGGAACATGGATTTGAGCCCTGGTCCGGGAAGATCCCACATGCCGCGGAGCGGCTAAGCTCGTGCGCCACAACTACTGAGCCCTGTGCTCTAGAGCCTGCGAGCCACAACTACTGAAGCCCGTGTGCCTCAACTACTGAAGCCTGCATGCCTAGAGCCCATGCTCTGCAATGAGAAGCCACTGCAATGAGAAGCCCACGCACTGCAACGAAGAGTAGCCCCTGCTCGCCGGAACTAGAGAAAGCCTGTGTGCAGCAACGAAGACCCAACGCAGCCCAAAATAAATGAATTAATTAATTTAAAAAAATAAATAAAACCATTGAAAGCAATGTGTATGTATGGTAGAAACTGAAGGCTGCGAAGACGAACAGGGCTTAGGAGGCGGGGAGGCTGTGGGTTGCACAGGGTGACTATGGTGGGCTTCCTGGAGGAGGTGGCATGGGAGCCAAGATGGGCAGGGGAACGGAGTTAGCCATGGAGTAGAAAGGCTCTTGGGCAGAGCTGCCTGGGAACTTCCTGGAGGAGAATGGACAGGAGCAGACTTGGGTCCGCCCTTTGGTCCACTTGCAACACAGCTCCAGAGAGATCCTTTCATTTTATTTCTTTTTATTGTTTGGCCATGCCACGTGGCTTGCAGGATCTTAGTTCCCCGACCAGTGATTGAACCCGTGCCCCCTGCAGTGGAAGCGCGGAGTCCTAACCACTGGACCGCCAGGGAAGTCCCTGGAGAGATCCTTTTAAACCATCAGCGTCACGAGTGAGGACAGGGGCGTCGTGTGTGATGTGACTCAAGGGCCTGGTGCACGGTGGGCGCTCAGTGATGGGTCAAATGCAGGACTGATGCCGGGAGTCCGGGAAGATTTGGAAAGGAGAGGGATTACAGTGCAAAAGGCAACAGAGTCACTTAAGAAAATAGGCCCCGGGGACCTTTGCCTTTGGGAAGCTCTCCACAGGGACAGGTCACTACAGAGAAGAAACCCTTTGGATACAAGGCGAGTGCTCTGCGTGGCTCTACAATTAACCCATGCTCCTCCTCCCCCGGCCCATGTATGTGCTCGTGAAAGGCCATCTCTTCTGGCTCTGCCTCTTGAGTTGAGTTCAGATGGGCCCTGTTAAAAGCTATAAAGAATTTTTTATTTATTTGGATTATCTATTTTCATCATCTATTTATGGCCTCAAAGGTTGCCCTGCAGGATGTTCAGTTGTTCAGCACAATGTTTTCCTAGTGGGTTTGGGAAGAGGATGAGAATAAGCTGTTTAAAGGGTTATCCTGAAGTCTGTCCAGGGCTCCGATGCAGCCGATGCAGACATCCCCACTCGATGGCGAGCTGCACGTCCAAAATCAAATACAGTCGTTCATCCTCGGAACACAGACCCTTTGTGTCTATTTCTTCCTAGGTAGACACCTCGTGGTTAACACAGACAGGAAAATGAATGTGGGTCAGGTAGTCAAATATCCTTTTGTAAATAGGAATAGGGTGAAAGCCCTTTAATCGAGGATTCTAGCATCTGGCATTCACTCTGTAGATTCAGTTTAAGATTAGCTGTCTGCCGTGGGGACTTAACATTGTACGTGTGAGAGGAGACTCTTACTCCTGGAAAAGGGAGGGTCAGTCACCGGAAATCAGTCACCAGAAAGCCAACGACAAGGTTACAAGTGTCGTCTGGGGCGTGTGGGCTCCAAGGGAAGGTTTTAAGGCCTGGGATTCACTTTTGGTGGTAAAGTACAGCATTTTGACAGGGAAAGCCTGCTTTCAGCCTCATCAAATATTTTTGTTCTTGACTTCTTTCCAGCTCGCCCATAGGATGGGAGTACCATCAAAGATAAGCATTGGTGGGCTTCCCTGGCGGCGCAGTGGTTGGGAGTCCGCCTGCCAATGCAGGGGACGCGGGTTCGTGCCCGGGTCCGGGAGGATCCCACATGCCACGGAGCGGCTGGACCCGTGAGCCATGGCTGCTGAGCCTGCGCGTCCAGAACCTGTGCTCCGCAACGGGAGAGGCCACAACAGTGAGAGGCCCGCGTACCGCAAAAAAAAAAAAAAAAGATAAGCATTGGTGGGGCTTCCCTGGTGGCGCAGTGGTTAAGAACCCGCCTGCCAATGCAGGGGACACGGGGTCGAGCCCTGGTCCAGGAATATCCCACATGCCACGGAGCAACTAAGCCCGAGCACCACAACTACTGAGCCCATGTGCCACAACTACTGAGCCCATGTGCCACAACTACTGAGCCCTCGAGCCACAACTCCTGAAGCCTGTGCGCCACAACTCCTGAAGCCCGCGTGCCTAGAGCCCATGCTCCGCAACAAGAGAAGCCACCACAATGAGAAGCCTGCGCACCGCAACGAAGAGTAACCACTGCTCGCCTCAACTAGGGAAAGCCTGCACGCAGCAATGAAGACCCAATGCAGCCAAAAATTTAATTAATTAATTAATTTATGAAAAGATAGGCATTGGCCCACGGAGGGAAGCGGGGGTCTCGGATGGAGACAGCTAAAACACGTGCTCACCAGGAGGGAGATGTGCTGTATTCAGCAAAAGCAAAATGGGGTTTGTTAGATAGCCTCCACTAGCTTTTGCAGTTATAAAGCTATATTGGAGGGAAAAAATATATTGGGCGTCCACATCAGTGAAATTCAATTTCCAAACATATGAAGTCCAATTTCCTGATGGAAGATGAGGCCGTGTCTAGGGGATGGTTCTGCTTTGCTCAGGACCGGAGGGATCACAGTCCTGAATTTCCCTCCGTAGACCCTGGGACCTGGGGACCTTCCTGGCGACCCACGGTTCTCTCTCCTCATACTGGCTTTAGACTAGGATGCAATTTATCTAACTTGTATTCTTGCATTCTCTGAAACACACACACACACACATGCCATGGAGATTGGCTGCTAAAAAATTTTCAGATGTTCAGAAAATCTCAAAAAGTTGGCAAGCGCAGCAGAGGATGGTCTCTCTCCAGGGGGTTCTCACAGCCTCCTTCCCGCAAACCTCCGACTTTCCGTGGTACCTCCTTCCTACAGGTGATGGCCGGCCTTCCCTGTTCACACCATCGGAAAGGGCTTCCCCTCCCGTGGCCTCCCTGTTGCCACCTCCAGTGGCCAATTCTCTTTGCCCCCCTTATCTGGTCTTCTAGGGACCTTGGACGTGTTTGGTTGTCTCTCCTTTGTGGAACTTTTCTTCCCATCAGCTCTCATCAGCTCCTTGGCCCCTGTGTGTGAAGGTGGCCCTTGCTGCCACTTCCCAGCAGGTGTGCGCAGCCCTGGTTCTCCCTTCCCTGGCTTCTGACTTAGAGTCTAACGCCCGTGTCCTGGCACAGGGGACTGGGAAGGCATCTGGGATTATCATTTAATATGGGTTAGGCAGGCTGCGTTCCATAGTGTAACCCAAAGTGGGGTCTGGCAGCTCGCTGCTCAAAAGCCAATAAAGAGGCAAGGTTGGTGGAAAGGAAAGTCTGCTTTGTTTCGGATGCTGGCAACCAGAGCGAGGAGGGCAGACTCCTGTCCAAAGGCCGACTCCCGCCACTGACAACCAGCGGACAAGAGCTTTTATAGTCGGAGGGAGGGGCTACCTGCAGAAAACAGCACAGTCGGCTCTGACAGTCATCTTGAAATTGGTCACTGGTGGTCTGATCAGCGTCATCTTGATTGTTTTAAGTAGTTAGTCTGCAGTTCCAGGGTCGGTTTGTGCCCATTTCCTTGAGGCTAATTCTCGGAATTGTGGCAGCTTCTGTCATGGCTACAGTCTGGTCATCACGTAGTTAACTTCTTCCATCTGGTGAGGGTTTCAGCATCTATAAGACAGCTCACAGGATAGGACTCAGAATATTCCTTGAGGAGGAACTAAAGGTCCCTGACTTTGCTTACTGACTAAACTATTATTGTTTTGTCTTGTTGGGCTGTTTTCCTTTGTTTCTGCATTTTCTCACTTCTCTGATTTAAACTTATTCTTTGCCTACAGTTTTTCCACAGACAAGAGGAAGGCTGAGGACATGGGGGGCGAGGACCACAGGGTCTTGCTCTGTTTCAGTAGGGTGGAGAGTTACTCAAAGGGGGGAGGGTTCAAAAAGAATCACAGTTGTCCATGTTGGACCTTGATCTAGTGAACTTTGGATCCCTGATGTTAATGCCCTAACTGGCAATGTCTGCTGAAACTAAGGTTTTGCTATCTATCAGATTTATAGGATACACTGAAATCTCTAAATGTTTTTGTTTTTAAAGAAAGCAAAACACGAATGAGCTAAGACTCAGAAGAGAGCAAAAGGAACAGGATGTCAAAAGAAAAGTAGACAGAAGGCAATCACAGAGGCTAAAACACCATTAATGAATTATCGATAACAGAACATCAGAAGAGTGAGTACATCAGGAAAGCCAAGAGCTGCTTCTTAGATGAAAGCAATCAAGCAGGCATACTTCCAGAATATCTACTCAGGGGAGGAAAAGAACAAGCAAAATGAGAGGAGGGACATGGCCACACCCTCACCTCCTGCCCATGCAACGCCTCAACCCCGAACTAGTCTCCCCGCAGCCTCTCTGGTTCTCTGCCCCAACACCCCTACCACAGCCAGACTGCCCTTCTGAAAGTGTGCGTGGATCCTGTCCAGCCACGCGAAAAGTCCTCCAGCATCTTCCCGTTGCCCTTAGCAATCCATCCAGCCTTCCAGAGATACCCAAGAGGGACTTCACCTGTGCCTGTCTCTTGGCCTCCTTGCTCATCACCTGCCTGCCTTTCCTTCCTGCCCTTCTTTTTTTTTAATTTTTAAATTTCCTTTTGGCTGCCTCGGGTCTTCGTTGTTGCACGTGGGCTTTCTCTAGCTGCAGCGAGCGGGGGCTACTCTTCGTTGCGGTGCGCGGGCTTCTCATTGCGGTGGCCTCTCCTGTTGCGGAGCTCGGGCTCCAGGCGCGTGGGTGCACAGGCTTCAGTAGTTGCAGCACGCGGGCTCAGTAGTTGTGGAGCACGGGCTCAGTTGCTCCGCAGCATGTGGGATCGTCCCGGAACAGGGCTCGAACCCGCGTCCCCTGCATTGGCAGGCGGATTCCCAGCCACTGTGCCACCAGGGAAGCCCTTTCCTGCCCTTCCTTTTGTCCTTTAACCTACCACGCACGTTCTGGCTTTGGAGCCTTGGCATTGCTGGCCCTTGGCCTTCACAGGCCTGCTTCTCACGAAACCCCAGCTCCTCTGAGCACTGTGTCCCAGGCAGCCACGTTCTCCTGTCCCCATCACATGCCCTCACTTTGTCATCTTCATGTCACTGTCTGCTATCAATTTGTTTACTTCGTCTATGGTTTCCCTCACTAGGATGGAAGCTCCATCAGAAAAGATCTCTGGGTATTTTCACGACTGTATCATCAGCACCTAAATCAACACCAGGCACAGTGATTTAACCCCTAAAATGTCAAGTCTCCCTGGCAGAGTCCTTATTATGAATTGAGTTTATAAAGTTAAACACAGTATTTATTGAAGGAAGGAATGAATAAGTATGGAGGAGTTTTAAAAGATTATAAAATACAATAAATGCTAATAAACAGAAAAATTTTTTAACCGGACAAAATAGAAAACTTGAATAGTCCAATAATTAAAAATTTTTTAAAAATCTGTCAAAGATTTATTTTCCCCAGACTTCAGAATAGAAATCTGTAGATCAACCTGACCTTTTTTTTTTTTTTTTTTTTTTTTTTTTGCGGTACGCGGGCCTCTCACCGCTGTGGCCTCTCCCGTCGCGGAGCACAGGCTCCGGACGCGCAGGCTCAGCGGCCATGGCTCACAGGCGCAGCCGCTCCGCGGCATGTGAGATCTTCCCGGACCGGGGCACGAACCCGTGTCCCCTGCATCGGCAGGCGGACTCTCAACCACTGCGCCACCAGGGAAGCCCTCAACCTGACCTTTTAACATAGGTGTGAAATCCTACATAAGATACTAGCCAATTAAATTTAACAGCACATTTAAAGAATCATTTATTATGATCTTGTAGGATTTATTACCGGAATACAAGAATAACTACACTGATACTAATATATTAATAAATCCTATCGGTAACTTAAAAGGAAAAGTTCATTAGATGCTGAAGAGATTTGTGAAGTTCAAGGCTCTTGCCCTATTGAGATAAGAAAAAGCCTTAAAACACTAGAGATAAGAAGGTGCAAATGTGGGATAGAATATGTAGCTTTATTGAGCAACAGCTGACTTAACTGTGAAACCCTAGAAGTATTTCCATTAAAACCGTGGGTAAACCAAGGATGTCTGATACCGTTATTATTACTCACCATTTCCTGGACGCTCTGGGCAATGCACTTAGATATCAAATGGGAAGAAGATATATAATTACCTAAAAGGAGGGGGGGGAAACGCACAGCCAATATTGTTGACTACCTAAGGAAACCCCAGACAATCAACTGAAGAAGCATTTCCTGATAAAGAATCAGCAAACTGGCTGGATGCAGATAACTAATATCTAAAAATTGAGAGCTTGCTTGTACACCAGCATGCTGCTGCATTCTTTATCTGGTCTGAACCAAACTGCTTGTCTTAATTCAGAAGTGGGACCAGAACCTTCTTCATTAAGAAACTATTATGATTTCCCATCAATGTGGTTCTCCCTCTTCCTCACTCTGGGAGGTCTACCGTACAGCACCTGCCCACGGGGAAGTGCACAGGCTGAGGAAGCTGCCCTGCTTGAAACTGATCTTAAAGGTGAGAGTCACTTGGATAAAGCAGGGGTGTGTGCAGGGGCGGGTGAAGAGTGGGGTGATGAAAATACAGCACAGTGTTCTCGTGCTGTTTAAAGGGCAGCTTGACAAGAGAATTACTCAAGGGGTCGATATCACTTGGCGCAAGTTGAATAATTTAAGACCTTTAAGCTTTTCTTTTTGGAAAAGAAATCAAGAGTTAATTGGTCTCTGGAAGTGATGGATCGCATGAGTGGAACCGGACGGGAGAAGGGGGTGCAGGTAGGTGGCAAAGGCATTGGGAGATTGTGGTGACTTTAAACGCCCTAACCTCTCCCGGCAGCGACATCCCAGATCAGAGGCTCAGCTTCCACGGGAAGAGCAACACACACGCTGGGTACAAAATTCTGTCAAAGGGTTTCTGCCAGGAGGGTCACCTTCTGACCCAGGGGCTCCAGACACCTGTGAGCCTGTGGCTGCTGCAGGCCTCAGGCCATGGTAACGCTTTGGCAAAATGAATGAAGGGCAGTGTAGTGTGTACACGTGTTGGGTTCAGGTAGTTTACTGTCTTCTCTTGGGATGGATGATCTTTGTTTCTGAAAATCGCTACTTATTTCGCTGTTACATTTTCTTTGTGTGTGTTTGTTGATTGCTTAATGATCTTCCTTGGAATGTGAGAGTGCTACTGTTCTGTCTGCCTAACTCTGCTTCCCCTTTTGTGCTGGGATCAGGTTGTTTACCGTCTTTGGCATGGATGATTCTGAAAATCTCTACATTTTTTGCTGTTATAATATATTTTCTTTGTGTGTGTGTTTGTTGATTGCTTAATGACCTTCCTTGGAGCACTAGAATGCTACCGTTCTGTCTGCCTAACTCCCCTTCCCTTTTTGGGCTTTCCAATACATCTTATTGTTTTATTTTATTTTTTGCTTGTGTGTTCATTTATTCTGTTATGCCACATATATTAACCACCTATGTGGAATTTAGGGGAACTTAGGCCAAAACCATGAAAACAACTTTGCCCCTCATTGCAGCACACTTTGAGCTTCATTAGTTCATTAGTTCGGTGTGGGTTAAGTTTCAGATTCTTTTCCTGAGAGGATGGAGTGGGGACAGAGAATGAGAGATTTTGGAATCCTCAAGAGAGTGGAAAAGACATAGAAAGATGAACAGGGGGGTTCACCAAATCAAACTGTGTGTGCCCCAACTTTCCCGGCACCTGAGTGGGTGGGTGTGGACCTTGGTTAATTCACTAGCGCCAACAGAAAGAGTTGTTCTTAAATCACAGACACTTTAAAGATGCTTGAAGGAGTGTTCACCACGTAAAGAGCTGCAGGATCTCAGTACCAGGGAATATGTGGGTATTATTCTGTAGATGTTTCCACTTGGGGTGAGTTAATAAAACTTATCAAAGCCAGGTGAAATTGGAGCAAATCTTTTCCAACCAGCACCTGTTACTGCCTCTCTCCAGCACCAGGCTATACGCGTCTTAAGGGCAGGGGCTGAGTCTTGTTCACCATTATTCCTAGTACAATACCAAATCAATATTTATTAATTAATTAATCATGCTACAGTGATGGCCCAGAGTGCCAGGACCCCCTTCCCAAATTAAAACCTAATTCCATCTTACTGTGGGAAATTGTTTCTTTTGACCCTAATTTTCTACCACGCTATGAAAATTTATGAGGGAGAAGATAGAGCTCATAAACTTTCCCCCAGTTCCAGGCAAGCCTCTTGTGTTCCAGAGCACACACCGTCCTTGAATGGCTGCACCTCCCAATGACTGCCCAGCTCACTTGGAATAAAATTTCAGCCCCTCGCTGGGGATGTAACCTCTTCCCTGCCAACCTCCCCAGAATGGGATGAAAGGAACCTTTGTCTTCATCACAAATCCTTTCTTAGGAAGACAAAATCAAACACACTGTCAAAACCCTGATGTTACCACTTTTAGCGTATGAATGCTTGCTTACTGAAGGCGATGGGAAATGGAACAGCGGGACGCCTGCCGGAAAGAGGGCAGTTTCACAGCACCCGTGGCCTTGCCCCTCCCCCTTCCTCGGGAGGCCTGGGAAAAGAGCTGCGTGTACTCCTGCCTCAGCCTTGAGGACCAGGGCTTTCATTGTGCTGAGCTGGGTTTCCCACTGAGCTGCCACTCAGACGCAGCGGGACTGGAAGTCGGCAACCCCGCTGCCAAGGCCGAGTGAGCATCCAAGGACCATCTCCGCGGAGAAACGGCCGTGGGAAAATGCGGCCCCTCCCAGCATCACCCACGTCATCTTCACCAGCGCCTTCCGAGTTCAAGCTCCAAAACTGTAAATCCCCGTTCAGCTCCCACAACCTAGGATTCGCTGCTGCTGCCGCCGGTGGGTTAGGTCCCATCAGGTAGCCGAAAGCAAAGAGAGGAGAAGTGCGGGCTAGTCATCCCTTCCTGGAGGAGAACTTTCTGATTCAAATTCCTCGGTTGTCACTGCCAATTCAATTCACAGTTCACAGATAGATTCAACCGGGATTCCCCAGGAGAAAAGGCAGCAAGATTTGAAACTCAAATTTATTTTTAACATCTTTATTGGAATATAATTGCTTTACAATGCTGTGTTAGTTTCTGCTTTATGACAAAGTGAATCAGCTATACATATACATATATCCCCATATCCCCTCCCTCTTGCGTCTCCCTCCCACCCTCCCTATCCCACCCCTCTGGGTGGACACAAAGCCCCGAGCTGATCTCCCTGTGCTATGCGGCTGCTTCCCACTAGCTATCTATTTTACATTTGGTAGTGTATATATGTCCATGCCATGCTCTCACTTCGTCCCAGCTTACCCTTCCCCCTCCCCGTGTCCTCAGGTCCATTCTCTACATCTGCATCTTTATTCCTGTTCTGCCCATAGGTTCTTCAGAACCTTTTTTTTTTCTTTTTAGATTCCTTATATATGTGTTAGCGTACAGTATTTGTTTTTCTCTTTCTTAATTACTTCACTCTGTATGACAGTCTCTAGGTCCTTCTACCTCACTACAAATAACTCAATTTCGTTTCTTTTTATGGCTGAGTAATATTCCATTGTGTATATGTGCCACATCTTCTTTATCCATTCAACTGTCGATAGACACTTAGGTTGCTTCCATGTCCTGCCTATTGTAAATAGAGCTGCAATGAACATTGTGGTACATGACTCTTTTTGAATTATGGTTTTCTCAGGGTATATGCCCAGTGGTGGGATTGCTGGGTCGTATGGTAGTTCTATTTTTAGTTTTTTAAGGAACCTCCATACTGTTCTCCATAGTGGCTGTCTCAATTTACATTCCCACCAACAGTGCAAGAGGCTTCCCTTTTCTCCACACCCTCTCCAGCATTTATTGTTTGTAGGGTTTTTGATGATGACCATTCTGACTGGTGTGAGGTGATACCTCATTGTAGTTTTGATTTGCATTTCTCTAATGATGAGTGATGTTGAGCATCCTTTCATGTATTTGTTGGCAATCTGTATATCTTCTTTGGAGAGATGTCTGTTTAGGTCTTCTGCCCATTTTTGGATTGGGTTGTTTGTTTTTTTGATATTGAACTGCACGAGCTGCTTGTAAATTTTGGAGATTAATCCTTTGTCAGTTGCTTCATTTGCAAATATTTTCTCCCGTTCTGAGGGTTGTCTTTTCGTCTTGTTTATGGTCTCCTTTGCTGTGCAAAAGCTTTTAAGTTTCATTAGGTCCCATTTGTTTATTTCTGTTTTTATTTCCATTTCTGTAGGAGGTGGGTCAAAAAGGGTCTTGCTGTGATTTATGTCATAGTGTTCTGCCTGTGTTTTCATCTAAGAGTTTTATAGTGTCTGCCCTTACATTTAGGTCTTTAATACATTTTGAATTTATTTTTGTGTATGATGTTAGGGAGTGTTCTAATTTCATTCTTTTACATGTAGCTGTCCAGTTTCCCAGCACCACTTATTGAAGAGGCTGTCTTGTCTCCATTGTATATTTTTGCCTCCTTTATCAAAAATAAGGTGACCATATGTGCGTGGGTTTATCTCTGGGCTTTCCATCCTGTTCCATTGATCTATAACTTCAGTTTTTGTGCCAGTAGCATACTGTCTTGATTACTATAGCTTTACAGTATAGTCTGTAGTACGGGAACCTGATTCCTCCAGTTCTGTTCTTCTTTCTCCAGATTGCTTTGGCTATTCGGGGTCTTTTGTGTTTCCATACAAATTGTGAAATTTTTTGTTCTAGTTCTGTGAAAAATGCCATTGGTAGTTTGATAGGTATTGCATTGAATCTGTAGATTGCTTTGGGTAGTATAGTAATTTTCACAACATTGATTCTTCCAATCCAAGAACATGGTATATCTCTCCATCTGTTTGTATCACCTTTAATTTCTTTCATCAGTGTCTTATATTTTTCTGCATACAGGTCTTTTGTCTCCTTAGGTAGGTTTATTCCTAGGTATTTTATTCTTTTTGTTGCAGTGGTAAATGGGAGTGTTTCCTTAATTTCTCTTTCAGATTTTTCATCATTAGGATATAGGAATGCAACAGATTTCTGTGCATTAACTTTGTATCCTGCTACTTTACCAAATTCATTGATTAGCTCTAGTAGTTTTCTGGTAGCATCTTTAGGATTCTCTATGTATAGTATCATGTCATCTGCAAACAGTGACAGTTTTACTTCTTTTCTGATTTGGATTTATTTTATTTCTTTTTCTTCTCTGATTGCTGTGGCTAAAACTTCCAAAACTATGTTGAATAAGAGTGGTGAGAGTGGGCAACCTTGTCTTGTTCCTGCTTAGAGGAAATGGTTTCAGTTTTTCACCATTGAGAACAATGTTGGCTGTGGGTTTGTCATATGTGGCCTTTATTATGTTGAGGTAGGTTCCCTCTGTGCCCACTTTCTGGAGAGTTTTTATCATAAATGGGTGTTGAATTTTGTCAAAAGCTTTATCTGCATCTATTGAGATGATCATATGGTTTTTCTCCTTCAGTTTGTTAATATGGTTTATCACATTGATTGATTTGCATATATTGAAGAATCCTTGCATTCCTGGAATAAACCCCACTTGATCATGGTGTATGATCCTTTTAATGTGCTGTTGGATTCTGTTTGCTAGTATTTTGTTGAAGAATTTTGCATCTATGTTCATCAGTGATATTGGCCTGTAGTTTTCTTTCTTTGTGACAACCTTGTCTGGTTTTGGTATCAGGGTGATGGTGGCCTCGTAGAATGAGTTTAGGAGTGTTCCTCCCTCTGCTATATTTTGGAAGAGTTTGAGAAGGACAGGTGTTAGCTCTTCTCTAAATGTTTAATAGAATTCACCTGTGAAGCCATCTGGTCCTGGGCTTTTGTTTGTTGGAAGATTTTTAATCACAGTTTCAATTTCAGTGCTTGTGATTGGTCTGTTTATATTTTCTATTTCTTCCTGGTTCAGTCTCAGAAGGTTGTGCTTTTCTAAGAATGTGTCCATTTCTTCCAGGTTGTCCATTTTATTGGCATAGAGTTGCTTGTAGTAAGCTCTCATGATCCTTTGTATTTCTGCAGTGTCAGTTGTTACTTCTCCTTTTTCATTTCTAATTCTATTGATTTGAGTCTTCTCCCTTTTTTTCTTGATGAGTCTGGCTAATGGTTTATCAATTTTGTTTATCTTCTCAAAGAACCAGCTTTAGCTTTATTGATCTTTGCTATCATTTCCTTCATTTCTTTTTCATTTATTTCTGATCTGGTTTTTTTGTTTGTTTGTTTGTTTTGTGGTATGCTGGCCTCTCACTGTTGTGGCCTCTCCCGCTGCAGAGCACAGGCTCCGGACGCGCAGGCTCAGCGGCCATGGCTTACGGGCCCAGCCGCTCTGCGGCATGTGGGATCCTCCCGGACTGGGGCACGAACCCGTGTCCCCTGCATCAGCAGGCGGACTCTCAACCACTGCGCCACCAGGGAAGCCCTCTGATCTGATCTTTATGATTTCTTTCCTTCTGCTAACTTTGGGGTTTTTTTGTTCTTCTTTCTCTACTTGCTTTAGGTGTAAAGTTAGGTTGTTTAATTTGAGACGTTTCTTGTTCCTTGAGGTAGGATTGTATTGCTATAAACATCCCTCTTAGAACTACTTTTGCTGCATCCCATAGGTTTTGGGCCGTCGTGTTTTCAGTGTCATTTGTTTCTAGGTATTTTTTGATTTCCTCTTTGATTTCTTCAGCAATCTCTTGGTTATTTAGTAGTGTATTGTTTAGCCTGCATGTGTTTGTATTTTCTACAGATTTTTTCCTGTAATTGACATCTAATTTCATAGTGTTGTGGTCGGAAAAGATACTTGATACGATTTCAATTTTCTTAAATTTACCAAGGTTTGATTTGTGATCCAAGATATGATCTATCCTGGAGAATGTTCCATGACCACTTGAGAAGAAAGTGAATTCTGTTGTTTTTGGATGGAATGTCCTATAAATATCAATTAAGTCCATCTTGTTTAATGTATCATTTAAAGCTTCTGTTTCCTTATTTATTTTCATTTTGGATGATCTGTCCATTGGTGAAGGTTGGGTGTTAAAGTCCCCTACTATGATTGTGGTACTGTTGATTTCCCCTTTTATGGCTGTTAGCATTTGCCTTATGTTTTGAGGTACTCCTATGTTGGGTGCATAAATATTTACAGTTGTCCTATCTTCTTCTTGGATTGATCCTTTGATCATTATGTAGTGTCCTTCTTTGTCTCTTGTAATAGTCTTTATTTTAAAGTCTATTTTGTCTGATATGAGAATTGCTACTCCGGCTTTCTTTTGATTTCCATTTGCATGGAATATCTTTTTCCATCCCCTCACTTTCAGTCTGTATGTGTCCATAGGTCTGAAGTGGGTGTCTCGTAGACAGCATATATATGGGTCTTGTTTTGGTATCCATTCAGCCAGTCTATGTCTTTTGGTTGGAACATTTAATCCATTTACATTTAAGGTAGTTATCGACATGTATGTTCCTATTACCATTTTCTTAATTGTTTTTGGTTTGTTATTGTAGGTCTTTTCCTTCTCTTGAGTTTCCTGCCTAGAGAAGTTCCTTTAGCATTTGCTGTAAAGCTGGTTTTGTGGTGCTGAATTCTCTTAGCTTTTGCTTGTCTGTAAAGGTTTTAATTTCTCTGTGGAATCTGAATGAGATCCGTGCTGGGTAGAGTAATCTTGATTGTAGGTTTTTCCCTTTCATCACTTTAAATATGTCCTGCCACTCCCTTCTGGCTTGCAGAGTTTCTGCTGAAAGATCAGCTGCTAACCTTATGGGGATTCCATTGTATGTTATTTGTTGTTTTTCTCTTGCTGCTTTTAATAATTTTTCTTTGTATTTAATTTTTGATTGTTTGATTAATATGTGTCTTGGCTTGTTTCTCCTTGGATTTATCCTGTATGGGACTCTCTGCACTTCCTGGACTTGATTGACTATGTCCTTTCCCATATTAGGGAAGTTTTCAACTATAATCTCTTCAAATATTTTATTAGTCCCTTTCTTTTTCTCTTCTTCTTCTGGGACCCCTATAATTCGAATGTTGGTGTGTTTCATGTTGTCACAGAGGTCTCTGATACAGTCCTCGATTATTTTCTTTCTTTTTTCTTTATTATGCTCTGTGGTAGTTATTTCCACTATTTTATCTTGCAGGTCACTTATCTGTTCTTCTGCCTAGTTATTCTGCTATTGATTATTTCTAGAGAATTTTTAATTTCATTTATTGTGTTGTTCATCACTGTTTGTTTGCTGTTTAGTTCTTCTAGGTCCTTGTTAAACATTTCCTGTATTTTGTCCATTCTATTTCCAAGATTTTGGATTATCTTTACTATCATTATTCTCAATTCTTTTTCAGGTAGACTGCCTATTTCCTCTTCATTTGTTAGGTCTGGTGGGTTTTTGCCTTGCTCCTTCATCTGCTGTGTGTTTCTCTGTTTTCTCACTTTGCTTAACTGTGTTTGGGGTGTCCTTTTCGCAGGCTGCAGGTTCATACTTCCCACTGTTTTTGGTGTCTGCCCCCAGTGGCTAAGGTTGGTTCAGTGAGTTGTGTAGGCTTCCTGGTGGAGGGGACTGGTGCCTGTCTTCTGGTGGATGAGGCTGGATCTTGTCTTTCTGGTAGGCAAGACTGCATCCAGTCATGTGTTTTGGGGTGTCTGTGACCTTATTATGATTTTAGGCAGCCTCTCTGCTAATGGGTGGTGTTGTGTTCCTGTCTTGCTAGTGGTTTGGCATAGGGTGTGCGGCACTGTGGCTTGCTGGTCATTGAGTGGATCTGGGTCTTAGTGTTGAGATGGAGAGCTCTGGGAGAGCTTTTGCCATTTGATATTGCGTGGAGCTGGGAGGTCTATGGTGGACCAATGTCCTGTACTCGGCTTTCCCATGTCAGAGGCACAGGCCTCACACCCGGCTGGAGCACCGAGACCCAGTCAGCCACATGGGTCAGAAGAAAAGGGAGAAAAAAAGGAAGAAAGAAAGAAAAAAATAAAATAAAATAAAGTTATTTAAAAAATAAAAGTTATCCAAATTAAAATTTTTTAAAATTATTAGAATAAAAAAATTTTTAAGTAATTTAAAAAAAAGAAAAAAGAGAGCAACCAAAGCAGAAAACAAATCCACCAATGATAACAAGTGCTAAAAACTATACTAAAGAAAAAAACAAAAAATGGGCAGACAGAACTCTAGGACAAATGGTAAAAGCAAAGCTATACAGACAAAATCACACAAAGAAGCATACACATGCACACTCACAAAAAGAGAAAAAGGAAAAAAGTATATATATCTATATAAAAAGGAAGAGAGCAACCAATTCAATAAACAAATCTACCAATGATGATAAACTCTAAATACTAAACTAAGATAAACATAAAACCAGAAACAAGTTAGATGCAGAAAGCAGACCCCAAGTCTACAGTAGCTCCCAATATCCACCTCCTCAATTTGGGATGATTCGTTGTCTATTCAGGTATTCCACAGGTGCAGGGACATCAAGTTGATTGTGGAGCTTTAATCCGCTGCTCCTGAGGCTGCTGGGAGAGATTTCCCTTTCTCTTCTTTGTTCGCACAGCTCCCGGGCTCAGCTTTGGATTTGGCCCCGCCTCTGCGTGTAGGTCGCCGGAGGGTGTCTGTTCTTCGCTCGGATAGGACGGGGTTAAAGGAGCCGCTGATTCGGGGGCTCTGGCTCACTCAGGGGGGTGGGTGGGGGGTGGGGGTGTGGGGGGTGGGGGGGGCACGTAGTGCGGGGCGGGCCTGCGGCGGCAGAGGCGGTGACATTGCACCAGCCTGAGGCGTGCCTTGCGTTCTCCCAGGGGAAGTCGTCCCTGGGTCCCGGGACACTGGCAGTGGCGGGCTGCACAGGCTCCCCGGAAGGGGGGTGTGGATAGTGACCTGTGCTCGCACACAGGCTTCTTGGTGGCGGCAGCAGCAGCCTTAGCGTCTCATGCCCGTCCCTGGGGTCCGCGCTTTTAGCCGCGGCTCGCGCCCGTCTCTGGAGCTCCTTTAAGCAGCGCTCTTAATCCCCTCTCCTCGCGCACCAGGAAACAAAGAGGGACGTTAAAAGTCTCTTGCCTCTTCGGCAGGTCCAGACTTTTCCCCGGACTCCCTCCCGGCTAGCCGTGGTGCACTAACCCCCTTCAGGCTGTGTTCACGCCGCCAACCCCAGTCCTCTCCCTGCGCTCCGACCGAAGCCCGAGCCTCAGCTCCCAGCCCCCGCCCGCCCCGGCGGGTGAGCAGACGAGCCTCTCGGGCTGGTGAGTGCTGGTCGGTGCTGACCCTCTGTGCGGGAATCTCTCCGCTTTGCCTTCCGCACCCCTGTGGCTGCGCTCTCCTCCGCGGCCCCGAAGCTTCCCCCCACCACCCCCATCTCCACCAGTGAAGGGGCTCCTAGTGTGTGGAAACCTTTCCTCCTTCACAGCTCCCTCCCACTGGTGCAGGTCCCGTCCCTATTCTTTTGTCTCTGTTTTCTCTTGTTTTTCTTTAGCCCTACCCAGGTACGTGGGGAGTTTCTTGCCTTTTGGGAGGTCTGAGGGCTTCTGCCAGCCTTCAGTAGGTGTTCTGTAGGAGCTGTTGCACGTGTACATGTATTTCTGATGTATTTGTGGGGAGGAAGGTGATCTCCACGTCTTACTCTTCTGCCATCTTGAAGCATACCTCGAAACTCTAATTTTAAATTGAATCATAGTCTAGTTAATCTTTTATAATTAATTACTCCATGTACAGCCACTGATCATTTCAGCATCCTTAGTCCCAAATCTGAGGTAACTGACGTTTGGCGAAGTCGTTATCTGCTTTTGATTCCATCTGTGCTGTCTTAACTGCTCTTTGAAATTACAGGGTCCAGGTGTTGTGCAGGTTAGACTTTTTTTTTTTTTTGCGATACGCGGACCTCTCACTGTTGTGACCTCTCCCGTTGCGGAGCATAGGCTCCGGACGCGCAGGCTCAGCGGCCATGGCTCACGGGCCCAGCCGCTCTGCGGCATGTGGGATCTTCCCGAACTGGGGCACGAACCCGTGTCTCCTGCATCGGCAGGCGGACTCTCTGCCACTGCGCCACCAGGAGAGCCCTAGACTTTTTTTTTCGTCTCTTTGTTAGTCTTATTTATATAAATGGGTTAATACTGTTTTAGTTGTGACTCATCTAATTTTTTAGAAAGCAGCTAATATTTGGATAGCCTTAGGTTTAGGTCAGAGTTTACAGAGATGCAGAGAGTTCAGACACACCGTTCCCGTTTCCCCCGTTGCCGACATCTTACTACAGCTGGGTCTGCTCCAGGAACCAACAGTGGTACGTTACCAGTAACCTGCATTCTGTACTCAAATTTCATCAGTTTCCCGCAATGCTCTTCTCTGTTCCAGGATCCTGTCTAGGTTCCTAGATTACATTTAGGTGTCATGTCTCTGTAACCTCCTCTGGTCTGTGACAGTTTGTCAAGCTTCCCTCCCCTTGTGCTGCCCACTGACCAGGAACCCTGGAGGGCTTCACGGGAGAGGTCACATCCAGGATCTTTGCTTTACAGCATCCTTTTGATGGCAAACTGATCACTCACTTCTCTGAGAGTGAAAAGGACCCCAACCCTTTGCTTGTCCCAGTCAGCACCACCACCCGTGATAAAGGGAGATGTCACCAGTGTTGATGTCAATCTTCTCTCTTCTGCTGCTAAGAAACGGATGCCTCTTCTGTGAAGCCTGGTCCCCAGTGCAGTTTGTAACTGTCGCTGGTCCCCCGTGTGGCCCCTTCCACTACAGCGTGAAGCTGGGACCCGGCCATGTCCTCATACCCCTGGTAGGGCTCACCGATGGGTGGAAGCCTGTGTGGTATGAGGGATCAGAGCAAGGACCCTGTAGAGGCACAATGCCCCCACTCTGGACAGGCCCTGTAAGTCCTCAGCTGCTCTGGGGTTGGCCCCATCAGCTGCTCTGAGGTCAGGACCAGAGGGTCTCTGGAGGCCACAGGGGAGACGAGGTTGCCCAGCCATCTGGGAGGAAAGCGGGAAGAGGGGATAATGTATGAGGACTGAGCCTTTTGCCGAAGGGAATGAGCAGGTCCCTGAGGGTAATGCTTCAATAATCCCATCAGACTGGATTGACTGAATCCTGGGAAATTCCGTCCCCACCGCCTCACTGCAGTGCCCGGGGCTCCTGGGGACAGGCAGCTCAGGGATGGAGAGGGGCAGAGGAAGGGGTGTGGGGGGGGGGGCACTGCACGGGCCGTACATGCCCCAGTCAGGTTCATCGTGGGCTGCAGCTGCTGGGGCAGAACCCCAGAGCATCCTCTGTTTCATGTCCCCAGCACTTCTGTAAGTATCGGAGGATAGATGGGCTTCTGCATTTCCTAGTTATAAATTTCATCTTGAGTCATCACTCCTGCAAAAGGGACTCACTACGGGTTTCCAGATAATCACAGAACAATGTGACAGATGGAGCTGCAGACCTACTTTATGGGACACGAGGACGCTTTGCCTAATGAGGGAGATGAAACATTTATGACCCTCATGTTTCACTTCCAACCCAAAGCCTAGGATATTTCATAAATATTATTTTATATCGAAGCTTGCAGAATCACTATCCCAGGAGCATTTGCTCAGTCAGATATTTCCTCTCTGGAAAGGCACTTGTGAGATCAGAGCCATGTGTGTAGCTACACAGGACACACACGTGCAGTGGGGAGGCCGACTCCCAGCCTGGGCTGTTCAGCTGAGAGCTGCCCCGGGAAGGAAACACCAGGCTCTGCTCTGTTTCATCAGCACCAGTGCTGTGGGGAAGGGCTGAAGTCTGCAATGGAATTTAAACAGCTATGCGAGCTTTGGAGAGGTCCAATCCTCCCTGCGCTCGGGGCACACAGATGCAATTTTCAGCACCTCGGAAGGGAGAAAAATGGGGGATCATGGCATAGGATGTGAGCGCTGGGGTTTGCCGGGAGGGGGTGTGCTCACGCCAATGTCACCAATGAGGAAGCAGGGTCAGGGAGGTGCCGGGGATTTGGACCGAGGTCCCAGGGCTGCTCTGTGGGAACCAGGGCTCAGAGCAACCTCTGGGCAAAACCAGAACAAACCCCCGACACTTCATCTGTGTAACTTTACCAGGAACTGTACTGCTTAGCATCTCCTTTAGTCTTCACTACAACCCTATAGATGATGTATAGCAAGAAGTCTTGTTCTCATCTGATGTAACGATCAGAAGCTCAGAGGGACCAGTTTCCCAGCTTACAGCTGGGCTAAGCCTCCTTCTGGCTCCACTGTGTGGTGCCCATTTCCCAAGAGTGGGTGAAGCTGGCCGAGGGCAGCTGCTTCTGACGTTTCCCACTGGCTCTCTAAAGGGGGCTGTTCTCTCCTCCTTCAGGTCATGGCAGTGCCGGGGGACAGGCCTGGTGGACAGAAAGGCCGAGAGCATCCCAACCACACTCGGACAACCTGACACCGCCAGGCCGACTTCCTGGACATTGTTTGTTACCCTCACCCGCCAAGCCCCAGTTTCCTCCTTTGTCCAACGAGGATGCGTGTAAATCAGTAAACGCACACGCGGGCCCACATGCACACCCACCCTGTTTGCCGGCGAACAACAATGACACTTGCAAGACTTTTCTCAGGCTGAACACGCAACAAGCCTCAGTCACCACATCCTTGCAGGGGCCCTGAAGTAGGGTGACCGTGATCCCCAGTTTGTGAAGGAGGAGGCTGGGGCACGGGGTCCCCACCTGGGGTCAGCAGAGCTTTTGCCCCCCAGTCCTGCCTCAGGGTGCCCGGCAGGTGGGGACCGTGCAGGGATGGTGGGACCCACTGTGTCCGTAGCCCTGACCACCTACGTGGAACCAGGAGATTCTTTTTTTTTTCACATTTTATTTTTTTTTAACATCTTTATTGGAGTATAATTGCTTTACAATGGTGTGTTAGCTTCTGCTTCACAACAAAGTGAATCAGCTATACATATACATATATCCCCATATCCCCTCCCTCTTGCGTCTCCCTCCCACCCTCCCTATCCCACCCCTCTAGGTGGTCACAAAGCACCAAGCTGATCTCCCTGTGCTATGCGGCTGCTTCCCACTAGCTATCTATTTTACATTTGGTAGTGTATATATGTCCATGCCATGCTCTCACTTCGTCCCAGCTTACCCTTCCCCCTGCCGGTGTCCTCAAGTCCATTCTCTGCAGCTGCGTCTTTATTCCTGTCCTGCCCCTGGGTTCTTCAGTACCATTTTTTTTTTTAGATTGCAGGCGATTCTTTGAGTGTAATGTCCAACTGTTGCAAAAAGTAAGAAAAATCATTCCAATCGTTCTTGTCTCCTTTTTGAAAGTGTGCTTAGAGTCCATTTCTCATGTCCGGGTCAGAAGGATTCTGAGCGGGCACATGAATGAGCGGACTTCTGAGTGATGCCACGTCCTCAAAGGATCACGTCAGTGAAGCAGCCGAGCCCGGCGTTCAGGCTGTGATCTTGGCCTTGAATCAGGCAGCCAGTTAGCTGCAGCAGATCCTTCTTAATTGTCCAAACTGTAACTGGGAAGCCTTGGCCAACCACTCGATATAGGAACACCTGGCATCTGACACCAAAGTCACGTGTCCTTCCCTGGGAACACATCTGGAACCCCGGTACACACACCCTCACTCCTCCAGAAAGTGGACACGCCACTTACAACACTTTGCTATTATAAAATACCTCTACCATTTTTCAGGTTCAAAAGCCAAACACACAGCCATCTCTGTGCAGAGCGCAGGCCTTGTTCTCGCCACCTGGTCCTCGGACGCCCCATCCCCGAGGGCACGCAGAGCCGGCGGCTGGGCTGGTCTCCGCCGGAAGCCCCAGGGTCCGAGGGGCCTTTCTGCACTGGGGGTGCTGGCGGGATCAGTTCCAGGTTGTCCCCAGGACGGGCTGCCTGTCTGGAGAGGACCGCCTACCTGGGGCCTGAGGTGCACGCCTGGCTGACCCCACGTCCCTCCCACCGCCACCGTGACACGGATGCCTCGCGGCCCTCTCTCCTTGCTTCTTCTTCCCAGGAACCAGTGAGCATCTTTTGTCATCTTTCTTCCTCCAGAGCTCACTTGTTTTTGGTTTCAGTCTTTCCACGCTCTTCTCTAAAGCGTCAAATATTCCGGATGGACCTGTGGCATTTTGATGCCACTTTGCTCACCCTGGACATCCCCTAATGTGACACCCAGGGCAGATTAAATACACGCTGAACAAACGAATGACCTGTTGCAGGAAGGGAGACCCCTTCCAGGGCCCGAGGGCGGGCTCTTGTCTAACACTCAGAAATGAACTGTCCGAGGAGACACACGTGCTGACAAAACAAAAGGCTTTACTGGGAACGGGGGCCCGGGCGGAGAGCAGGAGAGTAAGGGAACCCAGGAGAACTGCTCTCCGCGTGGTTCACATTCTCGGGGTTTACGGTGACGGGGTTACTTAACAGGTTGTCTCTGGCCAATCAACTCCCTCGGCCCATATTTGGTCTGACTCGGTCCTTCCTGGTGGCGCGCGCATCTCTCGGCCAAGATGGAGTTCAGCGCGAGGGTTTCTGGGAGGCTGGCAGGACCAATCGTCTCTTCCCTCCTCCTCGCGGCCCCGCCCGAATTCTCGCGATTAGTTGTCAGCTGCAGCGCTGCGTTCTCTTTGCGGACCTCCTGAGGTGAGACGACTCGCGGAAGTGGTTAGCGTTCTGTGGCCAAGGCGGGCTGTTTCGGTCACCGGTTCCCTAACGGGACGAAGGAGTGAACTTCATTTTTGGCCACACAAGCCGCACCAGCCAGGCCGAATCCCAGGCGACAATGTCGTTCACGAACAGAGAACTGGGACGTATTTCACTTGCTGATTTGGGATCGAAATTGAGAAGACATTGAAGAAGGTTAGAAAACAGTAAGTACCGATTAAGATCTTAACGAGCTTTTTAGTGCTAAAAAAGGTCCCCACCTGGTTCCCTTGTGTAAGGAGGACTCATTAACGGATATGTGGGGAGATGAAGACGTGAGGCTGGGTCCTGTGGCCTCAGGAGGACAGAGCAGAAGCCTGTCTCTCTCAGTCTGAATGGACCTCAGCTCTCAGGGCAGGACTGCCCAACGCCTTCTGTCTTTCACTTTGCTTCCACTATTTTCTGCTAACTCTGTCTCTGTATTTCACATTCAAACTCCCCAAGCGGAGAATCCGATTAGTCTATTCCAGTGGTGAAAATTAAATTAACCCCCAATCCAGAGCAGGGATATTCAAACTAATTAAACCATGCTCTGGGCTTCCCTCGTGGCGCAGTGGTTGAGAATCCGCCTGCCAAAGCAGGGGACACGGATTCGAGCCCTGGTCCGGGAAGATCCCACATGCCGTGGAGAAACTAAGCCATGCGCCACAACTACTGAGCCTGCGCTCTAGAGCCCGCGAGCCACAACTACTGAGGCCGCGAGCCACAACTACTGAAGCCCGCACGCCTAGAGCCCGTGCTCCACAACAAGAGAAGCCACTGCAATGAGAAGCCTGCACACTGCAACGAAGAGTAGCCCCCCTCGTCGCAACTAGAGAAAGCCCGCGTGCAGCATTGAAGACCCAACGCAGCCGAACATAAAAATAAATTAATTAATTTAAAAAAATAATAAAATAAGCCACGCTCTAACCTGCTTAAGTGTTCATCATAAACCAGCAGAAAACAGAAGTAGAAGTAAAATCTGTAAACGCGACCCTATGAATCCAGAGGGAACGGCCCTTTCTCTTTCCTCCTTCATCCTCCCACCCCCCTCCACCTCCCTCTCTCTCCTGTACATACCCCAAACCACACTTGGTGGCTATGTCAGTCCTTAGCATGACCCCCTCCCTGGCTGAGCAAACCCAGCCTCCCAGCCGGGGACGTGGGAGGGGAGAGGAAGCCGGGCTGGCACTGTTGCCCAGAGGAGGGGCCAGGGTAGCCAATCCCCAGGTGAGACGGAGGACCCTGCAGCCGGGGCACGTGTCCTGGTGTGGCCCCCTGACATGGGGCCCGCTCTGTGACAGCCTGTTCAGAGGATGTACAGTGCAGAAACAAGCCTCTTAAGGCTGGAGGACTCAGCTCCGGTCCCATCACCCAAACCACGCTTGAGTGTGACTGTTTCATTTCGAAGAAGAAGGCCTGACGTTGCTATGATTTGCCCTGGGCGAAGGGTGGTATTTGTCTCTGGTGCCCGTGGTCCACTGACAGCCAGTCCCACTTTTTCCTTGGGTAATGAAATCTCATTTCCATTCTGGGATTGGCTGACTGAGGGGAGATGGAACCAGCTCCAGAGGATGAATCATGATGGGTCTGGTCTAAGACAATCCTGAGAATCCTATTCCCCTTCGTTAGTGATTGGGTTTGGGCAGCAGTGGAGTGAGGGTGTGCAACCCTGTTCTGGCCAGTGAGATGTAAAGGAAAGTCTTGGAGAATTGGGGGAAATATTTTCCTTTTTGATGAGAACAGATGTACTTGAAGTGAATTTACCCTTTCCTTCCAGCCTTTGTATATTATTGTGGATGATGGGATGTTTGGAACTGTGGCAGCCATCTTGGGACCACGAGGAGAAAAAACAAACAAACAAAACAAGACAATGCAGAGAGGCTGACCTAGAACCCTGATATCATCAAACCACTGGATCAATGTGGAATTTTCTACCTCTATACTTATTATATATAATACTAGGTCACTATTGCTTATGTGCTCCTAGTCAGGTGTCCTGTTACTTGCTATCAAGAGCTGGTTGACTGATACATCAGGCACAACATGCCTTGGGACTTTCTTGAGAGGCCCACAGTGGTGATGTAGTCTGGTGAGGCTTGTTGCATACATGGCAGAAAGCAAGAATGACAGGAGAAGACGGAACAGGTTCTTTTATTTAAAAATTTTTTTTATTGAAGTACAGTTGACATACAGTGTTCTTTTAATTTATGCTGTACAGCAAAGTGATTCAGTTTTACGTATATATACATTCTTTTTTAAAATATTCTTTTCCCATATGGTTTATCATAGGATATTGAATATAGTTCCCTGTGTTATACAGTAGGACCTTGTTGTTTATCCATCCTGTATATAAAATCGTTTACATTTGCTAATCCCAAACTCCCAATCCTTCCCTCCCTGAAACCCCTCCCCCTTGGCAACCACAAGTCTGTTCTCTATGTCCATAAGTCGAACAGGTTCTTTTTTTTTTAATAACCCCTAGCTGAGAAACAGCAGTAGCTCCCAGAAAATGTCAGGATCCTCTGTTGTCCCCACCCCTTCCCAGATGGTATCCCAGTCAAGGGGACCTATTTGTCTCTCTTGGGAGAATTTGGAAAGGAAACGAATGAAGAGACCCCAAAGTCAAGGAATACCCTGTATCTTGCTTCTGGGACATTGGGCTAGGATGAGCTGTGCCTACATGGAAGAGAACCAGCCTGGAGCCATCTTAAAAGGGCCTTCATCCGACAAGGTCCCAGGCAGGAACACTGGGACAATGACAGAGGGTCTGTGTATGTGGGCAGGGGGTGCACTGCTGGAAACATGGACCCTGTGGGACTGGGGCTGTGGCTGTGGCGGGGAAGATGAGGGCCAGCCTGGGGCATTGCCCACATTAAGGGGCCAGTGGGTGAAAAGACTCAACAAAGGAGAGTCTCTAAACAATAATTACGTAAAATCCACCCCTACCTGGAAGGAGAGTGAGCTTCGTACACCTGCCAGGTTCACAAGACACCAGCATTAGATGCAAGTGCACCTGTCAGGTGAAACGCTTCCTGCCCTTGTTTCCCCTCTGGTCCTGCTCCCAGCCAGACATCAGGCGAGGGCGGAAGGAGGGGAGAAGAGCCCTTTCACTCCGGTCCTCAGGCTAGAATAGAACTGGGCTAGAGAGAAGCATTGGCTTGTTAATAAAAAATTCTTTTAATTATTATGGAAATGGGTCTCACATATACACAAAGGTAGAAAGGGTAGAGTAATAAACCCCCATTTACTCATCCGCTAATTTCAACAGTTATCAATATTCTGCCTTTTATGTTTTACCTCTTCTTCCCCAATGTGATTTCTCCTGGAGGATTTTAAAGCAAATCCCAGACATGGCATCACAATACTGATCAGCACTTCAGTATGTGTCTCTAATACATAAGGACATTAAAAAGAAAATCACCACAATGTTATTATCACACCCAACCACACTTAGCAGTATTCCCATAATATCTAATATTTGAGAGGCAGCACATGTTCGATTTTCCCCTTGACTCAAAAATGAGTGCTGCGGTTCGTTTATTCAAATCAGGAACCAAACGAGACTCCCTGTTGCCTTGCATTCATGGGATAGGTCTTCACGTCCTCCTGATGGCTTTTAACAGCCACTGATGCTCGTTCCCAAGCTCCACCGTTTCTTTGCAAGATTGTGATTTTCTAAGAATATAATTAGTTGCATATTAATTATCTGGGTTCTTCTATTAAGAAATTTCCCCATCAACTGCTGGGAAAGGAGTCTTCTTTACATTCCGTCTTCAGAATAATGTGTGGGTGTCCTAGCTGCCTCCAAAGGTAACCAGTAGGTTTGGGATTTTTGTTCTTTGTATGTTTGTTTGTTTTCATATTATTATGAACCCATGAGTTGGTATATATTTGGTTGTCATCATCCTTCTTCTGGGCGCTCAAATTATCCAATTTTTCGTGAACTGATGAGCCTTCAGATTGGGTCTTGTGGTCGTTTTAAAAATACTCTGGGCTCTTAGATGGTTTCCTATGTTCACGCTCAGGATGTCAGTTTCATCTTGTACATTTCCTGCCCCAAATCTGACCAAAGTAATTTCTTCAAGGAGCCCTGGTTCCTTTCAGTGGAAAGTGATACTTAGAAACCAAATCTAGATGGAGAAGCATTTCACTTTAAATGAATTTGGAGCCTCAGATAGCACATGGAACTGGACATTTTTAATTACAGAGAAGTAAGACCATGCTAAAATTGATGAGAAGACTTCTATTTTCCAAGGCTGATGAGAGTCACAGGAGCTGCTCTAACTCAGGCCAAGCTCTGCGCAATTGAATGAACATTTCTAGCCTCAGGTTTTCTCATTTGTAAAATGGGAATAGCCAGTACCTACCAGTGGGCTCTGATGAGGATGAAGTAAGGTGCGCGTATCATTCTTATGCTAATGAATGCTCCCCAAATGGTGGGCGTCGTGATAATTATTGTTGTCTCTGAAACACAGAGGAGAGACTCGCCCTTCTTGGAGACAGGAAAGTCACCCAGAGGATGGAGGGTTCAGCTGGGTAGGCAGGAGCCTTCTCACGGTTGACCAGAGGCTGACTGTGTACCCTGTGGATGACAGACACCAGCTCTGCAGCAGGATGGAAGGTCCCCATGAGACAGCACGTTGGGCATTCTGATCTACGGGCTGTTACTAATAGGAACTGCACTAATCACACACAAACTCAGCATCTGAGATGCAACCGTCGCCCTGAGAATTGAAATAATGGACATAGAACTACGTGGAGCAGTGGACAAAAAGGAAGAAACCCCGCATCTGGCCGTTCAGAGAGCTGGTTGATTTTACCCACTGCTTCATGTCGAGCTTCTTGCTGAGTATGTGGCGCCGATGCCCTGCAGCCCTGCTGGGACACAGGGCTTCAGGCAGCAGATGAGCCCCGCTCCCCAGCTTTACCAAGCAGGCCCACCAGGTATGCTGTGGAGTTACGAGTGTGGGGAGACAGGATCGAAAGAGCAAGGCCGCGAGGAAGGGCATTTGGCCATGAGAAACAGATGTTTTTGGTTGGTGTCTCCTGCGATTTGGGCTGGTTTGTTACTCCGCACTATGGCAGCAAAAGCTCACTCGTGTGGCGTTGTTGCAGAAAGTTGCCTGCAACTTAGTGGTGAAGAAACAAACGTTTATGTGCCAACCCCACGGGCCTAAGGGATGCCCAGAGAGCCAGTAAAAGAGGAGTTCCGAGTGTGTCTGTAGGGTGTTTCCAGAAGAGATTAGCATTTGAACGGGTGGAGTCAAGAAGACCAGCCTCGGGCTTCCCTGGTGGCGCAGTGGTTGGGAGTCCGCCTGCCGATGCAGGGGACACGAGTTCGTGCCCCGGTCCGGGAAGATCCCACATGCTGCGGAGCAGCTAGGCCCATGAGCCGTGGCCGCTGAGCCTGTGCGTCCAGAGCCTGTGCTCCGCAGCAGGAGAGGCCACAACAGTGAGAATCTCGCGTACCACAAAAAAAAAAAAAAAAAAAAAAAAAAGACCAGCCTCACCAATGTGGTGGGTGACATCCAACCCATGGGAAGCCTGAGTAGAACAGCAGGGGGAAGGAGGGGGAGTCTGCCCGTGCTGCTTCAGTTGACCCTGCCCTCGACATGAGCGCTTCTGGTCTTCAGACTGGCACTCACACCACTGGCCTCCCCCTCCCCTTCTTGGGCCTTTGACTCAGACTAAACTGCATCACCTGCTTTCCTGGGCCTCCAGCTTGGAGATGGCAGATCCTGAGACTTCTCAGCCCCCATAACCGTGGGAGCCAATTCCTGTAATAAATCTCCTCTTATCTATATCTAGTTTTATATCTGTATCTATTGACATATCTTTGATCTCTCAGTTGTGTTTCTCTAGTGCATTGTTTTGGGGAAAAAAAAAAAAAGAGCACGGATGACAAAGAAGCTATGCTTTCTCTACTCACATAAATTTTTTTTCTACGGCATGTGGGCTTCTCTCTAGTTGTGGCGCCCGGGCTCCAGGGCGCACGAGCTCAGTAGTTGTGGCACGCAGGCTTAGTTGCCCGACCAGGGATTGTACCTGCATCTCCTGCAATGGAAGGCGGATCCTTTACTGCTGGACCACCAGGGAAGTCCCTACTCACATAATTTTTATCCTTTGACATTCATGTCAGAAATCATTTCTCTTTAAAAAAAAAAAAACGCAAAAAATGGTATAGATGATCTTATTTGCAAAGCAGAAATAGAGACACCCCAGCACAGACCCTCCCCCTCTTGCCCCAGGCAGGCAGGGCATCGGCTGTTTCTCCACATCAGAGGCTGTTTCTCGCCAGACAGAAGCTTCTAGACGCCACAGCCAAGGGAAGTACTTTGTAAAAGGCCTTCCAGGGAGGAAGGGAAAGCTGGCAGGCACTCTGGCTCTGGGAGTGGAGGGGTGTCCTTCCTTCAGGATGGAGAGCATGACGTAGATGCGGTCTGCGTCCTCCTGATTCTCCTCAGCTGCCCTCTCCATGGAGACACGAGGACCAGCTGATGGTGGTGGCGGGGGGAGAGGTGCTTTGTGTCCCAGCAAATGTGGGAGTGGAAGCAGTTCAGCTGGGGGAGATTATACTTGGAACCCTGAGCATAAGTGTTACAATGTTACAATGTTATGTTTGCCAGTGACTTAATGTTTAGGATGTTATTTTATTTTGAAAGGTTATAATTTTCATTTCATATTATTAACTTTTATATAGTCACATCTTTTAATCATTTCCTTTCCTCACTATATATATTTTTTTAATAGACTGTTTTTTTATGAGGAGTTTTAGGTTGACAGAATTGAGTGGAAAGTGCAGAGATTTCCCATATACTTCCTGCCCCAACGTATGCACAGCCTCCCCAGTATCAAAACCCTGCACCAGAGTGGCATATTTCTTACAGTCGATGAACCTGCATCGACCCAGTGTCATCCAAAGACCAGAGTTTACGCTAGGATTCACTCCTGGCATTGTAAATTCTATGGATTTTGACAAATGCATAATGTGTAATCACATATATCCACCATTATAGTGCCATACAGAGTAGTTTCACTGCTTTAAAAAATCCTTCCTTCCCATTCACCCCCTGGCAACCACTGATCTGTTCATGGTCTCCATGGTTTTGCCTTTTGCAGAATGTTGTAGAGTTGGAACCATACAGTAGGTAGGCTTTTCACATTGGCTTCTTTCACTTAGTCGTATTCATTTACGGTTCCTCCCCATCTTTTCATGGGTGACAGCTCATTTCTTGTTACTGCTGAATAATATTCCACCGTCTGGTTGGACTACAGTTTATTTATCCATTCACCTGTTGAAGGATTTCTTGGTTGCTTCCAAGTTTTGGCAATTATGAATAAAGCTGTTGTGAACATATGTGGGTAGGTTTTTGTGTGGATATAAATTTTCAGTTCATTTGGGTCAATGTCAAGGAGCGTGATTGCTGGATTGCATGGTAAGAATATGTTCAGTTTTGTGAGAAACTTCCAAACCATCTTCCAGCGTGGCTGCACCATTGTGCGTTCCCCCCAGCAGTGAATGAGAGTTCCCGTTGCTCCACAGCCTCGCCAGCATTTGGTGTTGTCTCCGTTGGGTTATGGCCATTCTAAAGGTATGTACTTCCCTCATGACATCTCTTCCTATGCTTATTTGCCATCAGTACATCTTTTTTGGTGAGGTATCTTTTCGGGTCTTTTGCCCATTTATTAATCCAGTTGTTCATTTCCTTGTTGTCGAGTTTAAAGAGTTCTTTGTACATCTTCTATAGCGGTTGTTAATCAGATGTCTTTTGCAAATACTTTTTTCTCAGTCTGTGCCTTGTCTTCTCATTCTCTTGATGTTGTCTTTTGCAGAGTACAAGTTTTTAATTTCAGTAAAGTCCAGATTATTAATAATTTATTTCATGGATTGCTACTTTGGTGTTCTTTAAAATGTCATTGCCATACCCAGGGTCACCTAAACGGTCTCCTATGTTGTCTCCTAGGAGTTTATAGTTTCGCATTGTACAGTCCATTTTGAGTTATTTTGTGGGAAGGGTGTAAGGTATGCGTCTAGATTCATTGTTGTTGGTGGTTCTGGCATCGTTTGTTGAAAAGTGATCTTTGCTGCATTGTATTGCTCTTGTGCCTTTGTTAAAGATCAGTTGACTATATTCATGTGGTTATATTTCTAGATTCTGTATTCTCTTCTATTGATCTGTTTGTCTTTTTTCCCCTCAAATACCATATTGTCTTGATTACCATAGCTCTATAGTAAGTCTCAAATTTGGAGAGTGTCAGTCCTCTGACTTTGTTCTTGTCCTTTAATATTGTGTTGGCTCTTCTGGGTCTTTTAATTCTATAAACATTAGAATCAGTTTGTTAATATCCACAAAATGAATTGCTAGGATGTTGATTCAGATTGCACTGAATCTACAGATGAAGTTGGGAAGAACTGGCCTGATGACAATATTGTACCTTCTATCTATGAACATATCATAGATGTTTACCAGGAGAGTCACCCTGCTGCAGGACTAATGTAGTGCCCGACATTCGATTTTTATTGAGTCAGAGAGCCCTCCAGTGCAAGCAATAGTACTGATGTCACATTCCTCCTAAAAGATGACAGGAAATTAATTCCATGCTTGTTTTCACAGTGGTTCCCATTTTAACCTCAAAATAAAAATAGAAGTAAAAGATGTTAGTCTAGTGACATGGTTAAACCGAGCTACTATAAATCTTTAATCAGCTTAAGTATTAATATGATTTGGGCATCTGTTACCTCCCAGAGGACCCTGTTATGTTTCCACTGCCCAACAGTAAGAACTAGTTCTTGGCTCAGCAAATGCCTTGACCACAGGGAAGTACCCTGTCTCTCTCTGAAATCAGACCCAGTTCATCACCCAAATTCAGCTGCATTCTCCTCTTCGCTCCCTAGAATCTCCTCTGTTGAGGGTTTTCCAACCTTGTGTGAAACGCCCGCATCTGGACTGTAGTGGCTACCGGGGTCCACAGCACAGAATGTACCACTGTTTCGTGCTCAGCTGACGCCGATCCCTCCTTTTTGCAGCCCCGCCCAGACCCTGCTGCACATCTGTGGTTGACAATGAGTCTGATTTCACATTTTGGCTCCGCCGTGGCATTGTCATGGGAACTGAGCACATGCCCAAAGGTTATAAACAAGGGGCTCTTCAGCAACAAATATTAAAATGAAAAGAAAAGAAAAGCTATTTGTCTTTCCCTGTTATTTTTGGTTCCCCAGGATTCCTTCTCAAGGCTTCATGAGAACGCTCTGGCTCTGTCTACCATACTGGTTTCCACCTAAATGGAAGCTCAAAGGCTTCTCTGGAGACAGATGGCAGGGCGGCATCTGTCCTGGGGTCAGTGTGCCCCTCCAGGACGTCAGCCCTCGTGAACTTTGTCCAAATGCCCGCGAGGGACCGCAAAGCACAGGAGGTAGTCCAGGACTCTTATAACAGTCCTGCTGGGGTCAACAGCAGGAGAAGAGGGGGTGTCCTGGAGCGGTCAACCAGAGCAGTGGTCCCTGCTTCCCGCTGTTGAAAGGGTCCAGTGTCGTTGGGGGGAGTCATGGGATGGTGGGGGGAGTGAGGGAGAGGGGTACCCGTCCCTCCCAGGGCGCTCCCACCTGCAGGCAGCCCCGCCCTCACTCCCATCTCCTCTCTCCATCCTCGGGGCTTTGGAAGGTCCTCCTCTGGGCCTGTCTTCCCCCAGGTTGGCCCCTATTCACCTTGGGTCCTTAGGGACTCACAGTACTGAGATGTGAGTCTTGAGCACACTGCTTACCTCGGGGACCCCTCGGCCTCTGTGGGCGTGGGGCAGACACAGAAGGCTGCACAGGAGCTGGTGTTTGTTCAGAGCGTCCACACACAGGGGTGCATGTATTTTCTTTTCAACATACACAGTGATGCTGCTTGCTTTTCTACCCATGGAATGACCAACTCACCCTGGTCTGGCAGGGATTTTTATTTTTTTGGCTGCATTGGGTCTTCGTTGCTGCGTACGGGCTTTCTCTAGTTGCGGCAAGTGGGGGCTGCTCTTCGTTGCGGTGCACGGGCTTCTCATTGCCGTGGCTTCTCTTGTTGCGGAGCACGGGCTCTAGGCATGCGGACTTCAGTAGTTGTGGCACGTGGACTCAGTAGTTGTGGCTCGCAGGCTCTAGAGCGCAGCCTCAGTAGTTGTGGTGCACGGGCTTAGTTGCTCCATGGCATGTGGGATCTTTCCGGACCAGGGACCGAACCCGTGCCCCCTGCATTGGCAGGCGGATTTTTAACCACTACGCCACCAGGGAAGCCCTGGCAGGGATTTTAAAATTAAAAGACACATCTCAGGAAACCCCTCAGTTCCAGGCAAACCAGGATGGTTGGGCTCTGTCTCTCTAAAGGAAATCTGGAAGATTTGCATATGATTTCTGAAGGTAGGGTCTGTGTTTTTCTGATCTTTGTGTCCCCGAGTGAACTGCCAGCCTCACACGTAGCAAAGAGTGCTCAACCGTGACGTGAGAGCTTTTTCTTCCTGGTGGTGTGGACCAAGGGCGCTGAGCGCTCACACTGTCTCAGCCGTCGCTCTGCATGTGGAGGACTCACAGGTAGCACTTGGCTGTTCTGGAGCTAAGTCGGGGGACAGAGATCTTCCTACAGAAAAGAACCCAAGCGATGCCTGGAGCCCTGGCACTGCCTGGGCCAGATCCTCCCTCCGCTTGCCAGCTGGGCGCTGGCTAAGGGCAGAGCTGGTCTGGCCCCGATTCCCTCATTTCCAGCAGTGGGGGTCCCTGCCTCTTGTGATCGGGAGAATTAAGTAATAATATATACAAAGCCCTCTGCCTGGTGCCTGACGCATAGGGTAGGCACTCGGCCAACATTACCTCTTACTGCTGTTGTCATTATTCTTATTATTGTTAACCAACTGGGCTCTTTGTAAATGGTTCCTGTATTTTCTAATAATGTTTAGGAATTAAATTACATGGGTGGAAAACAAAGCCCTCTAAAGAGAGAAACAGATGATGCTGGAACTAGCCTACTGTTTGGATTCATGTTTAAAAGATACAGAAAATGAATCAATCAACTCCAAAGGGGAGAGAATGACTTCATCTCAGTTATTTGAAGAGAAGGTGGAAATATCTCATAAAGGACGATCATGATTGGCAGGAAGACGGGTGGATGAAACCGAGCATCTCTGCATTTCATAGGCTTGCCCAATGTTATTGAGATGTATGTGTCTCAGGGAAATAATTTATATAGTTTAAAGGTTAATGAGTGAATTTTCCTCATTTATAGAATTGTGAGGACAAAGGACAAAAAGGGCTTGGTCTCTCTTCCACTAACCTCAGCCCGTTTCAGGAGACATTTGTGTATAGTGACATTTATGGTTCATAAATGTTCCTTAAACAAGAAAACCCTGAGGTTCACAAGGGTCTTTCGGGACTAAGGGACTATTTCAGCACAACTGGTTTGCAGTTGTCAGTAAATAAAAAATGAGAACATGATTGACTTATTTTAAAGGCAGTATGGTTTCACCTCATCTCAAACATTCAAGGCTAAGGAAAATCAGTTCCTTTCATAAAGTTTAAAAAAGAATCATACAAAGATGTTGCCTGGCTCATATATCAAAAAAACAAAACAAAACACATATGCCACAAAGTCACCATCATCTATTTACTCTGGGACTAGACACAGGACTGGACCAAGAACAGATTAAAATGGCTTGACTTCATTAGCTTAATTAGGGAGTTCCAAATTAGATTTTTGCAGCTAAATTCTTCAGCCGGGCAGGGTGAGCAGCTGTTGCCAGGCGCAGCCTCAAAGGGAGAGCTCGCCCGGCCGTCTGGCCAGCCCCTGGCCCTCCCCAAGCTAATCTCAGAGGACCACTGTGCGGGCAGCCCAGGGCGCCACACCCCCTGGTCCTGGCTCACTTTGACCCAAAGAGCCACTGCCAACACTGTTTGCAGGAGCGACCCCAATGACCTTTTCTGTTATTCCTGGTACCTTGAGCTCTGCAGCAGGGGCTGGCTCCAGAATCTGCAGGGCCCAGCACAAGATACAAATGCAGGGCTCCCTGTTCAAAATACATTAGCAATTTCAAGACGTGACAGTGGGCCATTAGCCCAGCGGGGGCCCTGTGACACTGGCCATGCCACGAAGCCGGCCCTGCTTTGTGGTCTGAACCAGGCACATACTTACCATCTGAGCTGTGGTTGCTTCTCTCTCTCTCCTCCCAGGTCCCACCTCACCCTTCTACTCAGGAAGGATGCTGAGGTCTATAGTAAGTGTGTTTTGTACATAATGCATGCAGGATTGGACTATTTACTGGGTGAGCACCTTTATTTTGATCTTGATAACACGTAAACATGGCAAGATTTGGGGGAGGGATAAACTAGGAGTTTGGGATTAATATATACACACTATCGTATATAAAATAGATAACCAACAAGGACCTACTGTATAGCACAGGGAACTCTACTCAGTATTCTGTAATAACCTATATGGGAAAAGAATCTCAGAAAGAAGAGATATATGTATATGTATAACTGAATCACTTTGCTATACACCTGAAACAAACACAACACTGTAAATCAATCCAATATAAAATTTTTTAAAACAAGATATCATCCCTAGAAGTAGTATTCATGAACGGCAATGCACTGTCACCAACCAAAAATACCAACAGATACACTAACCTAGGGTTTGAGGAGCACTGAATGACTTTGAGATAGCCAGGAAGACATAAATATATAGAATTCTGGAGGCCTAAAAATGCAGAACTATTGTATGATTTGAAAAATGAAGATCAGCAAGGTCATGGAACCAAATTCTGTGATGCAAATTTTGTCAAAGATCTTTCTCAGCAACAGTACATTCTATTACTTGGGAATCATAGTGTCCAACGAAGTAGAGACAGAAAACCCAGCCAAGCAAACCAGGAGGAACACTGTAAGCCAGCTGTGTGGGAGGGCGACATCAAGTTAAAGGTCTCCAGAGCAAAGATATCAACCCAGCTCTCTGGATAGCTTCTATGCTGACCCTCTCTCCTTCCAGCTCCTTAGCTGTGGGTTTTTTCTGTCCCTCCTCTCTGACGAAAGAAAGCACCCAGGGGGCTTCCCTGGTGGCGCAGTGGTTGAGAATCTGCCTGCCAATGCAGGGGACACGGGTTCGAGCCCTGGTCTGGGAAGATCCCACATGCCGCGGAGTGGCTAGGCCCGTGTGCCACAACTACTGAGCCTGCGCATCTGGAGCCTGTGCTCCGCGATAGTGAGAGGCCCGCGCACCGTGATGAAGAGTGGTTCCCGCTCGCTGCAACTAGAGAAAGCCCTCGCGCAGAAATGAAGACCCAACACAGCTATAAATAAATAATTTTTTTTTTTTTTAAAAAAAGAAATCTCCCAGGACCCAGAGCACTGCCTTTTCATCAGAGTTGAGGTTGCTACGGGACGGCTGATGGAGAAAGCTGAGGTATTCCCCAAACCACACGGGCTGCTGGTACCCGATTCACACCTGGAGTGTGTTTACGTGGGAAGAACCGGAAAGGAGGCGGAGACCCCTGCCCGTCGGGGCCCTGCCCTGGTCCGCGATCTACCAGAGGGTCCTCTCTCCAAGCCCCTCCCTCTTCCTCTTTTGTGTTCCTTCCGCGCTGACTCTCAGATCCGCCAGCCCCTGCGCTGCCTCCGTCTCCCCCGGGGGGCGAGGGGGCGGGAGCCGCATGTCTAAGTGGGGCCCCTTTCTTTCGGAGTATTTCCCTGGGTCTCCGCAAGGACAGGGGATTCTTGCCTGGCTTCCTTCGGCCTTGGTCCTGCCTGAGGGCGAGCGGCGGTTGGCAGGAGACGTGGCGGGAGTGCTGGTGTGGAGCGGGGCCCCTGGAGGATTCGCACAGGTGAACGGGCAGTGCTGTTCACCCCGAGTGACAGAACAGCATCACTTTCCCAGGTGCAGGAAGAATCGCTTCTGGGCTGCCCAGAGAACCAGCCTCTCGTAATGATTTAAAGAAATAAAAGAAGAGCGCACACCACCTACGAGAAATGTGCACATTCTGAACAAGGAAAAGCATTTTCTTTCCCCTCGTGCTTCCTGTTGGAGGTCGGAAGGGAGGAGAGAAGCTTACTCAGGAATCACCACCTACGAGCCGTGTCTGGCCTCAGACGAGCTGTGAACAGCTGCCTCCGAGACGTCCAGGACAGTAAGATGTGTGTGTGCTTCCACGGTATGCCCTGCGAAAAGTCAGGGAAACCGCTTCGGACTGAGATCGTAGCGGTCCTTCCGTATCCTCGCGGATGCTTGCGTTTCCTCTGGAAACACGCCTGCCAGCTGCGCAAGGCTGCGTCTGCATCCCGGCCTTGGCTGTCGATTAATCGGAAGCTACACGTTTGGCAGAGGTAATAAGCCCAGAGCCGCCCTGGTGAATGCCCTGGCTTTGCTGCTCTGAGGAAAGAAGGGAATGCGTGGGCGTGAGAACCTCATTGGGTGGCTCCAGCGCTAGGGAGAAAGGATGCTCTGTGCGCCTGGGAACTAGCAGGTGCGCCTTCGGGGCTGCAGGGACTCGGGCCCACCATTCCGGCAGGAGCCACGTCCTCGAGGCATCAGGTGGCCCGGGGACAGTCTGGCAACAGGATGAGGAGGACTCATATAAATAGATCTGCCTTTAAAAACATCGGGACCCTCAAGCTTTCACATGAGGTCACGTGAGGTCGGTGGTTATCAGCAAGCGGGGCCGGAGCATCAGCCTGTCTGCGCCCTGGGTGGGAAGGAACCGCATTTTCCTGCCCCACACTGGCTTTTCCTGGCTTTTTGACTTTTTAATTTTTCCAAATGGTAATACCATTCTCTCAGGTACTTCCAAATATTTTCATTACCTCTGAAAACTTGGAAAATAAAGCCATGGACATACAGGAGAATAGAAATCACCCAGAGTCCAGTGACCAGAGATGGCCACCACTACTGTCTGATTAAAGTCCCTCCTGGATGCACGTCGTTTTGCATAGTTGAGACTACCCTGGGCATGATGTTAAGATGGTATCTTGCTTTTTTCCTGCTTAGCTCATGTTATCATAAGCATTTTCCCATGTCACGAGAAATTCCTCATACAATAATGTAAGGGGGGGGGAAATGTATATTATTAGCAACTGATACAAGAATTCCTTTTAGGGAAAAATCTGCCCCCTTTTTTGAGGAAAAAGCTCTGGAGAAGCGTGGAGACTGATTTGTCCGTTTCTCCAGGGAATGGAGAGTGGGCTGGCACCCAGCAGCCTCATCTAAGCCCCTCTGCACATCCCCATAATGACACTAAAGTCACCCAAACCATGAAATGCTTGGGGGCTGTGGAAGCTGAGTTTGGGCAGCCCTGGACAAGGGGCTTAGACAGAAAAAATGCATTTGGGAGGAAGGAAGTTCTTGATCATCCACACAATGAGCGGGAAAGCATTGCATTTTCATAACGTGTGGAAAGGAAAATCGGGGCACGTTAATCCGTGATTATCTGAGACAGCAAGGGACACCCTCTTAGGTCCCTAAGCTGAGATCAGGTTTGCGTCCACCATGGTCTTTTGCTGGTTGCCTAGTATTCCATTCAACGGTGGTATCATTTAAATAGCAGCTTGAACAACTTTGTGTTTGGATGACTTCCTCTGACTTTGAAAGCACTAGGTCAAATGGTATAAGCGCTTTAAAGAGATCTGTTGCATTGTCACTTGGCTGTTCTCAGGAATGTCCGTGAACGTAGAGGCCTGCAGGCAGCGGTGCCGGAGCCATCTCTCTGCATCCTCGCCAGCACTTAGCTGCTGTTTAGGATCTAATCCATATGCCTCCAAGAAGCTTTCTCTCTGCCCAAGGAGAAGTAATTTGTCTTACAAACCCTGTAATGGCTCACTTCCAGCCTTGTAAAGGTGGCGATTATAGTCTCTTTTATCTTATTGTTACTAGCATGCACCTTGAACTAGACTGTAAGCAGCTTGAAGGGAGCATCTGCGCCTTTCTCGTGCTTGCCGTGCAATAAACGTTGAGGGGAGCAGAGACCCACTTTTCTTGGAAGGAGTTGGCAGTGCTTGTGCTCTAACTTTACATCTGCTGACCCAGATTCATAAGAGGATCAGACTGTAAGCAGTGTTGTGGTTAATTCCATGAGCGCATCCCTGAGGTTCTCTCTGGGGGCTCTGGAGCCCAGGAGGAGTTCTGGAGGGCTTCAGATGGGTGGACGGTGCAGTGGTGTCCAGACAGGGCAGCAGATGGACGAGATGGGGGCAGGAGTCCACCGTCGGATGCTAAAGGGACGGTTGGGGCAGGGGGGGAACTTGCCATCACTGGGAGTCAACAGGGGCTCCATGAGAAAGTCAAACTGACTGAATTCCTCGTTCTGCCAGGATCACGGTTGCGGCACACCTGGGGAAGGCACACAGCGGGAAGTTTCTGGAACTTGAGCAAAGTGCCAGCGGTGGTTCTTATGCAAAAACGGAAAGAGGTGGGTTGGATGAAAGGACAAGTTAGTGAAGCCAAAGCTGCCTAGCAACCGCCCCATCATTTGCAAAGCTGCCGATCCATGTCTAGGTTGTGATGTGGAAACAGGCTCTGGTGGTGGTTCTCAGAGCTTTGTTCTTGTCTCCAAACAGGCCAGTAGTGTTATTGGTCATGTGGCAGGAGATGTAGAAGGAGGAGCTAAGTCGTGAGTCAAATGTAGGTTTGGCTGAAAGCTGGGAAGGGCGTGAATACAGTGGCAGACAAGATGAGGATCCAGAAAGGCTCAGTGGACCAGAGAGCCAGGCTGGGTTTCATAAGATGGAATTTAACGTGGGTCCCTGGAAACAACGGCACAAGTGCAGTGTGGGGGACGGGATTTCAGGTGACAGAATTGCCACGTGCGGCTGTGTGGCAGTCAGCGATTCCCATCTGGTCCAGTATCCACAGCTGCAAGACAGGAGATGATGGTCCTTCTGCCCTGCACCCGCCTAGGTACCGCCTGGACCATGACACTCAGTGCTGAGCACAGGAGACGATGGTCCTTCTGCCCTGCACCCGCCTAGGTACCGCCTGGACCATGACACTCAGTGCTGAGCACATCAGAGGAGAAGGATGGCGTGAGTCCCTGTCTCATAAAGGACACTTGAAGGAGCAAGAAGGCTAACTTCACAAACAGAGACTCGGAGAGACGTGGGAGGTAGAGCTTTGACTATCTGGAGAGGTGTCATTTGGAAGGTTCATGGACTTCTCTTCTGGAGAGGTGGTGTGGTGGTGTGGTTTTGGTAGATGGTGTGTCCCCAGGTGGCCAAGACAGTGTCTCTCATCTCACATGTTCTTTTGTGTTATGATCTTGCCACCCTTTGATAACTAAGTGGAGTTTGGTCATCCTCTGCTTGAGGCTGGGTCGCCCTGAGCCTTGTTTTGACCGACAGAATCTGGTGGATGTGTCAGGTGACTTCTGGGTCTTGGCAGGTGTGCAGCTTTTGCCTTTGCAGGCTGAAACACTTGCTTTTGGGGTCCAGTTGTCATGAAAAGAAGCACACACTGGTCATTTGGCAACAGCCATGTGGAACGTCAGCTGTCCTTGTCATGTGCCAGGTGTGTGAAGCCACCTGCACATCCCAGTTCTAGCTGCCATCACACCTCGGTCCTCGAGGGACCTCAGTTGGTGCCAGTGGGACAGAAGATCTGCCCAGCTGAGCCCTGCCGAAACATCTGACACACAGGATTCCGAGCAAATCAAATGGTCCTTGTTTTAAGCCACTGACATTTTGGAGAGGAATGTTGTTCAGCAATAAGTATACCAGACGGTGATTGGGAACGTAGGCTTGGAGCCAGCTGCGTGGCCACTTACTGGCTATTTGATCTGGAGCAAATCACTTAATTTCTTTGTCCCAGTTTCTTCTGTAAATCAGGGAGGGCCCACCTCACGTGGTGACTGTGGGGATTAAATAATTTAGTGCATGAGAATCACTTGGAACAATCACTGTTCCGTAAAGCCTGGGGTAGAACGAGGAGGGAGGGATGGGAGCTGTGAAGGTACAAAATAATCCAACTCTATTAAAAACGCCTCCAATGGAATCATGCAGATGCAGAGTGAGCTGCCTCGGGAGGTGCTGAGACCCCTCCCCTGGGAGCCTTCCAGTCACGCATAGGCAGCTGCTGGCCGGGCGTGGAGCTCGAGGTCCTCGGTCCCGCCGTGCGGGGGCTGTACCTTGCTGGAGGAGGTGCCCAGTGTGCTCCATGCGCTGCTCTTGAGTCGACAGATAAGAAAGAGGCCTCATCCCGCTCAGTCGTTACAATTTTGAGATCACCCAACGCATCTGATCCACCGTAATGCCTTCCCATCAGCCACGAGTGTTCCTGGGCCGCTCCTCGTGAGGCCGGCATCACCACTTCTGTAAGATCAAGGCCTTGAAGAGCCACGTGGCGTATTCACTACTGAAGGGGTTGCTTGCAGCCCATTCCTGCCTGTGAAGTCACAGCTGGACCACGAGGCCCTCACCTCTGGGTTTCCTTGCCCAGACCTTGTCCAGACTGTCCCGACCTCCCCAAATGCAGGGCCGAAAAGGCACAAAGACACAGAACATAGCTCTCTTCACTTCTCTCCAGCTTCTGAGACAAAGAAATAGCCCAGGTAGCCCCTGAATCACGGAGGCCAAGAAAGGAGCTGCCCACACAGAAGTTCACAGAGAAAGGGAGGCCTGGGTGAGCTGGGGCCAGTGTGATGGGAAAAGGCAGGGAAAACTTCCTGTCCGTTCCAATCTGATAAAGTGTCCCAGCCCTGGTCCCAAGGGCCCCGAGAGATAACAACCCCAAAGTCGCTTGCAATTCAGCTGAACACTTCTTACCAGGTCATTCTAGGGCAGGGCACAAGATAGGGAGAGAGAAGCAGGGGGACAGGGGCCCTGGGTGAGCCTGGGGCGGTTCACTCTCTCCACACATGGGCCTCAAGGGCAGCAGTCCTGGCGCCCTAAACGAGGACAGACTGACCCAAGAGACAGGGACAGGTGGTCACTTTGCCACTCAGTCTGAAGGCCCCCAGGGGGTACTTTCAGAGTGTGCCCCATCTGTGCCACCTTGGGGGTTCATCCCTGCCTCGTCTGAGCTGTAATCATTGGCTAATCAGACAAGGCACTCCAAGAAGCCCAGGCCACGGTTTTTGCTTGTTGTAATGACTTTTCTTTCATTAGAGCAGAGAGTAGGTGACCTAGAAATCTCCTGTGTGAGCTTCTGTCTTCCCCTAAACAAAAGCAGACACTCCGAAGAAGCAGGCGTGTTTAGAATGCACAGCCCTCCCTCCCCGAGGGTGATTTTAGTCCCCGCTCCCTGAACAGACAGGAATGAGAGCCGCGAGGAGATCACATGATTCTGTGCTTTGCTGCAAACTGGAAAAAAAGAAAAAAAGAAAAAAGGGAGGGGGGAAAGAAAGCCTCCTGGTATTAGCTTGGGCTAATGAGCTCACTGGTGTGTGTCTGGGAAACATCCCAGAATGAATTCATCTGCTGAGATGTCTGTCTTTTGAAAAAAAAGTACCCTTGTAGTGGTGGATGGCAAAGGAAACACAAATGGGAGCCGCGTGAAGCCGGATCAGGGGCTGAGCCCAAAGCAAGGAGGCCCAGGAGGTGGCCAGCATCTGGGCACAAGCTAAGCCTGCCGTTTGGGGATTAACCCATCGTGGAGGTAAACATAGGGTTTGGTTTTTTTTTTCCAAAGGAGAAAAATCTAACGTGTAAGCTGCCATGTCCCCGTCATACCGGCCCAGCACCTGGGAGGGAACAAGGTCCTGTCAGTCTGACCAGGTGGTAGCGTTTCACATTGAACTAAGTGTCACAGTGACGCGTCTTCTGGTCAGCATCCAGGGCTGGCATCGTGCTTGCTTCATGCCAGCCCCCAGCACACGGTAGACGCTCCGTTAAATGCAAATGGACACAGCTAAGGTGACCTGGAGGCCCTTCCTAAGGTACTGGAGGTGGCAGTAACCATGGGCAGGTGGTTAATTCGGTCTCTTTCAAACATTGGAATGTAATGTTTGTAATTACAAGCATTACATGTATGTAATGTAATTGCCTTAAACAGAAAATATTCTCTTTGAAGGAGAAGGCTGCAGGGTATGAGAGAGCTGGACGTAGGTGATGGAGTTGGGGACCCAGAGGTCTTGGGATCTAAGACGCCGGCTTGTGCAAGAGGAGGTGGGAAGGAAGGTGAACTCCGGGGGGGAACTCCCTTCCCCGCGTGGCTGCAGGGTGGGTGGATCTGTGGCAGCTGTCAGCTCGAATCTCTTCTCTCCTTCCCCAGTCGTAGGAATGCGGCCAGGCACGGATCCGACGGAATTTCCCACTCTCTCTGTCGCTAGATGCGGCCATATGACTAGGTGTCACCAACAGAACGTGAAAGGAAGTGAAATGCCCCACATCTGAGCCAAAGCTTCTCCCAGGGTTTCTTCTCCCTTCCGTCAGCTGGATGCAGATGGCAACAGGACCCCGGGGAGACACGGGGCCGTGGCGCCTGGGACCCTGCGTGCTTGATCACGTGGATGCGACCCACTCCACTGACCTGGACACTCACCCCGGACTGGGGGTTGAGCAAGAAACAGTCCTCCGCTGGGTTGAGTCATTATACTGGGGGATCTGTTTGTTTTAGAAGCCAGCACAATTCCAAGTTAACACCTTAGAATAACCGAGGGAAGTAACCCAGCAGCCCACGAGACTCAGAAGGGGGAGATGGTGGCCCCAGAAAGCGAGGCATCAGCCTCTGATTGAGGTGATGGAGCTACTCACCTGCAGGGGAAGAACCACACTCTTCACTCTCATCACCACCTTCGTTTCCCAAAAGTCAGGGTCCACTTCTGGGAGGTGGGCCCTGGGGCGCCACAAGGACTGACACTACATAGAAAACTGCCTGACCATTTGTGATGTACCATGGCAATTTGCTGCAGCTCAGAGAGAGACAGAGGAGCTGGGGTCCCAGCCATCACGGGGTGCATATGTTTCGTTAGCTGTACGGGGGAGGACAGTACTGTCCCAGATGGTTAGTATCCGAGCTCCAGTGGTTCAAAGCAGGACAATACGCATCAGGGATTACGTTCAGACTTGTTGGAACACACAGACATGAGAGCGAGTGTGTTTGTGTGTTGTGTGTAGGGGGTTAGGGATGGGACAGGGCCAGGAAATTAGACTAGCATAGGTAGGCAGAGATGCAGGAAAAAAGAGAAGACTCACCTATTGAAGTCCAAAGTAAACTTTGTAGCCCATGGCTAACACTGCCTCCAGGTCAGCCCCAAAGGAGTGGGGCTGAGACACCCCACGGGCTTAGGAAGGTGAGCGCCCTTGTGTGTGTCCCTGGGCCATTGCAGCAGCGGGGGTGGGGGGGGAAGTGCTATGACATGGGGCGGGGCAGGGAAGCAGGGCAACTTTCTCGAATCTCCGAGTCTGAAGGGAAGTAGCTGAGAAAGGCAGCCAGCAACCCCTCAGGCATCTGCGTGGCCGTGATGAGGCGGTGCCTGGGCAGAGCGCCTCCCTGACCTCCCTGAGCCGTGCAGGCGGTTCCTGCGCACTGTCTGCCTGCTGAGAGGGCTGCACCAGCCCTGTGTGTGGTGCTGCTTCCTGTGGAGAAGCTGATACGGAGTGGAGCTCCTTTGAGAGGACAGAGGCACACCGAGCGGCCGGGTGCTTGGGCTTCTGTGGCTGTTTGCAGCCTCTCCGGCTCACGCTGGAGAGTTCCGGTGCCTGGCCTCCTGTTAACACCTGTGGGCCCACATCTTGGGTTCTGGTTCTGCTTAGCGTCCCTGCTAAGATGACATGATTCCCGCGGCTGAGTCTGGCCTTCCCGAATGTGCATTCATCCGTGACCGGGGCCTGGTGTCCATCCACACGCCCTCTGCTACCTGACCTCATTCTGCCTGTTTTTGGCTTCCCTGCGGCCACCTTGGTGCCGACAGCTTGGAGAGACACCGCCCTACTCTGCAATCTGGGATGGAATATTTTTTTCTTTTAACATTTTATTTTATATTGGAGTATAGTTGATTAACAATGTTGTGTTAGTTTGGGGATGGAATATTTTCTGAGTAGCTCCACCCAGGTAGCAGACCAGGAGAAAAGGGAACCGTTGAGTTACGTCCCCTCTGGATAATTCCGAGAGACCCCAGGATCTCACAGATGGATGTCAGGACCTAGTCCTCGCAGCCACCCCCATTTTCTTATTTATTTATTTATTTATTTATTTATTGTCTGCATTGGGTCTTCGTTGCTGTGCACGGGCTCTCTCTAGTTGCGGCGAGCAGGGGCTACTCTTGTTATGGTGCACGGGCTTCTCATTGCGGTGGCTTCTCTTGTTGCAGAGCACGGGCTCTAGGTGCATGTGCTTCAGTAGTTGTGGCTCGCAGGCTCAGTAGTTGTGGCTCGTGGGCTCAGTAGTTGTGGCTTATGGGCTCAGTACTTGTGCACGGGCTTAGTTGCTCCGTGGCATGTGGGATCTTCCCAGACCAGGGCTCGAACCCGTGTCCCCTGAATTGGCAGGCGGATTCTTAACCACTGCGCCACCAGGGAAGCCCCCATTTTCTTTCTTGTTCACTCTGGCTGGCAGTGGTACTGTCCCCTCATTGCTGGCAACTCCAGAAGTGCTTCCCATGACCTTGAAATCTGCCAAGGGCCCCCACTTGCTGGAGCACCCACGCCCAGTCTGAGCCCACCAACGTGAGTGTCTGTGTCGAGGGCACTGGTGACTGCGCTGAGGGACGGAGGGGAGGGGTACCATCACCATGCTGACAAGGATGCTTGTTGCGGGTGGAATCGTGTCCCCACAAAGATCTGTTGAAGTCCTAACCCCTGGCACCTGTGGATGCGACCTTATTTGGAAGCAGGGTCTTTGTAGGTGTGACTAAGGTGTAAGTTCAACATTGCATGGAGGTGAAGGCAGAGTTTAGGATGATGTGTCTAGAAGCCGAGGGATGCCAGGATTGCAGCCATCACCAGAAGCCACCAGAGAGGCATGGCCTCTGCCCAATTGCAGCACTGCCAGCTGCTGCATGGCCCCTGCGCCCGGATCCCCGGCATTGCAGAGAAGCACTCATTTTGCTCTTATTTGGTCTCCTGTTGCACACCCCCGTGCCCCAGAATCCAGGTACAAACCCATGGGGCCCAGGCCGAGTGACATCTTCTGAGTGATGACCTGCTGAGCCCAGACCACCTCACGCACTGAGCTTCCCAGTCATTGCAGAACCCACGTGGGTTCTCGCTCCTCATGGGACAAGCTCTCTCTCCTCAGCAGCCCCAGTGTGCACCGGGTTAATGTGGGAAATTACGCGTCGTGCTGGGCTTTTTACACCTGCATGCGACTCGTTAGAAATGAGTTCCTCCTCTGAATACACATATACCCGGAACAGCTATTAACCCACAGTGAAAGCTGATGTTCGGGAAAGTCAGGAATCAAAGTATGAAAAAGAAAACATAAGACCTTCAATCTAGCTTGGGGCCTGCTGTGCTGAGGTCCCTCTAGTCCCCATTCTCCCGGCCCTGGTCCACGGCACCCCTTCCCCAGGAAGGAGGGCACGGTAACCCCTGGCCAGGCTCCCTGCAAGGGGCACCCACTCGGGTCTCTCCTGGCAACTGTGCACTTCTTCTTGTGGTCTCAGCTTGTACGAGGCCCACAGCATTCCTCAGAGGGCAGGGCCAGGCCTGGGATTTGTGGACAGAGTAGACGCTGGCTGAGGGTCAAGGCTCGCAAAGCTGGGGCTGTTCCTAACAGTCCCCATAACAAGGACTTTGGTTTGGAGCACAGTTGAGGTCTTCACTTACATCACAGGGCTTCTGACGCTTGCCCTGGAGAATAATCGTGGGGGTGGGAGTACAGATGGACAGGAGTGGGGAGCTGGCATTTCCAGTGGGGCTGGGGTCCAGAGCAGCTAAGTGGTCTGAGGATGGGAGGTATTGGTCCCAAGTCAAGCATCATTTCCAGACTTCATTGATTAAACATTATCCCTTTAAAGACCTGAAGCAAATTTAAAGTAGAGCCCGTGGTCTCCTTAATGGGGAGGGGCAGGGGCAGCTCCTCTGGCAGCCACACCGTGGCTTGAAGGGCAGCTTGGAGCCCCGCCTTCTCCACGTTATGTTCTGGGTGGTTCCCTTGAAATGGAAAATTCCCCTCAGGAATCTTAGGACAAAGGCAAGGGACAGGCTGGTTGGAAGACACCTGAGAAAGCAGTTGATGGTGATGGTGATGGTGATGATGATGGTGGTGGTGGTGATGATGCTGGTGGTAGTGGTGATGGTGGTGGTGATGGTGGGCTCGCAAGTGATTCCTCATGCATTTCTCCAGTTTTCTTGTTTTGATTATCCTCCTCCAATGGCACGCACTGCCTTGTGCAGAAAAGACGAGCGTGCACACATCTCCAGCAGAAGGCATGCGCTGTGTACATTTGTGAGGCATCCCGCCATTTTGGAATAGCTTTACCCTGAAGCCCCAGAGACGCTTCCTCTATTCCCTTCTCCTCTAATTTTCTGTTCACTCTCTAAATTTGGGGCAGTGGCAAGCTGGAGGAGAAAGAATGAGAGAAGAAAGCATAACCTAAACAGAGGTGCTTCTGGTAAATGATCTTCACGGTCACGATCTGTCTTTCAGAGAAGCAGTCACCATTCTGTGCAATCTTTGTGTCCCCACGCTTGCCTGTGAAGAGCAATGTAAGGTGTGAGAAGCCTTTGCAGGGATTCATGACAATGGCCTTGACTTCAGTCTGCCACCCACCAGCATGATTGGACCCTAACCATCACCCTCCCGAGTGGCCGGAGGGTCTCCCCATCTGTCGGTCCTTTTGGTGAAGTCCTTGTAAGCTGGCCTCCCTCTTTTCTCTCTTGGTCCCCGTAACCAGGCCCTTGGGCTGGAGGACATCTGCGGGTCCCCACCCATACCACAGCTTCTAAAGCTCACCTTCCCTGGGGCCCTTAGATGCTTCCTGCATGCGGGCTCCCTGTGATGCGGGCTTCCTGCATGCGGGCTTCCTGCATGCGAGCTCCCTCGGGACCACCAGGGCACCTGCCCTAGGCTGAAGACTGCTTTGTCCCTTTCTCTTTGAGTTAGGTTCTGTGTCCTAAAGGAATGATGTCCATCCCAAAGTCCTGGCCAGACTTCTTCCTGGGGTCCCAAGGATTCTCACGTAAATGAGACTCATTCGGTCCGTCCTGTGAGATCAGAGGTCTCCAGTGGAAAAGCAGGTCCACCTTCTCCCAAATCTCAGGCTCAGGGATGGGGAAGGGGAGAGTTTCTATAGACCACTTCATTTCCTTCTGATTCCAGTCATCAGCTCTTTCAGACCCTGCAAGAGTTTATGAAAGAGTTCATTTAGCCTTCCACCCCAGGGTTACTACAGTTCTGTAGTAACCCACGTAGCTAAGCAATTGCATGGTGTGTGTAAAAGAATTGAGAGGTTTTCAATGTCCCCCAAGAGGCTGTGAAGAAATAACAAATGGGTTTCTCTTTATGGTGCTTCATACCTATTTTCTCCCTATGGCAATGAGGACTCTGGCTCATCAGGGCAAGTGGTCAGTTCGAACTGGGAAAAGTCTGTCTGGTCTCAGCTTTGCAGTCTGTCCTGGCAGAGATGCATGCAAATAGTGGGAGAGAGCTGGGAAGAAAACCCTTTCCTGAATCCAAACTCTGATTTCTCAATTTTAAAAGAGTGTCTTTGATCGAAATCAACAGAAGAGGGCAACTATACAACTAGTAACCCCAAGGCCTAAATTCACACCGTGTTCCACGCTACAGAAGCTGCAATGGTCCATATGTTATTATGGACCATTATTATGAACACTCCAAGTTCAGTCCATGGGGTTGGGGTTTCTGAGGCTTCTGAGTAGTGCACAAAAAACAAAGCTCAAGATGATTAGGGGAAAGATGGATATTTGTGTATATGTAAATACCACGTGTTATTAAGTAATATTTAATGAATAACAATAAATACTGTGTAATAACTACTATTATTACGTATTTATTACGTATTATTAAATAATATGAAACATAGATTATATGTAGGCACAGCTTCTCCAAATTGGCAGCCACTTTCAAAGTCAAAACATAGCAGAGATCCCCGCATGGGGCTGTTCCCTGGGACAAGATTTCCTTTTTCCCAGACCGAGCAGCCAGACCAAGTGGCACTCAGGGACACTGCCAGGCTTCTCCTTGCCCCACAGGGGAGAGGACTGCAGGACAGTCCTGGGAGGTGGTGAACGGGGCTTGCAGCAGCAGGGGCAGGAGTAACGCATGTGTCCCGCTGGATGGAAAAGGAGAGGGTAGACCCTGGGCTCCAAGGACCACCTGTGGAGTGGACCTCAAACCGGGCCCTCCGTCCTCAGCTCGGTCAGACTGGGTGGTGTCTTCTGTGACCTCAGCCCCAGTAGCTGGAGTCTGGGATAAAAGCCAAGGTTGTCCCAAAGGACCAGTCAACTTCCACCCCAGGGAACTTGCACTTTCATTGCAGAGTTGCTGACTGGTATCTGACTGATGGCCGATGCTTTTGTAGCAAGAATCTGAACCTCAGTGATCCAGGTTCCCCATCGACCCGGAGGCTGTGCTCAGCCCTGGACAAGACAGATGTAAACAGACATCCTCCGTGCCCGCCGGGATTGGTACCCAAATGATAAAAACGGACATGCAGGGCGTGGGAAAGGCATGAGGAGTCATGAAGTCCGGGGCCGGTGGTTAGAGAAATCAGTATTTTGTGTTGGGTTGGATTTCTTTGTCCAGTCGGGGGCATTTTGCGATCCACGATTGGGCTTCTGAAAAGAGCGATCAGGAGGAGGAATCTGAAGGTGGGTGAGACTGGATGGAATTTGTATTGCAAGATTACGGCTCTAATTTCTGCAATCAGCTCGAGGAGGCTCCGCCGCCCGCTCTCGCCGCAGAAGAGCTGCAGCACAAAGCCGAGCCGGACGCGAAGTGGGTTAGGGCGTTATATAAGCCCCGGCGGGAGGGGAGATGGTCTTTTCTGCGCGCTCCTCCCGCGGCGGCGGCGGCGGCGCGGCTCGGGTTGATTTAGAGCGCGGCTGACAGCGGGCGGCGCGGCCGCGCTGACGCCAGGCTGCTGCGTCGCCATGGAGACGGGCGGGCGCGGCGCGGCTGTCAGCGGCGGGCGCGCGGCCGCGGGGGGCCGCCGGAGGAAGGCGCGGGCCGCGGCCGGGACCCTCGCGGCAGACATGGACTTGCATTGTGATCGCGCCGCCGAGCCGCCGGCCGCCGAGCCGCCGTCGGGCAAGATTAACAGAGCCGCCTTCAAACTGTTCAAGAAGAGGAAGCCGGGCGGCGCGATGCCTAGCATCTTCGGGGTCAAAAACAAAGGGGACGGGAAGGGCGCGGGGCCCGCGGGGCTGGTGCGCAGCCGGACGCACGACGGGCTGGCCGAGGCTCTGGCGCTGGAGGGCGGCCGCCGCGAGGAGCCGCGCGCGGGCGGCGGGGACGGGGCGCGGCCGGGCCCTGCGGCCCCCCGGGCGGCCCCGGGCGGCGCGGGCCCGGCGGCCGGCGGCTCGGTGGCCAAGTCGCACAGCTTCTTCTCGCTCCTGCGGAAGAACGGGCGGCCCGAGAGCGGCGGGGCGGAGCAGGCCGACGCGGGCAAGGCCGGCGGCAGACAAAAGCGGGGGCTGCGGGGGCTTCTGGGCGGCGTGCGCTGGCGCAGGAAGGACCGGCGGCCCAAGGATGCGGCGCCGGCCGGGCGCGCGGGGGCCCAGGGCAGCCTGGCGCGGCCGGGCTCGCTCACCGCCAGCCTGGAGTGCGTCAAGGAGGAGGCGCCCGCGGCCGCGCGCGAGCCGGAGCCAGCAGGTGAGCCCGCGGCGGGGGAGCCGGAGCCGGCCTGCGCCCCGGGAGAGGGCGCCGCGGGACCCGGGCGCGCCGAGCGGCCCCGCGCGCCCCCCGAGCCCGAGCCCGAGCCGCGCGCCGGGGAGGGCCGGCCGGCCGAGGACGCCGCGGGGCCCGGGGCCGCGCCGGCCGAGACTGCGCCCCGGCCCGACTCCGAAGGCGGACGCGCGCCCGCCGCCCCCGACCCTTCTTCGGCCGATCCACCCTCCGACCCATCGGCCGATCGTATTTGTCTGATGTTCTCTGACGTGACTTCACTGAAAAGCTTTGACTCTCTTACAGGCTGCGGAGATATTATCGCAGACCCCGAGGACGAGGCAGGGCCCAGCTGTGCCAGGCATGCCCCCGCGCCGGGCCAGCCGGGCCCCGCCCAAAAGCCCCCCGGCGTGGTGGCCTACCAGGGAGGCGGGGAGGAGATGGCGAGCCCGGCCGAGGCGGACGACTCGTACCTGCAGGAGTTCTGGGACATGCTCTCCCAGACCGAGGACCAGGGCCCGGGGCCCCAGCAGGGGGCGGCCCCGGCGGCGGCGGCGGCGCCCGAAGCGCAGGTGGCCCCCGAGACCCCCAAGGACGCCAGACGGGCCGAGGGGGCCAAGGACGCGTCCTCGGTCAAGCGCCGGAGGCTGCACCGGCTCCCCACGGAGCTCCAGCCGAAGGAGGAGCCCAAGCACCCGGACGAGGAGCCGCAGGAAGGCGTCCCCAACAGCGACGAGGGCTACTGGGACTCCCCCACCCCCGGGCCGCGGGAGGACGGCTCGGGCGGCGGCGTGAGCAAGGCGGGCCTCCCCCGGGACAGCGACAGCGGTGACGCGCTCTACGACCTCTATGCCGAGCCCGATGGAAGCCCCGCGGCCCTGCCCGCCGCCGCCGAGGACACGTCCTGCTCGTCCCGGTTAAAGCCCGTGTCTCCGGTCACCGTCACCTGTGCCCTGCGAACGCCGGGGAGCTTGCTGAAGGACTCCAAGATCCCGATCAGCATCAAGCACCTCGCGAACCTTCCACCCAGCCACGCGGTGGTGCACCAGCAACCAACCAGGAGCGAGCTACCCAGAACCAAAATCCCGGTGTCCAAGGTGCTGGTCCGCCGGGTCAGCAGCCGGGGCTTGGCCGGGACCACCCTCCGGGCCGCGGCGTGCCACGACAGTGCCAAAAAGTTGTGAGGTCTCCGAGGCCGAGGTGGAGGGGCCGCTTGTCGAGGAACACAACTCTCCTCGGAAACCACTGCAGCAAGTTTTGCACCCCTCAAAGAAAGGCCTTTCGGACCGTCCCTGCTCCGAGCCTGGACCAAGGAGGTCTTTGTGTCGCCAGCAGGGGCAGGATACACCAGGCAGGGGATGCCACACGCGGGATTTCCCCTCCAGATAAGTCCCTGAGAATTATTTTCAAGCACTTTTTTTTTCTTTTTTACCTTTTTAAAAATCTTTTTTTTCTTTCTTTCTTTTTTCTTTAATGCACTGAACGCTAAGAAGTCACCTTTACTTGCCTTTGCAGAAAACAGAACTTAACCCAATCTAAGGAAGCGTCACGCCATGATGTTTGGCTGTGCCGGTGTCCAGCAGGCCTGCAGGAACCATGGGGAGAATCAGAGGAGCCCTCCTCTTCCTGACACTTTCCTTCCTTCTTTTCCTTTTCCTTTCCAGGAAAAAAAAAAAAAAAAGGACCCTTTGCTGTATCACTGTGTGGAAGACATCTACAAAGCTGAGTCAGATAATTTACCTGATGAGCGGAAGCATCGCTGATTGGCAGAAACCCCCGGTACTTTCAGTTGCTAGGTATGCAAATAGGTATTTATCTACCACTAGGACGATCAAGGAGAGTTTGGATTTGGTGGGTTTATTTAGATCATTTGTTTGGAGAGAAAAAAAAAAAAGCTCAGCAGAGCAGGTTTCCCTCCCTTTTTTTTTTCCCACCCAGTGCAGAGATCAAGATCAGGAAAAGATTGCACTAAACGCCAACAGACACAGTGTTTTAGCGTTTATAAACTGTAACCTTTTCATGTGTACATGATGCATATTTTATAGATTATCCAGCTGTCAACCTTTTATAATCTGTCACTAACCTCGAGTTTAAAATCTGGTTTCATAGCTAGACACGATAACCGTTCCCAAACCATTGGTGGTCTTTTATGTACTCTAAGCGGAAGCAATTCTGTTTTTGTTTTATGTGGGTTCTCTGGCTTTCAGTGCAGGAAAAAAAACTCTATTGTGTTGATGTCCCAAAGGAATGGTTCTGCGTTGTCTTGGGTTAAGAGTCTGTTTCTCACCCCAGACCCTGGTTTTCAGAGATTTTACCTTGGTTATAACAATTTTGGATTCAACCGTTTCTCAGTATGGGGAGTCCAAAACGAGGAACACATAAAGAAAAACAATAGAAAATGTAGTTTCTCCTGTCATTTGACGTCTGCTATATAGACTTAGGACTGAGCCACATATGTTCAGAATATGACACTGGGAAGCTTATGTATCATAAACATTGTGTGCCAAGATTATTTTTGAAAAGTGGTTGACTTATATGTGTGTTTTCTATTATTTTAGATGAAATATTTATTTCAGAAAGCATTACCATATGCCTCGATAGTTTGAATGATAAACTGAAGCCGTTCCTAGAATGCTCTTAGGGGCTAATGATTATAGAATATCCTCTTTGAAATGTATTTGAGTGTATTTAATCAAAAGACCAGAGCTTCTACTAGGAGGTGATTCACAGTATCGGGAAGATTACACATATTCAAGTGAAAATACACACACGTAAGAGACACGCACACTTCTCTCTAACTGTCATTTTCCAGAGAGATTCCCTGAGTAATGAACTGGTAGTACCCGTTTTTTAAGTTCGTTTTCTGTTTTATAAAGGAAAGAAAAAGGCAAGTTAAGTATATGAAAGCTTATTTTAATAATATGAAAGGAGTAACAAAATAAACAGATGTCAGAGGAATACAGATCCGGGCCAGTAGCACAAAGCAGGTTGTTCCCCGTTTTAAATATGCAGTGATTCAATTAGAAGAGGTGGTAGAGATTGGCTAAATCTCTTTATTATTCAGATTACTGGCTTTTATTGTGTCATGTCAGATCCTTAATGTGATTTTAAAGTAGTGTTTTAATATTTAATTTCCTTATGTCTGTAGATGAGGTCTGATAGGCAGACATAGCCTGAAGCACTCTGAATACACCACCAAGAATTCATAAAGCGGCTCACACTCACACGTGCTCATGCACTCAGCTGTGTGCAACTAACAGACAAAGGCGTTCACCGTACGCTTGGAGATGTTTTAGAAATTAGTTCTGTCTTGAGAAAGGGATTTGAATACGATTCAACGCTGGTAGTACTACTTAGACTCCAGATACATTCATTTCCCGCCGGTGAATGGGAAGAACACACATTTTATTCCTAGCTGTAAGACAAAGGATCTTTATTTTCTTCCTGTGCATCTTCTTGCAGGGGTTAGGAGGGTCTCCCCTGCATGAATCCATGACAGAGTTGTATCTGTTCACTTGTTCAATCGCACAGGGACGGTAGGAGGCCCTGAAGGACTCATGAGGATATTGTAATAGTAAAGGCAACCTACTTATCTATTTTGTAAGCACTGGAACAAAGTATTTTTGCTTTCACTCACAGTTTTGGGACTTACTTCTGCATTTACCCCACTGTGCTGTGTCTTGTTTTTTAAGTAAAGGAAAATGTCAGCAGCATTTGCTTTATTTTCCCCCTGCCTGTCAGTGAACCACTTATGCAAGATTTAAACTATTTTCTTTTTTGTTCTTTTTTCCATATATTTTCCATGGTTTTTTTTTTGTTTGTTTGTTTTGTTTTTTTAACTCTATCTCTAAGAATTCCACCCACACCAGTCAAATGAAGGATTCAGGCAATGAATTAAATGGCCTCAATCACTTGATGGGAAATCAAGACCAGTACAGGGAGGTGTGTCTTAACCTTTTCCAACCGCAGACAGGGGATGGTAGTTGCCTTTTTGTACCAAGGGCTACTTTCTCTCATTCATGTTCCTGGAGATTGTTTCCTAGGATTTTAATGGATTTACATTCCAATTGTTATGGGTTGGCCAAAAAGTTTGTTCAGGTTTTTCCGTAAGATGTTACTTTTTGGCCAACCCAATATTAATGCATTGTCTAATTTGGCCATATTTACTGATTTTTTAAGGAAAGGATTGGATGTGGTGCTGGTGACACCTTTCCTGTGTATCTGTGTTTCTGAGATACTTGGTTGATTAAGTCCCTTTAGTCAGAGTTGGCCAAATTCTATAGGAAAAAGTCACATCGACTGTTGGCCCTGAATTTGTCAGTCAGCTCAATAGCCCTGCGCAGAGACAGCCTGGCTTCAGTGTCTGCGTTACCTGGGCAGTGTTACTTGGGCCACTGTGCTTCAGTACTAATGCTTTCATGCTTCCATTAGCCCTATAGCATTTTGAGTAATCGCAAGAGGAAATAGATTTGTGTTATTTCACCTAATAACAACAATGGAATGTAGACTGTTAAGGACTTCCTTTAGCTCCATTTCCCACAAATCATCTGCCTATTTAAATACAAAGTGTGTGAGATCTATGGAAGTGATGACTTAGGAATCTAAGGGTTTATTCATTAATCTCAGAAGCAGTGTTCAGGTATTGGCACTCCCATGAATATTCATATAACCCTTTGCCTACACAGTTGTCAAGGTAAAAAGGTGGCGTTAGGGACCAAGACGCCTTTGGCTGGACTTTCCAAGTTTTCGTTATTTACGTCTTTGTCAGAGGGATTTTCAGCAACCTTTTACTGTTAACTGTGTATGAAGAGATCTTTTAGTGAGTGTATGCTGTCTTCTCCCTCGGTGTCCATCACGTTTGCCTGGTGCCCTCAGGTAGCAGTACTGGGACGCTGCTCAGGACGTTTGCCTGTTTTGACATTCGTACAGTGGAACTCAGTCCCCGTTTATAGTCGTTCCTGATTTCTCTCCTGAATTAGGACTATCTGGACGCGGCCCCCTGTGCTTGGCTTCTACATTCGCTCGCACTTAGCTCCCCTATCACTGTTAAGGAATTAATCCAAGAAGTTTATGCCCTTAAACATATGGAAAAAGAACCACAGTTGCCTCTTATTTTCCACCACTGAGGACGGCCCATTAGAAGTACCTGAATGAAATAAGAGGAGAAACCCAAATACCCGGCCCAAGCCCATTTCCCTCTCCCTGGCCAGGCAGACCGAGGGATGAACAACACAGTTCTTATTTAGGAATTTTCAATTCTCCACGCACGAACGTTTATAAAGCAGTTCAGGAGCCAAAGGCTTAGCATGGCAGCTTGGTTTCTCAGGTGGGAAAGCCAGAGGCTGGCATTCACTTGGTGAAGAGAGGAGGCTGTAACAGTGTCAGGTGCCGTGGCCATGTGGTCCCTCCTCGGGGCAGGCGCCCGTTCCGCGACCCCATGCTGCTCTGAAGGTTCTCTGATGGCCGTGCTGGATGGCTTCTTACAGCCTTTTCACTGTGATGACCACGGAGATGAGACAGTTCTTCCGTTGTAACAATAGCCACTTACAAGGAAAGATGTTATCTCCCTGCAGATAATGCTTCTAAGGACTGATTCAGAATGGTTGTTTCATGATTATGGAAAGCAGCTCCTTCTCAAGCTGCAAAACAAAAGGTTAAAATAGCCACTAAGCCTCCAGAACTGCAACTGGGCACATTTCATGACTGATACTTACTTTAATTCAGCGCAACACATATTCACAGGGCATACACTGGATCTCATGCTTAATAAAAACCCGTTCAGTTTGGAGCTCACAAGTAGCTGTACTGTAATCAGACATTCCTAATATTCATTAAAAACACCTTTATTTTATTTTACCTACTTTTATTTTGTATTTTTTGCTGATAGTCTGTGGGGTGGAGCAGGGTGGGGTGAGATTGAACAAGGGTGGTGTAGATTAAGTCACACAAATTCCTCTAAGAGTAGGAATAGTAATTACAACAAGGATTAACGTGTGTTGAGTACTTACTACGTGTCAGCCCCTTCCAGGAGTTTAACAAATATTTACCTAGCCCTCTCACAGCCATGTGGGTTAGGTAATACTGTCTCCCTCACAGAGCATATTTAATTCATCCTTTTGGTTTGTTTCTCCCCCATTCATTCCATCCATGCATCCATCCATCTCTCTCTCTCTCTTCACCTAGGACAGGGATAGACACTCTTTAGTGACTTACAGTCATACAGGAGCTAAGAGCTGCTAAATCTCATCACCAGCTCACTTTCAATAGAAAAAAGCCACCCCCTGTCCCGCAGCTGAGAATTGGTTTTGTGTCTGAGACGCTGGTACTCACATCATCCCGGGGGAAGGCTGCTGCTGGGTTCCAGAGGCAAACAGTCTGCCTTGCTTTGGAGGGAGCCTGCCTTTTGAGGATTAACTTCAAAAGTGTAGACAGACATCTCTTCTGTTGTCATGATGATACCTCTGCCCTGATAGGATTTCAATCACGTCGAGCACGTTTCACTTGTTTTTCTACCTTAAGCCCAGCCCAAGCTGGTTCTGGGTGTCCCGGGTTGTTTGTTGAGATAGTAGCTGGCTCCATGACGCCTCGCCTTGACACAGTTCTGAACTGCAGAGACAAGCTCCTGGCTCTTTGGAAAGTAGTGCATCCCATGTTCTGTCTCCGACCATTGAATCCTGGCCTAGATTTTCTGATTCATTCATTCATTCAGCTAATATTTTTTGCACACCTATAAGTCAGTCACTGTGAATTTGAGTATTTTATATTTAAGTGAACTAGCCTAACCTATGCTGTGTGTTTACTGCGAGCTGGGATGATGCCCTGTTTTCTTTGACAGTCTGTCCACGAGAACCAGGCAAGGTGGGGCTCGGCTTTGTTCTACAGAGGAAGAAAATAACGAAAAGGTAGAATACCTTGTCCGAAGCCACCCATTTAGCAAGCAGTGGACGGAATATGAACCAGAAATCTAACTCTCCTGCTTGTGCTTTAATTATAAACCTTTTTTTTAGCCATGTGATTCAATTTTTGTATGATTTAGTAAGAAACTGATCAAAATTCTGAACCGCAAGAACCAAACCAGATTTTTATGATGGTGGATACCATTAAAGTGACAACTATTTCAGTTAAAAGTGAACTTGGTTTTTTAAAAAAATTATTTGATGCCTTTTGTACCTGCAAGCCTGAAAGGTAGATCTCAGAGCTAGCAGGGTTTTTTTTTTTTTTCCCCACACCTGACCAGTCAAAAATTTGGGCCATAGTCACCCATTATTACATGCTAGCAGGTCTGCATACAGATTTTATAATCTGATGACTGCTTTGTCAATAATAAAAACCTACAAAAGCGTTTTATTCATATACGGGCTACCCACGTTTGATGAAATGCTTTTTTAATGAGAAGCAGTGAAAGAATTCAGTCACAGATGATCATTGTGTTGAATTGTAAACTGGGGTTATTTTTGGAAATTATTCAGTAATTGGGTAGAGTAACTTTCTGCTCTATGTGAGAAGATAGATTTTTAATAAAATACAGCCTAGGTCATTGGTTATTAGAGGCATAATAAACTTTCTCAGATCCCTATCTGGATGACTAATACACTAAAAAAGAAAATACTAAAAATATCTGGTCAGATTATACAAGGGTCTTGAAGTGACACACAGGAAATACTTGTTATCATGTCATAAGATGAAATGGACCCAGGGAGCCTGGAGGAATTCATAAACTTCCTCAAATAACTACCTTACAAACCACAAATCCCCCACTGCACAGTTATTTCTAAATAAAGGAGGAGAAACTCTAACAAAATAATATCTAGCATGTTCATTGCTTCCAGGATACATTTAACTGAACATGGAAGATCTGATCTTTTTACCAAGAATATCGGGGAAAATGGTTTAGATGTTATAGACAAAGTAAATTCCTGTCATTTTTTAATGGACTCCAGCTACGGACCAGGCTCATTGCTAACTTCAGGTTTTGCCCAAGTTATTTATCGGAAATATCTCAGTGTAATATAGGGAATTGCAGGTTATTTGAAAACAAAGACAAAGAAAACCCAAATGAGAAACTCCATTTCTAGAATTAGTTTTCCTGAAAGTCAGGCATGTCTCTGAGGACAAACTTTTGGCTGTATTATTTTTGTGCACAGGAGGAAAGTTGTTAGTAGGTTTATAGATATTATTTTTATAATAGAATGTTAAAGTCCCCCCAAACATCAAAAATTGTCTCCTAAAATTACTCTATGTTTTTAAGACTTGTTTTCAAAAAGGGTTCTAAATAGCAATAGGGTCTTTTCTCTTTTCTCCTCTCCAGTGGTTTAATGGGATAGATGAACCAATGTTTATATTTTTAAACCTGTAAATATTTTATTTTGGGTATTTTGTATATTTGTTGATATAATTCCATTTCGTGCATATGTATCACCGTGCATGTTGCTGGTTTTGATAGTCACTCTTTTAATGAATGTAAGAAGCTTGGACTAATTAGCACTTTTCTTCTTTCAAACATCTTAAAATGAAACTACAGCACTGCCATTTGAAATGTTGTGTTTAATTCAGTCAATAAATTTTGTTGCTCCTTTACATTGATTGTGAATTCTGTCGGTGGTTATTCTTCCAGGATAAATTTTATTTCCAGCCTCTTCAATTTTTAGAATTTATACTAATGATGATAATGACTGTGTGTGTGTGTGTGTGTGTGGTGTGGGGGGTGTGTGTGTGTGTGTGTGTGTTTGACCAACAGGAGGCCCGTATTTCTTTCCACACTTTGTGAACAGGTGAAAAGTTACTGTTTGCTTTGAGCAGGTGCCTTTGGAAAAGCTTGTTCGTTCTGACTCTGATCTGATTTCTGAGCCGTTTACTCAGAAAATCTCTGTTCCTTATAACTCTCCTTGAGTTGGACTCGCCTGCTGTGTGTGACTGCAGCGAGCAGTGAATTGGAGTCTTTCTGAAGAGCTGTTTTCTGTTTTGTTTTGTTTGGGGGGGCTTGTTTTCACTTCATCTGTCTAATAATTCAAATCCATAGTACTTTTGAAACCTAATGTGAAGAATAATGAGATTGCGCCATCTTGTTTGAAAAGTAAGAATTGGAGTCTGCCTAGATTGTCTGGAAGTCACTTCCCCGAGAATGGGCTTGTCCACACTGCAGTTACTTACATTTCTCTTCAATAACAAGAAAAAACTCATACTTATCTTTAGAACCTGATTAGCATAAACTTCCAAAGGGAGATCTGATTTGTACAGAGAAGAGGTAGAGTAAACGGACATAGAACCACAAATAGTGAGACAAGAGATTCACAAAACCTGGACGCCTTTGCTGGCTCCCCCTTTTCCCAGCCCATGTCGTCCCTCCTCTTCCCCGCTTTTCCTAGAATTCACACAGAAGGCTCCTCACAATAACACACTCATGAGGCCACGAGGAAACTAAAGCCCAGGGATGCCATGACTTTCCTGAAGCCTCTGAGGTGGCGAAGTTGGTAAAAAGAGACCGAGTTTGGCAACCAAACAGAATCTGGGTTTGAATTCTGGTTTGGACACTTACCAGCTCTGTGAATCCAGGCAGTTTCCCAAACTTCTCTGAGCCACAGTTTCCTGCTCTATACAAGGAGGATAAGGAGATTTAATTTACAGGGTATTCGTACCATGATTAACTTTCAGAAAGATAGGAGTTGAAGACATAGTGTATTTTTTGTATATGTTAGTTGAGCTCCTTTTGCTTTTTAAGAAGCGGGTATTTATAAACATTAAAACTTCATGGGTTAGAGTTGAAATACTCTTGGACAGAGAACTTGCTTTGATGTAGGTAGAGGTAAATCAAACTTCTCGGATTGGTGAAGAGAGAAGTGTGCTGAGGAGTAGAGGGCTCTGAAGTGTGTTACTCTGAGACTCATTACTCTGAAATGAAAAGCCTGCATGTGCTTAGGGGAGACGAGGGGACGACGTCACGGATACCAGCTGAGTATGTGGGGTCTTGGCAGCCTCAAGAGCAATGATCAGACACCATGGTAGTCAAGTCAGAAGGCGGCTTCCTGCCCTAGACTCCAAACAACGGGCTGTAAGACTTGGTGCACGCAGAACCTCAGGCAGAGAGCCGGGGGGCTCAGTACAGTGGAGAGAAATCAGTGGTGCATTCCATCTGAAAAAAAAGTAACTGTATGGGCTTGAGAGATAGGAAATAATTTAAGCTCAAGGGCAATTTCTTCTGCCGTTTCAAGCAACGGCTGAGCAAGGCCTGTGCTCTGAATTGGCCTCAGTTCCTGAATGCTCCCCACCCCCCCAGTGAGCATCGCCCTGCCCTGGGATGTGGGATTCTGGGGCTTAACCGTTTTCATACAACATGGCTCTCAAACTCAGAGCATCTCATCTCTCGCCAGGCCAGAGACACACCATCTATTCCTACACCGAGGGGGTTGGTGGCCGCTCTGGACAGGCTGGACGGGTGTCAGCCTCCGGTGTGGGCTTCTCAGCGGATTTTCAGGGTGTCCACAATCCTTACCTTTTATGCTGTTTTCACTGTAGGGAGAACTTTAGGCTGCAAGTTCAGAGTCCCGTGAAAGCAACTGTGTCAGGAATCTAACCCAAGAGAACAGAGCAGTGGAAAAGTGTCCTGGAACCTTTCCCTCCACCTAGGCCCTGCACTTGCAGAGGGCATGTTGGTGCTCATGACCAGCAGGGGTATTGGGTGACACGTGATGGGGTGGGGAGAGAGGTGTCCCCAAGAAAGAAGGCGCCTGGGCGAAGACCAGGGTTCAGGGCTGCCGACAGAGCCCGTTGTCCTTGTTAATCCGGGGAGAAGCCCCAAAGAGTGTTTGGGCTCCATCAGAGATGGTTCCCCATTTCAGATCAGCTTTTCTATGTTTTTCTGGCTTCTAGTCCTAGGATTTGAGAGGTTAGTTTCCTTCTCAGCTTCTGAGGTCTTTCTAGCCCTGCACCCTGGGTGAAGGTGGCCTTTAGAAGTTAATTCAGAGTCCTTGGTGGTTATTCTCATGCCAGAAGCCGCCTCTGTTTTGGGTTAGTTGTTTGGTGGAGCGAGCCACTTCTTAGATGTCTCTGGTCCTCGTGGGCAGCTCAGGCATGACCCTGGCAGGTGTTCACGTGGTCCCGGGCCCGAGGTCACATGCTTCTTCGAGCTTTGTCCATCTGACAACACGTCATATCCATCACGTGTGGCACTAAATGGATTCACAGCTTTGGTTCAGCTCAACAAATATCTAGAACTTAATGTGTTGGGCTGTGTGCTAGGCGTGGTGGGTGCGGGTGAGACATAACACTGGCCCCGCTGCTAAGGTTGCTGTAACTTCCCAGTTAACTGCCCGTGCAAATCTGTGTCTCAGAGTCATCTCCCAGGGAACTCCAACCTATTCTGATTTCCATTTTCTGGTGAAAAAGTGAAGTTTAGAGATCTTAAGTGTTTTTGGCAACAGTAGGTTGGATGGAGTTAAATTTTTTTCTTGTACAGAATACTTACCAATGCCTGACAAAATTAATTTTTATTTCTTTAAATGCACAGTTGAGCTCTCCAGGAAGGGAGGCCAGCAATCCCCAGCTGTAACTACTGATGCCTGGAGGCCTAGAACATGGAAGAATGAGCTGGGGCCACATGGGAGACTTTAAATCCACAGTCAAAGCAGAAGGGCTATTTTGTAGACCTTCTTTTGGTAATTGAAAGATCGAGCAGGCACAAAATCCTTAAAGCACATATATAACCCTGGACCAAACAGTTAGAGAATCCACACTCTTTTCAAGTACAAATGAAACACGAAAACTGACCACATCCTAAGGCACGAACTAAGTCTTAACACGTTTCAAAAACATCAGCTCCATACAGAACATCTTCTCTGACTACGATACAACTATGCTAGAAATTATCAGTAAACAGATGACTAAAGCCACCCCATACATTTGCAAATGTTTAGAAAATACACCTTTCAACAAGTTATGGATCAAAGAAATGAGTATAAATATTAGAAAACAATTAGGAGTAATCATTATGAAAACATTGTATGTTAAAATCTGAAATGTAGCTAAAGGTTACTTAGAAGGAATTTTATAGCCTAAAATGCTTAGATTAGGAAAAAGTAAGCTGGGGATTAATGAGTTAAGAACCCATTTTAATCAACTGTAAGAAAAATTAGAAAAAGAATAAATCTATAGAAAGTATAAGTAAGAAGTAATATAGACAACAACAGAAAGTAGTGAAACAGAAAACAAAAATACTCTAAAGTGGGTGAACAAAGACAAACATTGATTTTGGGGGGGAAAATATCTAATAATATTTATTAAGAAAGAAATAGAGAAGATACAAGAAAGGTATGGAATGAGAAGATGGGCGTAACTATAGCTGCAGCAGAGATAAAAAGATAAAGAATGCTATAGAAGTTATGCCAATGGGTTTTAAAATTTAGACAAAATATACAAATTCCCCCCCCCCCAAAAATTGCCAAAAGTGACTTGAGAAGAAATAACCTAAGGAGTCCTAAAACTGTGAGAGGCATTGAATTGGCAGGTAAACCTCTTCCTGCCTTTCCAAACAAAGCAACACCATAAAACCAGATGGCAGAATGGGTGCGCCACCAAACTTCTAGTCATCAGATAACTTCAGTCCAACCCAACCTCTTTCCTAGAAGGAGGGAAACCCTCAGTGCATTGTCTGCCATCAGCAAGAGAGGAAAACTACAGACATCTCTCCATCATGGAATTAGCATTTCTGTATAAGCTGTTGGAAAACCGAAATCTAGTCGTCTGTAAGACCGATCCTCATTCCAGGAATGCAAATATGGTTCACCTTAAAAAAAGTCTATTAAAATAATTCACCACATTAAGAGATTAAGGAGAAGCATGTGACATCTCAAAGCTGTGGATTCACATGCCTAAGGCAGTTTTTAAGGTTCCTTAACAAATCCAGAATCCGAACACTAAATCCTGTCATGTTCTTGAAACATGCAAGGTCTTAGGACAATGGGTTTCTTTCTTTTTTAAATTTTATTGAAGTATAGTTGATTTGCGATGTTGTGGACACTGGGTTTCTTAAAACATTTTGTCTCGTAACATTCTTTTAAGCAGTTGACCATATTTCATCCAATCTAAGATGCTATAGGTACACCATTCTCTTCTATATCGTGAAGGAAGAAAAAAGTGCTGGCAGTTATCATTGTAAGAAACCACTGATTGAGAGAAGCGCCCAATTTTAGAGACGTAAGTTGTTAAAATGCACATCTTAGAATGGATGAAATAGTGATGTGTTTGTTAAGAGTTTTAATAATCATATTCTTCCTCCTCACTTAGGGAAATAAAGATTTACGTGAAAAAAACAGTTCTCTAAATGTTGGGTCTACAGCTACCAAATGTCCAGATGTTTGGAAGCAATGAATATTTAGTGAAGAAGATACCAAACAGACACACAATCAAGGTCTCAAACTTTAGGGAAATGGTCTGTTCCTTTTTGTGCAGAATTATACGCTGAAAAAAATTCACACATATGTAAAGTTATTTCTCAAGCTTCTCACTTTGAAGAAAACGAAGGCCTGCACATTTGACATCTTTGCTTCTTGTCTTTCTCTGTCTACCAGGCCCTCCACGTTGGCAGGCAAGAGCAGAATGATAATCTAAAAAGATCTTTGTCGGTGGCTAGCACCTTAGTGTTTCCCAGAAGACACCAATTTCTCATAGGTGTATGTCTCATACTTATTTCCAGATGGTAATGTGCTTCTTAACAAGCATCTAAATCTTTCTTCTGCCCACGGGACTGCATTTCAGAAGCCTCCTGTCACATCTTGTTTTCTCATTCTTGGCCTGATGCATGACCACACTCACCAGGACGTGCCTGGTCAGTGGGTGTCAGGGAATTTCTTCTGAGTGGGGAACCTGTCCACTGGCTGCTCCAAGCCCAGCATTTTGCTCCAGGGTGTTTGTCTCCCGACTGTGATAACCCTCCACCTGTAGGTCTTTAAACAGCAATAAGAGGCGAAACCCTAGCTGGTTCCACCCTTTTCCCTGTGGTCTAAGTGCTCCCATTCCAAGGACTTGCATCTTTTACTTGATCACTTCTTTTCAGACTATGTATTTTGGTCGAAATCTTTCTTCTTACCATCTTTGCTCTTTGTTCTCTTAACAACCTTCTTTCCTACTGACCTTTAGCCCAGAATTACCTTCCCAGCAATTCATTTGTTCTCCTTTAGGGGAAAATCCATATAACATCTGCTTTTTTCTGGGAGGCTTGCCCTGAGAGTTTTGTACTGATAAACTAGTGTTGTCAGGGATTGTTGTATAATAAAGAATTTGCTTGGTCTTTGTTCCTGCTTCCTGGGAATTAACCTCGAAATCCTTGGAATTTCCTGAGTTATAGGAGTGTCTTTGCTGTTCATGATGGGTCTCTCAGCCACACCCGAATTTACGCTAGTGAGGTGACTAGGATGGTCACCCAGAAAGACCGGCTGTGTGACTGGAGGGGTGCGGCTCTGAGCCATGTGATATCAGCTGACCTCCTGACTTCCTGGGAGGGGAAGGGGCTGGACATTGAGTTCAACCACATGGCCAATGCTTGAATCACTTATGCCTATGAAATGAAACCCCAGTCAAATCCCTGGGCACTGAGGCTTCTCAGGGTAGCCTCCTGGTGGGTGAGCAGAGAGGGGGCACGAAACGATGCTCACTTTGCGTGGCTAGCATCAGAAGCGGATTGCAGTGTTGCAGGGACACGGTGAAAAGGAAGGCTTGATTCCAACAGGCCCAAATAAAACCTTTTTAAAAATTATTTTTATTCTATTATCTATAATGAAAGAAATAAAAATTGATACTCCATTCTCATAGCTTATATATCTAACTGATCGACCAGCTACACTTGAATCTGAGTCATTTTAGGAGGCTGTTTCTCTGAGCTTTTAAAGACTTACTTTTCCACTCACTGCTTATGGCTTTAACTGGATATTACTCAGAGGTCTACTGGGAGGACCTGATCTCCTCAGCCCTTTGGGCAGCCTGGCAGGGCCTGGAGTGGCTCGCCAGCACCCTGGTTTGGGGGTCCTTAGAGTATGGCTGGGGCAGAGGATGGGGGTCCTGACATCATCCTATGGTACCCACAGGCCTGAGCACATGGTACCCACAAACCTGGGACCCCCTGCAGTGCTAGAAAGGGCAGGCAAGGTGACCCAGCATCTGCTGCCCATTTGATGGGCGAAGGGTAGGGCTGTGAGTGGAGTTTGGGCTGGACAGGGCAGGGAGCAGGGCTCCACAGTCCAGGGTACAGCCAGGCTTGGGGTCAGGAGGCCAGGCCGCCATCGGCCCACCCACCTTGCGTGCTTCTGTCTGTTTCTGGCTGAGGGGACTTTCAGCAGAGTGGCTGCCCCCAGCGTGGCTGTTCTCACACTCACGAGACAAGCAAAGGAGAGCTTCCACACTGCGGAGTCACTGGTGTCAAAAAGTCCCACGGGGTTCAAAATCCGCTCGCTCCTCTTCCAAGAACTTCCATCACGAAAGAAAAGGCAGAGCTCCTAGACCGTTGAAAGCTAATCTCAACTGTTATAAATGTTTGAGAGGTTTGCAAAGTGGTTTTCAATTTTTTATTACCCATCTGTGTGAACACGTTTTCTCCTAGATGGTGACTGTCACGAGCTGGAAAAGAAACATAGAGCCAGGTAGGCTGAAACCCCAAGAGACATGAGCTACGTACAGGAGAGCAAGCTGGAATTTCTCAGGCCAGTTCTCGAAGAGATTTTATTGACAAGTTTTATAGAAGGTCAGTGTTACATATTTCCCCTGATACGTCCTATCTTATTTTTCTTGACATAATTATATAATATGAAGAAGATATAATGTTTTTACCCAGTCCCATGTGGTTGTTCCCAGGCCCCCTCTGCCTTGCCCCCCAGTGCTGTGTTCCAATTGTCATTCTCTTCCGGCCGGTTGTAAAGAGAAAAGCTTGGGGCCCGGCTTTCTTCAGTCAGGAGGTGCCCAGGCTCAGGTGAGATTCACTAACATTTTAGGGAAACTCAGGTTGTGGTCTGCAGTTACCCTCCCTGGCTCACATCAGAAAAACCCATTTATATTGTTCCACCCCCCTCCCCCGACAGCTGTTACATAATAACAGTACCAACACCATAAATCTCAATGGATTCTCGTGTGACGTGTAATAGCGAACATGGGCAAATACACAGGTTTAATACTTTTTTTTACTCATTTATTTATTTTTGGCTGCGTTGGGTCTTCATTGCTGTGCCCAGGCTTTCTCTAGTTGCGGCAAGTGGGGGCTACTCTTTGTTGCAGTGCGCGGGCTTCTCATTGTGGTGGCTTCTCTTGTTGCAGAGCACGGGCTCTAGAGCGCAGGCTTCGGTAGTTGTGGCTCTCGGGCTCAGTAGTTGTGGCACGCAGGCTCTAGAGTGCAGGCTCAGGAGTTGTGGTGCACGGACTCAGTTGCTCCGCGGCATGTGGGATCTTCCCGGGCCGGGGCTCAAACCCGTGTGTCCTGCATCGGCAGGTGGATTCTTAACCACTGTGCCACCAGAGAAGTCCCTTAATACATTTTTAATTAAAGGAGATCAGAGAGCAATGCCATTGTGTTATGTTACTAACATAAGTGACAGCTGGAGTGGCCTGGGCCTCTGCGTTTAAATGCCATCCTTCAAATGGTGGGAAACCCAATTAAGCCAGGATGTGGTTTCAGGGGAAGCCCCCTCCATGTGCCCCTTGGGGGCTCTGGAATGTGTAATTCACCAGAAAGTCACCCCTCCCTGAGCCCAGGGGCAGGGCTTTGCACCCTCCCCACCATCAGCCGTGGGTGTGAGGCCAGCATCTCTGTCTAGGTTTCTCGGCCACTTGGGTTTCTTTCTCTTTGCGCCCCTGCCCGGGCTTCCCCCTGGGTTTCCCCGACTTCCGAGGGACCACGCTGTTGCCCAGCCCCAGACAGGCCGAGTCAGGGCCTCTCATACACAGGTGTTTCCTGAGTAGAAATCCGTGCGGCCAGTGACCCCACCCTTGCCATCTAGGTCGTTAAGTAGAGAAAACGGGGAGGAGAGGAGGCGTCGCAGGTGCTCTGAGCCCTGCCGGGCCCAGGGGTGTGCACAGACAGCTCCCTGCTGCTGCCCAGGAAGCCTCCGAGCGTGCTTGGCTGGAGCTGCGTCCCGGGCCTGCCTGCCGTGACTCGGGAGCGCGACAAAGCCCTGTCCCCAGGCTGAAGTCAGGACAGACCGCGCGGTGAAGCATGTGCCCGGGCCCCCGTGGGGTCAGGCAGCGGGGAGACCCCCAGAAACCATATCCAGGCTTGGTCTCCTCTTCCTTACAGGATGCTCCTGGGGCCACCTGCCCGGGGTCCCTGATTCCAGGGCGCCCAGCCTGAGGCCGAGGTTCAGAGGAGGAGGGTCACGAGGATAGGTGGATACATGGGAGCATCAGAGACCGTCTGATTTGAAAGTAACAGCTATGAGGGGAGAAAGGCGAGCAAAAGTGAAAAGGGGGCCACGTCCTGCCTTTTGGGGGCGAGCTGCACTGGGGTTCGTGGTCCCCGCCTGTGGAGGCCGTAGGAACGTTCTCGAAGGCACCTGGGGAGGTTTGCAGCGCGTGTCCTTGGCCTTAGCAGGCGGGGCTGCAATTTTGCCCCCTGAGGACGCGGTTACGGAAAGCTGCGCCCCAGCGGGGCCCGGGGGCCTCGTTTGTCCGCGGTCCTGCTGCGCGGGAACGCTTCCAGGCAGCTTTCGCTTCACCTGCTCTGTCTTCCTGCCTCTGCTCACCTCCGGGGCAGCAAAAGCGGAGCCTCTGACAGAAGGCAGAGCGCCTTCTGAGAACTGGTGAGCGTCGGGAGACTTTCCCTTTTATATGAGCGCACAAAAGTGCTAACGAATGTAGGCAGCTGAGCAAACGTCTGGTACACAGTAAGCGCTCGGTAAATATTAGCGGTTATCTGTTGTGACGCGACGAATGAATAGTAATTAACCACCTGCCCAGAGATCTGGAAACTAATAAGGCAGGGGGTTCAAGGACATTCTCGTATTTTCACAACAACCCTGTGAGCTAAATGGGGCAGGATGGTTAGAACCAGAATCCCAGAACTGTTGGGCTGAGGGGTCCTTGGAGATGATGAACGCCAGCCCCCTCACTTACAAATGAGGAAAGTGAGGTCCAAGGAGGGGAAACGATCTCCTCGGGATCCCACAGTGAGTGAGGGGACAGGTCCACAGGCAGAGCTGAAGGCAGAGCTTTGTCTGGGTCTTTTCCAGAGATGGATGGGATGGAGAAGGGCAAGGCTGGCGATGTGAAACCCGTTTTCAGGCTTTTGCTATAAATTCAAATGAGATGTTGGCAATTCCTGAAAAGGGCCTTATTAATGCAGGCAAGTGCAGAGGAGGAGGGAGAGACCCAGAGATGAGAGGAGTTGAGGAGATAGTAACTCTACTTGATGACCAGGCCTCCTGGTGCCCGGGCTCATGGCCGTGGTGTGACCAAGCTCGCTCTGTGACTGAGCTGATCAGTCCCCTCTTGTAGTCAAGGTGATTTCAGTAGCCATCTGACACCTGTGACCAAAAAAAGGATCCTGACTAGGGCACTAGGAAACATTAACATTTAAAATGTGGTTCTCAAACTTGTCTTTGGACGTTGCGTGTACATGCGCGGCGGCTCCGGGGGCTTGGTGAGGTAACGCTCCCTTCCTACAGTGCAGAACTGGGAAGAAGGAAATGACATTTCCCGTTCCCCATTGAAGCTCGGCTTCTGGGTGGGATTGAGATCCTGCCAGTAAGATGAGCCGTAACAGACCTTGATGAGAAACTGGGCTGCCTCCTGCGACCCCGTGAGCCTCACGTGAGATTGATCTGGGACAGACTGAGAGCAGAGCGGGGTGCAGGCATCCCCTGCCCGCGCCGTTCCTGCCGGGGCTGGTAGAAATTTTGTGCCAGCAGCCCAGTGGTGGCTTTTTGTTTGGAAGCCTTCTCCCTGGGCAGAGGCAGAGCGGTTCCAGTGCGTGGGTTAGGGTTCCTGAAGTTTTACCCTCCCGACCCTCGTGGGAACTCTATCCTCTTAGGATAGTCCTTTCTGATTAAACTAGCTGGAGTAGAGTCTGCAGTGTGCCGCTAACAACCTTGACCAATACTGTGCAAAGCACATGTTTCTAGGGAAACAAACCACAGCCTTTGTCAAATTTTCAATAGGCTTGTAATCCCCAGAAGGCTATGCCCTGTTGGCTTGAGGGATGGAGGGTGGAGGAAGGAGCCCTGGGAAGGAGCAGTGAGATCTCTGGGGGCAGGGTGCTGGCCATTCTGAGGAGGATAAATCAGCAGAATCGACTGTTCTAGAGGAGAGAGATATCGGAATTAGGTCACTGCACTTGGCCGTTTCGGGAAAGTGGAAGCAGAATCCTAATTGCAGCATTCTGAGGAGTGAATGAGGATGAGAAAGTGCAGGGGGGTATAGAATGTTTTTGAAGCAAACACGCGAAGTAAAGAAAAGAAAAAGGATGATAGATTGATTTTCAGAAAGAAGGGAAATTGTTTTCCTTTCTTTCCTTCCCTCCCCCCTTCCGCCCCTCCTCGTGCCTAATGGCTTCTCTTCTCTGTGGTAAGCAGGAGGGCGACGGGGTGTGTGTGTGGGGCCTGGCAAGGAACGGCGGGGGCTGCCTTGGGGCGTGGAGAGGATTCGGGATCAGTCAGGCTTGTCCAACAACAGCCTGACCTGAACAGAAGGGAAAGCTACTGGTCATGCAGTGGAAAGTCCAGGGCAGGGCTGCACCCAGCAGTTCAGACAAGGCCATCAGCACTGGCTTCATTCCCTCCCTCCTTTATGTTGGCTTCAGTTCTCAGTGCCACTGACCGGTCCCTGGCAACTTGATCCTTTCCTTGGGATCAAGTACAGTGAAAAAGGAGAGGTTTCCTCCTGGAGATCCTGCCTCAGTCCTGCATTGGCCTGGACTAGACCACTTTGGATCTTAAGTTCATCCTTGAGCCCATCACCGTGGCCAGGGATTTGAATGGCTCTGATTGGCTGGCCCCCAGAACATGTGACTGCCTCTGATCCAATCACATCGCTGGGAGGTTTCAGAGGGAGGAAAAGCCAAATCTGGGTCCCACATTCTAGCCCTAAAGACTGCTGGGACCCGTGGTCAAACCAAATCACCAAAGAGGGAGGAAGATGAGGTTGATGGAGGGGAGGGAGACAATCGATGTGAACTACAGGCGTTGCTTTAGTACAAACAGGGCTCATATGTTCTTAGTAAAGGGAACGGGAAGCCTCCTGCTGCCAGGAACAGAGTGTGGGAGGAGCTTCAGATGACCTACAGTCAGAAACAACCCATGAGGACCCAGAAGAAGAGACTGAAATATGAATTAAAGGATTGTGCGCCCGGCCCTGAGGTTAGAGAGCACAAATACACAGTTGAGTCCATGGGCACAGTTGTGAGACTTTTTTTTAGCAGCACTTGGAGTTTGAGGGGAGAAAGCCAAAATGTTGGTAGAAATAGACCCACTGCAGACACTTCTAGCCAGGATGTAAAGTGTTCTGTCTCATCGACAGTGCACTGACTCATGAGAGATTCCCAACCTGCCCTTGGAGGCCCTCGTTTGGGGCACACACAGACCAAAGACAAGGGCGGGTGTGGCCCGTGGCTTCCTCATTTATGCTTGGGAAAAGTGTAACAACATGCTTTGGAATGGTCCCCAAACAAGGAGGAACAAGGAATGATGAGATGTGCCCTTCTTAGATTTGATGTGTTCGTGTTAATCACATGTAGCTAAGCCGGTACTTAAAATAGCTGGGCCACCAGTGAATTGGTATGTAATTCACATAAACTCTGCTTTCAGTTTTAATTTTATGTTGCTCCCCTTAGGGTATTTTTAATAGCAGCAATAATGTTTCTGGATTCCTGATCCCCTCCCTACCCTCAGTCTGAATTTTTCTCATTCACTCTCTACAATAACTAAGTCTTCTCTCTCAAAGATCTACAGCTGAGTCAAGAAACATTGACCCCCGGTGGTGAAATGGGACAGTGAGGGTTCCAATAATTCCCGTGGAATAACTCTGAGACTAAGATATCAGAGTATAGGGATGGAGTTAAGTATGTGTCAGAGGAAGAGCGAGAGAATAATGTTTTATCTGTTGGTACTGTAAGCAAATACGTGCATGTTCCCGAACTAGTGTGGTAGGCTGCACCCTATCTCCTATAATGGGCATTTTGCGGCAACTTCCAAGCGAATCCCTTTGCCTCCAGACCTCTTCCTTCGCATCGACTCTGTGGCTGGTAGAATAATCTTTCTAGAGCACAGCTCTGCCAAGGCTGCCCTCTGCTCAGATACTTTTAACGCCTAGAGGATGAAGTTCAGAATCCTAGGCATGACAGTCTAGATCCTTCAAACTCTGTCCTCAAACTTCCCTCTCATTGTTTTAATTTTTTATGTTTAAATATTAAAGATTTCAATACACAGAAAAGTTCAGAGAAGAATATAACAGACATCCAAGCGCTCACAACCAAGATGAGACTGTTAATTAGTTTGCCTTGTTTATTTCATATCTTTGTTTAAAGAGAGCCTACAGGTCCAGCGGAAGTCCCCTGACGCCCTGCATGCCCAGGTGGCGTTCAGTGTCACTGCCCCAGCATCCCTCTCTGCTCCCTTGAGGGAATCACTATCCTGAAGTTGTTCTGTATCCTTCCCACCCAAGTTTATGTGTTCTTGTTAATTATATGTGTCTATGGACACTATCTAGTATTATTCAAGGAGACACATTTTTAGATCAATTAAATCATGCTGTATGTATCATATTCCAACTTGCTTTTTAAGAGTCCATATTTTTGAGATTTATCCACGTTAATAATGTAGATCTAATTTATTTCAACTGCTGTATTATATTCCCATGTATGGAAATATCAAAATGTATTTATGCATTCTTCTAATGATGAACATTTATTTTGTTTCTATGCAGCAACGCTCTCATGCGTATTTGTGGGTTTCTCTAGGGCAGTGGTTTTTCAAAATTGTGTTCTATTAACCTATTCTGAAAACAATACAGATAAGTGCAGAAAGTAATGAAACAGAAAACACAAATGTTACTATTATTTACCAAATCCCTCAAGAAATTGCCATTACGAGGCAGAGCAGAGAATGTTCTTTCAGTTTCCACAATCAAGAAACACTCTACTTCTGAACAACTTTTTTTTTTCTGTGACCCTTATAGTAATTGGAGCGTGCTTTTTGCTTTGGCTGCTAAGAAGCTTGGCACCAGATTTGCAGCCCACACTGGGAACTCCATAGCACTGCATGGCAGGGATTCTGTGTTCTAATCTCTCCCTGGTCTTTTCCCTCCACTTTATCACCTCAAGTACTGTGCGTGTATTGTATGTGTGTGTGCTTCCCAGAAGCATTTGTGGAGTGCAGCATAAATGAATCAGTGAATAAATAAACAGATTATTTCAGCAAGACTGCAAGACTAGAGAGGGTAGAATGAGCAGATCACATTAACTGTACCCATTACAGAATACTGCCTAAAAGCTTATTTTTGTCAAGACAAAATTCCCCTTTCAAAATTAATATAGTTTATAATTTCTTTTTTTTTAAATACTGATACTTTAATCCCAGAAATGGGACTTGAAATAAATCCAAATTCTTTTTTTTTATTTAATTTATTTATTTTTGGCTGTGTCGGGTCTTCGTTGCTGCGCGCAGGCTTTCTCTAGTTGCAGCGAGTGGGGGCTACTCTTCTTGCGGTGCGCGGGCTTCTCATTGCGGTGGCTTCTCTTGTTGTGGAGCACCGGCTCTAGGCTCGCGGGCTCAGTAGTTGTGACTTGCAGGCTCTAGAGCGCAGGCTCAGCAGTTGTGGTGCACGGGCCCAGCCGCTCCGGGGCATGTGGGACCTTCCCGGACCAGGGCTCGAACCCGTGTCCCCTGCATCGGCAGGCGGACTCGCAACCACTGCGCCACCAGGGAAACCCTATAGTTTATAATTTCTTAACTTCGGTGTTTTCTACTGGGGAACTAAGCTCAACGCCATCCTATATAACTGTCTCCAAGATTAAAGGTTGGAGTGTCATGTTTCCTTGCTTTATCAGTGTTAGTAAAAATATCAGAAGGACAATTCATGAGCTTGCTAATATCCAGAGGTTAGAGGCAGGAACGACAGAAGCTGTTATAACTAACCCACACCGTTAGTCAGTGGATCCTTCCCTTTGAAGAAAAAGAATAATAAAAAGTTCAGGCTTGTGACTAACATAATCTGCCTGCAGAAGGGTGTATGTAAATCATATGCAAATTAGCACACTTTGCTGAAAGTGACTGAAAGCAGTTATCATGTCTCCCACATTCAGCTAACAAGAAACGTGGGGTGTAACTAGTTCTTTAATAGTAGTTGGGGATCTAGGCCGTTCGTCGGCCTCAAATGAATAGGACTTTTCAATGTCTTGCCCTGATTAAACTCTTGTGTTTTTCCACTCAACTTAATAACAACTTCTGATGTTCAGCCACTTCATTTCATTATCAAGGTCCTGTTTTTTCCTTTTCTGATGATGGAAGCTGTCTGTCCGTAATGTGGAAGGGATTTTAAGTGCTTACTTTTCCCCCTCTGAGCTACTGTTCTGCTTCGGTTCTGTTTCACACAGAGATCAGTTTGGCAGTTTTGAATGACTTGGCAGGGCAAAGCATTTTCTGGGGGAAAAAAATTGTTTTAAAGGAAAAACCAGTCAAACCAGAAATTTTTTTCCCAACGGACCTAACTGGTCATGGCAGCCACTGTCATTTTCTGGTTTAATGAACAATGAAGTAAAAATGAAATGCATATAAAAACCCTACTTAAGTTATTTTCATCTGGATGGACTTTCTCACCCCTCCCCCAATGGTGGTGTCTCTTAGCGGGGAGGGGATGCGGACAAATTGACCCATCGGGTGAATGGGGAGAGTTGAAAGGTCATTGAATCTCCGAGTCTGGTTATCTTGTTTCAATTACCAGCTGAATCTTGTGCCACACTCTAGAATAATTCATTTCTTCTTCTTTATCTGTTGCCCGAACAACCCAACGGGAAGACTTAAAATGCAAGAAAAGGGCTTCCCTGGTGGCGCAGTGGTTGGCAGTCCGCCTGCCGATGCAGGGGACGCGGGTTCGTGCCCCGGTCCGGGAGGATCCCACATGCAGTGGAGCGGCTGGGCCCGTGAGCCGTGGCCACTGGGCCTGTGCGTCCGGAGCCTGTGCTCCGCAATGGGAGAGGCCACAGCAGTGAGAGGCCCACGTACCACAAAAAAAAAAAAAAAAAAAAAAAAGCAAGAAAAATCAACTGAGATCTTATTCTCCCAATAACAATTCTCGGTTTTGTTTTCAGAGACTTGTCCACAAGTGCACTTTGTACATAGTTGTCTCCAACGGTCTTCCCATCCCCCCTGAGTAAGAAATGCCGTTTGATCTGAGAGCACATACCTTCTGGATACAGGTCTGTTTCAGAATCTTTGACCTCAGCTCACAAGCATTTGGGGCTGATGGTTCTTTGTGGCAGGGCCTGTCCTGTCCGTTGTCTGTTGCTTAGCAGCAGACCTGCTCTCACCCACCAGGTGCTGGTAGCACCCCAGGTCCCCCGGTTGTGACAGCCCCAAATGTCTCCAGACATGGCCCAATGTCCCCTGGAGGTGGGGGACTCGGCAAAATTATACGAGGGAAAGCAAGGGTGATGAGAGTGAAATCCTGCGGCCCGGGGCCGTGGTGGCAGCCCCTGAGGGCGGCACGCAGGCCTGCGGGGCTGAGCCCCACGGGAAAGCCCGCCAGGTGGACATGGGAACCCCAAACCCAGCTCTGCCCAGATCAGGAACAAATAGTCACTCTCTGTTGGAAATGTGCGTTGTACCAGGTGCTGGATCTCAACCATAGTTCTCTGAGAGGTGTTAGCATCCGTGGTTTACAGATGGGGAAACTGAGGCTCAGAGAGGTTAAGGAACCCGCCCACTAGTAAGCGGGGGACCCAAGATTCAGGAGGACATAAAGCGCGTGCTCCACTTGCCACCACTGGACAGATCCAGACCTGCAGGCAGGTGCAGCGGGAGGTAAGCTGCACCCACCGGAGGGAAGGAGGGGGGGGCGGGCACCTTGTGTCCTGCCAGAAACCACACCTGTGGCTGGATTACTCACAGGCGCTCCCGGCCTCTTGCTCTGGTTCGCTTTACGTCGTGGCTGACGGAGTTGATCTGGGCCTGTCCAGTGTTCTCATTAAACTGCGCCTGCCCCGGGGCAGGGCGGCGCAGAAAGGCAGTTGTCCCCTTAAAGCCCAGGGGCACACAGGAGGAGGGCAGGACAGGTAGGGCCTTGCAGTCGCGGGCCTGGATGGGCAGCCCTGAGCCCACCTTGCGGTGCGGACTCAGCAGCCCCAGAGAAGCTGTCAGAGAAGCTGGTCGCTTCTCACGTCGGGGTTGCCTGTGTCTTTCTTCCCTGAGGGCCGGAGAGCCCCAGCGAGATGTCTGGGCCAAAGCCGTGGGGTTTCAGGTCCACACCAGCTGGTTTGAGGCTGATTGCAGTCGAGGGAAACTTCTGAGGTGTTAAACGGGTGTGCACTGGGCGCTGAGTCCTCTTTACTGAATCCTCATAAAATCTCGAATAAAATCCACGTTTCACGTGATTGCCCCATGCAGTTGGGTCAGCGATGGGAGATGGGTCTGATGCCGCCCAGTGGGGCCCGGGGCATGCGCAGAGGCGGCCAGGCGGGGCTGGTCCATCCAGGTGTTACGATGACCATGGGGGAACAGTCAGGACAGAATCCCCAGGGTCTCTGTGCCCTCCACACTCTATGCTCACTGACACCACCTTGTCACAGCCTTGTGTGGTTGGTGGTAACTTCTGCCGTTTTACAGTGACAGGAACCGAAGGCTAGGGAACTTACGCAACTTTCCTAAAACGATGCAGGTCGTAAGTAGCAGGGATTGGAATCCCCCTGTGACGGGCTGCCAGCCAGGCTCTTACCTGCTCTGTGGTGCTGTCTACTGAGAAGGAAGACAGGACCGAGGCGTTTGTCAGTTCTCAGGTGTCTTCATGGGCAGAGGTGCGTTGATATTCTTTTGAGGCAGAGAAATGAGGGCCCTTACAGGGGCTCTGCACCAGCCAAGTTCTATCAGCCCAACTTCACGGGAGACAGGGCAGGCCCCCTGGAGAGACAAACACCCCCATCATCCTGTTCTGTATCGCCCCCCAGCCTCTCTGCCCCAGAGGCCAGACAAACACATGATTGTACTCAGGCCTGGTTAATCTCAGAATGTATGTAACTCCTTAAAAGAGAAAAAAGCAGAGTTTAATGATTGCTGTATCAGCCCCTTCAGGTAAAGCCTGTTTGGAAGTTATCATGTTAGCAAGCCCAGCAGTTTAGCCAGTCTGCAGCCTTTTGGCCAGTCTCGTTCTGGTTGACCATATGATGGCGTGCAAAGGGCGTTATCCAGCAGCTGGCTTTGTTCCCTGAGAGCTCTTAGTTGCGTATCATCAAATACCAACCATTAGCACCAAGGAACAGCTAAAAAGGGTGCTGTAATGCTTGAAGACACCAGAAGCCAGATATGTCATGTTTAGTTACTGTTTGGAGCTTCAAAGAAGTACATCAAAGTGAAGCAAAGCAGAAGCAAGGGCCCTTTGCAAGCTGGGTCTGGGGACCCGAGTGCGGAGGTGAAGCAGAAGTAACCCACAGGGCCAAGCCAGGACCCAGTGGACCAGAATCAAATCCGAGACGCCAACAGCAAGAATCAGATAAGCCCTCGCTGGCCGCTGGGGAGGCGAAGGATGCCCGGAACTGTGAAGCGCCATTACAGCCTTGAGGGAGGGAGAGCTCCGGTCCTCCCCAGAAGAAGACACACGAAGACCCGTCAACAGCATTTTGAATTGGAGGTAGAAGGAGGGAGCCTTCACATTCATTTGTGTGTGTGTGTGTGTGTGCGCGCGTGTGTGTATGCGCGCGCGTGTGTGTGCGTGCGTGTGTGCGCGCGTGTGTGTGTGTGTGCGTGTGTGTGCGTGTGCAGATGTTAGGAAACTATGTGCGGTTATACCTTCGATGTGCTGGCGCTCTTCTAGGTGCTTGGGATAAACAGACAACATAAACCAAAAACCCTTGCTCACATGGAGATCACATTGAAACCGCACACCTCAGATTGGGACTTGAATCCACGGTCTTTTAATGGAGATCACACATCTGGTCTCAAGACTTAATGAAGCTTAGGTTCTTGATGTCTCATTGCAGAAAGAATTCAGTGAGAGACAAAGTGATAGGTAAGAAGTGGATTTATTTAGAGAGAAACACACTCCACAGAGAGAGCATGGGCCATCTCAGAAGGCAAGAGGCCCTGAAATATGGCATGGTAAGTTTTTTTTTTTTTTTTTTTTTTTTTTTTTGTGGTACACGGGCCTCTCACTGCTGTGGCCTCTCCCGTTGTGGAGCACAGGCTCCGGACGCGCAGGCTCAGCGGCCATGGCTCACGGGCCCAGCCGCTCCGCGGCATGTGGGATCCTCCCGGACCGGGGCACGAACCCGTGTCCCCTGCATCGGCAGGCGGACTCTCAACCACTGCGCCACCAGGGAAGCCCAGGCATGGTTAGTTTTTATGGTCTGGGTAATTTCATAGGCTAATGAGGGGGAAGATTATTCCAACTATTTTGGGGAAGGGGCAGAGATTTCCAAGAATTGGGCCACCACCCCCACTTTTTGGTCTTTGATGGTCAGCCTTGGAACTCTCATGGCACCTATGGGTGTGTCATTTAGCTGATATATTACAATGAGTGTATGATAAGGCTCAAGGTCCACTGGAAGTCAAATCTTCCACCATCTTGGACCTAGTTGGTTCAAACCAGTTTCTGTCATGTCCTATGGCTATGTCATTCTTTTAAAGGTTGTGCCCTGCCCCTTTCTCTCCTGTTTCAACATTATATGTATATCTATCTACTTTTTTATGTATATATGTGCAGAATGTATCTGTGTCTGTATTTATCAAATCACATCCACTTGAGACCATCCTAGCAGCTAATAAAGTATTGATAAACTGCTATTCTTTCTTTAAATAATAGATGATAAACATGAAATAAAGAGCCTTTTCACTGACTTTGCAGATTATATTGCAAAATGCAAAAGCACTTTGTTCCTATAGTTAGATTATTATCTTATTGATACTACAAAGTGATTTAACAACTTTTAATGAGAAATGATGCTGTAGGAAGTAAACTTCTGTCCATTGAACACTTGAGCGATTGTGACGGGAATTAGAGTTTTGCATGATCCAGGTTCTATCGCAGGCATTTCAGCACAACAGCGTAGGGCTTTGGGAGGTACTGGGTTTGGACTAGAGTTTTTGAAAGCCTGGGTTGCCTCAAGGTGTTGACGTTCTTTAGACAGAATAAAATATGTACAGCGAATGACTCATCCACTCAGTCAAAGCTTTCTTATGGGAATCCATCTGACTTCCTATTTCAAGACTTGGAAAATAATCCACTGCCGTTGAAAATGCAACCGTTGTCATTTAACAACCATACTTCCTTTCCTTGAAGTTCTTTATCCTTATTTTGTTACTAAGACGTAACAGCGTTTGACTGTAATAATATACGGCTGTAATACACTGCGTTTTCCAAAGCCCTTTGCAGAAGCTGTGGGGAACTCTTATTCATGCTAGTGGGCAGGCATGAGGGAGCAGCCTCTTTGGGAGAAGCTCGCAGTTTCTTACAGAACTAAGAATTCTCTTTTGCCGTACGATCCAGCAATCGTGCTCCTTGGTACTTACCCGAAGGAGTTGAAAACGTCTGTCCACACAAAAAATTGTGTGCAGATTTTTTTTCATTCTTTTCTCCTTTTTAAATTTTTAAGTTTTTTTGAGGTATAGTTAATTTACAATGTTGTGTTAGTTTCAAGTGTGCAGCAAAGTGATTCAGTTATACATATATATGTATGTATAAATTCTTATGTATATATATTCTTTTTCAGATTCTTTTCCATTATAGGTTATTACAAGATATTGAGTATAGTTCCCTGTGCTATACAGTAGGTCCTTGTTGCTTACCTACTTAATATATAGTAGTATGTCTCTGCTAATCCCAAACTCCTAATTTATTCCTCCCCCACCTTCCCCCTATGCACTTTGCCATAAGTTTGTTTTCTATGTCTGTGAGTCTATTTTTGTTTTGTAAATAAGTTCATTTGCATCATTTTTTTAGATTCCACAAATAAGTGATATCATATGATATTTGTCTTTCTCTGACTTAACTTCACTTAATATAATAATCTCTACATCCATCCATGTGGCAGCTTTGTTCACAACTGCCAAAACTCGGAAACCACCTAGATGTCCCTCAGTAGGTGAACGGATAAATTAAACGGTGGTCCATCCAGACAATGGAATATTACTCAGCACTAAAAAAAAAAAAAAAAAAAAGCTATCAGGCCATGAAAAGACACGGAGGAAGCTTAAGTACATATTGCTAAGTGACAGAAGCCAATGTGAAAAAGCTACCTACTGTGTGATTCCAATGCTATGACATTCTGGAAAAGGCTATGGAGACAGTATGAAGGCCAGTGGTTGGCAGGACTTAGTGGGGAGGGAGGGATGAATCGGAGGAGCACAGAGATCTTAGGGCATTGAAAGTACTCTGTATGATACTGTCATGGCGGATACATGTCTTTATGCATTTGCCCAGAGCCATAGAATGTACGACACCGAGAGTGAACCGTGTGGTAAACGATGGACTCTGGGTGATGAAGATGCGTCCATGCAGGGTCATCAGTTGTTACCAGTGCACCATCTGCTGGGGGTTGCTGATGCTGGGGGAGTTCACTGGAGGGGGCACAGGGGCTGTATTAGAACTCTCTGTACTTTTGCTCAATTTTTCTGTGACCTTAAAACTGGTCTAAAAAATAAAGTTTATTCGTTTAAAAAAAGAACAGAAACTGACTGTGGGTTTAATGAAGTTGACCATTCAAAGATGACCAGTCAGACGGGCGTTTTTCTCACTTTGCCCGTGTGACTGATAAATCTGTACAGAGATGTTTGTGGGTAGGGCCTTCTGCTCCCCCCCGAACACGAGCGTCCTTTTTGCTTTCTGCAAGATTGGCTGGTGCAGCCATGGTGCATGCCCCCCACCCCTTTTGATGCCCTGAAAGCAGCATTGTGTAAGTGCAGCCTCCGTGCCCGTTGGCAGTGTTCACTAATTGTTGACAGCGCTCTAATTTTTACACTCTCTTTAAAGGATCTTTGTGTGTGCTGATTGCAGAGGTAATATTTCTGGTATCAGTAACCATGGGAATGAATCATCTGTCAGAATGGCTACCAGCTGCACCAGCGTCTGGATGGCAGCACCCCCTGCGTCTGCTAACGAGCCACTTCCCATTTGCTGGAGGGAGGACATTCCCACTTTTTCACGTTTGCTTGGGTTTGGTTAAGGGTTCTTCCTTGAGAACAACATTAGATAAAATAAATCCCATTTGCTAAAACCTGGATCTTAAGAGGAAAACATCCCTAGTTTCAGAAAGTAGAGCAAGCCTTTTGTAGAACGAAAAGCCCTTGAAGGTTGCGGGGGGAGGCCGACCCGCCCGCACTCCCCCCGGGCCTTGTCTCTAGCCCCCAGCATCGCATGGAGTCTGTTGCAGGCGTGCCGAGAGCTTTCCATCAACATTCTCCTCTGGCCACTGGAGAAAGGAGTGTAAATATTTCAAAGATTGCTGTTATGAATAATTGAAGAGCAATACAGAAAAAAGCTCCTAAACTCTCTTTGAAGTATGTAATGAGAGCTTTGAAATATGGTAGCATTTTGCCTTATCAGATTGAACTCTTTTCTGTGGGAAGATTGAAGTGGAAATGTAAGCCATTGTTTTCCTCGATGCCACTGACTAATGAAGGGCCAGGAGAGACGGAGAGCTTCCTGACCTTGGCAGAGATCAGAGCCTGCAGGAACGGATGCCCTTTGCATCCATGAACAGACAGGAGACCCTTACCAGCTTTTTCAACACTTGAATCCCTAACCACGGCTGCTTCAGCCCAGTGGCTTTTTTGCACAGAACTAAGGAAAACGGATATCCAGTATACCCGCTGAGTATTTCCTAGTCATTTAGATACGGACACGGGGTCATATGGTCCTGGTGTGGACCCTGGTCTTTATGCTGAGTGCTCATCAGCAGAGCAGCGTGTGAGACGCAGCACGTGTGTATATAAGGCTAACCTGTGGCGCTTTCCATGCCGTCCTGTGTGCTTTACACATGCCCACTTGTTTTCTCCTTCAGATCACTCTTTGATGGGGACATCATTATTTCCATTTTACAGATGAGAAGGCAGGTACACAGGTTAAGTAACTGGTCCGAGGTCCCCTGGCTGGTAAATGGCAGCATCAGGGTTCATATCCAGGAAGCCTGAGTGCAGAGCTCTTGATATTAACCATCTCTCTGTCTCTCTGTCTCTCTGTCTCAACACTGTACTGTGTAAGGAGGCACCCAGGCAGGAAGCCTGAGTGCAGAGCTCTTGATATTATCCATCTCTCTGTCTCTCTGTCTCTCTGTCTCAACACTGTACTGTGTAAGGAGGCACCCAGGCAGGCTCGATTTCAAACCTCAGTGCTGCGACTTGCCGTTTGTCCCGTATAAATTCCTTTATCTTACTGCATCTAGGCTCCCTTCCCCATGAAATGGAAATCCTAGGCCCGGCTTCACAGGGTCCTTGGAAGCATCAGATGAGATTAGACAGCGTCTTCCCTGGTGGTCCGGTGGTTAAGACTCCACTCTCCCAATACAGGGAGCCCGGGTTCGATTCCTGGTCAGGGAACTAGATCGCTCATGCATGCCGCAACTAAGAAGCCCACATGCTGCAACTAAATATCTGACATGCTGCAACTAAGACCCAGCGCAACCAAAATAAATAATAAATAAATAAATATTTTTAGGTCTTCCCTGGTGGTGCAGTGGTTGAGAGTCCACCTGCCGATGCGGGGCCACGGGTTTGTGCCCCGGTCTGGGAAGATCCCACATGCCGCGGAGCGGCTGGGCCCGTGAGCCATGGCCGCTGAGCCTGTGCGTCTGGAGCCTGTGCTCTGCAACGGGAGAGGCCACAACAGTGAGAGGCCCACGTACCGCAAAAAAAAAAAAAAAAAATTAAAGAGATGAGATTAGGCACATAAAGCCTTTTAGAAAATCTAATGTGCTCTGCAGACGGGTGATGTACAGGTGAAGATGATGACTATAATGATGATTGCTGGAAAGGAGAATCATAAAAAATACATCCCTAAAGGATATTAAAATAAGTGATAAGGATTCAAGTTTCTCAGAATTAGGTGATTAAGAACTCACTTATTTCAAAACATTGTTCCTATTGAATTAGTTCGTAAGTTCAAAATGCATCGTTCCAGGACAAGTCTGAGTCAGACACATTAAAAGTAGGGTCTTGGGCTTCCCTGGTGGCGCAGTGGTTGAGAGTACGTCTGCCGATGCAGGGGACACGCGTTCGTGCCCCGGTCCGGGAAGATCCCACATGCCGCGGAGCGGCTGGGCCCGTGAGCCATGGCCACTGAGCCTGCGCGTCCGGAGCCTGTGCTCCGCAACGGGAGAGGCCACAACAGTGAGAGGCCCACATACCGCAGAAAAAAAAAATATATATATAAAATAAAAGTAGGGTCTTGGGATTTCCCTGGAGGTCCAGTGGTTAGGCTTCTGCACTTCCACTGCTGGGGGCGCAGGTTCGATCCCAGGTCGGGGAACTGAGATCCCGTGCGGATCGGCCAAAAAAAATAAAGAGTCTTGCCTTGTCGTGGTTATTGTCGGAAAATGTCCATCCTTTTCAGAGGGATTAATATGTCACTTAAGAAAACAAGCCATAGGTCCTTTTCTATATGCTTTGAGGCAACTTAGTGTAGGAACGAGAAACAACTGGCCAGCGAAGTGAGGCCCTTGATGGGAGCTGGTGGAACCAGAACAGTGCGACTCAGTGGTTAGCGCTTCGGCTGATGCAGGGAGGGGTTACAGCTCGGCTGCAGCTCGGGGACTCGGGGAAGGACAACATGAAGTGGCATAAATGGGGCCGAGTACACGGTTTAAGGCTTAGTTAGCAGGATGTGTTTGGGAGGGGAGGGAGGAGTTAAGAGAGGGTGAGGGAAGGGCAAAGAGAGACAGAAATGAGAGAATTTCGAGTTTCAGGCTCAGTAAAGATCTCACGTTCCACAGCAGGGGGCTCATTTTTCTTCCTTCCAGAAATGGTAACCCGACTCTGATTTCCCCTTCGGATGTATTCCCAGTAGAAGAAAGAGCTGCAAGAATATTTAATATCCTTACGCATTTCTCTTAAGTGAACTCAAATCTTCACTTGCTTTATTATTTTTTTATTTTATTATTTTATTGAAGTATAGTGGGCGTACAATATTATATGTTACAGGTGTACAATATAGTGATTCACAATTTTTAAAAGTTATATTCCTTTTATAGTTATTATAGAATATTGGCTATATTCCCTGTGTTGTATAATACATCCTTGTAGCTTATTTATTTATACCTAATAGTTTGTACCTCTTAACCCCCTACCCCTATATCGCCCTTCCTTTCCCTCTCCCCACTGGTAACCACTAGTTTTTTCTCCATATGTGTCAGTCTGCTTATTTTTTGTTATATTTACTAGTTTGTAGTAGTTTTTAGATTCCATATATAAGTGATATCATACAATATATGTCTTTCTCTGACTTATTCCACTTAGTCCATCCATGTTGCTGCAAATGGCCATATATATATATATATATATACACACACATACACACAGACCACATCTTTATCCATTCATCTATGGACACTTCGGTTGCCTCCGTATCTTGGGAATTGTAAATAATGCTGCCGTGAACAGTGGGGTGAATCTATCTTTTTGAATTAGCATTTTCATTTTTTCCAGATATATACCCAGGAGTGGTATTGCTGGATCATATGGTAGTTCTATTTATAGTTTTTCGAGGAACCTCCATACTGTTTTCCACAGTGGCTGCACTAATTTACCTTGCCACCAACAGTGTATGAGGGTTCCCTTTTCTAACAATCACTTACTTAAATGGAGATTTGTTTTTTGAACTTAGCTACTAGTGGCCAATAGTATTAAATCTTTTACTATCAGAGCTGTATTCCAGAATCCAATTGACAGGTGGAAAATGTGGAGACTTTGGTCTTTCTAGCAGTGAATCACAGTGGAACCAGCTTTACTGGTGTTATCCTTTCAGAGATCATGACTACATTCCCTTGAAAAGTCAATTTTAGCATTGAGTGCCTGAGTCATGAGTGCTCACAATTTGGAAAAGCAGAGAACAGGTAACAAGGTCTTTTCTGGCACTGGTGAGGGTGGGAACAGAACAGTCCTCTTGGTGGTGGAGCACTTTTGAGCACATTCATCCCACTTCAAAACCTTCGCATGTCTCAGAAGGGATCCATTGGTAGAGACGCAAAAGGACAGATGGTGCGTGAAGGAGAGAGACCGATACCGTAGCACATGAATTTGCTTATTAAGAAATCAGCTGCTTGAGATACCATGGCAAGGTTCCACGGAAGATGCATGGGGTGTGATTCAAAGAGGAGAGGGATTTCCCAGCTGCTCGCTCTGAAGTCAGGATTTGTCTTTGGATCACCATAATTTACAGTCATTTTCTGCAAGCCTCCTCTGTGAGTCTGGGATTCTCGCGTCGATTCCTTGGCCCTCACTTCCAGGCCACTCCTCTGGGGCCCTGCCCCTCCCATGGATGCCCAGAGCAGGTGCCCAGAGCAGGAAGCATTGATCTGGCTTCTTCCCCGCTCTGGGCCCCGCGCTGAGCTTGGAGGGGAACACGGGTGACTAGGAGACACGGCTCTGTGAGCTTGTAGGTCAGAGGAGACTAGGGGGTGGGGGAGATGCCCTGTGGAGGTGGAGACAGCAGATGTGAGCACGCGAAGCGGCCTCCCAGGCGTAGGACGTCAGGGAACCGGGAGGGGGGAGGACTGTGGAGGGCTGCGGCAGCAGATGTGAGCAGGGAGATTTTTGTGTGCAGATGTCTGGCTTTTAAAACACCTCTGGTGAAGCAAAACACACGGGGGGCTGAATCGACCCCCTGGCTGGCCAGCTCTCACATCACCATGAGATGTGGGAGGCCAAGAGGCTGGAGGAAGAACTGGTCCAGGACACACCTGTCCTGTCCCCTTCCCCCTCAGAGCAGTAGACTTAGGATGTTAATATTAACAAACAAAACACTCCAAGGAGAACAAAAAGCAAATATGAACAGCTTAAGCTCCTACGCAGCCTCAGCACACGGTGGTGAAGGCTACAGCATCGGGATGTCGGTTTGAATCCTGGTCTGGGGCTGGCTGGCTGTGTGCACATGGAGAGCCACGTCACCTCAGCCTCTTGGTTTTCTCATCCTGCGAGATGGAGGTAATAGTAATCACCACCTTACAGCTGTCACGAGGATCAAATGAGTTGATACACGTGAAGGTCCCGGAAGTGTGTCTGGCACCATAGAAGTGTTAGCTGTTGTCAGAGTTACGGAGACAGATGGTTTCAGACAGGGGGGGATCCCAGAAAAAGCAGGAAGAGGCGACTCAGCTCCAGATGCCCTCAGTCTCCAGGCATCCTCTCCACCAGCATCTCCTCGGCTGGCTTGCGTGGTCCCTCCCCTCCCATCCTTGTCTCCATCCCTGGCCGTGCCTTCTTCCCAGATTTGAACCAGCACCGCTGGAGCTGTTATGTGCATAGGAGCCACCTGGAGCTCTTGCTGAAACGCATATTTGAGTTTTATGGATCCGGCTCAGACCTGGGATTCCGCACGTGTAACAAGCACCCAGGTTTTGGCAACTCTGAGACGCGAGGAACTGGAGGACACGCCACCCCCACATCCTCTTCTCAACAAAATTTTGTGTCCGCTCTGGCCTTTTAGTTTCAAGTCTCCTTCAGCCCCCGCGGTGCAGCCCGCGTGCGGCATCCTTCCCCTCCCTTTGCACAGCTGTCCTACGCGGCAGCCGGGAAGGTGGACCCTGCACCCACAGAGCATCCCAGCTCGGGGCATCGCTCCATCTGCCTCCCCGGCTCCCCGTGACTCAGGCCACACATCCTGCCGTGGGAGCATCTCGTGCGAATAGAGTTTCAGAGCCATCCTCCGATCTCAAGCCACTGTGAAGAGAGTCATTTTTTTCCCAGAATAGACACAACACAACGGAGCCTTATGCCGTAGGCTTGCTCCCCCGGGACGCCCATCTTCCTGGCTCTGTTACACCCGCCGCGTGCAGTCTGCGTTCGGCAAACGTGTGAGGAGAGTGTGAAAGCATCCCCACCCCACGTGAGCGACTTGGACACAAGTCACACCTCAGTTTTGCCCCAAGATGCCCAAGCCGCAGATATCCCATGAATTTAGGCGAATATCACAGTTCTCTAGGCTAAAACTGCCCCCCATATCCAGGAATGTGGGACCATAAGGCCTCTCTGTGTGCTGGTACTAACTAACCAGCATCCCAGCCACAAAGTAGCAGAAAAGAGTGTTATTAACAGAAAGAAGACTCTTTGAATGTATTTTTTTAATGGGAAAATGGCAATTCTCAAAGCACAATAACATGACATTGTATTCCAAAGTTCCAGTGTAGGTAGCCCCAGTGCCACCGATACTTTGTCAGGGTCAAGGTCTCTTAGGGGCGTTTTACGGTTGGTCTCCATCCCCACCCGGACCCCACACAGCTTCAGGAATTAGCTATCACATCAGTGACCCTCCTGGTCAGTATCTTGTTTGATCGTGGACCTGTCCATTCTGCAAACATTTATTTCAGCCTGTTCACTGGCTGACGTGCGGGAGTGTAGACGAGAGAGTAGATTCGAGGTGGAACTAAAGGAAAGGAAACCACAGATGATGTGGGTGTCGTGTGATGGGAAGTTTGGGAAGAGCAGAAATGAGGTCTGGTATGGATCCTGCCCCCCAGCCAGCCCCTTGGGAAGCGTGCTCTACACACCCAGGGAAGATTCTAGACCATTCTGGTGGAGGATACAAAAGGTTTCGTGGGGAAAAATGGGGTTTTAATTACACAACGATCCTGCAGGTGCAGGAGCACGTTTCCCATGTGATGTTACAGAGACTGGCTCCTTCGTCCCCACTGAGGCCCCAGGAGAGACACAGGGAAGGTCTGATTCTAAGTTAACCCATGAGAAACCAATCTCAGTTTTCCTCAAATTATGGCCCAGAGACCATCCGCCTTGGAATCACATGGGAGCATTTGTTTAAAAATCGGCTTCCTGATCTCAGTCAGAAGCTCTGGGGTGGGGCTCCGGAATTTGCATTTTTAATAAACTCTCCAGGTGATATGTCAACACATTCAAGTTTGAGAACCACTGGCTCCAGAGGTGGAGGAACTGGCCCGCCACACACACACACACACACACACACACACACACACACACACACATACACAAACATAGACACACACACACATACACACACACAGACACAGACACACACACACATACACACACAGACACACAGACACAGCCAAGACCAGGACTCAGCCCTTCTGGTCTGGTGGGCTTCCCACTAAACCCTTCCATCACTCACTAAACCGGGGTGCCCAGCGCCATCCATTGACACTGGTGTTTCTAAGGTACTTGTCAAAATTCAAGTTCTCTCTTTTTCTTTAGGGAGCAGGGTTCAGATGATGGCTTGTAGGGCATATGAGTAAAAGAAAAGTATCTCCAAAGAGAAACCCAAAGGGAATGGGTTTGGTAAACGGGTGCAGCCACTATGGGGAACAGTATGGATGTTCCTCAGAAAACTAAAAATAGAACCACCAGATGATCCAGCAATCCCACTCCTGGGCATATATCTGGACAAAACTCTAATTCAAAAAGATACAAGCACCCCAATGTTCATAGCAGCACTATTCACAATAGTCAAGACATGGAACTAACCTAAATGTCCATAGACGGAGGAACGGATAAAGAAGATGTGGTATATATATACAATGGGATATTACTCAGCCATAAAAAAGTATGAAATAATGCCATTTGCAGCAACATGGATGGACCTAGAGATTATCATACTAAGTGAAGTAAGTCAGAAAGAAAAAGACAAATACCATATGATATCACTTATATGTGCAATGTAAAATACAACACAAATGAACCTACCTATGAAACAAAACAGACTCACAGACCTAGAGAACAGACCCGTGGTTGCCAAGGCAGGGAATGGAGCAGGGAAGGATTGGGAGTTTGGGATTTGCAGATGCAAACTGGTATATACAGAATGGATAAACAAGGTCCTACTGTAGAGCACAGGAAACTATATTCAATATCCTGGAATGAGCCATAATGGAAGAGAATACGAAAAAGGATATGTGTATATATATATATATATATATATATATATATGTATGTATGTATAACTGAGTCACTTTGCCGTACAGTAGAAATTAACACAACATTGTAAATCAACTATGCTCCAATAAAATTAAAAAATAAAGGGAAACTCTTTTGTTCAGAGTGGCCCCTGCCGTCCTGGTCAGTTGACGTCTTAGAACCTGCCCCTCCATCCTTCTTTAGCACCAAGGGAAAGAGGTTGGTTGGACCGAGAAGTTAAGTTCTGTGTTTCGTGGTGAGACTTGCCTTACTTGTGAAGCCTGCACACCACATGCTGGGATGAAGGTTTTCCTCACGTGGGATGCCTTGTTCTTGGTGAAGGAAGCGCCTTAGTTTGAGCCTCGGCACCCGCTCTGGTCCTGATGGTGACGTGGGTGACGCAGCTCCACCCCCTCTCCTCTCAGGGCTGGCTCCCAGGTGGGACATGTCCTGCAGGGCCCCTGCAGGCTTCAGGTTTCCCGGGCTGGCCCTACCTGGACAGGGTGGGCACAGCGCCCTCATTCCGGGGTCCGACACGAGGATGCCCACTCTTCCACGGCCATAAGCCCCATCCTCCAGTAATGGCCTTGTCTGTGATAAACGTGACATTTTGGTGTCCCGTCAGCCTTACTCTCTCTGTTTGAACTGAATTACCTGCATTTGATTGAGTTTGTTTCTTTCTGGAGCTAAGATGAGACAGAAGCTTGCCACCATGAGTTGTGTGAAAGGACCCCAGGTGTTCTGATGGACAGGGAAACACGGATTTGTTTAGTGGGCAAGGCTGTTCTCCCACGTGGCCTGCTGTTACTGAAGCCACAGAACCATGGCAGCCCCGAGCCCGTGGCAAACATCCCCCAACAGCCCTTGCAAAAAACAAGTCCCAGAGTTCAGGCCGTGAAGACAGGTGATGTTCCTAAGAGGGGCTGTGAGTCCCTGGTCTGGGAATGGTCTCCCTGAGAGCCTGCACTCTTTGACTTTTTTCACATTGTCTCACCTTAAAAGTGATGTCATCTCCCGCTCTCACTAACACATCAGGACTTCTGAGTACCGACTAGACTGTTACAGATGCAGGATGAGTCAAGCATGGCCCCGTAAGCGCCATATTCTAATGTCCCGAGCACAGGACGCCCATGACCTGCTTTCCTGGCCTGGGGTTTGTCACTTCCAGCCTGAGACTCCACTGGGAGGTCAGGGACTCTAGGCTGTGTTGTCTAAGCCTCATGCATATGCTGAATGTGTTGTCTGACTCAGAAGTCTGCCTGGCCCCTGCCCTCTTCCAGAGGAAAACTCCTAGAGGCTTCCGGCTGTGCAAATGTGCGGGCAAATCATTCCTTCAGACACACATCAGAGTTGACACGTGTGCACATCTGGATGCTGAGTGGACAGGCCTGTATCCCAGCTGGAGAGTTGGAGCTGTGCCATGGTGAGGGCAACAGGGGAGCAGAGGGTGCCCGGCCAGCAGCGAGAGGCTGGTGACAGTTACGCCAATGAACACGGCAGGTGTGGGAGAAGGGGTCCTGTAGACTGGAGTGCTCAGAGGGAGGGTCTAGGGGCCACGGCCCTGCAGAGGGGATGAACTGAGGCCTGGAGTGAGGAGGGGCTGCCATGCAGGTCGCCAGCCCCACTGGTCTTGCTTCCCCGTCCTTTTTCCCTGCCAGCTCCCACCCGACCATCACCTTCACCTTTTCAGCTCAGGAGACGGGCAGAGATGACCCAGCCCCCAGGGAGCACACATCCCATGCCCTCCCCCGCTCACCTTGATGTCCCCTGGGACGCCGTCTGCCACGTGATGCTCCTGGTTTGCACTGGGGGAGTTGATAACAGCGGGACAGCCGGTCCCTCCAGAGGCCTCCCTCCTTCCCGCCCTGTCCCCTAAGTGCCACCTCAGATTGGAGGTGACGATGCTGAGTTCTAGGGGCTGTTTCCTTTATCTGCTAGGAATGCTGGGACCAGGGCCTGGAGAGCCAGGGGTTGGGGGGGTCAGAGGGCTGGGGTCCTAGCCAGAGCCCTGGGGCCACCTGAGGGCTGGGGCACGGGTTGGGGTGGTGGTGGACCAGGCCCCGCCTTGAGGTGCAGAACGATGCCTGTGGACAAGCCGGGCTGCCATGTCCGCACAGGTGATCTGCGTCATCTTCTGCGTGACCGTGGCCACATTTTATTAATCCCTCTTTTCCCAACACCAGGGCTCAATAACTGACTGTCCCTGGAATGAACGAATGGGTCATTTACTGCAAGAACTTTGGGGGTTTTCTTTGTTTCCTTTGCTTTTTGTATAATATAAGAACTGGACAGAGTTTCTAAGGAACTCGTTGCCCAAGTGGTGTTTCCTAGTGCAGGAGCCACGGCCCCTGAGTTCCAGCCCAGATACACTGGGTTCCTCTCCTTGCTCTGCTTTGATTCCTGGGCAGGTGGAGGGGGTCCAGCTGCCCTGTGGTCCTCAGCAGCCTGCCTGGAGAGCATCCAGAGGCAGTGTCAGATGTGGTCCAAAGGGCAAACCCGACTTTACCCGTCTCTACCTTGAGGATGCACCTCTTTGGGCCTCAGTTTTGTCCTCTGTAAAATGGAATAGTAATCTCTCCAGAATTGCAGTGCGGGAGCCGGGCACCCAAAGGCAGGCAGTCCTCGGCACCATTCTGCCCAGTGGTGCCAGGGACACAGCCAGACCTTCGCGGTGTCATTTATTTGCACACCTGTCTCTCCCGCATAAATAACTCTGTCTTTGAAACCTCAGTGTCTGACACAAAGGAAGGGCTCAGTAAATGTTTGTTGAGTGAATAAATGATCTTAAGAAGAGGGAGAGAAAGGAATAGATGAAGTACAGCAGGACCTTAAACAGGACCTGTGATGTATTTTGTTGCACTTTGTCAATGAGCTTTTCAAATCTTATTCAGATGTCGAATCACTGGTACCAAAATCCTGAGTATGTAGGTCACTTTTAGAGAAGTGGAACTTAGCCCTGTGGGGTTTATTTCTCACCTAGAGAAAGGTGTTCCTTCTGCAGGCCCTGAGGGAGAGAGCCTCTAGAGGGTGGGTGGTGTCCCCAGAGAAGTGGGTGGGGATGAGCCAGTTCTGAGGGAGTCTTGGTGTCAGAGTTTGGCCCCGGAGCTGGCCCTGCGTGGGAACCGGGTGGACCACGTGGAGGGGAAGCATGTGGTCGTGCCCTCGGCTGTACTTGGACTAGAGGTTGTTGCCCATCGGTGCCTGAGGCGCCCTCCCCGTGGTTCTGGGGACTGGGCCCTGTGTGAGCTACAGCAGACGCCCTCACCTGGGCCTGGGATTCATTGCAGGACTGCTATTCCTCTCAACGTCTCCTTTCGAAATCTGCCTGGGGAGTTTGCTGGGGAAAGAGCCTGGATAGAATAGAAAAACGCTTCCTCCGAAGTGAGGGCGCGCCACTGCGGAATCTCCATCACCTCTGGCTGATAAACAAAAATACAGTTCTGACCGTGTGAAGTCAGGGGCCGCGGGGGCACCTAGAGCATTGTGACCTGGCACAAAGGGAAGCAGCAGCTGCCCCAGTTCCACCAAAGCCTCTTGCTGCTTTGACAGCTCTATAAAATACAGGGTTATCTGCAAAGACGGTCAGAGGGGAGAACCAGTGTTTCCACTGCTAACACCTCAAATACCGATGGCCACAGGAACTTGGGGGTTCTGGACTGCTTAATCACTTCACAGCAGAAGGGAGTGATTTTTTAAAAATTCCAGTGTGGCAGAACCTAAAGGAACCTGAGGGAAACATCTGGCCCAACGCCGTACTTTTGGCTGAAGGTGCAGAGGCACAGGAAGGCCCTCGGCAGGTGCAGAGCCCCCTAATTGCAGAATTGGGGTTCGAATCCCTAATGTGGGGCTCTGTCTGCGCTGCTGTTGCTTCCCCTCACTAAGATGGGGTCAAACTGTCTACTCTGTGATTTCTAAACGTACATCTAGATGTGCCCATAGACCTGTGGCCTTCTAAGTTCCGCTTACAAGTTGCACTTCATAAATTTTGCTGAAATGAGATCATCAGCCTTTGTAGGAACAGAGTCTTCCTGAAAGGACTCAACCTGACATAGAACTTGTCCACTGGCGGCTCTTCTGGGGCATTTCACTGAGAATATGGGACTTTTCTGAGGAGTCCAGACCAAGAAGGTGCATCAGGTAGCGGAGGGACAAAGGCCCACCGGGCGGGGGCGGTGCTGGGCCTGCTTCAGAGATGAGGGAGGGGTGAGGGCCTTGCGGTCCACCGAACGGGGGGCTCTGCAGCCCCAGCAAGCGGGCTCCAGACTGTGTGGGCCCCGGAGGCCAAGCCAGCTACGGCAGGGGGAGGGGGGCAGCTCTTCCCGGCAGAGGGCACCTGGGGGCGCTGCAGGGCGTTCAGCCGGCACTGATGGCCCTGGATGGAAACAGATACCACCTCCCACATCCTCGACCCACTGAGAAAGCTCGGCAGCCAGCCTGGGGCAGTGGGCTGGACCAAGCGAGACCTGCAGATGCACAAGGCAAACGAGAGGGATGGCGCCAGGCAGGAGAGGAGAGATGTTGGGATTTCCAGGAGGCAGATGGGACTCGGCACCAGCAAAACCGAGGCCCAGAAGTGCAAAGCATTCACCAAAGGCCTGACCGGGCAGTAGAAATATAGAAAAGGGCCATTTTGATTCCCACGTACCTGCCTCTGCATCTTGTGTGGCTGAGCACTTGTGCATTTATGTGGCACCGCGATGCTTTCAGTCTTAGGGGCTCCAAGGCCTCAACTCGCGACTGCGGATGAGGCCGCCACGAGTTAAGGGCTGCAAAGGGAAGACGAAGCAAAGCCGCTTCGGGCGGGGGGCTCAGGACAGCAGGTGCTGGAATCCGGCCCCCACCAGCCTCCCCTCCCCTCCCCTCCCCCCTCCCGCCCCAGCCTGAGCTGGGTTAGGATGTGAGATGCCCCAGTTTTGCCAGGATTCAACTCACTCTCCCTGCCTTCCATACCCACGCCCTTCTCCAGACTCACACTTGTCCCCTGGCTCAGAAGGAAGGTTTGGCCCTGAGCTTTGGTGCCTGACATGCATTTCCCGGCTTGTTGCCCACTGACCAGGGGTGTCTGGAGGAAATGACTTTGCCACCGTTAAAATCATGGTGTGTCTCTTTCTATCTCATCTCCCACCGCTTTAATTCACCTTCGTACAGATTTTCCCAAATACCCTCTCTAGTCTGACCCTGCCCGCTTGACCCAAACCCAGTCCCTTGTGTCTAAAGGTCAGTTACACCGTGTCTCCCTGTCTTTTTAAATCACTGTGTTTCCAGGTGAACTGTCACCCTCATGACACTAGCTCTGCTGGCTTCTCTGTTTCCATCCCAGGCACCCCATCTCCTAGCCACCTAGCGTTATAACCATAGATCATTTTTGATTTTATCTTAGCATTTTTGTGCTGTAAATCCTTCCTTCCAATGTCTCATCACATCTGCATTTTCCTTTCTGGAAACAAAATTCCTGCAAGGATCCCGGCCCTCGCATGAGTTCATGTTTGGCAAGGATCGGTTATCAGTTGGTAAATATTTGTTGGCAGAAATGATGAAGAGAGAGTCTGCTAGTTTGCAAGCCCTCATTAGACGGTGAGTGACCGGATGTCAGGGGCAGTGTCTCATCCCCAGTGTATGACAATGTGACAGCACAGAGTAACCCTTCTGAACTGGATGCTGGTTAGAAGGAAAAGACACATCTACCTGGTCCTGTTACTGAGTCCAAGCTGATGCTGCTTGCCACACACAGGCCAGTAAATTGAGAGACAAGGTGCTGGGACAAGGAATAGTGACTTCATTCGGAAATCCAGCAGACCAAGAGGACGGTGGGCTTGTGTCTCAAAGAACCATCTTCCCTGAGTTAGAATTCAGGCTTCTTTTATACTAAAAGGGGAGGGAGTAAAGTCCTGGTTCGGGCCAGACTCCGGAGGGGATGTGTTATTTCTTCCTTCCTGAGGTCATTCCTACCCGGGCCTGCTCAGGATGTTCCCTGTGAGCTAAACAAAGGTGTTTTGGCTTAATGCTCATGACCTGGGGGGCAGGGGTCCCAGAGACGGGCCGTTACGTGTAATTTAAGCTTCTAGGCAACATCCCTTTAGTGATGAACTTGTAGTAGAACACAGGCTTCTCCCTGTTACGGTCTCTACCCCTGCTAATCCACCTATGGAACTTCCAGAAATAGTTTTTTTTGTTTGTTTGTTTGTTTTTTTTGCGGTACGTGGGCCTCTCACTGTTGTGGCCTCTCCCGTCGCGGAGCACAGGCTCCGGACGCGCAGGCTCAGCGGCCATGGCTCATGGGCCCAGTCGCTCCGCGGCATGTGGGATCCTCCCGGACCGGGGCACGAACCCGTGTCCCCTGCATCGGCAGGCGGACTCTCAACCACTGCACCACCAGGGAAGCCCCATAAATATTTTTTATTTTCAGGTTTTCTCCTTCTTCAAAAATTTCAGTTTTCTCTTAAAAATCTTTGGGTGTCTTTTGAGAACTCGTGCATTCGGCTCAAGGCAAGAGGAGAGAGGAGTGAGTGTGTGAGCGTGTGTGAGCGTGAGTGTGTGTGGTTAGAAAGACGTTGAGACTAGGCTGTATGAGGAGATGGAGTGAGGACAGAAAGCAAACTGCCCATCTCACACATTTCCACCCCCTTGGAATTCAATCACTGAGGTTCTGAGCTTTGGAAATGATGACTTGATTGGTCAAGAAGCAGTTCTCTGTTTATTTCCACGGCAAGTTCTCTCTTGTGCAACCTTCTAATATGGGATTTACATCCAGGACTTACCTTTGAAGGATCTGCCTTCAGTAAAGGCTGAGGCTTTACCAGGTGGATTGGTGACTATGGACTGGGCCTCTGAGAACGTCTCCTGTGCTGTCACTGAGTTAGGCAGGCCGTGTGGAGGAGGGGACGGTCAGAGCTGACCGCTGAAGTAGGGCACAGAGCGCTTACCTAGTGAGCTCTCCCGACGTGGGCTCTAACCTGCACAGAGGGAGGAGGAAGAAGCACCGCTGATGACGAAGGTGCTGACAGAGATGGAGATGATGATGATTTCAACAACAGAACCCTATCAGGCAGCCTGACATCCTGAGAATCAGGTGGGAGACCAGTTCTCCAGCCCCATCAGTGTCACCAGGAGTTGAAGCAGCCTTCAGGCAAAGAGCACATTCCCCCTTGTGGCTGCCGGACACAGGGCTGTTTCAGCTCCTGTACTTGGAAACAGAAGCAGAGGCAGCACGGGAAATGATTTGGAGAACTCTGATCCCATTTCTGATTTAAGTGGCCGTAGGGAAGGGAGAAGATAGGAAGGTGCTTTTATATCAAGATGGGTTCTCCCATGAGCTACAGTAGTCATTTATAGGACAGAGCAGGAATGGTGCCTTCTATTCTATGATCAATCCTGTGTGATTTTCCTTCCATATTTCAGCAAGCCAAGCCTTTCCCCCATAAACACCCTGAAGCCACAAATGTAGCCCTGTTGGCTTTTCCAATAAGTGAGATTAATTATTCAGAGGTAATTTGAGTTTTAATACCGTCTGGTCAATATTGCAGAGAATGGAGTGTCCAGATGATGGCAGCAGTGAGACACTCTCGGCCCATAGTCTTGGAACCTGCATGACTACTCAACGCCAATGAAAACAATCACTAGATATAGAATAATAATAACAGATAAGCCTTTCACTCAATATTACTGAATCACAAAATGTGAGAAATAGGGAAAAACACATTTCCTGTGATTTCCCAATTTCCAGAAAGGAAATATTGCATATGCTGTCGAAATTCATGGCTTCAATAGTGAATGAGATCTACTGCTTAGAAATCTGCTTTTGCTACAACAGCTGGAAAACTGGAATTTTGGAAATATCCTATCAAATGTAAACTTTTGGGGAGAGGGGTTTTCTGTATTTTGGTGCGTCTCAGAAAGGACACCAGTCTTTTTCTTACACAAGGAAAGACTGAACTTAGTTGTTTTATTGCCGGTATAAGCGTTAATTTTATTCCCAGAAAGGCATCATTATGTGGGATTGTATGTGCTCTTCTTGTTCATGTAACTAGGCTGAAGTGTAAACTAATTATTATTCAAAGAGAAATGCAAGGCGTCTCCAAGAAATTTGCCTGTGTAAGCATGCATACATGCAAATACATGTATTTATAGTTGAACACACTTTTCTACTTTAAGCATATTTAAGAGATATATATCCACCATAAATATCTGGTATACAGATATAGATCATAATTCACCTAACAGGAAAGTTCTTTTAAGCCCAATTTCATTTTATATTAAGATTGCAGGGGCTTCCCTGGTGGCGCAGTGGTTTAAGAATCTGCCTGCCAATGCAGGGGACATGGGTTCGAGCCCCGGGCCGGGAACATCCCACATGCCGCGGAGCAACTACGCCCGTGTGCCACAACTACTGAGCCTGTGCTCTAGAGCCCATGAGCCACAACTACTGAGCCCGTGTGCCACAACTACTGAAGCCCGCACGCCTAGAGCCCATGCTCCGCAACAAGAGAAGCCACCGCAATGAGAAGCCCGCGCACCGCAACGAAGAGTAGCCCCCGCTCGCCGCAACTAGAGAAAGCCTGCGCACAGCAACGAAGACCCAATGCAGCCTAAATAAAGAAACAAACAAATAAATAAATAAAATAAAAGATTGCAGATGGCTGCTGCCTTGGAGGTCTGTGCCTTAGCTCAGTGGTATTTTTAAAGCAGCTGGTCTCCATCCAGCTGTTTGTAGCTGGCAAATCCTGAAGCTCATTGTGAAGCAGAGGGCAGCTTACCTTAGTACATGGTCCTGAGTGATGGAAATTGCAGTAGGGACAATGCCCATTAGTCTGGATGTACCTGAAACTCCTTAGAGGGCCACAGTGGGGATGATCAGTTGTTCTTTGGAACGGACTCCGCTAACTCTTACTGTCAGCGACCCTCTGTGTGTTCCGTGCTATTTTGTTATCATTCGTATGCATAGGAACATATACACACATAAAAACATACCAACCCAAAACATACACACACATGAGAAAATCATTTCTGCATTTGTTTTGTCTCAATTGCAAAGGACCCAAGTTCCAGTCCCACCAGCAAAACTTCCGGGCTTCGTTTCTAAATGACAGAAAAGCAGGGATGACGAAGGATCCAGAAGCTTCAGCCAAAGTCCCCTGCAGCCTTTGCGTCCATTTCATTTCCTTGTCTGTAAAAATAAGGGCCGTGGGTGACATGGCTTCCGAGGGCTCTTTCAGGTTTAACATTTCAGTATTTCTTTTTCTGGAGGCATTGTGAGAGGATTAAGGATTTACTTCCTCCCCTGACTTCTGCCCAGCTCTACCAGAAGAAAGAGAGCACACTCTTTCTGCTTCAGCACATCCAGACAAGCCAGCTGAAGAGACACCACACCAAGGAAATATAGGACTTCCACCGACTTCCCAAACCTACGTTCTCATTTGGAACTTACAGCTTTTACTTTTAGATTCATGTCTCAGATCCCTGCAAAGGTGAATGTTGTATTTTCCATAACTACATTCAGAAAAGCAATGCTTCCTATCAGGGCACATTACCACTGGCAGGAAGCCAATGTCAGCTCACTCCTGTGTAATTGATCTGCGGCATCTTAGTTTCAAGGCTTAGCCAAAGTAGTTACTAATAGATTTTAGATGACAGATACGGAATTTTCTTCTCTCGTCCTTCAGTGGGAGAACGAGAAGGATGAACTGCAATTGGGTTTTATGTCTTGATGGTAATTTTTGGAAAGCTTAAAATAATATTAAGAAAAAATATTGGAATAGGTGTATATGAACAATGTTTTAGTAGTCTGTTTAATGAACACAAATTTATTGAATTGACTTGGCAGGTAAAGTGAATATTTTCTTTCATTATTATCGAATTTCACTCAGCTGAGGATTATGTATAAAAGCACCAGAACAATGCATGGAATGTAGTCACTCAACAAATGTTAATGCCATTTTTTTGTAGAATGTACTCGAAGGGTGATTATTTGTAATCATCTCAGGAATACCCAGATTATTTACGTGATAGCAGCTCACATTAGGAGACTAAAGATCAACAGATTGTCTTAAATCAACGTTGGCTGGTTTCGCAAAGGATTTTCTTAGACTAAGGTCTGCTGAGGCCTAAGAACTTTGAAGATGAATCATCCTGGCAGTGAGAAAGTGTTCATGGTCTGTGGAGCCCATTTTATCCCATCTGGTCTGCTTTCCTTTAATTTCGGCTACAAAAGCACAAAGACCAATGTCTCCAGGAGGTTCTGTTCTTGAAGCTTTCCTTGTAAACTCTGGAAGGTACAGGAAGCGTCCCATAGGTACTAAGGGTTCATCAGATTTTCTAGTGTCACGAGATCTCTAGAAGAAATAGAATGTATATTTTCCTATAGTAAGAAACGGACCCGCCTATCTCAATAGTTAGGAAACCTTGTGAGTAGTTGTTATATTTCCACAAGATCTGCCCCCAAAGAGCCCTCTTTCTTTAAAAAGTTTATTGATGTATAGTTGATCTACAACGCTGTGTTAAAAAAAGCCTTATTCTTGATGGACAGCTGAAACTTCTCTCAATAAGTACCAGATGGCAGAGTCTCAGCATTTGTGACATGGGTGGAGGGACAGCAGGTTCTCTACTCATCCCCAAGGTGCCTCGAGATGTGAGCAGTAGAGAGAGGAGTACTGGGCACAAAGATGCTGGGACTTGGGGGCTCACTGATTATGACAGAGGCAAATTCAGTGAACATTTGACAGAGAGACGGTATGTATTTTTCTGAAGGGAAATAAATGCCTTTTTGATTGTGAGATTCCTCTGACAAAGTAAATGTCAGGGTAATGCAAGTAATAGCCTATGCTATCTTCTATCACCATGGTTACTGATGTAGTGAGTCATCTTAACTCTTTGGAGAATCACTATTGAACGGCTTGATTTTTCCATTAACAGCCCTTAGCTGTGCTCTGTTGAACATCACCCCCTCCTTTCTGTGAGGAGCCAATCCGATTACATAAAGCTTTAGTATTTCCAGTTATTAAAACAATCTCATTCTAAAAATAACCAGTACTTTTTATTTGCCTTAAAACCGTATGTTAATATTTTTTTACTGAGGTAAACTTTATGAAGTGAAGTGCATGTATCTTATATGCAAGATTCGATTACTTTCAACAAATGTATATACCTATGTTGGATACAAGATGAATATGCAAAAATAAATTGTATTTCTGTGTACGAGCTCTTAAAAATCTGCAAGTGAAATTAAGAAAACAATTTCGCTACAGTTGCATAAAAAGAATAAAATATGTAAGAATAAATTTACAAAATAGTGTAAGATTTGTACCCTGAAATATACAGTACATTGCTGAAAGAATTTAAAGAAGACCTAAATAAAAGAGAAGACATCCCATGTTAATGGATGGGATGACTTAATACTGTCAACATGGCAATATTCCACGAATTGATCTACAGATTAAACATGACTCCTATAAAAATCCCAGCTACCTTTTTTGGGGGGCAGACATTGACAAGATGATTCTAAAATGGAAATGCAAGGGACCCAGAATGACCAAAATAATCTTGAAAAAGAAGAACAAAGTTGGAGAACTCACACTTCCCAATTTCAAAACTTACTTTAAAGACCCAGTAATCAAGACAGTATAAAACTGGCATAGGATAGACACATAGATCAACGAGATTGAATCCAGAGTCCAGACGTAAACCCTAACATCTATTGTCAAACGATTTTTTAAATAGATCTTTATTGGAGCATAAGTGCTTCACAATACTGTGTTAGTTTCTGTTGTACACCAAAGTGAATCAGCCATATGCATACCTATGTCCCCATATCCCCTCCCTCTTGAGCCTCCCTCCCACCCTCCCTATCCCGCCCCTCTAGGTGGTCACAAAGCACCGAGCTGATCTCCCTGTGCTATGCTGCTGCTTCCCACCAGCCAACTATTTACATTTGGTAGTGTATATATGTCCATGCTACTCTCACTTCGCCCCAGCTTCCTCCTCCCACCCCATGTCCTCAAGTCCATTCTCTATGTCTATGTCTTTATTCCTGCCCTGTAACTAGGATCATCAGTACCTTTTTTTTTTTTTTTTTAGATTCCATATATATGGATTAGCATATGGTATTTATTTTTCTCTTTCTGACTTACTTCACTCTGTATGACAGACTCTAGGTCCATCCACCTCACTACAAATAACTCAGTTTCGTTTCTTTTTATGGCTAAGTAATATTCCATTGTATATATATGCCACATTTTTTTTTTTTTTTTTTTGCAGTACGCGGGCCTCTCACTGTTGTGGCCTCTCCCGCTGCGGCGCACCGGCTCCGGACATGCAGGCTCAGCGGCCATGGCTCATGGGCCCAGCCGCTCCGTGGCATGTGGGATCCTCCTGGACCGGGCCACGAACCCGTGTCCCCTGCATCGGCAGGCAGACTCTCAACCACTGTGCCACCAGGGAAGCCCCATGTGCCACATTTTCTTTATCCATTCATCTGTCAATGGACATTTAGGTTGGTTCCATGTCCTGGCTATAGTAAATAGTGCTGCAATGAACACTGTGGTACATGTCTCTTTTTGAACTATGGTTTTCTCAGGGTATATGCCCAGTAGTGGGATTGCTGGGTCATATGGTAGTTGTATTTTTAGTTTTCTAAGGAACCTCCATACTGTTTTCCATAGTGGTCGTATCAGTTCACATTCCCACCAACAGTGCAGGAGGGTTCCCTTTTCACCACACCCTTTCCAGCATTTATTGTTTCTAGATTTTTTGATGATGGCCATTCTGACCGGCATGAGGTGATACCTCATTGTAGTTTTGATTTGCATTTTTCTAATAATTAGTGATGTTGAGCATCTTTTCATGGGCCTCTTGGCCATCTGTATGTCTTCCTTGGTGAAATATCTATTTAGGTCTTTCACCCATTTTTTTAATTGGATTGTTTGTTTTTTTGATATTGAGCTCCATGAGCTGTTTGTATATTTTGGAGGTTAATCCTTTGTCTGCTGTTTCATTCGCAAATATTTTCTCCCATTCTGAGTGTTGTCTTTTTATCTGGTTTATGGTTTCCTTTGCTGTGCAAAAGCTTTTAAGTTTAAGTCCCATTTGTTTATTTTTATTTCCGTTACTCTAAGAGGTGGGTCAAAAAAGATCTTGCTGTGCTTTATGTCAAAGAGTGTTTTTCCTATGTTTTCCTCTAAGAGTTTTATAGTGTCTGGTCTTACATTTAGGTCTTTAATCCATTTGGAGTTTATTTTTTTGTGTATTTTTGTGTATGGTGTTAGGGAGTTCTCTAATTTCATTCTTTTACATGTAGCTATCCAGTTTTCCCAGCACCACTTATTGAAGAGGCTGCCTTTTCTCCATTATATGTTCTTGCCTCCTTTGTCGTAAATTAGGTGCCCATATGTGCATGCGTGTATCTCTGGGCATTCTATCCTGTACCATTGATCTATATTTCTGTTTTTGTGACAGTACCATACTGTCTTGATTACTGTAGCTTTGTGGTATAGTTTGAAGTCAGGGAGCCTGATTCCTCCAACTCCATTTTTATTTCTCAAGATTGCTTTGGCTATTTGGGGTATTTTGTGTTTCCATGCGAATTGTAAAATGTTCTGTTCTAATTCTGTGAAGAATGCCATTGGTAGTTTGATGGGGATTGCATTGAATCTGTAGATTGCTTTGGTAGTATAGCCATTTTCACAATATTGTTTCTTCCAATCCAAGAACATGGTATATTTCTCCATCTGTTTATGTCATCTTTGATTTCTTCCATCATTGTTTTACAGTTTTCTGAGTACAAGTCTTTTGCCTCCTTAGGCGGGTTTATTCCGAGGTGTTTTATTCCTTTTGTTGCAATGGTAAATGGGAGTGTTTCCTTAATTTCTTCTTCTGATTTTTTGTTGTTGGTGTATAGGAATGCCAGAGATTTCTGTGCATTAATTTTGTATCCTGCAACCTTACCAAATTCATTGATTAGTTCTAGTAGTTTTCAGGTGGCATCTTTAGGATTTTCTATGTACAGTATCATGTCATCCTCAAACAGTGACAGTTTTACTTTTTCTTTTCCAATTTGTATTCCTTTTATTTCTTTTTCTTTTCTGATTGCCATGGCTAGGAATTCCAAAACTATGTTGAATAAGAGTGGCGAGAGTGGACATCCTTGTCTTGTTCCTGATCCTAGTGGAAATGCTTTCAGTTTTTCACCATTGAGTGTGATGCTTGCTGTGGGTTTGTCATATATGGCCTTTATTATGTTGAGGTAGTTCCCTCTATGCCCATTTTCTGGAGAGTTTTTATCATAAATGGGTGTTGAATTTTGTCAAAAGCTTTTTCTGCATCTATTGAGATGATCATATGGTTTTTATTCCTTAATTTGTTAATGTGGTGTATCACATTGATTGATTTGCATATATTGAAGAATCCTTGCATCCCTGGGATAAATCCCACTTGATGTTGATCATGGTATATGATCCTTTTAATGTGTTGTTGGATTCTGTTTGCTAGTATTTTGTTCAGGATTTTTGCATCTATGTTCATCAGTGATATTATTGGTCTATAATTTTCTTTTTTTGTGATATCTTTTCCTGGTTTTGGTATCAGGGCGATGGTGGTTTTGTAGAATGAATTTGGGAGTGTTTCTCCCTCTGCAATTTTTTGGAAGAGTTTGAGGAGGCTCGGTGTTAGCTCTTCTGTAAATGTTTGATAGAATTCGCCTGTGAAGCCATCTGGTCCTGGACTTTTGTTTGTTGGAAGATTTTTAATTACAGTTTCAATTTCATTACTTGTGATAGGTCTGTTTATATTTTCTAATTCTTCCTGGTTCAGTCTTGGAAAATTGTACCTTTCCAAGAATTTGTCCATTTCTTCATGGTTGTCCATTTTATTGGCATATAGTTGTTTGTAGTAGTCTCTTATAATCCTTTGTATTTCTGCAGTGTCAGTTGTGATTTCTCCTTTTTCTTTTTTTTTTTTTTTTTTTGCGGTACGTGGGCCTTTCACTGTTGTGGCCTCTCCCGTTGCGGAGCACAGGCTCTGGACGTGCAGGCTCAGTGGCCATGGCTCATGGGCGCAGCTGCTCCGCAGCATGTGGGATCTTCCTGGACTGGGGCACGAACCCGCGTCCCCTGCATCGGCAGGTGGACTCTCAACCACTGCACCACCAGGGAAGCCCCGATTTCTCCTTTTTCATTTCTAATTTTATTGATTTGCATCCTCTCCCATTTTTTCTTGATGAGTCTGGCTACAGGTTTATCAATTTTGTTTATCTTCTCAAAGAACCAGGTTTTAGTTTTATTGATCTTTGCTGTTGTTTTCTTTGTTTCTGTTTCATTTATTTCTGCTCTGATCTTTATGATTTCTTTCCTTCTACTGACTTTGGGTTTTCTTTGTTCTGCTTTCTCAGTTGTTTTAAGTGTAAGGTTAGATTATTTATTTGAGATGCTTCTTGTTTCTTGAGGTGAGATTGAATTGCTATAAACGTCCCTCTTAGAACTGCTTTTGCTGCATCCCATACCTTTTGGGTCGTTGTGTTTTTGTTGTCATTTGTTTCTATGTATTTTTTAATTTGTTCTTTGATTTCTTCAGTGATCTCTTGGTTATTTAGTAGTGCACTGTTTAGCCTCCATGTATTTGCTTTTTTTTACAGTTTTTTTCCTGTAATTGATTTCCAATCTCACAGCATCATGGTCAGTAAAGATGCTTGATGTGATTTCAATTTTCTTAAATTTTCTGAGGCTTGATTTGTGACCCAAGATGTGATCTTTTCTCGAGAATGTTCCATGTGCACTTAAGAAGAAAGTGTATTCTGCCACTTTTGTGTGGAATGTTCTATAAATATAAATTAAATCTGTCTGGTCTATTGTGTCATTTAAAGCTTGTGTTTCCTTATTTATTTTCTGTTTGGATGATCTGTTCATTGGTGTAAGTGGCGTGTGAAAGTCCCCTATAATTATTGTGTTACTGTCGATTTCTCCTTTCATGATTGTTAGCGTTTGCCTTATGCATTGAGGTGCTCCCATGTTGGGTGCATAAACACTTATAATTGTTATATCTTCTTGGATTGATCCTTTGATCATTATATAGTGTCCCTCCTTATTTCTTGTAACAGTCTTTATTTTAAAGTCTATTTTATCAGATATGAGTATTGCTACTCCAGCTTTCTTTTGATTTCCATTTGCATGGAATACCTTTTTCCATCTGTTCACCTTCAGTCTGTATGTGTCCCTAGGTCTGAAATGGGTCTCTTGTAGATGGCGTATATATGGGTCTTGTTTTTGTATCCATTCAGCCAGTCTGTGTCTTTTGGTTGGGGCATTTAATCCATTTACATTCAAGGTTATTATAGATATATATGTTCCTATTACCATTTTCTTAATTGTTTTGGGTTTGTTTTTGTGGGTCTTTTTCATCTCTTGTGTTTCCTGCCTAGAGAAGTTTCTTTAGCATTTGTAAAACTGGTTTGGTAGTGCTGAATTCTCTTAGCTTTTGCTTGTCTGAAAAGCTTTTGATTTCTCTGTTGAATCTGAATGAGATCCTTGCTGGGTAGAGTAATCTTGGTTGTAGGTTTTTCTCTTTCATCACTTTCAATATTTCCTCCCACTCCCTTCTGGCCTTTAGAGTTTCTGCTGAAAAATCAGCTGATAACCTTATGGGGATTCCTTTGTATGTTATATTTTGTTTTTCCCTTGCTGCTTTGAATATTTTTTCTTTGAATTTAACTTTTGTTAGTTTGATTAATATGTGACTTGGTGTGTTTTTCCTAGGGTTTATCCTTTATGGAACTCTTTGTGCTTCTTGGACTTGGGTGACTATTTCCTTTCCCATGTTAGGGAAGTTTTCGACTATAATCTCTTCAAATATTTTCTCAGACCCTTTCTTTTTCTCTTCTTCCTCTGGGACGCCTATAATTCAAATGTTGGTGCATTTAGTGTTGTCCCAGAGGTCTCTGAGATTGTCTTCAATTCTTTTCATTCTTTTTTCTTTATTCTGTTCCTTGGCAGTTACTTCCACCATTTTGTCTTCCAGCTCACTTATTCATTCTTCTGCCTCTCTTATTCTGTTATTGATTCCTTCTAGTGTAATTTTCATTTCAGTTATTGTGTTGTTTATCTCTGTTTCTTTGTTCTTTAGTTCTTCTAGATCTTTGTTAAACATTTCTTGTATTTTCTCAGTCTGTGCCTCCATTCTATTTCTGAGATTCTGGATCATCTTTTTTTTTTTTTTTTTTGCGGTACGCGGGCCTCTCACTGTTGTGGCCTATCCCGTTGCGGATCACAGGCTCCAGACGCGCAGGCTCAGTGGCCATGGCTCACGGGCCCAGCCACTCCGTGGGCATGTGGGATCTTCCCAGACCAGGGCAGGAACCCGCGTCCCCTGCATCGGCAGGCGGACTCTCAACCACTGAGCCACCAGGGAAGCCCCCTGGATCATCTTTATTATCATTATTCTGAATTCTTTTTCAGGTAGATTGCCTATTTCCTCTTCATTTATTTGGTCTTGTAGGTTTTTACCTTGCTTCTCCACCTGTGACATATTTTTTTGCCGTCTCTTTTTTTTTTTTTTTTATGAGTGGGATTGTGTTCCTGTCTTACTGGTTGTTTGGCCTGAGGCTTCCAACACTGGAGTTTGTAGGCTGTTGGGTAGAGCTGGGTCTTGGTGCTGAGATGAGGACCTCCTGGAGATCTCACTCTGATGAATATTCCCTGGGGTCTGAGGTTCTCTGTTAGTCCAGTGATTCCAACATTGAACTCACACCACAGGAGCTTTGGCCCAGCCCCCGGTGTATGAACCCAGATCCCACAAGCCACGTGGGGTGGCAAAAAAAAAAAAAAAAAAAAGAGAGAGAACAATAACAAGGTAAAAAATAAAATTAGACTAGGAAACTAACAGATGTCTTAGAAAGAATATAAAAATAAAAATACACATGAATCAACAACCAGAAGGTACAACACTACCACAATACTAAAAAAAGGGGAGGAGGAAAAAGAGAAAAAAAAAAAAAAGGGGGGAAAGCCCTTGGCTGTGGAGGGCGGGGCCTAAGCACGGGTGAGGTTTGGGCAGTGGGCGGGGCCAATGCTCAGGACCCACGGGGCTGGAAAAGGCCCTGGGGGCCATGGGGGGTGGGGCTTAGGCTCAAGGAACAGAAGGGGCCCAGGTGTGCCCCCCACCCCTGGTCCCAGAGGGCAGGGGACCTCACCTGGGAGCCCAGCAGGCTTCCTGGGCTCGAGTGGGAGGGGCAGATGCCCTCCTCTCCTCTCTTGCTCCTCCGTCCGGGAGGGCCCCCCGTCCTGCCTCTCCTGATCTCCCCGGCCTCAGGGGCACTGACCCTGACTGGCCTCTACTTCTCCTCCCCCCTCAGTTCCCCTAGTCCTACTGGTTCACTTGGGGGTTCCTCCCCTCTCCTTGGGCGTCAGGGTCCCCCACCAGCAGCTGGCAGGCGCCCTAGTTGTGGGGAGATGCTAACTCCCTGTCTTCCCACACTGCCATTTTTGTCGATCGATTTTTTACAAGGGTGCCAAGACCATTTAATGAGAAAAGAATACTCTTTCCAACAAATGGTGTTGGGACAATTGGATATCCACATTAAAATAAAATTTGACTTTTACCTTATACCATATACAAAAGTTAACTCAAACCATATCGCAGACTTACATGTAAGAACTGAAACACCCTGAAGCAAACTCAGGAGTAAATATTCATTACCATGAGTTAGGCGTTGGTTGCTTAGATATGACACCCAAAACACAAGCAACAAAAGAAAAAAAATAGATAAATTGAACTTCATCAAAATCAAAAACTATTGTATTTTCAAAGCACACCATCAAAAGAATGAAAAGAAAACCCATAGAATGGGAGGAAATATTTGCAAGTCATATCTGACAAGGGGCTTGTATCCAGAATATATAAAGAACTCTTACAACTCAACAGTAAAAAGACAACCTGATTAAAATATGTTATAAAAAATGTATACACCTATGTAATCACTGACTTGTTCATTTTTAAGCTTCAAGCTCATGTTCAATTCATACCCCTACTCCAACTCCAAGCTAGACTTTTGTTCTCTCCTTCTACCCCATTCCAGATCCCTTACTGGGAGGGCAGGGAGAAGGGAGAGAAAAAGATGCAGTCTTCTTAGTTGACTGTCTGTTGCAGGTTATGCGGTTCTCCTTGATTGGCTGTGACTTCTCTTCTAGCTCATTGTCTACAGGCTTGATATGGACAAGGCTCTGTCCAGTGGGAGCTGTTGTCTTCCAAACTCTTCTAAACTTTGGGGTGCTCTTGGGAGCCCTAGCCACATCTCTGGACTATTAGCTGATGGCATCAGCTGCTATTCCTCTGACGTGTGAAACTCTGAGGTCCTACACACCCCTGTCTCATCTGTCTTTCATGGTCCCCAGACAGTACAATATTGTGGGGATAAACACATTCCCTGATACCTAGGTGCTTAAAATCTTGTTGAGGGAACGGTATTGAATATCACTGGTGGTCAACCCAACATCCCTTTTCTAGGCCCCCTTTCTCTTTCTAAGCAGCACCCTGATTTTTTTCCCCACTATCCAGCTCATCCTCAGTCCTAGGGTTGGTACTCCTTAGACCAAACCCATCTTTGCAATCTCACTGATCCTTCCCTCCTCCAGCCAGCACTTGGTTTAGATGGAACTAGGACAAAACTTGGGCCAAGTCTCACTTCTCACGAGAAGTGATTTGCTGGAGGTTCTGGGGAAATTCTTCCTTACTATTCTGGGAGATCTTCCAGTAGCAATTCTGCCCACAAGGATGAGGAAGAAAGTAGCCTCCCCTGCAACTGTCTCACCCCATGCATCCCTCTGGTGGTACAGAGGTGAGATGGAACGGTGGGATACCTCGGTGCAACGGGTCAAACAACCCAGAAGACCTTAGGGCTTTCCTTTAGGGAGGCCAGTTGGAGTTGGATTTTCTGATGTTTTCAATCAAAAGCAAACTAACTGAGTCAGAAGCCAAACAGATATGACGGGCAAAACCATCACTTACAGGATGGGGGGGATCAAAACTCAAAGCTGTTCGTTCTTCCATCTCACACTACGAACCTAACTAGCAGTGTATTCTCACACTTGCAGGCAATTAGGGGTGCTTGCTACTGAGCGTGATGTTCCCCTTACTAAGTAGGTTTCTTGGTTTTAGATTAGTACCACTCTGTCGCTAGGGCAGGAGCTTGGTTTCGCAGTTCTGAGGGGAATGTGTTGCTCTCACTTCTCCTCCTCCTTTAATTTTTAAAAGTCAATGCATAACTTACAAACAATATGGTGCACACATCCTAAGCATACATCTTGGTGAATTTTTAGTTTTATTGTATTTTTTAAAAATTTTAATTGGAGTATAGTTGGTTTACAATGTTGTGTTAGTTTCAGGTGTAATTTTTAAACATGTATATACTCATTCATCGACGACCCAGATGAAGATATAGAAAGTTATCAGCGTTCTAGAAAGTTCTCTCTTGTCTCTGTTAGTCAGTGCTCCCACCGCTGCAAAGTTTAGCTGCTATTCCTTTTCTTTCACCATAGTTGACTGTGGCCTGTCCTTGACCTCCATAGAAATGGATCACAGAGCATAGACATTTTCAGTTATGATTCCTTCGGTTTAACACAATATCTGTGGACGTCATCCATGTGGATGCGTTCATCATAGTTTGTCTTTTCGCCTCGCTGCTGTGTGCTGCTCCATTCTTTAATATCCCTTTAATTAATTTATTTATTTTTGAATTTATCCGTTCTTCTTCTGATAGGCATTTGGATTTTCCCGTTCCAGGGTGTTATGAGTAAAGCTGCTACGAACATTCTTGCCCGTGTCTTTTGGATCTAGGAACTCATTTATGTTGGGTAGACGCATACAGATGGAGATGCTGGATCATGGTACGTACATCTGTTTTCGTAGAACGGCAAGCAGCTCTCCAGAGTGGTTGCCTCCATTAATACTCCACTAGCAATATAACCACATTTTATTTGCTTCACACCCTCTCACTTGGTTCTGTCAGTCGTTTTAATTTTAGCCATTCAGGTAGGGACGTAGTGATCTCACTGTGGCTTTAATTTGTGCTGTCGTGATGACTATACATGATGTTCAACATCTTTTTAGTACTTTCTGTCTGTTTGGATATTTGTTAACTTCCTGTTTGAGTCTTTTCCTCATTTGATAAAGTAAAAATGAAATAAAATTGGATTGAGTTTTACTATTATTTTGTAGTTCTTTGAAGAGTCTGAAATGAGTACTTCATCAGACATATGGACTGCAAATATCTCCTCCCCATCTGTGACTTGCCTTTTTGCTTTCAATGTTGTCTTATTTGAACAGAAGTTCTTAATTTTTTTTTTTTTTTTTTTTTTGCCACACTGTGCAGCTTGTGGGATCTTACTTCCCTGACCAGGGGTTGAACCCAAGCCGCAGCTGTGAGAGCACCGAGTCCTAACCACTGGACTGCCAGGGAACTCCCAGAAGTTCTTAATTTTAATGAAGATGAACTTATTAATCTTTTCTATCATGGCTACTTCTTTTTGTGCCCTGTTTAAGAAATTTTTGCCCACCGACAATCCTAAAATTTGTATGAACCACAAAAGACCCCCAATAGCCAAAGCAATCTTGAGAAAAAAGAACAAAGCTGGAGGCATGTCTTCCTGATTTCCAACTATATTGTAAAACTATAGGAATTAAATGCATTCTTTACATGAAAAAAAATCCTGACTCTACAGGTTTTTTGTTCAGTGTTATTAACAGATACCTAGCCCACCTCACTTCCCAATATCTTGAGGGAGCAGGAGAGTTGAAATCCTTCTCCTTTGTGAACCTTGTCGATTTGCACGACCTATCTAGAGGACTCCGCGCTGACGGATGCTACCCGGACAGGGATCTAACCTGCAAAGTTTGCCCAATTTTTCAACATTGGCATGATACCTAGACCTGACAGAAATTCTGCTGCACGTCCAAGATGTCTGATTAAGACAAGCTTAACAACTAGCTCTGTCCTTATGCCAAGTTCATTATTCCTGCATCTAAACAGGAGGTAATTTCTCAACCTGCTTGGCTGTCTTCCCTAGGAACAAATGAGCCCTCACGTGGAATTTCTCTTGGCCCCTGCACTGGAGGCGAGCAGTGGCATTTGTGTTTGGTGGGCGCAGCCCAAGAGGGAAAATCCTAAATGGAGCTCATGCAAATGAGTCAGTATTGGGCAAAGACATTGAAATGAACTCCGTGCCTCCTGATTCCCTTTCTGTGGAATGCGTCTGAGGAATCTGGGTGCAGCAGAGAGCTCTGGGGCTGTCCTATCCTGGTGGCGTCCATGGCTCTGGAGCGAGGGCTCTCGGACTTGAGATCTTCTTCCTTGATCAAGGAACCACTACTCAAGTCTTGTCTGTTTCCTGATCTTTAAAATATGCAAAGAAATAGTATCTGGGGGTGAACTAGATGAGAGAATTAGTATAACATGCTTATTATGGTATCTGGTAAAGTAAATGCTTAATGAATGACAGCCGTCATTATCTGCTCAAAGATTTTTGTGCTCCTTTGTTCTAGTAAAATGGGTGTGGGAAGTAGAAGCCTCAGCCGTGCTGTCCAATATGTGACACTAGCCGCTTGTGACTACCGGGCTTTTGAGATACGGACATCTGAATCGAGATGTACTGTCAGTGTAAAATTACCGCCGGATTTTGAAGTCTTAGTTTGATTTTTAAAAAAAGAACGTAAAACATCTCATGAATAATTTTTATATTGAGCACACGTTAAAACAATATCTTGGATGTATTGGCTTAAAGAAAACAAGCTATTGAAATTAATTTTACCTCTTTCTTTTTATTTTTTAATGCAGCTACTAGAAAATTCAAAATGAAACACGGGGCCGCTTTACAGTTCTGGCGCCAGAGCTGGCTTAGGCACCTGGGCAGTGGAGGCTACGCGTCCCCCCTGCGCACCAGTGAACGCGTGAAAGTTCACCCCGCACTACTGAGTCGGACCCGTGCTCAGCTCTGGCGTAAGTATGACGTGTTCTTGCGCCGACATGGTTCAAGCCCCAGGGAATCCACTTTTTACATTCTAATGCATGCATGCTGGGGGCACTGCCGCTGACTTTGGAGATGGACCTTGCTCCAGATTAACAGGAGGGATCGAGGGCCAGGGGTTGGGGGTGGATGAAGTATTTTGATAAAAGACACCTAACTTAACAAAGGCGTCCTCTCAGCGAGCGTGCGATGGGTTTTGTGTAACAGAGCATCACTTGCCAGGGGTGCGCACATCCTTCGTTCCCCGCCACGATCCTGACGCATTGCGAATGCACAGGTGCACGCTGGGCGGAGGAACCCAGTGGACACGCGGGGCCCCAGATCCTCTTCCCAACCGCACACCCTACCCCTCGCTGGGGGCTCTGACAGGTACTCACACCTGTGACCATCCCAGACACCTGTCCTCGGGATCCTGGGAGGTTCCGGAGCCCCCATAGATGTGGTCAAGGCTAGACTTGCCGTCCCTAATGCAGGAGTATTCTACAATATTAACATGTATGTGTATATATGTGTTTCGGTGTATACATACGTGTGAGTATTTATCAGCTCTTTACATTAGCAGCTAGATGGGCATGAAACACTAGACCTGCGATAGCTTTATTTGTATAAATATGGTATATGTTTTATATATATGTATATATATTATCCTTTGTGATAATATTTAATGAAATTTTGGAGGGAACATGATTTTCAGCTTTACTTAATTTATTTTGGATTAAAATTTTGATCTTAATTAACTATAACTTATATCTTGCCTTTACATTTTAATAGTCAATTTTAATATAATAAAGCTAACTTTTTGGGAAAATGTATATTAAAATAATTTAATTTCTTCATGTACTCTTCATCATATATATTTAAAATTTTCATACTTCAACTCCACTTACATTTTATTTTTAATCCCTTAGACAATAATTGTCAAAGAACACAAATTCTGTAAATGGCTTGTTGATGAAAGCCTAAATAGTGATTTTTGGACTTGAGTCCAAAATATAAAAATCATAACTCTACACATCTTTTCTGTTCTCCTGTTATGAAGCTCTATTTGACAAGGCAATGGCTAGAACATTTTATTTAACTGTTGGTTGAGTTATAACTTTTAATATTTATAACTTTTAAATACTTGGACAGATAGTAGGTGAGCCTCTGTTCCCTAACTGCAGACCTGCAAATATCAGGAAATGTCAGTCTGGGAGGCTAGATGGGCTTTTGGTGGCATTACTGATTTTTGAAGTTTGTTCCATAAGCTATTTTATAAAATGCATTAGAAGGAAATAGTTCCTTTTAAACTGCTGTGACATTTCCTTGGAGGATGTGTGTGTTTCTCCCCAGCTTCCTACGTAGATGCAAGTGCCTGATCACTGCAGCCTCCTGGACCATGCTCTCATGTGTATCCTGGTGTCATGTTAGTCATATCATGGTATATTTCTAAGAATGCATAGTGCCTACGGATTCTTTTTTTTTTTAAATAAATTTATTCATTTATTTATTTTTGGCCGCGTTGGGTCTTTGTTGCTGCACGCAGGCTTTCTCTAGTTGCGGCGAGCGGGGTTACTCTTCGTTGCAGTGCGTGGGCTTCTCATCGTCGTGGCTTCTCTTGCGGAGCACGGGCTCTAGGCGCGCGGCCTTCAGTAGTTGTGGCACAAGGGCTCAGTAGTTGTGGCACGTGGGCTCTAGAGTGCAGGCTCAGTCGTTGTGGCGCACGGGCTCAGTTGCTTCGCGGCATGTGGGATCTTCCCGGACCAGGGCTCGAACCCATAACCCCTGCATCGGCAGGCGGATTCTTAACCACTGCGCCACCAGGGAAGTCCCATGCCTACGGATTCTGTTTTTAATAAATTCCATTGGAAGCTGCTTAATGGTTTCTCCTGCTTACTGACTTCCTGCCCCTTGAAAGCACATCTGTGTCCACTCCTCAAATGCTGTGAATACTGCATGAGGTAGAAAGCCCATGATACCTGTATTATGCTGTCAAAGTACCTCCATCTTTCTTTGGTCTAAATGCACTAATCTAGGTGCACTCTGTCTATTTAGGCAGGCGTATTCTGGGGAGTCATGGCTGGACCTTCTGAATTGCCCTCGATCGAAGCCCCAGATTTCTCGTTCCTTCGGCCAGGAGAGCTCATCACCCAACAGATACAATCCCTTTCTGATATACACAGTTTCTTGCCTTTTGCAGGAGAATGCTTGTCTCAAAAGCTGTGTAACCTTCTCCTTGAAGTGACAGCCATCGTATTTATATGTACATACGTTTAAAAGGCTAAGCAATAATTCTTGAAAATATTCTGTCTCATGGCAAATCCTGGTGAAGCAGAAGCACTGACAGGTCCTTAGCAAAGTATGTTCTGAGCCTTTTTCTCAGGGTCTGTCTCCTTTAGGTTGACTGTTAGGTGGTATTTGGTCACCACTTCCCTTTGATTGGAAATAAAAGCCAAGGGACAGGACAGGTAGCTCATCACTTTTTTATCCAAGGTGCTTAACCACGTGACTCCTCCCAAATTATTTACAATAAAAATGATATGTTATTATAATGGCCATTAGCCCAGTGGTAGATCCCAAATGTGTCTGGATTTTCATCTAGCCCCGGGTGTTTTGTGTCAACATACATACGTGTATGGGCCCGAGAAGAGTGGCTCATTATAGAGGTTTGTGTGCAGTTCTGTGTATGTCTGAATGGGCGTGTGATCTCGGAAAGGAGTCCCTGTTTATTTAGAAGCTTCTTCTTTTCGAATGTCTTAGACTTGACGTATTCTAAAGGCTAATGTTAAATGTTAACTGGCTAGTGTCAACTTAAGTCTAATGATAAAATCAGACTTGACTGTAAGTTTCTGATCGAATTGCAGGCCTATCTTTCCCAAGGCAGGCCTGTCCCCTCCGTGGACTTTGGTCTCCTTGGAGCAGCCTAATTACTTCCCATCTCCCATCAATTGCATTGCCCAGAAGGCCCTGGTAGCTTTGCCTTTTGCCGTTAGGTGTGATGCCCCAGGCAGGGATTCCCCAGCGAGCTCTTGGGAAAGAGGACAGTTTTGCTTACCATTCAGTGACCCAGTTTTCCCAGCGGTAGTAGCAGCCACGGACAGCCCAGGGGAAACTAAAAACTAAAACTGAAGTTTGTCAGGTGCAGCCTCCGGCCGTGGGGGAAGAAATGAAATTATCCTTTCGGGACTGCCTTTTCTCCCCTTGCCCTCAACTTTCAGGCCATGCCGTTTCCAAACACCTCCCACATCCCAAAGGACATATTTTATGGGAAGATTGTAGTGGAGAAGATGAGTATTTTTTCTTTCAACATTTTAACAGATTAGAAGCTTGTTGGTTTAAGGGTCTCTGGATGTCTCTGCCCCTTTGAGTGATAAATGTAGCGTGCTGTGATGACGTGACCGCAGCCCGTATCGCTCACTTCGTGCTTTCTTTTCTCTCCAGTTCAAGGAACGTGTTCCTAGTTGCCGAGCAGCTTTGTTCTTGGAGTGACTCTGGGGCCAAAGATTCTGTCTCTGACTCCTCTTTCTCTTAGGGGATTGGAATGCTCCAGGAGATGGGGGGAGAGAGAATGGAAATACACCTGTTTCCTAGCTGCCCATCACCCCTTGGGAGAGAACTAATGACATGGCCATTTCTAGATGTAACAAGGAGCTGTGAAGGACAGCCTTGGGAAGGGCAGCTACTTTCCAGAGATAACTCTACTCCACGGAAGGGAGAGGATGGTGAGGTTTGGCGAAGAGCCATCTGCCTTTGGACACATTCCCTCAGCCTGTAACATCTAGTCTCCTCTTTAGCATCTAGCAAAATCCTGCTCACCTTAAAGGCTCGGCTTCAGTGCCATCTCATTCACCAGGTCCTCCAAAGCTCTCACTGTTGGAATTTATTGTCCTTCTCCCGTATACTTGGCTCGTGCCCTGTTACAGTCCAGGAAGCTTCTTGTTTCCCTGTCTGCCTTCCCAACTGTAGAGGGTGGGTCCTTAAGACCAAGGACCAGAAGCTATTTCTTCCCGTGCCACCCATGTCACCTAAAATTGCACTGCAAGCTCAAATCAACGTTTCCTCAGTTATCCTGAGAAATAATATTAGAACTGACGCACTTGAGCTTTAAGTATATAACCTTCCTCAGGAAGTATGATACCAGCCAATCGATAGGCACTTGTTAACTACTGACTACGCCAAACCCAATTTCTGTATTTAGGATGCTTATAACCTAAAAGAGATGTAAACTATAAGGCCATTTTTTAAAAAAAAGAAGAAAATATTTAAACTCTTGAGGTACTGCTTTCAAAACCATCAGCAGACTGGTATTTAACAACCTGGAAACTGGGGAGGTCTCAGGGTTGAAGCACTGCTGTGTACACGGTATGTACATCAAACAGTATCTGTCAGTGAATAAATAACACAACCCAAATCCTTTTTTATGTTTTTTGCAATATAAATGTTCTGATTTCATGAGTTTTAAAAATCCTTTAAGTATAACTGCACCATATATAAAGTATATGTAACCATAATGAAGTTCTCTATAACTTACCTATATATTGAATCCAAAAGTTGAAATCTATAAACAGCATTTATATCATTATGATATATATATATATATGCTATATGTAAATGTTTGTGTACATATGCACACATTGTATTTACATGGTGGTTCTCTATATATATCTTATTGCAAAGTAATATATGATTACATATAATGCAACATTATAACCTTTGTTCATCTCAAAGGAAAACGCTCATATGAGCTGTCCTTTTATACATTTCACCATTAGTGATGGAACATTAGTTAATATAAGGTAAATGTCTCTGTTAATTAATATAACCAATAAAGTAACTAGAGATGTGATAACTTATACTGGGAAGAGCGGCAGGAATGGTAGGAAGTGGTAAATAAAACATTCTCATCTATCGTAGCAGGAAATCAATAGTTCCATTGTAAGGCTGATAAAACAATAAATAACCGTGTATAATTATTATTAGAGAAAACCAACTGCTAGAAACACTAAAATCAAAAGGTTAAACATCTGATAAGAAGTCAATATCCAAAATGTATGAGCAGCTCCTACAAATCAGTGCAAAAAACCAAATAAGATGATTAAAAAGTGGGCAAAGGACCTGAATAGACATTTCACCAAAGAAGATGTACAAATGGCTAACATGTATATGAAAAGATGCTCCACATCACTAATCACTAGGGAAACGTAAATCAAAACCACAGTGAAATATCACCTCACACCTGTCAGAATAGCTGTCATCAAAAAGACGAGAACAAGAGGGCTTCCCTGGTGGCGCAGTGGTTGAGAGTCCGCCTGCCGATGCAGGGGACACGGGTTCGTGCCCCGGTCTGGGAGGATCCCACATGCTGCGGAGCAGCTGGGCCCTTGAGCCATGGCTGCTGAGCCTGCGGGTCTGGAGCCTGTGCTCCACAACGGGAGAGGCCACAGCGGTGAGAGGCCAGCGTACCGCAAAAAAAAAAAAAGAAAGAAAGAAAAACGAGAACGAGGGCTTCCCTGGTGGCGCAGTGGTTGAGAGTCCACCTGCCGATGCAGGGGACACGGGTTTGTGCCCCGGTCCGGGAAGATCCCACATGCCGCAGAGCAACTAAGCCTGTGCGCCACAACTACTGAGCCTGTGAGCCACAACTACTGAGCCCGTGCACCACAACTACTGAAGCCCGCGCGCCTAGAGCCCGTGCTCCGCAACAAGAGATGCCACCGCAATGAGAAGCCCAGTCACCACAACGAAGAGTAGCCCCCGCTCGCTGCAACTAGAGAAAGCCCACGCAGAGCAACGAAGACCCAATGCAGCCATAAATAAATAAATAAATAAATAATAAATTAATTAATTAAAAAAAAAAAAAGAAAAGAATTACCACTTGACCCAGCAACTCCACTCCTGGGTATTTATCCAAAGGAATTGAAGTCAGGATCTCAAAGATATACCACATTCCTGTGTTCACTGCAGCAATATTCACAGTAGCCAAGAGGTAGAAGCAAACTAAATGTCCGTCACTGGATGAATGGATAAAGCAAATGTGGTATACACATACACGGAACATTATTCAACCTTAAACAAGAAGGCAATGCTGCCATCTGAGACAACGTGGATGGACCCAGAGGGCATCACACTAAGTGAAATAAGCCAGACAGGGTAGGACAAATACTGCGTGATCCCACTTTTATGAGGAACCTGTAATAGTCAAACTGATGGAACCAGAGAGTAGAATCGTTGGCACCAGCGGCGGGGGTGGGGGACATGTCCGTGACAGGTTACAAAGTTTCATTTGTACAAGAGGGGTAACTTGGAGATCTCTGTACAACTAGAGCCCCTGGTTACAACACTCACTGTGCACTTAATTTGGTACGAGGCAGACGTTATGTTAAGTGCTCTTACTGCAAAAGGAAGAAAAACTTTTAATGAAAGTAAGTGAATAAAGGAGGCAGAAGGAAACTTCAGGAGGTGATGGATAAGTCATGGCCTTGGTTGTGATCGTTTCAGGGATGTAATACTTATCCCCCAACTCATCAAGTTGCATACATTGAATGTGTACAGCTTTTTGTGTGTCCATCGCACCTCAGTAAAGTGGTCTTGAAAAAAAGTGGTTTAACGTGATTACCTTGGGACTTCCCTGGGGGTCCAGTGGTTAAGACTTTGCCTTCCAGTGCAGGCGGTGAGGGTTTGATCCCTGATCGGGAAGCTAAGATCCCACAAGCCTCGTGGCCAAAAAACCAAAACATAAAATAGAAGCAATATTGTAACAAATTCAATAAAGACTTTAAAAATGGTCCACACCAAAAAAATCTTTAAAAAAATAAAATAAAGTGATTCCCTTTGTTATCAGGACAAGGCATGCTCCCTATTCAACTAGACTTTAAAAATTACGTGTGTATTTATCTTTAATTAGTTATCTTTAAAAAAACAAAATTTAAAATTAATTCTTACGATTTTTAAAAATGTTCCTGAATTTATAATAGCTATTTTTCATTACATAGTTATGTATTCTCTTCATTTATGAATATTAAAAATAAACTCTATCATGTAAAGATCTGAAATTTTGGTTGAAAAAAGTGATTTTCATTTTGGAAAGATATTGGGGGATACAAAAATCATAGTTCAGAAAAAGTAGAGAAAGGCCAGTAAAATTAGTAATTTTCTGAGGATAGCTTTCAGACCCCAAATTTAATATATCTCGGAAAAAACAAACAGATCAAATGAAAAATTTTCTTTTTCCTTCCTGCTTTATTAATATACACATTATGTGAGTTTTTAAATGTTTTAATTTGTATATATATAATGCATTCTGCTTTATATATAATATAAATGTATAGTAAATATATGACAAATATATAATGTTAATAATAGAATATATATGTGTTCTCTTGGAGTCAGACTGGGAATTCACATGTTAAGTATGAGTTTTATACTCCAAAATACACAACCTTGATCTTGGGACTTAATGTTGCTAGGTATCTAAGTAACTGACAATCTGAAATAAATCTGTTAAGAAAACCCTTTTAAAAAGGTCCAGTCCTGCAAGAGGATCAATTAGGAGGATCTGTTCTTGTTACAAAGAATCCATTACAGAGCTTCTTTAAATAATGGTCTTCACGAATATAAAATTCAATTAAAGTTTTAAAAATTAGATTTATACACAGCTTTTTAGGAACACATCATTTGAAGAATGTAGTCTTGGAAGAAGCAAGTGCTAAGCAGGGTGTGATTAAGATGTGTGATGAATTTTCTGCCTCATTAACAAATGCAAAATGCTCTTTTCTTTCAAAGAAAGGCTGCATAGTAAAGCCATTTCAATGTGTAAATGGATAGGAAAGCAGATTCACAAAGATGTGAATACAGACTGGCTTTTATTCCCTAGACATGCTGCTCACGGACTATTCACGTGAGTGGAGACCTATGATTCAATCTGTTAACTTCGTTTTCAGATTTTCCAGACGTTTGGAGGATTGTAATCCCATGCCCAGGGACACTAAGGCATTTGAAACAAGGCTAGACTAGGCATCAGAAGGTCATTTCTGCTGGGCAACTAGTCGGTCCATTGTATTTTGGTTTATAGAAAACCTGACAAATGGTTGGCAAATGTTGATTTCTGAGGAAAATTTTTGTCTGGTAGGAAAAGGAACTGAATATATCAAAGCGATATATTCCTTCCAACATGCTCCTGAGTCGTTGCTGGTGTATTGTATGGCTTCATCAGAGCTCTCAGTCACCATGGTTTCCAAAATAAAAGGAAAAATAGATTCGCACGTCTAATTCCTACACTTTCCCTCTCCCTTTTGTGGAGTTTTCTGTTCATTTCATGATTTTCACCAGTGACAGATTTGAATGCTCCTCTGCTGGAAAGCCCACGATCTGTAGAAAACATCTCCTCCTAGATGTTTTTATAGATAAAACTTATGGTAGTCTTATGTACAAATAAGGCTGAATGAAGTAGGTTCTTACGCAAAAAAAGAAAAAAAAGGAAAAGAGGAGAAGTATCACTCATGGGCTGTCAGGCTAAACTAAAGACCTATCATTTTTGGCAATGGTGTTGAATCGTATGGTGGGGTTGAAAATATCGCAGCTGCGTATATTAAGCTGTTCAAAGAGAGAAGTACAACAGTGCTACGAAAATCAGTGCACGTGGGGACCCCATGACAAGAATGGAGAGGGGATCATACCTAGGGCGGTTCTCCTGCCTCCGAGTCCTGAGTCTGGGTCAGAGCTGAGGAATAAACGTCCTAATCTCATCTCATTAGCCAAACTGGAAACAAGGGCTACAGACCTGCTCTTGTTCGTTCTCTCTGGATGAGGACAGAAAATGTTCACGGTACAGCATGGGCCCCAGGGGGTGTGAAGAACCCATTCTAAGTTAAGGAGTAATTCTTAGGTAACATACTAACCTCCATCATTCTGGGGTTCTGTTTTTAAGATTAATATGTCTTTACATTTTGAAAATTTTGCATAGAGGATATAGTTACAGTGTTCAACCTCTCTAAACATAAAAAGATAAATGATGCAAGCCACCCTCCCATCTCTGTTCCTCATCCACCCAGCCCTACCTTTGTCCCTCAGATAACCAGTGTGACTAGTTTCTTGCCTGTCCTTTCAGAGTATTCTTTTTTTTTAAATTTAGTTTATTGAAGTATAGTTGATTTACAATGTTGTGTTAGTTTCAGGTATACAGCAAGGTGATTCATATATATATATGTATATATTCTTTTTCATATTCTTTTCCATTATGGTTTATTACAGGATATTGAATATAGTTCCCTATTCTATTCAGTAGGACCTGTCATTCAGAGTATTCTTGTTTACGTACAAGCAAATCTATATATTCTTACTTTCCTTGCCTTTTTTGTTCATACAAATAGTAATGCACTACGTGCCCTCCTCAGAACCTTGCTTTTTTCAATTAACATTTCCAATGAACATCCTGCCATATCAGTACACGGAGGGCATTCTCCGTGTTTGTTCAGGCTGCAAAGTATTGCATTCTGTAGATACATGTTAATTTATGCCATCATTTCTTCATTGTTAGATATTTGCATTGTTTTGGGATTTTGTTTTTGTTTTTTGCTATTAACAACATGCTGAGATGGAATGTTTATAATTTTGCACTTGTGCAAATATGTCACAGAATAAATACCCAGGGATTGCATAGCTGGATCAGAGAGTAAATGCATTTGGAATTCTAATAGCCGTTGTCAACAGTCCTCTGTAGAGCGCCACCAGTTTACTCCTAAGAGCCTTGTATAGAGGAACCTGTCTGTTCACAGGCTCACCAGGAATCCTTTATCATGTTTCTAAGTTTTCCTTCCTGATAAGTGGACAGTAATTTCTCAACATTGTTTTAATTTGCATTTCTTTTATCATGAGAAAAGTTGAGCATTTTCTCATGTGTAAAACTCTTTTGTTTTTATTTTCCTGCTAACTGTTTTTCTGGTCATTTTTCTACTGGGTTGTTGGTCTTTTTCTTATGGATCTCTGGGAACATGTTATTTTATTCCCACTTCCTCTTTAAACATTACTTCTAGTTAAAAAAATTTTTTTTTGTAATATAGTATTAAACAATATTTGTCATGACTTCTGGGTTTTAAGTTACAATTAGAAAGACTTCTACCACGCCACAGTTATAGCAAATTCTCTCACATTTATTTCTAATACTTTTATGACTCCATTTTTACATTTAAATCTGTGATTCATTTGGATTTTTTTCCTGATATATGTTAAAATGTTCAGCTGCATTTGTTTTCCAGAATGCTGCCTGTTGTCCCCAAACCATTTATTAAATAGTTCTTTTCCCCACTGATTTGAGATGCAATGTTTATTGTAATTTTTCGTAGGTATTTGTGTATATTTCTGGGCTTTTGTTTAATTACATAGGTCTCTCTATTGACGTGTCAGTACGATAGGTTTCTTTAATTTAATTAATTAATTAATTAATTAATTAATGTCTGCGTTGGGTCTTCGTTGCCGCGCGCGGGCTTTCTCTAGTTGCAGCGAGCCGGGGCTACTCTTCGTTGCGATGCGCAGGCTTCTCATTGCAGTGGCTTCTCTTGTTGCGTGGCACGGGCTCTAGGCGTGCGGGCTTCAGTAGTTGCAGCACGCGGGCTCAGTAGTTGTGGCTCGCGGGCTTAGTTGCTCCGTGGCATGTAGGATCTTCCCGGACCAGGGCTCGAACCCGTGTCCCCTGCCTTGGCAGGCGGATTCTTAACCACTGCCCCACCAGGGAAGCCCGGTACCATAGGTTTTTTAAAAAAAAATAGTGATAACGATTTTATGTTTTAATATTTACCCTTCTTTTTCAGAGTTTCCCTAGCGATTCTTGTTTGTTTTCCAACATGAATGGTAAAACTGGTTTAATTAAAAAATGAAACAACAACAGTAATAGCAACACAACAATAAAAGTACCTGTTGGCATTTAACTTAGAAATTAACCAAGGAGGAACTGACGTCTTTATGATGTTGAGGCTTCCCGTTCAAGTACATGGATGTCTTTCCATTTAAGTCTTCTTCTGTAGATTTTGAAATGTTCTTTACATAATTCCTGCAATTTCCGGTTTGTTAATTTTGATGTATTTTTCCTTTTTTGTTGCTGTTGCGATTGGGCTCTGTATCAGTAAGGGCTCTGATAAGTAAAGAAACGACATCATTTAAGTTAGACAACTTGGGGCGATAAAGAAGAGAAAGGAGGGCTTCCCTGGTGGCGCAGTGGTTGAGAGTCCGCCTGCCGATGCAGGGGACACGGGTTCTGTGCCCCGGTCTGGGAAGATCCCACATGCCGCGGAGCGGCTGGGCCCGTGAGCCATGGCTGCTGAGCCTGCGCGTCCGGAGCCTGTGCTCCGCAACAGGAGAGGCCACAGCAGTGAGAGGCCCGCGTACTGCAAAAAAAACAAAACAAAAAAGAAAACAAAAAACCTGCAGAAAGGGATAAGACATTGACATATGAGTGACTGAAAAACAAGGCAGCTGGACTAACAGGGGTTTAACTGAAGGCATTAAGGGAAATGTAGACGTCTCTTCTGTCTTGTGATCTTGTATTTTCACGTCGTTCAGGTTAGCGTATTTTTTATCCTGCGATTTTTATGGCCATGTAAGTGCAAATGGGGCTTATCTTAAGAGGAATTTTACAGAAAAAAAAATAACAGACAAGTGGTATTTTAAAAAATTCAATTAGTTTGTTCATCCCGTGTACAAATTTGTTCTTCAAAGAAATATGATTTGGCTTCCCTGTTGCCTGTGTGTGTGTGTGTGTGTTGTTAGTTTACACCGGCTAATCAGAGGCTCCTTCCTGAAAGGGTGTCAGTGGCCAGGAGACGTGAAGGAAGTGAGATGAGCCGGGCTGCTCTGTGGGGAGAGGTCCAGAGGAGAGCCAGCAAGTGTGTGAGGCCAGAGATGCACAGTTTAATGGACCGAAAGCATTAACATTGCTGGTTAAATGGCATAAATCCATGTATTCAACTTTGTATTTTCATTGCTTTGTCTTTATTCAGGCCATAAACACTTCTTAACTCAACATGCCTCCTTCTGCGCTCATGAAATAGAAAGATGTGACAGACTTCTAACGCGATTTGTCAGTTTCCAAAAGGAAGCTGGTGATGTGTCCACGGGCCCAGCAGGAATATCCTCTTCAGCAGCACGCCTGCTGAGTAAGGGTCTAAAGGTAACTGTAAAAGCATGTGGGGAAAGCCTTCCAGAGCTTTCTCCTGTCAGGACAGCCCAGGAGCCTTCAGCGTCTGTGAGCTGAAATCACAGACTTCAGAGCAGTTATTCGTTTTTCAAATGTGAAATCAGTCGATGTCAAGTCGGCTGGAGATGACCCTGGGGTTTTCCTCTCTGGCTTGTCACTGATACGTTTTATCTCCACTCAAATCTCTTAAAAGAAAATACCTGTGTCCTTTTAGGATCACTTAGCTGCCAGGGATGACATCCTTGCCTTACAGGTTCTGGGCGAGGGGGTTAGTATTTATGAAAGGATCTAAGTGACTTCAGTCTCAGCAAACCGAAAAAACAGATGGACGGACAGACACATACACACACACGCAGACGATCAGATCGTGACAGCAGACCTAGAGTGCTGGGTTCTCAACATTTACAATTTAAGTGGATTTCAAAAGAAAATAAGATCAGTTCTGCAGTGCATGTCACTAAACCGTTTGTTAGGTTGGCATGAAGAGTGAAGTAACTTGAGGGCATAATCTGAACTTTTTTGTCACGTGTCCACAATTGAAAGATTCTTCCATTTCAGGTCCAAGGCCAAGAAAGAAATAATAAACCTTAAATTTAAAAAGTCAAGTGTCTAAAGAGACTTCCATAAAGGAGCCGGATAAAAAGATAAAGGTTATTTACATGGAAAAGGGGAAGACCGAAAAGACAGACTATCAAAACCAAAAACCTGGGGTGCAGGGACTGGCGAGCTCCTGCAGGGGCTCGTGTTTGATGAGGGAGGCATTTCTCCTCGCTGCGCTCATGGTACCGGCTCAGATGTTCACACCTGCCTTCCAGCGGTAGGGTCGGTTTCCCAGTCTCTCTGCCAGCAGTCTGTGAATTCCTGGAGAGTGGGAGCACATTGCTCTGCTTCTGCTGCGCAGGGCCCAGAGCCTAGCACAGGGTTTGTGCGGAATCAGTGCGTATTGAGCAAATGAATGAAGGCTGGATGGGGGGCCAACAGTGCTGACTGAGGGTGTGCTCTGGTGCAAGCTAACATCCTATCAAGGTCAGCCAAAAACAGTGCCGTGTAGACGGTGACTGTACAGTAGATGTAACTCGTTCTTCCCAAGAACATGCGCGGGCTAAAATTAGACACCGTTCAGAAAGCGTTTAAATAAGCTAATGGATGATGGATTATTTGAAGGAAGCTAGGAACAGAAAAGATAATACATGTCACTCGGATATGTGTATCCAGGGAGGTGAACAAAGGTGATGGTGCCGGGTATGCTGAAGGAGCTCAGTAAGAGCCTTTCCACCTTCCTTTGTGGCCGAGGGCAAACAGCCTGCGTCAGTTGGAGGCCGTCCCCAACCGTCTCCTCTGACTTACTCTCTCCCCACGTTCCTTGAACCTGCCTGACCCTCCCTTGCCCGGGCTGAGCCCTGTGACATCAATTCCTGTGCAACCAACAGCAGTGCTTGTTTTGCTGCCAAGATGGGAGTTCTGACCTAAGACCACCGACCACACCACCAGCCCCTCTTGGGGGATGCTGGTCACTGAATCGTATTAGCCAGAACCTCTCTGCCTTGATTAGAGGCCTCTTTGAATCTGGTGCCCTCACCTCTCCTCACTCTTGGGGGTCCCCATTCCCACCCTGGCCATCTCCCCACCTGCCTCTGCCGTGCTCTTGTCCAATCCCTCGCTGTCTCCAATGCCTTTCCGCCCTTGGGTCATCCAGGAGATCTTTCAGGAAGAAATCTATTCCTCAGCCTCCTCTCAAACTTACAAATGCATTTTATCCCCAAATTCCAACTTACAAATCAAGAAAAAGCCGTTATTCATATTACAATTGAATTCTTAGCTTTATAAAACTGTGTTTTACAGAATTCTTCAAATTGTGTCTTCTTTTGATCAGAAATTGCCCTTTATAGTTTTTAACTGAGATACAATTGACATGTAACATTATATTAGTTTCAGGTGTACAACATAATGATTTGATATAGGTATATATTGCAAAATAATTCCAAGTCTAGTTAACATTCATCACCACACAGTTACAATTTTTTGTAATGCAAAGCGTGTGTTTTAAAGCCACACTGAAACTATTTAATTTACAGGAATTAGATTTACACATATATGTTATCTCCTCACTATATTTTTATGTCCTTATGGACAACTGCTTTTTTGAAAAAACTCCCCAGGTGCCTGGCATCTTCCTCAAACATAGTTACTGGATAAACAGTTGCTGAATGAACCAGTGAACAAAAGTCAAAGTGGAGAGTAAGAGCTTGTTATTGTGTCTTCAATAGCAGCAGAGCCATGTGCACAATTAATGCTTTGAGAGAAATCTGACTAACAATTCTTAAGGGCTTACTCTGGGGCGAATTTACTAGGAAACCTCAATTTCAATCTCTCTTCTCTCCCCTTCATGTCTGCCTGGTACACTGAGGGCAGCAGGTGCTTGTACGGGGCAGCATAACCACAAGGGGATTCCGTGCTACAATGATCCAATTTGGCGTTGGTGGTTAATAACACTGTCAGAGCTTGTCGGTTTTGTTTATGTGCCTATTTCTCGGGGTACGCAATGAAAATGATAAAAAGTGACTTTAGGATGCCAAGGTGACATGATTGTTTGATGCTGAGAATAATTTAGGGCAGTCGCCATGAGTCTTTCTTACCCACTTTTGATTTCCTCTCATTTAATTCAAGTCCCAATAATGCACTAGAGCAATTCATGGGAATAATATTACATCTGGAAATTTGGGGAGATTCTAGCTTGTGTATTTCTGTCTGCATAGGGCTTAGATAAGGGTCTTCCCACATAATTAGCCTAACATTACTTGTGGATTAACTTGGGAGTCCAGGGAGGGGATACAATGCATTTCTGTGTATTTCAAGTGCAGAAGAAATGTTTATCCAAATTAGTTAACCATAGATGATCACAGAAGCTGAGAAAAGAATTAACAAGAGTGGTAATTGAGCCAAATCTCATAGATGACAGTATCCTGCAAAGTACTGGGTCCATGACAAGATTCAGGGTCTCCAGACAAGTGGACGAACATTTCACTGTGTTAGCATATGCTAGTGACAGGCGTCGTTTGTGTTCGGCTACTTCCTTGAGGTCTAGTTGGCATCTCCGGTTGTGACACCAACTTCTGTCTTTCCCGGGTCCCAGTGCTCGTGATTCATGGAACTGTGTTTCAGGGCGGCCAGCTCCTCACAACTGGGCCTCCCCACTCTCTCTCTGTGGCCTCTTTGGTCTCTAACTCATCCTTTGTGGGAAGGGCGATCTGAAATCCAGAAGCACTGTCTGCACGCTTTCACAGACAGATTGACGGCCAGTGCCAGAAACGTTTCTCACCAGACGCTGTCAAAGTGGGCCCTGAGAAAAGATGGGGAAACATGTTTCAAAGTCATTTACGGGAATCCACATTAGGAGAAAGGCAGGTCGACAGGACAGTTACCAAGTACTTACCACACACACAGAGTGCAGAGCATCACATTAGACTAGAGCAGGGGTGCTTGTTTGTCCCATGTCCCACAGTGATTTTATTAAGTCTTCAGAAGTGACTAGAGCACTAGGGAAAACCGTGCTGTGTGTTGTCGGTGAGGAAATCGACCTCTCGGATCCTCTTTTGAATCTGTACAGTGGTTAGTGGTGGCTGCGGCCAAGAGATAATGCACGTAGAGGGCCAGCGGGGGCCTCTGTTGGCGTTAGCCTGTCCCCTCACATCCTATTTCCCTCTGCAGGGAGAGGACTAGAGATAAGGGTCAAAGTTAGAAAGCGAGGTTAGTTCTCACAATCAGATAGCCACCACTTTCCAAGGATGTGCCACTGGGCCACCCTCCGGAAGGTGAGAAATTATTACAATAGCTAGGCTAGCCCTATTATTTTTGTACCCCTCGTTTATTCTCAGCAACCTCTGAGGTGGGTATTATTACCCATGTTTACAATGGGGGCAACCTGACTTGGAGGTGAAGGATTTGCCCAGCAGTCTGACCGCAGCATCCATGCCATGACCATCCGGCCACATGGACAAACCCTCTGCCCCTGTGTGTGCACGCCATCAGCGTGGCAACCTTCCCTGCCCGCTAAAAACTACTGAAAACATAGCCTAGCCTTTTGTTTGTTTGGTTGAAGAGGAAACAAACTCAGAAGGGTACCTGTATACCTAAGGTTACACAGCTGGTGACCACAGAATTGACCTGAAACCCTGACAGAACACCTGGACTTAGTCTCAGTTGGTTCCATCCAGGAAGTCACGGCACCTCTATACCCTCTGGACTTCCAGCACCTGCCTTTCTAAATGGCTTTATTTTACTTTATAGCGATGATAACTCCCTGATTTTTTGTTTGCTTGAATTCTGTCTGGCACTAGAAGGCTGGCCCCCAGGGCAGTGCCCTGGGCTGTTTCATTATCATTTATCTCCCCAGAACCCACCATCCACTAGTAGATGGGCACCAGTGAGAACCTGCAGAAGTGGATTTCTAACGTCCGAGAGTCTAAGCACCTGTAAATAGTGAGGGGAAAGGAGCATGGGCCACCTTTTTGGGTTAACAAATGTACATCTTAACAGGGATTTTTCCATAGGACTTTAACACAGAGGAGTAGATTCTATGGTGAAAGCATCATGGCAGGTCATTTGGGGGTCGAGCGTTAAGCAGAAGAATTTTGCATCCCTGTAAGTCACCTCCTCAGGGAACAACCTGTACTGTGAGGGGCAGCTGGATCTGAAGTCCATGATGTAATTTAGTGATGATTCCTATGATGGACATTTCAGGGAGGAAAGAGAAGCCATTCTGGAAGACCACTTGTCATGTCTCGGGGGGAAAAACTCCCCACCAATGGCTTTTAGCGCTTCTCAATCCGACTGTCCCTGTCCTCATGTGAAGTTTCCTAAGCCTGTCCTTTTCCTTGTGCTAGTTTTATTTTCTGAAAATGGGTTCCCATTAGCAACGTAATTGTTTATAAATCAGAAAATCTTTTTTTTTGAGCATGGTGGAGGGCTGCACCACATTAAAAGCAGACAATCAATTATGATGAAATTCAATAAAATCACTGTAATTAGTAAGGTCTGCATATATAATTTTTAACAGCCATGAGGAGCACATAGGTCAAATCATGTGTTAAAAATCCTTGCCTCCCCCCAAGTTCTCCAATTAGTCTACTACTATAATTAGGGCCAAGGGATTTAGTGAGGTCTTCCTTGAAGTTTCCTTTGCTCACTTCAGGAATGGAGGAAGGTCGTGTGTGTGTGTGTGTGTGTGTGTGTGTGTGTGTGTGTGTGTGCGCGCGCGCGCCCTCGAAGCCTGAAGGTGGGGAAAGAAACTGTGAAACAGGACTCCTCTGTTTGCTTATTTATGTTACCACTTCCTCCCCACCCTGTCCTCCTCTTAGTGTTTGTTTCCAAATCGAATCGTCCCCTCTTCTTCGCCTCGGCTTCCTCAACCCCGAGGATTCAAAAGAGACGGCAAGCGGCCCCGCCTTCTTATGAATATGCAACAGTAAGGGGCTGGGAGGAAGCCGGAGAGGAAAACCCTGCAAGAAATTCACCCTGTCTGCCTGAAACGGCTCCGGGCCGCTCCCAGCCTCTACCACGCCCTGCACCGGCCGGCGAACAATAGCACAGCCCCGGGGCGCGGAGGCGCGCGCCGCTGCAGAGGAGCTGCTGGATGTTCGTCGCCCGGGAAACGTGGAGTCTGAACAGCTCTTCAGAGCCAGTCTGAACTCCGGCCGGGAAGGTAGCAACCGGACGGGTTCACCGTCTCCGGCCCGAGGGGCCCGAAGGTCCCGCCTTTTGCCCTGCAAATGAGGGGGGCGCAGGGGCCCTCGCGGCGGCGCCCGCCGGGGCCGAGTTCCCCGCCTGCTTCCCCGTGACTTCCTGCCCACCGGAGCTCGGCGCGGGGTAGGCAGTCCCTCAAGAGAGCCCCGCTAACGTGCAGGAATGCTGAGAAAGGTAGGCGGGTTTTCTGTGCCGCTGGTCACCCCTCCCTCACTTTTGGGGAGGGGACCACCCAGCAGCAGGTGGCTGAACTTCTGCGTCCGTGGCACGCTTTCTGAAGCGAGGGTGAGAGGAGGCGAAGGGGAGCGGAGCGCTGGGTGAGCTGAAGGTTTGAGAAGTTGCCGCGGCCCCAACAGGTGCAGCGCAAGCGCCACGCTGCGCCCGGGAGGCGCGAGCACCCGCCGGCGGCCCGCGTCGCCATGGCAGCGGGGGCGGGGCCTAGCCGCAGCATGCGTCGCCATGGCAGCGGGGGCGGGGCCGAGCCGCGGCGTGCCCGGGTTGCCTGGCGACGGAAGGGCGCGGGGAGGGGCTCGCGGTGTCCCCGGGAGATTCTCCGAGGACCAGCCACCAAGTCTGGGGTTTCTTTGACGCTCGTTTCCTGGCCGTTAACTTAAGCCTATTGGCAGCGCTGGCCTTTGGTTAAGGAATCAGCCTTCTCGGCTACCGCCTACTCAATGCCATAATACTCTTTTGAAAATACTCGGATTGTGGTCTGATGGAAGACGTGAAAAAGTAGGAAGATATTCCTTTCTAAAGCAACAACAAAAACGTGTACTGTTTCCTCGTTTTCAAGGATATTCCTTAATTATTATCATGTTTAAAAACTAAAATAGAGTACGTGGTTTGGATCCATGAAAACGAATTGACCTTTGGCCTTTCCGACATATTAACCAAAATCTTTGCTAAAGAAAAGCGCATGCAACAGACAGCACTATTAAAAATTCACTGTCGCATCTTAAAATGTCTTAGAAAGACACGACTCTCACAATGCATGTGAGAGAATTAATTTCATTTTGTTTCACTGGGTATTTTCTTGCATGTAAATGTGCCTGATAATTTTGGCTTCTTATTTTAAAGGTTGTTTTAGCTCTACACTACAGAATAAAGTTGACAAGGACTTTGCATGACCTTTTCCAGAGCAGTGACTGACAGCGACCGTAGTACTTCCCCCTACTCTTTTTTCCTTTTATCCTCCTATAGCTAAAAGTATCTTTTGGTGTTTTTCATCTCTTTCTCCAGATTTAAATTGCCAAAGACACAGGTCTGTTACCAGGACTTAAGATGTGTTCCACGCACTAGTTTATTTCTTCCTCTTCCTCCATTTTAAAATTATCTACGTATTATTTATTTATTTGTGTATTCATTCATCAGACATGGATTGAGGTTCTGATACGTGCTGTGTACCTTGCTAGACTCCAGAGAAGAGAAGTAAGTGGTGGGAGGGACACACAAAGTTGCGTCAGAAAAATTCACCGTTTAGGGAGAGGCAAAGGCTGGGAAGTCATCAGAATCCACTATGATACTTTCTCATCTAGAAATTCCACCCAGGATGACCGCTGCTACTGGCCAGGAGAGGTGCACTGATTATTCTTGCCCTTTCAAGGCAAAGGTAGCCATTTAAAATATGAGGAAGATGACACTCATAAAAGTACAGTAATATGGCCCAGGACTTACAGTCAGTAAGTGGTCAGTCAGGATCCAAATTCAAATATGGCTCCTAAGACATATGGCTTCTGAAGCATTGAGCCATTTGACCCTATGTCCCTACTAACGAAATTACCATATTTTGAATTTTGTGAATTTCCACCAAAAAAAAAAAAAAACAACTATGCAGTTTCTTTTTTGGTTGAGCTGTTTTTAAAGTCAGGTATTTCAAAAGTCAGATATGAATTGCATTTCTCAAGAATGTATGGTTTTCCTACTGAAATGTTGCTATCGTCAGTAATCTTGTTTTCAGGGGTTCCCAAGTAGTTAATGAGAAAATTAAGATTTGGTTATTCAAATCGTGTTTTAAGAATATTGGAGGTACTTGTGTATTTTTTTTTTTAATTTACTTATTTATTTATTTTTGGCTGCATTGGGTCTTTGTTGCTGCACGTGGGCTTTCTCTAGTTGCGGCGAGCGGCGGCTACTCTTCGTTGCGGTGTGCGGGCTTCTCATTGCGGTGGCTTCTCTTGTTGCGGAGCACGGGCTCTAGGCATATGGGCTTCAGTAGTTGCAGCACGCGGACTCGGTAGTTGTAGCTCACGGGCTTAGTTGCTCCAAGGCATGTGGGATCTTCCCGGACCAGGACTCGAAGCCATGTCCCCTGCGTTGGCAGGTGGATTCTTAACCACTGTGCCACCAGGGAAGTCCCGGTACTTGTGTATTAAAGGGTTCTGTTGTACAAATTGTTACACAATTAGATTTCTTTAAAGCAAAATACATTACTTCGTTAGCATTCAGGTTTTTATTACCTTTCCTGATTTTAGATGTTTTCAATCAGATTGGTTAGCTTCTTCTGGCATTGTCTGTAGACAGGTGATAATTGGAAATTGCTGTGTGGAAAGTTGTCCTAAAAAGTTCAGGTATGGGGCTTCCCTGGTGGCACAGTGGTTGAGAGTCCGCCTGCCGATGCAGGGGACGCGGGTTCGTGCCCCGGTCCGGGAAGATCCCACGTGCCGCGGAGCGGCTGGGCCTGTGAGCCATGGCCGCTGAGCCTGCGCGTCCGGAGCCTGTGCTCCGCAACGGGAGAAGCCACAGCAGTGAGAGGCCCGCGTACCGCAAAAAAAAAAAAAAAGTTCAAGTATGTACCTGGCTTGACCTGCAGTGAGATTTGGCTCCACACACCCCGTCACAGCCCCGAAAACCACGTTGAACTAATTTCATAAGTGTTTTTCCAGTTAAAATGTTATTTTCCTGAATAGATTGCAGGATCGATGAAGGCAGGAACCAGATCTTTCGTGTCTTTAGAATCTTTCTCTTAACATCAGCTACAACACTCTTCATAAATCTTAACTGGCAGGAGAAACAAAAGAAAACTTTATCAGGCCAACAAAATATAGAGTAGAAGAAATAACCCTTTAAAATATATAATATTCAGAGTCACAGAAGTTCAAATTATTTGTTGATTTTTTGTTTGTTTGTTTGTTTTTTGTTTTTGCGGTACGCGGGCCTCTCACTGCTGTGGCCTCTCCCGTTGCGGAGCACAGGCTCCGGACGTGCAGGCTCAGCGGCCATGGCTCACGGGCCCAGCCGCTCCGCGGCACGTGGGATCTTCCCGGACCGGGGCACGAACCCGCGTCCCCTGCATCGGCAGGCGGACTCTCAACCACTGCGCCACCCGGGGAACCCTGTTGATTATTTTTTTTCCGTGATACCTCACTATAAAATTCCAGGTAGTACCTATTTTGCAGATAGAAATTTTTACCGCAATTAATTATCCATAGATGATCACAGAAGGTAAGAAAAGAATTAACAAGACTTACGGTGACTAGTATTTAAGTATTTTCCAGTGTGTTATCTTTTTTTTTTTTTTTTTTTGCGGTACGCGGGCCTCTTACTGTTGTGGCCTCTCCCGTTGTGGAGCACAGGCTCCGGACGCGCAGGCTCAGCGGCCATGGCTCACGCACCTAGCCGCTCCACTGCATGTGGGATCCTCCCGGACCGCGGCACGAACCCGCGTCCCCTGCATCAGCAGGCGGACTCTCAACCACTGCGCCACCAGGGAAGCCCCAGTGTGTTTTCTTAATTGAACCTCACAACAACCCTGAAAGCATAGGGGAGGAAATCTTTTTCCTCTACCCTCTGGGTTTTTTGGCTGGTCTAATAATTTAATTGACATAAGACAGATTAACAGGAGAAAAACAAATTAGTTATGTACGTAGGGGTGGGTCCCAAAGATATGAGACCCAAGGGCATGTCGGGCAGCTGAGGCTTCTATACTATCCTGAGCTGAGGAATGGGATGGGGGCCTGAGGCTTCCAAGGGGAGGAGGGTGATGCACAGGACAGTAAGAAGACAGATGTTTGGTGAGTTGATGGTTGCCCTGCCATATAGATAGGTCATTCAGATAAAAGGAATCTCTGGTAATAGCTCTCTCTCTCTGAGTCTGGCCCCAGTCTCAATTCCTTCAGGAAACTGAGGGGGAGGTAAAAAGCCCCTCCTGGGTCTCTTGGGCCCTGATTCTCTTTAGCTCAAAACAATCCACGAGCCAAAGTGGCACATTTTGGGGAGGTTCGTTCTGAACCCCTTCAAAGGGATTCACACCACCAGTTTTTTTTTTAATGTATGAGAAAACAGAAGCTCAGAGAAGTTGAGCGACTTGGTCAGAGTCACCCAGCAAGGGAGAGTCACATCTTCTGATGAAGTCAAGTGATACCCTTGCAAAGTCAAGAGACACGCCTGTGAGCTCTGGGGGCCTGAGCCTCTTGACAGACTCGGGGAGTCAGGGTGCAAAATGCCTTCTCTCCCTCTCACCTCCCCCAGGCTCCCCCTCTGTCTGGGAAGAAGGCGAGGGAACCTCTTTTAAAAGACAAGTAAAGAAAGAAGCGGGGCAGAAAGAAGGGGGAGCCAGTGTTCAAAATTGGTAGTGGGGAGACCCGGGGGAGGGGTGTGCTAGTCTACTAGGGCTTCTGTAACAAAGTGTCCCAGCCTGGCAGGCTTAAACCACAGGCCTTTACTGTGTCACAGCTCTGGAGGCTGGAAGTCAGCAGGGTGGGTTTCTTCCGAGAACTCTCTCCTAGGCTGGCTGATGCCCCCTCTTTGCGGTACCCTCATTTGGTCCTCCCTCCGTGTGTGTCTCTGTCCTAATCTCTTCTTGTTATGACACCTGTCATACTGGATTAGGGCCCACCCATCTGACCTCATTTTACCATAATTGCCTCTTTAAAGGCCCCAGCCGCCAAATACAGTTACGTTGGGAGGTCCTGGGGGTTAGGACTCCAGCAGATGAATTTTGAGGGAACTCATTTCAGCCCATAATAGAGACTAAGGAAAGTGAACTTGGTCCATGACCCAGAAGACAAGACATTGCAATTGCTTTACGGTTCCCATTAGTTTTCTCTCCTGGCACCGATCAACGTTTGGGTGAGTTGTGGCAGTCTTTTACGACAGTATATTCCACCGGACGTATAAAGAAAACAAAGAGATTCAGAGCTGAACTCTTCTGTATTTAGCTTGCTTTATACTTCATTTTCACTCTCACCTCTGCAGGGCCAGCTTCCAACCTTGTCACATTTTGACGGGGGCAGACAAAGCTGGCGATGACCTCCGTTTCCAGCTAGGTATGACCTGTCTCTCTGCCTTTGTTAGTGCCGTGGAGTGATTTGAGTCACGTGTGCTGCCTGGGAAGCGTGATAAATGCACTGAAAATGAAATCACAATACTGCAAGGACAGGGGAGCGTAGATTTTGCAGCCCTCAGAGCCACGAAGATAAAAGCTAGGGCACCCTTCCATCTGAATGGCATTCTCCATGCTTATTTCTAACAAAGTATGCTCAGCATCGTGTTTCAGACCGTGGAAGGTAGCCAGAAGAATTTGAAGGTTTTCTCTGAGGCACTGAACAACTTACAAGGTTATAATTGGAATGTATTGCAAAGACTCAAATTATGAAAATGCTGTGGTCATAGGATATCAGGGACCAAGGGAAGCCTGCAGGTCTTGTAGGCAGTGCCTGGCCCTTGTCTGGACTCCACAGAACCTGCTTTGTGAAGGCAGGAATCCAGCCTAGGTTTCAAGGTAGCCCGAGAAGGTTCCAGAGTTTCCTGCAATAAAGGTTTCAGTATTCACCGAACATCAGGGTCTCAAAGGACTTTTGTTTGTTTCCTCGATTTCCTTCATTACTTCATATGGTAGAGCGCAGGTGTCCACTTTTTTGCATGGAATAGCTTGTCATTTGCTAAAAGAGTCTTCATATGTCATTTCTTGGCTCTTTTTGGTAAGTTGAATGGGAACTCTGTCCATTGTGACGCATCTGTTTCTATCACAGTCCCAGGGAAGCCGCCCCTCACCATCCTGAGTTGTGGGTTGCTTTTTCTGTCTTCACCGCACTCGCTTGAGTTGTGACTTTTGAGGGCTGTCCTATTTACTTCTAATCGTGAGGCCCTGGACTCTATTCTGAAATATCCTTGCGGAAGAATGTGTATCCCGTACACTTGGGGAAGCTTTTTCCAGGAATACCAAAAGCTTTCAAAATGTGCTCTTTGGATGGGATCCAGCAGCTTTCTTTTTTTCTTTTTTTTTTAACATCTTACAATGGTGTGTTAGTTTCTGCTTTATAACACAGTGAATCAGCTATACATATCCACACATCCCCATATTCTCCTCCCTCTTGTGTCTCCCTCCCACCCTCCCTATCCCACCCCTCTAGGCGGTCACAAAGCACCGAGCTGATCTCCCTGTGCTATGCAGCTGCTTCCCACTAGCTATCTATTTTACATTTGGTAGTGTATATATGTCCATGCCACTCTCTCACTTCGTCCCAGCTTACCCTTCCCCCTCCCCGTGTCCTCAAGTCCATTCTCTATGTCTGAGTCTTTATTCCTGTCCTGCCCCTAGGTTCTTCAGAACTTTTTTTTTTTTAGATTCTGTATATATGTGTTAGCATATGGTATTTGTTTTTCTCTTTCTGACTTACTTCACTCTGTTTGACAGACTCTAGGTCCATCCACCTCACTGCAAATAACTCAGTTTTGTTTCTTTTTATGGCTGAGTAATATTCCATTGCATATATGTGCCACATCTTCTTTATCCAGTCATCTGTCGAGGGGCGCTTAGGTTGCTTCCATGTCCTGGCTAGATCCAGTAGCTTTCCACAATGGATGCTTTCAGGAACAGGTTCATGTGTGAGGCAGCTATCATTATCCCAGCCCAAAAGGAATGTGTCCTCCTCAGAGCAGTGCGTGCTTAATCAGTGAGGGGCTGGGTGCTGGTGCCTGAAGTTTGAAAAGTCAGCCTTGAAAGTTAGTGCAAGTTCCTGAAGGGCAGAACTGTACGTTTCCCCTTCTGATTCGAGCCAGACACTTGTCTCCCTGGTCGGTTGTGCATATCGGCCGGCACAGGTCCAGGAGGTGGGTTGGTCTGTTCAACGGCTGCTTCTAGAACACCTTTAATTAAGATCTCCCCTCAGAGGCACTCCCCTCAACTTAGGAGAAAAGAAGGCAACACGGATGTACGAAGAGTGAGGAGGAGCTGCTGTTCATGGCTGTTCGTGACTGCCCCAGGTTTTGGCCCAGTGAAGTCCCCTTCCTTCCTCTATACTACTGGAGAGGGTCATGACCTTGAAGTGGCCTGGAAGTTCCCAGGCTTTCAGGGAGCATTTATCAGTCATTCACGATCTTCTCAGGCTGCAGGGCATGAGAAGACATGTCATGGACTTTCTCCTCAAGCAGCTGATACTCTAGTTCAGGGTAAACAGATGTGAAAATAAGAAAGCACAGTTCAGGACTGTGTCGTGTACACGCTGGCAGGTGTGCTCCAGACACTACGAACAGCTGCTCGAGGTGGGCTCGGCAGCCAGAGAATTGCATCCTCTTTTTTTTTCTTTATTTTCTTTATGTTTAAAAAATTTTTATTTTATATTGGAGTCTAGTTGAGTTATAATGTTGTGTTAGTTTCAGGTGTACAGCAAAGTGATTCAGAGATATATATATCTTTCAGGTTCTTTTCCCATATAGGTAGAGTTCCCTGTGCTCTACAGTAGGTCCTTGTTGATTATCTATTTTATATATAGTAGTGTGTATGTGTTAACCCCAAACTCCTAATTTATCCCTCCCCTCCATGTTTCCCCTTTGGTAACTGTAAGTTTGTTTTCTATGTCTGTGAGTCTGTTTCTGTTTTGTAAACAAGTTCATTTGTATCATTTTTTTAGATTCCACATATAAGTGATATGGTATGGTATCTGTCTTTGTCTGACTTCCTTCACTTAGTCTGATAATCTCTAGGCCCATCCATGTAGCTGCAAATGGCATTATTTCATTCTTTTTACGGCTGAGTAGTATTCCATTGTGTATTGTATCACATCTTCCTTACTCATTCCTCTGCTGATGGACATTTCAGTTGCTTCCGTGTCTTGACTGTTGTCAATAGTGCTGCTATGAACATTGGGGTGCGATGCATCCTCTTTCCTCACTGTGGCTTCTCAGATGCGGATCTCCTTCAAGTTCCCGTCACCCCAGCCCCTTAACCTGGCCCTTTCCTGCTTTTCCAGTGAGGCTGCTCAAGAAATCCTATCTCAGATGAGTTTAAACCAGGGTGAATCTGGCCACAGGATTCGAAGCCTTTATACTCCTGGGAGCTCCCTCAGGATTTGATGGAAATAAAGGAGGGACTGGGCTGAAGGAGCAGAAGAGAGAGCCATTTCTACTGTCTCATCATGGATAGAGTTCATAAATCCTTGGAAAGCCATAAAAAGACTGCCTGAGTATTCATTTCAAGGACAGAATGATATGTAGGCAACATAAGAACAGGAGACTGTGTGCATGGCCACAGCAGGGCAGAGAGGAGAAAAAAAGCGGTCCAAACCCTAGATGGTGATAGGATAGGGCACCTGCAACTGGTCCTTACCCTGAGACCACGGGAAGAAAATAAACATGGCGGCTAGGAAGCCAGCTCTGGGATACGGACGTGTCCCCTGGGGTTATACCTCTGGAAGCTCTGTGCTCCCCACTTCTGAGCTCTGTACTCCTCACCCACTGGGGCCCAGACCCCCCTCCCCCATGATGAGCAGCAGTGATTTGGAGCTGCAGAGTCCGCTGCAGGGAGAACAGAGTCTCTTGATTCCATTGGTCCTGGCACGTGGAGCTGGCAGTCAATTCTGCTGTAGGGGGTTAGGTGTGCAGGTGATTTTTAGCACACCACTGCTTCTTGTGCTTGTGTTAGGTATTTGGGGCTGGCCCAGGGACCAGTTCTGTATATCCTATTTGTAAGGAAAATATATGCTGAACTCGAAGCAAGTGAAATGTATGTTTGAGCAGCAAGCCTTTGTGAAATGAAGATCAGAGCAACTGGGAATTTTATCTGGACCGCCAAGGCATAGAGGAATGAGCGTTAGAGAAGGGTGCGGAGACCTGGGTACAAATATCATCTCTGATACAAATTCACAGATTTTAGCAAAAAGCGAAATTCCCCGAGAGTTGCTATCTGTAAGAGGAGGGACTTGATTAGATGATTTCTGAGGTCCCGCTGTGTTCTGGAATTCTGCTCTTTCTGAAAGGCAGCCTAAAATGGGATGTGTCACCTCTAAGAATCGCAAATGCCGGTCAGGTATCCATCCCTTTGCCTTTTATTCGTGAGTCTCCTGGTGTCCCCATGAGTCTGTCGTAGTCAGCGATGCTGTTTCCTCCCGGTGTCTGTACACAAGGTTGGGAACGTCTCTCCAGGAAAAGGTTTAGAGGTGAGAATTTCTCAGTTTTCCTTAACTGATTCTTTTGTTTCATGCCTTTGTAAAAATAAAATTGTCTCCACATGCTCTTGGCTTCCATGTCTTGGCTGTGAGATCTCAGCCTTGAGAAACCATCAGGCCAGGTAAGCTGTTTTTATTGTTATTACATCACATCTCAAGGAGAGCCTCCCAGGATGCATCCCCAGATCAAATGCCTGTAATTTCCTTTGATTGGAAACATGGAAGGATCTCCTTGTGCAGTGAATTACAGCAAATACAAAGTGAAGGACAATTCTTGGTCACTTTACACGGAGCAGGGAATTTTGAAAAGTTTGGAATTTTGGTATTTTGGATTTATACTTTAAATGAACAAGGGGATCAAACTAAATGGAACCTACACTGAATCTGGCTAGTGAAAATAGATCTCTTAGTTTATAGAATTTATCATCTTGGGATCTTATATATCAGGTTTCCTTGTAGTGTCTCTATTTATTTAGGTAGTAAATGTGGTGTTTTAGAAACATTTTTCCTTTCTAATTATATATTTATTTATTTATTTTGAAAGGAAAAAGAGAAATCCACACAAACATTTCTCAGAAGCTTCCAATTAGGCAAATCTTAGGAAAAATGCATATTACGATCTGAAATGCATATTATGATCTGTAGTTAAATAAGCATGTTTTGATTTATAAGCTGAGTGTACCCATACCATCAGCATGAGATATATATAGTGTTTTCCCTTTGAAAACATTTCTGTCCAGAATCCAGGCGATGGACCTTTATTTCTTTTCTCTGGATCAGAGAGATCATTAAAAGGAATTCTAGCTCGGTACTTTGCTTACTTTCCCATCAGAGATAACTAATTCCGTCTCACCTGTGTTACAACCGGGTAGAAGCATTTGATAGTGTTTCACAAGCTAAGGAGTGGAGCAACTAACAAAATTTCTGACTCTGTTGGTTACAGTTTTGAGAACTGTAGTGGGATACACTTAATTCTTAGCATAAAAACATGTCATTGATTTTTTTTTTTAAAGAAAGGGAAATAACATGAATGAGTGCTGTGAACCGGACATTGATGTATTTACGGTATTTGGAGCTGTTGTTGCTTTTATGTTGGAAGTTAGTAAAGTGAGACATGGAGAAGTTACGTCACCTGTCAGAGGACACACTGAATAAGTGGCAAAGCTGGTGTCCAACCTCAGAAAAAAAAAAAGAAAAGAAGAATTTTTACTGTCTAGCTGTTGAATATGTATGTCACTTGAAAATGAGGAACCACATTATCTCTAAGATACCCACCCATGTTTTTTGTGGGATGAAAGACAGCTGGAATAATGTGAAAATCAGCGGTTCCCCTGATTGTGGGAATATATTCTCTGGAGTAAAGTTTAAGCACTTCTAACATTAAATATTATATTAATCACTATTAGCTCTGGGAATCTGCCCAAACAAGTCATTCTTCCAACAATATTTGTCTTCAGCCAACTTAGGCAATTGGCCACTGAATGAGGCATTTTTCCCCCTAAAAGACACGATTTGACCAGTAAGAATTTGGTTATGCAATTAAGTGTTGAGAAATTGGGAGGTAAAAACTCTGGACTTGGAAATCTTGGTATTTTGATGATCTAAAGTATAAACAGTTTTTCCCCCTGCAGTAAATAACAGCTGTACAAATTTTAATTTCACATCGGCTAATCTTCCAAGCTACACTGCAAGCTATAAGTTAAGATATGAGGATAATAATTAAGAAAAGTCAAAATGCCATCAGCAGTGAGAACCTGTTTTTTAAAAAAGAAAAGGAAAAGAAGGGAAAATTCCTTTAGAAAATGACCTAAGACTTTTTTTTCCTGTTAAAAAATGAGAAAAGTGAAAGAATTTTCAAAGAATGTCGACCGATGATAGAGTTTCTTGTAAAAACTATACTTTTTAGTGGAACTCTAATCAGAAGTTTAGGAGTCAGTAGCCTCTTCTAAAGGCAACAAGAGATAGTATTATCAGGATTTTATGAGTATGATATCTGCCGTAATCTAGTCAGCGGCACTTTGTTTTAGTTGTGGAGTGACGGGCTTAGTAAAGTGGGCATCCACGGCTGCTGGAGGGAAGATGCCAGCCAGCAGGGTCATGGGCACCAGTGGAGCCACAGTGGGACCAGGGGATGCCAGCGTGGACCGGAAGGAGGGCGGGGCCTTCACTTTCAAATAGTTCATCCTTGATTATTTCTTTGGAAAAGGTGCTTCTGGAATTTCCATTGGTATCTGATATATGAGGACAGATGATGAGGGGCGAGAAAGACTTAGCCCAAGTAGTTGGGCTGAAAGCAATGTATGAATTAGACACATGATAGAAAACAACATCTTTTGTTAATATTTTTATTCAAGTCGTTTTATATTAAAAATTTAGTGTTCCTGATAGTTTAATTGCTAATTGAACGTAAAGATATACCCCACTAGTTTACTAAAAATCTATTTTTAATAAACTGATTATTTAAAACATGGATTTTCATAGTGGGAAAAATGACAGCTTTTAAGAAAGCAAGAAAAACTCTTAAAAATTTTAAAAAGTATATTAATTTAAAATTTTTAATTATTTTTATTTTTTAAAATATATAATTTATTTACATGCTATAAAATGAGAGGGTTATGAAACAGCATCTGCTGAAAAGTAATCTCCTCTCTCCTCCAGCCTTTCACCCCACTGACCCTTCCAGGTCACCCAGCTGCCCCTCTGGGAGGGGCTGGTATTACCAGTTTTTCCGTATGCTTCAGAGAAGGTCTGCGCTTTTATAAGGAAATATGTTTTCTTCTATCCCCCTCTATTTTTTACACAAGTATTGACATAGTATACATAGTATATTGGATCCTTTATTTTTACTTAATGATATATTTCAGAGACGATATATTATGGTATATTTGACATATTGTGATATATGATGTATTAATGATGTATTTCATATCAGTACATAAAACGCTTCTTCATTCTTTTATTTCTATTGTGGTGAAACATACATAACATGAAATTTTCCGTTTTTAAGTGTATGGTCCTGTGGCATTACATACATTCACATTGTTGTGCGACCATACCACCATTTATTTCTAGAACTTTTTCATCATCCCAGCTGAAACTCTGTACCCATTAAACAATAACTCCCTCTACCCCCAGCCCCCAGTAACCACCATTCTACTTTCTCTCTCTAAGAATTTGACTATTTTAACTATCTCAGAATGAGTAGAATCATATAAATGTTATCCTTTTGTGTCTGGCTTATTTCACTTAGCATAATATCCTCGAGGTTTATCCATGTTATAGCATATATCAGGATTTCATTTCCTTTTAATGGCTGAATACCATTGTATGCATATACCGCACTGGGTTTATCCATTCATCTGTCAATGGACATTTGTGTTGTTTCCACCCTTTTCCATTCTTTTTGATGGCTGTGTAGTATTCTGTTCTGTGGTTGTAGCATATTATATAAACCGGTTCCCTAGTGATGAGCAGCAGGTTATTTCCATGTTTCAGTGAATAACAGTGAACCTACACTCTTTGACACATGCGTGTATCTAGTAAACAAATTTCTTGAAATGGATTGGCTAAAACGAAATGTTATGGGCATCACAAATTTTGGGCTCTTGCCAACTTGTCCTCCATGGACCTTGTCCCCATTTGCACCCCCCTAGAGACTGCCTGCTTCCCGACCCCTCACTAACACAGTGTCGCCAAACTCCTTTGCTCACCTCGTGGTGGAAAACGCTGTCTCAGCGCAGTTGCAATTGACATTTCTCTGGAGTGAACGCTGAGTGTTTCAGGGCCATTGTGTTGTCTTTCACTGGGACTATCTTCATGTCTTTTGTTCATGTCTCAGGTGGGCTGTTGAGTTTTTTCCTCCCTCTTCTCTATATTGGCTGTTGCTGAAAAATTTGCTTTCCTTTGGCATCCTTACCACAGCCTGTGGGAAGCTTTTGGAACCGTGCCGTGAAACGGGAATTTTGTCTAAGAATAGTGAAACCTGCTTTTCAACACCATTGGCCAAATACTGGCTCAGTGACAATAGTTTTGTTAAGGGGACAGACTTTAGGAGGCAGGAGCTGTAGGGGGCTTCATATTCAGAAGAAAGTTTATCTACTCTCACTGTGTTTAAAGGACTTATTCATCTTTCAAAAGGTGGATGCGTAAACACAAGACAATACATAACGTGAGATGTACTGAAAAAATAACCGAAAGATAGCAGGCTTTCACACCCACCCATGGACCAGGGCAGGGTGTTGGCAGGGGGTGGTTTCGGGTATGATGAGGCCTGAACAGAATACGGTTAGGAGGAAGCTCTTTAAGAAAAAGAATCCCAAGTGACCAGGTTGCTAGCTCCCCTCGCAGGCCTGGGGAGGGGCCCTGCAGCCCCAGATTCCGTGGCCTCTTGGCACGTGGGACTCTGGAGTGCAGGCCGCACCAGCTGGGTCTCGGGGTCACAGCCACGCTGCCCGCAGGGTCCTGGGAGCACGTCCAGCGAGGCCAGTGACAGCTAGAGGTCTCAGTGCAAGCACCAACGTGCTTCCAACAGCGTCCACGGGGGACGAGGGTGAGATGGCCCCTTTAGTGATGGGGATGTCCATGTCACCTGCCTGCCCTCGGTGACTTCTCAGTACCGTGTCACCGACGTGCTCCGCGCACCCCGCATCATGCTGGTACCACAGAGAAGCTTAAGGTCAGTGGTAAGTCTAGCTGAAGAGAGCGAACATACAGGAGCCTGACATCAAAGAGACTTTGCAGCGTCTATACCTGTCATCTCCAGAGCGGGAGTGGTGGGTACTCCTCTTGGGGTGGGTAGACGGTATCAGAGTGTGTGTGTGTGTGTGTGTGTGTGTATACACACACATATAAAAACGTACATATATGTACACGTATGTACACATATGCACACATGTATGTGTGTCAGAATGTATGTATATATCTCCACATCTGATAGAACCTTAATACTATTTATAAATTAATAAATAAATGTGTATAGGGATGTTCAGAGTTTTAACACTCTTTGCTTATTGGGATGTGTCATTGGAAAGGCACGGAGACCATTCATCTTGACTGACACTGCCCTAGAAGCAGAACTGATGATGTAGCCCTTTAGGGTTGTATGTGCAGACATTTGAGACCCAGGGAGGGAAGACACCATGCAGGCAGGGCTGTGCGGTGGTGAACTCTATGTGTCCACTAGTCTGGGCCACGAGGTGCCCAGGTACTTGGTGAAACACTTTTCTGGGTGTTTCCGGGAGGGTGTTCCTGGATGAGATGAACGTTTGAGTTGGTGGACTCAGTAACGCAGATGATCCTTCCCGACGTGGCGGCCTCATCCAGTCCGCCAAGGCCTGAATAGACAGCAAGGCAGAGCGAGGAGAATTTGTCCCCTCTGCCTGCCTGTCCTCCAGCCGGACAGCGGTCTGCTCTCGCCTTCGGACTCGGACTAGAACGAGACCTTCAGGCCTCCTGGGTCTCCAGCCTCCAGACTCACGCTGCAGCTCGTGGACTTGTCAGCCTCTGTGATCGTGCGGACCAATCCCTTGTAATAGATCCCTATCCGTCGTCTGTTGTTTCTGCGGCTCTGGAGGACCCTGGCCAGCAGCTGCCGGGCCCCCTGTAATCTCAGGCTGGCCCACGTTCCTGAGCCCCGGATCCCTGCAGAACCACGCGGGGAGCTTTAAGAAATGCTAGTGCTTGGGTTTCTCAGAGAGTCTGATTGATTGACGGATTGATTGAGTTTACAACGCTAAACATTTATTATTTTCCGTGATTCTCTGAGTTGTTTGGATAGAGTTCTCTTGGTCTGTGTTGGCTTGGCCAAGGCTGGATAGTCTACAAAGGTATCATTCACGTGACCGGCCATTGTTAGACTGGTTAGTCCTGTTTAAAGCTTCTCTAGAAGGTTCCTTGGCCAGAGACTCTGAATTGGTAGTTTTCAAAAGCTCCCCCAGCGTCCGGGTGGAGAACAAGTGATGCAAATTCTAGCGTCGCAGTTGCTGGAAACCTGATCTGTCGGCTCGGAGACACTGCCCCCCATCTCAGGTGTGGCCTCAGGCTGGCCAAGCATACAGGACGGAGGAGGACACCCGCCACCTGGTTACACACCCTCCTGCCTGACGCTGACCGAGGTGGTTTAGAACTGGTTCTGAACTGGAAGGATGGCTCTGTGAGCCTGTGGGCAGGAGGGAGGGGCTGAGAGGCTGGGCAGGGCCATGGTCAAGGGCCCGGCCTCCTGACTCTGCTGCCTGCATCCACCAATCCTCAGTTTACCCTTCTGTCGAATGGACACGGTTAAAGACAGAACCACCTCCTGGAGTTGTTGGGAAGATTCAGCTGACACAGAAAAAGTGCTTAGAGTGATAATTAGTTGTCACCTGCACAGGTGTTGGTTACTGTCACTGAGACACGCGTCCCCCTCCACGTACACGTGCACCTGCCCCCAGGTTTGCATTCTTGCCACATTTGCCTTGCTGGCCAAAACGCTTTGGCTGGTTCCTTATTGTTCATGTTAGCTGAGGTCCTTGTCTGGCTGTACTCGAGTTCTCCAGGCCTAGGGGTCCATCACATATGTAAGGCGACTTTGGATGTCTCTGCTCTGGACCGGTCTGTGCTCATTTTCAAAGTGCAGTTTTCAAGGGCGTCTTCATCTGGTTGTATTTCTAGGAGGGATGTTTCACTTTGACTCATGTCGTGTACTGACAACACATGATGGTGCTGTCACCTGTGCTTTCGGGAAAGACTGGAAGCACCAGAAAAGATGGGGTTTAAAAACGTCAACAACCTGAGTTGCCACACGGAGGGCAAAACGAGCTAGCTCTGTGGCCCGCATGGCCCCTCAGGATCCCACGCCTGACGCTGTGTACCTGCGGGGTCACAGCTTATGGCCCCGCACAGGGGGACAGAGCATCCTGGGGCTGGTTCAGTGACATTTGCCGTCCAATGCGGCAGCTTTATATGGACGACTACATTTTTACTGATGGTTTTAGTAGATCTGATACCAGCTAGGCTGTGACCCGTGTAAGTGGTGTTAATATGCTGTTATTTTTAAGTGGGGTGTGCACGGAATCAGGCATATTGTCTTGTCAGCACATTGAATTTAGCCCAGTAAAGGAATTTACAGCAGCACTTCCTTCCTTCTGGAGGCCCTTGGAGAGAATCCATTTCTTTGCTTCTTCCAGCTTCGAGGTGCTGCCTGCATTCCTTGGCTGGTGGCCCCTTCCTGCATCTTCAAAGCCAGCCATCACCTCACTCCGACCTCTTCCTTCATCCTCACTTCTCCTTCTCTGACTCTCCTGCCTCCCTCTTTTCCTTATAAGGACCTTGCTGATGACATTGGGCCCATCCGGGTAATCCGGTAGGTAGGTGTTGCTATTCTCATGTTATGGGTCGGAAAACATGGCTCAGAGGGTCCTTGCTGTTCCTGGTGCCCCATTCCTCTTGAGAGCCGTGGATGATGGAATAGCCCATACTCGTTCTGGGTTTCTCATCACTCTTGTAAGGATCCGTTGTGATTAAAAGAAAACTCCGAGCTTTTCAAATGATTATTTTTCTACTCTTTCCTTCCAGTTTTATTGAGGTGTCATTGACATACAGCACTACAGAAGTTTAAGGTGCACAGCATAACGATTTAACTTACAGACATCATGACATGGTGACCACAATAAGTTCCGTGAACATCCATCATCTCGTATAGATACGAAATAAAGGAAAAAGAAAACATTTTTTCCTTGTGATGGGAGCTCAGGATTTATTCTCTTAACAACTCTCGTATACAGCATACAGCAGTGTTGATTATGTTTGCTGTTGTAGGTGTTGTGCATTCCCTCCCTAGTACTTACTTACCTTAAACTAACAATACTGTGAGTGAGATGGTCTCCATTTTTGTTTTTCCTTTGCTTTTTTGTCTACTGAGGTATAATGGCCATACAGTACATTGCACATGAATTGAAAGTGCACAGTTTGATCCGTGCGTGGATCTGCTTCCTATCACTGTAGATTACACTGCATTTTCAAGGACTTTATATAAAAGGAATCACACGGCGTGAACTCTTTTTGCGCCCACAGCCGTGTTGGGATTCATCCTAGTCTTCGTGTGCGTCACTGGTTCGTGCCTTTGTGTTGCCTGGTGGCAGTCCCTCGTTGGTCCGGTCACCTGTGAATGGCCATTTAGCTTGTGTCCAGTTTGGGGCTATGACACGTACAAGCGTTCACGCACGAGTCTGGGTGTGGGCCTGTGCTTTCTTTTCCCCTGTGGTCACACCTCCTAACTGAATGTTGGGCCACGTGGCAGATTGTTTAACTTTTCAAGAAACTGCCCGACTATCTTCTGCCATCGCTCAACCATTTTACACCCCCGCCAGCCGTGAATGAAAGTTCCGGTTGCTCTGCCCTTCTAAAGAACCCTTGGTGTGGCCAGTTTTTCAATTCTTGCAATTCTGACATGTGTGTGGTGGTATCTTAGAGAAGTTTGCTTTTGCATTTCCTTAATGCCTAAGGATGTGGGGTGTTTTTTCATGTGCATATTTGCCATCTGTATATCTTCTTTCGTGAAGTATCTATACAAATATTTTGCCATTTTTTATTGGACTGTTTGTTTTCATATTATAGCATTTGAGAGTTCTTTATATATTCTAGACAAAAGTCCTTTATCAAGTATGTGATTTGCAAACATTTTCTCCCAGCCAGTGGGCTTATCTTTTCATTCTCTTAACAGTGTCTTTCAAAGAGAAGAACTGAATCTTGATGAAATCCAATTTATCGGTTTTTTCTTTTGTCAGTTGTGCTTGCTGTTGTAGCTGTGAGATTTGCCCAATGCAAGTGGCAGTGCTTTTCTCCTGCGCGTTCTGATGGACGTTTTATCTATCTACTTAAGTTTTATATATTCATATCTTACATTTAGCTCAGTGATCCAATTTGAATTAATTTTTGTATAGAGTGTGAGATATGAATCAAGGGTTTTAAAAAAAATATGTACTGGACCATTTGTCTCAGGACCATTTGTTGAAAAAGCTATACTTTTCCCGCTGAGTTGCTTCTGCGTTTTTGTTGAAAATCAAGTGACCATAGAGGCATGAGTCTATTTCTAGACTCTCCATTTTGTTCCACGATCAGTTTTCCATCTTTCCATCAATACCAGGCTGTCTTGATAACTGTAACTTTCTAAGTCTCAAAATCTCAGGTCCTGTGGGCCCTCCATCTTTTTCTTTTCAAGGTTGTTTTAGCCATTCTGGGTACTTTGCCCTTCCACATATTTTAGAAACAGCAGAAAGGGCAACTGTTTGGAAGTAACTCAGGGATTAAATATGACGATTGGGTTTCACAGCGCCCTTTGCCCGAGCTGTTTTGGGGGTGATGGAGGAAGCCAGCCGAGGACGGAGCCGGGGGGGACGTAGGGGCAGGTTTGTGTTCAGTGGAGGGGGGCGGCGGAAGCTAGAGACACACATGGGGTTCAGAGGGGGCAGAGCCCTTTCAAAATGGGGGGATTTTAGTCTGTTAAGATGGAAAGGTTCACATTTCAAGGAAGTAGTCAAACACACAAGAACAGAGAGAGAAATACTAGTGTAGGGTTATTGTGGGGATGGAGGGCAGGCCCCTCCCTCCCCACAGTGGGATGCTGGGGAAGGTATAAATAGTTATAGGGATGGTGAGGGGATTTGATGGGGTTTCTGTCTGATGACATCTGTTTTCTCTGAGGATTAGGGGCTGAGGTCTGCTGAGCAGGGGGAAGTTGAGGGCGGAGTGGTTGGAAGTTTGAGGAAAGTGCAGAAAGGATGAAGTGGTCCACAAAGCAAGTGGGAGAAGGAGTTGACCCGAGAAATGGGGCAGGACCACCAGCAGGCCGGGGGATCCTGAGTCACCTTTTCTGAGCTGCTGGGCTGCACCCTGGGAGGGAGAGCCCTGCAGCAGATAAAGCAGGGAGCTGAGCTGGTCCAGGCGAGCATGGGGGGAGTTGGGGGTGTGTGTGCAGGCCGGGGTACGGATGCTGTTCAAACAGCAGTTTGTCTGCATAAGAAAGCAGAGGACTGATGGTTTGGAGAAAGTAAAGGAGTTGGTGCCTGAGCTCCTCTGGGGGGAGCAGTGGGGATGCCTGAAGAGGCTGCGGGATGTGTACTCTCCAGACTCGGGCGTGAATGTCGGGAGGACAAGACCCCGCGTGTGCCTGGGGAGGATGGGGGCACCCAGGGAAAGATCATGGGAGCTGGGGAGTCGAGGGGGCCAAGAGACCAGGAGGCATCCGCGTGGACCCTGACCTCGCCTGAGCGATGGTGGGACCAGGGATGGAGAGGGGGGCTGAGCCAGGAGCCAGGGGCAGGAGAGGACAATGGCAGAGACAGGCTCAGGAGCACGGTTGAGGCGTGAGCTTCAGAGAAGCAGCGTTAGAATTCTCTTCCTCTGACGCAAGAGGTAGCGGTACCAGAAGAGGGTTAAGATTCATGTGAGGGACTCACCCATACATCCCTTCAATAGCTCACCCTCGCGCCAGGGCCGTGGTGCAAAAGGCTTTCAAAATTTTCTTTATTTGTGGGTGAAATTTATTTATTTTTTGAGTGAAAATAAATTGAATGACGGGAGTTAGGCTTGCAATCACAGGGGTAAAGAAAAAACGGAAAGAAAAGAAAGAAAAAGAAAAGTCTCTTCTGGAGCTATTCACAGTCGTAAGCAAGACTGGCACATCAGCACATGAATTCCGGAGGCAGATAATGTCTGCTGATCTGTATTCCAGAGACAAGAGAGAGTTCAGGCATTTGGCTGGGTGAAGCAGGGATGCTGGCGACGGTTTTGTAAGACAACACCTGGGACTTGGGCAAACACGATTGTCCTAAGTGGCTTGAGATGTGGACAGAAATGGGAGTTGCACTGGACTTTGGGGTCCCTCAACCCCTCCCTGTTGGACCAGCCTGACTACCAGGAGGCCAGTGAAGTTCCCCAATTCCCTCTGAGAGCCTCTTGGAAAGAAGACTGCCTCGTCTAGTCTGGCTTCTCCAGGGAGGGAGCCGGTATCTCAGGGCACCGGGAGGCCGTCCCACAGGGAGATGTGGGTTGTGCTCTCTGATGAGGTACCCCCCCCATGCTGCTCTGCTTCCCTTATTCCTCAGCCACATCCTTAAGAAGCCACACCTCCCAGTCTCCCCAGTAGGTAATTACATGCGTTATTGGTAAAGCATTAAAGTCACAGGCCTGCCCCTATCAGGACATTTGCTTCTCACGTTCCCAGAAGCGGTGCAGTTAAATATTTTTCTTTTTCGGACCCTGTGGGCAAACAAAGAAAATCACTGTTATTTCTTCTGTTGATTCTCCGTGTGAACTCAGGCCAGGGCTGTGTGTGCAGATCTAGGTTCCCGAGGCCATTGGTTCCTTCTTTAAAAAGGCAGACTCGGGCTTCCCGGGTGGCGCAGTGGTTGAGAGTCCGCCTGACGATGCAGGGGACACGGGTTCGTGACCCGGTCCGGGAAGATCCCACATGCCGCGGAGTGGCTGGGCCCGTGAGCCATGGCCGCTGAGCCTGCGCATCCGGAGCCTGTGCTCCGCAACGGGAGAGGCCATAACAGCGAGAGGCCCGCGTACCACAAAAAAGAAAAGAAAAGAAAAGAAAAAACCAGATACACAAAATACTGCTCCTTGGCCATAACGAAATGAAGAGTTAGTGAAATAGTGCCTCCAGGTACCCGCAGCCTATACGCGCACTTTGGACAGATACCCTGTCTACCAATGTTCCAAAGGGTTTAACCTGGTAGATAATGCTTGCTTGTTGCTTGCCGAGTTGATCAGCGTAGGTTGGGTTGGCATCCGTGTGTGTGAGGTTCATGCAGTATGGAAGCTGTACCATGGCTCCTCTGTTTTCAGGCTGTGCACTTCTCAAGGTTTTGTTGTCTTAACTCATTGGCCATCCAGGACTGTGGTGCTTCCCTCAGGGGAGAAGATGCACAGTCACGAAAGAAGACGGGTATTGGAAAAGAATCTGAAAAAGAATGAATATATATATATATGGATGGATGTATAACTGAATCGCTTTGCTGTACACTTGACACTAATGCAACATTGTAAATTAACTATACTTCAATTTAAAAAATAATAATAATATTTTAAAAAAGTAAAGACAACGGGACCTCCCCTTTCATGAATGTTCCTTGAGGTTTCCTCCCAGAACTGGCAGTAGGCAGTACAGGTATTACCAGGAAGACTTGGAACGGGCCAGAACATTGCATCAATTTAATCAATTCCAAGACGACTCCATTACACAGGCCTGAAAATACGCTTTCCATCCTATTTATCATCCCAAATTACGTTCAGTCACGTTATCCAAGGTGAACTGCCAGAGATTCTACAGGGAGAGAAAGCCAGTAGTAAAATACAACAGGGCCCTCAGATAGCAAGGCGCCACCCACCTGGAGAGCCCCAATTGGACTATAAGCCCCTTCCCGCCACCCGATTCCCAGCGAAAACCTAAAGCTCGTCTCCTGCCTTTAGCGTCTCTGTTATTATTACAACCTACTGTGTGTTCGAATAAGCCCAAGGACTTAATTGGTATGCATTTGAAAAATGCGTCCACATTCCCTTTTATGTTACTACCTTTTTCTAACCTATAAATTATCTTTGCCGACTTGCTTTCAATTTTAAAAGCTGTAAGAGTTCCTCAAAGTAAGTAATATTTTAGCATCCGGATTTTAAGAGGGCTCTACTCTTTCTGCCTCTCTAGGGAAGGAGTTAAACGCTGGAAGAAGACACCAGCATTTAATGGTAAAGAAATTCTGCTCTTGGGCAGCCTGTATGCGGTGCTCACATTTCAAAATTGTTTTCAATCTTACGTTTTCGTAATGTTTAACCAGTCTGGATGGACATATGAAAGCGTGGTCCTAAAAGAAATGCATCTGCTTGGAGGCAAGAGTCAGGGATCCATTTGGATGGAGTGAGAGTTGCCTGGTGTCTTAGACCAACCGGATGCCCGCCGAGTGCCTGGCGGGGGGGCCGGGGTCCTGGGCAGGGGCTCACACTGAAGCAGGAGAGAGAGAGTATTTGCAGTTATAAAATGAAAACAAGTTTAAGGATGCTTGGGGAATATGGAATGGTTGGTGATGAGGTACAGCTACATAGCTTTCTTGCCTGTGAAGGAAGGAATTCGTGTGTTTTGATCACTCTTGGAGCAGGGACGGGGCAAAGATCAGGGACACAGGGGCGAGAGAGCTTTGAGTTCATGAAACTGTCTTTCAAATAGTCACTGTGAAGAAGAACAGCTGCTAAATGTCACGAAAAGGCTCTGAGGACACAGCGCTTAGAAGGGCATTTCCCAAGGGCTGCACATTCTTTCAGATTTGTCAACAAACCATCAAAGTTCATACAGGACGCAAGAAGGAACAGCCTCGGCATTGTTGTCGGTGGAGGAGAGGATCCCTTGCTCTGCACACAGCGGCATAACTGACATTTTCTTCCTCCTTAGTAAAGACTTCCACTCCCTCGACCTTGCGAGTTGACCTTCTAAACCACAGTGCAGTATTTCTCGCATAATTATCACCTGTTCCAATACGAAGTCACCACGCCCAGACTCACTTCTGGATAGAAGAGACATTCAAAAATGTATGAAAAAACACAACACACATCTGTGTACACAGTACCCATAAAAAAGAACCAATACACGTAAGGCCCTGTTCAGAGCAGTTGGCTACGGGAACGGCCGTAGGTCTGCAGCATTCTGTGGGGCTTCAGTTGAAACGCAGGGAAAATACAACAATTTGTGAGTGACTACCCGTGATTCTATTATTAAGTGGGAGGCTGATGATGGACGTAGTAAAGTGTATCTGAGAGGCTGTGTGGAGGGTAAGTTACATATCAGCCTTGTCTCCCCACCCCCGTGTCTCTGTGAGCTGTCACCCTTGAATCTTAGGAGACCCACCAATTGATTGGCAGGGAAACATCCAGGCCTTCCTAGCATCCTTGAGCATCTTACAATGTCAGGCTTCCTTGGATTGAAAATGTGATAGAAAAAAAAAAATCTGTAAATGGTCTTAATGAGCAACAGTTTCAGATAAGGGCGTGGCAGGATTGTCCCAGCCTGTCCCCATTTCACCTACTGTGACACACGGAGGAGGGAAAGGCCAGAGGGAGCAAGCGGAGGGGGTAGGGGCCCTCTGGGGCCAGCGCCAGGCCCGGCCCGTCCTCGTGGCAGCTGTGTCGGCTCCTGATAATAACAGACATCGCCACAGCCCCTGTGGGGTCCCGAGCACTAAGGCCCTGAGCTGCCGATCTGAGCCCCCGCCCGGCCCAGCTCATCGACTGCTGGCAGGAACCCCGGGGCGTGGGGGGCTATGGTCCCATCTCACCCCGAGCAGCTCACTCACAGGGCTGCGAGGTGGCCCCAGGGGCCCACCTGACGCCAGCCCGGCTCCTCACGCCGTCTCCCCTGCGTCACCAGCTCCCAGGCAGGGTGTGGGCGACACTCTGAGTGGGAAGGGGCGATGCTCCCCGTGAACGGGAGAGGAGGCTCTTGCTGTGCGAGGCACAGAAGGCGCCTTCCTCCTGGAGGCCGCAGGTGTGCCCACTCCCTCCTGGGCCCCCGCCCACCATCCTTACACACCTGAAGCCCCTCCTCTCAGGTCTTCTTCACAAAGCCTCCCGCTTTGTGTCCTTCCCACAAAGCGTCCTTCCCACCTGGGCTCCCGCTGTCGCTCTCCAGGGACCAACAGGTACAGGACCTGGCCTCGCCCACGCCGCATCTGTAAGTAAAGCTTGGCGATGGACTCACAGAGAGGGTGGGGCCTTGGGCGTCCTGCGGGCGTTGCCTCTGGCCGTTGCCTGTCACCACGGGGCCCAGCAGGGGGTGAGGGGCCCAGGCACCGGCAAACGTGGCCAAGAAGCCAAGGGTGTAGCTGACCTACGATGAAAGGTTGCTGCGGGATTCGGTCACCTGCTGCCTCCACCTCGCATCACGGCCAGACCCTCCATCCCGCATCGCGAGCAGGGGGGTCTCGGGACCCTCCAGAGCAGGGAGCTTCCTTCCACTTCCCAAATGAAACACTTTTAGACTTGGGGGCACAGGCAGCTCGAGGACAAAGCTCTCATCTGTCTTGTCCAAGGTTGTCCCTGGGAAGGAGGACGCCGGCCTCAGGTGGTCCCTGCTGGTCAGTATCTGGGGGACCCTGTTAGGGTGTGCCCCAGTGTCACTGCGATGGGTACAGAGTTTACACCTACTGGCCGCCCATTGGCGGTGGGTCAGGACCCTTCGAGTTGGCCAAGGTGACCAAGGTCGTGGCCCTCCAATCTCCGTGGCTCCCAGGGCTCACCTGCCTCTGCTCGGACGAGCTGTGCCCTACTGTCTCCAAAACCAGCCCCATGAGGGACTTCCCTGGCGGTCCAGCAGTTAAGACTCCGCACTTCCACTGCAGGGGATGCAGGTTCAATCCCTGGTCCGGGAACTAAGATCCCTCATGCCGCGTGGTGCGGCCCCCCAAATGAATAAAATGATGAAAAAAAAGTCAAATGTTAAAAAAAAATTTAAAAACCCAGCCCCACGAGCAAGGAGGGGCTGCAGGCCTCAGGGCAGCCGTGGGCACTGCCCATCTCCTGTTCCCACAAAAACGCCACCTAACGAACCACCCAAGTCCAGGGGCTAAAGCAGTAGCATTCATTTAGCCCATGTGCCTACAGGCTGGGCCTCAGCTGGGCTTGCCGGGTTGGTTCTTCTGGGCCTGACTGGGCTCACCCCCAGGCTGGCAGCCAGCTAGCTCTGGGGCTGCAGCTGGGCAGGTGCCCCCTCCTCCAGCTGCCCCTCCTGGACGCGCTCTGAGTGGGACGGCAGAGGGAAGGCCGGCAGGTCCAAACCGTGCAGGAACGTTCCGAGCCTCTGCTGTGCCCCGTCTGCCGATGCCCACCCCACATCTGAACCCAGAGCCGGGGCAGAGGCCGGCCAAGGTTACGTGGCAAACCTTTGCCAACGGGGGAAACCTCAGCGCGATCCGTGTGAGGCTGGAGCGCGCACTCCCCTTTCAGGCTGTGCAGTTCCTGGGCCCTTTCCCTTGGGCCCCACTTCCCGCTCCTGGAGCAGGCCTCTCTCACCTGGACGTGGGTTCCCTGATCTCCACGGCAACCGATCCAGCTGCCTGGCTGTCCCTCCTCTTCCTGACTCCTTCAAGCTGACCGTGTCCACACCCTACTCCATTTCTCCCTCTGCCATCCCAGCTCTGGGCTGGGGAGCCCCCAGGCAGCCACGCCTCGCCCTGTACCTCCACCCGGCACCTGGGACAGAGTTTGGGGACCGTGTCCTGGGTTCCACCTATTCTGAAAATGGGGACGAGATAGCTACAGACAATCTTCAGTCCCACTTAGCCTAAAAAAGTACTTTTTTCTTGACCTTGTGAATCCATCAAGGTCTCATTTCTCTGTGACTTTCCTTTTCCCAAAAAAAAGCTTTGAAAGCGTAATCGACACCCACTTTCTCCCTGCTTCCCCGCAAGCTGAGTTTTTCTCTACCGTTTTGCCCTGAAAACTACTCTCTCAAAAGCGGGCAGAGTTAGGAAGGTCACGTGCATGCTTTTATTTAATCCTCGCAAACCCCCTATGAGATGGGTCCGAAGATTGTCGTGGCCGTCTTACAAATGAGGGGATCAAACCTCGGGCTGCTTGAGGAGTTTATGAAGTTGCTCAGGGCAGGTAGCGGCAGGTAGGCCTGTCTGATTGCAGGGTCTGTTTGGGACCATTTTCCTAACCCTGACTGCGGCACTGGAGTGAGACCCCTCCACTTCTGGCCACGGGAAGGGCAGTGCGTGAGTCTGCTCGGGCTGCCAGGAAGAGTGTGGGACAGAGGCCCTGACAGCAGACTCGGTTGCCTTCCTCACAGCTCTGGAGGCTGGAAGTCCACGATCAAGGTGTCCTCAGGGCCCCGCTCCCTCTGCAGGCTCTCGGGAGGGACCTGCTCCGGGCTGTCTCCCGGCTTCTGCTGGTGTATAACCCCCGTCTTCAGTGGCTTCCTCTGTGTGTGCTTGTCTGTGTCAGATTCCACCTTTTTATAAGGATATAATTTAGATTGGATTAGGGCCCAGTCAATGACCTCATCTTAACTAATTACATCTGTACCAACCCTATTTCCAAATAGGGTTCCATTTACTATGCATGCCAACACGTGAATTTGGGGAGGACACAGTTCAACCAATACCAGGGGTCCATGGATCACCCATAAGCGGGCAGCCCAGGTGTCACCCGGGAGCCCCTCCCCAGATGTACTGGACCAGAATTTGCATTTTAACAAGATGCCCAGGCAATTCCAACGCACATTAAGGTGTGGGCAGTGCTGGTCAGAAAGAAGTGTGGCAGCATGAAGTAAGATTCTCAGGATGGTCATGATTCTTGAATTTCACTTAGGATAGAAATCATTTTAAATACGGACAAAGCAATGCATACAAAGATGTTTATTCCAGGTCACGCCATAGAAATAAAACATTTCTGTGCAGTAAGTGTTACTTTCTACTATTTTTTAGCTGGAAAATTGTTCTATTTCTGGTGACATGTAAGTTAAAGATGCATATGTGAGCAATGGTTTCTGAAATCTAAACAATGGACTTATAAACAAATTTCTGGAACAACATCTATTTGGTTTTTTAAAAAATTTAATTTTTTTATACAGCAGGTTCTTATTAGTTATCTATTTATACATATTAGTGTATATAAGTCCATCCCAGTCTCCCAGTTCATCCCACCACCACACAACATCTATTTGTAAATTTGGGTATTACAGCAAATAAATCACTGGACAAAAGAGTGAACTAAAGAATAATGATTTTGGTTAATGTGTTAATGGCATTGTGACTATGTAAGAAAATGTCCTTTTTGAGAGGATATTGAGTGATTTAGCAGTGAAATGCCATGAGAAACTGGATTTACTTTTTAAAGAATACAGCAAAATAAAAGTAAATGAAACGGGTGTAACAAAATGGAGATGGTTGTTGAAGCTGGGCGAGGAGTTTACAAAGGTTCCTTGAAGTCTACTTTTGAGTATATTTGGAAATTTTTACGATAAAAAAGTTTGAAAATACAGTCATATAAAGTATTAAAAAATTAACTAATTTCCCCTCAGGTGTTCTCTTGACCGATACTTCTTCTCAGTTATTTTGGTCAGACTATTTGGAAGTCTGTTTACCTGTTTCCGTAGTTTCTTCGTTTGTAACAAAATCGTGTGTGTCTTCCGCCAAAGTTTATTACTGTTATTTCATAGTCTCCTTTAAAAGCACGATTGTGTGGTGTAGCTGGGACTGAGGAAGTAATTGCTTTAATTGTTAAGGAAAGCTGTAATTCACACAGTATTTATCCTCATGCTGTCTTCTCTTTCTGGTTATAGTTTCTGTGGGATTGGTGTAGTTCTGGAAGATCTACCTTTCTGGGCACTTTCTGGGTTTTTATGGTAATAGCGATATTTTCTCGACAGAAAATATTTTCTGTCGAGAAAATATTTCCAAATGATGACCTCTTTGAAGTTTTACAACTTCACGGTTGTAAGGTCAAAATGTCTTTTCTGATGGATGGGTGGAAATGTTGCAAAAGATCATGTTTTTCATCTTAGCATTATTTATAACTGTGATTTACCTATTGGGTAACTAGGGACTAACAAGTAAGGTATCTAAGGAAGGCCATTTAGGTATTGAATGAAATATCCTTTCGTATTCCTTATTCTCCAAGTAAAGTAGATGGCAGAGTGTGAAAAGCTTTAACTGAGCTCAACCATGCAAAGTTTAGAAAATTTAGCTTGAGATCACATTTATACGTCAGAAACCCAAAGAGGTCTACCGTTAATAGCCACTGATGACAACTAAGTTACAGCTCATCAGCTTGGCGACCTGCTGGGCTCGTTTGAAGTTCAAACAGGATTGTTACTTGGTGCACCGGCCGCCTTCCCTGAAGTTGACATTCATTTGCCGTTTACCGCTGACCTGAAATAAAGAGGCAGTTTTTTCCTATATTTTGCCGATGTAATGCATTCTTTTTGAAATTTTAGCTATTTGTGTTTGTGGAAAAATGACATTATGGCATTTGGATTCCAAAGTTTTGCATGTTATATGAATGGATCATCACAGCTTACTTCAAAAGCCTTTGGTGTACACTCAGGTGAAAAGAAATTATGAAACACTATTAAACATGGACTCGGTCTGTTTTATAAGGATGTTTTCAATATTTAGGATGAAGGTGAGTACTTAGCCCCCATCCACCCCCTGACTTCAGAGGACATATGGTCACAGCTTGGGTGGTACTGAGGGAAAGTCAGTGTGTTTCTAGAGAAGAAGAGGGAGGCTGAAGGTTTATGACTTTTTTTATGAAAGAGAAACATAGTATTTTTGTAACAGTATAATCAGTACAAGTTCGATAACTAGTAAAACTAGTTATCATTTCTAGATGTTTTGTGCTGTTTTGTTTTTTGGTAAACTCACCATTAAAGAAATCTATTATTCAGCCATATTTTTATGTATATTTTAAAACATTTTTAATGTCATGTGCTAAACGGTTATCACACGTATCAGACAGTGGGGTTTCCTTTTTTTCCTCTGTGCAGCCTTCGCAAATAGGATACATATCACGAAGGAAGATGCTTCTCTGAGGTTAGATTTTATTTAAAAATAAAACCGTAAGGGGAAAACACTATAGAAATATTTCTAAAAGTGTGATGTTTGGGAATAATTGTTGGACTCCCGGGCAGTTCAGAGGTTCTGTGCAACCATGGGAATCCAGGGGGAAAGGGACATTCTGGGAACAGAACAGCTTCTATTAAATAGATTCTAATCTTCCAGACGAGGCCGCATTGGCAATCATGGCAGATTCCTGTGCTACCTCCCTTTTTTCTGTCCTCTCTGGAGCCCGCGAGGCCTGGGGGGGTCAGGGTGGCCACCTGTTTCTCCCTGAAGCCCTTCTTTGGAGTCCTCTGGTCAGCTGGATCTCTTTGTTCACGGGATTCAGACTCTCTACCTTTATTGAACTTCTGCCCTCACCGTGCAAGAGGGACTCCAGCTGCCCCACTAGGAAGCCCGCCTCAGAACGCAGACCCACCAGGAGCCAGAACTGCTGGCATGAAGCCTCTACCACAGACACGGGTGACTTGAGGGACTTGGACCTCAGCGGGAGCTGTACTTGGGGTTGAAGATTTTAGAATGTTACTTAGTTTCTTGTTTTAAGTTGTTGCGTTTCCAACTTGAGCATTTGCTTGTCCAGTTAGCATGCTTGAACTTTTAACTTATCTGCAATTGATATTGTTCCAAATTAGGAAAAAAGCAAAAGTAGAATGCTATATATATTCTCACTGAATTCCCGGATTTATTCACTCCCACGCACTGAAAAAGAATATGTGACTTTCTGAAAAAGTTTGCTGTTTAACCTTTGCGGTATGCGGGCCTCTCACTGTTGTGACCTCTCCCGTTGCGGAGCACAGGCTCCAGACGCGCAGGCTCAGCGGCTGTGGCTCACGGGCCCAGCCGCTCCACGGCATGTGGGATCTTCCCGGACCGGGGCTCGAACCCATGTCCCCTGCATCGGCAGGCGGACTCTCAACCACTGCGCCACCAGGGACGGAAGCCCTTATACGAATATTTTTTAAAGTAGGTTTACAGTCATTTGAGATGGAAACCACTGACCTAAGTTTCAAATAACTGCTTGTGTTTATTCTCGGCCTAGAAACGACACTTTCTGCCAAATAAAATTTACCATCAGTGGTAATCTGAAAAGTGAAGTTTTTTGATAACCTCAAAACTGAAATTGATTGAGAATCACTTCAAATTCAACTTCGAAAAACAAATTGAAACTCTGGCTTGACTGTTAACCTCTCGCGGCCAGCAAACCCAGTTTCCCTCAGAGGCCACCAGAGGGAGCTGTTGAATTTTAAATGAAAAGTTTGTTTCATTTTAAAAAAACAGGTAAACTAGGCCAGATAATCGGCCTATAAAATGTAATGTGATGTAGTAAGCAGTAGCATAGTGTTTAATTCCTATTAAAACAAAATTTATGCATATGGGCTTCCCTGGTGGTGCAGTGGTTGGGAGTCCGCCTGCCGATGCAGGGAACGCGGGTTCGTGCCCCGATCCGGGCAGATGCCACATGCCGCGGAGCGGCTGGGCCCGTGAGCCATGGCCGCTGAGCCTGCGCGTCCGGGGCCTGTGCTCCGCAACGGGAGAGGTCACAACAGTGAGAGGCCCGCGTACCAAAAAAAAAAAAAAAAAAAAAAAAAAAAAATTATGCTTATAATTAAGAGACACTGCAGTTAAATTCAGTGAATACTTTTTTTTAACATCTTTATTGGAGTATAATTGCTTTACAATGGTGTGTTAGTTTCTGCTTTATAACAAAGTGAATCAGCTATACATATACGTATGTTCCCATATCTCTTCCCTCTTGCGTCTCCCTCCCTCTCACCCACCCTCCCTATCCTACCCCTCTAGGTGGTCACAAAGCACCGAGCTGATCTCCCTGTGCTATGCGGCTGCTTCCCACTAGCTATCTATTTTACATTTGGTAGTATATATATGTCCATGCCACTCTCTCACTTCGTCCCAACTTACCCTTCCCCCTCCCCGTGTCCTCAAGTCCATTCTCTAGTAGGTCTCAGTGAATACTTTTGAGCCCTTAGTTACAAGGCACTTTATTTTTAAAAGGTATATAAAGAATTCTAATGTTTGATAAACGTTTACAATGTGTATGTCTGTGTGTGTACATTTGCATTACAAAGTAGAACGTGATCTATAAGAACGTAAAAAAGAAGCAAAGTACTACGGGGTTTCAGAACAGAGAGGTGGCCCCAGAAAAGGCAGTGTGGACGAGGTGTCATTTAGTAATGGCCACAGTCAGGAGAGAGGGGCTTCTGGGGTGTGACAGATGGAATGGGGAAATAGTCTAAGCACAGAACCAGGTAAGTGTAGAGAACCCTGAAGAATCCGGTTTGCCTGAAGCAGAGGTCGCAGAAAGGTGATTACAGGGATACCAGGCAGAAAAGGTCCCTGGGGCTGCACTGGGATCGCCCATAGATGCCGGAGGGCTTGTTTGTCCCTTTTCGCTCGTGAATGTCGAAGTGTGGCCAGGTGAATCCTTGGCTGGCGGGTGCAGACCCCTGGGTGGAAGCATGTCCTCTACTACCTGTGGCTTCCCCTGTCATCTCTGATCGGGTTGGGTCTCAAACCCACAGAACATGCCGGTAGTGTTTAAAGGTCAGCGGGGCTAGATCTAGATAAAATGCCAGCATTCCCTGTTCAAGGGCATTATTCACCAAGCATCTACTGAGCACATAGGGTCTTAGAAAATCTTCGTATTTCTTAATTATAGTATTATAAATCTGATGAAGCATTTTTAGAATCTAAAAAAGTAGTTGAGGGGCTTCCCTGGTGGCGCAGTGGTTGAGAGTCCGCCTGCCGATGCAGGGGACGCGGGTTCGTGCCCCGGTCCGGGAAGATCCCACGTGCCGCGGAGCGGCTGGGCCCGTGAGCCATGGCCGCTGAGCCTGCGCGTCCGCAGCCTGTGCTCCGCAACGGGAGAGGCCACGACAGTGAGAGGCCCGCGTACCGCAAAAAAAAAAAAAAAAAAAAAAAAAAGTAGTTGAAAGTGATCTTCTTTTAAAAATGATTGATAGGTGCTTTATCTTTATTAAGACAATGGCGACTCCCTAGGGTCCTTGAAGTAGCTTTAAAAATCTGTGGCCAGTATGTTTTTTCATTTGGTGATCACATGCAGAACCAGAAGCTTCCCTGGAATTAAACTCAAGCAAAAATGTACAGTGTAGGTTCGTATATAAAAGGAACAGTACAATAACTTCCATTATTGTTTGTAAAACACACATAGCGGTGGTTCAAACATGCTTGGGTCCTTTGCAAAGGCTGCTCTTCAGAGCAAAGGGACATCCTCCTTCTCATTGCTTTTTAGTAACCAGACTGTGTGTACATTTTCACTAAAGTATCTCGTTGTACTTAATCCCAGAAAGTGCTTATATGCATCTTTTTTCTCCTATGGATGAAGATTTATTTCCAGTCTTAACTATCATGGACACGCTTCTGTGGACATTCTGTTCATGTCTCCCAGAATCCGTGTACGAGTTTTTTAGGGCACCCATTTAGGAGTTACTGGATTATACTGGAGTTGATGTTCAGCTATAAAAAATAATCCTAAACTCTTTCCCAAAGTGTTTGTACTAATTCATACTTAAAACCAGTAGTAGATACAACTGAAATTCAGTATTCTTGGTTTTCAAATTTCTGCAGTTTGGTGGATAAAAAATGGTATCTCATTATGATTTGAAGTTTACTTTTTGTGACTTCTAAGGAAGTTGAGCATATTTTTTTTATAATTATTAGCCATTCACATTTCTTTTTAAGAAAATATGTGATCATAGATCTTGTCCCTTTTTAAAAATACTGGCTTGCTTGTTAGTCATATATTTTGGATACTAATTCTTTGTCCATTATGTAAGTCCCAAATATCTTCTCCCCAATGAGTGGCTTGACATTTCAGCTGTTTATACAGTATCTTGAGGAACAGAAGTTCTTAATGTATTCAGTCTTTTTCCTTTTATGATCAACGCTTCTTGGGAGTTAAGAAGTCCTTTCCTATCCCAAAGTCGGGGTCTCCTATATATATTCTTCCAGAAGTTTGTTGTGTGCCCTTCACGTTCTGGGCATGTGAACTATTATTTGTTTCTGATGTGGGCAGGGAGGTAGAGTTTCTCTCCCATCTCCCAGGTCTGCTTTCAGTATTAGTTATTGATTCTTTTTCTGTTCTCTGATCGAGTTTGGGTGAGATAGAATTATCTGATCCTTTACTGTTTGGTAAGATTGGTTATAAAACTTTGTATAGAAATTGGTTACAAAACTACTGTTTCTTCTATAGGAAGATTTAAAACAAATGATTTACTTTCTTTAATTCTTCTGGGTATTGTTTCTTTGTAAGTCAATTTTCTACTATTTTTTCTAGGAATGTGTGCATTTTGTTTGTGTTTTCAAATATGTAGGTCAAAAAATGATTATAGGTTAGTCTTATCTTTTAGATCTGTGTTATGTTACTGTCATATCACTTCATTCCTGATATTTTTGGTTTTGTCTTTTTTTTGGTTAATCTTCCTAGAGGTTTATTAATTTTATTAATCTTTTCAAAGCATCAACTTTTGACTTCCACCATAAACTTTGGGAAAGAAAAGGATTTTTGTTTTAATTCTTATTATATTTTTTCTTTGATCCATGAATTATTTAGATGTTTTTATAATTTCCAAACATATAAGAAGGGTTTTTTAGTTATTTTCAAAATTGATTGATTAATTATATTGTGGTCAGAAAACATGGTCTATTTGATACCAGTTTTTCAAAATTTGTGAGACCTGATCTGTGGTGTAATACATCGTTTTGTAAGCTTTGGTTTGTTTTGTTTTGGTTTTATCCCCACAAGGTAGACTAGCACTTTCTTTGCTCATCATTCCCTTTTGCAAATGGGCTCATTTTCTTTCCTCCTGTAGTAAATTCTTCCAAAAGCCTTTTAGAGGGAGTCTCTTGTTTATATACTGCTCCCAATTTATCTGAATGTGTCTGTGTATCTGAAAATGTCTATATTTTGCCATCATTCTTGAGAGATAGCTTTGCTGAGTGCGGAATCCTAGATTGACAGTTATGTTTCTCCTAGTATCCGTAGTTTACAGATCATATTCTTCTGACTTCCATGGTTGCCGTGGTGAAGTCAGCTGAGAGTCTAATTAGATCCAAGGTACTATCTCTTTTTTTCTTTGACTGCTTTTAAATCTTTTCTTTGGCATCCTTCAGTGTTTCAGTAATATGTCTAGGAGTGGGTTTTGTTTTGTTTTTAAGTGATCTTGCTTAGTATTCTTTATGCTTTTTAATTCTGAGGATTGATACCCACTGTCACTTTTGGAAAATTCTAATTTCCTGTCCTTTATTCATTTTACTATTTCTTTATGGAATTTCAATTAAATGTTTGTCGGTTCTCATTGAAGTTTCAGTATGTTTACCTTTCCTCCATATTTTTCTGTCTGTTTCTCTGTGTCGGACTGTGGCTTCTAGATCATTGATTTTTTATTCAATCATGTATGATCTGTGATTTAACAGTTTCTTTGAATTTTTCATCTCAATAATTATATTTCTTTATTTCAGAGGTTTGTTTGTTCATGTTTCTGGTCATTTTTAAAACTCTCCTTGCTAATGGTTTCAGTTTCCTCTTTTATTTCTTTAAACCTGTAAACTTTTTATTTTTTATATCTGACAGTTCTAACATCTAAAGTCCTGGTGAGTCTGGTTCGTTATTTATTTTTTTCTGTGGCTCTTTTGTTTCCTGGTATGTTTGTTGTAAATCTATTTGTGGGAATTCTTTGAGTCCTGGGGAAAAGATGCATTTTTAGAGGAAGAATTTTTTTTTTCTTTTACCAGGACTGTAGAACATTAACATTTTGATCTATTTAATGTAAACGTTTGGCCTACAGTGTTTTGGCAGGGAATGTGAATTCGAGACCCAGATACGTGTTGGGGCTGACTAAGAGCCGTGGATTCTCAGGAAGTAGGGTTGCCATAGAAAATACTGATGCTCAGTTAAATTGGATTTTCCAATAAACAATGAATACTTTTTTAGGAAACGTATGTTGTTTATATAAAATGGAAATTTAACCGGGCACCTCGCATTTCTTCACGTATATAGACTTTATTTTTAGGGCAGCTTTGGGTTCGCAGCAAAACTGAATGCTAGGTATAGGGCTCTCACATTCCCTGCCTCCTCAGAGATGCACACAGCTCCCCCCAGCATCAGCATGCCCCAGCAGACCGTGCGTTTATGACGATTAATGACCTTACGTTGACACATCGTTGTCACCCAAAGCCCATCGTTTACAGTAGGGTGTATTCTTGGCGTTGCACATCTTATGGATTTTGGCAAATGTGTAATACTCTGTATCCACCATTATAGTATCATATGAAATCGTTTCACTGCCCTGGAAATCCCCAGCACCCTGTGTTTTTATTTGCTATGTCCGACAACCCGACTGGCGATTGTTTTCCTTCCACTGAAAGCCAGACCACGACAGATCACTTTCCTTGTCTGCTGCTCGTAGGGTGTTTATGTTTCCCCATTACTATTTCTCTAAGGGCAGAGCCTTTTATGTGTCTTGCCTTTCTTGGTCTCTCTGGTTGTCCCCCCACCTAACCACCCACCACCCAGGTTTCCATTGAGATTAAAGCTCTCAGCCCTCAGGGGCTGGAAGATGCCTCCCAGCTAGAAGAATGGTCAGTAATCTCTCACTTCCTTTGGTCTGTCTTACAGCTTCATTCCTGATTCCTCAGGAATGCTTTATGCTCTTGCTACTCATCCATACATTTTATTTTATTTTATTTTATTTTATTTTATTTATTTATTTTTACATCCTTATTGGAGTATAATTGCTTTACAATGGTGTGTTAGTTTCTGCTTTATAACAAAGTGAATCAGTTATACATATACATATGTTCCCATATCCCCTCCCTCTTGCGTCTCCCTCCCTCCCACCCTCCCTATCCCACCCCTCTAGGTGGTCACAAAGCACCGAGCTGATCTCCCTGTGCTATGCGGCTGCTTCCCACTAGCTATCTACCTTACGTTTGGTAGTATATATATGTCCATGCCTCTCTCTCACTTCGTCCCAGCTTCCCTTCCCCCTCCCCATATCCTCAAGTTCATTCTCTAGTAGGTCTGTGTCTTTATTCCTGTCTTACCCCTAGGTTCTTCATGGCATTTTTTTCCCTTAAATTCCATATATATGTGTTAGCATACGGTATTTGTCTTTCTCTTTCTGACTTACTTCACTCTGTACACATTTTAAAAGACAATTTAAAAAACGTTGACTCTCGCATTCTTATCTGTTCTGTATCAGGAGGCTTTTTAGGATCTCTTGTCCATTCTGTTGCCAGCAATGGAAGGTATAATGTAGATTATCTCTTTCAATCCTCACAACCTAAGGAAATAGACGGTATTTTTATGTCAGTTTCACAGAGAAACTCGAGATTTGGAAACGTTCAATAATTTGCTCAAATCCACAAAGCAACACCCCCAATTCAACCCTAGCTCTTCTGATCTCCAAAGCCTGCATTTTCACCCAGTTGGCTGCATTCTCTTCCATTTCTCAATCCCTTTTACTATTCAAAGCAGCCCAAAGTGTTAAAGCTTATGTTTGTTTACTTAGTTATGATTTCTTGATTTATTTATGCCTCGGTGGACCCGCTGCCTGTGGGCAAAGCCCTCCCGTGGCTGGCCTTCGTGCTAGGGCCGGGCCTGGCCTGTGGTTTAGGCAGGACCTCCCCTCTGCTTCGAGGGTCGCCTGAGGGGTTTAGCACAGACCAAGATCGTGTCCTCGACTTTACTGTTTCGGAAACTGGACCGTGTCAGTTTACCTGGAGCTAATCTGACTCTAGTGAACTGATTCATGTGGACAGACCTCAGAGGCCAGAATTCCAATTCAAGGGTATTAACTTACCCTGGGGGGTGGTCTTTTTTCAGTGACCAGAATCCTCGCGTCCACTCTCCAGGGCCTTTCCAGGTGGCAAGGCAGTGAGGGAAACAGGTCGGTGACCAGCTTGGTGAACTTGGAATCAGAAAAAGGAAAATTCAGTGACCTAAGAAAATGACATGACCTTCAGGCTGTGGAACATCTGACAAAAGTTAACATTCGTAACAGCGGAGATTCCCGCCGCAGACGGGGATAGTGAGGTGTGTACACTGAGCGCCTGTGGGATCACCACGCCACGCACTGTGGGTGCGAAAGAGAGTAAGATGGTGACCTGCCCCTGGGGAGCTGAGCATCTCGGATCCGCTCTCTCCCTCAGTCAACTCTAGAAAATTCTCTTATGTCTGTGTGTGGCATGCTTCAGTTAATTCCAGGCCTGGGAAACCGTATGCCGGGTCTCCAGGGTGTTCTCAGCACTGTGTGTACAAGCTTCTCTGTAGGCAAGCTGCTTCTCTGGGCCCTTCTCCTCCGTTTTTAGGTAACCCTTCACCCATCGTCGTTCTCTGTGTGCTGAGTGCACAGGGCGTTGCTTCTCAGCAATGACTCACGTGGCACCGGCAGGAAGGGGGGAGACACCTCCTGAGTTAGTCCCCTTTTGCTTCTGCCAGAGCGTCCCCAGGAGCGACGACACACATCCTGGGTTTCCTCATGTGTTTGTTCACAGGGTGGCCGACACAGGAAAGCCTGCTGGCGTATTCCTGTAGTGATGGAAAACACGGAGGCTTTGGGTTACAAGTAAGACATTAGAGTTTTGGGGAACATGGGAACGTCTAGTTCATGAGCAGAATAACTTCAGAATAACTTGACACTTGACAGCTCAGTTTGCCCCAAATAGGAGGAAACCTGAGTGCACTCGGTCCATCGGGTGGCCCTGCCCTGGAGGGTCGCTGGAGTTCTGGCTGGTTCTCGTCCTTACAGTTCAGTTGAGTCAGTAGGTCTGAGGCTTGGTCTTTGTCTTCTGGTCACCAAAACTGGGAACACTGGGCTTTTGATACAGTTCTGGCCAGGGAGGGTTTTGGCTCAATTGGGGTGCTTAGAAAGGTGCACTTCATAAAATACTTTTAATGGAGAGAAGGAAGAAATGCACATTTTTCATTTAGCTAAATGAGGCACCAATTTAACTTTGTTAAGGCCTTTAACTCTTGGGGGCCCACAGCAGTTCCCCCGGAGTTAGGTAAGGGATGGATGCACCCGGGATGTGCGGGGTTTGACTGGTCCACCTGGGAGCAGGACCCCTCACCCAGCCTCTGCACGGTGTGTGAACCCACCACATCGAGCAAAAGCTGCTCAGAAAATAGAGTTTCCAAAATCGAATAAAAATGAAAGTCAGTACCAGTTGAGTTGAGAGGCACGTGGAAAGGTGCTGCTTCGTACTTGTTTGTTTTTTGTTTTTTGCGGTACGCGAGCCTCTCACCGCTGTGGCCTCTCCTGCTGCGGAGCACAGGCTGCGGACGCGCAGGCGCACCGGCCATGGCTCACGGGCCCAGCCGCTCCGCGGCATGTGGGATCTTCCCGGACCGGGGCACGAACCCGTGTCCCCTGCATCGGCAGGCGGACTCTCAACCACTGCGCCACCAGGGAAGCCCCGTACTTGTTTTTTGATGGGGCCAGAAGGGCACCAGGGTTATCGAGGGCCAGACCCTTGGGAATCAGAGGGAAACTCTTTTCCACTAGTGAGAATGCTAATGGGACCTGCGTGCACAAGACTCTGGCGCCTTCCCCAGCCCCAATGTTCTGCTACCCTCCTGGTTCCCGCTCAGGCTGGTAAACTGACTTTGTACTTGACCTGACATGAAGGAGGGCTTAGTAGAAAATGGACACAAAGCAGCTGACTTCGCCTCAGTTTCAGGGGCTGCCGAGGCTCTGGGTCCCTGGCTCCAGCTGCTGAGGGGCTGCCCGGCATCCCCGGGTCTCATACCAAGTGAGGGGCAGCTCCACTTAAGGTATTGCTTGGTGTGTTGCGGGGGAACATCACCTTTGCCCCGGCTGCCTTGCCATCCACCTGTTTCGGCAGGTGAGTCCTATGGTTCGACCGCATGACAGCCTTGGGAGGTGAGTGACAGGAGAGACGTGAAAAAGTGAGGTCAGGAGGCCTGGGTAACTGCAGTTATGGGAACCACTCGTTGGCTTTCCTCATTTATCAAGAATGGGGCTTTGCCCTAAACAGAAGGATGGAGGCTTTAGGTTTGCTGTAGCAAGTCCTTATTTATGGAAGAGAAGGCTGTTTATTGACACCGAGATTCTGAGAATTCCATCCTATTTCTTTCATCCCCGCAGTCAGCCTTCAACATGTAACTAAGACTCGTGGGCGGTGGCTTCCCCCACCCACAGACAAATTCCTTTAAGGAATCATGAGACCATCAACGCTCAGCAGCTGTTTAAAAGACTGTTTAGACTCCTGGAATGATGCTGGGAAATTCTTGGATTTGTGGTCTTGGGCAAGAAGGGAACTCAGGAGTGAGAAATCGAACAGTGAGAAATCAAGCACAGTAATAATCTCAATTCAGACCCAGGGGAACCTTCTTTACAAAAACTACTAGTCTGCTCCTCTTAATAAAGTTACTGCCAAGTAGCAGAGTTTAATGGAAAAAAAAAAGTTACTATCCTTTCTTCTCTGGATCACGTATAACAAGGGAGACCAAATTCTCCATGAAATGGAGTCAGTCATTTCATGCTAAATGCTTACTTTAGAGACTATAGTTCTCATTGTTGGTTACGAGCCAGTGAATTCTAACAGGTCCTGACAAAGTGGTTTGGGATGCTGGTTACTTCTCCATCAATTCAAGTGCTCTCTCCCTATGTGATATTCTTAAGGCACCTGGTTTAGCTTTGGCCATGGAGACTTGGAACGGAGTGGTGGGAACCTTAGGGGCAGGAATTCCTGGACACACAGCCTAACTTAGAAGAAATAAGAAGCAGACATGAGCAAACACATGCCAGAGAAACAAGACTAATGGGATGCACGTTCCTGGGTGTATCTCGTTCATACGAGCCAGGGGTTCTCAAACCTGCTGGTCTCAGGACTCCCTTTTGCTCTTAAAAACTGAGGATTTCAAAGAGTTTTTGTTTATAATGGGCTAGATTACTAATATTGACAATACTAAACAAAAATAAAATTGAGATGCTTTCAAAATGCTTATTAATTTATTTAAAAAGCACAGTAATAATCCCACATAAATAACATATTTTTATGAGAATTAAGTATATTTTTTCAAGCTAGAAAAAAAAGGAGTAAGGAGAGTGTCACTGTTTTGAACTTTGCAAACCTCTTTAATGTCCGTCTTAACAGAAGACAGCTGGATCCTCAAATCTGCTTTTGCATTAAACCTGAATCTGTCACAATATGTTGTCTTAGTTGAAGAATAAGGAGAAACAGAAAAAGATAATTTGCGGGGCCCATTGCAAAGTGAAAATGCTGTCCCTTTATTAAAAAATTATTGGACATTTTAAGAAAGTAGGGACTTCTCTGGAGGACCAGTGGTTAGGACTCTGAGCTTCCACTGCAGGAAGCACGGGTTCCATCCCTGGTCAGGGAACTAAGATCCCGCAAGCCGAGTGGCACGGCCAAAAAAAGAGAAAAATTTAAAGAAAGTGACAGCAGAGTATCAAGCCAGACACCCATGAAGCCTCCTCTGCCCAAGATATGCTGTTGGCCCAAACACAAGTCACAGTAGCGCTGATAGTCAAGGTGTGAGACGTGGGGACAGTTTGTAAAGATCTCTGAAGCCTCAAATTCTGGTGACTTTTAAGGTGACTGCCTTTTAGGTGTGTTTTAGGTGCTTCTCTGCTAGGGGCCCACACATAAGAACCCAAGACTCAGAACTCTCTGAACCTTGAAGACATTTGTAGTCCAATCCTCCCTGCCCCTTTCTGCTTGCCTGAAACCTAGCTGTTCTTTCAGATCTCAGACAAATCACGTTATTTCTGGGAGGTCTCCTCACCTTGCTTGACAACGATAATCTTTCTTCTCCCAATTCCAATAATGTTGTTGTCTGTACCACTTATTAGGCACTTAGTAGATGCTGTTAATTTTAAATTAATTGCCAAGTAAGAGCTTGCTAATTAAGCTAATTGGAAACAGATTCTTTGACTAGTGCTTTAAAAAAAATTTTTTTTTTTTTTCTGGCGGAGCGTCCTGTGGGATCTTAGTTCCCCGACGAGGGATCGAACCCGTGCCCCCTGCATTGGAAGTGCAGAGTCTTAACCACTGGACCGCCAGGGAAGTCCCTTTTTTAAAAAATTTGTTTTCCTCACAACTAGCAAAAAAAAATTTGATCAGTGTTTCTTATTCTCGTGGATTAGCTTCTGGGGGTACAAGTGCCCCCAGAAATTATGAGTAAAATTGTGAATGGCTACGTATATGTCACTTTTTCAGAAGAATGACCCTCTCTTTTCCCCATAAAAAGGTTAATAACAACTAAGCTAGATCCTCAACAGATTGGTCATTGGGGCATTTTAAACCCAAGATCTGCTCTCATGTGGTCAGGAAGGGTCACACAGGCAGCCCATCCTTCAGACCCTCAACTCTAGAAGCAATTCCTTCCTTGATTGTGCCAGTGGGCGTTGTTTTCTCTGCTGTGTGTTTATGTGGGAATTCCCGTCATCTGGTCACCTTTGAAATTCCAAGGGGGGGGCGTCTACGTTTGGAAGAGAAGAAGCCTTGGTTTACCTCCTGCTTCTGTCCTGTCTCACGCAAACATGTGCTTAGTTCTAGGGAAGCAGGACATGTGCTGAGCCGGGCACCTCCTTTCTGCTGGGAAACAAGCAAGAGGTCAGCAAACTTTTCCTGTAAACGGTAAATATTTTAGGCTTTTTGCAGGTCATATGGTCTCAGTGGCAGCTACTCAATCTACCACTGTTGCAGGAACGCAGCCAGAGAAGACAGACTTGGGTAAACAGTAGGTGTGGCTATGTCCAAGCTCAGCTCTATTTACAAAAGCAGGCAGTGGCTGCATTTGGCCCCTAGGCCAGAGTTTGCCGACCTCTGATCTAATTCATGGCTCCCTGGGACCTAGGAAGTCCCAGTTATAATCAGAGAGCATAACACTGAGAGGCCGGGCAGGTCTTTCCAATCTGTGCATTTCATTGTAACCTTGGCCGCAAACGTGAGCGCACAGACAGAGAATCCTCCTTGTCTCAGGTAACGGCCCAGACAGGCAGCCCAGTGACGTCTGCAGGGAAATAGGGGCGATTTTCTTATCACCCTGCCAGTTCTCATGCACCCTTTATCAGAGACAATGAAAAAGGTTATTGTTTACACCATCACAAACAAGGAGAGGGCAGGTCCTGGTGTAAAACCCGGATCACTCCCTCATCAGCCTCCTCTGTAATTACTGACCCTTTCTTTCTCTGTCCTGGGCAGAGGATGAATAAAAAGTTCACGGTGTGTGATGTCACCAGGGCTCTGAAAACAGTCTCTCAATTGTTTAAATTCTGCCTTTGCGCCCGCTGTCACTGGACCCCTGGCCAGCTCTCCATCAGCTACTCACTCGCGCTCGCCGGGCTTCTTCAGTGCCCCTCACCGACCTTCCTGGCGGAAGCAAGGCCCAGGTGGGAGCAGGGATCGGAGGTGGAAACTCATAAATGTGGAAGCTGATTCACAACTCCTAATGATCTGAAAACACAGATTTGAAAGTTCAACTTGCAAATCTGCATCTAAAAACTCGGCAAGTGCTCAGACTTCCTTAGATTCCCTTTTCTTACAGTTTCACCAAAGGCAACATTTCTGGTTTATTCTCAGCAGGAAGCCTTGGATTTCACTGGTCTTGTAACTCGCTGCTCTGTCCCCTCGCGGGATCCATCAGTTGTGCGTTTCTCGTTTGCCTCTAGTAAGTTGCGCGGGACCGGGACTGTGGGGAGGAGATACCGAAGCTGGCTCTGATCCTGTGTCTTCTCTGCCTGAACTTGGTTTCCCGGCAACTGTTAATGCTGCCCTCCTGGATTTGCCCCGAGAAAGCCCCCTTCCCGTCACCCCCAGTGCTGGCTCCACTGCCCTCGCCTGGCGTTGCTCTCCTGCGTCAAGGTGCGCGGGGGGTCCCTGAGGCCGGCGGGGGCCAGCTGTGCCCCAGAAGCCGGGCAGCTTGCGAGGAGGCTGCGTTCAGACCCCCCCCCCGGCCCCGCCCAAGCACCATTTGGTCCGATTGGCACCTTCAGCCACGACTCTCCTAAACTTCCACTAAAGCCCATTCGGCGGAGATTCCCCAAACGTAGGCCCGGCGCAGATGCTGGGCGGCGGACCAAATGACCGGCGCTTCTGCGGCCGCTGAGCCGGCGCAGGGCAGGGCTCTGGTCCTGGAGGGGCGGCGGAGGGGAACACCGTCCTCACGACTCGTCCGGCTGGGACGGGGCACGGGGCATCTACCTGCACAAACCGTACTTCCACACCAGGCACCTGGGGCTTTGAGTGGAGAGGTTCCGAGGCCTCACGGGCCGGTAGGCGGCCGAGCCAGGATAGGAAGCAAAGTCTGTCCGAGCTCTTTTTAAGAGGACACAGGTAGTAATTAAAGTTTGGGGTGGAAACTCATGACACCCCCGTGCAGGGAAGCCGGCAGACTCCGCTTCTGTGTCCTTGGGCAGGATGGGGTTGGAGAGGGAAAATCGCCACCACTTGCTGACGCCGCAGATGTGGACCCAGCCGTCCCATCGGTCCAGGGAAGGCGGCGAACAAAGCTCAGCTTGGATGATGGGAAATTACCCGAAGAGAATCCAGGTAGGGTTTCTTTGTTATGGATGAAAATCTTGCCAATTGAAAGGGAGAAAATAAGGACTTCAGGCACTTCAGTTTTAAATCCTTTAATAGTTTAAATCTCTCCTCTCTGGCTCTGGCTAATCGTTGATTATAATTCCTTTATAAAGCTTTTTCGAGATCAGAGACTGTGGTTGGCCAATCACAAACTTGCTCAGGTTAGACCACCACGTGAACTAAAGCACTGTAGTCGTGGCTCCAGCAGGGGACCCCAGAGTGGTGATGGCAGCAGAGAGGGGGCGGCGTGGGGTAAGGTGCCCGCAGACCCTGCAAAGCTCCGTTTAGACGAGAGCAACGGAAGCGGTTTTACTTCCTGAAGCAGCAAACAGAGCAACCTGTGCTGTTATCTGTAGGCACGTTGTGGGATGGGGCTAGGCTGGAGCCCAGGTGGTTCCAACAGATCCACTTCTCTTGGTTCAACCCTCAGTGTGCTGGAAACACAGGAAAATTGGGAAAGCTTGACTCTCATAATCAAGGTGACACGTTCTCTTTGTATCAATATAACCTCCTGGCAATTTCAACGTTATACAGGTTACTTGGATTTTTAAAGGGGTTTTCAACCTGAATTTTCGATAGAAAGGGTTTTTGGTTTTGCTTCCTCCCTCCCTTCTTTCTTTCTAATTGTAGTTGATTTACAATGTTTCAGGTGTACAGCAAAGTGTTTTAGCTATATATATATGTATAGAATCTTTTCCATTATAGGTTATTATAAGATATTGAATATACTTCCCTGTACTATATAGTAGGTCCTTGTTGTTTATCTTTTTATATGTTCTTTCTTTCCTCCTTCCCTCTCTCCGTCCCTCCCTCTCCCTCCCTGCTTCCTCCCTCCCTCCTTCCTTCCTCCCTTCCTTCCTTCTTTCTCTCTCTCTCTTTCTATATTTTAACACTCATTTTCCCAATTGAAAACCCTTGACTAGCATCAGATCAGCATAACCTATAATGCCTATGTCAAAGTTAAACTCCTCAGAATCAGACTCTCACGATTAAATAGCCCTGGTATAAAAGACGCTGTTATACAAAACGAACCAAAAAAGTATCAGTTTTGTCAAATAGCTTTTAGCTCAAAGGTTTAAAGGTATTGGAAACACAGACAAACCTAGAGTTGGGTTAGGAAATCATCGTGGTGTTAGGAAAACGCTTTCTTTCCCGTCTCTTTGTTCTTCTCCCCGCCCCCTCCCCACTTCCATAGCTCATATCTTCATGCCTCCAAATCTGTGGGGAAAGTGTCAGAGAGCAGGAAAGTTGGGAGGTGAGGGCTGGTGTGGGAAGGGCCGCTGTCAGGGGCGTGAGGTTCAGCCTCACTCAAGGACATGGTCACCCTCACTGCACCTAAAAGGACGGAGGGAGGGGGTGGGCACAGGAAGCCTGCCCCCAGCCTGAGGACGCCAGGGCACCTGGTAACCAACCGCAGCTTTGCGAAGGCCAGTTGGGGTCAGAATGAGCGTAAAGGTCAGTATTAATGTGTTTGACATTCAGCCTCCTTTTCATCATCGTATTGGGAAAACGCGATGGGAATTCCTTGCTCTGGGATTGTGTGTGGGACACGAAGCAGGCTGTGTGCGTCTCACCTCTTAAGGTGTGTGGACCAACTTCAGTCACAGGGTCAGCCTGCCCTCGGGCACATTTGCTGAGAAATTGTGACATCCTCTGTGTTACAGGAGCGCAGGCTGTGATCGATTCGTGAGATCATCACACAGAAGGAAGAGACGGTTTTGTGACTTTTCTTCTTATTCCCAAATTTTAGGGACACAGTATTTGCCCCGAAGGCTTATGGATAAGCAACGTTGGTCTCATTGGGAATGTTAAACTCTAACATTCCCAGTGGAATGGGAGAAGAAGGGAAAAGTAACCTAGAATTAAAAAGCACGGTGGGAAGCCCGGTGACGAAGTGCTAGGCCACATTCTTCAATGCTGCGTGTTTACAGTACCGCAGTTTTCAAAGCACATCAGGTTTCCAGACGAAATCGCTGTTTTCTCCCCACCGACCACTTAGATCAGAGACGGGATTGCACGCTTACACACGTACCTGACTCACCATTTCACACACGGGTTCACACGTAGTCATCAGGTGTCCTGACCGTGAAGACATGAGCCTTCCTGAATTAACTTAAAGGACAGACGTCAGAATGCCTTGTGCATGGACTTAATCTGGGCAGCTTGATCAAAACAGAAATTCCTCCGTGTTAACCAAAGAGACATGTACCACAACGTTCACTGCAGCACTATTTACAATGGCCAGGACATGGAAGCAACCTAAGTGTCCATCGACAGATGAATGGATAAAGAAGATGTGGCACATATATACAATGGAATATTACTCAGCCGTAAAAAGAAACGAAATGGCATTGTTTGTAGTCAGGTGAATGGCCCTAGAGTCTGTCATACAGAGTGAAGTAAGTCAGAAAGAGAAAAACAAACACCATATGCTAACGCATATATATAGAATCTAAAAAAAAAAAAAAGTTCTGAAGAACCTAGGGGCAGGACAGGAATGAAGACACAGACGTAGAGAATGGACCTGAGGACATGGGGAGGGGGAAGGGTAAGCTGGGACGAAGTGAGAGAGTGGCGTGGACATATACACACTACCAAATGTAAAATAGATAGCTAGTGGGAAGCAGCCTCATAGCACAGGGAGATCAGCTCGGTGCTTTGTGACCACCTAGAGGGGTGGGATAGGGAGGGTGGGAGGGAGACACAAGAGGGAGGGGATATGGGGGTACATGTATATGTATAGCTGATTCACTTTGTTATAAAGCAGAAGCTAACGCACCACTGTAAAGCAATTATACTCCAGTAAAGATGCTAAAAAATAACAAAACAAAAAACCAGAGAGGCTGCCCCAACCAGCCAGTGGCAGAGCCCGGGAATCTGCATTTGACCAGGCCCTTCGGGTTGATTTCGACACTGATGAAACGCACTTAGAGAAACACCGCTGGGAACTTCCATTAAACACTGGTTCGCAGAGGGCTGCTGTTGGCTAAATTCAAGTTCAAAGCTTTAACAACAGTGCAACAGTTGCCGGGATGATGCAAATGTTGTATGAAGCTATATGTGTAAACATATTTTAATCGGGTCTGAGTCGATAATGAAGCCTTTTTTTGCACATGGGTCTTGGTTAATGATGCCAATCGTGGCTTAGTTGAGCGGAACATACAAACTCACTCAATCTAAGTGCTTCCTGTTTGGTGTTGCCGTCGTCCTTTCCTTCTTCAGGGTACATTCGCAGACAGAGGGATGTCCCAGCCTAGCTCGGCTTCCTCCTCGTCCCGCTCTCTGACTCGGTGCTGTGTTACTTGTCTGCTCGACCTGACGTGGACACTTGCTTTGGCAAACGACATGTGGGGGACATGGGGGTACAGGAGCTTAGGTGATGAAATGTCAGCCTTGGTTTCCCTTCCAGGGTTATTGAGACGTTATTAACATATAACACTGTGTAAGTTTAAGGTGTACAACATAATAATTTGATAAATTGTGAAATGATTACTACCAGTTTAGTTAACCTACTGTGAACTCACAGTTACAATTTTTTTCTTTCTTGTGATGAGAACTTTAAAGATCTGCTCTTTTAGCAGCTTTCAAATGTCTTTTAAAAAAATTTATTTATTTATTCATTTATTTAATTTTTGGCTGCATTGGGTCTTTGCTGCTCCACGCGGGTTTTCTCTAGTTGCTGAGAGCGGGGGCTACTCTTTGTTGCGGTGCACGGGCTTCTCATCGTGGTGGCTTCTCGTTGCGGAGCATGGGCTCTAGGTGCGCGGGCTTTGGTAGTTGTGGCGCATGGGCTTCAGTAGTTGTGGCTCGCGGGCTTTGTTGCTCGGCGGCATGTGGGATCTTCCCGGACCAGGGCTCGAACCCGTGTCCCCTGCATTGGCAGGCGGATTCTTAACCACTGTGCCACCAGGGAAACCCAATGTTGTCTTTTTAAAAAATCAAACTTCTCCGGTCTCAGCAGCTGTGGCCCCTGCAGTTTGGGAGATGCAGGAAAGAGTTTTTGGCAACCTCTTCTCTACTCGGTGGGGGGAGAAAAGAGAACGCTCCATCTCCCAGATTCTGGACAGGGATTGTTTGATGGTTACATACACACACGTACATGAATACACATTTACATGCGTACACATCACACACACACACACACACACGCAGAGTGTCCGGTTCACTGGTAATTTCCAGGCTCTAATCCACGACTGTTGGCTTCTAGGAACAGAGCGTGCTCCTCTGGAAGAGCAAGTGCTCAGTGAGTTTCACGCCACGTTTTGTGTCTCTCGTAATTTTAAGTGGGGGACTTTTGTGTTTATAGGCTTGTATGGGGGGGGGCAGAACATAGGGCCAGCACAACTCAGAAGGAAGGGTCACATGGTTTTAATTCTGTGCTGATTCATCACACGTTGATATTTTCTAATAAATGCGCTTCCTCACAAAATTGCAAAGGACAGCGAGTGGAACAAACGACAGCATCCTCAGGACAAAGGTTGCGAGGAGAACGACCAACGTTAACTGCTTCTCAACCTTGGAAACATGAGTTGTGGTTTCCCTCCACCCGCCCCATTTTGATGGTACTGGTAGAGGTCAGATGATGGATTTGCAGTGGTCAAGCATTTTGCATTTCCCAGAGTGCTTTAATGTGAGGGGGCAGGGAAAGTGTTGTTGTTTCCACTTTTTCCCTGTAGGGAAACCGAGGCACAGAAGGTGCAGGGCACGTCTGGCCCCGTGACTGCTGAGTGACCCCTGAGGGTGACCTGCTGTCCCGACCGCCGCCGCCTGGGCGGCCCAGTGTGTCTCTGCTGCCTTTTAAAATCCACAGTCTCTCTTTGTTTCTGTTTTCTTTTGTTTTTTCCTTGGAACTCATTCTCAAAAAATAAAATCCAAGGCTGTTTTGTTTGTAAATGTTTCCTCCTAAAATGGACTTCTTTGTATCACTTTACATCTACATATATCACTCATTATCAGACCTTTTGTATAAGGTTTTTGGCATGCCTCTTGGAAATTTGTATCTGGAAAACTGTCTTCTTTGAATAACGGATCTATTTTCTGTTATCAGATTAGGAGATTTACGTACTTCTTGTCTTCCAGAAAGCTTAGAGCCAAATTTAATATTCAATCACGGCCTTTGTATTAATTTCCTAAATTAATTTCCTCTCCTTCCATGAGGTTTTTTTTTTTTGCGGTACGCGGGCCCCTCACTGCCGTGGCCTCTCCCGTTGCGGAGCACAGGCTCCGGACGCGCAGGCTCAGCGGCCACGGCCCACGGGCCCAGCCGCTCCGCGGCACGCGGGATCCTCCCAGACCGGGGCACGAACCCGTGTCCCCTGCATCGGCAGGCGGACTCCCAACCACTGCACCACCAGGGAAGCCCCCATGAGGTTTTAAATTGTGTATTTCAGCTTTATTTTACAGGCACCTTTTATTATGCACGAACGCTTTTTGGAAATAGACAGGGTGTATACATTTTGAATAAATATTTCTCGATCTGAGTTTAATTTAGTACAAACACATCAAATGCCTTAAATAAAGCTGTAATATTACTTTATGGAATTGGGTGAATCATATAATATACTTTTTTTAAAGTTACAAATACTGTAAGAGTAAAAACTTGTTGTGGAAGAAATTTATTGTATAAAATGACATTATAAACAATACCAGGCTTTATGACGACGGGGAATGAAATAAAACCAGTGTGGAAGGGAATTTGGGAAGTTAGATGGAGGAATGCTACCGTTTAATTTTAGTTTGAATTATCTCTAAGCAATTCATATGAAATATTTTGAGGGAAGATCGTTTTTACACTTCACAGAAAAAATAATCTGCACACAGGGTCCTGAGATTTGTCCTCACTCCAGGCTCTCGGCTTCAACGAGGCTACCTCATCATCATCGTGTGGTCACTGCTATAACTAAAGAGCTCCGCCTCTTCCTCCCCGCCCCTCGGGAGATCTGCCCCGGAGCACATGTGTGGTCTCAGACGACTCAGATTCCACTCAGAGCCTTGTTTGGCTAATCTGTAAAATGGGACCATAACACCCACCTCAGTGGGCAGTGCTGGCCCTTTAACAACGTGAACGGAGTCTCATAACAAAATTTAGGACCAGAAATTTGCGCAGTGCCTGACACATATTTCCTTGGAATTTGCATTCTACCTCGTGAAAAAGATAAAGGTTGCATTTTCTGTTTCATTAACTCCTGGGTGGAGCCCTGTACTCGATGTTTACAAAGCAGGTTTGCTGGAATATGTCACACACACAGAGAGAAGTGCATAAGTGGTAAGTGTGCAGGCAGCCGCTGGGATTTTCACACACTCAACACAACCAAGTACTAGCACTGAGATTAAGAAACAGCTTCCAGGTCCCCTCTGGTCCCCTCTTGGTCACTGCTCTGCCCCAGGAAGGGCCCCACCCACTGTCCAGACTTCTGGTTTTGCCTATTTGGGGATTTTCCACAAACAAGTATAGCACACTCTTTGGTGTGTGGCTTCTTTCACTCAACAGGACGTTTGTAAGATTCATGCCTGGTGTGTCTACCACACACCAGCCGTGGTTTGTTCATTCCTGTGACTGCGTCTACCGCACGACACCAAATGTATGTGTCAGTTCTACCGATGATTCAAGTTTGGGCTTCCAGTTTGAGGACTTTATGAGTAAAGCGGCTGAGGGCCTTCTCGAACTGTCTTACGGTAAATGTATGAATGATGAATACTGAGGGGTGTAGCAGCTGGTTTGAGGGTATGAGATTGGTGAGCCTTAGTAGGTCCTATCAGTTTTCCAAGGTGCCAAATTTATCCCCACTGGAGTGTGGGAGTGCCTCTTCATCCTCATGGCCACGTGTCATGCTCCCTTTCTCATTTTGGTGTTCCCACTACATGGCTGTGTAGTGATAGCTCAGGATGCTTTTAGTTTGCATCTCCCAGGTGACAAATGAATCTGATGTTGTTGTTAACATTACCTTATATTGTTTAAAGTAAGATGCCTGCATACCTAACACAGAAAGCAAAAGCTACTAGAAATATAAGCAGAACTTGATAAAGCACAAATATAATGAATGGTTGTAAATATTCTTATTTTGTAATGCAGCGGATCTAGTAAACTTTAATCAAAGATAAATGGGATCCTCACACATCCACAATCTCATGTAATAACCCACGTGAAGTTTGTATCCTACAAATACATAATATATCGTTTTCCCTTAGGTTTTTTTTTGTCCTTTAAAATGTATTAAATTTATAAAATTCAATTTGGTACTTGATGATGAAGGACCTTTCAACTAGTTCACGGAAGTCGAGATTTTAGAGCCCTTGGTCTCTCATCAAAATCCAATAAAATTAGATGAACTGTGTAAAGACCCAATCAAAATGCTTGGGAATCAGCGAGCACACTCACACAGTACCGGTAGAGCAAAGAGGAAGTCGAGGGTGAAATTACAAGTCATCTAGTGTGCATTGAAACTAGAGGAACTTATCCCAAACCTACGGGGTCCAGGGAAAGTTGTCATTCAAGGAAATAGCCTTAAATACCTTCTTGGCCCTAGAAGGAATTTTTAAAATACAGGTTAGAATTCATTTTAAGATGCTGGAAGAAAAAAAATAACCAAACAAACCCGAAGGATCCAGGAAAAGGAAACTGAGATAGGAGCTGGTAATAATGGAGTAAACACAAGGACTATTAAGTCTTTGGCTACGGAAATTCAGTATTAGGTTCAGAAATTGTTACCAACCCTGTGGAGTCAGGCCCAACGAGGGTCCTCCTGCCGGTGTCGTTGGAAACAATAGAACGAGACGGAGTTCGGTTCAAAAGCAAAGGAAAGTTTCCTTCTTTGATCAAAGGACTGGGAGTCGCCGCGTTCTAGAGCCCACGCTCTCCCGGCAGCCTGTGCGGGGCCGCTTTATACAGGACGGGCGGGACTGTGGGCGGGGTTCTTGCGGGGCGGGCGCAGGCGCCGCCGAGCGGCTCAGGCTCCAGGCTCAGTGCCGGCGCCACCTCTCTGCACACGGCCCACTGCGGCCGCCATCTTGAAGTGTGTGTCGTGGGCGACGCGTCTGACCCCGGCCCGCTGGGGTCTGGGGTGCGAGGCACCTGCACACGGCCCTACAGGCAAGTGCCGCTGGACTAAGCGCGAAAGGGGAGATTGGACTTTATCACGTAGATTCCAACTTATTTTTCCTGAGGACCCCCGTGGGCTTTGATGGTGACAAAATGCCTGAATCTGACCCTGGACAAGATGAGCGGCCTGAAGACAGATGTGTCGCCTGTCTGGTTATTTTGTTTCCTTTGCTATAAAATAGCAATAGCTGGAGCAGAAATAATAATACCCAAGACAGTGTAAGTGGTCACAGTCAGGTCTAAAAATGCAGTATTGTTGTGTCATGATTTCCTGTCTACGTCTGCCAAGACGCTCACTTTGGAATACTGCAGACACAAAAGTCCACGCACATTTAAAGGGACCGTGGGAGCTCTGTTTATCACGGAGGCCTCTGCACCGCGTGTGTGGATATTCTGCAGAAAGTTCCTAAACCACCTTCACCGCGGAGCCACGTAGATGGACGCCTGCAGGGGCCGTACAAGCCAACAAGAGGTGAGTCTGATTATTTTTGTTTGCAGACACGTTCAGACTCTTTTCTGAACTCTCTGTAGAAGTCAGAGGATGGATGTTAACCACAAATTTATGAGAAATTCTCATAAGGTTCCTTGTCTATAGTAGATATTAGAAAACAGCTAGAAAGTTGATCTCAGATAGTAACAGGACATGACAATCTTTGGTGTGTTCTGGTTCCTTGAAATCTGATAATGCTGACTGGTCAGATTCCCAGAGCCCAGTTTCCCTGCTGGACCAGTTCTCCTGGGAAACCAGCCTCCCTGTTAAAAGACGAGACCAGTGAAACGGAACAAACGCAGTCAGCACAGTTAAGGTGCCTTATGTTTATAGGACAAGAGGCCGGCTCCGACCATGTACCGTCAGGCAGCATCTGGGAAGGAGGAGGGCAGCCTGGGACACGGGGCAGCGGGCTGGGTCTCAGCCATGGGCAAGAACTCACCGCGGCGAAGTCGTTTTCTGTGCTGTCTCTCAGGCAGGGGTTTAAATGCAGGGATGGTACTGTACTTTCCTGATGTTGCGTGAAACCTGTCCGCATCCAGCTCCAAATTCAGGATTCCGTGTCCTGTTGACAGTTGGTGTCTCTAGGTTGCAGGGCTGCGGTCGCCCTGCAGGCTCTGTGGGCAGGAGCTGTGCGCCGCCCGCGTTTGGTGGTGCTGGTTTGCACAACATAGACTCGACATCTAGAGGGAAGCCTCCTGCACTGGTGCCTCTGTGACGTCCCAGGAGGCTTCCCCACTTCTCAGAAACGTGCTACTTGTTAACTTCTCTACTAAACCATCTAAGTTGTGTGCTTGAGGGTTTTTTCCCATCACGTTCTTCCAGGTGAGTGTATTGTAAGCTAAAATGAGTTCTAGACCCAGGTCTGCCAGGGACTGGTTGGGTTGCCATAAGAAAGCCTTTTCGAGGGACTTCTCTTGTGGTGCAATGGTTAAGAATCCACCTGCCAGTGCAGGGGACACAGGTTCGATCCCTGGTCCAGGAAGATCCCACATGCTGTGGAGCAACGAAGCCCGTGCGCCACAACTACTGAGCCTGCGCTCTAGAGCCTGCGAGCCACAACCACTGAGCCCGCATGCCACAACTATGGAAACCCACGCGCCTAGAGCCCATGCCCCACAACAAGAGAAGCCACCGCAGTGAGAAGCCTGCACACCGCAACGAAGACCCAATGCAGCCAAAAAGAAAAAAAAAAAGAAAGCCTTTTCTCTTCTCTGGATTTCCTTGACATATGTGAATGGGAGAGTCTGTGACCTGTACGGGACGCTTTGGCACTAACCCCCATAGCTTCTCCCTTTCTGTTCTCCCTACACAGCTCGTGCCTTGTTGCAGGGTCCCTGTGACCTGCCATGAGGACGTGACCGGCAGATGCAATTTCCAGTCCGGTAGATAGGCTGTATCTGCGGTCATCAAGATTGTCTGTCTTTGTCTGGACATTTTGGGTGGATGACCTTATCCTGGAGGAGACGACACTTCCTCAGACGCTGGATATGTTCTGTCCTCGCTGTTCCTGCCCAGTGGCCCCCCACTGACCCCTGTCACGGTCCCCTCCCCCCATGCACTCCGGGTGCAGCCTGTCCTGTGCCATCAGACACCCCTCATGGGTGGCCTCTGGGCTGCCTGGCTGGCCCCTTTCCAGCCGCACCTGCTGACTCCCCTGTGCAGGCTCTGACCACGCTCACCAGGACCAATTGACAGGGTCTTGCCCCAGGTTCACGCCCCTCGCCTCCCGCTGGGGGCTCCTGGAGGATGCCCGGGCGTGGGACTTGGGAGTCCTGGCATGCACACATGCACAAGCCAGTGCGTGGGGGAGGTTAGTCTCCGGGGGGTGGTCGGTTGAAGGAAGCCTCGAATAATGCTGTGCCCGCTGGTCACGAGAGAATGGTCCCTGTAGGGGCTGGTCCAGGGACAAGGGGAGGAGAGAAGAGGTTCCATAGAGGGGGAGAGCTTCCGAGCTGAATCTTGAGAGAAGCGGGTGGCTTCAGGGGCAGGCGCTGAGAGGAGGGTCGGGACTGGACGCAGAGGGCACAGCGCCGTCAGAATCACGGGGAGGGGCCTGCTGGTGGTTGGTTCCCCAGGACCAGAGGAGGGCGGGGAGGGCGCTGGGGGTGTGCAGACAGCAGGACCCCGGGGCTGCGTGTCTCTGAGGCCTGGCTTCTCTGTCGTGTTCTCTTCCCCCCGTGTCTCCTCTGCCACATGCAGATGGAAACCTGCCTGGTCGTTGAGGGGCCCCAGTGCAGGCAGAGCTCAGCTGTGTCTCCCCGCTCCATCCTTGCTGGGCCTCAGGGCCCCTCGGGTCTCTGCTCTCCGTACAGCTCCCAGTGGAAGGATGGGAGGACCAAGCCCGATTCCAAAGGCTGTCTCGGGCTCAGCGGCACAGTTTGATCCTAACATTTTTGTTCCTTGGTTGTCATTAAGAAAAGATCTTATATTTAAATTCAAAATGGACCTTCACCTAAGTCAGGGTGCTTCCTATTGATACAGACTCTGTGCGTGTGTGTGTGTGTGTGTGTGTATGTGTGTACTTTTAATCTGTTACCTGAAGAACAAGTGTTCCTGGTGGGTTGCTAGGACTCGCCAGCACATCTCTGCCTGACTCCCCCGTTTCCAGCTGAGAACTGGTCTCCGTGGACACCAGCCAGACGACAAGGGGAGACGGATGGTGTAAAAGGGTCTTACTTTAGGGGACTCTTTGGACACAGTAGGATGTGCCTAATTTCTCTGTGAAAGACACATTTGATAAGAAGAACATAAATATTCAGCGTCTTGGCCTTGGACATCCCTCCCCCCGCCCCGCCCCGCCCCTACCCTCTGCACGCGGGAGGCCTGCGCCCAGAGCCTGCCCAGCGGCTTCCCCTCCTCCCCCCGCTGGGTTCCTTGTTTGACTCTCAGTCCTGAGCAGCTTTTTATTTATAAAATGTGTCTCCTGTTTTCCTTGGAAAATCGTCCCACCGAGCTTCCTGTAGGGATATTTGGGGACTAAAGCTTTGGCTTCTGATTTTTCCCTCTACTTGACGTAACGGCTCTGAGGCCTGATTCTTTTGAATTTTCTGCTTCCCCTGCTGCTCTTTAGGCTAAAGAGCAGCAAGTCTCCTTTAGCGTCTTGTTTTCAGTTTAGGAGGCCTGCCTGTACCTGCAGCACGAATTTCTTTAGCTCCGTGATATTTTCCTTTTGGATCTAAAACATCAAGTGTTTGAGGAGCGAGAACATTCTGTCGGCTTTTGCGTTTTATGGTCACGAAACACAGAAAGGGTTTTGTGTGAGGTATGTTTGCAGAGTTTCAGAGCTGGGGCACTGCCTGAGACGTTTTCTCCAAGACTCTTTTGACCTCGTTTTCTTTTAGACTGGAATGTGAGTTTCAGGTTCTTTTCCTTTTCATGAAGCAGTGCCACGATCGATAAAAGATGAGCGATAGAATCTGGAAAAATCACTGCATTTAGATGCAAACACCTAGTGAGCCATGAGCCACTGAAACTCCCTCTGGACGCTCAGGGTTCGTGGGTGATTTGCCTGGAGCTGCTGCGTATCCATGTTCAGGTAGAAATGATCTGTGGGGCAGAGGTGCTAACACCACCTACTGGAGCCATGAGATTGGGTGGTTCTAACCCTGAACCTCAGCTTTCTCACCGGGAAATGAGGCGGGTCAGCCAGCTCACCGTCTGACCATCCTTCTGGACCTGCTTGCTGTGAGGTGGCAGGTGCAGGACGGTACTTCTCTCCCCGGCCACGAGGTGTCCGAGGAGCACACACCTGCGGGGCTGTCTCCCCTGCGGCTTTGTCCTCCCTGGGAGCTCGGGAGCCCCTCACATGTGAGCAGGGCGATGCTTTGGTCTCACGTTTGTCATATTTGGGGTCTGGTGACTCAGCCATCCAGACTCAGACAAGAATTTTAAGAGACACCAAAACAATCCCTTTGTTTTCTTTTTTTTTAATTTTATTTTATTATTTCTTTGGCTGCGTCGGATCTTTGTTGCTGCGTGCAGGCTTTCCCTGGTTGCGGGGAGCACGGGTTACTCTTCGTTGCGGTGCGTGGGCTTCTCATTGCGACGGCTTCAGTAGTTGTGACGCACAGGCTTAGTTGCTCTGTGGCATGTGTGACCTTCCCGGACCAGGGCTCGAACCCGTGTCCCCTGCATTGGCAGGCGGATTCTTAACCACTGCGCCACCAGGGATGCCCCTCCCTTCATTTTCTTGATGGCTGTTTGAAACCTGGCTGGAACCAGACCCTTTCAGGAATGGATTATTGTGTGGGCCACGAAATAGGAATTTACAAGTGTTTTTCAAACAGGAACACGTGGACCAAGGAAGAGTTATCGTGGATTATTTATACCATTTAGGTGTAGACACCTTTAGAAATAAAATGGCAGGCGGCAGGCTCAGGCTTCCCTCTGTGTCCAGGGTCTGCGGGGGCTCTTACAGAGCTTTGCCTGTGCTGGGTCACCCCGAATAACAGGTGCCGTGTGCTCGGGGCAGCGTGCAGAGGGGTGGATGTAAAACGCCCACAAAGAGCCGTCGCTTCAAGGACGTGCCAGCTCCTTCCTGTGCTTCTTCCCACAGGGGAGGACCCAGTTCCCATCACACCCACAGCAGCCCGGGGTGGTGGGCCACTGGTTCATTTAGCCAGGAGAGAAGGGAAAACCCTCCGGGGGGAGTTCATGAGGCCTGCGCATCCATTTGCAACAAGCATGGACAGACAAATGTCAGGTTTAGCAAAATAAGCTCTACCCCAGTGAGTCTCGAAGGAGGAGGGTTCCTGGGAATAACCACCAAGCTACGTTTGGAGGTGTCGATGGGGGGACTTTAGAAGTGTCAGCACCAGAGAGAACCTTCCAGTGTAGGGTGGGCTGTTGCACGATGGTACGAGGGTCGTAACCCTGACATTCATGCAAGAATAGCGCTAGCTCCTTGTGATACTGTGCCCTTTGCCATCTAAAAAGGAAGTCGATTTCAGCTAGCCACCTTTCAGAAGGTGTTATTATGACTATGATTTTACATTTATAATTCAAATTTTTTATGAACAACAGAATGCCAGTTGCTATAATTCAAAATTCATGTGCCAGGAAAACAAATGCTGTGCCCTGTCTTACTTTACATAGTCTTTGCGGTTTGGATCAGCAAACCTATGGTCTCTCTCAGTCCAGAGGGTGATGTCCCACTTAGGGTAAAGGGGCCTCAGCCTCTGGTCCACATGTGGATAATATGAAGCATATGTGTTTGTGGTAAGACTGTCCTTTCGTGTGACACTCAGTTTCTATGTTGCTCTTAAACTGTCCCCGGTCTCCCCTGCTCCTTCAGCGTACATACGTTGCTCTGTATCCATCCTTTCGTCCTTGGTACTCGGAGGCCTGGGTTCAAATGCTGCCTCTGTCCTTTTCTGACTGTGTTGTTTTGGGCACTTTCCTTACCTTCTGTGTGACTCAGCACATTGAGGGTATAAAGGTTCTGACCCCGCTGGGTTGTCGTGAGGAGTTAATAACGAGTTGATGCTGCACCTCACACGTCCCCAGCTACCGGCCTCGTCCATCTAAAGCATGTATCACGTGGTGTGGCCTGGTGCCACGTACCAGGCACTGTGCCGGTCTGTGGCCTTCAGTGCTGGTGAGAAGAGCCCTCGAGACCAAGGGCCCCAACACCGGTCCTCGGGTGCTACTGGCCCTACTAGCCGAGTGACTCTGGACAAGTCACCCGACCTCCTTGGGCCTCAGTTTTCTGTTTTGTCAAATGGTGAAGATGGAGTCAGTAATCTCACAGTTGTGTTCCAGCTCTAAGTACTCTTGGAAGTCCTAATCCCCAGCCAGGTGGCCTCATGGAGATTCATGGCAGGGGGCTGAGGATTTCCGTCTTCCCCTGGCCATGACTCAGAAGAGAGCAACTGTGATATGTTAGGTAAATGACCTTGGCAGTGTCAAATCTTATTACGGAAAGTGTCTTTTGAGTGTTTGGGTTGGAAGAGTTATGAGGATATCACATATTAAGATTAGTGGTTTGACAATTCAGGGAGTATATTAACAACAGGTTTTACTGCTGTAGGGAACCAGCACATTTCTCTATGAAAAGCCCTGTAAGACGTTTTAGCTGGTCTTCATAATGGGAAGTGGGGTAGAAGCAGGTCCCAGGCATTTCATGGATGTTGAAACAGTTGAATGGAGGAAATTAGTCACTTTTTACCAGATGAATAAATAGATAAAGTTAAGACTAGAACTGATGGAAGAATAGAAGCGCCCAGGGTCTGTTGTTTGCCCACATCTGAAAGTACTTTACGATCCATTTAGAGATGCTTTGGAAGTTCCAGAAAGGGGCAGGCTGGCAAAGCTTACGCACCTGGCTCAGCAAATTCCTCTGCCTTTAAAGTAGTAAAAGAATAAACTTAACCTCAGAGTCATCGTGCCTTTTCCATGTAAAATACACGGTTAATTAAGTCCTCCTCCTACACTCTCCCATGCCACCCTGTTCTTCTGTCCTGCATGGCAGCTCCGTGGAGGTGGCAGTGTTATCTGATCATTCACTGTCGTCCCCTTGGAGCTGGCAGTGTCCAGCACCCAGGTGGAGAACTCCTATACACGTGTGTGTTCACCTTGAGTGAATGGAAAGACGGCTTCTCTTAGCGACTCATTTTCTGAGCTGTGCACTCAGCTTAGAGGACCGTTACCTACGTCTGTGTGTTTGGGTGGCTTTGTTTCGGAAGAGGAGTGAGGCTAAGAATAAGCAAGTTGCTCTGTGTGTCTGGCTGGACAAGTGAACTGATGAAGCCATGGGTCTGGTTTTGCTCCTCAGATTGTTTGGGGTGAAAGGGGAGCAGCCTTCCTTACCTACTGCGGCTCCCTGGAGCCTTGAGTTGGACATCGGGGGAGGGGGTGGAGCTCTGGCCCAACCTGGCCCACGCCTCAGCTTTGGCACCTTGCTACCCCCCTGCACTGGTTGGCTCTCGCAAGGAAGTCCTGAGTCTTCCCTCTCTTGTCTGCCAAGGGGTCACCTCTGGGGAGGGGCTTCCTGATGCTCCCCCCACGGAGAGGGCCTCAGGGAAGCCCTGTTCCCGGGTCCTGGGACCACGTCGAGTCAGACCAAGTGGCTGTGGATCTAACACCGAAGGCATTGAAGCTTTGGGTCCAGGACAGGGAAGCTGATTTCCCTGTTGGGACATAAAGTATTTCTTTGTTCTCCTGGCTCTTCCTCCACCTCTGCCCTTCCCCCTCCAGCTGCATCCGACCACCATGTTACTAGAGACCCCGAGTCCTGGAGGCTGGCGGTCGTGGCCTTTCGGAATCTCCACACCAGGTGTGTCACTGTCACTGCTTTCTTTCCTCTTCTCTGAGTGCTGTGACCCTAAACCAAACTGCAGTGAGTGGCAGAGGAGCTTCCCAGCCGGCCCTGCCCTCGGGGTCCCGGGGCCCAGTGAGAGGCAGTCAGGCTGAGGTCTCCTCCCCACATCTCCTCCCGTTTTCCTTGATCTCAGTGCGTTATTGTACCTTTATCCCACGGACACTGTGACAAAGGACTGCAGAACTCAGAAAGGAATGTTCGAGGTCAAATTCACACTTGGCGAGCTGCTGTCCGCGCAGCGCCGCGGGTCCTCACGCGCCCAGGGCAATCCAAGAGGAAGCCCCATTTCACCACGCGGATGTCCTGTGCATCTGAGGCCGCGCGGGGCAGGGGGAGTCACATCTTTACATTTGTTTCTCTTTTCATAATTATCATGCTACGTAAAGTTTTGCTGACTGTGAAGGGAAACCCAAAAAGTGGACTTTGATTTTGTTTTAATTTTAGAATTTTATTTATTTGTTTATACAGCAAGTTCTTATTAGTTATCCACTTTATACATATTAGTGTATATATGTCAATCCCAGTCTCCCAGTTCATCCCACCACCACCACCCCCTGCCACTCAGAAAGTGGACTTTGGATGGCATCTCTTCATCACAAGGGGAACGAACACAGGCTCCCAGAGCAGGAAGCTGTCTGCATCCCATGATGTGACACCATGGGCCGCGCATCAGACTCAGATAACGGCAGCAGCGCGGGCTCTCTCTCTTCCTGGCAGCGTTTGAACCGTTTACACTGTATGGGCTCGTTCGCACCTCACCACCGTGTTGAGAGAAGGTGATTCTAATGCCTCCGTTCCAAAACCGAGGAAATCGAGGCAGAACAGAGGGCTTTAGACTCCCTACCTGGGATGCTACGGCTGTACACGGGATGAAAGCGTTTCTCAAGTGTAAGACTCATCTTTAGGTTATACGAGCTACATGTTATTTAAAGTAATAACGACCCTATTCGAGATTCTAGCAAAGGAAATTAGCAATAACTTTCTTGGTTTGAAGCCCAAGGCTCGGAAAATGCCACCTAATTATGACATTCAATTAATGTATTAATTATTTTTGCTTGATAAAACCATGCCAGGTCAGTGAAGAGTAGCTGATTATTTGGGGAATTGTCGAATTGTTCTTTCTTACAACTTAGGTAAGGATGCTACAGGTCCATTGTTTAACATATGAAGTAGCAAAACTTGCTTTTAAACAGTTTCTGGACTGTCTTGGACCCCACGCACATCGCCTGGGAAGAGCCTACCTCTGAAGAGCGGGGTGTTGTTTTTTCCAACAGCGATGTCGCTGCAGCTCACACAGCCCCGCGAGCTCCACGGGACAAGGGCCCAGTCACTGCTGTGGCCACACCACCAGCCCAGCACTGGAACACGGTGGGCATCAAGAAAAGTGTCTTTGAGCTACAGGAATCAATCTCACACTCACACAGCAGCCCCACCCTGCATTGTCTGCTCAGTTGTTGGTCTTATTTATCTCGCTGGGATCCTAATAGCTTTGGGGCATTTTCAAAGGTATAATTCATCTTCAGAAGATGAAGATTTGGCACCGTTAAGTTACTTAAGCTAATGCTTCATTTTTGAGGACAATTCCCAAAAGAAGAAAGGAAACATTTCTGAGAGTCTGTCACGTACCAAGCACAGGTACATTCATTTCCATTATCTTACTTAATCCTCACATCAGTTCTGTAACATAACCATGATTCTGTCCGTTGTATAATCGAGGAAGCTGAGGTTCAGAGAGGTTAAGTAACTCACCCAAAGTCACACAGCTAGCTAGTGTGTTTTAGAACTAAGATTTAACTTAGGTGCCTTGGACTCAAAACCTACTTTGCACTGCTGGTGCCGTCTGGGAGAGGAGGCCCAGAGCTGGAGAGAGACGTAACCTCCCAACGGGAGTATTCTGAAGGAGAGCATAGGCATTCACAGGAGTAAACCCTAACAGATCGGTTACATGTGAGCGTGCTTTGCTGTGACCTTGGGCACGTTACTGTCTTTTAATGCTGACGCTATTCCATGAAGAGCTGTGGGAACTTGGAGCCCCACGCCCACCTCTCGTGGTCGCCAAGCTCTATTTACTGAGCACAACCAGAATGGCTGCGGGTCTGGGTGAGGGGACGGGGAGACTTTGGGGCACAGGACTGTGTGGAATTGACCTTCTGACGTGCTGACCTCCCCGCAGTGGGGGTGGGGCAGGCGCTGTGAGTGAGGAGGGCTCCGCCCGCCCAGAGGCCCTTGACCCTTGGTCAGGTCACCTCGCCTTCCTGGAGGCTGCCTTTCTTACCTGCGACATAGAGGGCATTGGATCAGGTGACCGAAGGGCTTCCATCCAGCTCTGGTTTCCACGTTCTTACAGTGCTAGGACCCAACCCGCGTGAGGATTAAGTACGGGAAGAATCGGAGCTTCCGACTCTGACCCTGGCCTCTGCGGGCGCCAGGCCTCCCAGCTGGCTGGACGGAGACGCCTGCGGGCGGGAGCTGGGGCCCAGCAAGGACGGGGCACACTTCTCGCTACCGTCTGGAGCCCCGGGTGGCGGCCTTGACCTCGAAGGCCTTTCTTTGCAGCCAGTGTAACCAACACAGACGCACATCAGTAAGGCTGGTGTGAGTCTTCCCGGGGACCCGGCCTCCCCTGGGCCCGCAGAGGGTGGGCGTCCTGGCGCTGAGAGCCCATCAGGGCCGAGGCTGCCCATCCCACAGGCTGCAGTCCCTTCCCCAGAAGGCGTCCGTTTCCCATACTTCACGAGTCTGGGAGGCCAAAGGCCCCACTGTCTCCTGCCAGCTCACCCGGAAGGAGAGCAGCACGGAGCTGGCCCCTGGGAGCCGGGCCACACACGTCCTCCTGGTGCCTTGGGCTGCGGGCCCGTGACGTGCTGTCAGATCATGGCACGCCTGCGTGCAGAGCACCCCTGGCCTGGGGTCACGCTCAGAACCAAGGCTGCAGACCGGCCAGGGCCTCAGGGGCCTGCCTGCTCTGACCCTTCCCTCTCCTTCCTCCCTGCACACAGGCCTCCAGCCCTCACCCGGCCGCCTTCCCCGCACCCCACGCGGCTGCACCGTCTCCCGCGCTCTCTGCTCGGCCGTCTGCTCAGCAGGCCCACGTCTGCCCCACGAGCAGGCAGGCGCCGCGTGGTGAGGCCCTTGGGCGGCTCACGTCTGCACCCTCGATGCCGAGCTGCCATCTGGCACAGAGGATGCGCTCAGTAGATACCCACGGGATGAGCCCATGAATCACTGTCATTCTGGACCCGTGCCCAAGATATAAGCCCTCTGTCCAGCCCCCATCCTCTGGTCTTGACCCCTAGCTGGCCTGGGCTTCCTCTCCCCTGGCCCAGGGGCCCCGGCGTCTCCCTCCCAGGCACTTTGTCCTACCCTCTGGACCGTGGCTGCAGGAAGACAAGGTCCCCTACATCATCCCTAAGTGCTCCCCGACCTCGTCGCCTGGACTGAACCCTGGCTGTCACCCAAGAACACGCTGCCCCAAGGCCCCTCCTTCCCCACATCCTCTGAACCTCAGGGTCCGGAAGAGAGGTCAGCACCCCTGCTTCAGTTTCATCTTTTGTAGAACAAATGGAAACAGAAACCCGCTGCCTGCGGCCCGTCGTAGGGTCATGAAGCCGCCCGCTCCATTTGTGGCCTTCCCGTCACCCCCTCCCGCACTCAGGGCCCCAGGGTCACTCTGGGAAGCTTCCTGCAGTGACTCCTCAACTGCCCGGTGTCCCAGGTGGCTCTGCCGTGGCTCCAAGGGCCTCCCGTGGCCACACCTGGAGCTGCTCCGCCTGAGAGTCTTCAGTCCTCCATCACGACCTCCCACCCTCCCGGCCCTTCCTCTCCGAATCGCTCTTGCACCTGCCCGTCAGCTGCACCAGACCCAGCTCCAGACTCGTTTCCCCTGTGAATCGACCATCCTGTTACAGAAAACTGAATAAGTTCTAAGGTCACAGTCAGCACATCAGCATAAAAGGAACGAAAATCTGCTGAAAATGGCTTGTGACTCACAGCTCCATCAAGGTCACATCTTATGATTTAGTGACTCCATGACATTTGGATATAAAGCATTACAAGTAGGGCTTCCCTGGTGGCACAGTGGTTAAGAATCCTCCTGCCAATGCAGGGAACGTGGGTTCGAGCCCTGGTCCGGGAAGATCCCACATGCCACAGAGCAACCAAGCCCGTGCGCCACAACTACTGAGCCTGCGCTCTAGAGCCCACGAGCCACAACTACTGAGCCCGCGTGCCACAACTACTGAACCTGCGCTCTAGAGCCTGCGAGGCACAACTAGAGAAAGCCCGCGTGCAGCAACGAAGAACCAACAACAGCCAAAAATAAATAAATAAATTTATCAAAAAACAAAAAAGCATTACAAGTAAATCAAAGGGAAAGGAGAAACTCACAGCAGAGAAACCTGGAAGAGAGCACCTGAACCAGGTGAAGAAGGCTAATGTCACCACTGATGTCATGAGGGTGCATGTACCCCAGATGCAATAATTCCCTAAACCCGGTTTAATTACGAGAAAAATATCAAACTCAAATTGGGGGAAATTGTATAAAGTATTTCAGTTCTTTTTAAAACTGTCGTGAAAAACAAGAAAAGCCTGAGACACTGTCCCAAGCCAGAGGAGATTAAGGAGCCCCATGGTGACAGCCCCATGCAGTGTGGCTTCCGGACAGGAGCCTGGAACAAAGGGAAGGGCGGTCACTGACTGCGTCAATCCACGCCAGGGCTCAGGTCATAGCTGGGCACCCATCTTGGTTATGTAGTCGTGACAAGCGCCCTCGACAGTGAGGTGACAAGTGTAAAGTGTTAATAAGGGGGGAAACTGGGGAAGGGACGTACAAGAACTCTCTGCACTATCTTTGCCACTTTTACCAAAATAAAGAGTTTATTTACAAAAATGAAGTTTGAATTTACCTAAGACCCCTTTCTGGTGGTCCCAGCATCTCTTTGCACCGAGTCAGTTATGCCAGGGCAGAGCGATCTCCAGGCTTCCACGCTGGGCCCCCCTGCATATTCCTCACCCCAAACACTGTGCTGAACGGCAGGACAGAACCTGCAGAAGGAACTGAAACCATACTCTGGTTGGAAGTTCCGAGAGGCCAGAAAGACTGGAGAATCCATCCATCCATCCATCCATCCGTCCGTCCGTCCGTCTGTCCAGTACTGACCAGCACTCCAGACCAGGCACTGTGACATGCTGGTGAGAAAGTGGTGGGTGAAACAGATGTTGTCCGTCCCATCTTGAAGGTCACAGTCAGCAGAGAAGACAGACAAGTACGGGAAGACACTGAGTGACTTGGCACCGTGGAGCACCGTGGGGCGCAAAGAAGGAAAAACAGCCCAGCTGTCAGCCAAGAGTACCCATAGAGTGTCCTAACCTGGGTTCTCACAGTCCTACCTCAGCACTACTGATACCTGCATTGTATTATAGAACTTCATCCATTTATGTAACTTTAACTGATGGACAAAGCTAGTAAATCATTTAGTAGTAAAACTCCAGGATGCTGTACCTGTCAGCAGGTTGTCCGATGATGCACGTGGAACAGAAAGCACTTTGACAGCTGCGCAGGAAAGAACTTCTTAGGAGGCGGTCAGGCGCCAAGGCTGCCGTGTAGTTCGAGGTCATGTTTAAGACCCCCCGGGTGCCGAGCTCCAGAGCGGGGAAACGGGTAGGAGGTAGGGCGGGCACTGGAGGACGGCCAGCCTGCCTGGGTTCCATTGCCGCGCAGATCTCTGCAGCAGCGGATTCAAGAAAGAGAGACTGGGCCTCTGGAAATAACGTCCCCATAACTCTGAATCCAAGTCTGGCCTTGGAGCAAGTCTCACCTCAGTAAAGCATTGAGAACTCACCTGACCATTCAGAGCAGAATCGGGATAATGAAAGTGGAACATCCTCCCAGCACGGTCCCTGAGCCACACCTGGCTGAAGATACCCGTTCCTTAGTGATGAGAGTGTAAGATTAACGCTAGAAATGCATGGTATTGTGTGGGGTTTGTACATATTTATGATGAAGCCAACAGTTTGGTAAACCAGGCGTAGTTCTTTTCGTAACGTTGTACGTTCTATTATTCTCATTTAAACAGTGATAATGATTCTAAGTTCTAAAGTGTGGTCTCTGGAGTCAAATTATTGGGGTTCGAATCTCAGCTGTACCACACACAACCTAGGTGATCTTAGAGCACTTAAGCAGTCTGGCCTAAATTTTGTCACTGGTAGCTTTGAGTTTCTTGTGGTCTCCGTGGGCTGTTACGAGGATTAAATGAGAGAGCGCTCATGAAGTATTTTGTACAATGCGAGGAACAGAGCACGTGTGAAATAAATGTAACCTATTATTGGTATTTTTTATTATGTATTATTAAGGTAGGTGCCTGTAATGTACCTTTAGGTTACAGATGGACCCAGATAATGGTTAGATGAGTTAGTCAATTTATGATCAGAAGGGGTTGGACCAGGCGGGTAAGGAAATCCTTCTGCCCACCCCTTCCCCGCCCCACCAGAGGTCGGTGACTTCAGTTAAGATTTGCTTTATCCAAGTATGTCACACGTGAACATGTCACATACTTTGTTTCATTTGATCCTCATCAAAACTCTTGGAAACAAGCGTTCTTTCCCCAACTTTGCTGATGAGAAAACCTGGATTCAGAGTTTAAATGATTTGCCCAGGGCTTCCCTGGTGGTACAGCGGTTGAGAATCTGCTTGCCAATGCAGGGGACACGGGTTCGAGCCCTGGTCTGGGAGGATCCCACATGCCGCGGAGCAACTAGGCCCGTGAGCCACAACTACTGAGCCTGCGCGTCTGGAGCCTGTGCTCCTCAACGGGAGAGGCCGCAACAGTGAGAGGCCCGCGCACCGCGAAGAGTGGCCCCGCTCGCCGCAACTGGAGAAAGCCCTCGCACAGAAACAAAGACCCAACACAGCCAAAAATAAATATAAATAAATAAAGAAGCTTTCATTTAAATGATTTGCCCAAAGTCCTACAGCCAGGAGGTTGGAATCTCAGGGCTTGAACGTTTGTTTCCGGTGTCAAGCCCTGATGAGCCAGCTGCCATTTGGGGCCTCTGGGACAAAACTGCCTTTAAACTGCCCCTGAAAGCGGAGACACTTCTCAGAGGCAGTAGTGCCGCATGCGTGGAGGTGGCAGCAGGTGTCTGGCTGTGCTCACAAAACCCGTTTCATCACTGGCCTGGCCCCTCTCTTTCCTTGGGCCAGACCCCCTCAGGCTCCCTCTCCAGCTCTGTTCCCCTCGTCGATCTTTCAAACGGAATTCTGCTGCCAGCGCAGCACAGCTTAAAACCAGTGAGCAGACCCAGGGCAACCTCTGCTCCATGATGAGTCGGCAGCGCCAACCCGGCTGTCAACCTTCAAACTCCAACAAGCACGGACCCTCTGCAGCATGAGGTTCAGAAAATCAGCCTGGGAGAGGACAGACCAATCCAAGAAGAAGCCTGGGGTTGCCACTTGCAAGATCCTAGCTAAAGCAGCCTCTGCTAACCTCTGCTATCACCCAGGGCTTTTACCCCATGCCGTCCTGAAGATGAGAGTTCAGGGCCAAATTGGAAGCAGATGAAATTGGTTCTACTTCCTTCTATCCCCGAACTGAGTTGTCCCCAACCCAGGCACTGCTGCCCTTCCTAGACCAAACCTCTAAGTCTTTACGCCTTTCTCATCCGTGGTCAGAATTTAACTCAGTTGTGACTTTCATGAGTAAAGACCGTAATCCAGGCAGCAAACACCTGGAAGTCCTACCAGTCCTAGATCCCCGACTCTTGCTTCATGGTTATTCTTGAGCTATAAATACTGTCTGTAAATTGAAGGATTATGATTAGGTTGAATAAGGATCTATTCATTAAACTTCAGAGCATCAAAACTAGGTGGCTCAATAAAAAGATGTAAAGAATACCCAGCGTTAAGCCTAAACCTGGTCAAGAATATAAGTAGAGTGAGGGTGGTTATATGAATAAATCCGCAGGTGACAGACAGATCCGCAATAAATGTGAAACCGCAGTCACTGTCATGGGGCGCTAAGGCTAGTAGTTCTTAAATTAGCAGCATGGACGGCAACTGTTACGCTCTTTCACAAACCACCTCTTGTTTCTTTCCTCAGGGAAGAATCAGGGAGAGAAAAAGCTACTGATTTGACCTAATACTGTTTTGTTTCAAAAATTATAGTCGCCCACAACAATTCTCTATTTAATCATTCATTTTGTTATTCCTGTCATAGTATCAATTCGGTAGTTCTTTCCCACATTTGGTCAGAATCCACGACCAAATGGCTCTGCCTATTGTGAAAGGAGAAAGTGGGAATGGGCGGGGTTTGGGGGCCTGACCCCCAAATGGTGACCAGTGGTTCAAATCTCAGTGTCCAAAGGGGTGTTCCAAATGTGGGTTCACTCTGGGACAGCATTGCTGTCTGCTTGAGATTTGGGGGGCAAGATGGGGGACGTCCTGCTGAGCTCCTCATGAGGTAAGACAAGGCAGAGGTGACCTTGAGGAACACTGTCACAGCTCCGGTTATCGTTTAGCTCGGGCAGCGTCCCAAATACTGACTGCCGTGCGGGGAACAGAGCTCCGGGACAGGAGAAGCATTGCTGACAAGACCAGTCCCGGTGTTGGAGGAAGCAGAGCCATTAGACTTCACGCTGCAAGTTACAGAAAACCCAGCCAATTGGGTTACACGGTAAAGATGGTGGATCCCCTTGGGTAGCTGAAACATCCCACGGTGATCAGACTTTACGTGGCGTGATCAAGGCTGCAGCACCCTGCTTGCATTCTCCTGTCCTGCTCTCTCCTCACACTGGCTCCCCTCTGGCCCGTGAACAGTTGCAGTGGATCCAGGCCTCCCACTGGAAGGAAGAGAGAGAGAGGATGGCCTTCCCAGGAGTCCACAGCATGTGACTTCTCTGGCTTGTCTCACTAGTGTATTGTCAGGTGTCTGCCCTGAACCAGAGGACTTTTATTGATTAGCATATGCTGAGCCCTGGGACTCTGCACTTATTGTCATGGTAGGTCTGTGTGTCAACTTGTCTGGGCCACAGGGTGCCCGGATATGTGGTCAGACATTATTCTGGGTGTGTCTGTAAGGGTTATTCTGAACAAGATTAATGTTTAACTCGGTAGGCAGAGTAAAGCAGATTGCTCTTCCTAAGGTGGGTGGGCCTCAGCCAATCAGTTGAAGGCCTGAGTAGGACAAAAAGGCTGCACTTCCCCAGAGTAAGAGAGAGTTCTTCCTGCCGGACAGCCTTCAAATCCAGACGTCGGCTTTTTTTCTGCCTTTGGGTTCAAACCGAAACACTGGCTCTTCCTGGGTTTCAAACTTGGCAGCCTTCAACCTGGAAGGCCTTCAAACCCATGGCCTCTCCTGGTTCTCAGGCCTTTGGACTTGGAAGGAAACCATCAGCCCTCCTGGGTGTCCAGCTTGCTGACTCACCCTGCAGCTCTTGGGACTTGCCAGCCTCCATAGTTGTGTGAGCCAATTTCTTTATATATTCTCTTTATATCTGTATTTATATAGATATCCTATTGGTTCTGTTTCTCTGGGAAACCCAAACACACTTATGGTTCAGGGAAGGGCTTTAGTACTATCGGGGGAACTAGAGGTGCTCAGAAAACCAATGCCTTAGCCCCTTACAGAAGGGAAGTCTGCATCTCAGGAGACTCACGGGAGCCTAGAACTCATTCTAGACACATGGGAATGGAGGGCAGCCAGAGTGAAGGGCAGGAAGGCCAACGTCGTGAGAACGGATGCAGAAGCCAGCTGGGGTTCAGCCTGCTCTGAGGAGCTTCGGTGGACGTACCCAAAGTGGAAGAATAGCAACGCCACCACCACTACCGGTGCAAGGCACTGGAGGAAGCCTCTACCCGCATTGCCATGTTCAGTCCTCATGAGAAACCTGTGCAGTGGATCTGACTACCCAGAATTGACACACAAGGAGGCTAAGGCTAGAAAGGAAGTACCTTGCCCTACACGCCCAGTCGCTTCTGTGAGGTGGAACTGGGATGTGAATGTTGGTCTGATTCCGTGATCTGGCGCTTATATCCCAGTGATCTCTGCGCTCCGCATCCAGGCAGGCCTGCCCCGCACTGTGCCGGGTCAGATTAATGTTCACGGTGGCGTCCTCGCTGCTAACATTGTTTGTTGTCCACGTGTAACAGCGTGAGTGAGGAGGAGGTTCTTGGCATTGTCACCCACTTCATCATCTTTCTGGAAGACCGTTAGCTCTGTTTTTATGTTAGCAAAAGTTTTAACATTGCAAGACGGTAAAGAATTTCTGAGCAAGGGGATTTTCTCCAAGCTCGCGTTATAGCAGCCGTCGCTGGTGCTCTAGAAGCCAGAGGACTTGAAGAAATGAGATTTGCAACTGGATACGGCAAGTTATTGCTGGTTTTGCTGGCATAATTAGATTGTAACATGTGCCTGCTATGTTAATAATTCAACTCATATGTCCTTTTCTCATTTTTTATAGAAAATAAAAGAAGTGCACATATCCAATCAAGGATGTTAAGTAAGAGTGAATTGGGGAAACTAAAATTGAACACACAAGTATGTGAGGAAAAAAGTTATTCCTTGTCAAAGGGTAAATGTTTTCTCAGAATCACAAGAAGTGGCTTGTAACTAACCCTAGAAAAAACAAAACAAGACATCAGGCATTGCTGATGCAAATTTAGTTTTAGAAGCCCCTAAATTATTGTCAAAGCCATAGTCCCTATTTAAGTAAGTACCCATCTGCAGAACTGTTCTGAATTGAGACAGTCTTTAGAATCTTCACTCCTGGATAAACTCAACGGAGCCTTTGCAAGATGCTGGATGGGATACAGGAAGATAAAGAGACATGGAAACCCAAGCCCACATACGAACTGGGCACACAGGCGACGGATGCTCAGGCTGACCCCCCACTGTCCACCTCCACCGTGGGTGCCCTTGGGGTGGTGTCAGCCGCCCTGTTACATCAGGGCTCCTGCCACGTACTCTCTTCCGTTGACAGACGGACTTTGTGACGTGTAGATGGGTCCCCGCCCCCGCTGCACCTCCCACTCCTGCTCAGCTCAGTCCGCTGAATTCTGCCTTCCACTCTCGACCTTCGGTTGAAACCGCGTTCTGGAACGTCACCAGGGATCCACGTGCCGAGCCAGAGAGTCTCCTTTCTCCCTCTGTGCCGCCCGCTGTGCTGTGACGCTCTTGCAGCTCTGAAGACTCCTCCGCTTTTCTCCAGGTTCTTCTCCAGCCCTCGATGGCTCGTCCTCAGTGTCTGTCGTTGGCTCCTTTGCTTCTGCCACCTTCTTTAAGTGTCACGCACGGTTTCCTCCAGCGCCGAGCCCAGCGCACAAACGACCCCTCAGCTCCCACGTCCACACCAGACCATCTCCCGAATTCCAGACCTGACTTTCCCTTTATCATTTCAAACTGAGCCTGCCCAACGCTGAACCCATTAGTTTTTTTTTTTACTACCAATTATAAAACATTTATTATATTCTCAAATGGCTTCTTTCTTTAAAAATGTATCCTGTTCTTGTTTCATGGCTACAATATCTTCTTTTAAAAATTAATTAATTAATTAATTTTTGGCTGCGTTGGGTCTTCGTTGCTATGCACAGGCTTCCTCTAATTGTGGCGAGCGGGGATTACTCTTCATTGCGGTGTGCGGGCTTCTCATTGCGGTGGCTTCTCTTGCTGCGGAGCGCGGGCTCTAGCTGCTCAGGCTTCAGTAGTTGTGGGGCGTAGCCTCAGTAGTTGTGGCTCGTGGGCTCAGTAGTTGTGGCTCGTGGGCTCAGTAGTTGTGCACGCCACCACTACTGCGCCACCAGGGAAGTCCCTGGCTACAATATCTTCTATCTTGCTTTTTTTTTAAATTGAAGTATAGTTGATTTACAATGTTATGTTTCTATTGTACAGCAGAGCAATTCAGTTATACATACGTACATGTATTCTTTTTAAAATATTCTTTTCAAAATATTCTTTTCCATTATGGTTTATCACAGGATATTGAATATATATAGTTGCCTGTGCTATACAGTAGGACCTTGTTGTTTATCCATTCTACATGTAATAGTTTGCATCTGCTAATCCCAAACTCCCACTCCATCCCTCCCCCACCCCCCATCCCCCTTGGCAGCCATAAGTCTCTTCTCTATGTCTGTGAGTCTGTTTCTGTTTTATAGATAGGCTTATTTGTGTCATATTTTAGATTACACGTATAAGTGATAGCATATGGTATTTGTCTTTCTCTTTCTGAATTACTTCACTTAGTATGATAATCTCTGATTGCATCCATGTTGCTGCAAATGGCATTATTTTGTTCTTTTTTATGGCTGAGTAGTATTCCTTTGTATATATGTACCACATCTTCTTTATCCATTCATCTGTCGATGGACAGTTAGGTCGTTTCCATGTCTTGGCTATTGTGTATAGTGCTGCTATGAACATAGGGGTGCATGTGTCTTTTTGGATTAGAGTTTTGTCTGGATATATGTCCAGGAGTGGGATTGCTGGATCGTATGGTAGTCCTATTTTTAGTTTTCTGAGGAACCTCTATACCCATTCTCCACAGTGGCTGCACCAACTTACGTTCCCACCAACAGTGTAGGAGGGACCCATTAGTTCTTATCTCCTTAAGTTTAAAGGTTTATGTAGGGATCATTGATATTTTGATAATGTCAAGTTGTTCTCTCCCAGACAGTGGTGGGAGCTTTCTGGTCATTTTCTGGATGACGTTACGGTTGAAAAGGGTTAAGTGAGGGAGGGGAGAGTATATTGATTCTGGAAGATGGAGGGGTGGTATGGGGAACTGCAGTGAACATTTGTTAACACTGTGGCTACCCTGTACTTTTCACCTGTGCTCTTTTGTAAAATTTCCAGATTAATGAATCCCACTATCCCAAGAAAGAACCCAGAAACTCACTCTGCCAGCCTAGGGCACGGATGGGCAGCTTCCATCCGCCAGTCAGAATCGCCTGTGCGAGATTTCAGTGTGCAGGTTGGAAATTTGAAACAGGAAGTCACATGGGGAGTTTACCTTGCTGATGAGAGTGAGGCTGAGGCCAGCAGTCCCTGGGGGTGGTAGACTCTGTCCCTACACCCCTGTGACGGTGCAGACGGTGGCGGCAGCTACTGCTGCATCTGCGTAAATGGTAGCGTGCGGGACTTGGCGACGTCAATGGCTTGGTCTCATCGCCAGCCCTGTATGACAGCGTGATCTGGGGTCTCTTCCTGGAGGCTTAGCCGTGAGCCTTGTTCCCAAGCCTATGTAATGTCTTGCGACAAGAATCTTGACTAGCACATCAGGCGAGTATGGGAGGGAGAAAGGGTCTTAAGTGGGAATCGCATCAGGTCCCCTTGAATGTCCAGGGAGGCTATGAACTCAGCACCTCTGGTGTGAATGGAAACTCTTGGGGACACACAGCCTCTCATGTCCTGATGGTCTTTGCTGCCACGCAGCTGCTGCTCTGCCTCTGCCCTGATCTGATCTCGTGCTGTACTTTAGATTTTGTGCTTAAAAAATTAGGGTAAAATACACATAACATTAAGTTGACCATCTTTACAGTTTTTAAGTTCACTGGTGTTAAATACATTCGCATTGTTGTGCATCCGTCAGCACCACCATCCCCAGAACTTGTCGTCTTCCCAAACAGAAACTCTGCACCAGCTAAACAGTAAGTCCCCATTCCTTCCTGCCCCCAGCCCCTGGCGCCCACCATTCTACTCTATACCTAGGGATGTGAATACTGTAAATGCCTCCTAGAAGTGGAGTCATGCACTACTTGTCTTTTTGTGTCTGGCTTCCTTAACTCTCCATAATGTCTTTAAGGTTCACCCACGTTGTAGCAGGTGTCAGAACGTCTTTCCTTTTTAAGGCTTAATAATAGTCCACTGTATGGATACACGTCTGGGTTGCTTCCACCTTTTAGCTACTGTGAACATGGGGGTATATACCTAGCACTTTTAATACTAAAAATAATGACTATCCCTCATATAGCACTTTGTGTGTAAGGCACTGTTCTTTTTGTTAAATTATTTTATTGAAGTAGACTTGGTTTACAATGTTGTGTTAATTTCTTCTGTACGGCAAAGTGACTCAACTATATATATATATATATATATATATTCTTTTTCATATTCTTTTCCATTATGGTTTGTGGCAGGATATTGAATATAGTTCCCTGTGCTATACAATAGGACCTTGTTTTTTTAATTTAATTTTTATTTTACACTGGAGTATAGTTGATTTACAGTGTTGTGTTTGTTTCCGGTGTACAGCAAAGTGATTCAGTTAGACATATACATATATCCATTCTTTTTCAGATGCTTTTCCCTTATAGGTCATTACAGAATACTGAGGAGAGTTCCCTGTGCTGTACAGCAGGTCCTTGTTGAGGCACTACTCTAACATATATTAATTCCTTTAAACCTGGAAGCGAGCCTGTGAGTTGGGAACCATTATTATCCGTATTTTACCAGTGAGGACCGCATGGGCTGCCTTGTCTACAGCACAGTAACAAGCAGAAGAGGCAGGACGTGTCACCAGTGCTTGTCTGGGAGTATCACGTCTGTGTTATAATGGAAGGTCTTTGGTGATGTGTGAAACTTTTGTGTTTTATACACACGTGGGCGTAGTTGGATGAGTGTTGTGACAGTGCCCCTTTTCATCTGGAAAGAGTTTAGTACATACACGAGGCCCTACTTCTGATTTATTGCAGTGTTCAGTCCTAGTTTTTACTTTTATTCTTCAGGCGTTTGGTTTTGCTTTCAATTTAACTTACCTCCATTCTGAGCCAGGTGTGCAGATGTGTGCCGATAGTTCCTGTTTAGGTACTGCAGGTAATCGTGCTATGCAGCGTCGATGCTGTGCTGCATTATGTAAATAACAAGAGCCACGTACAGAGGAAAAAACCCTCATAAGCGTTGGGAACTTGGTCCTCGCTGCTTGGCTCTGGTGGTGGAACCAGGGTTCAAATGCCCCAGTCTGGCTGTGAGTCGAGACCCTCTGGTCTGCAGCCTCTGGACGTGCTGCCCCTGGGCCTTGGTCGCTTCCTCAGAGTATCACAGTGTCTGATGCTTTGTGTGCTGCTCCTGGGCCGGGGTGTGTCCCTCTGACCTCTGACAGCTGACTCCTTCTTGCCATTCACACCTCTGTTTAAGGCCTTTCCTGACCATGCGGTTTTTCTTCATCACTGCACCTGTGTTAAATCCTTGCCTAGCCTTTCCTACTCTCTGCTTTTTACTATTCTTTGACGTTTTATTCACCACCAGTCTCCTGCTGAAGTGGAAGCTCCATGAAAGGCTAAGCCTGTGCTTGTTTCCTACCGTTTACACCCCCACGCTAGAACCTTGATTGGCAAGTTGTAGGTACAGAGTCAGTAAGCGGAAAACAGTGACTGGACGCATAAGTGGATGTCTGGCAACTCAGAATCTTACCATAATATAATTGAAAGGAAAACTAAACGTTAACAAAGGGGAAACCTTTCTCGAGTTTATTTAATTGAGGTTAAATAAGCTCAGAGTTAAGGACAGTTGCTAAGATACTCTCCCGTTGCTGATGGCTGTGTGATGTTCTGTTACCTGCTAGCTGTGTTTGCTGATTAGATGAGCCCTAACTCTGGCATCACTGCTACTTTATGGATTGGAAAAGTTACGGCAAAGTTGCTGATCCAGCTTTGTAAAACTTAAGTATTTGGTTCAAAGAAGCATGGAGAGTGTCTGTAATTTCAGCTGGAGTCAAAATGAGTGAAAGGTTTTCTTCTTGCCCTCTAAATCGGGAGTGCAAAAGATTTCCTGGGTGGGAGACTGTGCTCTGCTGCGGGTCCCAGGGCCGCCGTCCTGGGTCTCACAGCGTCACCGCGGAGGGAAGCAAGGTCCTCGAAGTCATTTACCACCTTTCTTTCTCCCTTAATTGACATTCTCTCCCTGTGGAAGAGAAATTCTCCCTGTAGAAGAAAGAATTTCTGTTGAAAAGTTAGGGCCAGAATAGACTAGAATAGGAAAAAAGTACCTAAAACTAAGAAATCACGTGGCGGAAAACACTCCGTTTACTATAAAACCTGTTCCTGTCAATCTGTAGCTGCCCAAATTACGTTGACCATTTTCTTTTCCTGTCTCATACACACGTGTTTTTCCATCTGTAAGATAGAGAACGTGTATACTTTGGGCTTCATTGAAGATAATAAGCACCATCAATGTACATTTTTCTTTCTGGAAGGTTCTCAGAGCTCCCAAGTGCAAACACAGAATCATAGCATGTTACGTGTTCTAGTCCTTCATGAAGTGGCACAAATGTGGTGCGTAACTAAACTGTAGTTATGTAAGTGACTGATGCGTCAAGAAAGACGATTTGGACCCCACTATGTTAGAGATGAGGACATTTACATTGTAAGTCAGGGCCAGGAATCCAGGTGTTCATCAAAATCGATTTCGTGTCAAATGCCCAGAAGAGAAACAGAAGGAGCTGGCAGTGAACACAGCCCTCCACCTGCCTGCTCTACAGACAAGGAGTAGGTCTGTCGCATTGGGAATGATTTGTCCCATTTTCCTCGTTAAAGTTGTGTGAAATACAGTGTCCGTACTGATCGTAAACTGTGCAGGCTGGACTCTTCCTGGGCACAGAGTCATCATCTTGTGCCAGGTGGGCGCTCCATCCCCACCTGAGTGGTAAATGAAGGCCACGTAGATCCAGGTCTGCACTTGGGCGAGGACTGGGGGAAGGTGGATGTTCCAAAGGAGAGTCAGGTTTACAGATTTTATGTTCTTTTGTGTCTTTATGCTCATTTTGGTATCATTTGTGCAAAAAGTGAAACAAAGCTCTTTGTTAATGGAAAAAATAAATATAAACAAACCAGCAGAACCTGGGGCATTAAAACTTAAGGCCGTGTAGGGTCTTATGGCTCTGGTTGCCTATGTTTTGGGGTGATGCTGCAGTGGGTGTGAAATGTAAGAACTAGGGCCACGGGTAACTCGATGAGATGGGGGGAGGGACACAGAGGGAGGGATTCTGTTCACAAGAAGAAAGAAAATCCAGGATGTCATGCTTCATCAAAAGGAAGTTGCTTGGGCTTCCCTGGTGGCGCAGTGGTTGAGCGTCCGCCTGCCGATGCAGGGGACACGGGTTTGTGCCCCGGTCCGGGAAGATCCCACATGCCACGGAGCGGCTGGGCCCGTGAGCCATGCCCGCTGAGCCTGCACGTCCGGAGCCTGTGTTCCGCAACGGGAGAGGCCACAGCAGTAAGAGGCCCGCGGACCGCAAAAAAAAAAAAAGGAAGTTGCTTCCCCCCAGAAAGAGGAGGCAGATGATAAGCTGAAGACAGGCTGAGAGCAGAGTTTACATGGGGTCCCCCTGACATGCAGACAAGGCCCCTCTCGTTCTCAGGGACTAGCTGGCCTGCTGGGTCATCAAGGCGATGACCCCCATTAACCTTGTTCTGCTCTTAAGAACAACTAGCTTTCAGTTAGAAAACGGCAAACTCCTTCCCTTTAATTCAGACATTGTTGAGGGGACCCTGGCTTTCTTGTCAAGCCACAGTTTTCACCATGACTGCTTTTTGTTAAAATACCATCCCTTGTGCATAAAGAGAAAGTGGAATATGTCAAGGAAGAGTACAATGTCATTATAGTTGAACTTAATAATAGCAAATGGATTTTTCCAGCGGGTAGGCACTGCCCAACCTATGAATGGGTTCCGTTCCAGAAGTGCTTTGGAACTTGAAAGGAATTTCCCCACAGGAAATAGAAATAGGAATTAGGATCCCAGTTCCAGTCCACAAGAGCTGGTTTAATTTACAATAGAGCTGAACTGTAGTTACAGGGGCCGTGTTTTCTGAGCCCCAAACTGGGATGCTTGATTTGACAAGTAAACATGTTCTTACTGAAACAGTAGAAGAGGATATGGAAATTGGATTTGCCCAAGGAGACCTGGGATGTGCTGTGCTGTAGAGCTACAAACGCTGTTTGTCCAGGAAAGTGCAGTGCCCGCTCCAGTATGGGAGATCAGGCTCGTGGTCCTCAGGCTGCTGCCTGACCCCTCCCTGCCCGCACTCACCCTCGGCTTGAAGCCTCAGGAGGTGACCACACTGCTCTTGGGGCCGCTGGTCCAGCGGCCACCGCTCTGATCCGTCAGCGGGTCCCTCAGCGCCCCCTGCCATGGGCTCGGGAAGAACCCCACCCTTGATCCCAGGGCCTCTGGGGCCGGGCGTGGTATCCTCAGCCACCTTGCTCGTCCCCCACTAACCTAGCAGACTGCTCCCAGCCGCTGTGAGCTTTGCTAGAGCTTCCCGGTCCGGTCACTTGGTCTCTGGGACTTAGACTCTGTTTGGGGCCCTGTGGCCGGAGCCATGCTGGCGGCCCCTCTAACCGGCCCCATCCAGCCCATCTGCAGACACCGAGGACCCCCAGCCCGGAGGCTCAGTGCTGCCACCTCCTCGACCCGACAGGGTCATGAGAGGAAGGGCTTTGGACCAGACACACCTTGGTCTGAGTCCTTGCTCGGCCACTTACCAGCTGTGGGGCTTTAAACAAACTGATCGAAGTTTCTTTTCTTTCTTCTTTTTTATTTTTATTGGAGCATAGTTGCTTTACATGCTGTGTTAGTTTCTGCTGTACAGCAAGGTGAATCAGCTATACGTTTACGTATATCCCTTCTTTTTTGGATTTCCTTCCCGTTTAGGTCACCACAGAGCATTGAGTAGCGTTCCCTGTGCTGTACGTTAGTTATCTATTGTATGATCAAATTTTCTGGGCCCCCAATTCCTTCTGTTTGGAACAGGGATGACGATAATGATAGCTGTGATATTTTTCGTGTTTACTACGTGAGAAACACGATTGTGAGAACTTTGTGTTTGCTCCCTTAAACCTCACAGTAACAGTCTGAAGTCAATGCTGTTATGACCCTGTTTTACCAACGAGGAAAGGAAACTGGTACTTCAGTGACTCGCCTAAAGAGTCACTTCTAGTAAGTGACGGAGCCAAGATTCTAACCTGGTGTGACTTCAGATCTGCACTCACAGCCTCCAGAAATGGCCCGTGTGATGCTCCCAGCCACGGCCCAGCATGCGGGAGGCCCCAGTAAGTAATCACTGCCATACGCAGTTCTGTCCGTCCAGATCTCCGTCTCCCGGCAGGTGTGCTCGGGAAGTAGCTGTTGCCCTAATCTATAAAGCCGTGTGCCTAAATCCGTAATCCTGTGACGGCTACACAGCTTTCCCACAGCTTCCCCAAGTCCAGAGTCCCAAGTGTGTGAGAAGGTCTCAGCCCTGGTTTGCTCATTCATTCATTTATCCATCAAGGCAATTATTAAATAAACGTCCTCTGGTTCCTTACTGTACCAGATACTGTGGACACAACAATTTGCCAGACACAGTCTCTGCCCTCTTGGTGTTTACAGTCCAGTTGGGAAATCAGTCCAGTTGTCATCCAGTAAATGTAAAGTTACAGCTGGCAAGTACTGTGAACGATGGTGCAGCGCGCTGTAAGCCTGTCGTTGGATTTGATGTGACCAGAGAATCAGGGAGGGGCCCTTGGTGGAAGCGATGTTTACTTGAGAACCGAAGGGTGGATAGAGGCCGTGGAAGAGTGAGGACAGCGTGTGCAAAGGCCCTGGGGTGTGAGGGAGCATGACGTGTAAAAGCAGAAACCGTACGGGGTGAAGTGAGGCTGGAGATGCAAACAGGGACCGACCTTCCAAGGCCTTGTCATCTACTGAGCGGTTTTATCTTTATACCGAGGACACTGGGGGCCTGTGGAAGGGCTTTTAAACAGAGGTAAAGTTGGGGAGGGGGTGACGTGATCCCAGTTACGATTTGAGACAAGCACTCTAGTTCACGATGCAGAATGGCTTGGAGAGAGGCCAGAGGTGGAGAGCGGTGGGGGGTTCCTGGTCTGGACCTTTGCGTTTGCAAGACTCCGGCTGAACTTTCTTTGCGGACCTGGGTGCTGATTGCTCTCAGGGCGTCTTGTCTAGAAGGTTTAGCTGATCATCCTGACGCGAGACTCGGTAAGATGTGCAGGTGTGTCACCCTGGAGACTCCTGAGGGTTAGAAGGGGAGGCCTTTCCGACCAGGTGTGCGGTCCGGTACTTCCCTGGTCTCTGCTTCTGACTCTCAGGTGAGGATGGTGTTTCTTGGGGATATTCACGTGCCATTTACGATAAATCACAGAATCGATCTGTATCTCCAGCCAGCGTCTCTCTGAAGATACTAAGACTTTCAAATCAAGATCTGACGGCTTTTCTTGCTTTGGGATTCTGTTTGTAGACACCAACGTCTCAAAACAGAAATGACACCAGAAATGAGAAGTAATTGAATTAAAATATTCGCTAACACCAGAATGAAGGAGGAGGAGATTGAGAATTCTGAAAATCTTGCTTCTTGGGTTCTTTATCTTCAACAGGCCAATCTAAACCTAAAACCCTTTTAACACCAAGTTCACCTCTGCCCTCCAACCATCTCTTTCCTTTAACTGTCTGTATGTCAACAGAGAGGTACCTAGAATAAGATTCTAAAGCACACCCCAGTGACTTTGATTGCTATAAGCAAACAACTTGGGACACTGCAGCAAATTGGAAAGTCTCCTTCTGTGGAATAAATGGACGGTGACGAGATTAATTAGGTACCAACGACTTATCAGAAATTAAGGCAAAGGATCGGACCTGCTGCTTGATTCCAATTGCTCGCCACCGTGGCATGCCTCCTTGCCTCAAAATGCATATACATTCTCACCCTATAAACGCAGAGTGGGGCAGGAAGGGAAAATCAGGGTCACACTGAGTTACCTGGTCAGCACATTTGCAGTTGGGAATTTGAGCCCAGTAGACTCTGGAATCCATTAGCTCTGACGGGCCATATGTCATTTCAGAAGGGAATTGCCCCTCAAATTTGCAATTAGGTCTGAGATCTGGCCGACGTCCTTGATGTCACAGAGCATCAGTCATGCTGCAGGAGGCATGTACCGTGTACCACGTACCATGTACCATGGAGCCACAGTCATGTTTCCGGTTCTGTAGGGCTCAGGGCCCAAGGCACTTGTCAACTTTGTGCTTATGGTGTGCTCTGGCGGGTTGTCATTGACTGGCCTCACGTGTTTAAGTCTTGTCTTCCTCCAGAGAGTAAAGCAGCCTTCCTGAGGGTTGGCAGCCGGCTCCAGCACCCTTCCTAGTGTCTCCTCCACTCCTAGAAACATACTTGAACTTCTCAGTAGTCTCAGTATGGAAGGGCTGTCTCCTCTTACATTTGTAAGAATTGCATTTATGTACAATTTGTTATCAGGGTTTCAGAGAATAAATCTACAATAAATGTTTAATGATTGCAACTGCCTAAGCCTCTTTAAAAATGGACCAGAAATTAGAGCATCCAAGTGAGGGTGAAAACTCCTCTGTATCATAAGAAACTTTTACGGCTGCCAAGATGGTTGAGGCACTTTCTCCAGTCTCGGGGTGCTCACAATCTGAGGAGAGAAAGGCCTCAGTGAATAATCTGGGGACCGAGGAAGTTCTGCACCAGCAGATGTAGAGCTTCCAGGGAGCCAGGACAGAGACAGATGCCCAGCGGCAAACACGGGTGATGGATGTCAGCTCCCGGCATCGGACGAAGGCTACCTGGCCCAGGTGCCAGCCTCAGCCGTGCCTCCCCAGACAGAGAGGGTGCTGGACCACAAGCCACAAGTATGCGGTGGCGTCAGGGCGGAGTGAGCCTGACCGGGCCGAGGGCACCTGGCCATATGGGCCTGAGCAGCTGACGGCGGGGCCGGCTTCGGGGGGATGACCATGACCTGTCCTCTCTCGTCATGTGCTCCGAGAATTATATTCCAGGTGTCAAGGAGCTCATTTTGTAACAGTCATCAGAGTGGATTAAAACTTCACTTTCCCCTGATGTTTGGGAAATCAAAAGGAGTCCCTTTTCAGACAGAACCACTGCCCTTCCTGGTTTGGAAAACCAGATTCAGCCTAATGCTGGTTAGACTGGTCCCACTTGCTGCTTTAGAATTTTATGAAGTTTTAACTGCTCCTTTCCTGGCCTCTCCCACCCTCCTCCCTGGGCCAGCAGTCCCGTCCGAGCGCGTGTGCTTTCCTGACACTTTCTGTGAAGCAGGGCTGGGGTCCAGTGAAGGATTTCAGGGTTTTCTGCAGCAACGTGGGGTCATCTGTGCGGTTTGCAAGAGCCCACCGTGCTGTGCCCACCACCTGGGTTGCCTGCTCCAAAAACGAATGGTTTTGCTTGATTTCAGTTTAAGGAACATTTTTCTCCTGGGGGGGGGCGGGGGGAAGGGAGAGGGGGAGGGGGCGGGGGAGAGGGGGAGGGGGAGGGGCGGGGAGAGGGGGAGGGGGAGGGGGAGGGAGAGGGAGAGGGAGAACCGTGCCTGGAATTGTAATGAGCTCCCAGACCTGTGCCTAATTGTCTTCCGTAACTTAGCAACGGGCTGGAAGAGAGAAGAAAGGGGAACAATTTCAATTCACTGGTAAGATGTGGGTGGAAGCAAGGGAACAGGGCACCCCGGCGCCCCGGTACAATAAGGGAGGCGTTTGCTAGGTGGAGGAGTGTCTGTGCGTGCAGTTCTGCTGCTTTTGAGAAAGCAGGCAGAGGGGGAAGCTGGCCCACGAGTGATGGAGAAGTTGCTTGCAGGGATACTTTATGGCTGGTGGAATGCCCGGGAAGGGCATCTGAATCCTTCACTGTTTGCTTCTAAACGTATGCAGTGGCTGTGGGCCGGCTAGCCTGGGTTCTGGGACCCCAGCCCTCTGAGCCCTCTGAGTCCCTTTCAAAACATGTGGGAAGCTGCTGTCTTGTTTTCCTTATGGAAAGAAATACAGTCTACAATTCTTTAGCTGGAGATGAATTTCTGACCGCCTGGGGCCTGTTGGTGACCAGCTCAAGAGGGGTCAGAACCAGGTTTCAAAGAGTTTTGAGGGCTTCCCTGGTGGCGCAGTGGATGAGAGTCCGCCTGCCGATGCAGGGGACATGGGTTCGTGCCCCGGTCCGGGAAGATCCCACATGCCGTGAAGCGGCTGGGCCCATGAGCCATGGCCGCTGGGCCTGCGCGTCCGGAGCCTGCGCTCCGCAATGGGAGCGGCCACGACAGTGAGAGGCCCGCATACCGCAAGAAAAAAAAAAAAAAAAAAAGGTTTTGAACGCTGCCCTAAAACCCAGGAGACATGTGACAGCACTGATTTCCAGTGGAAAAGTCAAGTGGAGGTGGGAGAAAGCCAAGCCTGACCACCATTTATGAGAAAGAGGTTTGGCGATTTTGCTGAATCAGAGCTAAGTATAAAGCCTGGGAGTGATGGGGGTAATGGACACCTAACTCCATCTCAGGGGAGCTCTCGGAAGCACAGGGGCAGGTCAAGGGGAGACCGTTTTTTTTCTTTTTCAGACATATTCCTTGAATAAAGATTCAGTCATATTCCTTGAATAAAGATTCCATAAGTTGTCGTGATCTCTCAGTTAGTTTACAGGGTTCTGAAAAGGGTGTTTTTGACAAGTTTTGTCAATTTCTCATTTTAATGGAGGGTTTTGAAGGTCCTTACTCCGCTGTTCTGGAAGTGCTTATCCAGTCCTGACCTTTTTGGAGGGCTTTTTTAGAGATGGTGCCTTTTCTCAAGCAGGAAATCATAGTCATGTGGTGTTTTGGGGCGCCCTGGCAGTTGTAGGAGGGAAGCAGTTTTAGGAAGGGGATTCTTAGTGCCTCTGGGCCCAGTTAAAGGGTTAGGTGTTCATTTCACTTATTTTTTACACCCCCAGTAGGCTTTTATTACTTCCTTGCTGTTGCATAGGGCTGTTGAATGATTCCAGTCCATATCACCTGAATGACAAGATGATGGTTTAGATTTTCAAAGCAGATGAGTCAATGAGAGGCAGAATTTTTAAAACAGTGTTGGTAATGAAGTAAGATGAGAAGTAATGAAGAGTGAGAGAGTTTACCAGAAGAACAATTTAGAAATAAGATTGTCAAAGGTGATTAATTGGAAAGCCCGGCCTCAGGGTCTCTTGGAAATGGACTGTACGTGGATAGCGCCACGGGATGCTTTCTGTTGGCCTTGAAAGCACACTGCTCTACTGATGCACCAGTTATTCCCCTGCAAACCGCCACACGTTTGTCAGATTAATATTTCTACGTGTTTAAAGTTGTCGCTTTATAAAGAAGGCGGCCATCTTTCGTAATCGTATTTGGGTATCTTTATGTGGAACTTTGGTACTCCGCAGACTCTGTGTCGACTTCTTGAAAAAGCTGCTAAGAATTGAAAGATTGCTTGATGGAGCCTGAGCACTGACACTAAGTTGGAGTTTTTAACGTGTGGTGTCTGCTTATTAGCAAGAAGGATGACCGTTCTCTTTCAAATAGGCTGTGGGGGCACAGTAGCAGCCTGGGATAATTCATCTTAGTTTTCCAGAGCATCTGGGTAAAGCAGTGAGAGTGATCACATTTCGTTAGCGAGGTCACTTTTTACTTGTATTATTTTCCAAAGCAATTAACAATCCATCCATTTTCCCCCCTGACCCTAATAAAGAGGCCCTATATTTCAGGGGGTTAAAAGGCCAGCCACCCCACTGAGAAACATCAATGGGGCTCTGCCGTTTCTCTTGGTGACTGAGCGTGGTTTTGAATATATTTTATAAAGGGTGAAAATAAGCATCTTTGGGTTCACTCAAGCTATTCATCCTTCCGGAACTGCATGAAAGTCAGGAAACGCTGGACTTCACTGTCCATTCGCCAGGTCCCATTGTTCTGTGCCGCAGGGGATGCAAAAACTCTACAGTAATTTGCCAATTTTAAAAGAGACCTTACAGTTAGTGATCTAGGTAAGTGATCAGGTAAAATGACTTCCTAAGAGCTGAGGTGGACCTTAGGAGGAAAAGTCTGCTGAACTGTTCCAACGCAAATGCAAAGTTCAAGCACATTTCCCAAAGGACAGCGGAAAGCTTTTGCCCAAATGCTCTCTGAAGTCTGGTTGACCTCTTTTCTGCTAAGTGGAGTGATTTTGGGAAGAGGCGATATCACGGAGAAGAAAGAGTCACTTTGGCTTGGTGACTGGGAGGAAAGTGCAAGACAGGTCTGTTTTAAATATTTTGAATTTTTTTAATGTTACAATTTTAAGAAAAGCTGCTTTAAGAACCAAGAGTCTAGGTTCTAACATTAAAATACAGGACAGACATACAGAGAAACAGCCAGGTTGTGGTCGTAATACTTTTTTTTTTTTTCCGGAGACTAGTTAAACATTTATTGGCGTTGTTCACAGATTTCAAGTTATCCCTCCATCTAAAAAACTGTGAATTCCACAGTGAGTTTGTGTACAGGTAAATAAATATATTATTACATAGTTTCTATAAAACTTGATGTTACATATAAAACACAAGTTTTGGTACGTCCGATCTAGCTGAGAATTTTATTTTCAATTCTGAAACTCATACATTCCCTCAGAAAAAACTTATCTGAAGCAAACTTAGTATTTGGGTCGTAATACTTTAAGCGATCTTTCTCGAGGCATGAGTCACAGGACTGTGTGCTTGTTAAAATACAGCTTCCTGGGTCTTTCCCTGCCCTAATAAACCAAAATCTAGGACTTGGGATTTTATTTTTAATAGTCACCCTACCAGAATTTGATGCACTCTAAAGTTTGAGAACCACCAACTAACAACTTCATGGAACTCCTAGTTTCTTCTTGTAAGCAACTTAATATCCCAGTGAGCACAAGAGTTAAATACAAATTAAATACTAGCACAAGCTAAATACTAAACTCTCCTTTCTTAACTGTGACAACCTCTGCTTCCTAGATGTGTTCTTTCATGCAGTTCTCTTTCTCCTTCTCTTGGCTTCTTTAAACCGTCTTCATATCTCTTGCTGGTCTTCCCTATAAACATGTTACCTCCTCCATAATTTTTTAAGCCCCCCTTTTTGGTTCATTTGTCTTCCCAGACAAAGGAAAAAAAAAAACCCTCTTTATTTCTTCTTGTCCTTGCCTCATGGCAAAAGTTAAGGGCAGTTCTGGAATCACCTAGAACTGAGAACATTTCTGTCTATACTGATATTAAAAAGGGTGAGTCCCTAAGTCCAGATCCCTGATGAGTCTCTCAATTATCCACATATGACCTGAGCTCAGTCACTGCATTTATTTATGTATAACTAATTAATTAATTTTTCATTGGAATATAGTTGGTTTACAATGTTGTGTTAGTTTCAGGGGTACAAAAAGGTGAATCAGTTATACGTATACATACATCCATTCTTTTTTAGATTCTTTTCCCATATAGGTCATTACAGAGTATTGAGTAGAGTTCCCTGTGCTCTACAGGAGGTGCTTATTAGTTACCTATTTTATATAAAGTAGTATGTATATGTCAATCCCAGTCTCCCAATTCATCCCTCCCCCTCCCCCATCGCTGCACTTAAACCACCTTGTCATCACCTGTGTCATCTTTCACCTTCCAGCAGCCACCTGAAGGGTAGTGAAAAGGCATAGGAGTCCCCTGGGGATTTGTAAAACTAGACATTCCAGTCACCACACAGCTACTGACCAGTAAATGTGAGGCGGACCCAGGGATCTGTCTTTTTATCAAGTGCACCTCCCACTCCAGGTGATTCTGGGCTCCTGAGCCCACCTTTGAGAAAACTTTCCTAGAGACATTTAATTCCTGTAGTCAAGGACAGCTTTGCAGCTCTTACCAAACATAGCACCGGGAAAAGAGAAGCTCTTCAGAGAGCAGAATGGTCATCTGTATCATAGAGGCATGTCTTGCATTCAGAGAAGGCGAAAGGGACGTTGGCTTCTAGGCCAAATGGCAGGAAATTGGCAGATGTATTGTCTGCCCTGAGATTTAAATAGAAATGTTTTTAAAAAGTGGTTACAATCATCCTTCCAAGGGATTTTAATAAGAAAAGCTGTATGTATTATCTTAGTAAATCGGTCAGTTTCCACACACCCGGGGTCCTCCAGAATCTGCCCTCCCCTGGGGGTGTTAAACTACTTCCGCACCGTGTTCTCCTGGGCCCAGGAATGCTGCAGTGTGTGTGTCTGCCAGGCGCTCACGGCATTTGGGGTCCTCACTCTGATGAGGTGTGTTTGCCGGTCGTGGGGGAGGCGGGGAGACCTGATGTGGCCCCGGCTGCACCCAGATCCTGTATTTCAGGCCTCTCCCCAGCCCAGAGGTTAGCCTGGGTGTCACCATGCTGCAGGCCCCCTCCTTGGGGCGCAGGCATGAACAGTGGATGTCAGCATGAGCCAGACTCCCGGGCACCTGGGAAATTCTGGAACGGACCCGGGCTGTAAGCTTCGGGACAAGAGCACAAACAGCTTGACGTGGGCTGCCAAGCTGCCATCCCAGCCTGTCCCAAAGCACTGCTTTGTTGCAGCAATTCAACCCCACCAACGTCTGTGTCCCTCCGGCCACATGGCCACGAGGCCTTTGGGAGTGTGTGGTGTCCAGTGGATGGAGATCGGGTTAGTGTGGAACGCCCGGGTTTGGACCCGTTTTCCGCTGGTGCATTTAGTGATACAGAATAAATATGTCTGCTTGCTCAGATAATTGTGAAAAACACATGAACATTTTTGAGGAGAATCATGTAACTTGAAAAATCTCCCACCACAAGATCTCTCAGAACGACAGCACACAGCCTAGTGGGGAGGGTGGCGTGTACGGCAGAGCACTGGCATCTGACAGGGCTGAGGGGTGGACACACAGACATTCGCCGTGTTAGTCCCTGCTCCTTTCAGTATGCTTAAACTAGTTCAGAATAAATAAGCAAAATTCACGTTTGTGGTAGCCTTTGCAGACTCATAAAGTAAAAACCACGTTACTACCTCGTCCACGTTAGAATTATCAAAGGAGAAAGAAAGAAAGGAAGGAAGGAAGGGAGAGAGAGAGAAAAGAAAGGGAAGAAAACGACAAGTGTTGGCAAAGATGTGGAGAAATTGGAGCCCTTGTGCACTGCCAGTGGGAACGTAAAATGGTGTAACTGTTATGAAAAAACAGTATGACAGCTCCTCAGAAAACTAAAAATAGAATTACCATATGATCCAGCAATTCCATTTCTAGATATGTACCCCAAAGAATTGAAAGAAGGGTCTTGAAGAGATATCTGTACAGCCACATTCATAGCAGTGCTATTTGCAACAGCTGAAAGGTGGAAGCAACCCAGGTGTCCATTGATGGATGGTGGATAAACAAAATGTGGTCTACACGTACAGTGGAATACTATTCAGCCATAAAAAGGAAGGAGGTTCAGTCACATACTACAAGGTGGATAAGATTGAAAAGATTATGCTAAGAGGAGTAAGCCTGTCACAGAATGGCAAAGACTGCATCATTTCACTTCTATGAGGAGCTTAGAGTAATCAAACTCGTAGCAACAGAAAGTGGGATGGTATTTGCCAGGGGCTGAGGGGAGGGGAAGATAGGCAGTTGTTGTCTAATGGGTACAGGGTTTCAATTTTACAAGACAGAGAGTTCTGGGCATTGTGCGACAACGTGAATGTACTTAACACTACTGAGCTGTACACTTAAAATGGTTAAGATGGGAAATTTTATGTGTGTTTCATCACAATTAAAATTTTTAAATTTATTGAAGTATAGTTGATTTACAATGTTGTGTTAATTTCTGCTGTACAGCAAAGTGACTGTTATACATATATATACATTCTTTTTCGTATTCTTTTCCATTATGGTTTATCACAGGATATTGAATATAGTTCCCTGTGCTCTGCAGTAGGACCTTGTTGTTTATCCATCCTGTATACAATAGTTTGCACCCACTAACCTCAAACTCCCACTTCTTCCCTCCCCCACCCCCTCCCCCTTGCAACCACAAGTTTGTTCTCTATGTCTGTATCACAATTAAAATTTTTAAATAAATTTAAAATCCACCTTGGATAGTCAATAAAATTATACTGGGTATTGCCTCTATCCACAAACTCCTGTCCTCCGGGGATGCAAAGCTCAAAACAGAGAACCTGAAATGTACCTCCCTTTCCCTGCATGAAAATGTGGCTTCCCAGGTTAACTGTCTCAGCTATCCTGTCCCAGAAGAGCCTTCCTGTCCCAGAGAAGTGCTTCGACTGGTTGAGTTGTAAAAATTCTCATTTCTGCCTTTGGGATGGGTCTTGTCTCGTGTTAACAGACCCATAACACTGCATCTCTCAGACCCTCTTTAGCTCAACCATGTTCTTGTGACAAGAACCCAGAAGATGTCGAGGCTAGACCTAGCTCTTTCTCGCAGCAGAAATGTAACACAGTGACTCTGCCTGCCACTAAGAACCTGTTCAGCTGTTCACATCCCAGCTCAGCCTGGGTGGAGTTCCTTATCTCTCAGCTCTCACCATCGACATCACTGTATCCGGCCATACCTGGTTTTATGCTTTTGTTCAGTGACTTTTCATTGTGAACCTGCTGTGTGCCAGGCGCTAGGCTGAGCCTTGAAACAAGAAAGGAAAAAAGAGATGCAGCCCATGCCCTCCTAGAGCTTATAGTCTTGGGGAAGATATAGACATGAAACAAATGAATGTAGAATTTAAAATTATGATTTAGAGCTATACAGAAGAGCAGTGTTACAACTGAAAATCACCAGGAGGTGATTTGGACAGGTGGGAGGGACATGGTTTTTCCTACATGAAAATTTGGCCCCCAGGTTAACTTTCCCTGTCCCCTATGTAGGCTCTGAGTCAGAGAAGGGCCTTGGGGTGAAGTGGTGTTTTAACTGATCAGTCCTGGGTGAGCAGAAGTTAAACAGGAACAGATGGGGAAGAGAAGAGCATTTCCTGCAGAGGCAGCACCAGGGCACACGCCCCGCGGAGGAGGGAGCTCGGTGGAAAGCCGGTGTGGCTGGACCACAGATGGAGGTGCACTATGTGTGGTCAGATCATGCCGGGCCTTGGAGACCATGCAAAGAGCTCTGGATTCTGTCCCCCGTGTAAGGGGGTGCTTTTAAGGGTTTAAGCAAGAGCGTGCCATGGTCAGATTTAAATTTTAAAAGGTCACTCAGGTTGCCTCGTGTGGAATGGATTGATGGTGGTGGGAGAGGAAGCAAAGCAGGAAGCAGGGAGTCTAGTTAGGAGGCTACTGCAGCAGTCCTAGCACAGACGGAAACAGTGCCAGCAGAGTCGAGGCGAAGTGGAGATAGAATTAACAGGGCTTCCTGGTGGAAACGTGCTGAAAGCGTGAGGGAGAGGGAGCTGTCCAGGCTCCAGCAGGAGTAGGAGCCTCCAGAGGAGGCGTTAATAGCTCTTATACGTGGACAGTTCACATTGTGCTAACACCTTACGCTACCCACTTAATCCTCCCAATAATCCCGTGGGGTGGGTGCTTACGAATGAGAAATTAAATAACTCTCCTGAGGTCACATGGCTAGTAAGTGGTCAGGAAATGGAGAACCTAGTCTGCCAACTCCAGGACATAAAGGTTATGGGAAGACGAGAAGAAAGTCAAACTGGGGAGAAAAGAGCCAGAGCTCAGTTGTGACTCATCCAACGACCGCTTCCTCCTGGCTCAGAGATTCCGGGGAGATGCAGAGTCTATGCATCTTTCTGAATCCCAGCATGAAATCAGAGAAAGCAACTAGACTGGAGAAGCAACCACCTCCAGGGACCACAGTTACAACAAAACCAGGTGCGAGATGTCGCTCGAACTCAAGCGGGTAGAGCCAAACCACCAGAAAAACCAGGACCTGCATGGAGAGAGGAGGGGGGCTCTCTGGGCACCCGACCAACCTACGTATGGAGAAGAGAGCCTCAACCGCGCCAGCAGGTGGTCGGCAGAAAACGTGGTGGGAGATCCGAGAACAGCAGCGGAAAATGGGGAGGTTTTCCCCACCCTCAGTGCATACCAGGGCCCCACCCTCAGGAGGAACCTGGCAGTGGAGTCAAGCTTGAACAAGACAGGGACAACAGAGATGGAAAGAGAAAGTCCAGACAGAAGTGGGGGAAGGGACAGAGTCGGTCGTGTTGACACCACGTGCAAGAAGTAAGAGGAGCTCTGGGAAGCCAGAGCTGCTTTGACCAGGCCTCCTGCTAGCCGAGCAGGAAACCTGATTTCACATGAAAATGGCCAATAGAAAATGCCAAATACAAGTCCCTGCAAAGTTACCCTAGAAAACATCAAGGGCATCAGAGAAAGCTGTATTCACAGAACAGAGCCAAAAGGAAGCTTCTGTTTCAAAGCAGTCTAAAAGTTTTTAATACAGTGATACAAAACATGAAAGACTGCAAAGTAAAAGGGAAAAACTCAGAAGTAACAAAACAGGAAATAATTAGAAATAAAAGAAAAAGTCATTTCAGAAATGAAGAACCAACCAAAAGGAACTTGAGAGTCAATAAAGAAAACAGATGATACTTTAAGAGAAAGTGAGAAGGAAGAATTTTTTTTATGCTTTAAGAAGAATTTTGTGCTTTAAGAAAAAGAAGAAATGAAAGGAATGACTTTTGCAAAAGGGTTTGAGAGAAAATGAGAAATATTTTTAAAGAAGCAAAAGAGAGATACAACCGACAAATATTGAAAATCCCTGAAGAAGAAAAGCAAAGAAGGGAACAAAGCAAATATAAAAACTATATTTTAAGAAAAAATTTTCTGAAATTAAAAAATTTTTACACTACCTATTGACCTTCTGATGGAACTGACAAGGTTCTGTGTGTCAAGCTGGCTGCAGATAACAAAAGTATTCATCTTACAGTAGCTCATTAAGCCAGGGCGCTGTGACTTTTGCTTTTTATGGCTTTCTCTATGTTTTCTTTTATAATAAAAGAAAAAACTTTTTAAAGGAACCTAGGAGTACCTCATCAGAGCCCTGTGCCTCTGACAAGATAATTTCTTGTGATTCACGATCTTTCAATTTCCTTAGCTAACCTTTGTCCTAAGTGACATACCTTTCCTCCACTGCATTAGCATTTAAGAAGATTACGCTCTGTTCACTCTAAGGTACCAACCCGCTCTCTAAAGGAGAGGAAAGTAACTTTCCATCTGGTCCTGCCATCAGCTCGTGCATTTCGTTTTCAGAAGGTTTTGCTCTTCTGGGGCTCACGTGTCTGGAAACGCCCTGCTGAGCCCTGGTTCTCGGCCTTCCCTCTGTCCACTCTGTCCAGGAGAACATGGCGCTTTTTACATTTCCTTGTCTAGTGCTGGTAGAACGTTCTGCTGGAAAACACACGGAGATGATCGATTCTGCGCAACCCTCTCTAATAGTCACGTACGAGGACTGAGCCCCGTAGAAAGATGAAAAGGTCACAGAACTCGTTGGAGCAAAGCTGGGGACTGGAACTTTGATGTTCTAATCCCCCGGTTCTGCTTTCTCTTCCAAAGCCTCTGTCTAGACTAGGACAGCTTTTTGTTTTCACCTGAGCTCCCTGCTTCTCTGCCGCCCACACTTCTCACCTTTGCTGATAAGAGTCACCCTCCTGCCGAGGACCCCTCCCCTTTGAGCCAGCGTTTTGATAGTAATTTCAAGAGTGCATTCCACTGGCTTTCACAGCGTTGAGAAGGGGAAAAACATCTATTTGGTGTGACCAACGATATCGCAGCGTTATTACTGAGAAATACGGCCACCATAAGAGGACACGAGTCACAGGTAATAAGGACTCAGTGGACTCTTTCGAAGGGAAATTCACATCCCCATGGGAATCCGGGAGAAACTGCAGCAGGTTAAGTGTGACTTTTGGTGCCTCTGCTCCTCCGTGGCCATGGGCCCTTTGGCTGCCCCCCACTCGGGGGTCCTGGGCTTCTGTGCCCCCTCCCTGTGCAGCCGCTGCCCCCAAGGACCAGCTCCCCTCGACCACAGGGGCATCCCCGCCCAGGCTCCCTTCTGTTCCTCTAGCTAATCTGATGTCCTTTTGCATTTTAAAATCCGTTTTTCCCAGGATGTCATATTACACGCCTGTTAGAAAATCTTGAAAAGTACAAAGAAAACCATTGCCCACTATGAATATCTGAGTCTATTTTTAAGGTTTTTTTTTTGTTGTTGTTGTTGCGGTACGCGGGCCTCTCATTGTTGTGGCCTCTCCCATTGCGGAGCACAGGCTCCGGACGCGCAGGCCCAGCGGCCATGGCTCACAGGCCCAGCCGCTCCGCGGCATGTGGGATCTTCCCGGACCGGGGCACGAACCCGTGTCCCCTGCATCGGCAGGCAGACTCTCAACCACTGTGCCACCAGGGAAGCCCCCCGACTCTATTTTGCCTGTTGATCCTGCCCTTGCTTTCCCTCCACTCTTTTTTATCTTCTCCACCCTTCTGTCCTTCTGTCCTTTCCTTTTCTCATCTATTCCCTTCTCCCTCGCCGCCGCTACTCACACTCACAGACACGTAAGATTTTCAAAAAATGCTCTTAAAGTTTACATACTGTGACATAATGATAAATGCATATTTGGTCTCTGCTCGTACCCCTTTCCTGGCACACAGCTCCTAAAACCCTTGTGTCGGGTGTCTTTTGCATGCTAACCAGATGACCTGTGTCTGGGGGTCCCGGGGAGCCTCAGGATGGGGACTGGTTGCCAGGGGACCAACCGTGTGGTTGGAGGGTTAGAACATCCAGCCCCACACCTGCCCTCCAGGGAGGAGAGAGGGACTAGAGGCTGAGTGAATCACCAGGGGCTATTGATGTAATCAGTCCTGCCTGGTAATGAGGCCACCATAAAAATCTGTAAAGTGTGGCGTTCAGAGAGCTTCCAGTTTGGTGGAGGTGCTGGGAGGTTGTGCACCCGGGGAGGGCCTGGGAGCTCTGCATGCCCTTCCCCTATACCTCGCCCTGTGTTCTCATCCATCTGGCCATTTCTGACTTCTTTATAAATAAACTGGTAATGGAGTGAGTGAACTGTGGTGCTGAGTTCTGTGAGCCCTTCTAGCCAGTGACCAAACCCGAGGGGGGGGGATTGTAGGAACCTCCCATTTTTGGACAATTGGCCAGAAGCACAGGTGACAGCCTGGACTCAAGTGGGGTGGGTAGTCTTGTGGGATGCAGCCCTTAGCACAGTGGGGTCTGTGCTAACTCCAGATGGATAGTGTCAGAATTGAATTGAAGTTTAGACACCCAGTTGGTGCTGGAGAATTGGTCAGCATGGGGAAAAACCCCATACGTTCGATGGCCAGAAGTGAAGAAGTGTTATGCTAGTAGTAGAGGGCCAAGGAGGAAGCTGAGTTTTTCTTACACACAGCACTTCGTCACACAGATGTGCCCTGAGCATTCTCTACTTTTGGATAAGAAGTTTATTCTCAGTTTGAGAACACCTGCTGGACTTGATTTTTTTCACGTTTTAATGCTAACCTACATGGTTTATTATTTGCCATCAAATTTAATATTTTTTGTTCTTTTAACCCTGTTTAATGCTATGTATTCAGTTACTCTGTTTTTTTATTGTGGTACAAACACATATAACCTAAAATTTCCTGTCTTAACAGTTTGTAAGTGTGCAGTACGGCAGTGTTAGCTGTGTGCTCGTCGTTACACTGCAGATCTCCAGAACTTCCCTGCTTATAAAAGGGAAACTCTACACCCACTGAAAACCCACCCGGTTTCCCCTCCCTCCCCAGCCCCTGGTAGCCACAGGCTACTGGCTGTTGCTATGCGTCTGACTTCTTCCAGTACTTGATGGAAGTGGAATCATACATGTTTGTCTTTTTGTGACTGGCTTCTTTCATCTCGTACGTCCTCAGGGTACATCCACGTGGTGGCGTAGGACAAGATTTTCTTCTATTTTAAGGCTGACTAATATTCCACTCTGTGTCTCTGCCCCATTTCGTTTATCCATTCACCTGTCGACGGGCATTTAGGTTGCTTCCACCTCTTGGCGGGTACTGTGGACAAAGCTGCATCGTACACGGGCGTGGACGTATCTCTGTGAGATCCTGGTTGTTATTCTTTCGTATATATACCCAGACTGGCAATGCGGGAGTGTATGGTAGTTCCATTTTTTAATTTTTTGATGAATCTCCACCGTCTTTCATAGCGGCTGCACCATTTTAATTCTCACGAAGAGTGCACAAGGTCTCCCTTTTCTCCACATCTTCACCAACACTGGTTATTTCTTGTCCTTTTGATAAGAGCCATTCTCACAGGTGTGAGGTGATATCTCATTGTGGTTTTGATGTGCATTTCCCTGCTGATTAGTGATGTTGAGCATCTTCTCCTATGCTTTTTGGCTTTTGTTTATCTTCTTTGGAGGAAGATCTATTTAAGTCCTTTGCCCATTTTTTAATCGGGTTATTTGTCTTCTCATGGTTGAGTTATAGGAGTTCTTTACATGTTCTGGATATTAATCCCTTATCAGATACACAGTTGGCAAACGTTTTCTCCCTCCATAGGCTGCCTTTTCACTCTATTCATTGTTTCCTTTGCTGCACAGGTTTCTTCCTCAGCTTTATTTAGGTGCAGTTGACATATAACGTTTCATGAGTTTAAGGTATACAGCATGATGATTTAACATATGTATATATTGTTAAATGGTTACCACAATATTAGTTAACAGATAATTGCCGTTTTGTGGTGTGAGGTGATAATTTTTAAAACCTACTCTTTTAGTAAATTTCAGGTATACAGTACAGTGTTTTAACTGTAGTCACCATGCTGTCCATTAGATCCCCAGAACTTACTCATCTTAGAGCTGGAATTTTGTACCCTTTGACCAGCTTCACCCATTTCCCCCATTAGTATCAGCCATTATTGCTTTAAATATACTTTCTGTCCCTTTCTCTTCCTCTTTTCCTTCTGAGATTCCTGTAATGCATGTTTTCTCTTGACGGCATCCCATGAGTCCTGTAGGCTTTCTTTACGCGTTTTTCATTCTCTTTTCTTTTGGCTCCTCTGACTGCATGATTCCAGATCGCCTGCCTTCCAGATCACTGCTTCTTCAGCTCAGTCAGGTCTGCTGTCGAAGCTCTCCGTTGAATTCTCCAGTTCAGCCACTGTCCTTTGCAGCTCTAGGGTTTCTGTTTGTTTGTTCCTGAGGTTTCTATTTCTCATTTTGTTCACGTGTTGTTTTCCTAAGTTCATGTAGTTGCCTGTGTGATTGTATGGTTTGCTGAACTTCTTTAAGGGATTTTTCTGAGTTCATCAGACAGTTCACAAATCTCCGTTTCTTTAGGGTCAGTTATTGGAGCTTTACTAGCTTCCTGTGGTCGTGTCATGTTTACCTAATCCTTCGTGGTCCTTCATTCCTTGCATTGTTTTCTGTGTATCTGAGTAAGTGGTTTCCTCTTCCAGACTTTACAAGGTTTGTCTTATCACACATAGTACAAAACAGCCAGATACCAAAATATATTGAAACATATAGGTTATATATGTATACCTATATATAACTGTATATGTAAGTATATGCATATATTATATATGTAATATAAATATATATCCAACAAAATTGGTAAACGGTGGTATTTTCCAGTGGCAGGAAACATCCTTCTGAAGATAAACGTCAACTCAGTATCCGTCTCATAATCTCTCCAGGCGGGGAAAGGACAGGGGTCTTTCCAGCCCCGTCGTGTTCTCTCCTTGAACTGGGGTTAGAGAGACTCTACCCACACACAGTTGAGGATGCAGGACAGTGTTAGCTGGGGCTCCCGGGAGAGGGCCAGCTGTGCCCCCAGCTGGAGCCCCCGAAGCCGGGCTCTGTACCACAGGACTGAATGCCCTGGGCAGCTGTCATGCACACAAGCCCTGGTGCGTGCTCAGGACCGTGGAAGCACATGCATTTTCTCCTCCCACAATCAGCACTTACTACTATCTCCCCTGTGTGTTCAGGTCGTCTGGCGCCCTGGACTACAGAAAAGTCTTTCTTTACTCCTTTTAACCCATGCCTCCTCGCAGCGCCCGAATAAACGCAGGGGCTGTGTTTCCAGGTTTGCATGAGAGGCTGCTCTGTGACGCACAGCTCAGAGAAACGGGCTCATCTGTTCTCCAGGTGGGATTCAGGTGTGGTGTCTGAGGAGCAGGGAGGAAGGATGGGGGAGGAATGAGATAAGGATTCCCTGTGGAGAAGCCCACACTCAGGCATACATCCCTTTACGGGGAATTTTCATCCTTTTTCATAGATGTAGCACTGTGTCCAGAACTGCCGTTTCATCACTCTTGCGAGGGAAAAGAATAGCAACGGTTGTCGGCCCCCGTGCTGCTGCGGCACGCCCAGCATGCGACTTCTCCTGCTTATTAGCTGAGGAGGAGTTGCTCTAAGTAGGGCTGATTTCAGCACTTCTCAGTGATTACTTCATTTGTTTCCTGCAGCCTTTCAAATTTCAATGGCCTTAAATAATCCTGCTACATTAAAAAAAAACACACCGGAAGTGGACCTCCCTCTCAGCTCAACTCTGCGTCAGCAAGTCCTCTCACTGCTACTGATGTTTTTATACTCCAACAGCAAGAACACTTGCCGCCTTACTTACCAAATCTCTTTAACAAAGAATCTTCATTCTAGAGTCTAACCAGATTTGATAGAGTTGAATTTGATTAACTATTTGGATAGAATCTAAAAGTTTGTCCAAAAAAAAAAAATGTATCCATAAACTTTTAAGCAATCTGTTACCTTATTTTACACTTACAGAAAGTTTTAAGGCATTTAAAAAATTGCAACACGGGGCTTCCCTGGTGGCGCAATGGTTGAGAGTCTGCCTGCCGATGCAGGGGACACGGGTTCGTGCCCCGGTCCGGGAGGATCCCACATGCCGCGGAGCGGCTGGGCCCGTGAGCCATGGCCGCTGAGCCTGCGTGTCCGGAGCCTGTGGTCTGTAACGGGAGGGGCCACAACAGTGAGAGGCCTGCGTACCGCAAAAGAAAAAGAAAAAAAATTTAAAAAATTGCAGCACAGTTTTGGGGAACAAGTTTTATACTATGTTTATAGCACAGTTAAGCACAAGAGGGATAATAGTGGCCCTGTGATCATCATTGGCCCTGGGACCTCCCAGGCCACCTCCACACTCAGCCAGAAGCAGGAGGGACAGGAGGCAAGGCTCCTCTCCTGGGTCGTGGGTCCCGTCTGAGCACAGCCTCAGTGGGGCTCCGGGCATCTTGCTTTGTGAAATGCACGATCACTTCTGGTGAATTGAATTGAAATTGAAGTTAGCTGCTGAAGTCCAAATTAAGTCTGACCTGGGTGGGTCAACAACTTATTTGATTTCAACTGCATCTCAGCCACAGAAAGCTTTGCTGATAAAATCCGATGTTCCGGAAGAATCTTGACCCCCCCAGAAGCTCTTGCTTTGATGTGAATTTTCACCAGGACTTTAATGGTCTTTCCAAGAGGCAGTAAATATAGACACAAAGAGCTGGGCTCCTCTAGGTGCTGGAAATGTCGCCACCTAGATCTGGGGACAGAGCTGTACTATAAAGATATGTTCTGTTTTTGTTTAATGTATACCCTCATTTAAAATATTTTATATAAGGTAGACAACTTACCATTTCATTGTAAACACTTGATTATGCATCTTAAGAGATAAGGATCTAAAAGAAAATATGTAACCGCAATGCTGTTTGATTCCAAACAAAATTGACAGTGAAAAATAAGTTGTATTTTACTGCTTGTCACTTATACTTCAACTTATAAGGAGAGAGAAATGGGCAGGGTCTGAAGTCGGGTCGGGGAGAAAGGAGGGGCCAGAAAAGGACTGAGGAAAAGGAGGCGGGGGAGGAAGAGCGCTCTGCGTGTGCAGCTGTGTGACCTTGACCCCTGAGCCTCCTTCCCTGTCTGTAAATGGGAGGCTGGTTCCTCCTGCTCAGGGTTCTTGGGGGAGTTTAAATGAGAGTGCAATAAAGCACTTGGTCCAGTACCAGCCATTTATCAAGGTAGTTATTATTATTAACTATAATTTATCCTTCATAGTTTTAGAAACAATTTTAAAGTTATGGTAACCACCATTCTCCGTTCAGAGTCTCTTTGAGCCGTATTTATAAAAACAAAAGCCTTTTGGTGACGTATCTGCTGGTGCTCAGGGAGAAGAAAGCAGACCATTGTCAGTGGCCTCGTGCCGGCCACACACACAGGTCTATTGACCTTGCACAGCTGTACGGCTCGGCGCCTGGCACAGAGCTGGGCGCCACGGTGGGACGCGTTGCCAGGCACTGTCCTGGGAGCCCAGCACTTTGCTGCCAGTTCGCCCAGCAGCTGAGTGGACGGAGGGGTCCAGTCGTGTCACTAGTTCCCGGGCTCAGATGATGTGCGGAGTGTGAACAAATACTCAGGAAACCTTCTAACTCGTGTGATCAAGATCCAGACCCTGGAGCCACACTCGGCACGACTCCTCTTCACCGCTGCCGAGTCGTCGCTCCTCGGGCAACTTGCTCAGCCTCCTTGTGCCTCAGTGTTTACACCTTTAACATAAAGATAGTAATGGTACCTACCTCACAGATTATTACAAGAATTAAAGAGTTCGTGGTCCATGAAGTATTGGGCACCAGGTACTGTGTTTGCCGTTACTATTTTCTGTAGTCCAGGCGCTGTGGGTAATGGAAAGATACAAATGTTGTGCTTTTAACGGTTTATAAAGGAAGTTACTTATCCAAGCACTATGCAACAAGCGTGAGGCTGTCCACCACCTGCATAAATGCTGAGAAAATGCCAGTAAGGAACGGGCCCTGTGGGGCGAACAGTCTTGTTCTGTTGACCAGTATAAAGATCCAATGGGGCCTTTTTAAGAAAAGGGTGGGCTTCCCTGGTGGCGCAGTGGTTGAGAGTCCGCCTGCCGATGCAGGGGACGCGGGTTCGTGCCCCGGTCCGGGAGGATCCCACATGCCACGGAGCGGCTGGGCCCGTGAGCCGTGGCCGCTGAGCCTGCGCGTCCGGAGCCTGTGTTCCGCAACGGGAGAGGCCACAGCAGTGAGAGGCCCGCGTACCGCAAAAAAAAAAAAAAAGAGATAAAAAGAAAAGGGTGTTTGGTGTTTGACAAAAAGGATATGTTGATTTCACTTCATGTTAGTTTAAAGGGACCCTGGTTCCATCAGCCTATAAAATGAAGGATTCAACCCGCTCAATTTTTTAAATAGTTCTGATTTGAAACTTCTGAGAACAGGCATAAATCCAGAAATCCTTACAACACTTTCCCTTAAATATACATATTAAGGAAAAGTGTTTTATATACACATACATATGCGAGCATCTTTGTCTCTGTGGATAAGGTCAGGCACAGAGACGGTCGTTTCTTGGAAAGAAAAGGCTTCCTATTCATCTCACGTTTTCACTCATGGTGACAATGACAGGAGCGTGGGAAGGCAAGTGGAATGGCAGGTAAAGGTGTGCAGTCCCTGAGCTAGGAGTCTAGATGGCAAGGAAAATTACTCAAGGCTCAGTAATAGACGACAGTACTCAGAAACCTAGAAAGCATTCAGAGCTAGATTTTAATATATTGATTTACTAGTTAATTACTGTTTGTAAATGTCAGTGGGCTGGCTGGCTGAAGTCCTAATCTCCTAGCCTGGCCCCCACCCACCTCTCCATCGTCACCGTGTCCACTCCCTGCCATCCGCCCTGCTCACAGCCACTGTGCCGTACATACCCTGTCGGGCTTCAGCACGTAGTACTTTGTGTTCCTTTTTTCTAGAATGATGTTATCTCCGTGTCTCTTCCTCATGAACTCATAGCCATCATTTTAAAAGCTTCCTGCTTATCATCTTCTCTGCTCAGACTTGTCTGCTCCCAGGCAGGCGTCGCTGGTCCTCTGAACTCCCAGGAAACGTTATCCGTCCCTTCTTTACGGTACTAATTGGGCTGTTATGATATTTTTACATGTCAACTTCTGCTCAGTGACAGGAGGCATCCTGGGATCTCCAGCACCAAGCACAGTGTGAGGAAAATCAATATTTATGGAAACTCAGTATCATGGGAACTCAATAAATAAATGTTGAGGGAATAGAAAGAGAAAAGGGGGGTATATGAAATGAGCTAAAATAAGCCCACAGAGAATGCGTTTTAGGATAGACATGGAACGAACATGAAAGGTCTCTGTTACAGGCTGATCTTCCCCCTCCCCCACAATTCGTGTGCTGAAGTCCTTAACCCTCAGCACCTCAGAATCTGACTGTATTTGGAGATGGGGCCTTTGGAAAGATATTTAAGTTAAAATGAGGCCATTGGGAAGGGCCCTTAACAAGAAGAGGAGATCAGGACAGACCCAGGTAGAGGGAAGGCCATGTGAAGGTGCAGAAGGTGGTGGCTGTCTGCACTCCAAGGAGAGAGGCCTCAGAAGGAACCAACCCTGATGACCCCTTGAGCTTGGACATCCAGCCTCCAGAACTGTGAGAAAATAGGTTTCTGTTATATGAGCCACTGAGTGTCTGGTTAATATTAAGTAATAGAAATCTTCCCCATCTTTCATCTCTCATCTGTTAGAAACTGAGTTATCTTTCCTCTGCCCTCAACTTTTCCTTGTATATGGAAATGTGAACTATTCCACCACTGGAGTTGGTGGGAATCATGACAGATTCTCCTCTCATGTCCGTTGAACAGTTGTTGAGTGGAGACCAGCCCTGCTGGTTCCCGCATAGCCGTGGGTCAGCGGGCGGCGTGCACAGAACAGTCCCCGCGTTGTGTCTCGCTGGGTCTGAGTCCCAACAATTCCACCGGCTGGCTCGGGCTCCAGAGCAAACCACAGACAAGTTCAAGGTGAGGGCCAGGTCCCCTCTACACATACCCCATGCTGCAGGTCTAAAGCCAAGAACCTGCTAAAAGAAACGGGAATAATAGGTAAAACTTGTAGAGAAACAGACAACAAAAGAAAAATCTTGTTCCTGAATTCACTCGAGATTCCAGATAAAGTGGATCAGGTGCGTTTGAGCGAATGTGGGAACACGAATTCGAAAGGTAACCGTGTGCACACCTCTGCGGGCCTTTCTGAACATTTGAGGAATCGACTGATAGGATTTTAGTTGCATTTCCTCTCTGAAAGCTATATTTCTGGGAACCTTCAGATTAGGCACAAACGCGAAGGGGAGATAAAGGCAGTAAAATAGTGGGGGAAGGAATGTGCACTTGCCAGAGCAGTGGAGGGAATGAAAAAAGCTTTCACAGCTCTATCAGGGGAAGGAAATACTAGAAATTAAAGTAGGTTTATTAAGTGATGGAGAGAGTGAAATCCAAGATGATTACAAAATGGCTGGGTACTCAAATGCCCTTTTGAAGTCTCCCTTTCACAACAGAAAATGGTAAGGCTCTGGCTCTCTATTCAGTCCCAGTCACCTGGGTTTTGCTGGTGAAAATCTCCTATGTACACAGGAAGCAGTGAAAGCTGTACGCAGAACGGGGAGCGTTCAGTCAAACGCACTGCTGTGTAGTCCCAAGAAGCCAGGGAAATGGTTTGCCAGACTTGAAAAGAAACAAACAAAACGGAGGCCCTAGCGAGGAATGAAAACAGAAGCAAATACACTAGCTTTTGATTTAGATAAGCTGGTTCTCTCAGAAGGCATTAAAAATGAGTGCCGTCTGCTCTGTGTCTATGGAAATTCACAGAGAAAAATCATCCCCTCTCACCAAAGGCACCTGAATGCTGACTTTTTATGCTTACGGATCTCTGAATGACACATGGGAAGTAGAAAAGCACAGTGGTCATTTCTATTATGGTCTCTTCCCTTTATTTTTAAAATTTTATTGAAGTTATATATGTCCATGGTAAAAAAAAAAAAAAAATCAGGGAGTTGAGAAGGGGCAGCTTCTTGTAATCATGTTTGCTTTAGACCTTTTGGTGGCAGTGCCCATGAGTCTAAATAAGATGCTGATCTGTTCGTTATCTATACATTCAGGGTGTCTCTTGAGCCTCTGCTAGGAAAGAAGTTCACTTGCGCTCTTCTCCCAGTTTTAATGCTTACTACGTGTAGTTCTTCTGCTGGTCACCTTCGCACCTTTGTGCCTAGGCTGAAACCTCTATTTCTTGTTCCTCTAACATTGGACCTGACCCCTCAGTGTAAGATGCGGCCTGTTTATTGTCAGAACTGAGGCCTCAGTCAATCCCTGGGATGCCTGGGCTGTGCAGCGTGGCCCCCTGGGGAGTCCACCTGGGCAGGACCTGCCGGATGCAGGGACTTGCTTGTCTGCGCAGAATCGCTCGCCCTGAGAGAGGGGAGTCTCCCTGGGCAGTGCCCTTGGCTTCTCTTTAGAAGAAGCCTCCACTGTGGGGTGGAGGAATGAATGCGCTGGTTTCCATGGCACGCGGGATGGGGAGACGGGCGCTGAGGTTTCCCCGGGACGACTTCCAACTGCTTTCTGTTTTTTAGCACCTTCCCTTGTTCTTACTCTTTAAACCCATTGGCCCCAAGCCCAGAGCTTCCCCGGGGTTATGCCAGAAGGATGGCCCGCCTCCCTCCCATCCCGTCCCTGCTGTGAGTGTCCTGGACCGCAGCTCACTGCACTCAGTTTTAACCATCAACACCCTTGCACTGGCTCTGTCTTCTAGAAGGGTTGAAAATCTCTCTTCCACTGATGACAGTCCCCTCTCCAGTATGTGTGTGTGTGTGTGTGTGTGTGTGTGTGTGTGTGTACACACGTGTCCTGAGTCAGCCGTAGGGAATCAGAGTGAGAACTAATGGACACTTTAAAAAAAGAGCTCGTACCATACATACTCTGTTGGAGGCTTTTCTATTTTTGGAGTATTTCCTACATCATTATTATTTTCCAGTTTGTGCATAGTATTCCATCATATGGATAGACTGTAATGCACTTAACCAGCACCCCATTACTAGGCATTTAAGTTGATTGTAAATTTTGGTCCAGTAAAATCATCTGCAGTGAATATCTGTGATAGTGTCATCTGAGGCCTCATTGACTGTGTCCTTGGGAAACGTTACTGGAAGTGAAATCACTGAGTCAAAGGGATTCTTTTCCCTTACAGGTTATTACGAGATATTGATTACAGTTCCCTGTGCTATACAGTAGGACCTTGTTGTTTATCTATTTTGTATATGGTAGTTTGTATTTGCTAATCCCGAACTCCTAATTTATCCCTCCCCTCCTTTCCCCTTTGGTAACCATACATTTGTTTTTTATGTCTGTGAGTCTGTTTCTGTTTTGTAAATAAGTTCATTGGTGTCATATCTTAGATTCTACATATGAGTGATATCATATGATATTTGGTCTTTCTCTGTCTGACTTACTTCACTTAGTATGATGATCTCTAGGTCCATCCATGTTGCTGCAAATGGCATTATTTCATTCTTTTTTCTGTCTGAGCAATATTCCATTGTCTATATGTACCACATCTTCCTTGTCCATTTATCTGTCAGTGGACACTTGGGTTGCTTCCACGTCTTGGCTCTTGCATTGTAAATAGTGCTGCTGTGAACACTGTGGTGCATGTATCTTCTCAAATTAGAGCTTTTGTCTTTTCTGGATATGTACCCTGGAGTGGGATTGCTGAGATCATATGATAACTCTACTTTTAGTTTTTTAAGGAACCTCCATAGTGGCTGCACCAATTTGCATTCCCACCAACAGTGAGGAGGGTTCCCTTTGTCCGCACCCTCTCCAGCATTTATTGTTTGTAGACTTTTTGATCATGGCCATTCTGACCAGTGTGAAGTGATACGTCACTGTAGTTTTGATTTCCATTTCTCTGATAATTAGCAACATTGAGCTTCTTTTCATGAAAGGTTGCACATTTTCAAGGCTTTTGACACACATTGTCAAATTGCCTTACAGAAAGTTTATATAAGTTTCTCACTCCTCTTCTAGGCCAGTACTACTTTTCTACCAACGCTGGATGTCATTATACTTTTAAACTTGCAAATTCGACAGGCAAAAACATCATATTATTTTAACAGTTTGTGACTCTATTGTTAACTATTTAGTTCCAGCTATATGAGGAATCGTGGCACTTGGTTTCACCTTTACTGGCTGCCCACAGAGGAAGTGGGGAGCCCATAGAATCAGTACTGCCGTGTCCCCTGCCGCCTAAGCCTGCTCTCCCCGAGCCCTCAGCCCTCAGCCGGGAGAGCGCCGGTCAGGGGGCAGGAAAGGGCGGGGAGATGCTGGTGGATCAGACCTCATTCCCCCTTGCCCAGTGGATGCTACAAGGAATAAGGGAAACGTGAGGACAGACCTGAGGAGTGGACTGCATTTTGGAGCCAGGATTGAGGGAACGAGGTCCACATTCACTGAATATTAAAGTAAGTCCATGGGTCAACTCCAAACCCCCTGAACCTCCTGAGCTGCTGGGGAGGTCAAGTGCTTCCCTTGAATCTGCAGCCCTGAGCACCTGTTACCCTGATCTAGGCCTCAACTTGGCTAGTACCTAGTGGAAGGTAGGGGAGAAGCAGAGTTTGGGGGTAAATGACCATTTACTATTTATTTATAATTATTTATTATAATATCTATTATTTATTATAATTTTTTATTATCAGGCCTTGATTGAGCCCCTACCGTGCTAGATCCTAGGGACATAGGAACAAAGTAAATACAACCTTGCTGACAAGGTGCTTGAAAACGATGTAGGGAATAAATCCTTAGCCTGTGATACTGGGGTGATAACTTTATAGCCCGTGAAGCAGAGTACACAGAGGCGGGGCAGACCTTTCCAGTCAACAACCAACTTCAGGTAAGGGCGTGAGGAATTACACCTGACACCAGGCTTGGGGGAGCCGACACCAAGGCTTTGGGACGGCTGGTAAAGCCTGAAGTGTGTTGTGTTATCCGTGAGTATAACCTTCTTGCCTCCTTCTTTACTCATAAAAATAAAGAGACTAGGGAAAAATATTTCTAATTCCAAGAGAATAAACTCTAACATCTTCCATCCATTCCACCTCTATTGCCAGTATCCTAATTCAGATGCTCATGATTTTTTCTCTCCAACATGGATCCTGGAATCCACCCTTACATGGGGGCTTTTGTTGACTCCATATATTTTAAAAATTGAAGTATAGTTGATTTATAATGTTTTGTGAGTTTCAATTGTACAGCAAAGTGATGCAGTTATATACATATATGTATATTCTTTTTCAGGTTCTTTTCCATTATAGGTTATTACAAGATATTGAATATAGTTCCCTGTGGACTCCATATTTTTATGTAAACCAATTTATCATTTTTTTCCTCTATTGTTTCTACTTTGTCTTATTCGAGAAACTCTTTCCTGTACCCCAGTGCCATATATATTCTACTTTCAGTTTGGTACATTTAGTTATGTCTTCATTTGGCTAGAGTTATTTTTATGAGATATGGATACAATTTCCCGTGTATGATGGCTGTTTGTCCCAGAACCACGTATTGAATGGTCCATTATTTCTACCAAGTTCTAGCGCCCGCTTGTCATGTATTAATTTATCATGTATATGTGGGTCCATCCTTTTGGATTCTCCATCTGTTCCATTGGTGTAATTGTCTCTGTTTCTGTTATCATACTGTTTTAATTACTATAACCTTATTATACTTCTTCATTTCAAATAAGTCATGCTTCTTTTTCAAGATTATCGTTGGTCCTTTACTTTCTACGTGAATTTTAAGAACAGCTTGTCAGCTTCCTTGAAATATCCTGCTGGTCTTTTGATTGGAATTGCACTGATATTTACATTATTTGGGAGAAAACCGCCATCTGTATGATATTGAACCTTCCCATCCGGAAATGTTATAAATCCCACCATTTTGAAAACATCTTCTTTAATTTCATTCAGTAAAGTTTTATCATTTTTTATACAAATATTTCATATATCTTTTCTGAGAATTATTTCTAGGTACCCATAAATTTTGTTATTGTGAATGGGATTTCTTAGTGACCTGTGCTAATTGTTTTTTTTTTAATATAAATTTATTTATTTATTTATGGTTGTGTTGCGCTTTCGTTGCTGCACGCGGGCTTTAGTTGTGTGCGCGGGGGCTACTCTTCGTTGCGGTGCTTGGGCTTCTCATTGTGGTGGCTTCTCTTGTTGTGGAGCACAGGCTCTAGGCGCGCGGGCTTCAGTAGTTGTGGCACACGGGCTCAGTAGTCGTGGCTCTCAGGCTCAGTAGTTGTGGCGCGTGGGCTTAGCTGCTCCGCGGCATGTGGGATCTTCCCGGACCAGGGATCAAACCCGTGCCCCCTGTGTTGGCAGGTGGATTCCTAACCACTGCGCCACCAGGGAGGTTCCATATGCTAATTGTTTGTTGCTGGTATATGGAAATGCTGTGGTTTTCATGAATTGATTTTGCAGCCAGCAACCTTGCAGAACCCTCTTCTAGGTTTAATAGTTTATAAATACCAGGATTTTTGGGGAATTTTTCATTTAGACTCTCATTCTCTGTTGTTAATGACAGCTTTTTCTTTCTTTTCAATCCTTACATTTCTTTTTTCTCTTGTCTGCTGGCTAGATCACTAGTGTAATTTTTAATAGAATCAGCAAGAGCAGATCTCTGCTCCTTATTTTCTTTGAAGGGAAAGCTCCTAATATTTTACCTTTAAAGACAATATTTGCACTAGATTTTTGAAAGATGCCCCGTATAAAATTAATAAATATTTCTTGAGCTCCTAGTTCACTAACAGTAAACTAGGAACATTTCACTGTCTGTGGTGAAATAGTTATTGAACTGAATCAAATACTTTGGCTGCGTCTAATGAACCAAGCTTTTTGTTTTTGCTTTTATCTCCTAATGGGGTGAATTACACATAAATTTTCTAATGTGGAGCCGTTATTGCAGTTCCTACGCGGGCGATAGCTTTTCTAAAAATACACTTTCGGAATTTGCCTGGTAGTATCCTAGTTTGGTTACTTTGCCCCCACGTTCATAATCCCTAGTGACTTGTAACTTTGTCGTTTACACTGTCCCTGCTTGGAATTGTTGTGAAGATTGTCCTAGGCTGGTCCAGTTAGTTGAGGAGCATTCTCATCCCTTCAGTTCTCTGGGTCCTTCTGAATGACTTAAGGACCGCTGTCCTTGAAGACTTACCAAGTGCTGGTTCCTGGTCTCCTCTCCCGTCAGCATTCATGTGGCCACTTCCACTTGTCTCCTCGGCCCCCAGAACGTTCTCATTTAGGACAGAAGCATCCCTGCCCACCATGCCTTCCTGCAGACCTGAACTACGTTCGTGGCAGGACACTGGTGAGGACGGGCGTCTCTCCTCTGGCCTTGCAGACAAAGCCGAGTGGTGTGGCCTAAACATCTTCTTGCTCCCTGAACTTGCCGGGTCAGTTCTCTACTCTGAGCTTCTTGCCCCACGGCACTTTACCCCTCACCACGACGCACCGTAACTGAAGGTGCACGTCTGTCTCCAGCCAGAACACCAGCTCCGGGACACCGAGCCTTGCTCTTCACTGCAATTTCCACGCCGAGTGTGGCACCAGGCACCGAAACAGGCAGGCACTGTTTGTTGAATAAATGAACTAAATGTTCTGATCTGTTAAACACAAGCAGCTCGTTACAGATCTCATGTGCGATTTGTTATCCTACCGGTTTCTAACCAGACGTTCTGATGCCACCTGGACGTATACTAATTGACGGTATGAGCAAGGGACGGCTTAGAGTTGCTATTTATTCCATTGGTGTAATTGTCTCTGTCTCTGTCACCATGCTGTTTAAATTACTACAGCCCTCTGTGGGTCTCAGTCCTGCACTGCGTTCTCTGTCTTGGTCCACAGTCTCCCCTGGCTCCTGGCCTCAGCGGACAGAGACTCAGCCTCCCTCTGCGGGGCCTTCAGTACCTAGCCGTGGTATATGATGTTGGCTGCTCTTGCTGCAAATTCTTACCCATGCATTTACCCTCCTGTGCTCCTTCTCCTGCTGTGTCGGCCAAGACCTCCTCTGTGGTTCAGATAGCCTTGCACGCTTTCTAGAATTGTTTTATAGTTCGTCCTCACAGACTCCACTCAGCAGGAGGGGCTCCTTGCTGTGATGACCTCCAGGCGAGGAAGCCTGACTTCCTAGAAGCTGGGATGTCTCTGGGGCACTTGCTGGTCCTCTTCCCTCACGTGTTCCTGGAACATTTCTGAAGAGGCGACCTGGACCACGTCCACTTTAAGTTGTAGTTTTGTAACTAAACCACTTTGTGCACGTACCGAGACATTCTTACTTCAGTTAATTCATATTTTAGGCAAAAGTTGTTTTCGTTCGAACCATCGTTGGTGGTGACATCAATTGTTTTTTGAGCTGGTGGTTTAATAAGTTACTTCTGTAAAGCAGCTGGGTTACCTTTTTAAATGAGACAAGGAAATAATACAAGTTATAGAAACACCCACGCAAGCGAGGAGGAGGTCCTGTCAGTTTGCAGAATATTCTCTGGGGTTATGGGTTTTCTGTTTCGTACAGGTCGCTTGAGTCATGCAAAAGTTGCCTACAAGTCTGGATGTGCAAGAGAAATTTCACTTCTCTTTCGTGCTTCTCTGAGCGGCGCACAGGTCAGCTGCAGCCTGATGGACAAATGTCGACCTTGGTCAGGTTTCTAAGTCAGATGGGCAGCGAGGCTGGACAGGGGCTACCCAGAAACAGCTTCTGGAGAGGCTGCAAGTCAGTTCCTCGAAGGTCGACAAGAGAAGGCTTGTTGTTCCTCTTGCTGGGGGTCTATCAGATCTGACTGTGTGTTTCCTCATTGTTTCCTGAGTGTTAGAACTGACTGGAAACCAGTGCATGAGGCTGTGGAAGCCAGCTCAGTGTGTGTGTGTGTGTGTGTGTGTGTGCGCGCGCGCGTGTGCGTGTGCGTGTGCGTGTGTGTGTGTGTGTGTGTGTGTAGGACGTCACAGACGCGAGGCCACGGCCCTCCCCGGCTCACCAGCCCTCTGACTTTAAGAGCGCTGCTGCCTCAGTCATGTTTCATTTTTTCTGGATTCAGATGGTTTCTTCCAGTTTTGATTTTTGCTTCTGGAAGCAGCTTGAGGTCAGTCCAGCTCCTCTCGCTTTGCTATTGAAGCCTCCCAACCCCGGCCCGGGACAGGTCTAGAGTGTGGCTGAGGAGTTTCCAGAAACGTTCTCTCGGGGGAGGAGACAAGGTAGGATCACGGGAAACGAAGGGACCCTGCAGGTCTTCAGGTCTGTCTGCCCTTTGGAGATGGTGGAGATAAATAAATGCTTCTTAGAGGACATTTGAGTTCTTTCCTCGTCAGGAAGGGGCCCTGGAGGAGCTGGCCTCAAGCATCACCTGTTTTCCAAGAGCCTCCCAGAGTGGCGGTTACTGTTACCGCTCCCTTCGTCACAAGTGACCCCCAGCTTAGCGCTTACGACAATAATAAGCTGGCGCCTGGGGGGTCAGGAGCTCAGGAGCAGCTCACCTGGGTGGTTGCAGCGCCAGGTGCCCTGATGTCAGAGGTCGGCTCAGGCTGCCCCACTGTGCGGGCTGGACCGCGGCTGGCAGAGCCACATCGAAGATGCTCACGCACTCACCTTGCAGGCGGGCGCTGGTTCTCGGCGGGAGGCCTCAGTGCCTCACGTCACGGCCTCTCCAAGAGGCCGTCTGGGTGTCCCCACGTCACTGGTGTGTGCCCCCCAGAGAGAATGATCCAGGCCAGCGCTGTGTCTGTCTGTCACGACCTTGTCTCAGAAGTCACGCCGCCCCTGTTTCTGCAGGGCCGTGCTGGTGGCACAGGCCGGCGTGTCCCCAGTGAGGGCAGCGGACGGGGCGGCGGTGGGGGGACATCGTGGAGGTTGGCTGCCACCATCGCACCCTGGGCACACGCGCCACACCTCGTGCCCGGATCGGCACTGGATCTTCATGAGCACGACGGCTCTGCTGGTGGCTAGCGCCCCCCGTCGTAGGATGACGAAACGTGAAGCGTCTCAGCGAGCGTGAGCCCCCGGCCTGCTGTCTGTAGACGGAGGGGGTGCAGGTGGGATCCGCAGCGAGGCCCGACCGTCCCTGCAGCCGGAGGAGCTCAGCACTCCGCTCGGCCTTGATTCGTACCCGACGGCACCAGACGCTTCTCGCAGTGGAGCAGCAACCTACACTGCGGATTGAACTGGGAGGTCAATGCAGATTTGATGACAGAGAGAGTCCGCTACCGATACACGGGGACCCCAGCCGGCTGCGCGAGGGGCGAGGAGATGCCACCGCTTGGGCCTGTCTAGGCTTCTTCTTCCTCCTGCTGCTCTCCTGCAGCTCCCCCTGTCCTTGCCGGGCCATCCAGACTGCCTCGTATCTGGACCCTTACGCTCTGGGATCGTTCCCAACCTTGCCTGCAGTTTCTCACAGTCTCAACAATCAAATACTTTGTCAAATATATTTCCTCGTCCTCAGGGATCACCTTATTTGATTAATCACTGCGTAGATCTGAACAAATCCTGGGACTTTCAGAGGTGTGTTCACTTTCCAGTTCTCGAGAACTGTCTGCAGTGTGTGATTTTTCTCTGAGCTTTGTTGCCCCAGAAGGAAGCTCCCTGCAGTGGTCCTTAAATTCCTTTTAAAAAGTGAGAAAAGAGCAAGGAAACCATCCCAGACCCGTGACTGCACCAGGGCTTCAGCAGCCCCTAGTTTGCTCTTCACTTCATTCATTCGTTTGGGCCACAGAGACACAGCTTGGAGCTGGAGGGTCTTTATGTGAAGAAAGGACTTTTGTTCACGTTCTTTTTTTTTTTTTTTTTTTGGCGGCACGCGGGCCTCTCACTGCTGTGGCCTCTCCCGTTGCGGAGCACAGGCTCCGGACGCGCAGGCTCAGCGGCCATGGCCCACGGGCCCAGCCGCTCCGCGGCATGTGGGATCCTCCCAGACCGGGGCACGAACCCGTGTCCCCTACATCGGCAGGCGGACTCTCAACCACTGCACCACCAGGGAAGCCCTGTTCACATTCTTTAAAAGCACTAGTAACACATATTTTGTTCTGCTTCAACGTTATAATTGTGGTCCGTAAAAACCCCCCCTATGAAGCTCACGTGGTAAAATTTACCCTTTCGTTTGCCAGAAGGGGACTTAGAAGGGCTTGAATAGTGTTAGTGGCTGTAAAGGGGCTGCAGAGGTGGTCTGTGTTGATGGCTATTCGCTTGATGTGTTACACCGACTACAGCTCATAAATTGATTGGTTACAAACTCTGAACGAGAGAACGAAAGTCCTCACGTCGTGAGGCTGTCCTGCAGAGCACATGGATCCAGGTAGGACCTACCCGGAGCCGGGAGGCAGGTCTGGGCCAGGCTGCCTGGCGTCCCTCATCCCGTTTCCTCCATGCCCGAGAGGGCTCACGCCCCGCACCCTCTCAGCTTGCCAAGCGGGGCCTGCCTCTCTCTAATTAAGTGATCCATTGCTCCTCATTTGCAGCAGGAAAATGCAGAGTTGGAGAAATGCCACGCGTGCCAGTCTCCGTGTGCATTTACGGTAGTTACCAGAAGTGTGTCTGGGCAACTCTTGGCGTCCGTGAATTCCTCACACATGGCGTGTTCCGGAACCAAGGGAGCTCAGAGCACAGGAAACTCAATTCACTAAAATTCAGCATCATGACAGAAAGCACGTCAGATGCGCGCCATTCCTTCTGTCCTGGCTCTCAGCCTGTAGCTGCGAGTCACCTGGGGGCCTGTAAACCGCAGGTGGCCGGCCCTGCCCCCCACCCCCAGCGGCTCTGATGCAGTAGGTCTGGGGCGGCTCCTGGAAGTTGGTGTTTCCCGCAAGTCCCTAGGATGCTGCTGCTTCGGGGACCAGACTTTGGGAACCATGTGCTGGACTGTTTCCCGAGGGGAGGGACCACGTTATCGTCTGGCCATCTCTAGCCCTGGCTTGGCGCCTGCACCTGGTTACCTCTCGATACCTGACAATGACAGCAGGATGGAGAACCAGCTCTTATTTGGGACCTACGATGCGCTCGCCCCCGAGGGAAGAACCTTACAGGGATTACCTCGTGGAATTCTCACCCCATCAGGGAGACACTAACCCTGTCCCCGTGGCCCAGAGAGAACCGCGGAGCCCTGGAGAGTTGCGGTAACACGCCTGCAGTCACACGCCAGTGTGGAGGGGGCCAGGAGAGGCGTTCGGGGGGGGGGGGGGCTGAATTGAAAAACTGAGATCCTCAGGCAATGTTCTCTTCTTTGCCATTGTTTGCAAGTTCTTATCAAGTCCTTGCCAAGGATAAACCCAGGAATAGTTTACAACTCGAGAATCCTATACAAATTCAACAGAAAAGTTTTCAGATTGATACTGAGGGAGAAAAAATACTGAGCAAACCTGCCTTTGCATCTGGTGGGTGGCTTCCCGTGGACCCGGGTGTCGAGGGAATCACCTTCGTGGGGCAGCTCCCAGAGCTGCTTCTCAAGACTCCTTTTGCTCCCGCTGAGGTGGGCATCTGTGACACCCTCTGCTGGGTCCCAGCAGCTGCCTCTACAGAGGGTCCTGGAAAGTGCTCACCTGCTCAGAGAACCACAGCTTTCCCCAGTCTGTCTCCTGACTTAGCCGAGGATCCCAACTTGTCCTGTGGGCAGTCGTATCTCCTGTCTCCTCTGTAACCAGCCCTCCCAAGGGCTGGACCAGCTCCAGCTGCCCAAAGCCGGGGAGGGAGCCTCTCAAAGCCCAAGACGAGTGGAGACCCTCGAGGGCAGGTCCACCGATGCGCTCGGGTCCGTCCACATGTCCCCAGGAGAGTGCTTTGAGAGAGCATCCCAGAGCGGAATACCCAGGCGTTTTAGACAGAATTTCTTCCTGCCAGCGTTACCCCTGGGGGTCAAATGCTGGCGTCCCTTCAGACAGCCTGTGGCCTCTTAGTTATGTGCCCCTAACGTGCCAATGAGGGGCAACCACCGAATGCCGCTGTCGGTGTGTCTGTGGAAGGTGATGGGCTCCCACCCTGCTGAGATCTGTGTTTGGCACCGAGATCCCTCCGTCCTGCAAACTCCTGGGAGTGTTTGCTTCTCTGCAAAAGTTGGATTCTACGACTGCTGCTTAATTTCCTAGTTAGTGATTATCAAGGAACTGGCGTGTGACTGCAGCGAAACACTGCAGAATGCAGAAGACTTCCTGCCGCTCTGGCACATGGCCTGGGTTACTCACATTGGTCCTGCTGTTGTTTTGGGGAAGATTTATGGCGTGAGTGGTCTTCCCTTGCCTCTGCCCCCCATGCCCAGCAGCAGGAGGAGCTGCAAGGAAAGTAAGTTAACTTTATCTACATCGTCTCTGCGTAAACTATGGTCTTTGGGGTCAGATTGCCTGGATTCCACCTCTGGCCCTGCCGCTCACTCACTGTGTGATCTCAGGCAAATTACTATGCTGCTCTGTGCCTCCACAGTCTCACCTGTGAAATGGGGATCATACTGGCCCCCAGTTCCTAGGGTTCCTTGAGGACTCAGTGTTGATGCTCGTGAAGCGCTTAGGCAGATTCCGGCGTAAACACTCCAGATGTTGTTGTCGTTATTACTAAATGCTTAGAATCAGAATCAAAGTATCAGCTGAAAAAGTCTCCGTGCAAGGTTAGGAGCTGAGGGGCTGCCTGGTGTTCTGGAATCCTTGCCAACCGGGCAATTACTGTTTAATAGAAGAGAGAGAACCACACATGTACGGAGAGAGACGTTTGCTGCGTTCTCCTTACAAGTGGGAATGTAGGCTTGGCGCTTCCATGAAAGGTGGGCGGAAGCTTCCTGGGACAGAAAAATGCAAGATAACAAATGATAAAGAGGAAGTAGGAGTTGTCTCAGGCTTGCTTTTTTTTTTTTTTTTTTTAGTTATGAAAGCAACGAAGGCCCATTGGGGAATATACAGGGATGTTTAAAGCAGAAATAAATCACTTAAAACTCCTCCACCCAGAGAAAACCATTGTTAATTCCTTAACAGATTTCCTGTTTTTGGCTTTTGAGAAAAGCTGGACACATGGGCCCTGGGAAAGGATGGCTCAAATGCCCGGGAGATCCGACCCGTGTACCATGTGGCCGGCCTCAGGCAGACAGGGTCCACACTGGCGGGCGTGCACGGAGCCCAGGATTCTCAGAATCATAACCAACCTCCTTTTCCCTCCTTGCCAGGCCCAGCCTGTTCAGGGCTGAGTCTTGAAGCATCAGAAAGCATGTAAGGTTACCAAGAAAGCAGTTGTCTGAGTTCTTTTAGGGAAAACAGCTGATGAGAAACTGATTTGGGGGTTTTAAAGTTTTTGTTTCGCGTGTTTGGGGTGTTTTAACCACATGGTGAAGAATCCCTCTCATTCCCTGCCCGTGAGATGACAGGCACCGTAGCCACGCGGGGCTTGCCTCTCCAGGGGAGCAGGTCTTCCTAAACGAGGGTGGACCCCCTCCTAGAGCGCTGTACTGCCTTACAGACTCTGGTGGAAATGGCCATTCTGGAAGTGGATTTGCTCGAAGGCCAGCAGACAAGCCTACCTGAATATTAGGCGATATATCAGCCTTTTGAAAGCTACAGAAACATTTGACTCCTGTTTGTAAATTCCGGTCAGTTGTCTTGAACAGCACAGATCCTACTGTTGTCCCCTGTGACACACAGGGGCTCCAGTTACTCCAGCTTCTGTCTTTTTTTTTTTTTTTCCGGTACGCGGGCCTCTCACTGCTGTGGCCTCTCCCGTTGCGGAGCACAGGCTCCGGATGCGCAGGCTCAGAGGCCATGGCTCACGGGCCCAGCCGCTCCACGGCATGTGGGATCTTCCCGGACCGGGGCACGAACCCGTGTCCCCTGCCTTGGCAGGCGGACTCTCAACCACTGCGCCACCAGGGAAGCCCTGTCTTTTTTTTTTTTACGTGTATTTTTATATAGTCAATGTTTGGCCCATTTTGTTGGTTTCTAACGTTCCATGCAGACTTGTCCAGATGTTTGCAGAGGGACCAGATGCTCCTAGGATAGTATCAACTTCTTTTTCCATGCCAGCCTGCCTGACCAGGTTTATGAGAGCCCCTAGACGGGGTCGGGGGTCTGAAAGGAGCTGAAACTCATTCACAGGGTGAGAGGGGGGGAGGCAGAGGCGAGGCCTAGGGGCTGCCGTGCGAGGTGGGGTCTCTGCACCCTGTGCCCAGATGGTTCCATGGCCCATCCTGCGTCCTCTGTCAGGCCCCTGGTGTCTGTAGCGCGCACGCAGAGGGGCCTGTAAAGGCCCTGACCCTGGAGCTGGCCCTTGGTGGCTCTGAGCCCACCTCCTCTGGATTCTTCAGCAGACGAGTCTGGAGGCTCCGTTCCTGATGAGGGTCAGGCCCTCTCATTGCACTGGGGAGGGGACATTCGGAGCCTCGGGGTCCGGGGAAGGGGCAGAGGGGAGACAGGGATGAGAGGAAGATGTTTGCTTTGACAGAAGCGGGTGAGTGGTCAGGCTGTGGTGAGGTGAGGGGTTCTCCATATTCCTCCTCCAGCACAGGTAGAGAACGCAGCGACCCCTTGCCGGGACCCAGGGAGCAATGTAAACTTCCGTAATGGTCACCAGTTAGAGGTCCAGTTGGTTTAAGGAGCCGGGGAGAGTTCAGGAGAGCTGTCAGGCCACCTAGCTGAGCTAGTAACCAGGGAATTTCTTCCTTATACATGGCTAAGAGGTTCAAGATTCCAGGGATGGAGATTGTCTTGCTGGGGAGTGGGGAGGAGGGGAGGCGTCATTTTAGAGGTGAAGAGCAAGCCGGAGACGGGGTAGAAGTGCTTTGGTCGACCCAGGAAAAGGGTGCAGGAGGTGGGAGAAGGATGCAGGAAGCCCAGCGCTCTTCTTGAAAATAGTAGACGCCAGATAGACATCTGGCCAGTTCATTGACCGAATAAATGAAGGACCAACAGGAGGGGAAAGTGAGCCCGCTCCAGAGTGTGGATTTCAAACATCCCCTTTTCCCAGCGATGACTCTCCCAGCAGCTGAGAGCAACTGTCTCCAGCTCTGCTTCAGGCCGGGCCTGCGGCTCCTGGAGAGACGGGGACGGACCGGGTACAGACAGGGCAGCCTTGGCCTAGAAGTGATGTGGGGAGCATCCTCCCTGCCACCCCCAGTCCATGGTTTGGTCCCGCTGCAGTTCCGCTCCCTTCTCTACCCCCGCGTGCTGCGGGGCTGCCTCTCCCGGGCAGGCAGTGGGGCAGGGCCACTGGGTCTCTGCTGTGGTGCTGGGTGCTTGGTCTGGGCAGGGCCCCCGGGGTTTGGGGGGGGGGGTGCAGCCTGAGGCCTGTGACACAGCTTGTCACAGCATTAAATTAACCAGAAACGCAGTGAGGGGCTCAGAGTGGTCTCACTGCTGCCACACTCCAACCAGCCAGTCGGCTGACAGATTCCTCCGCAGGAAAGGTTGGACTTGAGTCATTTTCTGAAGCCAGTGACATTTGGTGTTCAGCCTGGAGTTTCCCTGGACAGAATCAGGGAAGGAGACCAGAAAATGGGCATTATTATTTCATTATTAACTTGCCAGCTCTTCGCTAATCTGTACCACGGATCTCTCTCTCTCTCTCTCTCTCTCTCTCTCTCTCTCTCTCTCTCTCTCTCTCTCTCTCTTTCTCTCTCTCGATTATCAGGAAAACCAGAGGTTGTAAAGCCAAACAGAAATGGGTTTAAATTCCAGCAAGTCCACTGTCTCACCTGTGGTCTTGGGGAGATCCCCTAACCCGCCGGAGACTCCCTTGCAGGGTCTGTAAAGTGAAGTTGATAATACTTACCTCATTGTGCTGTTTGAGGATTTAATTAAGTAACTCCAAAGTCACGGGAGAAATGCCAGCCAGGGCTGGGGGGAGGGGCTGACATGAAGAGTGTGTCAGAAAGGAGTAACTCACCAGGTAGGGGAGCCACAGGGCCCGCCCGCCCTGGCTGGTGGCCGTGGAGGCACCAGCCCCAGGAGGGGGCTTTCGCAGACCCGGAGGTAGAGAGGGCTGCCTTGCAGGGACCGTGGCCTCCTTGTCTCCTCCCTCCCTCCCTCCCTCCTTCCCTTCTGGCTGGGCTCCCAGTTGTGCAAACCCAGCAGAAGCCCGAGGGCATGGAAGCCCGGGTGTAGTCCACTCCAGGCAGCCTCTAGGGATGCAGCCCCGTGGAGGAGGTGAGCTGTAGGCTGAAACAGAAGCCGCGCGGCTCGGGAAGGGCTCCAGAGATGAGAGCTGTTGTGACCCGTCACTTCTGGTCCAGTTGAGAGCCTGTCAAGCCTGGAACTTGAACGTTTCTGGAGAGCAGTCATCTTGTTTAGCCACAAAGCAGTGGTCCATCCCGTCCACATAGTACGTGCCAATCAGTGCTCGCTGAACAGTAGGCAGGTGCTGGAAAGGGCACGAGACACTGACTTGCCAGCAAGTGTAACGTTGGAATGGAATAGAAAGCACAGTGCATTCAAAGATGGCGGTGTTGTACATTTCAGTGGTGCGTCCCAGATGGAGATAGAAGAGAAAACAACTATGGCTTTATCCGTTTCTTACGTTTCCTCCCCCAATGAGTTTGCATCCAGGGGCTTCTTGCTGACCCCTGCACGCTGTCTTTGATGTCTGTGGGTTTTCTCTGAAGTCGCAGGGGCTCTTGCTGGTGGGGGGAGGCTCTGGGTGGATGGAACCTCTAACAAATCGTTGTTATGCCGCGGGGGCCTGGGGTGTTAGGGAGTAACGCGGCCCTCTAGGGCTGTGTCCCAGACCAGGGCCCTTGCCCTTAGAACTGGTGGCCGATCAGACATTTCCCTGTGCTCTGTGGGGTGACTGCATACGTGCACTTGTCAGGCCCGGCAGGGGAATGACCTTCTGCTCGGGAACCTGCCTAACCTGCTCCGTAAAGATTTCCAAACTGTTCTGAAGCAGCAACTTTAATGTATTCTAACCTCATGCCTGGCCAGATTTTTCTGGTTTCTGGTAGCTGTTTGGAGACAAGGGTAAAACCCAGGTAATTCAGTAGTGGGCAGAGCAAACAGCAAAGTCCATTGGGCCTCAGGTCGCTACTGGTTAGCCTGTGCTTTGCTGTCCCCAACTAAGGCTCTGGGAACCAGCTGTTCCTGGGCCCAGGAATCTGCAATTTTACACCTCGCCATTGGTGTGACATCCGGGCTTGTTTTGGCAACAGGATTGCTGGAAGCAGAGCAAAAAAATATATTTAAAGAGGATTTAAGCTTAAAGATGTCCTACCTTCTATTCTAAGAACCTGCTTATTTCCCACTGAAAATATGAATGAAAGGTTAGCCTTTAGTTTATCTTATTTATGAAATAATTTCATGCTTACGTTTTCAATACGACATTTCACGACACGTTGCTCTTTAAAAGCTGGTAGGAAAGCACATGAGCTGACCACTTTGAAAACTTTCTCTGCCAGCCAAAATCAGATTCGTTTCTTTATTTAGGACGATAGTGGTTACAGGGAAGTTGCAGTGGAGCACCCGTCTAATCCGCCCCCCGCAAACGTGAGATAAACTCAGCACCAGGAAGACAGGCACCCTCCGCTGTCGGCCTGCGGCCGAGCCATCCACTGCTGAGACCCTCGAGGGACCGCTGATTTCGAAGGGGTGGCTTCTGCGATGCGGGCCTTGGAGCCAAAGTCCGGCGGTGCCTGACGTCAGAGGGCCTGTGTGGACTTTGGTGCCAGGCCCGCTTTCCCAGCCCTCAGTGACTCGGTGACATGGTAGGGGTCAGGGGAACATCCAGTGATCAAAGAATCAGGGAGAAATCTGTCCTGTGGGAGGTTGGGGGGCGGACGGGAATCCGCGCCTGACTTTAATCCTTAAATTCCCAGGTAGATCCTTTAACCCTTTGTGTTTCAGGATTTAAGAAAAAAAAAAAGAAATCTGCTGAAAACACAGATTGGGGCTGGTCTGTAGGCGTGCCGAGGGTGTGGCCGGAAGTTTAAGCCTGGCTTCTGCTGGAGCCCTGAGCCTGAAGTTAGGAAGAGCCGGGTTTGTCCTACTTCACAGCCCTTCCCAGCCCTGAGCCCAGAAGGAGGGCTCTCCAGGTCTGGGGTGAAAGGAAGAGCTGGCGGCTTCTGACGCCAGCAGGGGTCTCTGGCCGCGTGTGCTTTGTGTCCTGAGTGTGTGCGCCCAAGGACTGCATGATGGACATGTGTTTATCACTCAGAACACACAACGTACTGTTCACAGAATTCCTGCCAGGAACTAACCCCAGCGCCCCTCTTCCTGCCTGGTGAGCGGGGCCGGTGCTGGGCTGCCTGTGACCCCTCCTCGGACTGAGGACCACACAGCAGCTCTGGGACCGGAGGGAGGGGCGGGTGAAAATCGCAAGACCCTGGGCCAGAGGAGGACCCTGCAGCCCCAGCCTGGGGCGCCCTGTGCCGCTTCGCGATGACCCGTGGTCTTTTCCGGATGCAAAACTCACCTGGGCTCCATATCTATGCGTTAGCATACGGTGTTTGTTTTTCTCTTTCTGACTTACTTCACTCTGTATGACAGACTCTAGGGCCACCCACCTCACTACAAATAACTCAATTTCATTCCTTTTTATGGCTGAGTAATATTCCATTGTGTATATGTGCCACATTTTCTTTATCCGTTCAGCTGTCGATGGACACTTAGGTTGCTTCCATATATGTATATGTGTAGCTGATTCACTTTGTTATAAAGCAGAAGCTAACACACCATTGTAAAGCAATTATACTCCAATAAAGATAAAAAAAGCAACAAACCTCACCTGGGGCCCCTCCGACACCCCGGCATCACAGGGAAGTGCAAAGAGGGGGTGAGGTGCCCGGAGGCTGCCCACCCCGCCCTTCCCTTCAGGAATTTTGCTTCCTGCCCTGTGCTGGCAGTGCGCCCTCAGACCGTCCTCATACCCTGCTTGGGGCCAGGCGCTGGAGGAGGTGTGTTCGCACTGTGTGAGGGAGTCGTGCCAGGGAAGCCTAAGTCCACTCAGAGCCCCCGGCTGACGCAGCAGAGGACGGCTTTGCACAAACAGGATGACGGTGCTGGTGACCAAGTGGGGCCCCGAGCTTCCTCAGCCGGAAGGAAAAAGCTGCCCAGTGTCCGGTGTGAGCCGTGCGGACACCCGCCCATAAGTGGGTGAAAAGGACACTACACAGCAGACAGGGCTCAGACCACCATCCCGGGATCCAGCTGGGAGGAGGGAAAACACGAACAGAGGAGAGAAAAGGGCGAAAGGTCAGAGATGAGCAAAGTGGAGCTGATGAGAACTCTGGAAGCACGTGGGGGGAAAATGACTTTGCTGATTCATGGGCCCCATTTCACCTCACGACTGGGTGTCAAGAGGGCAACCTGCTTATCAGGCGAGGTCAGAGGCTGAGAGGAGGCCTGCTGCCCCGATGAGTCCTTCCACACCCGCGACGCTGAGGACATGAGGGAAGGGTTCTTGGTGCAGAAGGTTTCACAGCTTCTCAGGATAAAACCCGGACCACGTGTGAAGTCCTAAGCACCTGTCCTCTGACCAGGAAGACAGAAATCCACAGACCCAGTAAACACACCATTGTCCTGGACTTAAATAAAGGCCTCTTCAAATTTCCACTGCCTTTTGAATGTTTTACTTTCTTCCCTGTGGGCTTTGCATATGTGATCTAAGGAGCGGGGCCTCTCTGCAGATAAGCTTCTTACAAGATAGCCGTGGTGAGCTCTTAGCAGGGCTGCTCACCTGCTCTATCCTGATTCACGTATTTGTCTCCCTATGTCCCTCTGTTCCCCTGTGTCCAGAAAATAAAACCCATCCTAAGGGACAAGGATTTTCCAGTGAGAAAAATTCCAAAGATTTTTATATAGTCTTGAAAGTAATTCAGAAAAGGACTTGCATTTGAACAAATTGCATTTGCAAAGGAATGCTTTGAACAAAGGCTGCATTGTTCAAGTCCACTTGGTGGCTGCTTTGAAGAAACCAAAGTTTACTTGGGTTTTTAAGTTCTTCTGCATTTGCTTACAGCAAAAAAAAAAAAAAAGAATTCATACCACATGCTGTGCATACCTTATCCCATCAACGGTCCTCTTCCTGGACTCCTGCAGACACCCATGTCCCTCCACTTCACCTGGCCAGGACCCGGGATGTCTCCCATCCAGACACAGAGCACCTGGAGGGCAGGGTCAATGGCTCAGAATCCAGACATGTAGGATAAAGGGGCGTTGTGCTACTTCCAGACATCTAGGAGGTACAGTTTGGATGCTGAAATGTTGGGATTTACAAGACGTAGATCCCAACTGTTCATGAGAACCATAGGACCGTGGACTTGAAATGGGAAGTGTAACAGAAAATCCAGGATGAACACAGCTTTCACGTGGTCATATTAATTACTTTAAGAGGTGGTTGCTTTGAACCCTTCTCTGGGAAAATAGAAGTTTTGCTGAGAAACAGGAGCGACAACCGTGGAGCTTGGCTGTCTTGGCGTATCGGGACACTGGTGGTGGGTGGGGAACTGGGGTGAGAGGGGACAAGGAGATGACTGTTACTTGGCAACATGAAATAGCGGAAGGCAGGTTTGAGGCGTCGGCAGCTGGAGTAAACACAGCCCACCGTCCACTCCTCGTAACAGCCCAGGTTTTGTTCAGGGCAGCAATGTGCACTTCAGGCACCCAGCCTCCCAGACTCCCTTGCAGCTACGACTGACCCGGTGACACGTTTCAGCCAATCAGATGCAGGTGGAGCCCCTGGGCAGGGCATGCAGGAAAGCTCCGAGAAGTAACTGCCAGGGATCATTTTGACCTTTCCCCTTTGCCCTTCTCCCCAGGACACAGAGCTGGTAGTTACAGATGGGAACCGTCTTGCCAAGCGTTACAGAACAGGGATATAGAAGAAACCTGGAACCTGGTTACATGACGGAGCTGCCATGTCAGCCTTGGGTGGCTTTTCTCCAAATTTCCTGTATTGGGAGAGAAATAAACCTCTATTGAGTGAAGCCAGCATGACCAGTCGTCAGGTCTGCGTGGCTGGCCAAACGCAAGCCTGGTTTATGCCGCCCTGTGGGAGAAAGGACGCGAGCAGGCGGCCTGAGTTCTCGCTCTGGCTCGGTCCTTATTTATTTACTGTATGACCTCAGGCAAATCACCCAGTTCTCCTGGGCATCAGGAGACAGCTCTCTCCAAAGGCTCCAGGGGAGTACCCTTCCTTGCCTCTCCCGGTTTCTGCTGGTTGCCAGCAATCCTGGTGTCCTTGGCTTACAGGTGCATCCTTCCAATCCCCACCTCCTTCTTCATGGTGTTCTCCTTATGGGTCTCTGTTGACATTTACAAAGACACCAGTCAGATTAGGGCCCACCCCGATCCAGTATGACCTCATGTTAATTTGACTACATCTGTAAGGACCCTATTTCCAAATAAGGTCACATTCACAGGGGTTAGGACTTCACCCTATTTTGGGGAGAGAGGGAGGACACCTTCCAGCAAGAGGTTCTTTCACTGCCATATGTTACATCAAAGGTACTGCAGAAAGTCATGTTTTTTAAAATTTTAGATTTGGATTTTAAAGACATATAAATTAGTTGTTAAGATGTCAGAATACTGTTTGCTTGCTAACCACCGGAACGATAAAACTAAACTCTGGCCATCTGGAAAGGTAGAAAACACCTTCTACAAAGAGTCAGCTGCTCAGGCTTTCCCGGGTTCTGACACTGCTTAGCTATGTCACGTAGAACAATCTGCTTTATTGACATAACTATACTTGTTGCAAAGTCTGTAACCCACAGGGTATAGACCACTGTTAAGGCCCTTTCTGATTCTAATAACCTGTGGCTGCAAATGCCATAAGTTAAAGCCATCTGCTTTGGTTTTCACGTGTATATTTGTAGGGGTAAAAGGTCCTTCAATTTTGTGTTTGGTAAACACAAGCCTAGTAGTCTAGGTTAGAGTTAGTTTATATTCCAGCCGTTGTTACCCTTGAATACGGTGTTGGATTCAGGGAAGGTCGAGCGCTCTGACGGATGCTAAGATGCTCAGACAATCAATCCACACTTTGTTCTTCCTACAGGAAGAGAGGATATTTTCAAAATATAAAAGGCTCATTGATGTCAGAAAGTGAAACTAGTGATTCAGCTATAGGGTTTTCATGTTCAAAGGCCTTAGTGGGACGGGGTAAGAGGTTCCGGAACCCAAAACAAATAGGGTCAGATGTCGAAGCAGAACTCCTTGGATCGAGAGCACCCTCTCTCTGCTGAGGTCAAACGTTCTTGTTCAGAAGTTTGGTTTCATGTGTGTTTCTGTCTGTGTGTAGGTCCTTCTGAAATAGCTCTCTGTAGTTTATGAGGCTTTCAGGACCATAGTCAAGCTAGGGATTGTTTGTGAATCTCTGCAGTTCACTTAAGTGAAAAAGCCAAGAATTAATATGATGGGGGGCGCTCACAAAAGCTGGGCTAATTTTCTAACTTCTTTACTGATGAGCACTCTGCTCCTCTGATGGTTCTCTGTTGCATTTTATTTTATTTATTTATTTTATTTTTTGTTTTGTTTTGTTTTGTTTTTTTGCGGTAGGCGGGCCTCTCACTGTTGCGGCCTCTCTCGTCGCAGAGCACAGGCTCCGGACGCACAGGCTCAGCGGCCATGGCTCACGGGCCCAGCCGTTCTGCGGCATGTGGGATCTTCCCGGACCGGGGCACGAACCCGTGTCCCCTGCATCGGCAGGCGGACTCTCAACCACTGCGCCACCAGGGAAGCCCTCTGCTGCATTTTAAACATTATGATCACTAAAGTATCTCTGTTTCGTATGATCTTGAAGAGGAGTGGTGAGAATTAATATTTTAAACGTTAACTTATTATGTGTTCTGAGGAATTCTAATGAAGGTCACTCTTTAACGTTGGGCCAGTGCTTTTGACTCTCCCACCACTTCCTGCTTCTCTGTACCTTCTAGTCACCCTCGACTCGTGAACGGGTCATGAGATTTCACAAGCCCACACTCCCTTCTATACCTGACAAACTTCTACTCATTCCTCAAAGCCTTACTTGACCTCTCCACCTGGGCTAACCCTTCTCTCCCCCATGTTCCAGAAATACTTTGCATGTTCCTCTACTATAGAGCTTTTCAGTATAACATGACTGTCTGCTGGAATATAAACACTGCTTGAGGGCGAGTCTGGGTCCTGTTTGTCCTTGCAGCTTCAGTGCCTTCTATCCAGGAGGTATTTAATGGATATTTGTTATGTAGTAAGAAATAGGACAACCTGTAACCGTTGTTGCCTTTTTAATTTTTTTTTTTTTTTCGGTATGCGGGCCTCTCACTGCTGTGGCCTCTCCCGTTGCGGAGCACAGGCTCCGGACGCGCAGGCTCAGTGGCCATGGCTCACGGGCCCAGCCGCTCCGCGGCATGTGGGATCTTCCCGGACCGGGGCACGAACCCGTGTCCCCTGCATCGGCAGGCGGACTCTCAACCACTGCGCCACCAGGGAAGCCCCTAAAAATTTTTTATTAATTTATTTATTATACAGCAGGTCATTGTTGTCTTTTATGTCAGTAACTGTGAAGCCTCAGATGGGTGAGAACAACAGACCCAGATGTACTGTAAAGTGAACGTTGTCAATTTTTTTTCTGAATTCATCACTTCGAGGGCGATAATGTGCTGTTTCGGGGCACACTAACCACCACTTGGGCAAGTCTGGTGTTTTCCTTTTCTTCGAAACTGCTGTTTAACTCGGGCTGGCCAGTGGAGTGTTGGGTCTTCGTGGAGCTGTTTATCCACGGGCTCAGGCATCTCAGAGGGACCTTGTAGAAACAACACCCTAGAAACAGCGTCTCCAGGATTGAGCTAAACATGACTTAGAAACGCTCTGCGGATGCCCCAGCTTGTGTGATTAGAAAAAAGTAGACCAGGTAGTGCTTTCTTCCCCATTTTTTCACTTTTCACTAGAAACAATCCAGCAAGTTTTTTCCAATTATGATTTACAGTCCTGATGTTAGAGCAGCTTTGGACAGTGTTAATCATTTGCAGGGAACATTGTTTTGTTTTTTGTTCTTTTGCTTTTAGCCTTTACATTAAAATAATTTTAACCTTAAAAAATGTTATAAAAGTAGGAGAGAGGTGCCGTGTATCCTTGACCAGCTTCCCCTGATGTTGACATCTGGTGTGACCACAGTGCTGTGATCCAAAGAGGATGTTCACACTGACACAGTTGTACTTACTTTATTTGGAATTTGCCATTTCTCCCACTAATGCCGTTTTCTGGTTCAGCGTCCAGCCTGGGATCCCTATTACATTTTGTTGTCAAACTAAACTGTTTTCTCAAACTGTTGTGTTTCTTTAGTCCCCTTGCCTTTCATGACCTTGACAGTTTCAAAGAGCCACATCAGTTATTCCCTCCAGGGAATTGTCAGGGATTTGTCTGACGTTTTCTCACTTTATTTTTTTATTTTTATTTTTAAAAATATTTATTTATTTATTTGGTTGCTCCGGGTCTTAGTTGTGGCTCGCAGGCTCCTTAATTGTGGCATGCGAACTCTTAGTTGCCCCGCGGCCTGTGGGATCTAGTTCCCCGACCAGGGATTGAACCTGGGCCCCCTGCATTGGGAGCACAGAGTCTTAACCACTGGACCGCCAGGGAAGTTGTTTCCTCACTTTAGATGGAGGTTATGCATTTGGGGCAGAAATACCACGGAAGGGATACTGTGCCGTTCTCAGGATATGTAAAGATGTTGTGCCGTTCTCAGGATATGTAAAGATATTGTGCCGTTCTCAGGATATGTCAAGAAGTTTCACATTGGCTTTTTCTGTGAGTGCTGGAACTTGCTCCTTGAAAGATAACTGCTCTTTTTTTTCTTTTTTTTTGTATTTATAATCTCTGGATTCTCAGGAATTTGGTAGATCACTCGGTGACTTAGTGTTTGGAATCATGATTCATGAACCAAGATTCCGTTAGGAGGTCGTTTCTTTCCCTGCCTCTGGGGGATCAGAAACGCCGGCGCTGGCCTTCCTTCTCTTTGTCCTGCCGGCAGAGCCTCATCATCAACCAGCCCCTCCTCTTGCCCACGCAGCTCTCAGTTCCACCCCCGCCTTACTGACTCCACACTGCTTCTGGGGCTGGGTGCATCGGGAAGCTGCCCCCCTGCCCCAGGGACAATCATGTGGGTCTAGGTCACGTTTGGGAGGGGAGCCTGGGCAGGCGGAGGGAGGAGGGAGGAAGACTGGGTGCTCAGGCTGCAGCCCCCGCCTCCATCGGGCCAGGGCTGCTCCCAGGGGCCTCGCTGTCTGGCTTTCCGGCCCTTCCAAACCAGAGGATGCCCTGGGAGGAGGGTCACCATGTCTGTGGTAGAATCTCTGGGCAGCTGCGAGAGCTGGAGACCTGGGGGCCAGCACGTGTCTGCCTACCTCTCTCTTGTCTCCACCCCGCTTTTCTCCAATATTAAAAAAACATCCTAAGTGGAAGATGGGGCCTGGGAAGGGGAGGGCTTCAGAATGAAGGTTTTGTGGAGGTGTGAATCCTCCGATACTCTGGCAGTGCTGACATTGGTAGACTCTTTTATTTATTTATTTATTTTTGCTTTGCATTAAAAATTATTTTTTTATTTTATACTGGAATATAGTTGATTTACAGTGTTGTGTTAGTTTCAGGTGTACAACAAAGTGATTCAGTTATACGTATACATGTATCTATTCTTTTTCAAACTCTTTTCCCCTTTAGGTTATTAAAGAATACTGAGTAGAGTTCCCTGTGCTCTACAGTTGATCCTTGTTGCTATACTGTAATTTTTTTTTTTTTTGCGGTACGCGGGCCTCTCACTGCTGCGGCCTCTCTCGTTGCCGAGCACAGGCTCCGGACGCTCAGGCTCAGCGGCCATGGCTCACGGGCGCAGCCGCTCCGCGGCATGTGGGATCTTCCCGGACAGGGGCACGAACCCGTGTCTCCTGCATCGGCAGGCGGACTCCCAACCACTGCGCCACCAGGGAAGCCCTGTAATATTTTGGATCAGTTGATGCCTAGTTCCATTTTTAAAGATGAATGACCCAAGGTAGAAAAGAAAGATGTGTTTTTTAAACTTAAAAGTCTTTGTTTTCCAAGTTGTGGTTTTTCTTCCCAGGCTTTAGAACCATGAGGTCAGGTGTGAAGAGAGATGCAGCACCTGAGCTTGCGGATGTCGCAGTAGCACCCACACCTAACCCCAAACACCCTGCAAATGAAAACATGCAACACCCAACACTGGGGGCCTAACTCTGTTCAGAGACTTCCTGGCAACTTGGTTCCACCTTGTGCAGAGGGACGGTCCCAGAGGTTCTGTGGCCAGCCCCAAAGTGGGGGGAGGGCTTATTTATCCGGTCTCCTCATCTACAAGATGGGAATAATCACGCCTGCCTCATGTGGTGGCCCTGAAATTAGATAAGGTCGCATCGGTGAGTAGTGCCTGGTCCAGGGTCAGGCCCTTAGCACATGGGGGGAGGGGGCGTGGGGAGGCCGCCGTTCTCTGAACCTCGGACCTTGTGTTTCCTCGAGCCGTGCGCGCTCTATCCCAGGCTGTCAGAATGCTGGCCTGCTGAGGTCTCGTTATCATCCGCACTTGCAGACTAGAAACCTAGCTCCCAGACAGGCTGGGCCTCTGCCTCTGGCCACACAGCCACAAGTGATGGAGTTAGGGTTTGAGCCCGGGTCTGTCTGGCTCCAGGACCCACCGTGCCCCACGCTTCACATACATCACGGGCATCACACTCAGGTTAATCTGAGGACACAGAGGTCTTCAAGTGGAATGTTAGCGGATGTCAGGAGAGTAATCTCAGCCCTCCGCAGGCAGAGTCAGAGCGGGAGGCTTATGAAGCTATAGGTTTGAGCTGGGAGAGCAGGGCAGGGTGAGCAAATACTTCCTCCAGCTCCCAACTTGCAGATCGGAGAACGAAGGTGTTTATCTGACACGAGAGTTGTTAGGCTTTGGGGGGCCGTCTGGGGAAAGCGCCGGCGCGTGCCATGGGAGAAGGGGTTCTTCGGGCACGTGAGCTTTTAACGACCATCGGGGTGTGGCTTTGCCTTTCGTGTGACACACACGAGAATCACAAAGGAACAAAGTTAACACGATGAGAGTCCATGTGGCTGACTTAATCCATGTTTCCGGAAGTTCTCTGTCCAATGCAGAGAGGCTCCACCGTAATCCAGGTGGGGAGAAATATGCATGAACAAAAAACGGAGTCGGTGCTGCCGGCTGGGGGCGGGGCGGGGGGGGCGTGAGGGAGGCGGGGAGAGAGGTATACCTGGTGGACGAGAGAACGCCAGCTGGGTCTCGAGCAGAGAAGGCTGTGTGCTGGCGGCGGGGATGGGGCGGGAGGAAGGAGGTGGACAGGCACCCCCGCCAGCAAATGACAGGCGTGCGATGTGAGGCCTGGTCTGCCTGCAGCTGAGTAGAGGGAGTGGAGACACTTGGGCTGAGCAGGTGGTACGGGGTCCTTCGGGAGAGCCTGGAAGCTGGAGAGGAGAAAACGGCTCTGGGCATCTTGGCTGATTGGAGGCGGGTGCACTGGGGAAATGGTATTTTAGGCAGCATCTGTCCCCATCCTGCACGGGATGGAGGGAGCCTCAGGCAGTGGGCTTCGGGTATCCTGTTCCCACTCACAAAGCTCGTCCCAATTCGGAAATGTTTGCTAGGGGTCACAGCCAGTCCAGCGTGAGTAGCCCAGCCCTGGCAGAGCCGTGGAAGGGAGAGCCAGACTCTCTAAACCTGACGCAACAGTCCTGCAGTTCAGCCAGCCCCTCGTCCCCATGCGCACGGAGCAGCCCTGCGATTCCCAGTGGCTTCCTTGTGGGCGGGTCGACAGGAACTTCGTTGGTCTTAATTTAAAGATAGGAATGGATAACTAAAATGGCTACTAAGGAGAAACATACCTAAGTCTGTAGTCTTATCTGTGTAGCCTTAATACGATAAGAAATAACATATAAACTGGTGTGATACCCAAGGTAGAGGAACGTAGGCTATAAACAACCTCTAAAAGGTTCTTTTAGCTGAGATCAGTACAGGGAGTGTACAGAGAAAAGATTGCCCATAATACTTGACCTTCAGGATTTTAAAAGTGTCATGATTACGTTATACATTCAGTTACCACGTCCGCTTGTATTAAAGCATTTTGCGTTGAGCTTAGCTGCATGCTGTACAGCCTTATACACCTTCTACAACACCGTAGAATATCCCATCCCACAGATGGGCTGACACTTGTTTACTCCTTTCTCTATTTTTGAACATTTGTGCAAGTTCCTCCTTTAAGAGACGTTATTGGGACATAAAAGGTTTTCTTCCAGAAAAACCGTGCGATTCCACGTGGAAATAAAGGGAAGGAAAATTGGGGTGATTCTTGATCTGCAGTAATAGATTCTTCTCGAGATGGGCCTCTAGGTGAGTTTATGATTCTTCACCGTCTCAGACACTCTGACTCTGACAGGTGGACTCTGATCCCTGGTGCGGAAGGTGAGAGTGGAATGCCTTTTCAGGGACTACGAAAACTGTGTTTCAAAACCACGCATGAGAAAATCACTAGTCCGATTAACGGGCGCGGTGAGGGGGATGCCATGGGGGTGTCACGTTTGTAGGAATTTAGGTGAAGGTAGAAGGAGGTGGGATGATGAGGAACGTAGCCGTGACTGCCTGGTACGTTCTTTTGGCTGAAGGGGGTGTTTCTGTAAGGCTTCGTAGCTCAAGCGACTGCCAGACCGGGGAAGGACCTCAGGATAAGGAGAAATTTGCACCGGTTCACAGAGATTCCACGTATTAGCTCTTGGTGCCTCAGATAAGGCAGCAGAGTGAGAGAACAGCCGCCCGCAGCCTCCCTCGCCCACGTCCCTCTGGCCCCAGCTCTCTCCACCTGTGCCCTCGGCCCCAGTCTTCATACCTCACAACCCTTAAACCCTTTCCATAAAGCTACCTGCGCCTTATTTTTTTATTTCTTTAAAATATTTATTTATTTTGGCTGCGCCAGGTCTTAGTTGCGGCACGCGGGCTGTTTGTTGCAGTTTGTGGGCTTCTTAGTTGCGGCATGCATGTGGGATCTAGTTTCCGGACCAGGGATAGAACCCGGGGCCCCCGGAATTGGGAGCATGGAGTCTTACCCACTGGGCCATCAGGGAAGTCCCTTATTTTTAAACATTGTGGTAAAATACACAGAACATAACTTTTCCCATCTTCACCATTTCCCTATGCACAGTTCCCTGGCATTAAGTACATTATATGATTGCACCTGTCACCACTGTCCCTCCATCCGTCTCCAAGACGCTTCATCTTGCAAAACTGGAACTCTCTGCATTAAACACTGACTCCCCACCCCCTGGAAACCAGCATTCTCCTTTGTGTGTCTGTGATTTTGACTACTGTCTCATGTAAGTGGCATCATACACTAGTTGTCCTTCTGTGTCTGGCTTATTTGACTTGGAATAATGTCTTTAAGTTTCATCCGTGTTGTAAAAGGTGTCAGAATGTCCTTCCTTCTTAAGGCTGAGCCGTATTCCGTTGTATGGATGGACCACATGTTGTTTATGCATTTACCTGTCGTCAGTGGACACTTGGGTTGCTTCCCCCTCTTGGCTACTGTGAATGATGCTGCTGTGAACATGGGTGTGCATTCCCCCCTTTTAAAAGATGAAGCCCTATATTTGCTTTTGCATTTCTTTACTAGGAATCTAAGGTGCGTTTCCCACTGTGTAGACTTTTCATTAGGCTTATCGCTGTTTTGCTAGGGCTCTGTTCCAGAGCTGAGTAGTCTGCTCAGCCCTGCTCCTCGCGTGAGCCCTGCTGTCTTGGTGCACAGTTTTACAGAACAAGAGGGGTGTTTGTTTGTTTATTCAGAAATACATGTATGCATCACCTCACAGCAGAGATGCCTGTAGAGTTGGATGACAGTAGCTGGGGTTCAACAGTGCACTGACCACCTTGCAAACTTAACCGAGCCCAGGGTCTTCCTCAGTAACTGCCCCCCAGGGCCCCTGGGGAGCACCTGACCCGAGGCACCAAATCCCGACACCTTGGCCACACACCACAGGAGTTCAAGACATCATCATTTGATGAAGAACCTAGGGGTAAGACAGGAATAAAGACACAGACCTACTAGAGAATGGACTTGAGGATATGGGGAGGGGGAAGGGTAAGCTGTGACAAAGCGCGAGAGAGGCACGGACATATATACACTACCAAATGTAAAATAGATAGCTAGTGGGAAGCGGCCGCATAGCACAGGGAGATCAGCTCGGTGCTTTGTGACCACCTGGAGGGGTGGGATAGGGAGGGTGGAGGGAGACGCAAGAGGGAGGAGATATGGGAACATATGTATAACTGATTCACTTTGTTATAAAGCAGAAACTAACACACCATTGTGAAGCAATTATACTCCAATAAAGATGTAATAAATAAATAAATAAATAAATAAATAAATAAATAAATAAAAGAAGACTGAGCAGAAGCTGGAAACCTGAGAGGGAGCTTGGTCAGAAAGTGGAGAAGCCCTGGGAGCCATCGTCTTGGGCCCATGACTGTTCACAAGGCTTGAGTGACAAAGCAGATTGGACGAGCAGAAGCCGGAACCACACACCTTCTGGTCCGGCAGGAGCCTGTGTGCAGAGAATCCGAGAGCTGGCGGAGGCCGCGGTGGGCAGCTCAAGGGAAGGAAGGAGGCAAGAGTTACGGTCCATTTCGGTTAGAGCCGCCTGTTTCTTAGCCGTGGTTTCCGTGAGTGTTTCTACCAGGAAAGAAAGGCTTTCAGCGCACAGAGGAGGTTTGTGACCGCCCACCGGGGTGACTGGTGCGCTGGAATGTGGACTCAGGCCACCGGCAGAGACGCAGGAGGACTTGGAGGGTCTCTTCAACCACTCGGTAAAGTTACTTGTGACTGAGAAGGGAAGGGGCTCAGACACCCACCGGGAGTCCAGGATTCAGGCGGAGCCTTGTCCTCCTGAGGGCTGAGGAAAGATGGTATCAGTCCTGTTCTCAGCCTCGTTCAGCCTGAAAAGGCTCCAGCTCTCCGTTCTTGGGCTGTTTGATGGAAATATTCGAACAGAAGAGAAAGAGCCGCTTTTTGGTTTTTCAAATATATGATAAGGTAGAACATATAATGTCAAATAAGATGTCCAGTAGCTTAAAGATACAACTAGAATTTTCCAGACAAAGGGAAATAACGTCTGTTTGTTGGGAGGCGGGCATAAGAGGATGGCTTGCTGAAACCAGCCATCTTGCTGTAGAGGAGGGAGAGAAGGAGGCATAAAGGGAGCGGGAAGAAGAGAAGGGCAGAGGGGAGGGCTCACGTGTGCTCCCCCCTGATTACCGCACCGTAGTTCTCACTTTCCAGCGCATCCCGTTTCGCTGCAGTGCTTTACCACCTGTGGGATTCATCCCATGAGTGGGTCCTGCAGCACCAAATAAAACGATCTAAGAAGAGGAGAATCTCAGATGCATCGCAAGAGGGGAGTGTCAGCATCGCTGGTAAATATCCTTTCCCTGTGTCTGTGTTCACCCATGTATCACTGGGTCACGATGTCAGATATGCTTCTTACTGTGGCTGCAGCCGCAAGTTTGAGAAACATTCTGACGTTTCACCTGCCTTCTGATCCTGGATCTTCCTTTGCAGTCAAAGAGAATTTTGTGTCCAGATTGGGCTCCTGTTAGACCCGAAATTGATGGTCTGGTTGATTCTGATGCTTATTAACGACTTTCCACCGTCACCTACTCAGGATTGCCCCAAAGGTGCCCCGACCCCAGCGTGTCTGCCAGCTGAGGTGTAGGAAAGGGTCCTGAATTCAAAGCTGAAAACTTGGAGTTGGATCTCAGGTCAGCCACGGAAATTGTGCTTAAACTTCTCTCCAATCCAATCCAATCTTTTCCAGCCCAATTTAATTCAACAGATGGTCACTGAATGCCTACTAGATCCTGGATATGAACCTAATGACACTGGGCACCAGGGACCCACGAAGCTCGCAGGCTGATGGTGTAGATAAGCGCAAGATCCTAAAGGACCTGTGGGCGGAAAGATGGGAGGGACTCAATCCTGCCTGTGACGTGGGGACTGAGTCTCGAGGAGTTGCCCAGTGGAGAATGCAGGACTGTTTCCAGGCACAAAGTTCTGGGGAAAGCTCCTGGCGTGGGTCCTGAAGCAGCATGTGGCCGGCTAACGCTGAGATTTCAGCAGACCACGTCAGAAAACCCGGAGTCCGTAGAAGCACTGGCTGTGGGGAAGAAGTGCCTCTGGTCTGAAAGGCCTCCGTTCTCCCCCTTAGCCTCAGACCATGGCTTTAGTTCAGCCTCTGGACAACCCGTCCCTCCCCACGCCCACCCCAGGCACATCCCAGCCCCAGCCTGGCAGCACTGCAGGGCTTACCTCCTGCCAACCATGGAGGGCAGGTGATCGCCTGAGGTACGTTTCAGCATCCCATCCTGTTAGGCACCGATGGGTACATGGGTACTCCTGGTGGGGGGACTGTTCAGGCAGGGTCTCCTTCTTGACCACTTCCCAGACTTGCCCTCCATCCCTGGATTCCAGAGAAACAGAACAAGTAAAATAATTAATGCTGCCTAAGGCTGCATACACACACTATATAACTCCAACTGTATGACCTTGTGGAAAAGGCAAAACTACGGAGATGGAAGAAGGCTCTGTGGGTCCCAGGGCTTAGAGGGGAGGGAGGGGTGAACTGGTGGAGCACAGAGGACTTTTAGGGCAGGGAAACAATCCTGTGACAGTGTGGTGGAGGATGCATGGCATCGTGTCTGGCAAAACCCAGAGAACTGTAAATGAAGAAGAGTGAACCGCAGTGTAAACAGCGAGCTTTAGTTAATAAGGCTGTATCAGTACTGGCTCAGCAAGTGGAACAGATGTGCCACACTGATGTAGATGTTCGTAATAAGGGAAACTGTTGGGGGGTAGAGGGGTTATGTGGGGACTCCCTATACTTTCTTTTGTTAATTGAAGTATAGTTGATTTACTGTGTTGTGTTAGTTTCAAGTGTACAGTAAAATGATTCAGTTATATATATATAATATATATATAACTGAATATAATATACATATTCTTTTTAAGATTACTTCCCATTATAGGTTATTACAAGATATTGAGTATAGTTCTCTATACTGTCTATACTTTCTGATCCATTTTTCTGTAAACCAAAAACTGCTCTAAAAATTAGTCTATTAATTTAAAAGGTATATATTCACTGCCCTTAAGGAGCTCATAATCTCTTTGGGCAGCGCTAAGACAGCCATGTGTCTGAGAACATATCAGGGTGTCACTGACTGTGAAGTCATGAACCCTACCCAGGAAGCCAGGGAGGCTTCAGAGGGGAAGTGGGCTGGAGGTAAGCCTGACAGTCCCTGGTGCCACCAGGCAGATGCGGGTTTGCCTGCAGATGTGCTCTGAGCGGTGGTTTATGTTCCACACTCTCTGCAGGTCAGGGGATGCTAGACTTTACAGAGATTCTCCCATTTCATCCCCGCTACAGCAGGGCAGGGCTATTACTTCTATGTTACAAGTGAAGAAGCTAAGGTTCAGAAGAGCTCGTCCAAGGCCACCCAGCTAGTGAAAGCTGAAAGAAGGGGGAGTCTGATGACCTGCCTGCCCCTGAAGCAGGGACTCCATCAACCGGGTAGAGATTACCTCAGGGAGAGGGTTAGGGGCATTCTGTGTCACATGCAGGGGTCAGAGGGGAAAAACAAAGATTGATGGGTAAGGGCCTCAGTCAAGGTGATTTAATAAAGAAGATGGATTTCAGGAGTGGCTTGATCAGGCAAAGAGAAAGTCTGTGGAGAACCATTCTAGTCATCTAGTCAATGTGCATTCCCAATCCCAGGTTCACAGGGTCTTTAGGGCTGTCAGAACCACCTTGGAATAAGGACATTGTAGAGATAGCGACTCCCCTCCTTATCCGAGTGGCTTTGTGTAAATTCCGGGCAGCTGGTAAGAGCTGGGAACATTGTTTTACTGTTCCTTCTGCTCTTTCTGAGGGCGGCCCTGCCCGTCAGGTTCCTTCCAAATCCAGGTGTGAGAGCATCCCTTTGCTGAGCACACGAGGACGGCACTGCAGACAGACGCTGGGGCGGGCTCCTGGCACGTCTCCCGTCTTTTGTCGGCCTCTGTGCCCCATTCCTGGGCAAAGAGCAAGGAAAACTCCCCCCTGCTCTTCCCCTAATAGATACTTATGTGCCAAAATAATTTGATGAAGGCCAAACATTATTCTTTCATTCTAGGAAACTTAGGTATCTTCTCTAATAAACTGTAGAAGACAGCAGATGCTCCTTATCCATTCTAGTCAATAAAAACAGCCACCATTTACTGAGATTTAACCACGTGCCAGGCTCTGAGCTGGGACATTATCACACTTAATCTTCACCCCAGGGTTTCACAGATGAGGCAGACTCCTGGGAGGTTAAATCATTTCCCCAGAGCCCCAGGGCTGGAGTGGAAGACCTGGGCTCTCGGGTCTTACCTTCCACCGCAGGGGCCAGCCCATCCCCCTCAACCCCCTCCCCCCTTTACAACCAATTAAGAAACAAGGCACTGGAGACGGACAGATGAAGATAAAAATGTCAGTGATATCGCCAGTCAAGTCAGTTGGAGAATGTGACTTTAGGTCTGAGAAGAGTTCTTGCTAATATGCTCTGAGTGCCCCCTGACCCCCAGCCAGCTGTAGAGCTTCAGCCACTGGTTCCATACCCGCCCTCTACCCCCCAGGTGACAGTCACTGACTGCAGATGGCTCCCTGCAGATGTCTGGGTGGAGAGGTTAGAAAGGAGTGACTCCTCTGTGCTTCTGAAGAATTACTGTTAAACTACTAATAAATTAGGTCTGTTCTATCAAGGTAGGTGGACCAGTGGGTTCCTCCCACCAGTCAGTAACTCCTTCTTTGGTGCAGAGGGTGGGGCCTGAGGCCGGAAGTGTTACTTTGTGGAAGCTCCTCAAAAAGAAAAATCTGAATCGCGGAGAAAGGAGTTTCCTTACTGCACGAGTCAGCTCGGGCTGCCAGGACAAAATACCACAGACTGGAGGGCTTAAACAGCAGGAATTATTTCTCACAGTTCTGGAGTCCAAGATCAAGGCACCAGCAGATTTGGTGAATGGTGAGGACCCACTTCCTGGCTTGCAGACGGCCACCTTCTTGCTGTGTCCTTTCATGGTGTGGAGAGGGAGAGAGAGACAGAGACAGAGAGAGGGCTCTGGTCTCTCTTCCTCTTCTTATAAAGGCACTAATCCCATCATGGAGCCCCACCCTCATGACCTCATCTAAGCCTTAACAGTCCCACCTCCTAAAACCATCTCATTGGTTGTTAGGCTTCAACATATGGATTTGAGGACATAATCATTCAGGCCATACACTTCCCTCCCTTGTCCTGTGTGACCTTAGGTGAGTCTTTCAACTTCTCTGAACTTTGTTTTCTTCATCCATAAAACGCGAAAGATAATAGTACTCTAAGGGCTGCTTTGAGGCTTTAAGTAGAGAACGAATGTAAAGGACATAAAATGTTAAGTACTCAGAAAGCGTTAACAGAGGGACACATAATTTCAGAGATGTTATTGTGTGAAAAAAAGTGCACCGTCGACTTGATGAGAGCTGGTAGTTTCTGTCAGCACCGGTGTACAATGACTCTTTGGTGAGAGCTTTGCACTGACTTCTAACAGAATTATAGAGTTTAACCTGCTGGTCAGAGTTGGGTACCAGCAGATCACTAAGAGAAAAAAGTCCAGAGAAACCTTTGGAAGTTCCCGTTGGTGGGGAAGGTAGAATGCAGATGTCAGCTTTGTTTGCAGGCCTGTGAGTGATGGCTGGTTGTGTGGGCAGAGAGAGGTCACTGTAGGAGACTTAGAGCCTTTTTACACAGAAGCCACAGTGAGATTCCCCATGGAATGATGGAGGCTGAAGGAAACTTTGAGATGGCTGGTCCGCATCACTCGTTTAGCAGATTAGGAAAGTGAGAGCCAGAGAAGTCTGGTGATTTGTTCCCTCGATGCCTGTTAACTAGTGCTGGCTCTGGATGTAGAGCACCCAGTCTCTCCATGTCAGATCCTGCTTTGTCCTAAGTTAATAATCTAAAACCAGAAATATCTTTTTATCTCAGGAGCTCAAGAGTCCCACTAAAACAAAACAAAACAAAAATTGTATTTTTTAAAGGACAGGAACTAATAATTACTAAGCACCTGTATGTATTATACCAGGAGTCTTATATGGGCTAAAGTTTGTTATTAATATTTTCCGACCAATCCAGAGAGGTAGGTTTCCCTTTTCACCGAAGGGGAAGCTGACACTCAGCAGGGTAAAGGGCTAGCCCAGGTCACAGGTATCAGGGAAGCAGGCCGAGTCTTTACAGCTCTAGAGAAATCCGTTTACCTGAGAGCCGGTGTTCATGTAAATATTAATAACAGTTTCCAGGCAGGCAGAAATGATCCTCTGAGACACAGATTTTTTAAAAAAGAATAATCAAAAATTTCTCCTCAGATTTGTGCTAATTTCAAAGAGCTAATTTTAAAACTATCAATTTAGCCCTCGATATTCTTTTTTTAAAAGAGTACTGAAGTAGACGTCATTTTTAACATTTGTGACAGCTTCATGCAGGTTTCATTGAAGTTATAGAAAGTAGAAATAAAATGAAATATTTGAGATTAGCCTTTCATGCTATGTCTCTAAAATTTTCCATTGCTTATTTATTTTAGGCTGGCCAAAAAGTTCGTTTGGGTTTTTCTGTAAGATGTTACAGAAATACCTGAATGAACTTTTTGGCCAGCCCAATATTATGTGTTTCTGCTTTAAAAATATATATTCACTGTCAAAAATTTGGGGGAGTTTCAAATAAAGATCCAAACAATAAAATAAAAACTTGCCCATATTTCCACCACCCAGAGATAATGACCATTAGTATTTCGGGGTGTGTGCTTTAATTAATGGGCTGTTATTTTAGAGTAGTTTTGGGTTTACAGGAAGACTGGGAGGAAAGGAGAGTTCCCATGGATTCCCTCAACTCCTCCCTGTACCACACCCCCATCCCCCCAGTTTCTCCTGTTACAGGCATCTTAACATCAGTGTGGCACATTGGTTGCGATTGATGAGCCAATATTGATACGTTATGATAAACGACTTCACATCAGGTTTCACTCTTTGTGTTGTATATTCTGTGGGTTTTGACAAACGCATAACGATATGTACCCACCGTTTGAGTATCACACAGAATAGTTTTCCACTATTTAAAAAAGCATGTATAGAATTAATTTTGACTTTTCATTGTGTAATTTAATATTTGTATATGTTCTTTAGTTTTTACATACTGGTTATTGTTCTTCTTTGATTATAAAAGTAACATGTATAATTATAGTGCTGGCAACACAGAACCACTCAGATGAATCATGTAAAAGACAGCAGTTTTTAAAGGAATGTGTTTATTTTATGAATTCCATTAGGTGCACATCAGAAAACAATCATGGAACTTTTAGGGCCCAGATCCTTGCGCAGAAGGGTTACCTTCGTCTCTGCGGTTTTCCTGTGAATTAATGATTGCGCCATGAGCCACCCGGGAAGGGTGAGAGTTCTGAGTGTGTTCACCCAGACAGTCCACGGAAGACCTGCTCTAGGTCCTGGGGAAGTGGGTAGGTTTAAAAGTCCTCACCTAGGGTTTTTTTTTTTCTGTTGTTGTTGTTGTTTTTGCGGTACGCGGGCCTCTCACCGTTGTGGCCTCTCCCGCTGCGGAGCACAGGCTCCGGACGCGCAGGCTCAGCGGCCATGGCTCACAGGCCCAGCCGCTCCGCGGCACGTGGGACCCTCCCGGACCGGGGCACGAACCCGTGTCCACTGCATCGGCAGGCGGACTCTCAACCACTGCACCACCAGGGAAGCCCTTGTTGTTGTTGTTTTTAATACATTTATTTATATTTTTGGCTGCGTTGGGTCTTCATTGCTGCGTGCAGGCTTTAGTTGCGGCCAGCGGGGGCTACTCTTGGTTGCGGTGCGCGGGCTTCTCATTGCGTTGGCTTCCCTTGTTGCGGATCATGGGCTCCAGGCGAGCGGGCTTCAGTAGACATTGTGGCACGCAGGCTCAGCAGTCGTGGCTCGAGGGCTTTAGAGCACAGGCTCAGTAGTTGTGGTGCACGGGCTTAGTTGCTCTGCGGTATGTGGGATCTTCCCGGACCAGGGCTCGAACCCGTGTCTCCTGCATTGGCAGGCGGATTCGTCACCACTGCTCCAGCAGGGAAGCCCTCACTTAGGGTTTTCCTTTTCACGAAAAGTGTAGCCAGGGCGCCTTGGCCTGGAGTGACCTCCTCCCTGGCAGAGGTGGGGCGAGGGGGCAGTGAGGAGCGGTTGCCTGGGCGACGCGACTGCTCCTCCCGCCCAGGGCCGATGCTGGGGGGTTGATGAGGTGGAGGGGAGCCGGGTTTAGGGGGGCCGGGCTGGTGGGTGCTGACATGGGGGGAGTTGCTGGGGGTGGATGGAGGAGACCCCGGCTGGGGGGTGTAGCTGGGTGGACGAGGAGTTAGGGTCGGGGGAAGTGTAGCGGGGCGGGCGTGTGGTGGGGGGATATCCTCGTGGTGGAGCAGGGTGGGTTGGGAATGTCTGCGAGGATGGTGGGGACAGCAGGGCCGCTGGAAAGGTGGCCGGGGGCGGAGGGGGCTGGCAGGGAAGAGAAGAGCCGAGCCAGGGGCGTGGTCTGGGGGAGGCTGAGCTGGGGGCGTGGCTTGAGGCAAGAAGGGAGAGCCTAGACAGAGCGATGGCCTGGAGCCAGGTGTGGCGTGGCCTGGGGGGCGTGGAGGGAGAGCCGGGCAGGGGCGTGGCCTGGGGCCGGGCGTGGCATGGTCCGGGGTGGGGGGGGGTGGAAAGGTAGCTGAGCCGGGGGCGTGGCCTGGGGCTTGGGCTAGGCCTGGGGGGTGTGTGGAAGAAGTGCAGGGTTTGGGGCGTGGCCTGGGCCGGCGGGGGCGTGGCCTGGGCCGGGCGGCAGCGGCGGGCTGGCTTCAGCGGCGGGCTGGCTTCAGCGCCGCGCTCCTCCCCCGCAGCCCAGCCCGCCGCCCGCCCGGAGTTCGCGCACCCGAGCGGAGGCTCCTCCGAGAGCCCGGCGTGCTCGGATCTCCGCGGCGCCAGGACCAGCCCTGGGTCGCTGGGACGTCTTGGATCGGCAGACTTTGGAGGCTCCTTCGAGCGGGGCCGCGGTAGGTGAGGCTGCGCCGAGGCGCCGGGCGGGCGCCCGGGTGTTGGCGAGGAGCCCGAGCCCGGGAGCTGAGTTACCCTGACGCCGGCCCCGCAGCCCCAACACCGAGTTCGCTCGGTGAGCTCGCTGCGGGGCTGGGCGGCCCGAGGGCGAGGGACCCCCGGCCCCGCGCGCCTGGGGATCCCCAGACTTGACCCGCGCCCGCCGCGGGCTGCGGGCGGGACAAAGGCGCAGAGCGCCCGCGCCGCCCAGGGGATGCGCTGGAGATCTCTCCCAAAGCGAGTTTCTCTCCGGGTGCCCCGGGCCTCATCTCCCGAGAAAGGCGGGACCCTGAGTCCGGCGACCCTGAACTGGAGGGATGAGCTCCAGGGCTGGTTTGCTTCCACTTACGTTAGGCGAGGTGAGGGAGTGGGCACGCCAGCTCAGGGGGACACAGACCAGCGCTGCGCCTACGGCCGGGGAGCTCAGGTGACCTGGGCTGGAGGCCACCATCCGGCTGTGCAGTCTGAGCCCCGGCAAACCTCCCCTCCCTCCAGGTGCGGAATAAAGGCCAAACCAACCAACCATACAAACAGAACTCTCTCCGTCATTTGCTTCCCAGCACTGGACAGTCTTGTTGATAAACAAAAGAATAACTTGAGTTTATTTAGCACTTGTTACCAAGGCCATCTAAATTCATACATCATCCGCCCCTCCTACCACGGTTTTCCCTGCGTCTCACCTCATTTTCCGTGTTGCCTGGTGTTTTCTACCCTATTAACCCCTCCAAGTCCCCAAGTACTGTGCTCTTCTCTAACAGGTACAGAAGTTTCACCCATTTTATTTTTCCTAACAAATGCTCCTTTTCTATGCCCCCTTCTTGCAGATTTCCTCACCGCAGTGTCCTCGGGGTCCTGGTGATTACGCTTCCTCCCTGTGCTGAACCTTGGCCTCTGCCCCCTCCCCCCATCCTTTAGAGTTTTATGTGACTGTTTCTTACCCAGAATTCTAATTTTCACACCCCTCCTTTGGTCCCCAGATTTTCCACCTTCCTCCCACCCAGGCTGGCCGGCTGCCTTTTTGCCTGTGCTCCCGTGCTGTGGGCTGTCTTGCCTTTTACCTACTTCTCCCTGTGCTTTTCCCGCCTCCAGAGCACACCTTGTTTCGGTTCCTCTGGTTGTTGATTTTGCGGCTGCATCACCACTCCTCGGTTCCCTTTCTTCCCTTCCAATCGGTCCTCCATTACCCGGCAGACGTCTTTATTTCAGAAGGTCTGAAAGTGTTACAAGTAGGCAACCAGCTTCCCCAGGACCTCTGTGGACGTCAGGACCTTCCCATCTGCTCCTGGTTCTGTGTGTGTTCTTACTGAAGAAGTAGTATCGTATGTAGACAAGTTCTCCGACTATGTTGATATTGATGTTGATGTGAATATTAGGTAGCAGTTGTCAAACACTTAGTAGGAGCCGAGCAGTCTTCCGAGGGACGTGCGTGCAGTAATAACTCATGAATCCTCCTCGCTTCCCTGTAATGTCGATGCATTCCTAGCCCCATTTTACAGATGAGAAAGGGGAGGCTCAGAGAACTTTAAGTACCAGGCCCAGTTTCTCGTGGCTGTGTGGTGGGAGAGCCCCTCTTCTCGCCAGGCGGCTGTGCTCCCAGGCCATGCTAACTTTGGAACTCATATGTGGGCTGGGATTCGGCCTTGGAAATGAGGTCATTATTTGTGTGTTTTACTTGGTCTGCAGTTTACTGCTGTTGAGGACATAATATCTATACTGTAGAGCAGTGTGTGGGGAAAACCTAATGCCTCCTGTCCCTCAGAAAGACTGGGGACACTGCCTGGGCTGGCTTCCAGCTCACTTTCCTGAAGAGACCACCTGGCCCCCTTGGCTACAGGAAGGCTGGAAGAAAGCTTCTTGCAAAGACCGTTGCCAGCCGGCTCCTCCCCTGCAATGAGAGGTCAGTTTCACTTTAGCTGGCCAGATCTTTAGGGTCCTTGAGAGCCCTGTGATGTGGTGAGTCTTGCTTATTTCTGTTTCATTATATAATTTAAAGCCTTGTTCCTATATCCCCTTCATCTTCCTGAAAGTTGGAGGCAAGTGTTTGTTCTTAGGCAGATGCTGAAGCAGAGTGTTGGGAAAGTTTTATACTTCGATGGCTGGAAGGGGCCTTACGTTCCACAGACGAGGAAACTGTGGCCCAGAGAAATAAAATGATATGTCCAGGGCAGGCAGCGGGACAGTAGATCCCTGACCTGCCGACCTCTGGTTCAGGACTCTCCATGCATGGCCCTGCAGCTTGGTGGGGTGACCTCTGGGCTTGCTGTGCAAAGCAGTAAACGAACCCTTTCCTTCCTGAGCTAAGAGGCATTGGGAGGATTCATTTGGAATGGAAATTGTCAGTGGGTTCTTTTTTTTTTTTTTTGGTCTGAAAACTAAACATTTAAAAAATGTTTGCTTTCGAGATACGTAATGGCATAAACGTGATCATAAAATTGCAGAAGTATAAATTCAGATGTTTTTAGAATTTTCCAGAACATCAGGCAGGAGCGCCAGACATACATTGCTTTCTAGAGGCAAATCGTACAATCCATGGCAATTTGAAAATCAGTAAGTAGAACGATGGGTTGTATTTTCATTCGCAGAGAGAAAGGCCTTAGTACAAAGCGCTCATGTGATTTCCTTCATCTCTGTGTCTCAGATAAAACAGGGGTGAAGGGGGAGCCTGTCCAGTTAGATGCTGTCTCTGTGTTGGCTCTGCCATGCCCCGCCCCCATCTACCCCTGGCCTCGGGCTCCCAGCCAAGCGCCCCCATTCCCAGCTCTGCTCCCTGCTGTCTGGTTCATCTCTTTCTCCAGGAGCCCTCGGGGAACCTGGAGGGCGCTGCTCGCCCAGGATTGCTCAAGCCGTTGCATAACTGCCTTTCTTGACAGAATCCAGCCCGAATGCCCTGAGGTGTTTGTTGCATGTAATTAACTTCTCTCTGATGCTCCAGAAGCAGATGGGTGGCTCAGTGCGTCCTTGGGAGAAATGACGTGGTGCGGATGGATCATCGGTGTAACTGCGGAGCAGGTTAGGTTTACCGCTCCCCTCGCACAGGGGAAGGAGTCGAATGTCCTGGCCACAGCCCCGTAGGAAGAGTCAAGGCTGAGATTTGAATGCGATGCTGCCAGGCCCAGGAGATCCACACGCACGTCCAGCGTCTGTCTGCTCTGAAGCTCATAACCACAGCAGCTTCCCAGAGCCTTTTACGAACTAGAGGAGGGAAAACAAGGGGTACATGGGGCCTTGCGGGCGTCCCGGACCAGCCCTCCGCAGTGTCCCTTTGGGGCCAGGGGCGCTTTCTGACTGTGGGCGGCAAAGCCCCAAGTGGCCAGAGATGGTCCTTGTTTCTCATACATGGCTGTGGCCATTTGCTGTGGTCGGGATGTCAACATTTGTGGCCACAGGTAATGCCCCCTCCTGTGCTCGTGATCTTCAAGTGTTACCTAACCAGGACCTTAAAGGACCTGATTTCTTGGCCAGAAATAACCTCCGCCTGTTCCGTGACACAGGACTGCTCTTTGTCACCGTGGAAGCAATGCAAGCTTAGCGTTGTCATTTCAGGGACCGTGTGCCTGACTCAGGACATCTTTTGCTCTGGTCAGAGCTGAGCTGGACCCCCAGTTCTCTCTCGGGGTTCAGCCATGGGACTGGGGATCTCTAAGAGGACCCTGCCTGCTAATCTGGGAGAGGGAGGGGCAGCTTTGTCCCTCTCCCATTAGCACCGTTACAGAGTTTGTTCCCTAAGCCTGGCAGGCTGTCCTTAGAGAAAAACAGAACTCAGGTCCAAAAGGGCTAGACTGGAAGGTGTGGGCGGGCGAGATGCGGCCTGCAGGAATCTGGGATCCTTGCCCGCCATCTCTGGCAGGTGCCGGGCGCTGGGGCCCTGTGTTTGTTGTCTTAGAGCAGAGGGTGCAGGAGGCCAGGGAGGAGACGTGTTCCTGGTATCGGAACTTTGATCACAGGCTTTCCTGGCAATTAGTGTTCTCCATAATAGAAGCAGCGAGCAGTCTTGTGGAGGAGTGTTAAAATTACAGTCACGTTAAACGAGGTCAGGCCCTACTACGTCCCCACCATGTGTGCTGTATAAAAAGAGAGGAGGCCCGAGTCCTAAAACCACTTAAACCATGTGGGCATTGAAACTTGCCCAGTTCGGATGTTGGGACTCTCTGCGGCTGAAAGGAAAAACAGCTTCAGAAAGTTTGCTCCCTTCCCCCTTTCCCTTTTATGTGCTGGATGCTGGGGGTGGAACCAGCCCTTGCCCTCGTGGAGGCTCACACTCTTTCCGGTGGGAGTGGTAGGCATGTGAAAGGAAAGACCTGTAGCAGGTGAGGGATCAGTTTATGGGGAGGGCGTTAGGGGAGCCCATGGGAGGCCGAGGATCCAGGAAGCCTTCCTGGAGGAGGAGCTAACCACAGCCAGGGCTGAATAGGAGGGTGCAGGTTGGGGAAGGGGCTGACAGAGGGAGGCATTGTAGCCTCTGGGGACAGAATAAGCAGAGGTGGGGACACGGACCCCAGCTCGGAGATGAGGGACCCTCAGACAATTCTGCCCATCATTCATGACTGTTAACCATTTGCCCAGAGCAGTGGTTCTGCATCTGCATCAGCTGAGAATTTGTTAGAGAAGCAAATTCTAGGGCTGTCTCCCGGACCCGCCGAATTAAGAGTTTCTGGGGTGTGTGTCTGTATTTTAACAGCCTTGCAGGTGATTTTCACACACGCTGAAGTTTGAGAACTAGTGCTTTAGAACGTATGCTTTTCATACACCCTAAAAACAGCTGCTCTTCATTGCTACCTGGTTGTCCTTCAAAGTGACTGTGTTCCTGCCTGGTTGGACGTGTCAGACCTCCCTCGAGCCATCAGCTGTCCAACCTTCTCGTTCTCCTCCACCGCATGCACCCTCACGGTTTCTCTTGCCCACCCTGCTTCATTTCATCACATACTAGTAATTTATATTATTTCTATAACATGATTTCTTAGTGTTTGGCAGTTGTGAGGTAAACTGGGTTCAGGTCCCAACCCTGCTGCTTGCCTGCTGTGTGACCTGGGGGAGGCATTGACCTCTCTGCCTCAGTTGCCTTATCTGAACAATGTACATAATGGTACCCATCTCTTCACTGAGTGTTTCAAACTTTGCTGGACATTGGAATTACCTGGGGGGTCTTTAAGAAAGGTTGATGCCTGTTCCCATCCCCAAATTGTAATCGGTTGTGGGTGTGACCTTGGCATTGGAATTTCCCAGGGGCAGTAAAGTTGGGAACCACGGTCACAGGCTGTGGTGTGGATGAGATGAGTCCCCACTTGCAAAGTGCTCAGGAGCGGGTAAGGCCTGGCTCTTCTGTTTGATGGGGGAGGGGAGGCTCTGTTGGTTCTGTGGTGGGGGGGGAGAAGGCAGAGCTGTGTCACTCATTCTGTGAACACTTGTTGGATGTCGAGGGCCTGTCGGTTTGGGGATCTCCTGGTGACTCCGTCTTGTTCTGAGACTTAGGAGGTGAAGTAGCCCAGCACAGTGGGTCTCCAGGTCTGATTCTCTGAGCATCCGCTGGGCAGGACTACAGAGGTCCTGTGTGAACAGAGCACACGGGCTGCCACCCCCTGGCCAGCATTCCCAACACGGGACACCCTTTTCTCTCCTCTGTGCAGAAAAACATGAATTTTCGGAATATAACCAGCTTCTAAAATGAAGGAGCGGTGCTTTTCAGTGAAAATGGGAATCGGGCCCCCCTAGGGTTCTGACCCTGCCCTAATCTGTCATTTGAACTTAGACGCCAGTTTTCTAAATTTATTTATTTATTGTTGGCTGCATTGGGTCTTCGTTGCTGCACACGGGCTTTCTCTAGTTGCAGCGAGCGGGGGCTACTCTTCGTCGCGGTGCGCGGGCTTCTCATTGCGGTGGCTTCTCTTGTTGCGGAGCACGGGCTCTAGGCGCGCAGACTTCAGTAGTTGTGGTGCACGGGCTCAGTAGTTGTGGCTCACGGGCTCTAGAGTGCAGGCTCAGTAGTTGTGGCGCACGGGCTCAGTTGCTCCACGGCACGTGAGATCTTCCCGGACAGACACAGGGCTCGAACCTGTGTCTCCTGCATTGGCAGGAGGGCTCTTAACCACTGCCCCACCAGGGAAGTCTCAGCCGCCAGTTTTCAGACACACAAAACATCTCTGGACTTGATCTCTCTTTGGCACCTGAACTGTCTTCTAGGACAGTGTTCCCCAACCTTTTTGGCACCAGAGACTGGTTTTGTGGAAGACATTTTTCCACGATGGGGGTGGGAGTTTTTCAACGATGGTTCAGGTGGTATTGTGAGCGAGGGGGAGCGGGGGGGGGGGCGGATGGGGAGCGAAGGGGGGGATGGGGAGCGGCAGGTGAAGCTCTGCTCGCTTGTCCACCGCTCACCTCCTGCTGTGCAGCCCGGTTCCCGACAGGCCTCGGAACGGGTGGGGACCCCCGTTCTAGGATCTAAATGTCACTATGTTATAAATTATGTATTTCTAACCGTTATTTGAATAACATACAGTCTTTTTGCATACCTGTCCTGTCACATATTCATCCTACCTTCGTTCATTGTTTTATTAATTCAGCGAATGTTGACGAGGATCTGCTTTGCATCAGACACCAGGCTGGCAGTTTCATCCCTTATGTGGAGGGACAAGCGTATCTGTCAGCGTGTAGAAAGTGTCTCTCTAGGTTTTACTTCATAGCTGCAGCCTTCTCTGTACCTGTCTCTTTTGGTGACATAATTACTCCACTTTTAATAATAGAACATCTGAAGGACATTTTTCTTGTTGACTCCATGGGCCGCCTTTGAACCCTGCTGAGATTAATTAAATCAAACCCCATGCAACAATTATCCTAAAATATCCCGACAAGTTATTAAAATCCAGTTTGCCTGGAGCCGGGAGTCAGTGACCCACAGTCAGTACCCTCAGGATGAAATCCACAATCCAGTTTAAGGTCTGGGGGTTTCTGATTTCTTTTAGTCCAGAGTCCGTCCTAGTGGTTTGGCCAAATTAATTAAAGAAATGAGAAATAGGGGAATTCGTATCTCGAGTTTATGATTTGTCCTCTTCCTGTGGAAAAGTTAGGTTCTGTTTTTGGTTTTGTTTTGCCACGCAGGGCGTACGAGGAACCGGTGTTGACGCTTAGCTTGCCCCCAGCACATTTCAATGTGTGTTGCAAATAGAAATAATTGATTCACTATATTTGTTCTGCTCCGGCCTGATTACGAAGTGAAAATCTACCACCGGGGAAACTTTTGTGTAGCCAGCACACAAGCAGCTCAGTATTATGGTAAAGACTCGCCTCCATTGTGTGGTCTTAGTTATCAATGGTGTTACCCGCAGACTGAATAGGCTTTAGAAATACAGGCCTTCCCAGGAATTGCCCGGGCTTCAATGTTCCATGGAGCCTTCTGAAATAACATCCCCCAAACCTTCATTTGAAACAATAAAGAAGGAGGGGATATATGAATATCTACAGCTTCAGTTATATCGCAAAGAATTAGGTGTTTAAAATGAGAAAAGGTAAAAATATATTTTAGCTTCAAGAACCCGAGGTTAAGAAATAATCCAAGATATACGGGGAATAGCCAACAATATTCTTCAAAATGGTGCGTTCCGAGGTCTGCCAGCCCTGCGTTCTCTGCTTTTTCTACCTTTGACTTTTCTGAAACAAATCTAAACTCCCCAGAGTGGATTGAGTGGCCCATCTTACTGAAGAGGCTGCTTGTTTTATTAAGTCAAGCCCAACGCTGGCGCTGGAGCATCTCTCTGAGTCCTCAGGCTGCTCTGCCACAACCGTGGTGTCGTGCACTTCCCAGAAAGGGACGGGGGACTTCACTGTTACGGCCCAGCTCCAGTTCTGCTGTGTGTGTGTGTGTAGGTCTAGGGTAGGGCCAGCCTGTGTGCTCTGCTGCGTCAGTGTGTCTTGGAACCAGTGACGTTCCCGCCTAAGCGCCTAAGTTGGGTCTAGACTCCTGGCCTCCCTAAGACATGAAGCAGGGGGAGTCTGAATAAGGAAAGTGGCAGCCTCTTTTGCAGATTAATTTTTGACGACACGTCATGGCAAGGTGTGAGGGAGAAGGCTGATTTGTAAACCTGCAGCTTGTGGAATTGGGCTGAACGTTGGGATTTTCTTTTTCTTTTCTTTCTTTCTCCCTCCCCTTTCCTTCCCTCCCCCCCCCCCCAACCGTGAGGCATGTGGGATCCTATCTCCCGACCAGGGATCAAAGCCACACCCCCTGCAGTGGAAGCGCTGAGTCAACCACTGGACCGCCAGGGGGGTCCCTCTATTCGTGTTTTCAATGGCTGTCCTCACCCGACAACATCAGTGTCAACAGCTCCGCTCATGGTTGAGCCGACTGAAGGCAGACCCTGTGCCCAGACTCAGCTCCTGAACTGCCGCGTGCCTGGCAGAGTGTCTTGTGCTCATGGATGATGACAGCGCTCACTGGGACGAGGGACGGTCCATCCATAAACACGGTCGTGGTTCTGGCCGGGGGAGGCGCGGGCATTGTCCAGTCTCGGCTAACTCCTTCCCTCCAGCCTCGCCTTCCTTCCCTTGTTAGATTCTGCGTTGGGTTGGAGGGGAGTGATGTACGTTAACCTCCTCTGGACTTTCTCTCAGGCTAGAATCTTCTGCTCCCAGGGACGGGGTACCCAGAGGAATGGAGAGGATGCTCCGTTAGTCCCCGCTCTCCCCGTCCATCTGCTGGTCTGCGCCTCCCGTGGCTCCACTCAAAGTTAGGAAAAGTGCTCGGGCTGAGAGAACACCGTCTGCCTTCCTTCTGATACAGAAGTCATCTCGTCGGAGGAAGCAGGAACTCTCCCTGCTTTTCCTAGTCTTTATTTCTAATCCGACCCCTCATCCAAGGTGCTCACCCTGAGTGGGTGCTGACCCAGAAGCCTTCAACTGGGACACGGAAGCAAGAATATTCTAGCATTACAAGATCAGTGCCTGCGGGTGGATGGGTCAAAGCGTACGGTGCCACTGCCGCTGCCTAAAGATGTCCGAGTTGGTAGTGTGGCTACTTACATTCTCAGACTAGCACATCTGAAGGAAGTTTATCCCACTGCTTTCCCGGGGGCTGTTTCCAGCCTGCTGAGATTAATTAAATCAAACCCCATGCAGCAATTGTTCTGAAGCAAAATGGCTTAGTAAATTCCAGCGCATATGCTGGATTACTGAATTTGTATTGTCCAACTAGATGATTATGTTTTTGTTTGTTTCCTACTACAGGACTCTAATATCCTTTTTTTCATTTCTGTGGGTGGGTACAACCAATCTCTTTGGGTTATTCTTCCCTGCTGGGACGAGGAATCTCTAGGGAAGAAGGAAATACCTGCTGTCAGTAGGACAGTGCTGTTTTCTAGGCTTTCCTGGAAAGTTGTTTCTGTAGAACTAGGTCTTTCTCTCCACACAGTGCCTCTGTTTTTCTTGGGCTGGGAGTTTTAAGAAGGCTTTGTGTCAGTTGGAACACTTGTCTTCTGAGATGAAGATAGTGGCCATCTGTGCAGATCGGTCCAGGAGGAACAGAAGGTTGGCTCAGCAGGAAGGTTCCTGGTCCCTTGTCACCCGGACCCAGAGTGGTCACTCCTCTGTGTGTGCTTCTGGGTCAACTAAAAAGACCTGGGAAGCACTTTGGTCATTATTGAGAGAGGATTTTTTAAAAAAACATAATGCTGTTGAAATCATGTGCGTGTGTGTGTGTGTGTGTGTGTGTGTGTGTGTGTGTATATTTTACTGTTTCTTCCAAACAGAAGAGTTTCTTTTATGTGATTGTTTTAAAGAGAACTGATCATGCAGTGACCAGTTATTACACATGACATGCCTGGCTAATGAACTTTTCTCTTCCTTGTACAAACTCACGGTTGCAGGATTCAGAAAGAAGTAACTTGGAACACATTTCTCATGGGCTTTTAGATGGAAAGCTATTTCCCCATTGGGAGGATCCCACAGCTTTTACCTTAGAGGAGTGAGAACTTCAGCCCCATGTCGGAATCCACTCACTGAGGGCTCGGGAGGAGATCTGGGTGGTTTCGGGTTCCCAGGGCAGCGTGCCATCTGAGTGCAGAAGCCCTTGGAATGTGCTGCCCACTGGCTGCCTCGTGTGCTCCGTGCTGCCTTGGCGAGAGGCGGAGGGAGATGGGGGAGTGGTGGCCCTCATCTCAGAACCTGCGGGACAGATCTGAGCACCTGCTGCTTCCATGTGGAGGACCAGATGCTGGAAATGTTACCAGGGTGAGGTGGATGGTTTCAAAGAAGTGGTTATAGAGGGCTGGTAACTACGGTGATGGCCCAGCAGGGAGGTGGCCACACCTGCTTGCTGGTGCTTGACGGGGTATCTATGCGGGAATTCAGACTTCTGGCATCTGTCCTGGGCTCTCTGGCTGAACCTGTCTATGTCAGTCATGAGGTTTGGATGGTCAAGGAAAGGTCTCTGTAAAATACCCAAGTCCTGGTGTTTGGTTGTGTGAAAGACGCAGCAGTGGTGCGTAGGTGGTTTTCTTTAGCTGGACTAACATTGGTAAAAGTCAGCCTCTGACACAGAAGAGGCAAGTGTTGGCGGAAGAGAGTGGGAATTCGAGAGTTAAGGCAATGTGTAATTGTATTCATGGAGAGTTTTAAATTCTTATTTAATTTAAAAAATTAAGCTTTTTTATTTTGAGATAATTATAGATTCACATGCATGGTAAAATACAGTGATATTTATGTGATATTATACAACATCACAACCGGGATATTAGCATTGATACATGAAGATAAATAACATTTCCATCACCAAGAGGGTCACTTGTGTTGTCCTTTTATTTCAAAAATGTTATAAAATTTGAATCATACAGTGTGTTAGGTGTTGCTTTTCTTACTGAACACAATTCTCTGAAGGTGATACTACCCCTTCTTCGGATATGGGCCTTGCATATATGTTCTCTGACTCTGCAGCTTGTCTCTTTGACCTCTTAACAGGGTCCTTTGCAGAACAAAAGTTTTTTGTGTTGATGAGGTCTAATTTATTGATTTTTTTCCTTTTATGGAGTATGCTTCTGGTGTCAAGTCTAAGAACTCTTTGCCTAGCCCTAGATCTTGAAGATTTCCTTCTATTGTTTTTTAAGTTTTATAGTTTTACATTTAAGTCCATGACCCATTTGAGTTAGTTTTTGTATGAGGTGTGAGATTTAGGTTGTGGTTTTTTGTGAGGTTTTTGTTTGTTTGTATGTTTTTGCCTGTAGATGTCTAATTGCTCCAGCCCCTTTTTTGTTAAAAAGGCTATCCCTCTTCTGTTCAATGCCTTTTGCACCTTTATCAAAAATCAGTTGGGCGTATTGGTGTAGGTCTGTTTCTGAGTTCTCTTTTCTGTTGAATTTAGCTGTGTGTCTCAGCCAGTATCACAGTCTTGATTACTAGAGCTATGAGTCTTGAAATTGGGTAGATTGATTCCTCCCACTTTATTCTTTTTCAAAATTGTTTTAGCTAGTCCAGCTCCTTTCCCTTTCTACATAAATTTTAGAATAATCTTCTCATATCTACAAAAAAATCTTGCTGGAATTTGGGGAGAATTGACATCTTTACTATGTTGAATTTTCCAGTCAGTGAACACAATATGTCTCTCCATTTCTTTCATCAGCATTGTCTAGTTTTAAGCATATAATTTCTGTTCATGTTTGCATAGATTTACACCTAAGTATTTCATTTTTTGGAGCACTTGTAAATGGTATTGTATTTTTTATTTCAATGTCCATGTGTTCATCGCTAGTATATAGAAATACAATAATTATTTTTTTTGGATGTTTAACTTGTATTATTTAACCTTGTAGAGCTCACTGATTAGTTCTAGGAGTTTTTTGGTAGATTTCTTGGGATTTTCTATGTAGGCAGTCATGTCATCTGCAAATAGGGATGGTTTAATTTCTTCCTTTCTAAGCTGTATGCCTTTCATTTCCTTTTCTTGCCTTATTGCACTGGCTAGAACTTCTCATGCTGTGTTGAATAAGAGTGGTGAGAGCAAAGTCCTTGCCTCTTCTTTCTGATCTTAGAGGGAAAGCATCCTGTCTTTTCACCATTAAGTATAATGTTAGCTGTAGGTTTTTGGTAGATGCTCCCTATCGAGTTGAGGAAATTGTCTTCTATTCCATTTTTTTGAGAGTTTTTTTTTATGATGACTGAATTTTATCAAATTTTTTTCTATCGATTGATAACGATCATATGATTTTTTTCTTTAGCCCGTTAATATAATGAATTATATTGATTAATTTTCAAACACTGAACCAGCCTTGGATTCCTGGAATAAACCCAAATGGAATAAACCCCACTTGGTCATGTGTTGTAATTATTTTTATATATTGCTGTATTATCTTCTGTTTTATTAAGCATTCTTATGTCTATATTCATGAAGGATATTGGTCTGTCTGTAGTGGGGTTTTTGTTTTTGTCTTCGTTTGTTTTTGGTGGTGGTGGTGGTAGGGTACTATTTTTATCTGGTTTTGGTATGAGGGTAATACTAGTTTCATAAAATGAATGGAAGATGTCTTCCATTTCCTGGATGACAAAGGGTGGAATTGGTGTTAATTCTTTCTTAAATATTTAGTAGAATTCTTCAGTGAGAGCATTTGGGCCTGGAGATTTCTTCTTAGTTTTGAAATGACATATTCAATTTCCATAAATGGTTAAGGTCTGTTGAAGGTACCTGTTTCATATTGTGTGAATTGTGGTAGTTTTTGTTTTTTGAGCAAGTGGTCCATTTTGTCTAAGTTGTCCAATTTGTGTGTATAGAGTTGTTCATAGTATTCCCTTATTATCTTTTTTTTTTTAAAGAATCAATTTTATTTATTTATTTATTTTTGATTGCATTGGGTCTCTGTTGCTGCGCGTGGGCTTTCTCTAGTTACAGTGAGTGGGGGCTACTCTTTGTTGTGGTGCGCGGGCTTCTCATTGTGGTGGATTCTCTTGTTGCGTAGCACGGGCTTTAGGTGTGCGGGCTTCAGTAGTTGCGGCACGCGGGCTCAGTAGTTGTGGCTCATGGGCTTAGTTGCTCCGCAGCATGTGGGATCTTCCCGGGCCAGGGCTCAAGCCCATGCCCCCTGCATTGGCAGGCAGATTCTTAACCACTGTGTCATCAGGGAAGTCCCCCCTTATTATCTTTTTGATGTCTGCAGTGTCGGTAGTGTTACCTTATTTCATTCCTAATATTGGTATATTGTGTCTTTTTTTCTTTGTTCTTTGTCAACCTTGTTAGAAAGTTTGTAAATTTTATTACTCTTTTAAAAGAACCAGCTTTTAGTTTTAGTGATTTTTGCTGTTTCTCTGTTTTCAATTTCTTTTATATCTGTTCTTGCCTTTATTATTTCTTTCCTTTGCTTGCTTTGGGTTTATTTTGCTCTTTCTCTAGGTTCTTGAGTTGGGAGTTCAGACTACTAATTTGAGAAGTTTCTTATTTTCTTATGTATTTATTTAATGCTGTAAATTTCCCTCAGAGCACTGCTTTAGCGGTGTTCTACAAATTTTGATATGTTGCATTCTCATTTTCATTTTTATTCGGTTAAATGTATTTTTTAAATTTCTCTCTAGACTTCCTCTTTGACCTGTGGATTATTTAAAAGTGTGTTGTTTAGTTTCCAGATGTTTGGAGATTTTCCTTTTATCTTTCTGTTATTGATTTCCAGTTGATTCCGTTACGGTTGGAGAACACATTCTGTATGATTTCAGTTCTTGAAAAATTTTTGAAGTTTGTTTTATAGCCCAGAATATTGTTTGTCTTGATCTGTGTTCTATGTGCATTTGAGAAGACTATATATATTCTGTTGCTGTAGGGTGGAGTTTGCTATAACTGTCTAATCCTGTTGGTTAATGCTGTTAATCCTGAAATGGAGTGTTTTGTTGTAGTGATGTTAATAGTTATTATTTGTTTCTTGCTTTTGTTTTTTTCTGGTGAGGGAAGGGGAATGAGGATTAGACAGTGAAGAATTTGAAATCATATTGTCTGGCAAGAATAAGGAGACTAAAACTCCATATTGCCAATTTAGGGCAACTTTGACAACCATCCAAGGAAAGAGTAGAGTTTATATTCTCTATTGAAAATGTAGGTACCAGAGGGCCAGTTTATTACACCATTGTTTTAGGATTAGAAAGTCTGAAGAAAACCATGCTTGATCTCAAAATTAGAGGTCAGGCAGCTAAAGTTGCTGACCAGGACTGGAGAAAAAGGATATATTTCAAGGTTGTGTACATTACCTCTTGTTGAATAGTATTTATTAGTTAACTGGCTTATTGCTTATTAAGTATTCAACCTTTAATTAGATCTAGAGCAGAGTCATGGGTTATTGACATAAAAGCTATATTATTAATCTGTTCTAAAAAGTTTGTTATGTAATTCCTCTATTCCAGATATGGTATTAGTTCCTGATAATATAAAAATAAACTAGAGAGACATGGACTTAAGTATTTTTTATTCTCCCACAGAACAAAAACCTAGAAATCTCAATGGCTTCCACAAAGACTGATTACTGGAAAACATAAGAATAAATTAAACCTTGCAGATTATTTTAGTTTCAGATGCTGCCACTTAAATATGAAAAGCAGTATGGACTATGCTGTGCGGGGAACCTGTTTCATTACGTGGCTGCACAGTCGCTGTCAGTTAGAAGCTGGGCATTTCTTGCAGGTCTCCTGTGTGTCCGGCACTGAAGTGAGTGCAGGAGATCTGGCTTTGCTTAGCCCCTGGTGTACTTTTTCTTTCTCAAGTCTGATTGTTATAAAGGTAGAGGCCAAGTGTAAATTTCTTAAACTTTATATACATTTTTATGTATTATTTCTTGAGAAATAGAAGCTTCCATGTATACTGAAAAGTTTTATTTACATCACTTTTTCAGTAACACAACTATATAAAGAATATCTACGTAAGTCATGTTGAATTTAAATACAAACAGATCCGGTATCAGTGTCAGTACTGAAGTTACCTCACATTGTTTTGTAAACACACTATTAGTTTAACCTGTTTAACCAGGTGTAATTATAGAAGGGCAGCAAAGACCTTGGTCTATTACTTTTCATGTAACACAACAAAAAGTGAGAAAATACAGTTAAATATATCATAGTATTTGCTCTCTTTTTCACAATGACATCATAGTTTCCCTTTAATATCTCTTTTTCAGATCACGAAAACATGTTATTCTCCCAGAAAACCAGTTGCTTTGATTAATGGGGCCAGGCCAGTCCAAGGACAGATTAAGCACACAGGAACCTGGCATGATCCCTGGAAATGGTCCTATCTTCTTTCTGTCACCGTGGGGCTCTTTAATTTAATCACCGTGTTTTCTGTTAATTCTCTAAAGAAGCTCCATATATCTAAGTAAACGGTAGGTGGTTGGTTGATAATCTATTTTTGATATTTTACTTTTTATTCAAAAATATTTTTATTGGGAATTCCCTGGTGGTCCAGTGGTTAGGACTCCCCACGTCCACTGCAGGAGGCCCAGGTTCAGGGAACTAAGATCCCACGAGCAGCGTGGGGCGGCCAAAAAAAAAAAGATTTTATTGAAGTATAGTTGATTTACAGTGTTGTGTTAGTTTCAGGCGTACAGCACAGTGACTCAGTTACACAGACACACATAAACATATATATTCGTTTTGTACATTCTCTTCCATTATAGGTGGTTGACAGACTATGAATTGTTAAAAAATAACAAGCTCATGCTTTATTGTTTATCATTTTATTAACCAGCCTCCTCCTTTCTTCCTCGTATAAAAAGAAGTGGAAAATGGTCTATTCAACTTCTTTGTTATTCCTCAGTTAATCACAGCATGGCGGACACGGACACCGCTTTACTTCCCTGATTCACCATCATTTTTAACTGTGACATTAACTTCTTAGAGATATTTGGAAGAAAGTGATCAAACGCCTCTATAACAATTCAGGCGTGTATCCGTTGGTCTGGCTGATACGGTTTGCCTTAGATAAATCACGTAACTTCTTTGAGCCTGTTTCCCTGTCTGTGAAGTGAATCTGGCTGATCATAAGGGACCCCGCCTATTTAATTATGGCTGTTTTCACTGGCATCTCTGGCTGGTCTCTGAGCTCCAGTGGGTAGAGAGCTGTGGCCGGTGGTCTTTGTATCTATGACAGCCCCAATGTTGCAAATGCGTTTGCCTTTTGGGGCCAGGCATGTAACAGGAGCTATGCAGTTTGGATGGAAACTCAGTAGGTTCTGCCTGTCGGGTCCCAAGGGAAGGTGGCCCAGTGTTAGCAAACTTTCTTATTTTCCAAGAGAATCCAGAAATCTTAATGCAAGTGAAATATCTCTATTCTTTTTTTTTAATGTTTTATTTATTCTATTTTATTTATTTTTGGCTGTGTTGGGCCTTCGTTGCATCGTGCAGCCTTTCTCTAGTTGCGGCGAGCCGGCGAGCAGGGGCTACTCTTCGTTGCGGTGTGCGGGCTTCTCATTGCGGTGGCTTCTCTTGTTGCGGAGCACAGGCTCTAGGTGCGTGGGCTTCAGTAGTTGTGGCTCGTGGGCTCAGTAGTTGTGGTTCGCGGGCTTAGTTGCTCCGTGGCATGTGGGATCGTCCAGGACCAGGGCTCGAACCTGTGTCCCCTGCATTGTCATGCGGATTCTTAACCACTGAGCCACCAGGGAAGCCCAAAATCTCTCTATTCTTAAATATTGAAAATGAACTCGGTTTTTAAAAAAACTCCCCGTGTAGGCCAAAAAGGCACGAGAGGTATGAAATGCAAGCTGAAAGCCCGTGCCTGCCAGTCCTGAGCGCGCTCTTAAAAACGTGTGTTGAATTAGCAGCAGTTCATTGAGCTGCTTTATGATATGGCTGCCACAAATAGAGCTCTTTTAGAAACGTCTGAGAAACATGCATCTGTCTTCTTGTAGTAAGAGTTTGTTTTACTCCACAATTGTGACATGACTTGTTTTTTTTTTAATTTTTATTTTATATTGAAGTACAGTTGATTAACCATGTTGTGTTAGTTTCAGGTGTACCGCAAAATGATTCAGTTATACATATACATGTATCTGTTCTTTTTCAAATTCTTTTCCCATTTAGGTTATTACAGAACATTGAGCAGAGTTCCCTGTGCTGTACAGTAGGCCCTTGTTGGTTATCTGTTTTAAATATAGCAGTGTGTACCTGACACTACTTGTATATAGTGATTAATAGTACTAGTAATAACAGGTACCATAATAAGCATGCTTACTGTATGCCATGCGGTGCTGGGAGGGTGTTATTGTCCGCATAAGATGCACATATTGAAGACCAGAAAGTTTAAATAATGACCTGAGCTGACACATGCTGTCTAATGGCTGAGCTGAGATTGTAACCCTGTGGTTCATTCTTCACCATTCCTGCCTGTTACCACCTTCTTACTCTGTTAAGAGTGAGTGGACTGCACGCCTGAAACTAACACAACATTGTTAATCAACTATACTCCAATATGAAATAAAAATTAAAAATAAAAGAATGAATTGGCACCACAGCAAAGCCACTAGCCTCATTTGTTTCTTTTTTAAACAGCTTTATTGAAATATAATTGACATACACATACTACTATATATAAAACAGATAACCAACGAGGACCTACTGTATAGTACAGGGAATCATACTCAATATTTTGTAATAACCTATCAGGGAAAAGAATCTGAAAAAATATAGACATATATGCATAACTGTATCACTTTGCTGTACACCTGAAACTAATAAAACTACAATTTAAAAAAAAGAAATATAATTGACATACTGTGCCACTCATCCATTTAAACTGCAGAATTAAATTGTTTTTATTATATTCACAGAGTCATGCGAATCATCCCCACGGTCAATTTTAGAACGTGTTCATTGCCCCAAAAAGAAACCCCCATGCCCACTAACAGTCACTCCCCTTTCCCCCCAAACCCCCAATTTTTTGTGCAGTTAGTTACCAATAAATAATGACTGTTATAACTGATGGCTTAAGCTCCTTTTAAAGAATGAAGCTGATATTAGCCATATTTTAATATTCATATTTAATATTTATCTAGTATTAACCATATTCTAGTATTTGTTTGAAATAATAGATGATTTGGTTCAGTATATGAAATTTTAACAGCTGATTAGCTGAAATTTTTCCTCATTAAATTCTTTGACAAAGGAGTACTCTTTTTTTCTAATAATTCTTTGGAATGTCTCTGGAAGCTGTTGTAAAAGAATGTAGTTTTCCCTTGAGGAAATGCCTAAGGTCGTGGGCTCCAGAGTCAGCCGGCCTGGGCCCAAGTTCCGGCACTCACTGGCGTGTGGTTTTCCCCGCTTCCTGATTTCACACAGGAGCTGGCGTTCAGTAAGAGCTGAGGGTTAAGTGATTGTGCTCCCGTATTTGTCATCAGTACCTGGTATAGCCTGGCAGCCAATACATGTCTGAGTGAAAAGTTGCATTGAAATTATTAACCTACTTGTGGAAAACTCCTCTTCGGTTTCTTTTTTTTTTTTTTTTCCCCTGTAGGAGGAATCCCGCCTTGGGAAGGAAGGCTGGCTGGGTGACATGCAAGCTATTTCTAGAAAGGCTGAGTCTTCCCACCACCCTTAGTGTGAAGATGAGATTAGCATGACTTCAGTGCTATGATTTTTATGGTCCTGTCTTTATCCTCCCTTAAGCTGTAGCCCTTAATTTTTCAAAGCCTTCATTTCTAGTAATTTTGGGTGCTACTAATGGGGTTACAGTTTGCCGTGCAGATTTTATCGGCATCAGAAGACTCACCGTGTTCTGCGTCGTTAAGCAGACCCATTAAACGAGGCCTAGTCCATCCAGACGCGCCCGATGAGACCCCGGGGGGTGGGCTGGGGGTGTGTACCGCAGTGACTCGCATGTCGTGGCACTGTTCTCCGTGTTGGTGGGGGGCCTCACAGGGGCGAGGGGCACCATGATTGTCATTGCTGCATTTGGGATAGGGTTTTATGGAGCTTCTCAGGAAAGACGTCTACTCACATATATTTCCTGCTCATGGTAACTGGCCGGCAAAGGTAGAGAAAGATTTCTACATGCACACATGACTTCCTAGCAATAAGGTTAAAGCCTCTTTTTTTTTTGAGTTATTATTTCCCGTACTCTCTTGGGTTCTTTCTCTTACTGAATCTAAATCTCTTCATTTCGTTTTCTTTCATTTGTATGTTGAGGTTGTTTTAGCAGAGGGCTGAGTGTTTCAAAAATCACACAAACTGAACATACATTTTTCACCTATAAGTCAAATATAATGAATAGAATCTTCCTTCCATGCAGACATAACTCTTCCCTGTGGAAAATGCCATCAAAGCAAACCAAGGTTGGTGGCAGAACTAGAAACATCTGACCAGGCATCCTCACTCCTTAAACTTAGTAGACAAAAAAGCGGCATGTCCAAAAGTTGGAACTCTTTCTACATGGAAAGTTTTCAGAGATCCCAATCAAGGCATTTATTACTTTATAACGCTCTCCATTGGCTGACGGTGGCCTTACCTGTTGGCGCACCTGGCCTGGGGGAGGAAGAGAGGTGACCTGCATTGCTCTCCACACTGGGATTCGAAATTTAGAGCATTCGTTCAAATCCTGATTTTGCCCTGTGCGATTTTTTTTTTTTTTTTTTTTTTTTTTTTTGCGGTACGCGGGCCTCTCACTGCTGTGGCCTCTCCCGTTGCGGAGCACAGGCTCCGGACGCGCAGGCTCAGCGGCCATGGCTCACGGGCCCAGCCGCTCCGCGGCATGTGGGATCTTCCCGGACCGGGGCACGAACCCGTGTCCCCTGCATCGGCAGGCGGACTCTCAACCACTGCGCCACCAGGGAAGCCCGCCCTGTGCGATTTTTAAAATGATCACGTAAGCATCCTCTGAAATGGTGCTACCTGGGTTTTTCATATATTGGTTCACTTCGTCCATACAACACAGTGAGCAGACATTAGTACTCGCACCCTGTGAAGGAGACTAAGCTCGGGGAGATTAGGTAACTTGTTAAAAATCACCCAGAAAAGCTAATTTTCTTCACAGGACTGCTGTGAGAAGTTACATAAAGTACTAAGTGAAGAGTCACTAGCTGATTCTTTTTTTTTTTAAAACGTATTAAAAATCATTCAGGGCTTCCCTGGTGGCGCAGTGGTTGCGGGTCCGCCTGCCGATGCGGGGGGCGGGTCCGGGAGGATCCCTCGTGCCGCGGAGCGGCTGGGTCCGTGAGCCATGGCCGCTGGGCCTGCGCGTCCGGAGCCTGTGCTCCGCAGCGGTGAGAAGCCCGCGTACCGCAAAAAAAAAAACCAACAAAAAAACCCCATTCAGTTTTATTAATTAACATATTAAGTTCCCACATAGCCTAAATAAACCTTTAACAATCCACCTGTGATTCTCTATCAAAATAAAGATTACAGGAATTCAGAAGGATTCTTGTTCTTCTGGTAGAATGATCTGAGAAATGTGTTTTCCATGGTTTACAAAATGGAGGCTAATCATTTAGTAAACAGGGATGTATTATACATTAATTTTATAACATCTTATGGAAGAGTTACCTATCCTTTTCTTGGATATCGATGAAGATGTATTTATTTCAAACATGCCAACTAATATTCAAGACTTCTATCTATTGATTTAGTGAATGTTTATCAGGATTTTAATGAACTACCATCTTTTTATCCTAAAAAGCAATTTAAAATTTAGAACGATCCTCTGTCTTAGTTGAATACAAAGAATGATTCCCTGAACGCTTAACTATAGGAATGTTTTAAATCAATGGCAGACATCATCTCCATTTAGATTTTCATTGTACATTTTACATTACAGTGTCTTTAAACATCCATGGGGAAGTAGATATAAAAGATTCCCATCAAAAACCTGAGTTTACTTTTCACACTAGAAAGAAAAGCAGGTAGTAATTTGATAGTTGAATTATATTCATTATTGTTTTCAAATCACCTCATATATAATGACTGGCTCCTTTATTCATGGCAGTGTTGACTGCCATGTTTGAATGACTGATTTTGAATAGGTATCTGGTCTCTGTGCTCACTGTGAATGACTCATTTTGAGAAATCAGTGTTAAACTCATCTGAATGTTGAAATTCCCACAGAAAATCCTCTGGGAAGAAGTTTTGGTTCTACCCGAACCCAAATAGTCAGACTGCTTTTGTCCTGAAACCCAAACCATGCAGCTGAACAGAACCGCCCCTGTTGACTGGGTCACAGGTGGGCCCAGCTGTCACCTGTCCATACACCCACTGCCTGGTCCCAAGCAGGCACCCTCCCATGTACGGGAAAGAGGGGGAAAAGTACAGATAGGGCCGGCGGCATTGCCAAGATGATCACATTCTCGTTGTTGTTGCTGGTTAAGGTTTTTCTGGAGTGTATATTTAACTTGTTGATTTCTTTTCTCTCTGATGTGTAATTGTTGTTATACATTAACTTAACGCCGGGCAGCAGCATGAACCTACAAATCGCACTGGTGGGTTTTTGTGTTCTGCGCAGGACAAAGTTCAAAGCTCAGATAATTTCATGGTCTGAGCTCTCCTGCTGAGCGACCAGGACCTAAAATAAACTCATCCCTACTGTGGTGTGACCTCGGTGGTGGCCTTTTGAAGACTTGGAAAGGTAGGATGGGTCCAGTCTGCCGTTTTAAAATGAAATAGTTCTTTCGTTATCTTAATGGAGATCGGAGTTAAAGGAAAACCCATTGTTTTATTTTTGTTCTGAGTTTAAGGTCAAGTGGTAGCGTGTACCGAAAGTGCATTCGTTTTACATTATGTTTTGCTTCTCCAGGGGACCTACTCTGTAATTGTATTTATTACCAATTTGGGCATTTCCCCCCTTTACGTAACTTAATATAAGCCTTTCCTAATAATGGAGACCAGAGCACCTCACTGTGACGTGTGTTTGTGGCGCTGAGTAGATGCTAGTTTGTGTGACCAAAGAATGTACAGTAAATGCTTCTGCTTATAACTGTTCCCAGCACACCTGACAGGCACTAGGTAAAATTTTATTGCTCGCTCTGTGAAAGATTTTTTTCACAAGGGATTTTATTTATTGGCAACGTTCGGCCACGAGTATGATTTTTTTAGGCGCCTATAATTTAGATTTTTCTGATTCAAGGCTATAATTTACTCGAAAGCTACTTGGAAATCCATTCTGTAAGAAATAAACCAATGCAGAGAATTAAGGGACTGAGACGTGCAAGGGCCAAATTAAGTTAGGACTTTGATTTTACCTCTGGGAATAATTTACTTCCTCAATTTTGAGTCCATTAGTAGCCTGTCACTTTTGACATCACGATTATTGACAGTTCTGCATATCTAGTCTTTGAATATGCTCTCATTTCAGAAACCTTCAGCAGATCATTGGTCTTAACATACAAGGCATGGCATTTTAGAGATCGTATGAGGCATTTTATTGAAAATTTCTGATTACCTGGATTTAACAGTTTCTTCCAGAGAAACAGAACTGAAATGAGAGAGCGAGAGAGACCCAGAAGTTGACTGGCTTTGAGGAATGAGCTCATACAGTTGCGGGGCTGGCAACAGCACAGTCTACGGGCAGCTCGCCAGGCTGGAGAGTCTAGCAGGAGCTGATGTCGTGGTCTTGCCCCGAAGGCAATCTTGAGGCTGAATCCCTTTCTCTTTGGTAGACGTCAGTCTTTTAAGGCCACCTACTGATTGGATGAGGCCCACCCACGTTGTGGAGGGTCCTGTCATCTGCTTGACTCAAAGTCTCCTGATTTAACTGTTCATCATATTTTTAAAAAGTGCCTTCACAGCAACATCTAGACTAGCGTTTGACCAAATGACTGACACCATGGCCCAGCCAAGTGGACACGTGACATTAACCACGTGACACGTGACATTAACCATCACTGCCGCCAAGTGGACACGTGACATTAACCATCACCGCCGCCAAGTGGGGAGATATGGATGTGACAGTTTACCTGTGTGGACGATAAAAGGTTCTCTTTCCTCTACCTGCTCACATGATGTGGAGTTAATTTCAAAGTAAAAGTGGAAAATTAGAGAGCTGGGGAGTAACCACAGGAAAATTCAATGCTTCACCAGTGATGAGAAACGAGAAGTGTGACTGAGGATAGGAGGGGAGGACACGTCAAGGATATGCCAAGGTCATGTCTTGCGGGTGCAGGGGCCGAAAGCAGCCTTCAGACAGGGAAGGGCGTGCGAGTTGCAAGAGCGGCGGCGACAGCCCAGTAAAGGTGATGCCCCGGTGCCCCAGAGCCCCAGACCTGCACCCAGGTGGAAGCTCAACCACGCGCCCTGACTTAAGGCTCCAGCAGAAATGATTCTCGGTTGGCATCAGGGTCTGAGTCAGGCCGCTGTGCCCAGCCCCCTCGCCAGAGAGAAGTTACCTTTCAGGATCTTGCAGCCTTAAATTTCAGGAAGTGAAAGCAAAGCACAGTAATTGAGTGGGCACATTAATTTTCTGCATGGAAAACACAGGTTTTAGAGCGAAGGGCTCCACGGGGCAATTTGTTTGAAATGGGCAATAGAACTATTGGAAAAAATCCATCAAATGGAGAGAAAAAGAAAGCAATTCCAAGAGATAGGGTAGGAAATCGTAGTGCCTTTGGCTTCTGTGAGTCCTGGGGAAGTTCTAATTGGCTAATTTATCAAGAAAGCGATTCCGTTTCTACAGAGTCACACTTCCTCTGCTGTTCAGTTAAAAGGGCCTTGGTGTGGGCCAGGTGGGTGGGAGCGGGTTTGTGCAAACGGAGCAGAATCAACAAAGAGCTTTGTGTTAATCCTTTTCCTTCGGGAGGCCCTTCCCGCAGACGCCGAGCTCTACACTGTGACACTTCGGCAGCAAACTCCTTTTTTCAGAGCAGCGTCACCTGTGCTGTCACTGGTCACAGGCGTCCAGGCTTTCAGACCCATGAATTCCTTCACTGTCCCAAGAAAGGGGAGAGTTCCAGGCCAGCCCAGACCTCTTCTTCTGAGGCCTCAGGGTGTGCGGGGGCCATGTCCAGAGGCCAGTGAGCTCGCTGTGGCCCCCGAGGGTTCCGTGGCTGCCTTTCTGAGTGGCCGCAGCCGCCTCTGGTTCTAGCCAGCCGTGCTGCCAGTGTCCCTGCGGCCTCCTGCTACAGAGGTTTGACAGAGGCATGGAGAACAGCCACCCATCTCCTCCCCCTGCGTTTACTTCTCGTCGATATAATTTGATGTACGTCATCCAGGTAGTGAAAGTACACTCCAAGTTAAATGGTGATCTCCGAATTTTCAAATCGACGGCCTTTTCTCGGTACTCCTGGTTCTCTGCAGCCATGACCTGTCGATCGGCGTACTTGAAGCTCTGCCTGGTGGCCGTGCACCTGCCCGCCTGGCTCTGCCCTGCCGCCGCTCCGCAGCGCGCTGAGGGCACGTCCTTCTGCATGTGGGGCTCTGGAGCTCTCCTCCCTCTCAGCTGCAGCCATTCACTCACTCCGCACATCCCGGGACACCGGGGTCTCTTGTGAGTCAGGAACCAGTTCTGTGCACGTCTGATGTGGCGGCAGAGCCCAGCCACCAGCTCTCAGCGCCGTGTCCCCTGCCTCGGGCTCCAGGGGACGGAGTTGGTCTGCCCACTGCCGGGGCATGGTGGGGCGGCGGGGAGCGCGGAGGGTGTGGCCGGGGAAGAGAGGCACGGGAGGCGGGTCTCAGGGGATTTTGAGAGGCTCCGTGGCCACAGAGGCCTCCGTGTGGGTGGGACAGCGCAGACCTGCGGAGACGCGGGCGGACCGAGGTCCCGAGCGTCCGCACGGGGTCGGATGAGAGCGTCCTGTTCTTCCTGCTGCTCGCTGAACACCCGGCTCGGAGCCTCGCACGTCCTGGGAGTTCCTTACGGTTTATGAAAGTCGGTGTGAGTCAGGGCGGCTGTGAACGATGAGGGCCTGAGGACCAGGCTGGGGAGGTTGACTTTCGACCCAGGAAGGGACGGGAGTGTGGAAGGTGCTGGCTGTGACTGGGGACACACTGTAGGACCTTTCCCTGAGGACATGGCATTGGGTGTGGAATGGATGGAGAGCAGGAAAATGATCACAGCTTTCGGTGAGAAGTAGCACAGCCCGAGGCAGGGGGTGTGGATGTGGACATGGACACAGAGACCTGGATGTGAGGGCGGGAGACAGGTGAGGACACGGCGGGGACGTGGGGTGTCCTCAAGCCATGGGTGTGGACAGCGGGGAGGACGGGCAGCGCGAGCAGGAGATGCTGGAGGTTTCCTTGTCTCGGGGGCTGCTGAGAAGAGGCCGTGGGTCCTGGTGGAGATGCTCCTGGTTCTTAGGAGAGTTCATCCCCGAGCAGGGAAGGGGGGGCACACGGAGCTGGAGAAATCCCCTTGTGGAGCAAAGGGCAGCCGATGAGGAGATGGATAGACGGGGAGCAGCGCCGGGTGGAGCAGCGGCCGGGGCGTCCCAGGAGCCTGGAGAAGAGTGGGGGGTCACGGCGTCCCCGGCTGCAGGGCAGTCGGGTGGGAGGTGAGGAGGGCGCCTTTGATTGGTGCCGGGCAGTAGCACGTCGGCAGTCGTATAGCAAGAGCGGTTTCCAAATGCAGCGAGGCAGCGGCAGGGTTAAACGTGCAGCCGTTCACCCCCGACAGTCCTCTGTCGAGGGCTCCGCGCGCAGACGCGTGCTGGGTGACGGAGCTACAGCGATGGGCAGCGCTTAGGCAGCCTGGTCCCTCGTAGCGTTTCCGGGCAGTGAGGTGAGATGAGTCATCAGGGAGCGGGGATCCGTTGAGAGAAGTCCAGACGGGAGGGGTCCTGAGGACCGTAGGAACACAAGAGAGGGGCGGGAATTGGAGAAGAGAGCGTGGGAGCCTCAGCTGTGCGAGCGTCTGGTCCATCTTCCCACCTACAGGCCCACGTTTTAGGCCCTGACGGCGCCTCATGGGTCTTCGCTGCCTCTGGTTACGTGGGCTCTGGCAGCTTCCCCCGAACATGGAGAGGGTCCTCGAAGAACAGATTCTAGAGCGGTGAGACCCCAGTTGTACACGGAGCTGAAATGCCCGTTATGTCGGGCGAGTGCCCGTAGACGCGGTGGTTTAAATGTGCATGTCTAGGTGTCCTGAACTTTTGTCATTCAGAACAGGGTTTTTTTTTTTAAAGAACAGAAAGGAAAGCTCACGTAGCTAACATCACGCTGAGATTTCTCTTTCCCTTCTGGCCTGCAAGAGCAGGGCAGGACCTGGAGAGGAGAGTCCGGGCCCTTTGCTGGAGGCGGAGCAGCCCTGCGAGAGTCGGGACGTGGCCGGCGGGGGGACGCGGCTGTTGATATTGCGGTAGTTGTTTCCTGTGGACATCTGAGTCGTTCACGGACCGTGGCGTTGGATCGCTGATTTTTCTTCCAACCTCCCCCTCCCGTGACTTTTGAAAAGACAGTTACTTCACGTCACGTCTTCTTAACCTGTGACCGTTTTCGAACTGTGGTCCTTTGATGACTGCATCGGTGACATTCAGACTGAGTTGGCCACTGTGCTAAGTTGGGTTTCTTCCGTGGCCGAATCACTTGTATGCTGTTTAAAAATTCTACCTGCTTAAGGTATGTGGAGTCTTGACTTCACCGGCTGGGTGTGAGTCAATGATTTCGTCTGTACTGTCCAAGGACAGCTGCAAGATGTTCGCCTGTTGGAGCAGGAGGTAAACCAGTGCACCTTGTAAGGGTGAATTACGGCTAAATTTGTGGAAAGAAGGCAGTGTAGCTTTCTGAAAGTTTCCCCATCCCCTCCCTCCAGCGCCAGCCTCTGGCAACCACTGGTCTGCTTTCAGTCTCCATGGACTTGCCTGTTCTCGACATTTCATAGAAATGGGATCACATGGTATGTGGGCTGTCGAGACTGGCCTCTGTCACTTAGGATAATATTTTCAGTGTTCATCCACGTGTAGCATGTATTAGTGCTTCTTCTTTGGCCAAATAGTATTCAGATCTACGGGTACATTATATTTGGTTTATTCGTGCATCAGTGGGTGGACATGTGGTTTGTTTCCACTTTTTTAACTCTTAGGAATAATGTTGCTATAAACATTCATGCACAAGTCTTTGTGTAGACATGTTTGCGATTCTCTTGGGTAGACACCTAGGAGTGGAATTGCTGGGTCGTATGATAACTTTGTATTTGAGGAACTGCCCAACTGCTTTCTAAAGTGGCTGCGCCATTTTACATCCCCAGCTGCAGTGTAGGGGGGCTCTGATTTCTCCACAACTTTGTCAACACTTGTTATTGTCGAGAACAATACGGTATTCTAGCAAACTCCGAATTATTCAGGCACTGATTATCTGTGAGGTGGGTTTTCTAGGATTTTGGTTTCTCTTTCTTTCTTTGTCTTCCAAGCAACTGACCTGTTGGTTTCACTTCAACAATATCTAGTTTCACTTCCCTGGGGATAGGGGGGACCGTGGGAGAAGTTAAACTGGTTAATGTAGGTACATATTAACACCTGTTAACAAGTTGGCCAGAAAGGTTTAAGGAGAAAGGCTGACTGTGTTAGCTTACATGATATTTTGGATTAATGTCAAGTAGCTCTCTGTAGGACCGGGGCTGTGTCCTGAGGTACTGTGATAATTTGTAAATTTTGTGTCTTCTTTAATGCAAATATTGAAAATTAATTATTTTCTGTATTATCTGAATGATTATATTATCCCCTATATTATTATTATTATCCCCTATTATATTATCCCCTATATATTATCCCCTATATTATTATTATCCCCTATATTATTATCCCCTATATTATTATCCCCTATATTATATATATTATCCCCTATATTATCCCCTATAATATTCTATATTATCCCCACTGTATAGGGGAAACTGCAACTTAATTTTATCGCCTCCGTTTGCATTTGAATTTAATTTCTTGGTGCCAAGAAATTCAACTAAAGTGGCGGTACTTAATTTCATGCAGGGTTTTCAAGACACCTAAAGGGGTCTGGGGTAATATTTCCAAGAGCTTCCTGTGTTACTCAAATGTGGTGAGGGGGTGTCATGGTCAGTACCTCTCCGATGTTTTCCGTGAAGCCCCCGTAACGATGGTGAGCTGGAAGACACACTCGCTCCAACGGGGTGAAGGCTTGGCGTCAAGAGGTCCTTCGCCAGCGAACGTCACTGCGAGCTGTCAACTCCGGTCTTTAACAGTCGCGGAGTTTACATTCTGTCTCATCATGGTCACAGAATAGATAACTGACATTTATCTTACTATAAAACCAAGTCTTAAAAAACAAAAGATCAAATAAAAATAGCTGCGCCTTCCCACAGCACACTAAAAAAGCTCCAGTTTACATAGAGCACATTTTTACTCCGCGCCATTCATTTATTTAATAAATGTTTATTGGTCGCTGAACTAGGGATAAAAAAGTATAGAGATATTATCCCTAATTTTTTTCTTGAAGGATTTCTTTTTTTTAATCTGGATTTTTAAAAATTGATGTATAGTTGATTTACATTGTTGTGTTAGCTTCAGGTATACAGCAAAGTGATTCAGTTATATATGTGTGTGTGTGTGTGTGTGTGTGTGTGTGTGTATTCTTTTTCAGATTCTTTTCCCTTATAGGTTATTACAAAATACATACTGAATATAGTTCTCTGTACTATACAGTAGGTTTTTGCTAGTTATCTATTTTATAGATAGCAGTGTGTATATGTTAGTCCTTAAAGGTCCTACAAGGTACTTAAGGAAACATCATTAAGATCTGATAGAAGAAATCAAGTCAACATGAAATGAAAACGACGCAGGGATGCTGTGGAGGAGATGTGGGGGCCGGGGGCTTAAATATTCGTGACTAAGTCATTGAAGATGACAGTTCACAGCTGAAAGGACCTGAGTTTGTGTTCCAAGTTCTCATGCTGGCTCTGTGACTTCTGTCAAGCGACCTGCTCGTTCTAAGCATCCCTTTGCTTCCCCCAAGGGATCAGGCATGGTTAAGTTCTTATTGGAAATTTCTGGAACCGGGACCGTGCTGAGAGGCAGTGTGGTGTGGAGAAGAGAGAAGGTCAGGCTGCTCTCCTGTCAGTGCCCAGCTCGGGCCTCCTGCTGGGAGCCCTGGACCCCCTGTGTGTCCCAGGACCCACTGTCCTCTGGGTGAAATGAAGGTAATTAGAGCTGCGCGTGGAGCAGAAACGAGCGACCAGACTGCACGGATCTTGCATCCGTGGGGGCATCCGGTGTGGAATCGGGAGGGTGAGCAGAGCAGAGGGACATTTCCAAAAGCTCTAGAAGCGAAGCAGGTCCATGTACCGTACTGCAATATAACATCAATAATAGCAGCGCAGGAAAATGAGAGAGAAAGATGGAAGGCACCTAGCGGGTAGAAAATCCCGAAAAGGAGATGGGAGTTTTGAGGATCACCACTCGGGGTCATGGCTTTTAAAGAGTGGAATAAAGACGGCAGCTCATTTTTTTTTTTTTTTGTTTTTGTTTTGCGGTACGCGGGCCTCTCACTGCTGCGGCCTCTCCCATTGCGGAGCACAGGCTCCGGACGCGCAGGCTCGGCGGCCATGACTCACGGGCCCAGCCGCTCCGCGGCATGTGCGATCTTCCCGGAGCGGGGCACGAACCCGTGTCCCCTGCATCGGCAGGCGGACTCTCAACCACTGTGCCACCAGGGAAGCCCGGCAGCTCATTTTTAAAACAATTCTGGTTTCCTCTTTGCCTGTTTGTTCAAACACACGGATCGTCTGATACAATGTCTGGCGGTTAATGTTCAATAAGTGTTATTTGCTCTCTAAAGAAATCGGCAGATGAGTAGGAATCAGCGTATTTTAAGAGACAATAATAGGCATGATTTCTAAATTAGACTAGAGTACTGGATTATCTAGAAAAAGAGAACCAGTTTGAGGAGAAAGAGTCCAGGTTGAACTAAGCAACCAGTTGCCTGTGTAGGTGGGCAGTGATCAGATATATTGGAAAAGTGGAACTTGGTTATTTAGAAATCTTAACTTTGTGATAAAACTTTTTGTTGTTTTTGTTTTTATTATAACTGCTACAAAATCGACAATATTTGTATTATAAAACAGTTAAGAGTATATGATAACAGTGACAAAAACTGTGACATAACACAGACTCAGCAGAAGGTTATAAAGATGAAAAGAGTAATGGGACAGTGGTGACAATATAGTTTAAATGTATCAAGGTACAATTTTCAAAGTGTTAAAACATGACTAGCCCACAGAGCCATTGTGAGCTTGTGTGAAAGACATCTAGCTGGTGAGTGAGGGCAGGGGGCTGGGGTGGCGGCGCTGAGGATCAGAGCATTAGACCGTCTGGCAGGAAAGGTTGAAAGGTTTGCTAAGTTGGAGACAAGACCAGTTAATGCCTTACAGGCAGTAAAACCGTGACCTTTTCTGCATGGCAGAAATGATCTGCATCTCTACTGGCCACAGATAATCTGCAAATTAATCTGTAACTTACCAGATCAGCACAAAATAGCACGTCAAAATAAGGCACATTCTCCTAGAGAATGAAATGGCCTTTGGGTGGTCCTGTTGGAGCCGCTGTGGTGTGAAAGGTGCCACCCTTTGCTGGGTTTCCATTTCCGGATGTTTAAAATGTGTATAAGGATTAGAGAGGGACCATTAATATCACTGAAATTACCAGGATGCCTGGGACTCGGCGTGCACGGGGCGTCCTGGGGGACAAGCCGCCCAGTGACATGTACTCGGTTTCCTGGAAGCAGAGCCCTTGTTCTTCCAGCTCCTCCCCTCGCCCACCCCATCCTCTCCTCTTCACTTGTTTTGTTTCTAAACTGACTGTGCTCAGTGTCAGGTCCTCACAGCCTCCCTGCCCCCGAACAGGCAGGGACTCAGGAATAAAGCAGCAGGCCTATTTCAGAGACAGATGGCTTTGCTGGTTGTTCCAGAAACAAGAAAAAAATGGCTAGCGGTCTCTCAAACCCTTTGTCATGAAATCCTTTAGACTCAGTAACAACGTTGCAGGCGTCTCCCACTGGGGCCTGGGTACGTGTGGTTCGATGCCCAGTTAAGTCTGCTGAAGTGGGGTCTGGGGTCACCGTGGAAGCATCGTGCTTGTCTCATTCTTGGGGCAGCTCAGTTCACGCCGGTTTCCTAAGTTAAGTCTTGCGGGAACTTAAAACTGGCCGTCTGCTTCAGCAAGTGAGCAGGTGCATTTGTTCCAGTCTCTTCTCCTTGTCCTTGCTCTGCAAAGCCCGGAGTTGTGTGGCCTGTCCCACCTGTGGTCACGAGGATGTGGACACTGGGAGGTGACGGGGGCTCAGCACAGTCAGAAGAGGTTTAATCAAGTGATGACCCGAGGGCGTGCGCGGTGGGCGGCACCCTCCCCAGAGGGCCCTGGCTGCAGTTTATGGAAGGATTGTAATTTTAGGAGATATACGTATTTTCAGGATCACAAAACCGTAAAGGTGGAGGAAACCTCAGAGGCGATGCATCCAGCCCCCAGGCCCTCTGCGGTCTGTGGCCGCTGGGCCGTCCTGGGGGCTAGACGCATGTTCCCGATTCCTTGATTGTTCGTAAATTCTTTGTTCCAGAAGGAAAGCAACCATATTCTATGCACTGATTCTCCCAGAGGGTGCACGTGTGAGTAAATCTGTACTCCTTCCCTAGGAAAATCCCTAAAATTTGTGTTAAAAGCTGAGTATCCCAGGATCCTTCTACTGTTTGTGAAAGGCCGTGGGTACTAGGTCATTGTCCAAACCAATCTGTAGTGTGTCTGTTCTTTTAAGATGTGGTGCTTAGAACTGGATGTGTTATCCCAGGTTAACTGGCCAGGGTACGGGTTAGGGGAGGGCTGGGAAAGACCGTTGCCTCTTTGATCGAGCTCGGTTCCTATCCTGTGCGTGGAGGTGAACGTACTGGAATTTCTGAGAGTCGCGTGACAATGTCGGATCACAGTGGCCACCCGGCTTTCTACATCTTTGGGTTCTTTGTGTCAAGTGGTCCCATCTTAGCCATGTATAGGTAATTTTTAAACCTGATTTTTTAAAACCGTGAATAGTTATGATGGTAAGCAACACCATTAATAATAATATAGGAGTTTCATCAGACAGAAAGAGTAGCATGATGGTTACTAGCCTAGCACCGGAGTCAGACTGTCTGTGGGTTCAAATCCTATCTCCTTTGTTTATTACTATATGACCTGGAGATAATTCAGTGGGATTGTGCCTGTAGGGTACTTCCCAGGGCTCCTGGCACGTGGTCCATGATCTGAATGGGAGCGGTTATTCTCTTTGCCCAGCTCCTCTGAGCTCTTCAACAGGCATTTTGCTATTTAACCCAACTCCAACTTGAAGAATACCATTCTTTTCCCCCTTTTTCTAGATGGGGGAACTGTGTCACTTGTTCAGGGCTGTATGGCTGTTGAATCTGCAGTAGGAATTCGAACACAGGTCTGTCTGATGCCAGGTGATTGGTACAGCTACTTAGTCCTATTAGATTATATGTTTTGGTTTTTTTTGTTTTTTTGCGGTACGCAGGCCTCTCACTGCTGTGGCCTCTCCCGTTGAGGAGCACAGGCTCCGGACGCGCAGGCTCAGCGGCCATGGCTCACGGGCCCAGCCGCTCCACGGCATGTGGGATCCTCCTGGACCGGGGCACGAACCCATGTCCCCTGCATCGGCAGGCGGACTCTCAACCACTGCGCCACCAGGGAAGCCCTATAGGTTATTTTTATTAGTATTTGCTGACTCATCCTTCTAACACTGGTATATCTTCCAAAAGATGACTTCATTAAATATTTAACTTATACAAAGAATCTTTGTAACATGTGTGAGTTTAACAACCCCTCCTGAGAGGTAACCGTCACTCTGAATTTTGGGCTTATCACTCCTTAGCTTTTCATTATTGGTTTTCCGCACAGATAAATACTCCTCAGTAATACTTTACTCTTTATAATTTCCTAGTTGAATAAGCATAACGTATGAGCTGTGACTATAAGGCAGTTGTTTCTCCTGCTCCCCGTGGGGCCTGTGAATTAATTCTGTGCTTCTTCCCTCCATGAAAACCCAGCTAGGTCCCCTGACTCTCCCTGTCACCTGTGGGTCATAAAATCTCACAGTCACTTCCAGTTTAAACAAACTACTCACTTCTGCAATTAAAATGCTCGGTTTCGTGTAATAACCCAGCTTTAACCTTGTGATAAAATCGAGGCTCTTGACCTGGCCCCTCCCTGTCCCCCTCCACCCAGAATATGGCAGGTACCCCAACCCTTGCTCTTTCGTGTGAACGTTACAGTCAGCAGGTCGGGGGGACACGCACAGAGTTTGGACGTTGATGACGGTTCTTGAGTCTTGGTGATGCAGTGGTCCTGGTTCTCCCCTTACAAGACCTTGTGCCTGATCGCCGACTTAGGGGGCAGGTCTCCAGGCGCCTGCCTGGATGAGCGGAGCCTCTGCGTCGTACGCAAAGCTCTCAGGTGGTAAGGGTCTGTGTCACTGGCTTGACCGTCCCACTTACTAAGCAGCTCTTTATTTCTTTATGTTTTAAATTTAGACCCTTTTTTAGAGTGCTTTTAGGTTTACAGAAAAATTGATCAGCAAGTACAGTGTTCTCAAATACCCCTCTGCCTGACATACGGTTTCTCCCTGATGGTGACATCTCACATCGGCCTGGCACAGTTGTTCCAATCTGCAAGCTGACACTGGCGCCTTGTCATCACCCAGGGTCCATGGTGTGTTTACATTGGGGTTCACTCTTGGGGTTGTCCATTCTGCGTCTGCACGAGTGCATAGTGACAAGTATCCACCATGACAGCATCACACAGAGTGGTTTCACCGTCTGAAAAATCCTCTGTGCTCTGCCTGTCCCTCCCTCCCTCCCCTTAACCCCTGGGAACCACTGATGTGTTGTCTCCATGGCTGTGCCTTCTCCAGGATGTCATATAGTTGGGACTGTCCAGTATGTGGCTTTTTGGGATTGGCTTCTTTCACTTAGCTTTACGCTTTGAGGGTTTCTCCATGGTTTTTTTCCCCAAATGGCTGCTGGCTCCGCTCTTTTTAGCACTGAATACTACTCTGTCATCTGGATGCACCGCAGTTCATTTCTCTAGTCACCCCCTGAAGATCATCTTGATTGTTTGCAAGTTTTGGCGACTGTGAATAAAACTGCTATAAACGTGTCAGCTATTTCGGTTTGTTCTCTTGGGTAAAATGAGACATCGGACAAAGCTCTTTATTGCTTCCAACTCTCGGAAATCCCGTCTGTGAAGACGGCTGAAGAACTAGGAACAGGACCAGGAGGGTGGGAGACACTGTGGTCCCCAAGAGGAGGGGCCGTGGGAGGGGAAGAAGGGGGAAACAGGGGCTGGATGGAGCCCCGAGCATGAAGATGAGGATGAAGTCTTTTAAAATGGAAAACAAACCCCAGAGCAGCAGACGGTGGAGGTGGGGGAGCTCTGGGGGCTGCTGGGTTTACGGGACTAGTTTTCAGCCTGTCACCGATGTCACGCGTGGAGCTGCCCAGGAGGGCCTGGGACGTGGGCAGACGTGCTGAATGCTCCTGCTTAGCGGGGCGGGGGTTGAGGGTGGGGTCGCAGCAGCTGAAACACAGCAGCCCCGCCGTCTGGGCCCCGGCGCCCACGCGGGCAGCCCGTCTCGATGCCCAGGCAGATGGTCCCTCTTGTGCGCACGCCCGGAGGGCCCGCCGGCCCGGGAGCCTGGCTTTCAGAGGAGAAGCATTGGTTCACACCCGGTTTTGAGAGCTCTTGGTCGCTTTGCTGTGAGGGTCTCTCTCGTGGCTTCTTCGCTGCTGGTCACAGGAAGGTCACAGGAAGGGAGGTCGCTCTCCTGTGTAATTTAGGAAGTCCACACAGGCAGACACTGAGCAATCAAAATCTTCGTTTTAAAGCCCCTGAAAAGAGTGTTGCAAGCACCGTCAGGAGAGAGGCCTTTCCTGAGGCCGTTGGTCATGAGGACGGAAACCTGTGACTCTTCTGAGCTGGGGACTCGGGAAGCCACTGTGGCTCTTTGGACCGAAATACATGCTCTGGGTACTTAGAGTAAATACACGCTTTGCCTTGAATTATGTGTCTAAATCCTCTTCAGGATGTTTATTAGACTATGCCCGAGGCCATTATGCTTAATATCATCAACTTTGTGCTTTTAACAGCTTTACTGATATAGTCTACATACCATAAAATTCACTCACTGCAATTGTACGATTCAGCTATTTTTAGTAAGTTTTACAGAACTGAGCAACCATCGTCCCCAGAAGAACCCTCGTGGCCATGTTTAGTCACTGCTTGTTTCCTCCCCAGCCCCCGGCTACGGCCCTCGACTTGCTGGGTAGGGTCACCCTTCCGGGACACCTCAGTGTCGCCAGAAGCCGACAGCATGCCATCTCCGTGCCGTCTGCCTTCACTTCGCCCTTTAAGGCTTCATTTAGCTTTTGAAGGCTGTCCATGTTGTAGTAACATTTATTTTTATACAGTTACAAGAAGTAACTCTATAATACTTGACTCCTATATTCTTTGCTACATCTGAGTGTATTCTCCCTTTTAAAAGATAATCACTTTGCTGTGTGTTTGCAAGTTTGTTTCTTAATTCTTCCAGGACTCAGTTTCAGAAGGACGTGAATAATTGCACTGTGGAGAAGAGTTTGATCTTCCTTTGACGGGGCCCCCGAGCCCTCTTTTGGTTGTAAAGCGGCACAGTCACCCTAAATAGGTGGCCAACAGCCGTCAATATTTTGCCCATGATCATAAAGCGGTGCTGGTCCCACAGGGAACAGCACGTTCTTGAGACCAGCCCAGGGACAAGTGTCTCTTCTGCACCCGAGCGGACGGGGCACCCAGCCAGCAAGCTCGTAGAGCCCAGTCCTGGGCTGGCGGGTGTGCAGCCAGCACAGTCCCTAGACCCCACCCCAGCATTGGCCTCCATCAGAGACCTAATAAGTTCCTGTATTTTAGCCTCACCTGTACTTTGAGGTACAATATTAGAATGCTGCTGTGACTTTGTGCAAATTGGGGAAGAAAGTTAAAATTGGGGTTTAATACCTGAAGGGAGTAGGAGGAAGGATCTCGCAAAGTAACAGACAACAGGCTGCTACTCCTGTCAGAAGACACAGGGGGGGACCCTGACAGCTCTCATTAGACCGGTTTTGTCTTTTGTTCTGCGTCTCCACTTACACCTCTAATGACTGGACAGCAGAGATTTTCATGCGCAAAGGTGACAAAGCCCCGCGCCGGAGGCGAGAACAGCGTAGGGACTCCACCAGTTTTGTGAGCTAAAGCACCCCCGAGCGTGTCCACTCTGGCCGTGGAGTAGCTGAGAAGGGAGTTGTAAACCCTCACTCATTTAGGAGTTAGTAAACGGCCCCTAGAGTCACGCACGGGTTTATTCTGTGAGGGTTCCGAAGAGCACACGTGTGGAGTTGGCTCTTTGCAGGGGACCCTTCTGGGCAGGATGTATATGGGTGCCTGGCCATCCTCATCCCTCAGCAGGAAAGGAAGCCATGCCAACACTGCAGCTTTTTCCACCTTTTTCTCAGTTCATCACAGAGACACGAGCTTCACTTCATTGTCTGTTTTGGTGACGAGTCGGGTGTCAGATTCAGCAAAGGGCAGACGTCCCTGGCCCTTTGCATGGTTTCCCTGAATTCCATTGTCAAGGATGGGCCATGGGTCCCTGTGTGGGTCTCCGTGTGTGACCAGTGGGTGACAGTCACGTGTGTTGGAAGAGCCTGATCTCAGTAACGTGGGGCCTTCCCTTCACTCCAGGGCCAGTTCCTAAGGTGAGAATTGGGATAGGGAATTGCTTGCCACTTAAATTCAGTGGCCCCCTCCAAGTTTCAGACTTATTTCTCATTTCTCTTGGTAGAGAGGTGGGAAAAGAAGCCAGAAGGATTCTTTTTGGATGTTAACAGTGCCCAGTTACTTCAGGAGAAGGACCTGGCAGTCTCTCCCGCAGGGTAAGGTTACTTTGAAGGCATCCGGACTCAGTGTTTACACGGAGGCCCTGGATGTTTCATCAGATATTCATTGAGCTGCTGATAGCTGCCGGACACGCTGTGTCCACGTGGACGCGAAGGACGACGAGGACGGGCCCGTCCTCAAGGACACATGCATGTTTCTGAGCGAGCCACTCCCAGAGGCAGTCCTGAAGGCCCCGTCGGGGGAGGTGCTGTCCAGGCTGCTCTCTGCCGCGAGCAGGTTAGACCCTGGTCCAGAGGGTCCCAAACTTCCTTATTAGTCCATGTGTCCTGGTTTCTCAGCAAGTCTCTCGTGCAGCCCCTCGGCCAAAAGAAACACCTAAATATTCCATTTATTAAGTAGTTTTTAACTAGCCATCCAAAGAAGGCTGTTTCTAAGTGTAGAGAGAGAAGAAAATTAGAAATTTCAGAAATTCGTGTGCTTGGTTTAGTTTGAAGGCAAGCAGGAGTCGCAACATGAATACACACTTTTCGTTGAAGACTGGATATAGGGGGGTTTTTAACCTCAAGTTTTACAAAATTATGTGGAAAATGCAGTATTCCCAGAAAATAGGAATCTCTGATGATGTTTTTCTTGTTTTCTGGACAAGATTACAATCTCCTGCAGAACAGGCCTGTGTGGACCTTGGCGTCAGTACCGGTGAGCTCTCAGCACACACACAGGGACCTGTAATGACAGCGATAGACTCAGTGAGAAATGTCCCAACCCTAACCGAGGGGATCAGGAGCTATCCTTAGGGCCAAGGCAGACTTAGGAATTCAGCTTGAAAATGCAGTGTGATCGCAAAAACATCAACAGTAATTGTCGTAAAGGCCCCCGTTCCTGTTTCTCTGTTAAAGCCCAGTTAGGTTCTCAGTTGTCTCCGGAGGACAGGGGCTTTGACTTCATTTAATTTCTAATTTTAGAAGATTGGTTGAAACTCAGTTGCCACACTTAAGGCGTGGGGCGAGGGAATGAAAGACGGAAAGACGGTTCTTGTCGAGGTCAAGTCAGCAAAGTAAAATGCGGACCTTTGTCAGGTGCTCCCACCTTCCATCAGCTTCAGTTCTGGCACTGATGTCACTTCTGAAGGAGCCCGTCCAGGTGTCATAACGATGCAGACTTCATTGCTTGTTTAATCGTGTGTCTCCCCAGTGGGATAAAGGTCTGTGGTGGCTGAGACGGTGTCTGCTGTTCCCCTCCCTCCTCCTCTGTCTGTCCCGACACCAGTCAGACAGGAGGGATCAGGGGAACCTCCTGGAATGATTGAAGGAACGGATGATGATGGCCTCACATGAGGTTCTTTCTTGTTACGAGATGACGTTTCAGAACAAGCCGCAGGAAGTCCACTGAAATGGAAGCCACCGGTGCCGCTTTCTAATCCTCTGCACGCAGGTGATGCCATTACCTGCACGTGGCCCTGAGCTGCTTGTGTCCCCGCCCGGAAGCAGTGAGGAGAGAGTTCTGCCAAAGCACAGTTTCCTGCATCAGAGCGTTCGGTCTAGGAGGGATGACGGGGACTGCTGTATCATTACAGTTCTGAAACGATTGTTAGCAAAGAAATGAACCAGCAGACTTGGGCAGGGTGTTTTTTTTGCAGGGGACATGTGAGGAGTCCAAGGACAGCCCACCTGTTCCCAGTACCACAGAGGGGCTTTCCCATCCTCCTTCTACTTCTGCTACCATACGAGCCCGTAAGCCAAAGAGATCAGGTTCCTCTTTTTATTAATTCCTATTATGAATTGAGTATAATACACTAATAATTAACGATCATTAATATAGCGAGCACATTCCTTACTATTGGTAACATAGTTTATTTACATTAGGAATTAAGATGATAGACTCTTACAAGAAAATGTGTTTTAAATTCTGAACCATTGACTTCTACATTGACATTTAGAATACCACGTGTCCCAATTGGAGATGTCAGTTACTTACAAGTCATAGTCAGGGTTGAAAGGAGTCCTGAAGCATATATTATCCATCTGTAGGGAGAAAAGATAGAACTAGTTTAAAAATGAAATAATGGCATTTCCCCCACATCCACGTTTAGACATCCCTTCTCCAGTCCTTCATTGCGGGCTGGCAGTGACCTTTGACCCGGCAGGCTGGCTGGAGGGTGGAGGAGGAGCTCCGATCTTGGATCACAAAGCAGTGACCTGTGCAGGTGGGGCCTTTTCTGCACCCCCATGGACCCCGTGGGAGATGCTGCTGTTGCCTCAGTCCAGATTCGCCTGTAAGAGGCTTACGTCCATTGAATTTCCAACGGAGAAGTATTGCGCTTCTTTTTGATCTATAAATTTGATGTAGAATTCCATTTCCTGTTTACCTTTTTCACATTAACCTATAACGATAAAACTTATGCTTTACAGGGAGAGGTGTCCTGTTACGAGCGGGACTGATATTCCAATGAAAATATTCTGTTTAGGATGCATTTGCGTCTCCTGAAAACCTGTGAGGTGCTCTCAGGGGTGTTGGGATCCTGTTACCCCAGCCCGGGGACCCCCTAACTCTCTGAGGCTGGTCTTACCGAGGAACGCGCCTGGCTTTGTCTGCGGTCACCGGGTCCTTTGCAGCGGCTCTTGGGGGCGGGGCGGGGAGCAGACCTGTGTCCTTTCCTGGTCGCCTGGGGCTCACCTTCCCCGAGCCTCCTGGGGAGTCCCCCCACCTTGCTCATATCCCCCCTTCCTCCACTCTCCTTATTTTAGGTTCAAGATAGTTCCGTCTTTGTCATTCTTGAGGTTTTTTTAGCACCTAGACTGGTTTTGAACTTTTCATGAAAGACAGAATATAATGCTCGTTTCATGTTAGGTCCTCCGAGCATCTGACATATTTAGAACCTTATTAAGCTTTGTGGCAAGGGAGCTGTGTCAGTGGGGTGTGATGCCGGGGTTTTCCTGAGTCTGACACATGCTCCTGTCTTCCGTTGGGCTTCCAGAAGCTTCTGACATGAGAGAGCTAGAAGCATCCCGTCGGGTGAACGGGGCTGGGAGTGGGACGGAGCCACCTGGTGGCCAGTGTCCCCACGGGCAGAGCTGGAGGCTGGCTGAGGGTGGGGGTGTGAGAGCCCGCGGGTTAGGGGGACGGGCGGGGGCGGAGGTCAGAGCTGACCCTGGGAGGAGAGGAAGATGCCCGCGGGCTGCGTCTACGGGACGGAGCACGTCGCACGGCCTGTCTCCTGCACTAGTAGGGGGTGGGCTAGTAGAGAGAGTGGACACAGGAGGGGTGTCACCTATCACTGTCCAGTGAGAGCTTGGTGTGCGCAACCCCGGGAGTGGTGCCCTTCCTGTAGCAGGGGCCCTTGGCAAAGAAGCCGAGCGATGGAGCGGGCCATACGATCCCATGGAAGCTTCTGGCCCAAGTCTTTGTCGTAGAGAGAATGGTAAAACCCCGAGGCTGCCGAGGAGCTCTCCTGAGCTGCCTGCGAGTCCCTTTTCGAAGGACAAACGTGAGCTGAGAAGTTGGCACTGAGCGAGGGCCTGAGATGCGTGTGGTGTTTTCCTCCATCAAGGTTTCCTCGCCCTGGGGGCCGGTTGGCCCTCTGAGCCACAGGAGAGTGAGGCCGGGGCCCCCTGAGTAGAGGAGGTCTCCTTTGTGCTCGAGCACAGTGTCTGAGGCCCTCAGCATCCCTTCTTCAAGCCTCAGAGGGGCCACTGATGTCCCCTGGGGCGGGCTCGTCACAACAGCCCCTCCTCGAACAGAGTGGCCCCAGCGCAGCTCCTGTGGGGCTGCCTCCCCCCAACTGTGGAGGCATGGGTGCGGGTGCCTGCTGGTTGCCACTGCTCCATTCACGTTGGTACCCGGGGTGCCTCCTGTGGGATGACGTCTGTGAAACGACAGCCAGACGTCAGTTCGGTTCGAAGACGACGTTTAAATTTGACAAACAAGGCATTTCAGCAGCTGCTTTGCTGTGAACACTGTGAGGGTGCGGGATGCCGACTGAACAGAGCAGGGGAGGGTGTTTTCTGGACCCCTGTCCGTAGTGATGGCAGGACGTGCTGCTCCCACACCCCCTAAACTGAGACCTAATTGGATGGAAACGGAGTGGAAGGCTGATCTTGTTTCCTCCAAAAGGCAGTGTTATCAACTGGGGTTCTATGCCCAGAAAGACATTTTATGCAAAAAGACAAAACCAAAAACCTTGAGCGGTAACGTAAGTTCAGGGAAAACACACCACCAACATATATACCCTTATAAATGGTTTTTATAATGCTGGGTATACAAGCTGTGTTGATCGTTGGAGCCTGCGTGCAGCCTGCGGGGTGAGCCCAGGGACGCACAGCTCCAGATTTCCGCTAAACGGCCTCTCGCAAGCAGAAACGTTGCTTTTGCTCCAGTGACCTTCAAAGTGCCTTCAAGATTAGGGCCACCCATCTGGAAAACTTTCTTTACTCTGAACCGTCAGTGCAGGGGAGGCCCCGTTGCTGTGGTGACATCCTTTGTGGCATTGGCTGCTGGCATGACGTAGTCCTCACCGAGAACTTGGGAGGTTACTGCTGCAGACTTACCGTGAGAAGGATGGGGGCTGGGGAACAGGTGCAGGAACCCCGGGGTTTAGAGTAGGGGGCAGGACGCGGGGTTCAGAGGCTGGCACTCCGCTGAGCGTTGAGATCACAGCCAGGAAGCACAGCTCAGGTGCAGACCTACCCTAGCACGCCTGGCTAGACCTGCCCACCCCTGACTTCAGAGACCAAAGGAAGGTTTTCCTCTCTTTGGCCTAAGGCCTGCCTTTGCAGACCCTCAGAATTGACAAAGCAAACATCCATTCCCTACTGGGAAACCCCATTCTCACGTGCAGGAACGCGGTTTAGCCTAGTAACCCAGATAAGGCCAGCCAGCCCGTCACACCTTGTATAGAATCGACACCCTTCCCAGAGATACAGTGACCCAGTCTTGTCCGAGCTACGGTTTTATGTATACTTTCAGTTTTAGACACTTAAATGATTGGGTATTTAAATGAAGGCAGAGCTCTGCTCTGTTGAAGCATCCTCCCCCGTCTTCACCTGGAGAGGCCCCAAGGATGCCACGTCCATGGGGGAAGAACAGTCTTCCTTTGAGATGTGGACACCGGGGTCGAAAGGGAGAGGGAGAGGGTTTTGTATTAAGGACCGGGCAGTGGGGAAAGGAACTTCATCCTTGGAACTAGAACCCACCATTGAATCTTAGATGCATTTTCCTATGGAAATGTTATAAATTATGTTTAAATTCACTATATTATCGGTTAAATGTAGTTTGGTGGACAGAGTCTATGGGGAAATAGATTGCCCGTAAGTAACCCTTTAGAATACAACCTGTTCATAAGGTGTGGATGCTAGAATTTGAACTCCCGGTCAGAGTCTTGATTCCAGCAAGGTTCTGGGAAAGATTTTGGAATGAATAAGAGAAGGAAAGGACCTACCAGGAAGGGAAAGGGGAGGATAAAACAGGCAGGCTCAGCAAACGACAGTGCTGAACATCCTACAATGCACAGGCCAGCCTCACAGCTGAGGAGGATCTGGCCCTGGATGTGCAAGAGGAGGGAGTTCCCATCCTTCATTAGTCAGTCACTGGCTGGAGCAGAGGATGCAGAGTTCAATAAGACCTGGTCTCTGCCTTCAAAGAACTTTTTAACCTCACCGGAGTTGCATGGAGAGAGCAGACAGAGAGACCAGAGTTGCAGAGCACCGTGGCAAGTGCTGAAACAGCAGCTCCCACGGGAGCCCACAGAGGACGGGCATCTGAGTTGGGGAGGAAGGAGAGAGAGCCTCCAGGGAAGAGCTGATTTGAGTTAGAGACAGGCGGGGCGCATGTTTATCTGTGAGGAAAAGAGAAGCATCTCTAGACGTTCCAAAGAGACCCTAACTGAGGGATTATTTTGCTCAGCTGAGAAACGAGAGAAGCCAGAAGAGCTCAGATGGACAGTAGGAGGAAGGTGCTGTCTCCCGAGGCTGGAGAGAAAGGGGGGGCCAGGTGCCAGTGCCCCACACCCCCGCACAGGAGCGAGGACCGGCAGGGACCCCAGCAGGAGTGGCAGCTAAGGAGGGGCACAGCAGCTTCTGGATGAGCCCCAGCAGCGGCCCAGGCAGAGGGGATGCCCCGTCATCTCCCTTCTTCCCGCACACGGCGTCTCCCGCCCGTGCTTCCCACTGGCCAACCTGACCGGGAGCCATTGGTCAGGGGAGCCTGGGGACCGTGGTCCCCTAATACAGAGAGACAAGAATGTCTGCGAAAGGCTCTGAGAGCCAGTGAGGAAACGGCCCAGAGCATGGCAGTGCGAGGGACTGTGGCTGTAAGTCACTCGGCATCCCTAGAGGGAAAGGTATGGCATGCTGGGCTGAGACGTGACACTTCTGAGGTCTGGAGGCAGCCAGCATCCCTAGATGAAGTGGCACGTGTCCGTCTGCACTCTGGGAAGGACACTGCGGCTGAATGGGGGGTGAGTTAGACCGCAGGACAGGGGACTTGTCAGGGAAGCCTTCCAGGTGGACGCACTGGTGGCGGGGGGCCAGACCAGGATTGTCGAGATGCACAGTGTAATCTCTTAGGCTAACCGCTGAGGTCTGGCGGGAAAGGAAGAGGGCTAGGGTGCCTCTGGGGCTTGGCCAGTACGTCCCCTGCTGCCCAGTGCTTTCACCTGTCGTAGCTTGACCAAGGGTCCTCATCTTTACGGTTAGGAGCTGGACGTTCCCTGAGGCCATATTCTGCCGTGCTGTGATTCCAGGCTCTGTGCTTTCACCCCTTTAGCATGCAGATTTCAGTGTTCGCTTCCAGTGTCACATTTCCTATAATTTACCCGAACATGTAACGAAAACCTCGTTTGTACATCAGCCTGGTATGTATTCCTGAATTTCAAATTCAAGTACCAGTTCTTATTTAAAAATGACTGGTCATGGTTGTTTTCAGAGAATTCTCATGACGAATGAAAAGAAATGTTCCCTTCTAAAGTTCAAACAATCCAGAATCCAGCTGCTAGACAATGGATTTCACAATATTCCCATCTAAAATTCTTGTAGTTCTGTTCATAAATATCTCTGGCTGAGCTCCCACAATTTACAAGACTTGCTACAAAACCACTGATTGAATTGCAACCCTTGTTAGTGAATAGAGGTCAAAGTATTAGTTCTAAATAATGCAAGTTGGTATGTTACTCGGAAATTCCAGGAAAAGCTTTCTTCCGTGATTTTCCGTTTCGTTCCAAGCAGCAGACAACAGTCACGTTGTTCGTGGAATAGTAAGTCACTGGTCTTTTAAAAGCATGTTGCCCCAATTAGAAACTCAGATATGAATGTATTTTACTGGGTCTGTATCCTAAGACTTATATAAGCTTTAAGTACATACTTAGACTTTTGAGTGTTGTAAAAATGTGAACATCTTCACATTGGAATGATATGGTGGTACGTAACGAGGAATTGTTAGCCTTGGTACCGTTATTGACAAGGCAGGATAACAGATACAAAATTCATATCCAGATAAACTTAAATAATCTTGGTGTGCAAAGCACAGTTCTTACTCTCAAAGAGTTAATGGTCTTGTTCTGAAGGCAGCCACGTCAACTTGTTAAAATGATAAATACAGATCAGTATAATATGCTTTTATAAAACAATCTGGTGATATGCCTGGAACCCACAGAGTAAGGGGTCTAATTCACTTTAGGGGGAGCAGCAAGGGATTCTCAAAGAAGGTGACAGACACCTGCAGACGGTCTCAGAGGTAGACTAAGGGGAGGTAGGTTTTTCTAAAGCTGTTTTCACCGAGTTTCCACTCTTACATTACATCGATCCATCCTTCCAACTACGTTGTTCTCCTTAATGTAGGGTGAACAGTCATCCCGCTTTGCCACGAACTTTCCTGGTTTCACCCTGAGAGTCCCATAACCTGGAGGACGCCCCATCCGTGGGCCAACTGGGACAGCCGGGCACCCGAACTTACTGCCCCCCAATCTTCCTGTACCCGTGGCATTTTCCCCCTAGAATGGGCAGTCACCTTGTCACTGCCTTGAATTTATCATGGGGCCTACACCCATCCAACACAGGCCACCAGAGGCTCATGAATTGACTGGTTGGTTGAGATGCACATAAACGTCGGCACCTCTTAGTTTATAGACGATGCTGAAGCACAGGTTACTGAAATGACTTTACTCAAGATTCAGGCGGCAGTTCAGACCTAGACCTGGCCCCTGGTCCTCCACAGACCATTCTCAAACCACCCAGCAGCAAAGCATCGCTTCCCTGCACCCCTTGCGCCCTTAGGGTCAGCTTAACAGTTGGGTCCTTGGTTATAGACGGTCTCATAGCGCCCTCTGGTGGTGGTGTCAGTATGTTGTCTTCGTCCAGCCAGATGACAGGGCAGGGATCCTGTCTGTCCTGGGTTCAGGGCAGGTCATAACAAGATTATTATTACGTAATGTGCAGTCAGTGGACTTGACAGTTGGCACAGACCATCCGCTTCATTTCAAGATTGTGACAAGCTGCAACAACCCTCATGCCCTGTCCCTCCCAGAGCAGGTGAGGATGGGCGGGTGATGCTGGGTGTTGGATTCATTCTGCAGCTGGTTGTAGGTTTCACATCCACCCTCGGCGCCGGGATGATGTGAGATTTTACTGATATGGTTCATTCAAATGCAACCTACAGCTCTCCGGGCTCCTCATGCCTCTGTTTGAACATTAGACTGCAGAGGGCATGTGGGCACCCCATCCACCTTCTGATGAGCGGAACTGGGTAAGTGGACATCAGAAAGGCTCCAGGGTCTACATCCGTGTAGCCTCCCTGGTCCTGGATGGAATCAACGCTTTAACCATGATTCTCCCTGGAAATCCCTCCTCAGTGGGCACAAGGTAGGGGCAAGTGAAAATGAACCCATCAGAGAATTTGGAGAGAAGAAGCAGATGAGACCTCTTTGCATGAGATTTTTTTTCTGCATGTGAGAGGAATAAGCCAAATTGGGGCCTCACCTCAAGGTCTTTATACAACTTGCTCCTTCTCTTCTGCCTTTAATGTTGCCTCCGGAATAACGGCCTTGACTGCCGTCGTGAGGGCTTCCGGGATCTGACTTAAGTCCGGGTTATGTCATAAGGCACTGAACTTGGAGTCATGCCTGCGTTCAAATCCCATCTCTGCCTCTGTCTTTGTTCATTAGTTTGAAGCAGTGAAGAAGCGTGTAGGCTTTGGGGTGGGGGAGCCGCAGGACCCCCAGATGAATTACCTAACCTGCCCAAGCGTCCATTTGATTGTGTATGAAATGGAAGTCATTCGGTTGACGTTGTAGGTTTGCATGACTACTCAGTGTCATGATGTTTTGAAAGCACTTAGTACAGGGGCCTGACACGTAAGCACTTCATAAATGGTGGCCTTTTCGGGTTATGATCAGACTCTTCCCTCCCTCCCTCCCTCCCTCCCTCCCTTCCTTCCTCCCTCCCTCCCTTCGCTATCGTTCATTGAGTGCAGGGGAGCACGCTAGCCCTTGAGGGCTGATGGGCAAAAGCTGAGGGAGCAGCATTTGTACCTGGGGGAGAGCACAGACACAGGTGTACAGTGGGCTTCTGGGTCTGAGGGAGCAAGGTAGACGGTGCGGGTATTTGTTTAATTTGAATTTCTGTGTCTGAATTTCTAATGTTTCAGTATTATCCTCACCTCCACTCCCCAGCCAGTTATGGAGTCCTCTGACAGAGGCACTTCTAATGCCGTTTCCTTCACAGAGCCTGACCTGAGGCCACCGCAGCGTGGTCCCTCCTGCTCTTGTGGCCCTGTGGCGCTTTGTAGCTCAGTCATTAGAGTTTTGGGGTAATCTGTAGACAATATGCAGCTAAAAGTGTCTTGGTCTCCATCACAACGCATCCCTGCCTGAGGCCTCTTGTATACTAAGCACTCAGCCTCCTACCAGCCGCATTAAATTTAACCTAGTTCAGCGTTTCCCTGTGGCACATTTTGAAATAGTGTTGGGTTTTGTGTGTGCGCGTGTGTGTGAGATAACTGAAGATGTCTTCTATTTCGAGTAAAGAGAAGACATAGTCTTGAATGATGCCTTGGCTTTTTCATTCTAGAAGTTTTTCAAAAGTTCCTGTAACGAGTTCCAGTGGATTTCAGGGTTTACCATCATATTGAATGCACAACCTATAATTATCCTTTTTTTAATGAATGCATAATTTGCATTCTTCCCTCTCATTTAATGCGAAATGAATTAGGAGAAAAAAGTAACATTTTAACTTAATTTAAAATAGGTTTTATGTGATCGGCCCTGTCAGGGGGCAGGTCTGGTTTTCTGTTAGCAATTATTAAACAAAATAGATGAGCCCCCGTTGATAGAGGGAGGCTCTTCTGGGGGCAGACGGCTAACTCCCTGCTTTGTTTTCCGCTGCAGGCGGTGACCACGACCGCGGAGCCTGATGTGCACGGCAGGCGGGAAGGCCAGGCCGGTGGCCTCTGGGAGGAAGGCGTGCGCGAGGAGCCGGGGGACACGGAGGCGCGCGTGGGTCTGAACCGCGCTGCCCTGTGCCCGCGGGCTCCCGGACCCCAGACCATGACCACGGCCCAGAACGGCCACGGGCGCGGAGCTGCGGTCCCCGGTCCCATCTCTGATCCCAAAGACCCCGGCATGGTGACCTACCCGGCGTGTCGACGGGAGGCGCGGCTCAGCCCGGCCCGCCTCCTGCGCCTCTTCTCCGCCGGCGCGAACAGGACGCGCGGCGACCCCGAGCGGCCCCGGCCCGCCGGCCTCGTGGGCAGCTCCTCCACGTGGAACGCCCTGGCCTCCTTCCGGAAAATGGGGTCTTTCAAAAAACTGAAGACCTCGGTCCTCCAGGGAATTCAGAATCGGGAGGGATGGGACGCCGCCAAAGAGGGGGCCGAGGAACGCGACCTGGGCAAGGCGGTCCCCAACGGCGTGGCGGCCGGAGCCCCCGCGGGCAGGTGCCCCCCGGGGCCGGGCTTCGCGTCCGACGGCTCGGACCCCGAGGACCCCGACGACGGCTTCGCACGCGGCGCTCCCCGGTCCCGCAGCATCCGCCGCGCCTACGGCCTGGGGCGCATTCGCCTCCTGGACCCGGAGCCGCCCGCCCCGGAGCCCGCGGCGTGCGAGGCCCCGGCGCGGGAGCCCGAGAGGAACGGCGTCTGCAGGCGGAGCAAGAGTACGGACAGCCTGACCTTCCTCAAGAAGAGCTCCTTCCGGAGGAAGTCGGCCTCGCACCTGGCCGAGCTGCGGCGCGCGCCCGAGAGCGGGGCCCCGCGGAGGACGCTGAGCGGCTCGTCCGCGGACTCCGACAGCTCCGGCGGGGCCCCCGCGAGGCCCAGGCGCTGCAGGAGCCCGCTGCGGGCCCCGGACCTGGCCCGGGTGCTGCGGCTCGTGGGTGACGGCGCGGCCGGCCGGCCGGGGGACCCCGGGGGCGCCCCGCCCGGGCCGCGGCCGCACAGCCGGCTGCACGACGACTACTCCCGCCGCGCGGTCGCCGGCCCTGAGCGCGGGCGAAGGGGCGAGGAGCTCCAGGACCCCGGGCTGGCGGGTGCTGGGGGCTCGGCCAGTGACGCGGCTGCCGGAGGTGCCGTTCCTCGCGCCCCCGGCTCTTCCTCCAGGCCCCCGGCCCGGGAGGTGTCGGACAGAGGCTCCAAGGAACCGGGCCCTGGCGACCGGTCTCCCGTGGAGCCCGAGCCTCCTCTCGGTCCTCCGAGGCCCACCACGCCCAAGCCCCCCAGCCCTCGGAGCCCCGACGCAGCACCTGCCAAGTGTCCCAACAGCGTCAGCGCGCTGTCCCTGAGTTCAGTGGACAGCGAGGAAAGGGCAGAGGGGCCCGTCCAGAGGGAGCAAGGCCCCGGGTCCTTCCAGGATGCGGTGCAAACCGCCTGTGACCTGGGCAGTGAGAACACCGGCGCCGGCAGCCACCCGCAGCAGGGCCTCGGGGGGACGAACTGTCCAGAAGAAAAGACGGACGAGGTAAGGGCCGAGCGGGACATCGTTGGTGACCCGCCACTGCTTTATTTCCCGGGAGTTGAATTAGAAACGTGCAGTTTGATACCTGTCAACGCCTGAGTGTTGATGGTTCAAAGGAATTTTTATGATGGTCATTGTACTTATTTATTTTTTACTGGTAACTACATACTTTAATTTAAAAATAGCCTATTTATCTAAAGTAGCATGTACTTATTTTTAGCGTAGAACGTAAGCATCTCATGAATTGAATTCACTAATAACTGTCAAGGCTCCGAGAGCAATGGTCTTTTCATATCCTGTCAAGAATCCGGGCAGCCTCACTGTGTAATTTTCACTTTATAAATGCATTCAGTAATGTTCCCTTACAGAGCTGAGAGCCGAGGAGATAGATGCATGCATGTGTCCATATTGCAAATTGTTCTATCCGTAAGTTCCTAGACTGTATCACAGGTATAAGTTGGTGCTTGCAGCGGTTCCTTCCCACCGATCCCCGGATAGGACCTCAGTTTTGCCTTGCTGCGTGCAGATGAGTAATGATACAGCAAACTCGGAAGCCAAGGCAGCCTCTGGACTGTTTTTAACCTTTGCTTTACAGGGAGTCTTAGAAGGTAGAGCCTACCACACATCACTTAGAGGAGATCTAAATCTGCCTCATGGGTCCCTGGGTAGCCAGAGAAGGGAGGCTGCCTCACCTTTTCTGGATCTGGGTTTGCATGGAGACCTGGGGCGGCCAGTCTGTCTTCCAGAGGTCTTGTATGTTGATGACCACTTGCTCATTTGCATATTTCCAAAGAAGTCCATTGAACAGTTGTAAGGACACGGGACTAGGTGTCAGCCGTGGGAAGGACTCCCGACTCTGCTCTGGTTTGTGTTACTGATCAAGGCCCGAGCCGGTCTGAGCTTCACCTCTCCCTGGATGATGAGATGAAGTGTAATTCCTTACCCCAAGCCCCCCGTCCTGCCATACTGATGGTTCAGGACACCCCCCTCCTCCTTCAGAAGAGGGATTTGCCTAGTTCTAGAGGGTTCTTTATGCTAAAGGTGGAGATTTTATTTTCTGCTTAACAAAATCAGTAAAAAAAAAAAATCATTAAAATATTTTATTCCTGAGCACGTATTAACTAAACATATTCAAGAGTTAAGTTTCTAACTTAGTTACTTCCCAGGGTAATTTTTGACCATTATATACTTTTACATGCATATTTGCTGTTCTTAGTTTATATCATTTAGTTTCTACCCACAAGGGATCACCAAAGAGAGAAAGCAGAAGGACACAAGTTATTAGGAGTGCATGCATGTTGATAATTCTACGGATTTTCTTGAAGATATTCATTACAGTTTTAGGTTGCATTCATTTCCGCAAAATTCTCATGTAGCACAACAAGCTTCCTCTTGTGCTTTTAGAGTAAATGTCAGAAAGAGAAGATATGGTGATGATTTTGCCCAGTTTGCATTGTATATATTGGTAATATTTAGTGTTACTTGCAGAGAAGTACTTGCAAAATATAATCTGAAACGTCCTCTTTTATTTTGACATTTAGAAACAAAGTGCAAACAAAACAAAACAAAAAGCACCTTGCGAAATGCAACAGTTCCAACCTTCATGGGTTAGAAGCAGTATTTATCAGTCTTATATAGCCTCCCATAAAACTAAATAACAGTCTTTACTATATTTTAATGTACACTGTTATTTTTTAATTTATTCAGAGTATGGTTCCACCTATATGTTTAAAGCTATTTTGAGCTGTGGTTATGGTTGAATTTTAGAAAGTTGAAACTTGTGTATATTATGATGTTATTTAAGATGCTTATGCATCATGAAATTTTCAATAAGGGAGAATAATTTTTTAAATTTAGAATCATTTATTTGTAACATACTACTCTAAAAGGGACAAAATCTTTGAAAAACTGCACAGTTTAACAAGAATGTCCAAAAATAGCCTCCTTGGCGTTGTACTCCTGCCACCTAGTGGTAAACTTTGTTGTGACAGCGATGATCTGGGGAACGAGACTGAAATCGTTCCTTGGTTGTGAGATGCAGCTGAGCGTTTATACCTGTTGCCCTAAAAGGTACAGACACAGGCCGTAGTTCCTGGCGGTGCTGACATGCACCGTAGATGGAGCTCTTTTAAGTGATGAGAATCCATTGAACTCCTTTACAGGGAGCTTAAGTCTTCTTTGGGTAAACGTTTCTAGTTTGGTTGGGGTCCCAGCTCTGCCTTCCAAAAGATGCCCATGAAGAATGGATTAAATTCCTCAAAAGAGGGAAAGCCGTAATGCTGCGGATTTCACAGGAGCTGTGGTTCTTACCCACGTCCCAAATCAAGGAAAGCTTAATAGGGGCGATCGCATCTGACTTGAAGAAGGTGAGACTTCTGCAGGTAGTTATGGAGGGGAAGGTGGGGCATTTCAGTGGTCAGATGTACAGCGATTTTATGTGGTTTGAGAGAACAGGATGTAACAGTTTGATCTGATGTTGCAGAACCATCCCAGTTAAGATGAAATTGTTAGGTTCAGATCATGGACTCTTGGATTCCAGATAGTCTGTACGTTACTTGGTAAGCATTGAGGAATCAAAGATGTTTCTGAATAGAGAAGGGCCAGGCTCAAAACTGTGTGTTGGAGAAATTAATTCACCATCAGTAAAGAAGAAAACTAGCAAGGTGACCGGAGGGAACACTGTCAGGAACTTATTGCCACAGAGATCTTGGAGGTAACAAGGCTCTGAAACATGGGGGAGGGAATCCAGTATGTGAGGAAGGACAGAGTGAGTGAAACAACACATAATAAACAAAGCGTACCTTGTCATTCATTTATTGCCTACCTGGGTGTGCCAGACACGGAAAAGAAAGAGTTAAAAAGCAAATGGGGGCTTCCCTGGTGGCACAGTGGTTGAGAGTCCGCCTGCCGATGCAGGGGACACGGGTTCGTGCCCCGGTCCGGGAAGATCCCACGTGCCGCGGAGCGGCTGGGCCCGTGGGCCATGGCCGCTGAGCCTGCGCGTCCGGAGCCTGTGCTCCGCAACGGGAGAGGCCACAGCAGTGAGAGGCCCGCGTACCGCAAAAAAAAAAAAAAAAAAAAAAAGCAAATGGCTCTTATTCTCATAGGCTCGAAGTCCAAGTGGTAGATTGGGATACATAAGGGTAATTGTGATAACTAACGTGTCAGGAGGAATGTACTAGGCGCCTTGGAGGAACACAGACAGGATTCTTAGCTCCGGGTGAAGAGGGCACGATGCAGGGGGAAACGCCGGAGTGGGGTCTTGAAGGAGATCAGGATGGGGATGCACCAGGTGGCAATGGAGGGAGAGCGGCAGGGCCTTCCAGTCCAAGTGGAAGCGTGGGGAGGGGGAGGTGTGGGGCACGGGGCGGGACTCAGCCAGGGGAGCGACCTGAGCTTCCTTTCCTCCGCTGTAAAGTGGCAAGAGTGGCTGCCGGCTGCGTAGAGGCTGCCCAGGGTCTTCGGGAAGGTTAAGAGGGTGATGCACGTGGAGTCCTTAGCTCCCAGCTTTGCTGTAGCGTGTCCACAGGAGGTGAGTCTGCTGTGCTCATTGCTGGACAGGGTGGCTGGGTGAGCGGGAGCGATGAGATTGGAGAGGCCCGTCAGCACGATTAGGAAGGACCTCGCTGGGCCCCGCAGGGTGTGGACTTGACCTTGCAGGCTGTGGAAAGCCAGAGGAGTGTGAGGCAGGGACCACAGAGTGCGGCTGGCTACACAGTGAGGCTGGGGATGGGACGGCCCTGGGGACAGACAGAGTCTCTCGATAGTCTAGTCCAGTGGTGATGAGCGCTGAACTAAGGCCATGGAAATGGGGCAGGGGCTCATTCTAAAGTGATTTTGCAGTTATGTTTTTAATTAGCATTGGAGTGTCTGGGCGGAAAGAGAAGTCACAGGTGACTGCCGACGGAGAGGATACTGTTGTGTAGGGACCCAGAATCAAGCCCCAAAGACACTGGACCAGCGCTGAACTTAGGTCCAGCCCTTGCGCTAACACGATGGCAGCTCAAGGGGACCCTTACAGTTGGCTCCAGCACTCAAGTGTTTGAGGGTCTTGTAGCTTTCTTCCTCAGGGACGTGTGCCCTCAAAATCGTCGCAAGCCCTCGCAGTTTGCAGCCTTACGCAGTTGAGACGATTTGAGCGCTGGACTGGGAGACTCTAGTTCTGCGGGATGCAGTGTTATTCCTGCGTGGGGCTTCGACCCGCCAAGGTCACCATCCCCCCTGGGGCTGTCCGGCCTGGGCGCCTGCCCCTGGACCACTGCCAACGTTTTGCTGCTGCCTCTGAAAACGGAGGGTATTTCTGTGGCATCAGCAGGTACACTGTCACTAAAATAAAGCCTCTGTCTAGCTTCTGGTACTGGAATCATCACTCCAGCAGGTCAGGAGGCGCTAAGTCAGGCCTGTTTTCAGCGTGGATTAGGAACTCCAGAGCTTTACGATGCTCGCTAGGGTACTTCGTACGTAATGGTGGTTCCGAGGCACTGTGTTTTCTGTAATTTAATCAGAGACACGGAAATATTGCATAATTTTGACTCTTTGCAGATTACTTAGACATTACTCTCCAGGTTACTTAAATAGGTACTTGGGAGATTTAAACAGTTCTGCTGGAGGTTAGAATTATCCACAGCTGTTTCACAGAGCCTAGAAATTCCAGAAAGATGAGGTTACCTACATAGAGGTAAATGTAGTGACCCTAGAAAACCTGCCCAAGATTTTTAGGAGCTTTATTGAGGTATAATTTGCATGACAAAATTCACCAATTGTAGGTATACCTATATACCTGCGCAAGAGCCTAGTTTTTATAGAAATTACTGTAATAACCATTTGTAGTCAAGTATAAATGATATACTGTATCATATTTGCTATGAATTTTAAGCTTTCTAAAGTATATGAAATTCTTAAAAGAAATGATATGAACCAGTATCACAGTGTATTTGTCAAAGTTTTAGTATCTTTGCTTATTTGGTGCCTTGTTTTAATTTGTGGGTAACAAAGGTGGGTAACAAAGGCTTAATGAAGTTATGGAATGTAGAAAAGTAGTGTCAGTATTCTTTGCGGGAAATTTGAGCCTGATGGTTAAGAAACTGATGGCAGTACACACGTTTTTCTCGTGTTCTGTTTTTCTCATCTTAAGCTTCCCTATGATAATCAAGAAGAAAGAGTGTCCGAGGTTGGGAATTACTTTCCCGCTGGCCCGGTGACACACGTTCACTTTGATGTGTCTGCCACGACCGTCAGAAGGAAGGCCGTAGGCATGAGTTGACAGGAGCACATCACAGTTTGTCACACGTCTCTGTATAAACCGAACGCTACCCCTGTTTCTCCCACCAGGGAGAGTGTGAGGACACAAGGACGATGAGAATGCTCCATTCACTCAGGTGGAGCACGGTGAAGCTGAGGGGAGGACTTCAGGGGGTCGCCCCCAGTTCAGGAATGGGGGCGGGGGAGCCTCAGGATTGGTTGCCAGCCAGCGATGCCAGCATTTCCCAGTGGTGGGGAGGCTCTCCGGTGTAGAATAGTCGGGCTTTCTAGGAACGCTGCCCAAGTTCAAGTCCTGGCTTTGCTGCTAACCAGCTGTACGTCCTTAAGAAAAATACTTGACTTATTTAAGCCTCATTTCTTTAAAAATGGAGGTAATAATAGCTATCAGGAGTAAATGAAATAATGCATATAAGATACATACCACAGTGCCTGGAACATAGTAGAATATTATTAAGCTTACTATCATTATTATTAATCTTATAGTTTATCTTGTCATATTACAAACTATATTATTATATTACATATAATATTATTATATATATTACTAAACAATATTATAAAAATTATATTAATTTTATAGTTAAAATTAAAATTTTACTACATTACGTGTTATATGTTATAATTAAAGTTATACTATTGGCTATATTAGTAATCATTAATATTAACAATAAAGCATAAATATTAGCTTTTATCATATTCATTGTTGGTTAAAATTGCCGCCTTTGGTCAGACCCTTCAGTACAAACCAGTTAAATTCTGCAAAGTACTTCCCATCTTGTAGGCCGAGTGTCTCACAGTTTGGAATCGGAGCACCCAGGTTGCAAGGTAAAGGCACAGGTCCTGAGCCCCACCTGGGGCTACTGAATCAGAAGCAGTAATCTGGACCTTTAACGCTGTACCCAGGGAAATGTCTCAGGCACTGAAGCTTGCGACCTGCTGTCCAGGCCGAGGCTCCTCTAGGTACTGATATCCTGTATGTTAGGTTTGGGCATTTCTCTTCCACATCTACCCCCGCTGACTCTTGGTTTAGGAAAGAGAGGCATTAACCCCTGAAAGAGTTAAACGTGACTTGTAGTCCTGGTTTTCTCATTGGATTCTATTAACCGGATACGAATCTCTATAGAGTACAAACAGCAGTTCCCCAGGGATGAAATTAACACCTTTCAAGCAAGAAGTAAATGGTGGAATAAAGAATTTGGTCTAAAATATGTTGATCAGAAATTGCTACACCCTCTGCCGGGCGGGGAGTTTACCGCCTCCCTTTGGAACTTTAACAATGTCATTGGCTCTTACAAGTAAAAGTATCAACAGCAACCACTCATGTTTAGCGGATGGTTTTTCAGTGAATAAAGATTCTGCTCAGCCACCCTGTCAAGGAGGTCAACATTTTTGGATTTGGGTTTTTGTTTTTAAACAATGAATAAACTGAGGCCTGGAGAGGTTACAGGCCCCTCCCAAGCCCCACAGGGGCTGGAGCCAGGCCTTTTTTTTTTTTTTTTTTTTTTTTTTTTTTTTTCCGGTACGCGGGCCTCTCACTGCTGTGGCCTCTCCTGCTGCGGAGCACAGGCTCCGGACGCGCAGGCTCAGCGGCCATGGCTCACGGGCCCAGCCGCTCCGCGGCATGTGGGATCTTCCCGGACTGGGGCACGAACCCGTGTCCCCTGCATCGGCAGGCGGACTCTCAACCACTGCGCCACCAGGGAAGCCCCATCTGTAATTCTTTTACTGCAGGTTTTGAACTAAACATTCTCGAGATCTTTTGCAGCATTGCGCGTTCAATTCTCACGGAACACCTTGGTGCCGCCGTGGTCTTCCTTCCCTCCAGGGTGGTCCCTGTTCCCACAGCCCCAGGAGCTCTACCCAGAGCGCTCCTGGGGAACAGCAGATCTAATCAGGCTCGGGGTTTACTTGACTCCTCAGGTTCATGGGCTGGACGCTTTCAAGTGTAAAGGAGGGGGTGACAGAGTGTATCTGACGTCAGTGAGTGTTGCCGAAAGGAACAGCGGGTCCCCACGAAGCCCTCCCTCCTCTGACTTCCCTCTGGAGTGCTTTTCCCACCCTCCCGTCACCACGCCCTCGTCATCCACTGCCTCCTGTCATTGCGTCCCGGGCCCTTTTCTCCTCCCAATGCAGTGATGCTTCCCACTGAGCCTAAAATATGGAAGAGAGACGTTTGAAAAGGCCTAAATCTTTCCTTTTACACTGTCACCAGCAGAGGAAACTTGTTGGTTAGAAAAGATGCATTACCTTGCCCCCCACGTGTCTGGTACCAAATAGGAGACTTTTTATTTTTATTTTTATCTTATTTATTTATTTTTGGCTGCATTGGGTCTTCGTTGCTGCACGTGGACTTTCTCTAGTTGCGGCGAGCGGGGGCTACTCTTCGTTGCGGTGTGCGGGCTTCTCATTGTGGTGGCTTCTCATTGCGGAGCACAGGCTCTAGGCGTGTGGGCTTCAGTAGTTGTGGCGCGTGGGCTCAGTAGTTGTGGCTCGCGGGCTCTAGAGCGCAGGCTCGGTACTTGTGGTGCACGGGCTTAGTTGCTCCGCGGCAAGTGCGATCTTCCTGGACCGGGGCTCGAATCTGTGTCTGCTACATTGGCAGGTGGATTCTTAACCACTGTGCCACCAGGGAAGTCCCAAATAGGAGACTTTAAAACAGGATTGTTGACAATGGGGGAAAGAAAATTGAAGTCGGCTTGTTTCCAGGGTACATGGAATTCGAATCGGTTATGAAAGAGACAGGAATGGGATGATTGATTTCCTGATCTAAGATATTGTTATAGGTTTCGAGATATTAGTTATCCTCAAGTGATAACTTAAGTTCATTTTTATAAAATCACATATAAATGTAGGGTGAGGACAGCTTCCTTGCCACCCAGAACTGCTCACTTATTTGCTCCTTTGTCCACCAGTCACCCATTCATCCCTTGACCCATTCATGAAGCTTTTTAAACTGCCAGTTTCCCAGGCTGCGGACTCCGGGGATGTCACAGTGGTATTGGATAATTTGGAAAGAATGTAAGTAGCTGCTGTCATGTGACACCCAGATAAATAAATCAAGGCTATAAAAATATGGCAGTGGTTTTAACAGAGGCACAGGAAAGAGAGCTCAGAGCCCAGGGGAATTGATGAAGTTTTCCTGCAGGAGGTGATATTTCAGCTGAATGCTGAAGGATAAAATTTCCAGATTGACAGGGGCAAAAAGGTATCGTAGTGGGAGCAGCCTTTCCCTCATTTCCAATTGCCTCAAGTGGTGTGTGGCAAAGGCGACTTGTGTGGTGTGGCTGGTGAATAATTGCGTGTGAAGACGGAGCTGGAAAGGCACATTGGATGAGGTTTTGATGACCCCGGGTTTGTTCTGGGGTGACAGCCAGCTGCGATCTGATGTGTGTTTTAGTGGTAGGATGGAGAATGGGTTGGAGACAAGGAAGCATTAGGAGACTGTTCCATGGGACGCGATGGACTAGATTCCTCCTGAGATTAGCTGTAGCTCTGGTTGGGGAGGGAGAGGGAAACGTTGAGGGGCGCCCAGCATGGGACGACTGGGTACCTGGGACCTCCTCAGCTAGAACACAGAGGCCATCATGATTATGAAGATGCTATTCTGCACTCTACTCCAGTGGCCCTGAGTTTCCTTGATTCTAAAGACATTCTGGGCTGTTGATTTGTATATTTGTGCTGCCAACCGTGGCTTGAAATGCGTTGATGCTGGGAACACAGACATCATCCTTCATTGTCCTCCACAGAGAGTAAGCTGGGCCCTGCTTCCCCTTCTCCTTTCCGCCTCACAGATACCAAAATCCACGAACGCTCAAATCCCTCACATACAATGGTGTATATAACCTACTCACATTCTCCCATATACTTTAAGTCATCTCTAGATAGCTTTTATTTTTTGGCCATGCCATGCGGCAAGCGGGATCTTAGTTCCCCGACCAGGGATCAAAGCCACGCCCCCTGCAGTGAAAGCTCAGAGTCTTAACCACTGGACCACCAGGGAAGTCCCTTTCCCCCTCCTCCTGATTCCTCTCCCTCTCTGTACAAAGGAAGTCAAACAGCGTTAACAAAGTCTCATGTTCAAAAAGGTTTAGACCCAGCAAGGATCTCATTCAGATTTGACAGAGAAATTAAAACCTTTACAGACAAGCAAAAGCTAAGAGAATTCAGTACCACCAAACCAGCTTTACAACAAATGCTAAAGGAACTTATCTAGGCAGGATACACAAGAGAAGGAAAAAACCTGCAATAACAAATGCAAAGCAAATAAGAAAATGGTAATAGGAACATACATATCAATAATTACCTTAAATGTAAATGGATTAAATGCTCTCACCAAAAGGCATAGACTGACTGAATGGATACAAAAACAAGACCCGTATATATGCTATCTACAAGTGACCCACTTCAGACCTAGGGACACATACAGACTGAAAGTGAGGGGATGGAAAAAGATATTCCATCAAATGGAAATCAAAAGAAAGCTGGAATAGCAATTCTCATATCAGACAAAATGACTTTAAACTAAAGACTATTACAAGAGACAAAGAAGGACACTACATAATGATCAAGGGATCAATCCAAGAAAAAGATATAACAATTGTAAATATTTATGAACCCAACATAGGAGCACCTCATTACATAAGGCAAATGCTAACAGCCATAAAAGGGGAAATCGACAGTAACACAATCATAGTAGGGGACTTTAACACCCCTGTTTCACCAATGGACAGATCATCCAAAATGAAAATAAATAAGGAAACACAAGCTTTAAATGATACATTAAACAAGATGGACTTAATTGATATTTATAGGACTTTCCATCTAAAAACAGCAGAATACACTTTCTTCTCAAGTGCTCATGGAACATTCTCCAAGATAGATCATATTTTGGTTCACAAATCAAGCCTTGGTAAATTTAAGAAAATTGAAATTGTATCAAGTATCTTTTACAACCACAACGCTATGAGACTAGATATCAATTACAGGAAAAAATCTGTAAAAAATGCGAACACATGGAGGCTAAACAATACACTACTAAATAACCAAGAGATCAGTGAAGATATCAAAGAGGAAATAAAAAAATACCTAGAAACAAATGATGATGAAAACACGATGACCCAAAACCTATGGGATGCAGTAAAAGCAGTTCTAAGAGGGAATTTTATAGCAATACAATCCTACCTCAAGAAACAAGAAAATTCTCAAACAACCTAACCTTAAAGCAATTAGAGAAAGAAGAACAAACAAAACCCAAAGTTATTATAAGGAAAGAAATCAAAGATCAGAGCAGAGATAAATGAAATAGAAACAAAGAAAACAATAGCAAACATCAATAAAACTAAAAGCTGGCTCTTTGAGAAGAAAAGTAAAATTGAGAAACCTTTAGCCAGACTCATCAAAAAAAAGAGGGAGAGGACTTAAATCAATAAAATTAGAAATGAAAAAGGAGAAGTTACAATGGACACTGCAGAAATACAAAGCATCGTAAGAGACTACTACAAGCAACTCTATGCCAATAAAATGGACAACCTGGAAGAAATGCACAAACTCTTAGAAAGGTATAACCTTCCAAGACTGAACCAGGAAGAAATATAAATATATAAACAGACCAATCACAAGTAATGAAATGGAAACTGTGATTAAAAATCTTCCAACAAACAAAAGTCCAGGACCAGATGGCTTCATAGGCGAATTCTGTCAAACATTTAGAGAAGAGCTAACACCTATCCTTCCCAAACTCTTCCAAAATATAGCAGAGGGAGGAACACTCCCAAACTCATTCTACGAGGCCACCATCACCCTGATACCAAAACCAGACAAAGATACTACAAAAAAAGAAAATTACAGACCAATATCACTCATGAATATAGATGCAAAAATCCTCAACAAAATACTAGCAGACAGAATCCAACAGCACATTAAAAGGATCATACACCATGATCAAGTGGGATTTATCCCAAGGATGCAAGGATTCTTCAATATACACAGATCAATCGATGTGGTATACCATATTAACAAATTGAAGAATAAAAACCATATGATCATCTCAATAGATGCAGAAAAAGCTTTTGCAAAATTCGACACCCATTTATGATAAAAACTCTCCAGAAAGTGGGCATAGAGGGAACCTACCTCAACATAATAAAGGCCATATACGACAAACCCACAGCAAGCATCACACTCAATGGTGAAAAACTGAAAGCATTTCCTCTAAGATCAGGAACAAGACAAGGATGTCCACTCTCACCACTGTTATTCAACATAGTTCTGGAAGTCCTAGCCATGGCAATCAGAGAAGAAAAAGAAACAAAAGGAATACAAATTGGAAAAGAAGAAGTAAAACTGTCACTGTTTGCAGATGACATGATACTATACATAGAGAATCCTAAAGATGCCACCAGAAAACTACTAGAGCTAATCAATGAATCTGGTAAAGTTGCAGGATACAAAATTAATGCACAGAAATCTCTTGCATTCCTATACACTAATGAAAAATCTGGAAGAGAAATTAAGGAAACACTCCCATTTACCATTGCAACGAAAAGAATAAAATACCTAGGAATAAACCTACCTAGGTAGACAAAAGACCTGTATGCAGAAAAGTAAGAGACACTGATGAAAGAAATTAAAGATGATACCGACAAATGGAGAGATATACCATGTTCTTGGATTGGAAGAATCAACATTGTGAAAATGACTCTACTACCCAAAGCAATCTACAGGTTCAGTGCAATCCCTATCATATTAACAATGGCATTTTTTACAGAACTAGAACAAAAAAATCTTAAAATTTGTATGGAGACATGAAAGATTCCTAATAGCCAAAGCAGTCTTAAGGGAAAAAAATGGAGCTGGAGGAATGAGACTCCCTGACTTCAGACTATACTACAAAGCTACAGTAATCAAGACAATATGGTACTGGCACAAAAACAAATATAGATCAATGGAACAGGATAGAAAGCCCAGAGATAAACCCATGCACATATGGTCACCTTATCTTTGATAAAGGAGGCAAAGATATACAATGGAGAAAAGACAGTCTATTCAATAAGTGGTGCTGGGAAAACTGGACAGCTACATGTAAAAGAATGAAATTAGAACACTCCCTAACACCATACACAAAAATAAACTCAAAATGGATTAGAGACCTAAATGTAAGAGCAGACCCTATAAAACTCTTAGAGGAAAACATAGGAAGAACACTCTTTGACATAAATCACAGCAAGTTCTTTTTTGATCCACCTCCTAGAGGAATGGAAATAAAAACAAAAATAAACAAATGGGACTTAATTAAACTTAAAAGTTTTTTGCAAAGCAAAGGAAACTACAAATAAGACGAAAAGACAACCCTCAGAATGTGAGAAAATATTTGCAAACGAATCAAGGGACAAAGGATTAATCTACAAAACATAGAAACAGCTCATGCAGCTCAATATTAAAAAAACAACCCAGTCAAAAACTGGGCAGAAGACCTAAACAGACATTTCTCCAAAGAAGACATACAGATGGTCAAGAAGCATATGAAAAGCTGCTCAACATCACTAATTATTAGAGAAATGCAAATCAAAACTACAATGAGGTGTCACCTCACACCAGTTGGAAGGGGCATCATCAGAAAATCTACAAACAACAAATGCTGGAGAGGGTGTGGAGAAAAGGGAACCCTCTTGCACTGTTGGTGGGAATGTAAATTGATACAGCCACTATGTAGAACAGTATGGAGGTTCCTTAAGTAAGTAAAAATAGAATTATCATATGACCTAGCAATCCCACTACTGGGCACATATGCTGAGAAAACCATAATTCAAAAAGACACATGCATCCCAATGTTCATTGCAGCACTATTTACAATAGCCAGGACATGGAAGCAACCTAAATGCCCATTGACAGATGAATGGATAAAGAAGATGTGGTACATATATACAATGGAATATTACTCAGCCATAAAAAGGAACGGAATTGGGTCATTTGTAGACACGTGGATGGATCTAGAGACTGTCATACAGAGTGAAGTAAGTCAGAAAGAGAAAAACAAATACCGTATATTAACGCATATTTGTGGAACCTAGAAAAATGGTACAGATGAACCAGTTTGCAGGGCAGAAATAGAGACACAGATGTAGAGAACAAACTTATGGACCCCAAGGTGGGAAAGTGGCGGGTGGTGGTGTGATGAATTGGTAGACTGGATTGACACATATACATTAATATGTATAAAATGGAGAACTAATAAGAACCTGCTGTATAAAAAGAGTAGAAGTTTGAAAAAAAAAGATGTGGCATGTATATACAATGGAATATTACTCAGCCATAAAAATAAACGAAATTGAGTTATTTGTAGTGAAGTGGATGGGCCTAGAGACTATCATACAGAATGAAGTCAGTCAGAAAGAGAAAAACATATACCGTATGCTAACACATATACATGGAATCTAAAAAAAAAAGTTCTGAAGAACCTAGGGGCAGGACAGGAATAAAGATGAAGACGTAGAGAATGGAATTGAGGACACGGGGAGGGGGAAGGGTAAGCTGGGACGAAGCGAGAGAGTGGCATGGACATATATACACTACCAAACGTAAGGTAGATAGCTAGTGGGAAGCAGCTGCATAGCACAAGGAGATCAGCTCGGTGCTTTGTGACGACCTAGAGGGGTGGGATAGAGAGGGTGGGAGGGAGACGCAAGAGGGAGGAGATATGGGGATGTATGTATATGTATAGCTGATTTACTTTGTTATAAAGCAGCAACTAACACAACAGTGTAAAGCAATTATACTCCAATAAAGATGTTAAAAAAAAAAGGTTTAGAAAAACAGTGGGCTTCTGACATTCAGCTCTTCTGACATTCAAAACGTGGTTCTTGAATTTGGAATATTCAGTTGTCCTCAACCATTAAACAATTTCTAAAGAGGAAAGCAAGTTCATTTTTATAAAATCATGCTTTTTATTAATTGAAAGCAAAGTTTGAGTATACCTCTCTATACTTCATCATGTGTTTCAGATAAAATACATTTTAACGTGGAGTCATTATGTGCATTTATTTCATAATATGATGGTTTTAAACTGTCTCTTCACTTTTCATGTGTCCACACGTAAAACAACAACCTACAATTGTATCATTTCTCTACCTGGATGTAAAACTAGCACTGTGCTGCTGTTGATTCTGAGATGGTAGGATGGTGGGGTTTTAGTTAAGCCCAGAAATGGAATTCCTGTGAATGATTTATTACAAAGTCAGGGGAGGGGGGACTTCCAGAGCCCAGATTTTTCATAGTTACTTTTAAGGGTTTTTTTATGCTCGGAGAACTGGGCAATCAGTAGTAAATTAAGTGTCCGCATGCGCGTTAATATTTGCTTTTTTTTTTTTTTTTTTTTTTCGGTACGCGGGCCTCTCACTGTTGTGGCCTCTCCCGTTGCGGAGCACAGGCTCCGGACGTGCAGGCTCAGCGGCCATGGCTCACGGGCCCAGCCGCTCCACGGCATGTGGTATCCTTCCAGACCGGGGCACGAACCCGTGTCCCCTGCATCGGCAGGCGGACTCCCAACCACTGCGCCACCAGGGAAGCCTCCACATCTTCTTTATCCATTCATTTGTGATGGACATAGGTTGCTTCCATGTCTTGGCTATTGTGAATAGGGCTGCTATGAACATAGGGGTGCAGGTGTCTTTCTGAATTATAGTTGTCTGGATACATACCCAGGAGTGGGATTGCTGGATCATATATGAGAAATCTATTTTTAGTTGTCTGAGGAACCTCCATACCGTTCTCCATAGTGGCTTCACTAACTTACATTCCCACCAACAGTGTCGCAGGGTTCCCTTTTCTCCACACCCTCTTCAGCATTTTAAACTAGGAGGTTTTAACTTACGTTCATCCAAGGACTACGTCAGTGGAAATCAGGAAGTGGGGATTTTATTATTTTCACACTAAAAGATAGCATTTCCTTCTGTTATGAATGTAGGCATCAAACCAGAGCAATTTTAGCAACACCTGTGATATAATCACCATGGAAATCACAGATCTTTTTCACATCTTACGACAGTTTTTGCTGATATTCTTAAAATTTCTCGTACTCCTCAGTACAGTACTTCAAAGTGTGACAGCTTTTGGACCTATCCCCAGTCCTCTTAACTCATATTACCTATACTACTATATCAAGATTCTTTTAATATTTTGAAAATTGCGTTTCAAAATAATCAGCTTCATTTATAATACTATCTTGTCTTTTTTTCTGTAAATGTTTGATGTGTATATTTTTTTCATTGAGGTATAGTTGAGGTACAATAGTACATAAATTTCAGGTATATTAACAGTGACTCACGATTTTCAAAGGTTATATTCCACTTATTATATAATATTGGCTGTATTCCCTGTGCTGTACAATATATCCTTGCAGCTTATTTATTGTATATATGGTAGTTTATGTCTCTTAATCCCTGCCCCCTATCTTGCCCCTCCCCCCCACTGGTAACCACTAGTTTGTTCTTTCTGTGGATCTGTTTCTTTTTTGTTCTATTCACTAGTTTTATTTTATTTTTGAGATTCCACATAGAACTGATATCATACAGTATCTGTCTTTCTCTGTCTGACTTACTTCACTTAGTATGACAATCTCTAGGTCCATCCATGTTGCTGCAAATGGCAGAATTTCATTCTTTTTTATGACTGAATAGTGTTCCATTGTGTGTGTGTGTGTGTGTGTGTGTGTGTGTGTGTGTGTATCACATCTTCTTTATCCCTCCGCCTGTCGATGGAATACACTTTTTATCTTATGCATTTAAAATGAGATTTTGAGAAGCGGTCTGTGGGTTCCCCAGGCACAGTTATCAGAGCCTCTCATAACTGCCGTCTCCTCTCCGCTCCCTCCAAACACTCGACAGCCAAGGGCTGGAAAACCTACAGAGTTCTGTTTTCCTTCTGTAATGGTACACGCCTTGGATGCAGGTGGCCGAGCAGAAAAGGCAGAAATTTTGAAATCAGACAGACTGGGGTATAAAATGGGCCCCTCCCCTTTCTGGCTCTGTGAGCAAGTAATTTTATTTATTGTAGCCCTAGTGTCCTGATCACTAAAATGTGGCCCCTACCTCGTAGGGTGGTTGTGAAGATTAAATACGGTGACACGCCTGGTGTGGTTCCAGCAGGTCACAGGTGTTCCAGAGTCACAGCTGTCGTTACGTAACCTTGTTCCACGGTCTCTGCCACATGCATCGTCAAGATGCTTCTCCTTCCCCCTCCAGCCCGGTGCCTGTGCTGGGTCCCCCGCGGAACCCAGGACTCTGCCAACCTGTGAAAGCCTGGCTTTGCTCGTTGTACTCACCTGCATCTTCACGGCACCTCTGGCTCATCCAGAGGAAGGTCTCCTTGCTTTAGTTTATTTTATTTTTTAATCTTCACATGGTCAGAACATGCTTGCCTGTAATATTTTCTTCTGAGTTACCTTGCTGTGCTGCTTCCCTGGAGCTACTGTAACAAATTACCACGGGGGCTAAGACAGCTGACATGAATCCTCGTTGCTGCGGAGGCCAGATGTCTGCAGTCATGGCTGGGCAGGCGGGGCCCCACCCCTGGAAGCCCAAGAGGTGGACCCCCTGCCTCTTCCAGCCTCGGGGTTCCCTGCGGGCTCCTCGGATCACGGGTGCGTGGCTCTCATCTCTGCCTCGGGCCGCACATCTTTCTTCCTCTTGTCTCTGTGTCCACATTTCCCTCCTCTTCCAGGGACGCCAGCCATTGGATTAGGGCTCATCTACTAGTATGACCTCATCTTAACTCCACTGCACCTGCAGACTCCGTACCTGCCACTATGGTCACATTCACAGGTATGGGGGTGAGGACTCCCAGTAGATCTTCAGGGGACACAGTTCAACCCTAGCTCTTGCTGTCGGTCCTGGAGACTCAACGTTAGACGGGGTTCTGAAGGGACGTGTGTGGGCTCAGTGCTTTTCCCTCAGGTTGATGATTCACTTTCACTGTGGTTTCAAAATATGTTTTGAAGTGTCTAAGCAGAGGTAATGAGATCTATTTTGCCTTTTACTTTTGTAACGTAAAGGAGGGAATCTTGCATAGAAGAAAAAAATGCAAACCGCCCCCCAACTAGGGAAAGTATTTTAAAACTATGCTGGGAAGCAAGAATTAACAAGGCCACGGACAGGTCTGTTCACAGACGTTGGTGACTTGGGTGTGAATTGGTCCCGGGTGGGTCTGCGCTGGGCTGCTGGGCTGTGAGGAGAACCTGGGCCAGCAGAGCTCCGGCCCAGCCACTTACACCCAATGAGAGTGTGTTTAAAGCAGGAAAAAACTCTCGGAGGGCGTGGATGTGGTCACCTGCCGTCCCTTCACAGCATCTGGGGCCACTGCCTGTAGCAGAGTCTGGGGTAGGTCCTGGCTCGTTGGGTGTGGAGCGTTCTTTGCTGGGTGTTTGTATTTCCGGGAAGAGTCGCACTCAAGCTGTGTTCCCCGGGACGGACCAAGGGTGTATTTCAGAAGCACATAATGTTTGCTAAAAGAAGGTTCAGTTTTAGAATTTGCAGGAAAGTTCACATTTGTTTTATTTGAATGTACCTGTCTTCTGGCAAAGCCTCACTGTTTGAATGTGAGCTTAAACCTGAGAGATTTTCCCCCATCCCTCTGTCCCTCCTTCTGTACTTTTGCTTTGAATAAAATGGACGTTTCAGTTTTATATATTATGATTCTATTAACTAATTCCTGCACCTCCTGGGGCATCTGGTACCACTCGGAAGGCATGCTTTCTCCTTTCAGGTCTCGGGTGGGGCTGTACGGTACTGATGTGTCACACGAGAATCACTGTTGGTTCTCCTCGTGCTGCCCTGTGGGCACGAGGCTTTACGCAGTCAGTGTCTGATTTCCTGACCTCTGCACGCCTTCCTTTACCCGCCCCCATCACTTCCTGGAGCCTGTTTGCTCTCAGAAGGATTTGTTACCTGAGCAACTACGACAACTGCTGGTTTTCCTAAACCCATGTCTCCTTCTCTCTCTCTCTTTTTTTTTTTTGGCATCAATGAGGAAAGCAGGCTGGAGGTTGCATACGTGCAAAAAAAAAAAAAAAAAAACCACAAAACCCCACCACCAACAACAAAAACAATAACTGCACATAGATTTGTGACCAATTTATTGCCTGCAATTTTGTTGTACTGTTTTTCTAGCATGTTGTTTCCCAACCTTTTTATCACTGGGTGATGATATAAATGGGTTTATTCTCACTGTGTGCTTAAGTTGTCTGTGCCGTTTGATTTAGTAATTGAGTTAAACCATCTATAATAGCCTGTTTGTTATATGTATGTACTGCAAAAAAACAATATTAACTTTTCCATGATTGCTCTCATATTTTCCCACGGTGTCAGAGGAAAATGTTTTAATACACCCTCTTATACATTCTTTTCTGGAGGTGTGTGAATTAAACTGACAGAAGACAGATTATTATTCATGTGAGTAAGTGGGAGTTCACAGGAAACTGTGGTTCCAGGAAGTGGTTAGCCCTGGGAGCTGACAGAACATCTTAATAGGGGAAAGCGGGTGGAGAAAGGCTCTCACGGGAAAGCGAGTGACTTTTGGGAAAGATTAGGGGCCTGTAGGTGAGCAGCTGGGAGACAGGGTAGTTTTGTGCCTGCGTCTGTTTCGGTGAGGGCTTCTCGTCTCAGTGACAAGAGCCAATCTTCCCTGGCTGGAAGAAGGAGAATCGCGTCCCAAGGGAGGGGACTTATGACCACTGAGTTCTGCTTTCACACAGAAGAAAACCCTGTTCTTAAGTGCCTTCTACTCACAATGGTGTTTATGCTACAGTGGTGTATTCTGGACTCTGTCCCTGGTGACTTGAATTAAACATAGTGGTCCAAGCTGTAAGAATCGAATCCGCAGGTAGCAAGGAGGCAGTGGTGTTCGCTAGAGCCCTCTGTCTCTCGAGCAGAGGTGACTTGGTATATGGGAAGTGTCGTGGCTTAGTGGGGACAGAGGTTACAAGGCCCATACCTGGTGTCTCTGTTGCCGCTAGCTGGCTGCGTGGCCTTGGGCAAGTCACCTCGCTTCCCCGGGTCTCAGCTTGGAAATATGGGACCTGCATTTCTGGTCTCAGTTGCCACTGACTGGCGAGAGCCCAGAGTCCCTGGGCCACTGCTCAGGGCAGGGCTGCAGGGGGACATCCGCCCTGCTGGGCGCTCGGCCAGGGTGGCCCGCTCTGCCTGCCCTGCAGTCACATGACTTGCCTGGTTAGCACAGCCCTCCCCGGGCTGGGCTCTGTTCTATTTTCACTTGGTTGTTACAGGATGTCTCGGGACGGAAGAGCGGAGGGTACGGGGCTCGCGGGACTGCGCCTGCACGCTCTCCTAGCCCCCTCCCTCCCACAGAGCCCACAGCGGCCTCCCCTGAGCCCAGACTTGGAGGACCCGCTGGGGGAGAGCTCGTCTCCAGGTGGGCTGAGGCCTGGGACGGTTGTTCCCTGGCGCAGTGTTTTAAGAGCAGCGATCCACCAGGGCCGATGCAGGTGGCCCTCTGACTCACCGTGGTCGCAGCTCATCCTCCCAGGTCCCAGGAGGGGACAGGGGCTGGAGCAGGCCTGCAGACCTGAAGCACCTTGCCTGGGCCTACAGCGCCAGCTGGGCGCCCAGCCGGGTTTACACAGAAGTCTGCCCATTTCCACACCTCGTGGTCTTTCTCCTGCAATAGTGCATTGCCTTTTGCCTCTGAAAAAGTTACTTGAAAACTTAGGAAGTCTTGCCGACTTCAGGGCTGCAGACTCTCCAGCTGTGGGATTGTCTAGTCTGGAGTCTGAGATGCTGAAAGGGTTAGTGGTGACCAGTCCCAGCGCACACAGCCAGTTAGTCAGCTGATCTCGCCCTTGGAGCCCCGGGTTCAGTGCTCGCCCCAGCAGACTAAGTCCCCAGGTGTGAGTACCGTGCTGAGCAGCCCAGGCTTGAACCTCTCGAAGCACCTTCTGTCTGTGAATGTAGCTGAGAGAAGGGGCCTCAGGTTGCCAAGTGCAGCCTTAGGGCCGTTTCTCCTACAGGCCTGCGTTACCCTGCCTGTTGTTACGTATATTGGGGGAGACACCCGCTGTAGTTAAAAGTCATTTTTATTAACTCACCGTGGTGCTGATTTTCTCAGTATCTTGTATCATGGCTCATCATGGGTCACCAAACATCACTAATGAAATTAGGGTTTTAATTCAGCCTCCAATTAAAGACACGTTTGCTTCTTCTCATCCACGTCTCGGTCACATCTTTCTGGTACGCAAACAATTTGGGGGGCTGGGGAGGGGTCAGGGACGTCTGGCTCGTACCTTTTCTTTACCCTCCTGGAAGTCGCCCTCACCTAACTTTTTCCGCATTTGAAAAGGTTGTGACCGAGGGGTCCTGGAGGCGGACCTCCGCACCAGAGGAAGAGAGGCTGGAGGCTCAGAGGGTGCCCAGGAGGAGATGCGGACCCGGGAGGAGGTCAAGGCCCCGACCACTCTCTGACTACGGCCAGCCGGTCAGCCTAAGTCTGTCCATCCCTGAAGACGCGATCGCCGTAGACCCCCAGAAAGAGGACACAGAGGACGGTGACCACCAGCCCAGCGGGGCCCCCATCGACCCTGCAGACCAGACCGCTGCTGGGGGCTGCCCCCGGGGGGCGCCGAGAAGACGCCCCATCTCCGTGATCGGCGGGGTCGGCTTCTATGGGAGCAGCCAGGCGGAGGAGGGGGAGGCCATTCTGCCCCAAGTAAGCCCGGGCACGCTGCCACCAAAGCCACTCAGCCCTCCAGCCGCCTGGCCTCTGTCCTCTGGCTGCAAACTTACCAGGAAACTTAACGCTTTCCTTTCTTCTCTCTGCCTCGAGGATGACGTCATCTGCTCACAGCCTTTCTTCCTGACTTTGAAAACATGCATGAATTAGAACTAACCCACTGACATTTGGATGTCTCTTACTAATCCTCTTTCTGGGATCTTGAATAATACGGGAAACTGGTTTGCTGTTTGTTCTGAATCGTCTGGGGAAAGTAGCCTTGCATATTTAGTGAGCTTCCTGAAAGAAGAAGTCTGGAAAGAGAAAGTGTCGCTTATCCTTAAGATGTAAAGATACGAAAAAGATAAACCAATTTTTTTCTAGAGATGAGAAAATATTTTTTCTACCATTTTCTTACTCTTTGCACGTCAGTTGCAGCTTCGTAACTGTTTTGACAATAGGTTAAAATCTTACTGTTATTCCCTTAGTATCCTTTAGTAATTCAACAAGTGTTTATCAATTACCCAGAGAGCCCTTTGAAGCTACAAAACATTTAAATAAAGGCCCTGTTCCGAAGGAGTTTCTATTATTTGGTGAGACTCATGCCCCAGCCGTGGTCCAGGGTTCACAGTCATACATGACTAGTGCCAGTTTCATTTTGTTTTAAACTTGCCAGTTGATATCACAGCCCATAAATTCTCTTAAAAGGGCAATTCTACATTGGTATTGGATTTTATGTTTACATTCTCCCTATAAGCCCAGCACAATGCTTATTTATAGCAAATACCCAAAAACCTCTTGCTTAATTGAACTGAACTGAACTGAATTTTTAAGGTAAAAAACAAATTATGTTGAAGAGTACCTCAAACTTTTTGTTGTGTTAAGATGCTCTGCATGCTAGGAGATAATTCTGGAAGGCGGCTCTGCTCGCCAGTGTGTCACCAGTGCCACGCAAGAAGTAATTCTGAACGAAAGCAAACTGTAATCTACTTTAACTTGAAACACAGCCTAGGGGAGATCTAAAGCATGACAGACATTTTTTCATTTCAGAGCGTCCAAAAGAAAATGGAGTAAGATAATTTTGTGCACTCTAAGCTCATTTGGGGAACTGGGTAGAAAAATGCTGAGAAAACCTACGGAAAGCAGGGACCAACTTGGCCTTGAGTGTAGCTGTAGGCACAATTCATATGGAAGGTCACAAGGACATACGGATGATTCTAAATTTGTGGAAAACCAACTCTCCTCGTAGACGAGGCTCCACCGCCCTGTTAGTTTAGGTGAATGAGAACTGTGCTCCACAAATGCTGGTCCCTGCCTGCGGGTGGGTGTAGGGCGGAGGCCGGGGGTGGGGGTGGCTGGCGTTGCCTCTGCTTCCCTGGGGCTTGCTGGGCCGGGGGTGGGGCACCACTTCCTCCCCCAGCTTCCCCTGCTCCACGCTGGCCTTTCCTGAGTGTCCCCCGGGGGTGTGTCCTGGCAGGTGGCCAAAACGTGATGCCCTGAGGGGTCGGCACTGGGGTTTCCGGTTAGAGGAAGGTCGTCCTTGAGCTTGCGCAGCTCGGGCCCCGGGCTGTGATCAGAGGCTTGAGGTGAGGATGCTGAGATCCCGGGGCCCCTACTTCCTGCCCCTTCTCACCGCCTCTCCTTTCCTTTGCAGCCTGCTGCCCGGCCGCCCGTGCCCGCGCACCAGGTGCCGCCCTACCGCGCGGTGTCGGCCCGGCTGCGGCCGTGCGCCTTCTCCCAGAGCACCCCCATCGGGCTGGACCGCGTGGGACGCCGGCGGCTCATGAGAGCATCCAACAGTGAGTGTCGCGGGCCTCCCTGGTCCGCTCCCGGAGATGGGGGTGGAGTCCTCCACCGGGCAGCTTCCATTCAACGGAGGCGCCCGGGCCATTGCGCCCCGTCCGCCTGCCCTGGGCCAGGGGTGGGGAGGACCCACCGGGTGTCAGGAGCTGCCCCTGCAGGGGCCAGCTTATCGCCCCCTGTCCAGGAAGGGTGCCCTGTGGGCTCTGAGCCATCACGGTGACCCTGACCTTGAGAAGGTCTGGGGACCGAGTTCCTACCATGGAGGAATGAACTCCTGACCGTGAATGGGCTCCCGGGGAGGATTTGTCTTAACCTGACTTTCAAAGCTCTTTCTGGGTGTTTGAGGTTCACCAGTACTGTTTGAGCAGCACGGAGGAGTTTTTTATCTGATAGAGTTGTTCGTATGCCACCTGAGTCCTTACCCGGTAAATACGTGCTGACCCGAATTCATGGAATGATTCAGGTTCCTGAGAGAGCACGTTGACGTCCGAGCCAGCGCGCTGGCTGGAGAGTGGCCTGGCCAGGCGCACGGGGCAGGAATAGGACGGGCGCTTGCCGTGGGGCAGACGCCGCCCTGCGTGCTCCGCTGCTTAGTTCCTCTGATCGCGTGAACCTCTGGTGGTTGCTGTCATCCTCCTTTTACAGACCAGAAACCCCAAGTGTAAGTAAGGGAGCCCCCAACGATGTGGCAGAGAAGGGCCTTGAATCTGCAGTCAGATAGAGTTTTCACTGCAGGCCCATGTTTTTAACCACTGAACTGTGCAACTCTAAAGAGACACAGCAGCCTGCCGACGACCAGACCTTCGGTTGCCGGGTTTACCGTCTTACCTGTGAAAAGCAGCATCGCACGGCGCGCGTGAGTGATGGATGGGCCGCTCGGACGCCTGGGTTCTGGGCAGCGCTGCCGCCCACCGGCCAGTGGGCACGACCTCCATGTGACGGTGGTGACTGGAGCCGAGCCGCGAGAAGGGGCGGGATTTAAAGAGTGTTCTTTCCAGAGACTTGAAGGAGGCCGAGGGCATCACTCGGCGTCTTTACATTTCAGGGAGAGGGAGTGGAGGGGGGACCACAGAGGGTGGAGAAGAGAAAGGGAACAGGTGGGGTGAGGCCCCAGTCATCCTCCCCCTGAAGAGGATGGAGGATGGAGGAGGTGACGAGAGGATGGAGATGGTGACGGGAAGGTCGCTGATGGATTGTGACCCGGAAATGGTGGCAGAGGGTGTCCTGGGAGGGCCGCGCCTCGTGCTGGGCGGTCAGGGAGGCATGAACGGTGAGGGTGAGGGAATGTCCTCCACATGGTGCCGCCTGGCTTCTGCCTCAGCAGGAATCCGGGCTGGACTCTCGTCGGACAGGGTGAAAAGGAAAGAGGAAGCGGGGGCGGCTGGAGGCCGAGGGAGTTTTCGAGCATCTCCTGCTTTTGTGGTCCTCTCGGCCGAGCAGGTGGGGCCCCTGGGATTGCACTCCCCGCCCCCCCAACCCCGTCCCGGGGCCCCTGCCCTCTGGCTCCCCCACCCCCTCCTCAGGCCAGGCTTCCGCCCACGCTGGTCAGAGTTCCTGTTCGGTCCTTACTGCTGTTTCCCTGTGAGCTTTCCCCACCGTCACTGGAATGGAGTCCCAGCCCCTTAAGCGAGTTTGCAGGCTCTCTGCCGCCTGCCCGCCACGGTCTGCTGCTCTCGCATCTCCTCCGGCGCTCCCTCACCGCCCGGCTCTCCGCTCGCTCTGCCCAGATTCCCCTTCCTTCCCTTCACTTACGGCAACGTTCATTCCATTCCAAATTCCAAACTCACTGCCCTGGGGACCTGTCATCTCTCTGCACAGCAGTTGCTTCTCTCCAGCCCAGTCATCAGCGTCTGGTGATGCATTTCGAGAAAGTTGTCCAAGAGGAGAGAAAAGGCTGCAAGCACACGATGCCTTCAAAACGTTACTGGTGATGGAAAAAAAGTTGAAACAATGGAAATGTCCACTTTCAGTGGGATAGTCTAGGGTCATATGGGCGACCACTTCAAAACAGTTTACAGCATCGTTAGGGAAAGCCCGTAACAACGTGGAAAATGACCGATGTAATATTAAAGTGAGAAAAAGGGAAATAGTGTTGTATTAGTTTGCTAGGGCTGCCGTCACAAAGTACCACAGACCAGGTGCCTTAAACAGCAGGAATGAATTGTCTCAGTTCTAGAGGCTGGAAGCAGGGTGAGTTCCTCCCGAGGCCTGAGGGGGACCCTCTGCCGGCCTCTCTCCTGGCTCCTGGCGGCCTTGGGTCCCCTGTACCTCGGCATCTGGATGCATCTCCCTCACCTCTGCCTCCGTCTTCACGCGGCATCCTGTTGAATCAGGGCCCACCTTGATGATCGCATCTCAGCTTGATCATCTACTGAGACCTGTTTCCAGATAAGACCACAGTCACTGGTACTGGGGGTTAGAATTTTAGCATCCTTTGGCGTGGGGGGGACACAATTCAACCCATAACATACCATGATTGCAGCCGTATACGGCGTGTACACATGTGGTCAAAGGTTTACCAAGAATATGCAAAAGTGAAAATAGTGTAGTTAGGCGGGTAGGAATATAGATGGGTTTTCTTCTAACCCTGTACTCATACAAACAGCTTATTTCTGCACCTTCTGTGTTTTGTTTTGAGTTGAGTGTTCTTTTGTTGAGAAGCAACAAAAACTGACTCTACCTAGTTGGAGCAAAAGAGAACGTCTTGGAAGGGTGTCAGGTGTTCCCAGAATTGATGGGGTGTCTGGGAACCTGTCTAGGAAGTGGACGGGAGCCTGTCTAGGAAGTGGACGGCAGTCGGGGTTGCTCCTGGGAGTCGGGGAGCCACATGCAAGGAGCCGAGGAAGGCCAGTCTGTCCGTCTTTGCCTCTGAAGTCGCTCAAGAGGCAAAGTCCCAGGATGGGGTTCAACTCCCCAGCTCAGGTGACGTGTCCACCACCTGGGGGCACTGGGACAGAGTGGAGGATGGGGCCCTCCAGGGATGGACCCCTTGTCTTCGGTACAAGGAGGCAGGTGCGTGGATTCCCTGACCACGATGGAGGGGAGGTCGTTCCCCCAAGGGAAATCCAAGTGGTGTTGGAAGTAGAAATAGATTCTGGACAGATGCCCCATTTGTTCATTCATTCATTCAGTGTCTTTTGAGGACCTGCCACGTGCCAGGTGACAGCCATGAGCACAGCAAAGCCCTTTACCTCACACACCTTCTAGTGCGGGGATGATAAATTAACAAGGAACTGTTACATGGCAGGTGGCACACCGTAAAGAAAGATAAAGCAGGTAGAGGGTATTCGTTGTTTTTTGTTTTTTTTTAAATTTTATTTATTTATTTATATTTGGCTGTGTTGGGTCTTCGTTTCTGTGCGAGGGCTTTCTCTAGTTGTGGCAAGCGGGGGCCACTCTTCATCGCGGTGCGCAGGCCTCTCATTGTCGCGGCCTCTCTTGTTGCGGAGCACAGGCTCCAGATGCGCAGGCTCAGTAGTTGTGGCTCACGGACCTAGTTGCTCCGCGGCATGTGGGATCCTCCCAGACCAGGGCTCGAACCCGTGTCCCCTGCATTGGCAGGCAGATTCTCAACCATTGCGCCACCAGGGACGCCCGAGGGTATTCATTTTTAAAAGAACATCGTTTTAACAATGACGCACCTATTCCACGTCTAATTAAAACCCTCTCACTCCTTCATGGAGGGAAACAACCCAGAGGCTCACCAGTAACTGCAAACGTCTCCCAAGTCCAGGGCCTCTGAGCACCTGCACCTGTGCTCCGGCCCCACTGCAAAGCCGCGTCGGTGTTTATGCCCAGAAGTCAGTCCAGGCAACACACCTTTCCATAGTGGAAAGAGGTGGAGGAAAGGGAATAGAAAATACATAAATATCGTGTGTACATGCACACGTGATGCCAGGAAAGGATGCTTCTCTCCTCTGCCTCTGGTTGTGAGGCACACGTGCTACTTCTGACTCTGCAACTTGACCCCATCGTTTGCTCCGGAGCCTCTGCCCCGAGCCCGGCCTGTGCTGGTCTTTGCCAGCTGAGGCGCTCCAGGCCTTCACTCCAGGCTCTCAGCTGGTACTGGCTCTACTTGTTTAGAGTCGCCATGGTCTCCTCTATTCCCCTCTCTTAGTCAAAAATCAGTCAATCTACAAAAAAAAAAAAAAAAGTGTGAGCATCAGCTCTGAGCCAGACACCACTTTCACCATGTGGAGAACAGCAGAGATTAAAGCATCCCAAAGCGTTTACATTCCAGCATTTAAACAGATTCAGGAAGTGGGTAAGTAGGATTAGCTCAGCCACTGATGATCGTTCTGGAGAAGGTGAAGCTGGACACGGTGGAGGGCGACCTCGTGTCCCTAAGAGGTGACGTTGGAGCCGAGACCTGGAAGATCTGAGGGAGGAGAGGTCCCAGCAGAAGGGGCACCAGATGCCCGACGCAGGCAGGAGCTTGGTGTGCCTGAGGTTCAGCGAGAAGGCGGGGGTGCCTGGAGCTCGGGAATCGGGTGGGAGCGGACGGCGCAGCCTGGAGGTTAGAGAGAAACTGGATAGAAGGGGCGTCGCAGGTCTCGAGAAGCGGTCGGGGTTATTCCGAGTGAAACGGGAAGCCGTTGCCAGCTGGGCTTCAGAGAGGAAGGCTGTCTGCGGAGAGAGGGCAGAGGAAGGAGGCTAATTGGAAGGTTATTGCGTTGGTCCAGTTGGGAAACGATGGTGGCGGCGACCACAGAAGACACACATGTGTTCCCTGGACGCTCATTTTCCAGAGCACGAGGAAGCTTGAAAGCCGGTCCTTCGCTCTGAGTCAGCGGGGCCAGGGCTGGGGCTCTGGCGGAAGTACTTCTCTCTTGGGGGAAGAAATTCAGTTTGGACAGAGCTGAGTTACCGGAGGGAAATAAAATACTTTGTCAATGTATTATTAAGTGATCCCAAGCCCCTGTGTTGCCCTCTTCGTTTCTGGGCTATGGTGAACATCACCCTCTCTCTGGGGAGATTCCAGCAGGGCTCTGATAGGTAAGGCAGGCAAATCCGAGTCTAGAATAAGTGTCTCTTCCAGTAAGGACAAACCATCCACCCCTCTGTTATGGAAAGGGTCCATTGTAATCAACTCCCCACAAGTAGTCGTCTGGGTCCTTCAAGGAACCATATCATTAACTCTGTTGAGGGGACACCCTGTGGTTTAGCCCAGGCTTGGCGTCTGTGCCTGCCACCAGAGCCATTTTATTTTTTTAACCCACTGATTCAGCATCAAGACGACCAGGAACCAAGATGGACATTTGCCCCGTGGGACATAATGCCACACGGTTGTCAGACAGCCTCGTTTGCTGTGGGATTCCTGTGGGACAGATGATTTCCCGTGCTTTGAGTGTATTCTGACGTATCCAATCACACCCCTGCCCCAGAGCCGTCCACGAACCCATTTTGTTCTCTCCAAGCTCCCCCAGTGGCTCCTCAGAAAAGCCATTTGCTCTGACCGTGAATCCACACAGGCTCACCCCTCACTGAGGCCAGAGTATCGCTTAGATTTTACTGCTGGGGGGACTTCCATTTCCGGGGGCACCAGGGAAGTGACAGGAGGGCTTGAAGGAAGAGTTGCAGTAATGGGACCCCGGACCCCAAGGTCACCTGGCTTCTGCTCCACGAGGAGGCCCTGAGTCTGGAACCGACTTAGATCTGGGAGTTGAGTGAGGTCCCTCGATTCCCTGTGGTGGTGGCTCAGGTGCGCCCTCTGCTCACCGGAGTTGGCCATTTCCCGCTACACGAGTCAAGCAGTACCTTCATGGAGCCCCTCATCAGTTTTGTCCCCCAGGGACCCTGTATCAGTGAAGCGCAGCCGGAGATCAGGTGGGTCACACCGTCCCAGTGACCGGGCAGGCCCTGCTGCCTAGGGCAGAAGCCACGCCCACTTTCTCAGGTGGACATCCCACCTCCATGGGGTCCTGGACTCCTTGAAATAGAAGCCTCTCCTGCTGGCTCCCTGGGCCCAGGGAGATTAGCAGCAGGTTGATTATAATGTAGCTGCCACGTCCATGATCTGGTTTGGGAGGTAAGCCCAGGGGAGGGTGAGGACCTGACACACCGGCTCCAGCGTTTCTGTCCCCAGACTTGCACCCCTTCTTCTTCATCTTCGGAGAGCTGGCCTCTCAGCTGCCTTATGAGTGGGCAGCCCTGGGTGCCCGTCCCACCAACGTGCTGGAGTGGCCGCCCCGCCTCAGGAGCCCGTGTGTTGAATGCACGATCCCTGGTGCGTGCCGCCCAGGGGGACAGATTTGGTCTGATCTAAATTATGTTTAGTAAATGCCGTGTGTGGGAACCTTGTTTGGATTCTGATACCGACCAGCCGGCTGTGAAAAGGTCATTTCGAGACAAGGGGGGACATTTTCACATGGAATCAGTATTCAGAAAAGGAATTATTGTTAATTTTGTTCATAGGGATAACGATAGTGTAGTTATTTTTAAGTCCTTGGTCATTTGGGTACATACTAATATTTGTTGCACGAAATGATACATGGGAGATTTGCTTTAAAATATCCCCTATATTGTTGGGAACTAGTTGGGAAAAATTGTAAAATATTGATCCTTCTGGGTTCATCATATAATTTCTCTCCTTTCATGTTCGTTTGCAATTTCATAGAATAAAAGGTTTTAAAAATAATGAAAAGGGTGTTTCCTCCGCCCTGGTCAAGTGTTGTCAAAACCTCCAAATCCCAGAAGTGCCCACAACTAACATTTTCTCAAAATGTAGAAATGTGACCATGAGCAGTTTAACTTTTCTTAAGAAATGAAGACCTATTCCTTTTAGGTGAACGTGAGGTCCTCCTCAGAACTTTGCAGCACGGTGCTGGGCTATTTTCCAGAACCAGCTACATCTCTCTGGCTTTGTTTAGAGCTCTTGTCTCACCTCCTCCCTGGCCCATATGTCGCTGACGAGAGCTTATTACATGGAGCAATCCTTGGTCACGCTTACCCACTGCACGGGTGTGGTGTTGGAATAATAGAATTCCACCATGAATCACAGTGGTACTCAGAAGTGCTTTTCTCAAGTTCACGGCTGGGAGGGTGCCAGCCTATAAAAACCCTGTGGCTCTGTTGGCGATAGTGTTTGTGCCCCTTGGGTCTTGTGCCCCTTGTGCTCTTCCTTGGGTCTGAGCAAGTGTGCCTGTGCAGTGCTGACTTTCTCCTAGGGAACTACCTTTGCTGCCTTTTATGATGTTTTCTCTTACATCCAAGGCAGCTTATTCCATCGCAGCCTGATTTTCCCATACTTATTTCCGTTCCTGCCATCTTTCCTCTCGTAACTAGTCTACCTGTTCTGATCAGAAGTCAGATTTGATCGCCCTTCAAAATTCTTATTTTCATGTCTACTCATGCTTCTCTTTCTACCCATCCCATGCATCGAGTTCAGATTAGTTTTCTTCTGTGATGTAAACAAAGTGATTGTCTTAACTGTCTCCCAGAAAGAACAACATCCAGTTTCCTTAGCTGGATGGAATCTTTTTTATTTTATTTATTTATTTTTTTGTGGTACGCGGGCCTCTCACTGTTGTGGCCTCTCCCGTTGCGGAGCACAGGCTCCGGACACGCAGGCTCAGCGGCCATGGCTCACGGGCCCAGCCGCTCGGGGGCATGTGGGATCTTCCAGGACTGGGGCACGAACCCGTGTCCCCTGCATCGGCAGGAGGACTCTCAACCACTGCGCCACCAGGGAAGCCCTGGATGGAATCTTAATGGGTCACAAGCAAAGGAATATAGCATGCCACTGAATCGGTAGATTTGCGTATGCCATTTAAAAAATATATTTGTTACATTTTCAGTAAGGCTTTTACTTAACCAAAAAGTATTATTTTGTAATAATGCCGAACCACAGAGGAAAGAAAATGACAGGATTAGGTCCAATGAAAACTTATTATAAAAAATAGAGAAAATGACTTTCTGGGGAGACACAAACGTGAGTTGACTTGATGGACTCTTTATGGCTTTTTAAAGTATTTCGTCCCACATGCTGTGTGGAGTGGCCAAAAAAATAAAATTAAAAAAAAAATAAATAAAAGGGACTTCCTTGGCGGTCCGGTGGTTAAGACTCCGCGCTTCCAATGCAGGGGGCGTGGGTTCAATCCCTGGTCGGGAAACTAGGGTCCCACATGCCGTGTGGCACGGCCAAAAAATAAAATTAAAAAAAAAAATTCAAAATTACTCAAATGATTGCTTGATTTGATTTTTTCCCCACATCTTTATTTCTTATGAATATAGTCACTTTGCACACTAGGAAAGAGGATCATGTTAAACCAGTGTAGCCCTCCAGTGACCTGGGCCAGAATTGCTGGATCTGCAGCAGAATCATGTCATCATTGAAGCTGTCACCCATGGCGCTGTAAAACTCTAACTCATAACCACCTGTGTACATTATATTTTCGTTAGGAAACAACCAAAAAATCCAGTCCTTAAGGGCATGATGCATATGAATAATATCTTGTTCTATAAAAGAATAACCCAAGTTACACAAGTGGCCACCGATGTGTGAACCGGCCAGTGTTGCTGAGGGGAGGAGGTATTTTGAAAACCTACTCTGAGGTTTAAAAATTCCTAGTTCTGCTGTCAGTGAGAAAGCAAGAAAACAGTGCTACAGACCGCACTGCCATTGATCAGGGTCTACCACGAGAATATCAATTTAGAGAGAAGGGTGGGGAATTGGATAACTTAGAAATTTCCAAACTAATGAACTTATGACGAGAAATCCAGCATGCTGCCTTTTTCCTTTCGCCGAGGACACACTGAGGCCCGTTTTAGAGACGTGTCCAGGTCTGAAAAGGGATGGCAGGTGTCCCCCCGAGTGGGTTCCTGCTTCCTCCGTCCGGGCCGGTCCCACTTAGCCCATCATGAGCCCGGCGACCTCTCTCGGGTGGACCCGTAAACTCCCGAGCCCCGCACGGGCGCTGCCTTCCGCCGGGGCCCCGGGGGGAGCGACCGCACGTCCGCGGCGCTGGAGGGCCTGGGGTCCTGCGCGCGGGGCTGCACACGGGGTCCTGCACGCGGGGCGGGGGGCGGAGCTGCCCGCGCGCCTCCCGCAACTGCCGCCCGCTGCCCCCGCGCAGCCCGCACGCCAGCCTGGCTTTCCTCTGGTGAAGGTTCCCACACAGCTTTCAGGCTGGTTTGTCTACGGGAAAAAGGCGTGTGTCAAGACGGTCCACTGGCTTTAAAGCCCAGTAGTTTCAAAGGGCAACTGAGATTATCACTCGGGATATCCTTCCCCGCCCGCAACTTCCAGTCGCTCTGTTTGGTTTTGTGCAGAGATGTATTTTCTCAGCCATGGAGAGATCTCCTTATGTATGTGCCTATTTACTTTCCTGCATTTAGGAACTAGTATTGGGTGTAAAGGCCAGTTTATCCAACCTCATTATGAAGTTGATAATATCATTAGGAAATGACGTAGGATGTGCCATTAGGACATAGTCAAACAGTGGCATTTCAGGATGCGTCCAAGGTGCGCGGAAGCCTTTCTGACTTGAGCTTTTAGTATGCTCTTGGGTTAGGAGACACCTCGTTTGTATTGATCCACTGAACACACACACCTGCTGTTGTGTAACACATACGTTTATATCAGTATGAGCCCTGTGATAAGTGAGGCACTTTGTGGAGGCTGGCTGCTCCCAGAAGCCAGAGACTGAGCTCATGGAACCTCCCGGCTGGTGTCCAGACCCGGAAATACACTGCAACAGCAAAGGAGGTGAGTGTAACCGCAGAGCCGGCAGGTCCCGTCTGGGGAGTCCCCAGGCTTTCCCCAGAAAATGACGTCACAGCCGAGACTTGAAGGCTGAGCTGGAGTTAGATGCAGTGTGTTGTTGAGAGAGGGTGTATTCCAGGCTGGGAGTGATACCGACCAGGGTTCTTGGCCTCCTTAATCAATAGAAATGGATTAGAGGCCAGATGAGAAATTCAGGCAGGGCTTTACTGGGGCCCCTGCTGCAGCAGGGGGGGTTGAGAGCAAGTAACAGTACCCTTGCTCCCTCATTCCCGGAGGGGCGGGGGGTGGTCCCTTATACGGGGTGAGGGTAGGGGTGTGTCCAGCGCTGGAGGGGTGGCTTAGGCAGTTGGCCCACCGCTTAGGTGGTGCTCAGGGCAGGGGGCATGTGCAGTGCCCTGCCATTGCTCCAGGCTCTTCAAAAGCGGCAGTTGAGTTTTTTTAGTCTTTTGTATCTTTTTGTCCATAATTTGTCCCAACTGCACATGCATGCAGTTATTTTTAGTCCTGCGAGTTTCTTTGTATTTTCTTGCTGGAGGAGAAGTTTGTCCAGGTGCAAGCATTGAAGCCCTAGCAGCAAACGGTCCCAGATGTCAGGAGAACAGCATGTGGGGAGTGTAGGAGCCAGAGGAGAGAAACTTGAGAAACCCAGGTTTGGGTCACCCTCAGAAACTTTCTTAACCCAGCCATGCGCTCATCAGATGGAAGTGTCCTTGGTGCGGACAAGGCCTGCACCTGCCCAGGGCTCGCTTGGGGGGACGGCGCCCTCTATGCCACTCTCATGGGTGGAGTTGTGTCCTTCTTGGGAGTCAAGGCCATGGCTCCAAGCTAGCTCTGGCAGCTGTAGTCGCTACTGTAGTCACGGAACTAGTTCAGCTCCATAAACCAATGAAATGTAAATATGAGACTCAAAAGAGATCCATATTTATGAAAACTAAACACTTTGAAGAGGCTTAATCAAGGTGAGTTGCTAAAAAACTGTTTTCAGTCAGATGAAAATTGAGAGCTGTAAAACATGGAAAAATCAGGGGATCTGTACTCAGGACGCTTCTGGTCATTGCTTTAAAGCATCCAGAACTGGCGATCGTAGTTGACGCCTCATGGGTGTGACATGCAGAATGATCACAGGGGGAGACCTCTGGTCCTCGATGATAACGGAGGTGAATCAGCTGCACCTTGTACGTTGAAGTTGAGGTGTTCTGGGCATGATGCGTGTGTCATGTTTTTGACTTGGGCCTTTCAGGCAGCCGGACTACCTGGTGGGAGGGCCTTGCAGCAGCCCCTGAGGCTGTAGCCAGATGAGCTGAGGGGCAGGGTCGAGAGGCGGGTCTAGACGAGGGATCAGACTACCAGAGGTCGGACAGAGCCTGCCCATTCAGGGCCTCCTGTGAAGGGGATCAGACTTTATCCTGGGGGCAACCAGGAGCCGCAGAAGGGTTTTAAGTGGAGTGGGATGGTCAGGTTTGCATTTTGGTGATGTCACTGGCTAGGTTGTGGACCTGCCTGGGGACAGAGGAGGCAGTCAGTGGGCAGAGCCCTGAACTAGAAACACGACGGTTCTCCTGGAAAAACGAAGACGTGGAGGTCGAACAATTGTCCGGATGTTTGGGGGGCAGACACCCCAGTGCCCCAGTGATGGGGGGAGCATAGGAGAAAAGCGCACGAGTGGGGGGCTTGGGTCTGTTCCAGGCATTGAAGTTGGAGGCGCAGGTGGGACAGCTAGGTGGAGATCTTATCCCCTGGCCTTCACCATGAGGGTCTCAGGAGGAGGTGGCCCAGGCTAGAGGGGAAACTGGGGAGTCAACAGCAAGTGATTGGCTCTCAAAGCTGATGCAGGGAGGGGTACCATCCAGGGTGTGTGTGGAGTGAGAAAAGAGGGTCAGCATTTGGGAGCCAGTAAAGAAAGGAATCCACAAAGAAGATAGAAAAGGAGTGGGGCTTCCCTGGTGGCGCGGTGGTTAAGAATCCACCTGCCAATGCAGTGGACATGGGTTCGAGCCCTGGCCCGGGAAGATCCCACATGCTGTGGAGCAACTAAGCCTGTGCACCACAACTACTGAGCCCGTGTGCCACAGCTACCGTAGCCTGCGTGCCATAACTACTGTAGCCCACGCAACTAGAGGCCATGCTCCACAACAAAGAGAAGCCGCCGCAAGGAGAAGCCCATGCCCGTGCACTGCAACAAAGGAGCTCCCACTCACCGCATCTAGAGAAAGCCGTGCACCGCAACAAAGACCCAATGCAGCCAAAATAAATAAATAAATAAATCTGTGACTCTGTTTTTTAAAAAAAAAAAGGAAAGAAAAGGAGTAGCCAGACAGGTGAGAGGTGTCCAGATGTCCAAGGATGCTGGGCTCCGGGGAGGTGGTGGTTATGATGTCACCTGTGCCCAGGGCCAAGTCGGATGCTCTGAACCATACGCATGGCTCCAGCAGCAATTAGGAACTTGTGGGTTTTGAGAAAAGCGGTTTCAGTTCAGTGAGCGGGCAGAGCCAGGATGCAGGAGGGTGTCTGCAAGATTGTGCGGAGAGTCCAGACCTTATGTGTGAGTGTGAAGGAATTTTTATCGATTTTGTTTATTGGTGTTGGTTTTCTGATTTGATGGCCAAAAATTTCCCATAAGTGCTAGGGCTAATTAAAAACTGTTTTGCTATCATATTAAAAAAACTATTTTGGCTTTACATTACCATATCTGAAAGCTCGTTAATTGACTGTGTGAATGTTCATTTGTACTAAATATTTTTGAAAGAAATAGTCTGTTAAATATACACCAGAAAGTTCCATTCCTTGATCTAGAGTTCTGTTCTAATACCCCAACATGAAGGAACTGGGGGCAGTTTAATCATAAGGGTTTATGCCATTTCAACTCTGATGTTTTTAAATTAAATAAATTGTAAGAAATTACTGAAGCATATTTTTTTTAAGTCTTGCAGTGAAGTTAATAACTCCATTAAGACCTTAATTTTATTTTTTACTTGGTCAAGACAAAGAATATAGGTTTCTTCCCTTTGCCTTAGTTTTTTGTTGTCGTTGATCCTACTTCTTATTTGTTATTCTGGCGTTGTTCTATTCTAATAATTGTTATGAAAGTTAATTTTATTATGAACCAGCCTTTGGGTCAAAAAAACAGTGGAGTCCCAGTCATCTATTGACCAGCCATGTGACCTTGGCAAGTTATTTAACCTCGAAGTCTTAATGTCCTCGTCTGTAATAGGAAATATTACTGTTGTCCATCCCACAGATGGGTGAGAGTGACCTGATACACAGTAAGTGTGCAGTAAATTATTACAGAGACCTAAAGAGAAGCACTGATTGTTCTGGGGACAAGGATAGTGATGATTGGTGAGCTGTGTTCGCAACCAGAGTTCTGAGTTCCTAACTCAACTGCGCTAACAAGCAGTTTAACCTTTGACAAGTCACTTAATCTAATAGGTAAGGCCCTAGGGCACCAGGAGTCCATATGGAACAATATTCTGTTTAATTATTATCCAAATATAGGTTAAACTGATCTAAAAGGCAAACACTCAGGTTATAGGAAAAAAGAAGGTAACCCGAATGAATGTTTTCTGTTGACTCTCTTGATCACATCACCCAGAGACGCCTCTCAACTTTTTGTTAAAAGGAAAGAAGAAAAGAAAAGGAACGGCAGGTGTTGGAGGGTGAGTGTGATGCCTTGAGATTATTTTAACCAAACCTTGTCTGATCTCTTATTGTTTGAATGAGCTCTTTCTGCGTCTGCTTTTCCAAAGTTTTCTTTCAATGATGAATCACAGAGAAAATATTTAGTCAGATCGTCCTTGCTCAGGACCTGTGGAGGGTGATCGTAGCGGAGCTCTCGGGAGGCTGGTTGAAGGGTCGGTGACGTCGAGCCCTGATGGTCAGGTGTGCACGTGCGTCGGGTCTGGGCTCTCCCGTCTCCAGCCCGCTTCACGCTCTCCTGCCAGTGATGGCGGGCGCTGGGTGTATTTATCTGTGAAACAAGATGATTCTGTTCTCTCGTCTTTAGGCGGGTGTCTTCCTGCCTCCTGACACCGTCCTGGCTAAAATCTCTCCCTGCTGACCACGCCGTGAGACCACGTGGACTCCACGGTCAGACCGATTTAGAGCCAGGAAAGGGTTCTGTCTGCAGGCACAGGCCCTGCAGATACAGACACCAGGGCCTTAGACCGCAGGCCTGCATGTCTGAGAGGTGTGTGGGCTTCAGCAGCGCTTAGCTGCTGTCTCAGCCTTATCAGTGCCCAGAATCAAGAGTTGTTTTTTTTTTAAAGGAACACAGTGTTCTAGTTCCTGTCTCAGAAAAACATCATAACGTTTCTTTAACGTTTTTCCAGCAAACTCTTGAAATTCTCATCTTCTAACATTTAAAAGCTTCTCGATTCTAAGATGTGTATTTGTTCCAATCATTCTAAACTACAGAGCTAAAAAAGTTTTTAAAATATCATGTGTCTAATGCCAAGTCTAAGACATTGGATTTTTTATAAGGAAAAGAGTAGGGAATTATATTCAGTATCCTATAATAAACCGTAATGGAAAAGAATATGAAACAAAATATTTATATATACATGTACAATTGAATCACTTTGCCATACACCTGAAACTAACACAACGTTGTAAATCAACTACACGTCAATAAAATAAATTTAAAAAAAGCAAAAGAAAGAACATTAAAAGTCAGGGGAAAGAGAGCAAGAGAATTGAACATGGAGCAAACCACCACCAAGCACCCAGCCTCCGCTCGTGTCGCTGGTCTTGCGGACATTCCGAATCTGAGGCTTAAACACATGCCATGCTTTTTACTCGCTCGCTAGTCGAGATCTGAGTCCTGGATAGTGAAGCCAGCGATCAAAGCAGGCCAGACAGACCCCAAAGCCCGCATTGGTCCGTCCCACTGGCTGTCTCCCAGGCACTGTGCTGTTGCAGGAACAGAGCACAAAGCTATTTCATTCATGTGCACAGAAGTTTACCCATGTGCCAGGTTTTAAGTCCACACCCTAATAGTTGCCTTTGATTACAACAAAGAAAAAAGTGAAATTCATCCATTATCTTGTTTTGCTCTTGTTATGTTTGAACCATATCCTAAGGATCCAAAGACAAATAAATGCAGAAAAGAAGTGAAATGTGTCCCAGACCTTGAAGGATGGAAACCCCACATGGTTGTTTCCAGAAGACAGGAAAGGCTTCCGTCTTAACATAGAGATGGTACCTTATCGTTTAAAGGACAACTTTGTATCTGTTTCTGAATTAGTCTAAAAATTGTAGTCAGAGCCCAGGACCACTGTCTTGTTTGGGGCGGTTTTGGAGTGGGGGGCATGGGGTGGGGTAGATGGGAGGGCTCACTAAGTCATTGAGAGCACATCTTCCATCAGTTAGGGTGGATAGGCACACGGTACCTCGGGTGAAAGAGCAATAGCTTTGAAGACACACCTCTTCGTCCTCTGCCTTTGGCTCTCAACGGCTTGTTCGTGTTTCCCCCGCTCCGTTTCCTGTGTCTAAGTGATGGGCCCTCCCCTCTGCGTTCGGGAGGCTGGCTGCTGCACGCTGTTTCAGGAAGACCTAAATGGAGCCTACCTTAGCCATCCTCGGGCAGGCAGCTTACCGAAACGGGGTCTACAGTTCTACGTCAGTATGTGCTAGAAAACGTTATGTGCTGCGTTGACTGTCTCTGGTGGTGTTTTCTTATGTTTCTCTGGGAAATGACATAACTGTGACCTGTAGATTAGTACTAATGTTTGTCTTTAATCCATTTAGAATAAAGGCATCCCTCTGGATACTCCATTATTTATGCTAATAGACAAGGGAATGTGGGTCTGAGTAGCTGATGGCAAATGTAGTTGATTACTTCCTGTTCAGAAATGCCCCCACTGCAGCTTTGGGAACTGCAGCCCCGTGTCAGCAACGGGGACAGCGGGGGAGTGTACTCAGAACCCTCGCTGTGTTCCTCTTGATTCTGGGGCATTGTTGCTCAGGTGGGGGTCTGGGCTGGGGCTCAGTCCAGCCGAGGGCAGGGGCTTCCTCGGTTCTGACATGCACCCAACCTTGAGCTCATTTTCTGAAATTGGCAGTAGTGCTGGGCCGGAGAACAGCATGACTGTCCTCGGGGCCGCCTGCCGCCCTGTGTCTGTCCTGTAGCTCTTGGTAATGGGGCCTTACCCAAGCCTAGAAAAGAGGGGAAGTTTTAGAATCTTACCAGGTTAAGGACATCTCTGAACCATGCAGGGAAGCTGCAGCTTTGGTGAAACAGCAACAGCTGGGAAACGTTTGTTGCTGAGTAGATATCCAGTGCTGGTGATCTTTCTGCCCAATATCAGAAGGTGGCCATGTAGGAAAACCTGTACCTGGACTTCCCTGGTGGCGCAGTGGTTAAGAATCCACCTGCCAATGCAGGGGATACGGGTTCGAGCCCTGGTCTGGGAGGATCCCACATGCCGCGGAGCAACTAAGCCCACGCGCCACAACTACTGAGCCCACGATCTAGAGCCCGCGAGCCACAACTACTGAAGCCCATGTGCCTAGAGCCTGTGCTCCACAACAAGAGAAGCCACCGTGATGAGAAGCCCGCTCACTGCAATGAAGAGTAACCTCCACTCGCCGCAACTAGAGAAAGCCTGGGCACAGCAATGAAGACCCAACACAGCCAAAGGAAAAAAAAGAAAAAGAAAACCTGTACCGTATTGTACTTAAGAAGATACCAAAAATTCAGAGCTAAATGGAACCTTAACGACCACCTGCTCATCTCAAGAACCAGTTCTGGGCAGGTGGAGGGATGAGTACTGGTTTGAGTTGGAGGTTCCACTGCTAACTTACCTCGCCAGCAGCCTTCTTTTCCACACATATGGATGTAACTATGTAGGGGTCTTAGGGCCACTGGGCCGAAAATAGCCTTACTGTAGAGTAAAAATCATCGTAACATCCCGCGTGATTCTGACTTTTATCATCTCTGATTTCTAAATATTTGATGTTAATGTATAATTTGGATTTCTCCACTTGCCCGTGGGACTTAATCCCTTGCTGAATTCTTTTCGTGGTACCAGTAGTCAAGGTTCGTGACAGCTTAGTCTTGACCACATAGCAGCATCTTATCCAAGGAGAATAGATTCGTGTGTTGGCGGGGGGCGGAGGGGTTGGGGGGATGGAGGGTTTTGGGGGGGGTGGAGGAGGTTAAGACTTCCTTCCACTATGCTTAAGGTCTTTGTTGCAGTATTCTTATTGATCTGGTAAATATAGGCTCTAATCACTAAAGAACTTTCCAGACCTAAAAGTCTAACCTTCTCTGTAGCTTTTTCCAAAAATATCTTGGAAGCATTTTTTGGGTCATCTTCCTTTGAGAAGTTGCCCCACTGAATTCAGTGCAGTTTTTGTTCGTTTATTTACTTTTTTCCTTCTTTTTATCTTTATGTTTGTTTTGAGTGTCTGTGCAGTAAAGTAAGTTTACTTAGTGAATGCCTTTGGTTTAAGATCCTGAAATCCCAAGGACCTTAATCTAGCACCCTGACCCCATCTCTGGATTTAGAAAAAGTCCTTGGGAAACAGAAGCTGCCCTTTGTACCAGCTGCCCAGGGAAAGTGAAAGTGAGCCGTAGAGCCAAGTTAAGACAATACCAAGGAAATGTGGCCAAGAGAGCTGCTGCTTTTTGAAAACTTGCAACTTTAACCAGAAAAAAAATTTAAGAAAATGAAAACACTCTGGATTTTATTTGCCTCCTGCTGGATTTTAAGCTTTGTTAGAAAAGATGCTCCTCAGAATTAATTCCCGCTTCGCTGCTTTGTGTCTCAGTATTCAGCGTTTCACTTGTTCATTCTAACGAAAACCAGATCCACCCGTGCATTCCATGGTCTTCCTTTGTTTCTGAATTAACACTTCTCAAGCCTGAGTGTGCCTCTGATCCCAGATCCCTGGGTCTGGTTAAAGTCAGGCTGTGATTCCACAGGCCGGTGGAGTCTGCAGTCTGCACTCCCCACCAGGGACCCGCTCTCCAGTCACCCGGCGCTGCTGGTCCCTGGACCGCACCCTTTGGGGCAGTAATAACGTGTTATCGTAAACAGAGAGTTTTGTGGCCTTTTGGGAAATTCTGTGTTAAACAAGGTGACACAGATGTCACGATGTGGATTTGTAGCCTGCGGGGACTGACCTATCCTCTGGATTTCCAGGAAGTAGATACAGTGTTCAGTGGTTTTCAGACACTTTTCGTGGACCATATTATACTAGTATTCCACATGGGATATAGGAAACTTTACCTCACAGAGAGTGGTCTGCCCTGAAAAACAATTTCAAGGAATCTTTTGAGTCCGTCATTTAATGAAGCACTGCCTTTATTAAGAATAGATATGCCCTGGGAATTCCCTGGTGGGTCCAGTGGTTGAGACACCATGCTTGCACTGCAGGGGGTCAGGGACTGAGATCCCACATGTCTTGCAGTGCGGCCAAAAAAAAAAAATGTGTATGTGTATATATATATATATATATATATATATACACACACACATACATACACACATGGGGAGAGGGAGGGGGAGGGAGGGAGGGAGAAAGGAAGAAAGGAAGGAAGGAAGAAAGAAAGAATAGGTGTGCCCCTGTTGAATGAACTGTCTATTCATTGTTTTTAAAAATTTTACTCTTTTCAGTCGTTTAAAGATACTTGCAAGGGGTAGATTCGAAGCCGCCCCGGTTCTGTGAGTGGCATATGTGTGCTCGCAGGTTACCCTTTGTTGTGGTTTGTTGAAGACTTCGCTGGATTTAAAGGTGGGATGCACCAAATCAGCAGAAACAGCCACAAATAGTTCAAGATGAGAAAAGCCTATGGTGAAGCGCGTGGTCGGCGTGGGTGACGTCACTGATCATGCAGCTTTGCCCCTCGAGCGTGGTCGGCGGACCTGAGGTTTGTCAGAGTAGCTGCTGCATGATCTGTCCTGTTCATTAATCCCCAAGAAAGTGCCCGCGTTGTTCTGATATGTTCTCAGGGACCCTGAGAGCGCTGTCCGAGCCTGGTTGTCCCCACTGTACAGACCAGACACGGAGACCCTGGAGGTTTGAACTGGCGCCCATCACCCCAGAGCCGGCACGCACTCACGGGCTCAGTTTTGAGCCATTTACTGGGGGACAACCATGTGATCCCTACTGTGTGTATACCATCTCCTTGCTCATTAACTTAAAAAGTCAGCATCTTCAGTGTTGTGAGGAAATTGAAGGAAGCTGTTTGTTAATAGGTGTCCTTTCACAATATGACTTGCTTGTTGTAGATAACTGGGAAAAAAGTATACAGGAAATAAATAACCCGTGTCAGCTAGAGAGAGCCTCTTTAAAAAGAAAAGACAATTCTCTTCATTATAGAGAACAGATACTTTATATAGTAAAAGATATGCATATCCTTGTCACATACACACATATTTACATATATGTTTTTAAACAAATCCCACTTTTAAAATGAGTTCACAGATTTGCAGTTAACAGTGTAATATCACAACTGAAATTTTTGTCATGCCTTAGCATGAAATCCCAACTCCAGGTTTGAACCTAGCAACCTCTCTGCTTCTTCCCCCATGAAATGGGTTCCTTCTTTTTTTTTTCTGAGCCCGCCCCTTTTTTTTTTAATTGAAGTACAGTTGATTGACAGTGTTGTGTCAGTTTCTGCTGTACAGCAAAGTGATTCAGTTATACACATGCATACATTCTTTTAAAGTATTCTTTTCTATGATGCTTTATCACAGGGTAGTGAATATAGTTCACTGTAGGAGCTGGTGGTTTTTCCTCCTGTATGTAATAACTTACATCTTGAAAGCTCTCTTCGGGTCTGCCTTGGGCTTTGGGATTGCAATGAAGAGCAGCCTTTCTCCCACCGTCATCGGAGGCTCTCCGGGGCCCCTGGTAGGCAGATGTGGTGCCTGGTTTCCTGGGTGGCCGTCTGGCCTGCGTTTAGGCTTTCCTCCCCGCCGTCCAGTCTGAGGCTGTAACCTCAGCCGCCCGTGGGCGGGCGCTGTGAGCAGTGAGGCTCTGGCCGGCAGGCACAGGCGTCAGCAGTGAATAAGCGATTCTGTTGTCTCCTCAGCCAGAGCCTGTGCGAGTCTCCGTGATGCACAGTCACCCCCCAGCCCCGCTCTGAACGTGGCTCTTTTCCAAACAGAAGGATGGTGGCTAGAGGGGAAATTGCAAGATTCTGGAGTCTGGAAAGCCTTCACCTGGGTACGTGTGCAGAGAATGGACTCCTGTGTCTGGCCATGTTGCCGATTCCCCTCTGTCCTTGCAAGTTGCAGGGCTCTCTTTGCTGCTTCTTGTCGAGTGTGTGTGTGTGTGTGTGTGTGTGTGTGTGTGTGTGTGTGTGTGTGTGTGTGTGTGTGTGTGTGTGTGTGTGTGTGTGTGTGTAAGAGAGAGAGAGAGAAAGCTCACTTGTCCCGCCCGGGGTCCTAAGGGCAGTTCTAGGCATGGGCACAGTGAATCAGAGAAGCTGGTGTGGGTTACAGCACAGCCGTTGGTGTGAAATAGAAAGTAGTACGAACCAAACGTGGGCTGTCCGTTATGAGTTACGGGTCTGGTTTTTGTTGCGCTAGTTTTTGCTTCTGTTACATGAAATTTCTTTATACCGGAGATTATTGTTGGGGTCCGTAACAGTGTTCCTTGCTAATTTGGGGTGTGTGAGGTTTAAGGGTATGAACTGATTTTTGAGAAATACTGTCGACTGTTTGCGAAAGTGCTACTGCCCAAGACTCAGTTCCTGTGTGGTGCTTTATCCCACCTTGCTTGTCAGTGTTTTTGTGAGTGTTGTCAGCTAGACTAATTCCTATTTAAGTGTGAAGGAAACATGGTTCTCTGATACTAGGAAGTTATCAATTGGAGCCCGTGTATTCTTTAAAGGGAGTGAGAATAAATGCTTCACAGAAAGAATTCTGGCTGACTGCTACACATGGGTGCAGTAGGATGCTTTTAAAAAAAAGTCTTGTGGCTGTTTTTGCCTTACATCATAGCTCAGGCTGAAATGAGTGGGAGTCACAGGTGAGTCTGAAGTCAGCCCTGGGCCTTGCAATGCAGTGTGTATTTTGTGCTTCCTCCTTGTTTTGTTGGCTTTCTGTGCGGCCGACAGCAGACAGGGCTGTGATCAGGGCTCCTGCTTCTGGCCTCTTCACTAACAAACATTTAGAAAAAGAAAAAGAAGTAGCCCAGATATTCCTGCGTTCAGAGCACAGGCCTGCCTGCCAAGGGGCTGTGCTTGTCACTTGAGTGGCCGGTGGTCCCACTGTCCGGCGTGGAGGAGTGCTGGCCGCCCGGCCTCACCCTGGGCGGGGGAGGGGTGTGTGCGCGCCTGTGTTTATTCCAGGGCAGCCAGCCTGATGGAGCCCGCCCCCCGCATTCCTCTGCTCCCGGGGCGGGCACGGGTCCCAATCCTCATTCCCAGGGTGCGGAGGCCGAGGGAGGCTGGACGCAGCCTCCACGCTGAGCCGGATGCTCTCCCGTCGCTGGGATGCGCAGCTGGTCAGGCCTCCTGCGTGGGGTCCGCACCCCCTTCCCCGTGTGCCCTCCGGCTCCCGCACTCCAGCCCTGCCGGCCTTTGATGAGCCTGGCTGTAAAGAGAAAGGAGGAGGCAGCTCGGCCCGAATCTTCTCTTTCCCACTGGTTCCGTGTGTTCCCGGGACCGTCTTTCATGTACTCGCTCTACGGAGCATGTATGTGTGTGTGATGCAAACGCGACGTTTAACCATCCTTAAGTGACATGCCAGCGTAAAATAAAGCGGAGAGCTTGCTGAATGGGGGGCTCTGTTTTCTTTGAGATCCCTGATTGGCCAGGGGGCCTTCGGGACAGCTCGGCGGCTCCCGGGAGGGATGTCCTGCAGGGACTGGGGGCGGGAGCTGTCCAGTCACTGCGGCTCAGAGAGGCCAGGGCCAGGCAGGTGCATGGCAGGATGGCTTGGGAGCCAGACAGATCTGGGGTTGAATTCCAGCCCCACCTCTGGGGAGCAGTTCCTTAACCTCTTTGAGCCACAATTTCCTCCTGTTTAAACAGACAGTAGTAATTCCAGGAGGCGTACATGGCTTGGATGAGATGATTTACTTAAGCTCTTAGCACAGTGCCTGGTACACACTGTGAGCTCGTTCTGGGGATGCGGTGAGACTGGAAGGGTTCCTCCTCAGGATTTGTTCAGCCAGCCTGCAAGGCAGCTGCCAGGAGCTGGGAGGGGTGTGGTGAGCAGCCTCGAGCTGCCAGGGGGCGGCCGAGTGGAGGAGAGGGGCGAGGCTGCGATGGACGGGCAGCCACGGTCAGAGCCACACCCAAGAAGAGAGGAGAAAACAGACTGCAAGGGGCCAGCCCAGGCTTGTGGCAGGACGCAGAGGAGCCCAGAGCCTAACCCCAGGGCTGGGTTGGAGGCTGAGGACTGTCCAGCTGCTGTGTCCCCAGGAGCACAGAGACCCTGGGGGCAGTGCCTGCCCAGGGCTCCCGGCCCAAACCCCAACCTGCCTGTCTCAGGGCTCGGAGTGCCCCTTCCGCAGGTGATAGAGAGCATATAGGAAGCACCTCTAGGGCAGGATTTGCCTTTACATTGAGAAGAAGGAAAATTTTTCACTTTTAGTGGTTTAAAACAAACCTTTTTAAACTCCTTGTAGAAACAGTGCACCTTGGAGGTTTGGTGTAAATTAAGTTCCACCGTGACATGACTCGCATCACTGCTCGGGCATCAGAAGGTGGCCGAGGCCCTAAGTTGAGTCCAGATGTAAAGTTCTCTGCTGGGAGGGCTATTTCCAGAAGACCCGTGGACATTATAAAAGGTTATCAGTGAAGGGTAGCGCGTCCATTTCTAGTACCTTTTTGACCTTCTTAATGTCAACATGTTTAAAAGATTCAAAAATACTATGTATGGAAAGTGGTTTGAAAGTCTAAATTAGGCTAATAGGGACTTTCCTAGAAGCAACATTAAATTCTAGACAGGAAGAATTTCGTGCTTTAATTCGGTGACCTGACACTGACTAATAAGCATGGTCTCGCCCCTGAGGAAGTAAGATGGGGCAGGAGTGGGGCAGATGTGAGGAGAGATGCACACACAGCTAAGGAGGATATTGTAGTGAAACGGCTAAAATATGATGACAGTGTAAATATGGTGAACGTTTTAAAACCGGACACCGTTACTGCACAGGGGCAGGGAGCGTAGGCAGGAGAGTGGAAAATCATAACCCATCACCGGTGCGTGAGAGCTTGGCCGCCCCGAAGGAGAAGGGGGCATTTGATGGGCTCTTTGGGTGGGGACATAGCTCCAGGTGGGCAGGTCAGTGTGGACCAAAGGATCGCGTCCTTTTTGTAGAGCGCAGTGAACGCTAACAAAGTGGCTACAGCGGAGGTGTTCAAGCAACGAGTCAGAATCCAGTGTTCTCCAGCCTATGTCGCTGTGTAGACGGGCCACACAGCGCACATCCCAGGGCAGACCCCTGCACGTGGGGTTAAGGAAGCTTAGCCTGAGCGCCTGTGGTTTCCAAATGTAGCCAGGCGTCAGAATCGCTTGGGGAGCTTTGGAAAGAGGTTCTCAGCAAACCCCTGTGATGGGACGCCATCCACCCTAGAGGAGTGGCCCTGGAGGCGGGGGTGTGTTCCGACATCCAAGGCCCCCTGTGGCCGGGTTCATGCCCCCTGTTGCATCTTGGGGCCCGGGAGCCGCGCCGGGTGCAGGGACCTGGCCGGTGGTCCAGACACGGCTGCAGCAGCTCCCCGTGAAGGCCGCCCTGGGCTCTGAGCGCAGACCGCCCACCCGCCCGCCTGGTTTTGCCATTTCTGCTCTTAGGACGGCCCGTGAGAACGGTTTGTCTCCCACCTGAGGAAGCCTGAGTGATCAGCAGGTTTGCTAACGTCCGTGTTTTTAACGGATTATTCTAAGTACGGGAACTTCCCTGAAGTGACCCTTGTTTAGTGGGACACCCCTGGAGAATGTTGTGCCGGTCAGGTGTCCACACCCATGTGGCCTGCACGGCAGGTGCCCAGTTATGACACCCACCATGTTAGCTCTTACCTTCCCCTGATCTGTCCCCTGCCCTCCCCGACCCCGTGTGACAGGTAAGGGGACAGTTTTCCCCAGCTGCAAAGAGGGGCCTGGCTGGGGTCCCAGCAAGGTCTTGTGCTTTTGAAATTCCATCCCTCTGATCAAAAGTCCTTAAACGTGCGAAATTAAGCCAAACAGGAGAGATCTGATGTGTGTCCTGAGAAAAATTCCTGCCGGGACACGGGCTGGGGACCTGTTTGCCGCAAGTGGGACTCAGGATCCTGTAAGAAGGCCTTAACCTCCGGCGTGTGTTATAGGATAAAGTTTTCCGTTGTTGCTGACGTGTGATGTGTCCTGTCCTAAAAACTCACCTTGAGGATCAGTTGTCAGGTTTTGTCCCCTCACAGACGTGAAATCCAGGTTCAGACAGAGGAATGTCACCCTCCCCAAGGAGTGCGGACACTGTTCATCGTTGGCCTTTTTTATAAGACTCCCATTGTCAGACTTCACTGGTGGCGCTGTAGTTAAGAATCCGCCTGCCAATGCAGAGGACATGGTTTTGAGCCCTAGTCTGGGAAGACCCCACATGCCACGGAGCAACTAAGCCCGTGCGCCACAACTACTGAACCTGCGCTCTAGAGCCCGCGAGCCACAACGACTGAGCCCACGTGCCACAACTACTGAAGCCCGCGCACCTAGAGCCCGTGCTCCACAACAAGAGAAACCACTACAATGAGAAGCCCGCACACTGTAATGAAGAGTAGCCCCTGCTCGCCGCAACTAGAGAAAGCTCGTGCGCAGCAACGAAGACCCAACGCAGCCAAAAATAAAATAAATAAATAAATGTATTTAAAAAAAAATATCCTGCAAGCCTCGCAGCGTGGCCAAAAAAAAAAAAATCAAATTGAAAAAAAAAAAAGACTCCCATCGTCTCCACTGTCTGCAGCCGTCCTGACTGTACAATGGCACGTCCTCTATGGCTACAGGGTTCTCTCCTGAATGTTTCTGAAGCTGCGTCAGGCCAGGGCTGGAAATGTGGACGGGGTTTCCTCAGATCGGTTGATTCAGGAAGCGTGTAGAGATTTGGGGGAAACGAGGATTCAGGGGCTGAATCTGAAGGTACGACTGTGTGAAGGGACCGGCGGGTGAAGGGGGCAGTGGTCCAGCCAGTGCATCCCCTCGAGACCCGGGACGACATCCCCTTTACAGGGGACGTTGACCATGAAGATGAGACAAGCATGGGATAAATTCATGTCACAGAAACGTAGAATGTTTATGCACATTTACTCTGTGGTCCCAGAACTGTCCCTGCAGAGGTGGGTGCTGTCATCAGCACGCAGAGCCTTTGGACCAGAAGGATGTTCCCGCCGGGCGTGGTGGCGGCCTTGACAGGCGTGGTGGACGAGCAACACGTCTGCTCTCGGGATCCTCTGTCTAGGAGTTCAAGGTTTTCATTTCAATTTGCAACAGACTTTGCTCAACGTTTACAAGATGCTTTTCAAACACGGCTTTTCCACACCTACTTATTCAACAGAAGAAATAGTACAGCTGGGAAGGATCTGGAGACGCTGGAACCCCACGTGCCATTGGTGAGAGTGTAGAATAGTGCGGCCACCATGGAGAAAGGTGTGGAGGTTCCTCAGAAAAGCTGAAATCGAATTTCTCCACGACCAGCCATCCCACCTCTGGATACACATCCAGAAGAATTTCCAGCAGGATCTCGAGGAGGTATTTGCATGGCCACGTTCAAGAGGCAGAAGCCACCCAAATGCACCTGGACAGACGGATGGTATTAGGTGCAGTGGCATGTTATCCCACCTTAAAAAGGAAGGAAATTGGATACAGGTAACTCCATGGATGAACTTCGAGGACACTGTGCTCAATGGAATAAGCCAGCCACAGGAGGGCAAATGCCGTGTGATTCCACTCACATGACGGGTAAAGCGTTCAGATCACAGGACCAGAAGGCAGAAGGCTAGTTGCCGAGGAACGGGGCTGGGGGAGAGGAGAAAGGATTCGTCTCTAATGGGGACAGAGTTTCAGCTTCGCAAGGTAGAAAAGTTCTGGACGTGGTTGCACAACGATGTGAATGTACTTAACGCTGCTGAACCTACATGAATCTACATCATGCGAAACACCCCTAAATAAAAAGTCACCGCTAAAAAAGAAAAAAGAAAGAATGAAACTTAATCTCCGAGAAAGGCACCGTGTGAACCTTCGTCTGCAGTGGAAGGTTTTATGTGACACACACGCTCCTTGGTGAGGAGATGCTGTCGAGCCGGGGGCTGCTGGGTGGGGTGGGGGAGGGCAGCCGCGGGGAGGAGGTCTGCCCAGCGGGGTGGGCTCTGGGTGGGACAGGGGACTGTTTAACTGGTGGGGCCGGGGTAGATGGCATCCTGCGGAAGAATTTGTGATGACGCAGCAGATCCCTGCTGTGTGGTTTCTTGCACACACGGTGGAACCATGTTTTCCGAAGTTGGCCTTGGGGCAGCATGGGGGTGGCCCGGGGCGGGATGGAGGCTGGAAAGAGGGAGACCCAGGTGAGTACCTTGCCTCCCCCCAGCCCTCGTGCCCCCAGATGAAGAGGTAAACTTCATCAGCAATTTGCAGTCCACCTAACTGCATGCCTTCTACATGCCAGGCATGACACTGGGTGCTGGGGGTACAAAAATAGACCCCGTCTCTTCTCTCAAGGGAGTTCCGGCCTCAGAAGGGAAACACACATGTAAAGGCGGCAAGTGTGGGCGTGACGGGACCGTGCCCCTTGCAGATAGAGCCTCGAAATGTACCACCTAATCCCCCCCGTGCAGGCGCTGGAAAAATCCAACTCCATAAAATGCCTGTACATCATGGGACAGAAACACAGGGAGACATCAGCTTAGAAGGGACTTTAAGACCATGAAAGCAGTTAACGCCCTGAACGGGAGAGGATGAGGTCAGTCAGATGCGCTGGGAGTGGGGGCAGGAAACGGCGAGCAGAGGACCCTGAGCGACGCGGAAGTGCTAGGATGTGGGCACTGCGTGATTTCTGACACTGATAGCAAAGGCAGCCCTGGGAGGGCCGGCCCCCAGTGGGCGGGATGCAGACGCCCTGGGCTTGGGGCCCTGCTGCTGCCCCAGCCGTGTGGTGTTGGGGCCTCAGTTACTCATCTGTAAGGTGGGAAAGCTGATGGCATCCGCCCTCAGCCGCACCTGGCACACTGCAGACGCCCGCTGAGCTGGCCTTGCACTTTGCGTTGCCTTTCAGTTGACAGGGTGCTCTTGTGTATGTCATTTCACTTGAGGTTCCCAGCAAACTAAGAATAACAATTATTGGTTGAGAACTGACAAATGACCCGTTGAGAAGGGTATTATCATCCACGTTTGCAGGTGAAAAAACAGAAAGGGGTGACCAAGGACCCCCACTTAAACAAAACCCATCGTGCTGCACCATCGTTTGAAAGCAGTCTGTCTGGCCCCGAAGCCCCGCCCCGCTCTTGCCCGTGTGCTGTTTCCATCCGTCCGTCAGGCCTCCAGCAAGTATTAACCAAGCACCTGTGTGCCAGGCAGTGGTCCGGGTACCAGGAGTACAGTGGAGAACAAAGCAGGCTTTAGGGAGCTTACCTTTTAGTGGGGGAGACAGATGACAAGCAAAGTATCTTAGGTGCTGATAAATGCTGTGGGGAAAATAAACTGGGAGAGAAGACTGGGCGGTTTTCGGTGGGATGTCGGGGAAGCCCTTGGGGGAGGGGACAGCAGGCCCTGAGGAGGGGAGCCAGGTTCAGGAAGCGGGCAGCCGTCAGGGTCAGAGCTGAATGTATGTGGGGGGGAGATACGGTGTGTGTTTTGGGGGGGTCTTCAAGGACCTGGGCTTTGTCCCCCGTGGGTGGCTTGGGGCAGGGGCCTGAGTGGTCCGATGTCTGGGGCGTTTAGCACCATCACTCTGGCCGCTTTGGTGAGACTCGTGGAGGGGGCGGGGCGGGGGTGCAGAGGGGCTTCTGCAGTGACCCAGCTTGAGGTGGCCGAGGCCACCACAGCTCCGTGGGGAGCTGTGGGGAGCCATGGGGAGCGGCAGGTTCTGGACACGTGCTGAGTGGAGGGTCCGGATTTGCAGACGTGTCAGAGGTGGGACGTGAGGCAGAAGAGTGACCTCTGAACAGATGGGACGTGTGGACTTGTGCCCATTGTACAGATGAGCACGTGGGGTAGAAGAGGCCCAGAGGCTGGCTCCAGCTCATTTGGCTGGAAAGTTGGTCAAGCTAGGACATTTGCCAGGTGCTTTTGCTCCGATTCCTTTGCTGGTCCCCGGACACAAGGCGTCTCTCCCGCCCAGGCCCCCCGACCTACCCCACCGAACGGGCTGACAGCACAGGGACCACCTCATTTCCGTGGCTCAGGACACGCTGACCCGAGGGACCCAAACGCTCTCGTGAGGCCCCTCAGCCAGAGCTCTTTTCCAGGCGTTTGTGATGCGGTCACCCGTCCAGCATGTGAGGTTCACGTCTGTTTCCAGATAACTCTACCCTCTGCCTCCCGTAAAGGTTCAGCCTTTTTTTGACAGAATCCTTTTTTCATTAAACTCCTGTGAACTCTGGGTTTGCACGTTATCACCTGGCTTTTTTCCCCTTTACTGATTTTCGTAGCAACTCCAGACGAGGTGGTAAAGAATTCTCCTGGGAAACGCAGTTCGGAGGGTCTCTAGGGACAGCGTGGTTTCTGACTCCACTGTGGGGAGGGGCCCAGGTGTTTGACTTTCCTGGCGCAGCAGTCCCGCTGAGACGGGAGGAGGGATGCTCGGGGCTCATCGCGGCCTTCGGTGCTCTGGGCCCCGACAGACCAGGCCCGCTGTTACTCACCGTGCTAGTGGGCGCAGTGCTGGGTCAGCTGCCCCGATTAGAGGAGGGTTGCAGCCTTACCGTTACCTCCCTGCTAGCCTGATGAGAAAGGCTCGTGCCTTTACCGCAAGTGCGTTTGCTTCCTCTGGGCTTTCTCCCCACCCCCCAGACGCAACCCAGCAAGAGTCAGGTGACCTCGTGTCCTCTGCCTGAGAGCGCTGTGACCACAGCGCAGGGCAGGAGTGGCCGCACGGGGCCTGAGGATGGACACGGACACACATACACACACACACACACACACACCCATGGGAGGTGTGCATCGAGCGAGTGGCAGGGCCGGAGTGAGGGCAGGAGGAGAGCCCTGGGGGCCTGGTGTGCAGAGCTGGGAGCCCGGTCCTGGGACGGACAGGTGTCTGCAGGGCACCCGAACTTGGCTCGTCCAGAGGGGATGGGGAATGTAAGATGCACATCAGATGTTGAAGACTCAGTACAAAATAAAGACTAGGAAATATCTCACTTTAAAAAATAAAATGAAACACAAATTTAAAATGAAAGAAAATATCTCATTTTTAAAAACAGATTCCTCAGTTTAGAAAGTAGACCCGTCCCCCGAGGGTAAAGTTACTAGAAATCCCGACTCTCAGGTCCTTGAAGGAAGCAGGGCGCACGGAGCTATCCCACTAGCATCCAGCTCGGCCTTCACCCTCCTGCCCCACCGGCTCCTCCCCAGACTCCCTTTCTGGAAAGTTCTCCCAGTAATTCGGGAGTTTCCGAATCATCGTTGATTTCCCCCTCTTTGTTGCTGCCACATCAGCTGGACGTGCGGGTCCTCGCACTGCGCTTCCGGCGGCTGGTTCCGTGTTGCGGCACGGTGAGCCCTCCCGATCCAGCTGGCCCGCCTAACCCGGGGTCTCCTGGGCCCAGCATCCGGCCCGCCCGCCACGTGCTGAGGCCAAGGCGCGCTCCTTCAGCCCAGCCACGACCGCCCTCGCTGCCATCACCATGGTGGCTCCTTTGAGCGAGTCCCAGCCACGGACCAAGGATGCTGGGAACGTGACACACATCATCCCACCTGATTCTCCAAAAAGAAAGAAACTACCGTTTACAGCGAAAGTGTGTGGAGCTGGGAGAGTCTGAGTTGCCTGGTTCCGGTCCCCGCCCGCAAGGGGCGGGGCTACAGGTCAGCCTGGGCCTCCGTCACTCGAACGCCTGGTGTCTTTCTGCGGTACCAGGGGGCCTCTGTTCACACCTGCCACTCCCTTGCTCAGGCCCTGCGAGAGCAGCCCCGGTGCGTGCTCTAACCCTTAGGCTTGCCTTCCGGTCCCACCCTTTGTCAGATGTTCTCGTGCCCAAGGCCAGCCACACTGCGTCCTCAGGCGAGAGCCAGGTGCCTGTGCCGTGGGGCCTTGGCCGCCTCACAGCGGACGTTCAATGACAGACGAGCCTTGGTGAGGGGCCTGCTGTCGCAGCAGGAGATCTGAGTGCCAGGTGGTGCGTCCAGAATGCCACACCCATCCTCACAAGGGCTGTCTCATTCTGGTAAAGGTGCCAGGTAACTGCTCGTTCTGACACTGTGGGTCCAGGCCCTTCGCTCTGTGACAACTGGGAAGCATGGTGCACGGCTTCACTCACGGAACCGTCAGCACCTTCTGATCTTAGCAACACCTCGCTGTGCCTTGCGGGGAAACGACGGAAGCAGGGCACTCTTTAAAAGAAGGATTGTATCAATATTTTCCACTTTCGTTTCCTCCTCAAGCTTATGGACACATGAGTTAGAAACATTATCTGTATCTTGTATATCCACTGTGGAGCACAGATTTCCAACTAAGTCACACATCGTTCACTCAGTATCCTGACTCGCGAAATAGCCCTGTGCGTCGCCGTTGGCGGTAGTCTCTGAAGTGTCCCCTTTCTCACCGACAGGGCACTCAACCCCGGCTCTGCTTAGCCTCAGCTGCTACCTGTGGATTACTAGATCAGTAGACATTTTCTAATGGTCTCATTCTGGGTTAGATACAAATGATTACTTTCCCCTGAGGGCACGTTCTCAGAGGTCGTAGGTTTTGTGGTTATATTTTTGACATTAGCTGTGTCCTTTAAACTGCACCGTCTCTCTCTCTCTCTCTCTCTCTCTCTCAGTTTCTTCTGATGGCGGTGCGGAGTCATCTGCCCTAGCGGATGACAATGGCAGCGAGGAGGACTACAGCTATGAAGACCTCTGTCGGGCCAACCCCCGGTACCTGCAGCCGGGCGGGGAGCAGCTGGCCATCAACGAGGTACTGAGCTTAATTCCACACGGCAGCAGCCAGTGCAGGAGGCCCGGTTTTCAGGACCCGGAACCCACTCATACTTTGCTCTCTGATTATTTCTTAGTGAACATATGCTAAAACCTAGAATTCTGGTTAGAAAGCCAGTATGGTTTTCTTGCATTTTCAAGGTTGATTTATGTGATTAAGTGTTGCAGGTAACTAACTAAAGACATCCCTCCCGGTCAGAGCAGCCATCCTTATGCGTGGAGAGGGCTTCTCAGTTCAGGATATACCTTCCCTACATTTGTTATAATAAATCTAGGAGGGGAACGTTAGTTACTGTCCACATTTTAGCAAACACTCTTGAGACTAAGGCTGAACGACTTGCTAGCAGACGCAGAGCTGAACTTAACCACGTGTTTCTCACCACGGATCTGGACTTCTCCCCGCCCCTCTGCATCTTTAGGCCTTTTTACAGAAGTCTTTCCAGAAGGCGCCTCTAGCCTTTGGAGCTCATGAACAGAGCACGTGGAGTGTAACTTCTCTGGCAACATCACTAGTTGTTGCTATAGGATCCACGGTGTCCCCATGACATCCCAGGAGCTGAGTGGTTGCACGGCCCTCAGCCCCTACAGGCCGCTTACAGATGAGCTTAAATTACCTGCTGAATATCTAGACGTCATGCTGTGTTCTCTTTAATTGCAGTAAACGACACAGTGAGATGCAGAGTCTGCTAAGGTTGTGAGGAAGGAACGGAGAGCAGGTTCTGGGTGATGCCATGAGGGGCTTGCAGGAAAGGGTGTGCTGACCTTTGACGGCTCGGCTCCAGGACGTCTAGTTTGGCTGCTCAGAAGCCCTTTCCAGGGCGAAGCGTCCAGATAGTCACACTTGCTGGTTGACTGATGCCCAGATGAGTGGACCTGGGGGTTCCTTTAAGAGCACAGGAGGGGTGCCCGCCCGGTACTTCTCCCCATCCCTGTCGTGTGACGTCACACGCTGAGCATCGGCTGAGCGCCATCGGCGTGAACACTCGGGGGCCGGGAGAGCTCAGGGTCCCCGCGCTCCGCGCTGAGCGCCCGCCTCTTCATTCCAGCTGATCAGCGATGGCAGCGTGGTCTGCGCCGAGGCCCTGTGGGACCACGTGACGATGGACGAGCAGGAGCTGGGCTTCAAGGCCGGGGACGTCATCCAGGTCCTGGAAGCCTCCCACAAGGACTGGTGGTGGGGCCGCAGCGCGGACAGGGAGGCCTGGTTCCCCGCCAGCTTCGTCCGAGTGAGTGTCTTCCTGCCTCTGGGGGCTCAGGGGCAAGAGCCACTGTCCCCTCGTCATCCTTTGAACCAGACCTCCTAGAAGCTGGGGTGTGGGAAGGGAGAATTTCCACCGGGGTCAGCGGGGCGGCTGGCGCTGCCGCTGCGTTTGCGGTGCTCAGCTCGCCCGTGCGTGCCCGGCGCGCCCCGCCCCCCACTACCCTCCTCACCGTCCCCGGGGAGTGGAAACCAGGGGCGGGCCGGGTGCCGCCCCGCTGACCTGTGCCCTGCGTGTGACCGCAGCTGCGGGTCAACCAGGAGGAGCTGACGGAGGGCTCCAGCGGCACCCCGGGCGAGGAGCCGGCGGAGGACGCGGGCCGGGGCCGCCACAAGCACCCCGAGAGCAAGCAGCAGATGCGGACCAACGTCATCCAGGAGATCATGGACACCGAGCGGGTATACATCAAGCACCTCCGGGACATCTGTGAGGTGAGCTTGGGGGCCTCGTGGCACCGCGTGCCGTGCCGTGTGGCCGCTCCGCGCCCAGCCAGACCCTCTGCGCACGCGTGTTCCTGGAGCCCCGTCGCCACCTCCGCCTGTGGTCCCTGTACGGGCCGCTCGCTCACCAGATGCTGGTGCACCCCGGGCAGCGTGAGCAGCCGGCCGTCTTCAGGGTGAGATGCGGCGACCTCCTTGCGGGACTTAGCTGCCACGGGTGTTCAGAGGGAGTGACATTCAGGGGAGGCGGCACCTGTAAGTGAGACCCAGCTGACTTTGCGAAGAACCGAAGGTCTGTCACCGTCCACCAACCACTGCCTCTCATCTCTGGCGCACAGCGAGACCCCGGGTCATGCAGACGTGGGCGTCTGGCGCCGTCCCGGGCTCTGTCTTGCGGGGTCTGGGGTCCCGCTCAGCAGCCAGGTCTCTCCCCTGTGGTGTTTTCAATTCTGTGGATTCTGTAGAGCGTTTCCCTAGACCGTCGTGCGCCCCGCGGGTCACCCCGGCGTCCTGGCCGTGAGTGCTGATGCCTGCGCCTTCCGTTCAGCTGCGAGGGTCCAGCAGGAGGCAGGCCAAGTGTGGGCTGCGCTCCCCCTGCCCCCGCCCCGCTGTGTGGTTGGACTGACCCCCAGATGAGGACCCCCCGGCGTTGGGCGTGATTGTGGCAGCCGTCTTGTTCCGTGTGAACCTGCGGTTGAGGGAGTTCCTCTGAAGTGGCATTTTAAGGAAACAGTCACTGCTGATACCTGTTGAGCCCAACCGTGCCCTTCACCGGCTTAGCTCGACCCCATGACACGCACGGGCAGGTCCCATGCGCCCCCATTACGGTTGAGGAAGCCCAGACGTAAACCAGACCTGCTGGCCTATAGCCTGTTAAAATTCATCCCCAAGAGTCAGTGGTCTGTGTTTTACCGTATAGTCAGTTCAGTCTGTGTAATTACGCGGTGCCCATCTGGGGATAATTGTTACACGTTTTTGTGGCCCTTCCTTCCTACCCCCGTATCCTACCCAAGCCGCGTACAACCAGGGCATTGGGCGTAGAGAATTAGTGGTGCTCTGATTAGGCCTCAGATTAGATATCTACGGATCTGTGTTGTTTCCTGTAGAAACTGGGTGATGGTGGAACCCTCGGCTAAGCCGTTCTTGGCTCTGGGCCGTGACGGTGAGCCTTGCTCCCTGAGCGGCTCAGCCAGCGATGGCGTCTGTATTGGACAGGCCTTCTCGGCTGTGAAATGCACTTAGGAATGAGAGAATGGTTATCTTAAGAGTTTAGAAAAAGTGTGACAGTACCAATTTTTGGGCTCTAATATTTGAAACCAAGCATCGCTTTCCTATTTTGTAGGGCTACATTCGACAGTGTCGCAAGCACACGGCGATGTTCACGGTCGCACAGCTCGCCACCATTTTTGGAAATATTGAAGATATTTACAAATTCCAAAGAAAGTTCCTGAAAGACCTTGAGAAACAATACAATCAAGAGGAACCTCACCTGAGTGAAATAGGGTCCTGCTTTCTTGAACATGTACGTCGCCCTCCACTTACCGATAGCGTCCGGCTAACTCATTTTGAAATGTCTCTCGCTGAAGCGCAGGGGTCCTTTTTGTTTTGCTCCACTTTGTTTCATTTCTTCCTTTGTTCGCTAGATTAATTTCCTGCAGGACGGAGGCTAAGGGGACTGCTGTACATGGTTGGTCTTTATCTGAGTGCCCCGAGTCCATTATTTCAAAATCTTTTCAATTTTATGCAGTTTCGACTTAGGGGTTGTATTTGGGGTAGTTTCTAGTAATACCTACCAGGTGTCTATTATATGTTAATCGCTGCGTTCAGGGCTGTATGCCAGCTCCTGTACTGCTGTGCCGCAGGTATGATTATTTTCCCCATGTTCCAGATGCAGAAGCCAGGCTTCACCCAGAGAGTAAGTGACGCAGCGTCACACATGAGTAATTGGCAGAAGTGGATTCAGGCCAGAGGCGTGCGGCTCTGGGACCCAAGCCTGTACCTGCCTCAGAACAGTCTCCTGATGCTGGCCTGAGCTCGCTCACTGGTGACTGACTGTCACTTTTTAATACAACAGATTTCAGAGGAAGAAGATTCCATCCCCAGCCAGAATGGTCAGGGCGCAGTACCGGTAGTGCTAACACCAACGACCGGGCTAGTGTAGCACTCGCTCCTCTGGGCCCAGCAGCGTTACAGTGGCTGTGGAATGGGGGCCGATCCTCGGGTGGACTGTCTGTAAACGGCTGGAGGCGCTGTTGCTGGTGGCCGTCTCCAGCTGCAGGGGTGGGCCCGTGGCTCTGGGCCTGTTTGGGGCTTCGTAGGAGAACTGTTTGGCCAGAGCAGGAGGTTCACGGGAACAAGTCGTAGGAGAGAAGCTTCCAGGTCAGCCAAGGTGAGGCTGCAGGGTGGCACGCGGATCTTGCTGTGGAGGACAGGAGAGCCTAGCTTGGGGACAGAGGTGTCACTGCTTCTGGGGTAACAGGGAGGTGGGCCTGGGCGAGGGTGACAGCATCAGGGACGCAGAAAGAGGGGTTTGGCTGGAGAGGTGGTGAGCCAGAGGACAGCCGGGTATAAACTGGGGTAGGACCCAGGCCGAAGACACCGCAGCTGCGGGCAGGTGGACCTGTGTGAAGGCAGCGGCCTTGGGGCTGAGGAGCCTCAGGGAGCTGGGTGGGGCCCCCTCGGAATCCCGGGGGGTGGGGCAGCCTGGAGGAGGGGGGGAGGGGCGGAGGAGGGGGGAGGGGAGGCGGTGGCCCCTACGTGGATGGCAGGTGGCAGGGTGGGAAGGAGACCTGTGACCAGGAGATGGGGCTTTGCGCCCACCTGCCCGGGAGAGGAGAAAGGACAGGCGGCAGCCAGGCGCAGGGACAGCACCTCCCTCTTCTCCTGGATCAGGCGACACAGGGGGTGACACAGAGGGCGCCACTCCCCAGGGCGGCCTGTGTGCCCGACACGCCCTTTCAGGGTCTGTGGAAGGGGCCTGGCGTGGGCCAGGACTCTGCGTCCTCGGCAGCCTCTCCCTCCACCCCCAGGGTCTGGACGTGGCCCCTTCCCACGGGGCCCCCTGTCCAGGAACCTCCCCGGGGGTGGGGGGGAGGCGCTGGGTGTTGTCCATCCTCGTCAGGGTCCAGAGCCGCCCTGACAGAGCTGTGCCCCCCCTTCCCAGCAAGAAGGCTTCGCCATCTACTCCGAGTACTGCAACAACCACCCGGGCGCCTGCGCCGAGCTGGCGGGCCTGATGAAGCAGGGCCGCTACCGACACTTCTTCGAGGCCTGCCGCCTGCTGCAGCAGATGATCGACATCGCCATTGACGGCTTCCTGCTGACGCCGGTGCAGAAGATCTGCAAGTACCCGCTGCAGCTGGCCGAGCTGCTCAAGTACACCACTCAGGAGCACAGGTGAGGCACCGAAGAGGACGCAGGGTCACGTGAAGCTTCCGCAGGGAGCTTGGGGGCGGGTGCAGGGGAGGGGCTTCCCCTGGATGCCAGCACGCGGGGGGGCGAGGGGGACGGTGCGGGGGCCGGAGGGGGGGCGGCGTGCAGCGGGGGGCGGGGTGGGGGGCAGCGAGCAGTGGGGCGCGGGGCAGCGGTGACGGTGCGGGGGCGGGGAGGGTTGCGGTGCCCTCCTGGTGCTCTCAGTCAGCTGTCGGGAAGATGTTTCCAGGTCGTTTAGAAAGTTTACGGTTGTTAACTACTGAAATGGGGCCATTGAAGAGCCTCCCGAATAGCCATTTCTAGAGATACTAGAAAATAAGAATTAATTCTTAAACTGTGTCATGAGCAGGTGGGGGATTTTTATTGTGTTGTCTGTCATTATAATTGACATGTGTTTTATAAATACTCTTGTAGCTACTCAGTAGTGAATAAAAACAATTTAAAAAAATAGACTGGTGTGAATACAGTTTCAGAAATACTTTCTTTCCTCTTATTTATCCTTGAGATATTTCCGGCCAGCTCACCCTCAGAGCAGTACGGTCAGCCCTCGGTGTCCGAGGAGATTGGCTTCAGGGCCCCTGGACACTAAAATCTGAGGATGCTCCAGTCCCTTATAGAAAACGGCGCAGTGTTCACATATAACCCGGGCGCAGCTTCCCAGATAGCTTACCTCATCTCTAGATGGCTTCTGATGTCTAATACGATGTGAATAGTTATAAATACAATGTAAATGCTGTGTAAATAGTTGCTGGCCTGTGGCAAGTTTTGCTCTTTGGAGCTTTCTGGAATCTTTTTCCCAAATATTTTCAATCTGCGGTTGGCTGAATCACGGATGCAGAACCCCTAGGTATGTAGGGCTGGCTGTGTTATATGCTGGAACAAAAAGTTCCTTCGCAGAGGGGTGAGGACACAGAAAAATTTGAACTCTGAAACAGAGCAGGGAGTCTCAAGGGTGCAGCGTAGTGTGTGGGTTCCACTGGGGGGCGCATCCTCCTGAGATCCTGTTGGGCTCTGAGCCCTTTCTGGTCCAGCTCGGTGCTTGTTCTGTCTCCTGATCCCATCCACCCTGTTCCCTCTGGCTCTGAGCATAGGGCTTCTCGTCATGGTTACCTGAGTGCTCCATCTCCCTTTGGGGCTTACTTTGTGAATTCTTCTGAGGGACCCAAAAATACTGACCTCTGCTTACCGAGTAGCAACTCATCACTTCCCCGCATGCACAGAACAACGTCTGATCGTGCTGTGATTGTACGTGAGCTGTCACCCATTATGTGTTGGAGCAGGCCTGCCCCCTCTCTGAGTTGTGGGGAAGGGTCTCCACCGCAGGGCCCCTTTCGCCGGCAGCCACGGGGTCCTCGCTGTGTTCTCAGCAGCCCACAGCTGGCAGGCCAGTGGGGACACAGCCGTCGTCCAGCAAGGTTTTAGGACAAAGCTCTTTGTTTTCGATGAGAACCAGACCTCATCCGTGACATCCGTGTCACGGCACAAAGCTTTCACTCCACCTGCAGCCCTTGGAAGGACAGTCTTGAAGGGGTCTAGTGAGAAAAGGGAGCGGGGAGAAACGGTGCCCAGAGGGAATCGGCTGCAGCACACGGCACGGCTCTGGGTTTCAACATCTAACTGTTGCCCCGAGAGCAGCGGGATTCTCCACGGTAGCGCCTGCTCCGGAGGACGAGGGGGACGAGTCATTCTTCTGTCCTCTGCGCCTGGACTCCTGCGGAGAGACGGGGCTGGGACAGGGGTCTTTTCGCAATTAGATCAGAAGGTCGAAAGAAAGAGCTGGGTCGCTAAACAACATACCCAGATGATGATGTTAGTTTCAAGAATTAAGGTGAAAGGAATAAGAGAAAGGAGTTGATTGAAATAGATAAAAGGAAAGAGCTATGTTATGCTTTTCTTTTTCTGATGGAAAAATCAGAAAACTTTGACAGAAAGAAAATAGCAAAGTCAAGCGAGTCACAAATTCGAAGACATTTTTTAAAAAATAAAATGTCATCGTGATGAGGAACCTGAGAAAATAAATAAGCAAATTAAGAAGCAGAACATCTCGAAAGACGGGGAAGCTATGCCAGGAGTGTGCTCATCGCCCTTCAACACTTAGCTTTTCTCCTTTAAGGGCATTTTTCACTATGAGGCATCTGCACAGTCTGATTGTTTCAATCATTTTAAAAGAAATGACAAATCATTTTAAAAGAAATGACAAAAAGCCCATTTCCTTGTCTGAAGTAAAACAAAACAAAATATTTTTAAAAACCATTACACTCTGCCTCTTTCCTGGAATTGTACAGAAAAACTTGTGGGAAAAAAGTGCAATTATTTTGCACACTTTCTTCATTGCTGGAGCCCTTTCTGAGGGGGTGTTTGCTCCCATTATTTTGGCAGCCCCTGTGTGTCACTTTGTTCTTCTTTTCTGCTCCGCTTCTGTCTGAAGACAGTGGGGTCTGGTCTGTCCGGGAATGGGGTAGCGGGGATGCCCAGGGACCTCTCAAAAGTGCAGATGAGCGGTGTTTGGTGCACAGACAGCAGAGTCTGCTCCCAAGGCTTTCTTCCTGGCCGTGCAGGAGGACTGCAATCCAGTCCACCTGAGACCCAGAGGCTCTGTGTGTCCTGGAAGACACAGGAAAGCGTGGGGGGGAAAAAGACTTAGCTCGTTAGCTGGGCGGCCGGTTTACGTGTCCCTGAATTGTTAACGTGAAGCGAGGCTTGAATGTAAACGTTTCCGGCCCCAGACACCCCCTGGCAGCCTGTGTGCAGATCGGAGCTTCCGTTTTCCTGGTGCCTCCAGGGCTAGAGGAGCTGCTGGGGGAGACATGTGAGTCTGATCTGACTGCGGCCGGTAGAAAGCACCAGCAGTAAAGCTGCGTGGATGAGGGAAAGGTCGTGTCCGCAGTTACGTAACTCACTTGTGTCCTCCCCTCCTTTCCTGACTCAGAGCAAATCACCCCTCTTGAGAATGGGTGGGGATCACTGAAGTACTTTATATGGCAGAACTAGCTCTATGAGGGTGAGAGCAATAACAGAGGCCTGTCTTTTCTTTATTAATGAAAATAGTCTGTCATCACTGTGACTAAAACTTATTTCTTGTGACCTTTGCTTCATTTCACTGTGGCTTCTGGGAAACGAACGGCAGCATTCTTATTCCACAGAATTCTGGGTGGCATTCGGTCGGCTCCCTTAACCTCTGCGAACTGTAGCCTATTCATGAAGGAGCAAGGGAAGGGGAACAATGGCTGTTGTTTAAAGGCCATCTTGTCTAGACTGTCAGTGTACAGTCACAGATGGAATGTATTATTTCGTAGGTCCTCATTTGCAAGGTGCCCATTACGTGGTTAAAATTAACCCCTCACTTTGCAGCGATTACAGGAACATAAAGGCAGCGTACGAGGCCATGAAGAACGTCGCCTGTTTGATCAATGAGCGAAAACGCAAGCTGGAAAGCATAGACAAGATAGCACGGTGGCAGGTGTCCATCGTGGGCTGGGAGGTACGTGGGAGCCCACCCCCCACCTGCGGTCCATCGTGGGCGCGGGGCACCTGGGAACCCTCCCCGCTCAGCGCGCATCTCGACCCACACACCCCCGACCTGTGGTCGTCTAAGGCGACGGCCCACTTTGTGTCCCGTGATTGGCGCCCTGTGCTCTTGGCTTTAATGGCATGATATTTTGATGCACACTGTTAAAGCAGTCAAAGCTTTACCCTCCACCTCCTCCAGGGAGTGCTCTGAAGAGCGTCTGTGACCAGTTTGTTGCGGACACCCTGTCTCTCCTGCTTGACTGTGGGCTCCGTGAGAGCAGCTGGAGAACCTTAGAGTGCAGGTTCTGTCATGGTGGGAGTGTGGCTCCTGTGTGATCTGGGCGAGGTTGACGATCCGTCTGTGTGATGGGGAGGGAAACGTTACCTCTCGTAGGGCTGTCGTGAGGATCGCGTAAGACGGTGCCACGGAGCACTTGATGCACAGCCTGTGGCGATGGCCTAGCGCGCACACGCACACACACACGCTTTTATTTGTTAGAACAGCAGTGACAGTAGCTAGTGCTTGTACTGTGTTCACACGTGCCTGGCGCTGGTCTGAGTCGTTTAAATATATGAACTCATTTAACCCTCTCAATAGTCCTATGAAGTAGGAACTGTTATTACCCCATTTAACAGATGGGGAAACTGAAGCACAGAAAGGTGAGGGAGCAGCATGGGTCCCACGGACCACTGCCCCTGAGGCCATCACCGAGGACAATAGCCCACGTTGTTCGGATGGTTTTCAGACACAGGAAGAGCCATCCTGCATCAGATCAATTGATCAGAGCTCACTCTCCCCAAAGATTGTGAAAGTTTGGATGGAGAAGTTAGGTCTTTAACTAAAGCAGGTGACAGCAGTGAACACTGGAGAGAAATACTCTTCTTTCAAGGCCCTCATGGACTCTGGGAGTTCAGATGGGACCTTGGGGTCCGTGGATCTAAGTCTCCTGTGAGCCCAGAATCCAGGGCACAGAATCGCTGTAGGCAAGTAAATAGAAAAGCTATTTCGGAGTCGAGATCTTTTGCCTCCAAAAACTATTGTGTATAACCGGGACTAGAGGAGGGTAAAATCTTACAGTCAAAGGCCAGTGTCATAGCAGATACCACAAAGTTACACTGGACTAGAGCCGACCTAAATATTACAGAAGGGTGTTTCTCCTCCTGTTCTTGGACTCTGACATTTAGGGGATAATTTCTTGTCAGAAGTTTACCTTCTTGCTGGCAGCTTGCCATCTGGCCTCTTGTTTCCAAGACCCTGAGCTGCCTAGAAGCCCCCCGAGTCTGCAGCACTGAGCCCCTAGCCACAGGGGGTCTCCTTGTTCTCGGGGGTCGGTCCAGGCCAGCTGCCATTTCGGATCTTGATTGGATCCCACCCATCCAGAATTTTTCACCAGATCTTTCTGATAAGGGAGACCCCTCAGGTAACATAGGGGCTCAATCACATTTTCCCATGGAATAGGGAAAAGAGAGAAGAGTTTTCCTGCACAAGGAGGCTGACGGCCGAGGTCTGACCGGCCTTTGAGGCCTTGCCCTGCACGTGGGCCTCGTGTAACTGGCCCGCCCGTGGGGATTCATGCCAGGGCCTCCCCCCCCCCAGCTCCACCCGATGCCCGGTACCCTAAGACCTCGCGTCGGGGCACCTCAGGACATGTGTCCACCCTTCCCTCCAGGGCCAGGACATCCTCGAGCGCAGCTCGGAGCTGATCCACTCCGGGGAGCTGACCAGGGTCACCCGGCAGGGCAAGAGCCAGCAGCGGACGTTCTTCCTGTTTGACCACCAGCTGGTGGCCTGCAAGAAAGACCTGCTGCGGAGGGACGTGCTCTACTACCGCGGCAGCACAGACATGGACGCCGTGGAACTCGTGGACCTGGAGGACGGCCGCGACGGTGCCCGCACCCTCGGCATCAGAAACGCCTTCAAGCTGGTCAGCAGGACGGGTGACGAGGCGCACCTGTTCTGTGCCAAGAAGCCTGAGGACAAGGCGCGGTGGCTGCAGGCCTGCAGGGACGAGCGCAGGCGGGTGCAGGAGGACCGGGCGATGGGTGAGCCCTGGGGTCTTGGCCCTTCCCCCGCCTCTGCCGGATCACCCCCCGCGGGGAAAAGACCAGGGAGCTGCAGGTCCTGATATTCCTAAACCTGCCTACAAGACCGACAGGGACAGGCGTGCCGTGGGTCCTATTGTTGGACCCATTTCACAGATGAGGAAACTGAGGCTGAAGGCACCAGCCCACTCTTAGAAGGCGGGTTGTCACTCTTCACGTGTCCCGGTAGGGAGAGTGGTGGTGTGGCCATCCTGGTGATAATCGTCCTCCTTCTCCGCTCTCTTCAACCCCTTATACTTACTTCCTGAAGGATTAAGGCCCTTTGCTTCGGGTTATGGAGCAGACCTCAGGGTTAATGTGGGTTCGGTGCAGGTTTTATTCTGAAATGTTTTCACTTGTTTTGAATACATATCACATTTGTTTCTAAATACAGGAGTGGAAATTTCAGAAAATCAGAAGAAACTTGCCATGTTAAATGCTCAAAAGGCAGGACATGGAAAGTCAAAAGGTAAATTTTGAAGAATGTTTTTCACCTCTTTAGTGTGTGTATGTCAGTACTGGAATTAAAATGGGGAGAAATGCCCGAAGCTGTTAGGTATGACCGACTCTTAAGTGAAGGAGAGAAGTGTGGGTAAAACAAGATGATAGTTCAGAGCAGTGGACGGTTTAAAAACCAAATCCGCATTTGGTTCTGAACATCCTTTAGTACGTGCTTACGTTTGAAGAGGAGTCTGTACAAGGTGTTTGACTTGGGGCCGAGGAGCTTCTAGACCCCCCTGCCCTGCCCTCTGAGCTTCCCCCCTGCAGAGGGAGGGATTATCCATCCACAGGCCAACCAGCCCAGGAGTCTGGGGCATGTGAGGAGGAAATCTCCAACCCCAGACTGCTTATCAGCTGAAGGCATGTCCTAGTTCAGATGAGAAAAAAGATGTCAAAGTTCACTGTGTCAAGCAGGGGGCGAAAGCAAAAGAAGATCCTCTGGCTTCTTTAGGGCCTGGATTCTCTACCCCGCAGGCACATTCTGTGGGAGTGACCTGGGCAGCTCTTACAAAATACCAAGGCCCGGGACACGGACCCCAGAGTCCACACATGCATAGTACAAATATTCCAGCGCAACAGAAATGAAACAATAAGGATTCTTATTCCAAAACTACATGTTGTATTTCTGCAAACTTTATTCACGTGAAATTTATCCCATTGGGTATTTTCCTACCCGAAAATGCAAAAACAAGGACCAGTTGAGCCCAGGACCGATGGGCCGAGAAGAATTTATTACCAGAACAGCATTTAGCAAAGCCCTGGTTCCTCTGCTCAAATGCAGAATTCCCTGCCGCCGCCCCCCCTCCCCGCCCCCACACTAAGTTAACGGATATCTTCAAGGCAGAAAATCTCATTTTAAGTATTTCTTGCATCTCCACTTTGGATGGCAGGTGACTGGTAGATACCAGTTTATTGGGATCCACTAGTTCCCGTCCATATCTTCCAAGGATCACTGGCTCAGCGGCCAGGCAGCTAGTTCGAAGGAGCTCTCATGCTTCTGGGGGTCACCTGTCCTGCACTTTCCATGAGTTCTCCCATGTCATCCTCTCTGCCGCCCTGGAAGAGGAGAGCCTTGTGGCAGGTCAGGGGCAGGGAGGGTTTGTGGACGGAGGCCTCTCTTCTTCCCAAACTCCCACTCTCTCCTCTCTCCATGCTGACTTTCACAGCGCGTGGTCTTGTAGCTAATATAACACAACTTTCTGACCACCTGTGCATAGGTTTTATATGCCAGCTCCAAAGAAACAGTTTTGGTTAATTCGACGAGGTATCAGGGCACTACTCTAAGCACGTTACTTACATTCACTCATTTAATTCTCATAACAACCCAGTGGGCACCGTTACCCCGTCTTAGACATTGGAAAACTGAGGCTCAGGGGAACCAAATCATTGCATCCCGTAAGTGGCGAGCAGCGTGAGCTCCAGGCTCTCACAGAAAGCACTCCGCTGCTGCTCATCCCACACAGACGTCCAGATCCAGTCCTGCCGGTGAAATTTACACAGTGGCCCTGGGTTTCTGTTTCCTTCCCGGTCACTTGGCTGTCACGGTACTGTCCTGGGAGGGTTTTAAGTGAGGATTCAGTGCGGTAGTCTGTGTCCCAATTGGCACACAGGGTCTGAGTGTGTCAGGATGGCCGTTCGGGACCCCTTTGGGGGAGGTGACTGGAGGGTCGGCCTGGGGTGTGGGGACCGGCACTTGCTTTTCCCTTTGGGCTGCCGCCGGCGCTGAGTCCGTGGCCCTCTGCCCTCCTCACCCCTGCATCAGGCTACGGTGGAGGATGCCCCTCGGCCCCCCCGCTCCAGAGCCTGCGGCCGGTCCACCAGCGCCACGTCACCGTGCCCGCCAGCCTGCCACAACAGCAGGTGTTCGCCCTGGCGGAGCCCAAGAGGAAGCCGTCGCTGTTCTGGCACACCTTCAACAAGCTCACCCCCTTCAGGAAGTGACGCGGGGACTGGGGAGAGGGGCCCCCGTGCCCCTCCTGGGCCCCGTCCAAGGAATCTACTCCGCACGTGGCACAGGGATCCGGTGCTGAAAACCTCTCCTGGGGACGCAGTGAGGAGGACCTGGCCTCGCCTGCGGTCGCAGAGGCCCAGCTGCCTTCTCGGGAGGGAGGGGGGTCATGACGCACAGCTCCAGTGTCCCCTGGACCGCTCCCCGCCGTGAGCCCACCGAGGCGGCCGGCGCCGGGGAATCGGAGTGGGCTCTGGAGATGCTGGGCGGGGAGCCGGGAGCATCCCCGAGGACGAGCTGCAGTCCAGGCCCCGGGAGGGGCTCCCCGAGGAGGATGGGCAGGGCCACTTTGCCTTCGGTCTTGAAGGGGACGGGAGTGCCGGGGTCACGGGGTGGCGGGCGGTGACTGCAGCCCTGTCGGGGCCCTGGGGTCCCCTGGCGTCTTCCTCATCCACGCAGTCGCCAAATGGTGGGCCGGCCTCTCCCGCAGGCTCCTGCGCACATGGTCCAGGGCCCGCGGTGCACGGAGACCCACATGCTCCAAAGACGCCGTTGCTTTCAGGGGGCAGGGAGCCCGCTGCTGGCTCTGTACACTTGTCCCCGCCCGTGTGCCACTCCCCGAGCAGAAACCTGACAAACTTCACGCACGTGCACTTCCAGTGGGAAAACCGATTTCATTTCGTTTGAGGACGAAGTGAACGTGCAGACCTCCCAGTTGAAACGTGTCCTTAAAAGAGCATCCGTGTGCCTGTTCCTCCCTCTGCCTCTGTCCTCGCCGATCGAGGGACAGTGACACGTACCTTCTTCCACTGAAAACCAGAGGCTCAAGGGTCCTGCTTCCTCCACGTTTGAAGCCAACTTTGTCCCACGCCCCCGAGCAATAGTGCCAGCTGTGCCATGCTTAGCATGTCGACAGGTTTCTGAAGATCGGTTCCGCATGGAAGAGACCTCACGAAATAGATCCAGACTCAGAGAGAGCAGCCCGCTCTAGCGAAGGCCACGCGGCCGACGCCGGTCGGCAGCAACCTCCTTGCCTTTTCTCGATGGTAAATTTTGATGAAAATGGCTTTTAAACGTGAGACACCTTTCCGTTGACCTCGTGCACCGGGCGGGGGCCTGTTACATGTCTTGTGGTTTTCTACTCGGGAATCTCTCTTTGGTGTTGAAACCTCAAAACTTCTCTTTTCTACCCAGTCCCTGCTTGAGAATAAACACACCTGTATGGTCCTAACAGAGGGGACACCTGAGACTCCAGGTGTGGGCCCCCTCCTCCTCACACCCAGAGCTGTTCCCGGGGGGCGGGGGGACCCAGGCGGTGCTGCCTCTGCGGACCTCGGGGCCCAGGTCCCGGCACGGAAGCCGCTTCTGTGAGGAAGCTCCTCGGGAGGTGCCGTGGGTCCGCGTGCTCGTGTGTGTGTGTGTGTGTGTGTGTTTCCTTTCTGAATAGACTTCTCAATTTCCGTTGCATTTATATAACTGACCTTTTTACTAACAAGATACAATGATACATTTTGAATACTATGCTTAATATGCTTTTCGTGGGCCCCCTCAGCGAACATTGTCGGGCCTCTGTGCTAAACAGAGTTGTTTGTTTATACGGCAGTTGTGAACAGTTGGGTTGCTTTTTTTTTTTTTTTTTTTAATAGAATTACTTTGAGGAAGTAAAGAAAATCAGTTGCTCATGTTATATTTCCAGTGAGGACTCACCCCCAGTGCAGAAGCATCCAGAGGGCCCCCATCTCCCCCGTTGTCCAGAGCACAGGGACAAAGGGCTGGACGTGCTGTCGGCAGCCCTGGTCTGTCTCTCGGCCGAGCCCTGACTCCTGGCTCCACCCTCCTCCCCTCAAGCTTCCCAACAGAGGAGCAGGAAGCATGGACACCAGGGCACGTGGTGACAGTCCCTTGGTCAGATGTCCATCCTCGGTGGCTCCTGCTTGGATTTCCAGGTGATTTGAAAACTGCTAAAATGCGTTTAAAAGGATAGAACGTCCTTTGTCCTCTTTAAATCTGTGTGTCTAGCTTGGGTTTATTAGCAAACGCCTGCGTTCTCTACAGGATAGATGGCTCGGTGTTCTGTTTTTACATTTGACGAACTTCCTTCCTTTTTTTTTTTTTTTTTTTTTTTTTTTTGCGGTACGCGGGCCTCTTACTGTTGTGGCCTCTCCCGTTGCGGAGCACAGGCTCCGGACGCGCAGGCTCAGTGGCCATGGCTCACGGGCCCAGCCGCTCCGCGGCATGTGGGATCCGCCCGGACCGGGGCACGAACCCGTGTCCCCTGCATCGGTAGGCGGACCCCCAACCACTGCGCCACCAGGGAAGCCCTGAACTTCCTTCTTGATTTCTCACATGTTCCACTTGGAGAGAAAAAGAGAAAAAACGAAGAGACTCCCTGTACAGGTTGTGTATGAATTTCACTGGGAATCTCGCTTTCTCTGTCTGTCTTTTTCTCTTTTTAACACTACACTGCGTGGTATCGGTGGACCACGCCCCCCCCCCCCCAATAAAGATGGCATAAGATTTTGATGAATTTCACTTACTCTGTCATGTTTCAGAGTTTGCCAACTCTGTTGAAAGACCTTTGAAATGGCCTCAGGTCCAAAGCAGCCTTCTCGGTTTTTGATGATGCCTAACATGTATAACAACCTTGCAGTAGATTGTAAGCCGTCGTACAACAGAATACCTGTGGAGTCCTGGAGAAATGGCATTCTTTGTCTTTGGCCTGCAAACTGGAAGAAGAGTGGCGGGGCTTTGCCAGGGCTTTCCTGGGACACCTGTGTCTCTTGCTCTCGGTACATCTGATCTCTTCCCACCCCCTGCCGTAGACCTGATTTTGTAGTTGAAACATTTCACCCCCATCTCCACACTCCTTCTGAATATCATCGTGCCTTTTTATTCGTAATACGAGGACTGAGCTCCGTGCCTGTTCAGAAAATCCCCTCAATCCTACATTGCTGTTGTCTAGACACAGAGCAAAAAGTACATTTAATTCAAAACCTGTTTCACAATAGAAATCTTTTGTAGAAGCCACGCACCGGCATTTTATCGGTTGGGAATCTCTACGGGCCCAGACTGCTGATTCTCCTCAGTGCAGATCAACTTAGTCCCCAAGCCAGGATAGAAAAACCCGACCACCTGAGTTAGGGAAGAAATCGCGGTGTAATATTTTGTTGAGGAGAGGAGAAACAGATGTGTCCCTCACAGTCCAGTGCCAACAAGCGTGGATAAATGTGGCTCACAGGCCAGGGACGCCAGGCGCACATCGAGAAGGCCACTGCCCCAAAGCAGTTGTCCCTGTAATAAGCTTAGCCCGCAAGTCCTCCCTGTTAACGTTTCACCTGGCGGACGCTGCCCTTCTCGGGATGGATGCAGCGAAGGTGGAGTCCCAAAGGTTCTGAAAATAGTAAGTGGAAACTGTGATCTTGAAGAAAACAAACAAACGCAGGAGCATAAATATCGGATGCGTATTTCGTAACAACAAACAACATTACTGTCTTCAGTTGTTTATTAGGTATCTGACACTTGAATTTAGAAAATACTGTAACTGATTCTGTAATTTACCGGTCGGTCTCTTTTTGTAAATATTAGCGTCCACAGTGTTCAACTTACCTACTTCGCAAGGCTTTTGGTGACCTGTTCCCTCAGTGCTGACTCACCGGCCTCAAGGTGATGTTATCTGTATAGGTCAAGTGACAGCTTCCAGACTGATGAGGTGGCTGTTGACAGCTGAATTGGGTTGTGCAAGATCGCTGTTACTTGATATGTATTTTCTCTGAAGTTTTTGTAAAAAAAAAAAAAAAAAAAAAATTTACAATGTTATTTGAATGATTTCTTGTAAATGCTGTGAATCTATATTTGTTGTTTTGTATCTGTATATTAAAGTTAATTTGCCAGACTGGCTGTAGTAATGCATTGGAGTGTGTGTGTGTGTGTGTGTGTGTGTGTGTGTGTGTGTGTGTTTAACATATATATATATATATATATATATATTTTTTTTTTTTTTTTCTGTACGTGGGCCTCTCACCGCTGTGGCCTCTCCCGTTGCGGAGCACAGTCTCCGGACGCGCAGGCTCAGCGGCCATGGCTCACGGGCCCAGCCGCTCCGCAGCATGTGGGATCTTCCCAGACCGGGGCTCGAACCCGTGTCCCCTGCATCGGCAGGCGGACTCTCAACCACTGCGCCACCAGGGAAGCCCCGTAACATATATTTTAAATGGAGAGTGAGTGCTAGGAGGCTTTCTGGGATTTGCAGCTCCTTCCCTGCCTGGACACTGACAGATTTCTTTTCAGCAAAAAATCATCCGTTAATGAACTGATGAAAACTGCTGGGGTGGGTGCAGGAGAAGGAAGGCCCTGAGGGGAACAGAGAGCGGCCACTCGACTTGAAAGAAGCCACCAAATATCGGAATGAGACTGGCAAAGCCAAAACTGGAGTGAGAAGCACAGCTCTGGCTCCCGGGGGCGCGAGGCAGATGCGGGCCCTTCCCGGTGGTTCCGGATCCGCAGGTGGCCCCACTCACTTAGCCTTGGTGAGTGGGCTGGATAAGAATTTCCTTCCCTAATTAACAGCTCCGCAAAGTTAAGCAGATAGCCCATTGTTGCTGTGACCGTCATCAGGAAAGCATCCCCAGGAAGGTTGCCGCAGCGCCCCTGCTCAGTTGTTTACTCGTAACGGCCTTCGGCTCCCCTCCTTGGGCTGGACTCAAGGGGCTTTGCTTAGGGGGCCAGGGGTGTGGAAGCTCTGGAACCTAACCCCCCCTCGGAGGGCAGTTCTCGCAGCTCAGGAGGGCACCCCGTGGAGGGAGGAGAGGGCTGAGGGTAGGGCCGTCCTCAGAGGGGTTCCGGGGAGACGGCCCAGCCCGGGAGCCACTGTCCCATGGGGCACCAGACAGACGGTGAAACGGGCGATCCTCCCATGGGGCGTGTGCTCCAGGGGGACGAGCACGTAGAGCATTACTAGAACACAGCGTGCATTGTAAACATTTGAGTTCTAGAAGGACTTAAGGGATGGGGGCCTTTCCGGGGGGGTTGGGGCAGGAGGCAGGGCGCACGCAGACCCCTGAGGGGGAGCCCCGAGCAGCCCTGGGTGAGCTGCTGGGATCCAAGTGCGATGGGAGTTGAGACACCAATGGTGGAAGGTCCATCTCAGGGCTGCGGGCCGGGGCGCTGGGTTGTACTGGGCGGAGTCTAGGCGAGGAAAACTGCTCCAGGGGCAGAGAAAAGGCGGACATAAAACCAGAGGCGGGGGATGACTGGCGAGACAGAATCCAGCAGAGACGATGAGAAAGGAGAGAAGGCCGCTGTCAGGATGCTCGGTGAGGATGCAGGTGCCCGTCATCACCTGGGTGGGTGCTGGGCGCTGCTGCTGTAATCGGATCCAGGAAGGGATGGCGTGGAGGATGGGTCTGTGACTGTCTGGACCACCCGGTGGAAGCACGGGGCTGGGATGCAGATGGGGGAGGGCCGAGCAGAGAGCAGGCAGCTGGGGGTGAGGATGCACCTGGGGCCCCTGCCTCAGCCCTGAGCGAGGCAGAGAAGGGGGAAGGGGCCCGGGGTGGGGAAGGGGGCAGGAGGGCAGAAGGCAGAGACTGTCTGCAGCGCCGAATGCTGCCCACACGCCTGCCCCTGAGGAAGGACCCAGGTGTCCGGGCGGAGTTAGGGGTCAAGAGGCCAGGTCCTTAACCTGTGACGTAATTAAACCCTGCCACTGCCCTGTGATGCTGGTAATGTTTTGCCTGCCATACAGAGAAGGAAACTGAGGCACAGTGAGGGTAGGGGATTTACCTCTGTTCAGGGGGGACTCTCCCTGCACCCCACTCTCCCTGGGGCCTCTGCATTCCAGCTTGGCTCTCAGAGTTGGTTCTGTGAGAAACAGCATTGGGTGCATTTGTTCTCTCGATGCTATTTTTAAGTCAGAAATCAATGTTAATAGACACTGATGGGAGAAGATAAGAATCAGTGATCACATGGGATTGAAAAACTAGTTGCACCATGTTTTTCTTAGTGCCGTGTGTGTGTGTGTGTGTGTGTGTGTGTGTGTGTGTGTGAGAGAGAGAGAGAGAGAGAGAGAGAGAGAGAGAACAGGCATTAAACTCTTAGACAGTCGAATGCCTACACTAAAAGGAACTACACAGAGTCAGAGAGATCTAGTTAAATGATTCAGTTCTAAGGGTCCGGGATCCGATCGAGGCCTAACAGCATCGTCTTCAGTTTGGTCCTATTAGCTCGTGATTGATCGCGGAGAGGAAGCAAAGGCACAAACGTCAGTCTAAGGGGAAGCGCCTGCCGGGGGGGACTTCTCCCTCCAGACCCACCTGGAAGCTGCCTCACCTTCTCTCGCTACCGAGGGTCTGTCATACAAAGTGAAGTAAGTCAGAAAGAGAAAAACGAATACCGTATGTTAACGCATATATATGGAATCTAAAAAAAAAAAAAAAAAAAAAGGTTCTGAAGAACCTAGGGGCAGGACAGGAATAAAGACGCAGACGTAGAGAATGGACTTGAGGACACGGGGAGGGGGAGGGGAAGCTGGGACGAAGTGAGAGAGTGGCATGGACATATATACACTACCAAATGTAAAATAGATAGCTAGTGGGAAGCAGCCGCATAGCACAGGGAGATCAGCTCGGGGCTTTGTGACCGCCTGGAGGGGCGGGATAGGGAGGGTGGGAGGGGACATGGGGATGTATGTATACGTATAGCTGATTCACTTTGTTATAAAGCAGAAGCTAACACACCATTGTAATGCAATTATACTCCAATAAAGTTGTTAAAAATAATAATTATAATAAAATAAATCGAAAAATGAAATAAAAAGGACGGAAAGAAGGAGCTAAATTGGCTGAACTAAGTGGTGTTGCTGGAAGATGCCCCTGGCTCCAGTGCTGCCTCAACTTTTGAAGTTCTTCCAGGACACCTTGTGCTTACTTGTTCCCTCCCCTTCCTGCTGTTTTGCAGATCCATCCACTAGGGAATTGCGTGGCAGGAAGGTGTGATTTTTATTTAGTTTGCTCCTGATTCCTTGTTTGCATAGCACCTGCGTGCCGCCTGCAGCCCTGGGGTTCAGGTAAGAGCCTTAGGAAACAATTTCTTTAAATTCAGTTTAAGGCCTCAGAGTCCTGAAGCAGCTCTTGTATTACTGGTGTGTGATAATCCTGCTTAAGTAGGTATCTGTCTACAGGGCTTTGGGTAGGAAAGGGGTTAAGCCACTTCCGAAATACATTCTTAAGAGGCTAAACAAGAGACAGAAGCAGATTTTGAAGTTCTGCTAGAACTCTGCAGACTGGCTGCGAGGAGGGATGAAACCGTAGAGTAAATCATGAGAATTAGCAGACCTTTCTAGAGAGCTTTCCAGAGAAGCCCATGGATTATTGTGCACAGATGTTAACATGTACATTTGTATATTCGTGGCGATACTATATGACCCAGTGTAGTTTAAAACAAGGCCTTCAACATATGTTGAAGAAGAAACACATATGTACAAAGTATAGAGAAAGTGGAAGAAAACGTATTCAAGGAAGGCAATTTGGAGATTTACGTTCTTGGACCGTCACGTCTGGGAGGGATGCTGGGTTCCTTGCATTTTTTGCAACCTTTAGAGGCTAGAGGTTTGGAGACCCAGTAAAGATTGCTCAGCTGGGCTCTGGCAGGTCTTTATTAAATCTTTGTATTTGGGCAAGTAAGAATGATGAAGAGTAGAAACCTTTAATCTTGGCCATGAATTAGGGACAACATGTCCTTGGAGAAAATTAATCAGGAGGGGCCTTGAGTAACCTTTCAGAAAGAAATTCAGTCGTGAAGGAGAATGTAGGTCAAGCATAGGAGAAACAACCCAGAAATAAGAAGTAAGAACCTATTTCATTTGGGTCTAACAAACAGTGACTCCATAGCCATTTGCAGTCTGTATCCCTGTGCCCCTAACCGTTTCCGTATGTCAGGTCTGTGGGGTCACAGGGGCTTCCCAGGGTCCCTCCTTCCCCCTGACTTGACATTCAACAGAAGGACTGTGTCCATTCTCTTTGCGTTCACACGGACTTTATTGCTCTAAGGCAGGGCCTGCTGTGGGATTTTTAAGGTATCACCTGAAGGGTTTTTGACCCAGTGGGTCCTCAGCAACATCGATGGGCTGAGTGACTACAGATGCTAGACCCTCCTCACTTTGGATGAGCACGCACACCTTTGACAGCTGAAGCCTTGCATCCATCAAAACTGAGGTTAGCTCCAGGAGGGAACCTAAACAACAGGCTTGGGCAGGTTAGCAGCACGTGTGTTTCTCTCTCACGTCAAAGATGGGCTGGGAGGGCAGGCCTGGTCTGCGCTGTCATCAGAGACCAGGATTTCTCTGTCCCCAAAGTGTTGCCCTCCAGTTCATGAGGGAGGGCGCACCCCTTCCCGTGAAGGTCCTGGCCCATCAGGGGCACGTGTCACTTTTACCCACTTCCCACTGGCCAAAATCTAGTTTCACGGTGATACCTGGGCTGCAGGGGTGGCTGGGAAATGAGTCTATTGTGGGCAGCCATGTGCCAACCGACATTTCTGTTACCACTGATGATGGTAACATCCAGCCACCTGGATGGTAACATCCAGCCACCTCCCTGGTGAAGATTTGCATGTGGTTGGAACCAGGATAATATTTATTTATTCATTCATTCATTTATTTATTCACTGTCATTCATTCATTCAACCACTCAACAAATATTTGACTGTGAGTGCTGAAAATAAGAAAGTAGGAAGATGCAGTTGCTGTCTTCAACAAGCTGTTACCTGTAAGTGACGCTAGTCTAGGTGCTGCGTGGAGAAGGGGCGGGGCAGGGGGGGCAGTGATCCAGAGAAGACAAGAGGGAAGGTGGAAGCCGGGGAGGGAAGGATGGGAGACAGACGGGGTCCTAGCTCCAGTGCACTCTGGAGAAACACCAGAAGTAGGAATTAAACATTGAAACTGAGGAGCCAGCCAGAGGCTTTGTGAGAAACGCAAATGTAACTTTTTATTTTGGAAAATAACACATGAATGTAATTTCTCCTCTATTCCTTGTGCAAACCGTCATGTCCTTCTTCTAAAAATGTTTTCTTTAGAGATGGTGCCACAGCCTATCTCACTGCTTCTTCGGGAGCAACGCACGTTCCTTTATTCATGATCCTTTGTTGAAGTTTGTCTACCTGCCGGGCCTGGGGTGTTACATCTCCGCCCGTGTCAAGTGTGCAGGACCAGGGAGAGAATCGCAGAAGGATGGATGTTTGCTTTTACCTCAGCTCTTCTCTGGCTGGAGAGCAAAATGGAGTTTATCCCAATTTGACACCTATAGGAGCTCCTGATCCTTTCTATTACTGGAATAATTGTAACACATTTTGAAACAATTAAAAGGGAAAAATCTAGACCCCCTGCAGAGGTTGGTCTGTGCAAGTTAGCTTTGACTACGACCAGTCACTTCTGAGTTAAACGGAAGAGGAAGGTGTAGGTTATTTATGGAATTTGGCTCTAAGAAAACTCAAGTCAATTTCCTGAAATGGCGTAAGTTTGTGATTTTAAAGGGAAACATCTGCCCTTCCGTCCCCAAATTCTTCTATTTGCATCAAGCTGCAGCCTGAGACTCATGGAGGCTTCCATATGATGGCGATGTGACCCTCTGGATGACAGTCTAGCTGGGTTTTAAAAATGTATATGTAGAAATAGTTTTATAGGCACTGTAAAAAAGCATTTTAAAAAAAGATAAGCTCCCATAACCTCACCATTCCAAAGCCACCATGTGCGTTTGGATATATTTGCTTCTAGTTTTTGTTACTATGCTTATAGGCACACGTTGCTTTATTGCGCTTCACAGACAGCGCGTTTTGTCACAAACTAAACATCTGTGGCAATCCTACATTGAGCATTTGCTCACTTCGTCTCTCTGTGTTCCATTTGGGTAATTCTCACAATATTTCAAACTTTTTCATCACCATTACATTCGTTCTGATGATCTGTGATCTTTGATGTTACTGCCGCTACTGCTGAAGCCTCAGACAATGGTTAGCGTTTTTCAGCAATAAAGTATTTTTAAAATTAAGGTATGTACACTGTTTTTCAACATAAGGCCATGCACACTTAATAGACTACAGTATGGTATAAACATAACTTTGTTATGACCTGGAAACCAAGAAATTTGTGTGACTCAATTTTTTTCTGATCTTCACCTTATTGCAGTGGTTCTGGAACCAACTTTTCTACTCTCTGTCTCTGAATTTGACTATTCTCAGTACCTCATGTAAGTGGAATCACACAGCATTTGTCCACTTGTGACTGGCCTAGTTCACTGAGCACAGTGTCTTTAAGGTTCACCCATGTCGTAGCCTGTGTCAGAATTTCCCTCCTTTTGAAGGCTGAATCATATCTATCCATCACGTGGGTGGACCACATTTTGTTTATCCATTCATGCATCAATGGACACGTGGGTTGTTTCCACCTTTTAGCGATTGTGGACAGCATTGCTGCTGTGAACATGGGCGTAGAAATATCTGCGGGAGTCCCTGCCCTCGGTTCTTTTGCGTGTATACCCGGAAGTGGGATTGCCGGAGCAAATGCTAATTCCATGTTTGCTTTACTGTTCAAAATGTGCTTTCATGCACAATGTGCTCGAATTTGGTTTTTACAGTAGCCCTGTGAGGGAAGCATTAATCTCTCCTCTGGCTGCAAGGAGGGGTTTGCCCAAAGTGAAACGGTCAGTTGGAGTTTCTTTGCCCAAAGCGAAACAGTCAGCGGGGGTTTCCTGACTTGGAACGTGGCTCTCTCCCGAATCGCCCACCATTAGAGTCTCCCCAGTCACACGCGTCCTCCCAAGGACAGTGTCCTTCGATTGTGAGCGGCCATTCTGCTCCCAGCTGCCCCCCGACCCGCCCTGGCTGTGCTGTCCAAGCTGGGCCACTGCAAAGAGCAGAGGCTTTGTCCGTGGCCCCGGCGATGAGAGTTTCTCCCTTCAGTCTGTTTCCGTCTTTCCGTTCAGCTCTGTCATCTGAGCCATGAGGATCTGGTGGCTCTTGTTCGTCTCCGGGGCCTGCGCAGGGATGGTGAGCTCACAGGACACCTGCAGGCAGGGCCACCCTGGCGTCCCCGGGAACCCAGGTCACAATGGATTGCCCGGGAGAGATGGACGTGATGGAGCAAAGGGCGACAAGGGGGATGCAGGTACCCACCACCTGTGCCTGCAGCTGCCCCCCGCTCATCCCCCTTCCTTTCACCTCCTTCATTCATTCATTGCCTGTGGGCTCACCCCTCTCCATCCATCCATCCATCCATCCATCCATCCATCCATCCATCCATTGCCCAGAAGACACTGATGGAGAGCCTGCTCCGGCCAGATCCAGACTGGGTGTGGGGTACAGGGCAGCACGAGCCATGAGGACCCCTGTCCTCGTGGGCTTTCCCACTGAGTGGGGCTGCCTGTCTGCTGGCCACCATCTCCGATACTACAGGGCCGTTTTCAGGAGCTTGTGATGTCATAGATCTTTCTGCCTCAGGCGACAGGTATGAGGGGTCTTTGGCACCGGGTCCTAGAGAGACATCCGACGGGTAGGTCTCTGGCAGGGAGCACCCAGCACGGTGCAGGCCTTGCCATGAGGCAGGCAGTGCAGAACGCCAGAGAACAGGAAGGGTCCTGGAGCCACACAGCCGCTCCTCGGGTATCTGTGCTGTGTCCTGGGACCTCCCCACGGTTTGGGGACTTGGGGACAGGATCCAGCCTCTGGGAAGGACAGTCCCAAAAGCCAGGATGTGTGAGTGGTTTCCATGACAAAAACCTGTAAGGCTTGATTTCTGAATGGGGTTCTTGAGCCCTGGTCTGACCATAGGGTCATACACCTAAGATGTAAGCAGAGGACCCATCTGGGTGCAGGAAGAAAACATTGAAACTTCTAGTGACGTCTTAAAAGATAAATTTAGGTGAAGAAAAAATTGAGGTTTTAAAACGCTTGCTATATGAATCCGTGTGAATGGCCTCACTTGGTCGGTTTGCAGATACGCACGTGTCATTTGAGGCCTGGACCATGTCCCATGGGAAGAGTGGTGGCCCACAGTGTGAGCAGGCTGGCCGGGACCCTCCCGCGTTCACTGACCTTCAGCGTGTTGGGATGTTTTGCACTAAGTGTGCCTGGACCGGGGGTTCTCAGATTATGCTGTTGAACTCTCACAAAGAGATGGGTGCTGAAAATACTCCCGCAAAAAAACTGATGGTTGAGGGTGAACTTGATAATGCAAAGCAGTAAAGAATCCTGAGAAGGGCAGAGCTGCCATTTCTATTCATGTGAATTCTTCAGATGTGCATTAGAAGGAAAAAACAATGATGAACGTCAGTCAGATCTGTCAAGACGTCTGCCCCCCCAACCTGGAAATTATTATAACTGTGGGCAGGTGAATTTACATTTACGTTCATTGACATGCCCTTGTCCTGACTGTGGATGTCCCAAGGGTATCACAGACTCATAGGAAGGTGCACACCAATTAAGTAAGGCATTTCAGGACTCGTGAGAAGCGTGAACACAAGCGCTGTCATTTTTCTCGGTACGTCATATGAAAGCCTCACCAACCTTAATGATAAACATTGAGAAGCCTCTTGATATTTCTTGATTATACCAGGGAGTTAGATATTCCTCTGGCAATATTAAAACGGCATAATACACAGAAAGCAATTTCAGAATGGACTGAAATTAATGCTTTGCCAGTAAGTGCTGTTAGAATATGGATTTTGAAAAAGCCTTTAAGATTTGGAGAAACAAGAATTACTCAGTGTGGGAAGTCTGCTGCACAGATGTGTGACATTCCAGGTGTTTTCAGGGCGTTTGTGGTCTAGCGTTTACTGCGTGGGCTGGATGGGGCGGAGGGTCACGAGGGGCAGTGTCCCTTCTCACCAAGCCCCGCCCTACACTCGGCGCTGGGATCTCCTAGGATAACACCACCTCCAGGAAGTCCACGCCGCTTTGGGGCATTAGGCCCGTCTCATTTCTAGTGAGTGAAAGGCCCTGTCCAAGTGAATGGCAAACCCTCCATCTTATTGAAGTCCATCCCTTATCCGCCCGGTGGTACCACGTGTGTACATGTATGTGTACATGTGCGTACACGTGCGTGCGTGTGCCCGCACACGCGCACAGGATACCCTGTGTCTTTGAGATCCCTCTCCCCACCCCGCCCCCGTCACTCCCACGCCCCTTCTCACTGCGAGGACCGCCTTGGATCCACCAGCGGGCTGGGCCGGGAGAAGCGCGGGAAGGCATCGCTCAGATGATGCTGTCAGAACCTGACTCCGCTGCCCTCCAAGCGTGGCGGCCGGATGCTGGCCTCTCTCCTGGGCGGCTCTTTGTGGGCCTCCTGTATCATCCCTCGGAGTGGACGATGCATTCGCTGCCTGCACCCCCGGGGCTGGGGCACGTGCTCTCCGCGGCCGCAGTTTTCTCACCTGGCTCCGCGGAGGCGCCCGCCGCCCAGGGAACCTCAGCGCTTGTGCAGCGTGGGCAGCCTCGCCGGCTTCTCCTTTACACTCTTCTCGGTGGAAGTGTCGCATCCGTCTACGTGACTCAAACTGCGGGCTCACAGCCTCGCTTTCTCTACAAACGTCTGAGTCCCCTTTGCTCCAGAGCCGAGGCAACATTTCTGCAGGCCAAGGGCGCGGGTGGGAGCCAGGTCACAGGCCCCGTCTGGCGCTCATCCTCTCTCTTTGGCTCAAGGGCGCATGTGTGCGCTGGGTGGTCGATCTCCAAATTTGGGAGGTTTAATTTAAAACGCTCGTTATAGCATATTCTATACACACAGAAGAAGATAGATGGAGAGAGAAGGAAGACAGATGCTCCTGTATCCAACACCAAATTTCTCTACCTCTCCGCTACTCATTCTCTCCTTCTTCCTCCATGGTCCCCGTTCTTTCAAGTTTCACATACTTCCTTAAGACTTGCACGCTACATATATAGTTTATTTAGATTATATACAACACGCATGTTTCTTAGAAGGATATTATGTCACATTTCTCACACTAAAAATTAACTTAATCTTTGTCTTACCGTTTTCAAATGTATTTGTGTGTATTTTTATTTTTTTAATTTATTTATCTTTTGGTTGCATTGGGTCTTCGTTGCAGTGCGCGGGCTTCTCATTGCGGTGGCTTCTCTTGTTGCAGAGCACGGGCTCCAGGCGCGTGGGCTTCAGTAGTTGTGGCTCGTGGGCTCAGTAGTTGTGGCTCGCGGGCTCTAGAACGCAGGCTCAGTAGTTGTGGCACACAGGCTTCGTTGCTCCGTGGCACGTGGGATCGTCCCGGACCAGGGATTGAACCCGTGTCCCCTGCCTTGGCAGGCGGATTCTTAACCACTGTGCCACCAGGGAAGTCCTGTGTGTATGTTTTATAATGAACATGTTTTTAGAACATTACCTGTACATAGCTTACAAACATACGTGTGTGGACATAACATAGGATGCTGGTGTCCAGGGCAGCCTGTTCTGAGCATCAGGACTCCTGGGTGCAGCAGAACCTCATGGCCTGATGTCCCAGTGGGTCTCCACAGCACCTTGACCACTGTAAGGCGCTAGAGAGATCCTTCGGGAACCCTCTCTCCCATGCCAAGTAGTGTGGTGTAACCATGGTCATCTGCACTTTCATAGGAGGCTAGTACTTCCACTCCACCCCCCACAGAGTGATGGAAAAGGAGCACAAATGACAAAGCCACCCCCCCCCCAAGTCCTTGTCACGTGAGAAACATGCAATCGTGATCATCCGAGCTGGCTGCTTGGGAAGCCCACCAGTCCACTGCACGACCCGCTTCTTGGCGCACTCAGCACCCTTGCTGCTTGCCCCTGCCTGCCCTCCCCCCGCAGGTCTGTGAGGGGTGGGGTGTGCGGGTCAGGCTGGGGCTCCCTGGGACCCTCCATCGCTGACTGGGACCCACATCGAGGGAAACTGGAGCTAGAATTTTAACTTCTGCCTATTTTCTCATTTTCCATCAGGCGAACCAGGACATCCTGGTGGCCCAGGGAAGGACGGGATGACCGGAGAGAAAGGAGAACCAGGTCAGAGATGGCTTTCCATCCTGCTGTGTCCGCAGCCGGAGCCGTCAGTGATAGGATAGGAATTATTAAGTGCTTACCAAGGACAAGTCCCTTACGAGGCTTCAAGAATGCTCCAGCGATAAAGGCCACACGGTCCTTCTCTCCAGAAGCTCAGGGTTCACTGCAGAGATGGGCACACTTTCCATAAAGGGCCAGACAGTAAATATTTTCAGCTTTGCGGGCCACGGGGTCTCGGTCACAACTACTCAGCTCTGCCGTCGTAGGGACAAGCTGCGTAGAGGATGCCTTAGGAAGTGGGGCTGCGTTCCAGTGAAACCTGAATTTTACATAATTGTCACGAATCTCAGAACATGATTTGTGACCATTTAAAAGTGTCAACTGTTCTTAGCTTGCGGGCTGTCAAAAACAGGCGGAGGCTGGACATGGCCCGCGCTCCATGGTTTGCTGAAGCCTGATTTAGCGCTGGGCCCTGAGGAGGGACGCTGGATTCTGACTCGGCGCCCGGGGTGGCACTGCAGCAGAAGGTGGCCCTTGAGCCGGGCCCTGGAGGCAGGGAGGATGCCGGCAGCTATCGCCCGAGGGGGAGGGAGGATGGTTACCACGGCAACGCGAACAGTGTTCTCGCCCCACGGGGTCGTTCTAAGTGCCTTCCTTGTGTTGACTCACTTAATACAACAGCCTATAAAGGAGGCACTTTATTATCCCAGCCGTGCAGGTGAGGAACCAGGTGTAGCTGGGGAATCAGCTTGTGCATAAGCGGTGGAGACTGGGCTGGATCCTGGCGTCTCACTCCAGAGCCGGAGCTCGGACCACGGCTGTCCAGTCAGGGCGTGGGAAGCGGGAGGCGCCAGGGAGGGGGGAAGGCGGAACCACGACTGCGCCACGCACCTGGCGCGGTGCACAGGCCGGCAGACGCGGCGAGCAGTGAGCGCCCACCCAGGACCACCTGACTCCAGTGAGGGGCTTCTCGGGGGGCGTCACGTCATCGGGGCTGCGCTGTCAGCTACCAAAGCAGCCCTGGTGAATCTGCTGTCTGCCTTCTTCCCTCTTCCAAAGATGCGTCCCCTCAGGGACGGGCAGAGAGCTGTCATTTCTTTCTTTTGTTTTTGGCCGTGTCGCTCGGCAGGCGGGATCTTAGTTCCCCAACCAGGGATTGAACCCGCGCCCCCTGCATTGGAATCGCAGACTGTTAACCACTGGGCCTCCAGGGAAGTCCCAAATAACTGTCATTTCTAACGTGAGCCCCGATGCTGATATAGTAGAGTCAAAGGGTGTTTTGTGCACGTGTGTGTACCTGCACAGTTTAGGAGTAAATTAACTTTCAAACCCTGAGCACATGCTGGAACTGTGCACTGCCTTACCTCATTCACTTGCTCAATAATAGAAAAACCAAAGTTGTTTTCACAAGCAAAGTTTCACAAATCGTCTCTTCCTCCGTTCTTTCCTGTCCTACCCAGGAGCCGATGGAAACGTTGAAGCAAAGGGCGTCAAAGGTGATCAGGGCTCAAGAGGCCCCCCAGGGAAACACGGGCCAAAGGGACTTGTGGGCCCCATGGGAGAGAAAGGCCTCAGAGGAGAGACCGGCGCCCAAGGGCAGAAGGGGGAGAAGGGCGACGTGGGTCCCGTTGGCCCAGAAGGGCCAAAGGGCAGCACTGGACCTTCGGGCCCAACTGGTTTACCTGGCCCCGTGGGCCCCACCGGAAAGCCGGGTCCCAGGGGAGATGCCGGCCCCCTGGGGCCCCAGGGTGAGCCCGGAGCCCGGGGAATGAGAGGCTGGAAAGGGGATCGAGGAGAAAAAGGGAAAATTGGGGAGACGCCAGTCTTGCCCAAAAGCGCCTTCACCGTGGGGCTCACGGTGCTGAGCAAGTTCCCTCCGTCAGACGTGCCCATCAAGTTCGACAGGATCCTGTACAACGAGTTTGGCCACTACAGCGTGGCCACGGGGAAATTCACCTGCCACGTCGCCGGCGTCTATTACTTCACCTACCACATCACCGTTTTCTCCAGGAACGTCCAGGTGTCTTTGGTCAAAAACGGGGTAAAAGTCCTGCACACCAAGGACGGTTACATGAGCTCCGAGGACCAGGCGTCCGGTGGCATCGTCCTGCAGCTGAAGCTCGGGGACGAGGTGTGGTTGCAGGTGACGGGAGGGGAGAGGTTCAACGGCCTGTTTGCGGATGAGGACGACGACACCACGTTCACGGGCTTCCTCCTGTTCAGCAGCGCGTGATGGGTCGGGGGGCGGGGAGCGGTTCTAACTCTGTCTCTCCATCCGCCCGAATCAGCTTGGTGAAGACATTATTTGATGGTTTTACCACGTTAATTATATCACCACTGTCATAACCATAAAAAGGTGAAAGTAGTAAAGTTATTCCTAAAACTGAGTCTATAGAACTCGCTATCCTTCCAAGAGTAAATGTAAAACTACCTGCTCTGTTTATTACAGTGTATTTGATATATTCCATCATTCCCGTGATCTGAAGAATCCTTTGCTCAGGCGTTCCTTGTGGGGAGTGTTTTGATATCATTTTAGTGCTCGAACTAGCCGTGTGATGATGTATCTCCCATCTGAATTCCTGAGGACATTACAGGGAAAGAAAAGGAAGTGTTTATTCCATCTGTGACTAATAAGAGTTTGGGCTGGTGACAGTGGCACAGCCCGGGAAACTGCAGGACACTCTGCTCACTTTCTATCTTGGGTTTTCATCACCATTCAACTCAACAAACAGTTGTTAGTAAACTGTTTGCCAAACTTGACTCTGTTTTAGTTTCCCTCCGTATCCACAGTTCCGTATCTGCAGATTCAACCAACCATGGTTGGAAAATATTTGGAAAAAAAAAATCAGGAAGTTCCAAAAAGCAAAACTTGAATTTGCCAACCTGGAAACTGCTGACATAGCATTTACACTGTACTAGGTAATTTAAGTAATCTAGAGGGGAACTGCCCTGTGGTCCAGCGAATAATCCCCTCCTAAAATTCTGGAAGTGTTAACTATGCTTACGTTAACTCCATACACTTTTCCATTAGCTGAGAGCAACTAATAAAGAAGCAAGAGGAGACAAGCCCAGTGCATATTCAAGCGACAGCATCTTCCAGATCACAGCCTGGGACTCTGACGGACTTACAGCCGTTCTCTCCACACGTCAACCAAGTCAGCGCAGTTGTGACAGTATCTTCATTCCTTGGGAAAATGGGAATTTTCTGAATTATCATTATAAGCAGTCAGCACTGCTATAGATGAAAAGGTGAAAAATTACTTGGTTTTGGAAAACTTTGGATATATGTGGAAATCATTTCTGTTTATAGGTATTTTATTGGCTTTCCTTAATGTATGTTTCTTCTAGAACAGAGCCAGGACTCGGGTGAAGCACGTGAGACACCCCAAGTCCCCCACTTGCCTTGGCGCCCTAACGTTGGCCCAGCTGTAGGGACTGATCATTTTCTTTATTGAGCCAGAGTGTCCTTATGCTGTGGCTTCTTTCAATTGCAATAAGCCGAGCTGTTTTTCCCCAGTGTTAAGTCTGGTGTTGTTATGGACCAAACAATTCGTGTACTAACTCCCTTCTAATTAGGGTCAGAACTTTATAGGTGAGATAGGCATAAAGGAAAAAAGTACAGTTTATGACCAGAATATTGGATACAAGCTTTCATAAATTCTTTTTTTTTTTTGCAGGGCAAATGTATAAGATGAAATGTAAAACATGTTATAAAGAACTTCAAAAGGATAAAGTTGATTGGGGAGGTGTCTGATCTGCCATTTGGAATTATCTCCCATCTGCTGTCTGTGGATCTGGTCTGCAGTTTTTACAAGTCTAACTACGCCAGGCTCCCTGAGACACAAGACACCTCGTTAACGTAGCACAAGCCAGCATCCTTTGAGGGTGTTTTTACGCTTCAATTGTTTGCATTAAAAATGGTTAGGAACCATTCTGGGCTAAAGAAAAGCTCTTAGATTTGAAACTCCTTTTAAAAAATATGATAAAGTAAGTAGTTTTGTCACATATATTGATGAATATTTTTACATGGCAGATTTGACATCTGTGTAAGGGCCTGCCGCGCAGGCCTGCGATGTGGGGTGGCTGTCCCCAAGGACCAACCAGCCACAGACGATGCGGTATTAATCGCCACGGAGTTAGGACTTTGGGGATTTTAAATAATTTGGAATCTGATGAAAAAGTCAGCAGACGATGAAATCACGACTTACCGTATGTACACAAACGAACGCAGAATTTCTAGTTACGCTGTAGAGACTTGTGTAAGTGCACCCTGGCACTCGCCTTTACTAAATTTTCATTGCTCTCTTTTTATCACTGGGGCTTTTTCTCCCCACCAGGCTACTCTGAAACTCCATTTAACAGTAAATTGTTGTGAGGACGGAAAGGGGCGGGTTAGAAGCCCGCCCCAGTTGGCCCTCGCTTCTGGCTCTCTGGAACTTCAGAGAAGGTTCCGGGGCTGCTCACATTCAACAGGTGTTCCCAGAAGCAGACTCTACCTCAGGCCCACGCATTCAGGTGAGATACAAGGTTCCGTTGGCGCTGGTCCTTGGTACAGGGACACGAAGCATCCTTCGGCACGGCACGCAATGCCCTGCGCGCCGGGCGCTGGGGGACTGGATCAGGGGCGTCCGGTTCCGCCCGAAGCCGAGGCCCAGCAGCAGCCTCCGCGCTGTCCTCCAACAGGGTCATCCTCACGGGCCGTACAGGGGATGCTCCGAGCGCTGCACAGCCTCCGCTCGCGGACACCGGGAGGGCGCCCCCCGGCCCCATCCCTCACCCTCTCCACCGCTGCCCTCCCAACTCCGTACTCCCTCCGCCGGTGACTGCAGCTTGGCAGATTCCACCCCCCAACAAGCTGCGTTGTCGATTATGTTATCGATCACTGCGAGTTTACAGTCGATGGATGGAGGTCCACCGACAGCTCTGGCTGCAGGGCTGGGACGTGCGGGCGCAGTGCCTTGCGTCTCGCACCCTCCTGGAGCGGAGGCCTACGGAGGGCGACGGGTCTCGGTTCAGGGTGCCGGGCAGCGGTCGGCCTGCCGCCCACGTGTGTTCCCGGCAGCGGGTGCGAGGCTCGGCGCCGCGCAGACCCTGCCACCCGCCCGGCCACGTGGGAGGGCGGGGCGTCCTGCGGTTCCCCCTCCAGGCGCGCGGCGGCGCTAGACGCGGCGGCCCGGGAAAGCAGCGGGCGACGCTCTGGCCCTGGGGACGCCGATGTGCGCTGGCCCCGCGGCCTCCTGCCCTTCCCGGAAGCGCGGGGTCACGTGGGAGGCGGGCGCTGCCGTGGAGACGCGCCGCGCTCTCCGGCGGAGCTGCGGGCTGGGTACTGGAGTCCGGTTTCGTGGGCCCTCGCGGCGCGGAGCGGCTGCAGCGGCGCAATGCTGTGCGCCCGGCGGCTGGGCGGCCTCGGGGCCGGGCTCCGGGGCCGGTGGGTCAGCACCAGCTGGTCCCCGGTGGGCGCCGCCTTCAACGTCCAGCCCCAGGGCCGCCGCCTGGACCTGTTCGGCGAGCGCCGGGTGAGCGGCCCGCGGGACCCGGGCGGGGTCGTGGGGGTCCGGGCGGCGAGCCCGCCTCGCGCGGGAGGGAGGTGTCGTTCGCCCGGGGTGACCTTGCGGGCGGCCCCCCCGCTCTGAGGGGGCAGGTGCCGGGGGGCGGGGCGGCCCCAGGTTCGGGTCCAGCACCTGCCCAGCGAGGGCCCCAGGTGCAGTGGTCCTGAGCGCGTCCCCCGAACTCACAGCCCTGTAGCTCAGACCCGACCGCAGTGAGGCGCGGGCCGCGCGGTGAGCTCACCTACGGCCTCGGTGTCTTGATACCAGGACCCGCTTCTGTCAATTAGTGTAATTAGTCTTTCCATTGATGCCCGAAGTGACGTTATTAATATTTTCCCAAGCTTTTCGGCTTTGTTTCTTTTCCTTTAAAACACCGAGTTGGAGAAGAGTCTGTTGTTCTCTAAGGCGGTGCAGCCCATCACGTAGATTTTCCCACAGAAAATCACTGACTTCTTGTGTTGTTCTCGTTGTTTGTGTATCCACGCGACCCGCTCGGTGTCTGGCAGTCAGTAGACACTCATTATTTTTTTCTTTTTAAAAATTTATTTTATTGAAGTCGAGTTGATTTACAATGTTGTGTTAATTTCTGCTGTACAGCGAAGTGACTCAGTTATACACATATACATCCTTTTTCGTATTCTTTTCCATTATGGTTTAGCCCAGGATATTGAATATAGTTCCCTGTGCTCTACAGTAGGATCTTGTTGTTTATTCATCCTGTATATAATAGTTTGCATCTGCTAACCCCAAACTCCCACTCCTTCCCTCCTCCACCGCCCACCTCCTGAAACTCATTATTGAATGATTGAGTGAATTAAAGGTGAAAGGAAGGAAAGCTTGGAAGGGATTCACCTGTGCCTGCTTTCCTTTGCATTTATGGATTTTGCTCACTTTGCACTGTTACTTTTATTTTTGCCTTTTTAATTTTTTCATTATTTCTACTATTGCCTTTCTTGGAAAAATGAGTGTGGGATATAATTACAGTGAGCCTAATAATGTGAGTTTTTCTTATTTAACGCCCAAATTTCTTCGTTTTAAAATTATTTTTGAATGAAATTTGCTACACCAACTTCCATGGGGGTAAATAACGTTGGTACTGACATAATTGGTGTAAGAACGAGCACAGCCTGTGGGTACTGAGCAAAAAGACGTGAGGGGTAAGCTTGGTTATGGGTGGATGAACTAGATCTAATTTTAGCTTTATTAATTTTTCTTTTGTACATCATAATTGTAGGTGCTGATAGCAGATTTTCAAATACGTGAATTGGTTTTTGATTAAAAAAAGAAACCCGCAGGCTTATGTAGTTTTCTGGTATCACCATAACTTGGTAGGCTGAGATTTAGAATTCCCAGAGGAGTGTGGGGAGGTGTGCTAAGAAGTGAAAATAAAGTCTGTAATTGAATCATATTAAATCATTGTAATAACCAAGTATATTTTTGGTCCTAATTCTGTTTTGCCGCTGCCTGTCTTTATTTTCTCCAACTCGTTAATATAGTTTGAAAAGAAGTTAACAACTTCCTGCGTTCCTTCTTGCAGAAACAGTGGGCCTTGTCAGGCCTGAAAGCTTCGCCTCTTGGTATTTCCCGCAATTGACATGTTAAGCATCTCTTGATACAAAGCTGTCTGCACAGCGGTCTGGCCCTGTTCATTTGCCTCATTCGTGAGTTCCTGCCTGTGTTGGGCCCTGCGTTGGGCAGCTGGTTAAAATGGCGAAGAGCGGGGTTCCTAGTCCCCGGAGCTGCCCTTTTGCAGAGGCAAGACTTTCCAACACCAGTTGCAGTCCACGAGCGTGGAGAACGTGTGGGCTTTAGGGATGCTTGGAGCAAGTTGAGATTGTGGCTTTCCCACTGTTTGCTAGTGACCACAGACATGTTCGTTTAACCTCTGAAAGTGTTACCTTATCTGTAAAAAGGTGATTGATGGTTTGTGCTCTAGGATTGTGTGATTTACATGGGAGAACCTGTGTAAAGTACGTGGTACACTTTTGGCGTGCCGTCGATGTGTAATAAGTGTTTGTGGTTTTGTCTGCCTTCCTGGGCATCATAACAAGTGTGATCGAACCGGTACAAGAAGATGGTCCTTCCTTCCATTAGATAGTGATTTTTATCTTTATCAAGGTGTTGAAATGCTTTTGGAAGATATAAAATTTGCTGCCAGTTTCCGCCTGTGACTTGGTTTAGCATGTTTATTAAATCTTTCTAAAATATATAAGTACTCAGTAATCAACTCACCGTTCCTATTTCATAGTTTGTGGAGTGCTTGACGCTGTGCCCTGGACCTCACTCAGTGCCGGGCAGGGCCTTGAGAACTTACTAACCTTGTTCCTGTGTCTGTGCTGTGAGACACAGCACATATTGTCATCCCTTCATGCCTGATGAAGAAATTAGGCCAAGGAGGAGAGAGAACTTGACCAGGGTCACACAGCTGATAGCGGTTACAGCTGACATTTGTTAAATGCTTTCTGTGTGCCAGGCACTGTTAAAATGTTTTTTAAAAACGTGTGTCGTTTAATCCTTGCCACTTCGTGAGTTAGGTTCTGTGGTAGTGACAGAGCTGGATTTTGAACCCATATCATTCTATTTTTGTTTTTTATAAAATAATTAAAAATTGAAGAAAAATTACATTCTAAAACGTTTTTAGTGTCATATGTGGAATGTCGCAGGGAATGTGAAAGTGATACCTGTGATGACAGGTGTCACCATGATATGAAATATCAATGAAAACCAAGATTTTGTTTATGAAAAAAGTATTTGTATTGAATACCCCCGGGTCATGTTTTTAGTTATCGGTGGAAACTGTTCTTTGGGTTTCAGGGCCTGTTTGGAGTTCCTGAGCTCAGCGCCCCTGAAGGATTCCGTGTCGCCCAGGAGAAGGCCTTGAGGAAAACGGAGCAGCTGGTGCGCCGCGTGTGCTCTGCGCCTCCTGGGCCCCAGACCGTGCTCATCTTTGACGAGCTCTCGGACTCCTTGTGCAGGGTGGCCGACTTGGTAAGACGCCGGGCGTGGGCCGCAGACCACTTCTCACTTTTGCAAGTTAAGCTCAGTGTATTAGGTTCAGTACTGGACTGTAAAGTTAGGAATGTCTGAACTGTTTGAGAGCTCTTGGGTGTAATCTGTTATAGTGAAGTGTGCTGTTGAATGGGAAGAATGTATAGGAAAGGTCAGATTTAGTACTCGTACTTTAATGTGTATATTTAATAAAATAGATATGTAATATGTAATGGAAGAATGATTACGCACATGGCAAAGATTCTTCATGTTACAGAGGTTCTTCATTTATAAAAATGTCTACCAAAATTCACGTAGAACATTTATCTGTACCTTTACAATAAAATTAATCTCAGAAGAAAACTAGTTTTTATAAGCCTTTTCAGGAATGTCTTTTCTGATCAAAAATAAGGTTTTGACATCAAACTGCTTGTATCAAAGGCGTCTTTCCCCCATGTTTTGAAGTTGAGATAGACGTGCCCTCAGGTCCCTCCTCCAGCTGAGACGCCCACGGCCGAGGTGGAAGCAGGCTTCCCTCTCAGCCCGGGGTGGCCGCGACATCGTAGTGGCGCGCAAGTCCCCAGTCGTGGTCACGCCTGCTCCTGTCTGTACAGCTCTTTCTTCACGTTCATTCTACGCGCAGCCCCACCCTGGCCGGGCACTGGGAGTGTGGTCCGACCTCGTGGGGCTTATGTTCTGGTGTTGGCTGTTTTGTAGCTCTTGTTGGCACTGGACCCAGCTAAGAGCTTCACCTGGATTGACTGATGCAGCCTTCTGGGCACGTCTCCACCTGTTGACGAGGAAAGAAAGGCACTAAGAGGTTAAGTTCCCCGGCCCATGAGTGGTGGAGCTGGGCTTCGTGTCCAGGCAGTCTGGCCGCAGAGGCCTCGCTCTCCACGCTTCCAGGGCTGCTGCCGCCCGGGCCGAATGGAACCTTACCTGGAGTGGCAGGAAGGTCACCTCCCCATCTTGTGAGAAAGTGTTCATTTTCAAAATTATTACGCAGTAAAATCTACTTCTTCTAAGGGATGGTGCAGGTCTGTGAACGTGGACTCTGTGTGCATGTGGCCGCCCCACGGTCAGGCTGCGTAACTTCCATCACCCCCAGAACGCGCCCTGTGCGTCGCACCACCTTGCCTCTCACCTCGGGCAACCTCTGATCTGTTCTCCATCCCCGTAGTTTGTCTTTTCTTAAGTATCAGGTAGGTGGAATCATATTTACTGTTTGAGACTGACTTTCTTCACCAGGGTGGCAGCTCCCCGTCTGTGGTTTCCTTCTTCGAGAGCCTCCTTGCTCTCAGCATCTGCGCTGAGCCAGTAGCACCTCCGCTGTCCTAGACCCACTGCTGCAAGTTTCCCGGTTGTAAAGAGATGGGCAGAGTATCCACCCTGAAGGGCTTTCCTGAGGGGAAGTGAGCTGTGCCGCGGGCTCCGTAGTCAGCTCTTGCTTTTTCTGGGTTCGGGTTCTGTCCCTCCAGGATGTGCTCAGCGAGGGCTCATCTTGTTGAGGGACGTGGGAGACGTACTGTCAGAAAAGAGGTTTCGAACCGTCTGTGCTTAACGGATGCCGCTGAAATCTGAAAGGAAAGCGCGGGTCAGCAAATTTCACTTATTTGTAATCGAGTATTGGCTTTTGCGGTCAGAAATCCCAGAACTTACTGGGTGTTTGTTGTCTTAGCCTCTGTCTTAATTAACCAGTGTTCTAGCATTTTTTCCACATTTCTACTTCTGCTCTTCACTAAAAGATTTTAACTTCTCTGCCCCATAGCTTGCCCTATTTTTGAAGTTTTTTATATTTATGAAGTTTGATAATGTCTCATTCAAAAAGACTAGGATGTGATTTATACATGTAAATATTTGGGTCAAAAAGCTCAAAGAATCTTCTTCCTTTTTTGAACTTTTAAGATTTTACCGGCTAGTGAGATCAATACCATGTAAGGCATGAGTTTTATAAACTGGTCATTTTGTTTTCTTTTTCTTTCTTAACACAGTCCCCGTGGAACTGTATTATTTTCCTCACCACTATCACAAACGAGTTTTAAAACGTATGCTGGTGTTTTGAATTTCAATATTGATTGTAAATTGTGCAGCATGCAGATGAGTAACTTATACAGCATCTTTTAAAGTTTACACAGCTCACTTTTCAGGTGCCTTAGTGCAGATGTTATCCTACTGTTACGTCAAATGTCGTATCAAACTATGGATTTATATGTTTCTACATAAAAAACTATTTGATAATAAAATTAGGGCATTTTACTTTGTGGTGATTTTATTTCACATTTTAGCCGTATATGTTGTCTTCATGAGAATGAAGAAAATACGCAGTTTTTTGTAGTTTCCCTGCATTTCTGTTTTGCAGTGTACTGCAGTTAACATGAAAACTAAAATCTAGTTTTATGAGATTTCATTAAAAAATTTAAAAAGGGATTCTGGCTTAGTTAAATTCTAAGGTCAGTACAGCAGCTCTAGTCCTGCGCCAGGTAGGCTACAGCTGGGGAGTCCTGTTTACTCAGAGGCAGCCTTTGTTCTCTGCACAAGGGCTGGGATGCACTTAACTCAGCCGGGAAAGGACACCAGGTGTGAGTGTTAACTAGAAGCGCCTCAGGCAGTATTCCATGGAGCCAGGTGGGAACACTTAGGGAGAAAGCTCCGGATCATTTGAAGCGAGAGTCTTCTCTTTTGAATGATAGAAGTAGGAAGAATTCACTTGGTTTTTACATTTGCAGGAGGGAGACTTCTCTAAAATAAAGTCAGTAAGAGTATTTTGGAATGTATTAGGAAATGAAATGGACTTGGTTCCCGGGAATAACAGAATTAATGAATGTTCAGGAAGAAGCTGCCCCTCCCGCCGGCTTAGGAAAGTTCCAGTAATGGAAATTCCTGGTCAAGGCAAATTTTAAAGTTCACGTTTTCATTTTCGCCCTCAGACCCTGGAAGCAAGCTTCCCGTCAAACGCCCTTTTGCTTTTGTCTCCCCTCCATTAGGCCGATTTTGTGAAAATCGCTCACCCCGAGGCAGCGTTCAGAGAGGCCGCGGAGGAAGCCTGTCGGAGCATTGGTGCCATGGTGGAGACGTACGTCTGCCCCTCCTCCCGGACCGTGCTGGGCCGCGGGGCCCCGGGTCTGTGCCCCGCCGGCGGGGATGGGGCGTGGGGTTGGGGCGTGAGCCACAGGGCTGCCCGGGGCGGGCGGGTGGGGGGAGCCCGCAGCCTGACTCTGGGCCGCCTCCCTGTCTGCTGTCCCTCGGTTTCCTCACTGGTCAGGGGGGTGGTGGAGTGATCTGTGTCTCAGGGCTGCTGGGAGGAGGACGAGACGGTAAACGCAAAGTGCTTGTGGTGCTGGGGGGCACGCGGCGGACACCCGGGGTCCTCGTTCTCCTCGTTGAAGGGATCATCAGCATCTCAGGGGGGGGCAGCGCGAGCTGGCACATGGCCGTGCGGTGGAATTGCTGTCGCCCTGGAGCTGTGGCCGCAGGGCGAGAGGTCAGCGTGGTCACCTCTGCCCGGTGGCCTTGCGGTCCCCTCGGGGCTGGGATTTGGGGCCTCTGGGCCCATCGTAAAGGCAGTCTGGGAGCTGCGGCAGGCGCAGGCTGGGGTGAAGTCTGGGGTGAAGTCTGTCACTTGAAAGGGATTCGCAGTAAATGTAAGAATACTGGTCAGAGTAACGGGGAGGGGGCAGGGCGCCCACCAGGACGGGGGGTCAGCCAGTGCGGGCGCCCGGCCCCCCGGCTGGAAAGACCTCGGGACCTGTGCCTCCCAGCCCAGCGGAGGCCCCTCCATCCCCCGGGGCTCGCGTGGGGCGTAAGGCTGCTGGCCGGTGCCCCTGGCAGCGTTTGCCCTTTGGGGATGGTGCGTGTGAAATTTGGCTCCTTGAACGGGTAAGCTGGTCCCTGCAAACTCCAGACCCCGGTGTGCTGAAGGCACTGGAGCCGAGGGCTGCTGGGGAGGTGAGCTAGAGCGCCGGGCCCCTGCCCGGGGCCTGCGTGCTGCGTCGGTGGACCTGGGCTGCTGGTTCCGCAGGAGGACAGCGGGCGCCTCGGTTGGTAGAGAGGTGGTGTCGGAGGCTCGGCCCGCGGTCCCCCCTTGGCCATGGAACACAGCTCAGTCCTTTGCTGGGACCAGGCCCTGCCCCCCCGGGGGGCGTGGGTGCCGCGAGGGACCTGGCCGTTGTCACTGGACAGAACCCAGAGCCTTGCCCTCCGCCCTCCTGAGCGCTGGCTCCTTCTCTCCCGTAGCCTGAGCTGCACCCTAACTGCCCAGGGCAGCTTAGAATAGGAAGCCTTCCAGTGCCCGAGCAGAATCGACTGACTTTCCAGTGGTGGAAAAGCAAGGATAAAACTGGATGTATTTGTTTAGAATTAATGCCAAATATAGACTCAAATACAGACTTTATCTCAGAGTCCTGCAATGTAGGACACGATATGGGAGATCTGCTCAAACCTCGGACGTGGGCCCGGCCGGCCACCTAGGAACGGCTGCCCTTGGATGTGGGCGGCCGGGGGCCGAGCAGCCAGAGGAGGCGGCGGTCCTTGCTGACCTTCTCCCAGTTCCTGGGGCTGAGGCCAAGCCTGCCCCCCTGCTGAGCATTTCTTGGCCGGCGGGGCTGCCTTGGTCCCTCAGGTTCAGGGTGGCCCGTGAGCACCGTGGTGACAGAGGCCCCTCGGTTCGTATGAACCTGCAGGGGTTTGATTGTGTGTGAGCTGCCCGGGGAACCTGACCGCCCACGAGCCCCTGAGTGGACCTGGCAGGCGGCGCTCAGCCCTTGCCCTTCCCTGAGGCAGGAGCTCTGGCCCGGACTGTGCTCTCGGGAGAGGGACTTAGGAGCTGTCGGTGGTGCCGCAGGCGGGCAGTGCTGGGTGGGCCGGGCCCGAGTGCAGCTGCGGACAGTAGCCGCCTCCTCTGGGAGTGGGGGCCGTGCCCAGCGTCTCGTTGAACCCTGGGGGCCACTAAGGGTCTAACCCTTTCGGACCAAGGGCACGGTAGCCGGGGCCCGTGTGGCTGCAGGGTGCGGCTCCGAAGCCGGTGCCCTCGAGCTGTCCCCGGTGTGGACCTGCCACTCCCGCGGGTGAGCCAGGGCAGCCCAGGCCCGGCGCCCAGTCAGGACTGCAGGTCGTTCCTCCCCTCCCATCCCCGCTCCTCTCCTGTTAGAGAAACCAGTGGTCCTTGGCATGTTGCTGCCGCGGCTGGTTCTCGATGGAAGCGGGGTCACGTCCTGGCTGCTCTTCTGTCCCCAGCTGTGGACTGTGGCTTTAAGTCTGTGCTTTTGCTTTCCGGGACAGTGAATACTAACACACTTCCCGTCCCTCACTAACTGCGGTTATGCCATTCCTGGTCCAAAGGAAGAAACAAAACAATTCCCCAAACCTTTGGCCTCTGGCCATGTGGATGCTGGAACTTGACACCATTCTCTTCACGTAAAGCAAAAAAAGAAGTTACTAGAAAATCATTTAATTTTTTTATTTGTAATTTTTCTAGGTTGAACACAAATGTGGAATTATATCAAAGTCTGCAAAAATTATTAGCTGATAAAAAACTTGTGGATTCCCTTGATCCAGAAACCAGGTACTGCTTCCTTTGCGTTCATCGCGGTTGTGACTGGAGCTGAGCTTGAAAGCCGTTCCCTCAGTGTCCCTGCGCTCACGGCCCCTCTGTCCGGACAGTTTCTCCCCGCGCGACGAGTCCTGCACCCTCCTTGGACGCCACTCAGACGGTGTCTCCTCCGAGAGCTCTGTGCCTGTCTCACCTCGGCCTCCCGCCCAGCTCCGCTTCTCTCAGTCCTCAGGCTCCCAGCCTTCTCTCCTCTGCCCGTTTGTTGGCTCCGCTTTCCCACCCGCTGGACGGGAAGCTCCTCGAGGGCAGGGCCTGGTCTGATTTGTTCCCTGCTGCATCTTAGCACCCCGCAGCCGCGGCCTGCGGCAGGGCCCTCTCCAGGGAATGGATTCCTGAGCAGTTGACGGTTCCATTCAGCTGCATTCCTAAAGTTCTGTCATTGCTACAGCGGGAGCTGAAAGCAGAGTGCTTTTGTTTACTGGTGGAGGTCAAGATCCTTGACATGGTTGGCTTTGGTTCATACCGTTTATGATTCTGAATTGGAAAGACCTAATTCTGACTCAGTACACAAATATACTTGATACAGGACTGTGGATGTTATATTTCTTTGCTCAGATTTATTTATTTATAAGACGTGGTAGAGTTTGTCGTTAACCCACCTATATGTTATTTGTGTCATGGCACAGAGACGAATGTCTTTTCCTGCCTTTTGCACTTATCTCCTTTTTCTTTATGGGATGCTTACTTGGCCCCGTCTGCTTCCTCCTCTGTTGTCTGTCTCCGTACGTGGCCTGTGACCCCAAGTGAAGCCCAGCCCGCAGGGGTCAGTCAGCGGTGGTGTCTCATGTTGATCTGGTGTACGAGTGACCATGCCGTGTGAGAAGCAGGGAGGGGTTGTCTTCCCCTGTCTGCCTGTAAGCGGTTACCTGTGGTCCTGTTTCAGTTCATTGATCCTGATGCTCAGGATATGGGTAAAGCTGGCTGTGCAATCACAGCAGTGGGTCTTTATTATAATTTTAGGTATGAGCATTATTACCTTCGTTAGCAAAATGAGTAAAAGGTGAATGCCTGCTAATTGTGCTGGATTTATACTGAGCTGCTGCTGACTTTGAGTAACGACAGGTTGTCCATGATCTGACTTTACTGCAGATCGCTTTCCCATATTTAATGTATAGAAATGGAAGTAGACTGGCAGACCATTTGAGGTACAAAGGAGTTGTGCTAATTGGACATGTACCACATTTCTAGATGTTACTAAGATGCCAATAGGATTTTTATTTTTATAAATATTTTTTATTTATTTCTGGCTGTGTTGGGTCTTTGTTGCTGGGCGCGGGCTTTTCTCTAGTTGCGGCGAGCGGGGGCTACTCTTCGTTGTGGTGCACGGGCTTCTTATTGCAGGTGCTTCTCTTGTTGCAGAGCACGGGCTCTAGGCACATGGGCTTCAGTAGTTATGGCACACGGGCTCAGTAGTTGTGGTGCATGGGCTCTAGAGTGCAGGCTCAGTAGTTGTGGCACATGGGCTCAGTAGTTGTGGCTTGCGGGCTCTAGAGCACAGGCTCAGTTGTGGCGCACGGGCTTAGTTGCTCTGCGGCATGTGGGATCTTCCTGGACCAGGGCTCGAACCCGTGTCCCCTGCGTTGGCAGGCGGATTCATAACCACTGCGCCACCAGGAAAGCCCACGAGTTCAGTATTTTGATTCCCCTGGTCCCTAATGGGAAAGTAAATCATCTTAAATTAGCTTATAACTAAAAAGGGAAAGATGGGGACTTGACTGGTGGTGCAGTGGTTAAGAATCCGCCTGCCAACGCAGGGAACACAAGTTTGATCCCTGGTCCGGGAAGATCCCACATGCAATGGAGCAACCAAGCCCGTGTGCCACAACTACTGAGTCTGCGAGCCACAAGTACTGAGCCCACACACCTAGAGCCCGTGCTCTGCAACAAGAGAAGCCACTGCAGTGAGAAGCCCGCGCACTTCAACGATGAGTAGCCCCCTGTTCGCCGCAACTAGAGAAAGCCTGCATGCAGCAACAAGGACCCAATGTGGCCAAAAATTAATTAATTAATTAAAAAAAAAAAAGGGAAAGATGAACTTGTAAGTATAAAATATTACAGGAGAAAATTACTGAAAAGTTGCCCCTTGCTTTAGATGTTATCCAGGATACTTTATGTTCTGCTGTTGCTTTTTTATTACTGCTAATACTTGACATTAGGATGAAGTTGTTACATTAAGGAAAGGTTAGGAAAATTAGGGCCTATTGTGAAGTTTGCAGATGCACTTTACGATCATTAAAAACTGGATTTCTACAAAGCACACTGGTACTCATTCTTGAAATAGCCATCTTCCCTCCTAAGTCTAAGCAAACTTAGCCCAAGGGGAAGAGGATGGTGGCTTGAAGCTGATGAAGAGTCTGCTTTTTGATAGCAGGAGAAAAAGGTGATGTTTCAGATATTGCTGACCTGTTGAAGGGTATTACTGGTGGTCTTTGAACTCCCTAAGCACTTTATTTGTACCCCTGTTAGGAAACTTATTATTTCTTTTGCCTTGTGTTCATTCATTCAAAAAGTACTTATCCCCGTCTGGGCCACGCCTTATGGGTGAGCAGAGTATCGTTCTGTTCAGTACACATGCTGAGTAGGAGATGTGTTACAGTTATGCATGCACACCTTCATGCAGAGTTCAGGCAGCATGTGTATGTCCCACAAGGGCTTAATTTGGTGCGTTGTGTATAGTTTGCAGCAGGTATTCTTGAAGGAAAGACAGTTGAAAAGATGTACATTTTTTCCTTTCTAGAAAAAAGCAGAAAATTTGGCCTTGTTGGAGTAATTGTCATTCATTGTCAGTTTAAGACTTGTTGTATAGTTAGCACGGTGTATCTGATACCAAATCATCCATAGGAAAGCTTAAAACCCAGTCAGCCAGCCAGCTGTTTCGCCTGACTTCTAAGATGTTAAGCTCCTGGTTTCAAGCAAACAAATTGTGTGTGTGTGTGTGTGTGTGTGTGTGTGTGTTGAAACATCCGGCTTTTGGGCAGTAAGGTTGAAAAAGATGGATTTATTTTGCAGAACACTGATTTTTGTTCATAATTATCATTACCTGTTCTAACCTTCCACCTATTTTATTTACAGGCGAGTGGCCGAACTGTTTATGTTTGATTTTGAAATCAGTGGAATCCATCTAGACAGAGAAAAGGTAACCTTGTTTTTTGGCTCCTCTTGTTTTGCTGGTATCTAGTTGGTATATTGTTGGTGTGGTTCTTGTATGTTGCTTGAATTTCCATATTATAAAGACACCTAGGTCGGTTATGTTATAAAATTCTCCTGTAAGTTGTATTTGAACATAGTGCTCTCTGGAAGTTTGCCTGTCACCCAGGATAATTCAGAGTTAAGAAATGGCTTGAGGCAGGGCGTTTTAGGTGTCGTGGAAGTGGGATGAGATGGGCCGTATCAGGAAGGCCAGCTAGTGAGTAGGAAAGCTGGCGCTGTTGAAGATTAGGGTCTGGTTGCAGAAGTACAGGAAGTATTGTTGAGACCCAGTGCAGGTGTGTTTGTTGATGTAATACCTGTCTTGGACAGACCCCCATAGTTTCATTCTGAAAGCAGTAAGCATGGGTTATACCGTGTTGAAACTGCGATGGGAGGGGCCTTCTTTGTCCAGACCCCTCATTTTACATGTATGGGAACAAGGCAAAGCGATCTGTTCAAGTTCCCATCCTTTGTCCTCAGGATCTCTCACCCTGGCTGCTGCTCTTCTAGAACATGACATCCCAATGAGTGCTTATTCACTTCAGTATTAAGCTCGGGGCTGGGAGAATGGGATGGTCCAACCAGCACCCAAAGAGCTGCCTGCTGCAGTGTCTCACCCTGCCTGCCTGCAGCCTAGACTGTTACGGTGCCTCTTTCTTTTTTAGATAAATATGTTTCTCCTGGTAAATATACGATAAAGCCACCTACCTATTAACAGAGATTGGTTTATCAAAGTGTCTTGGAAAGTGGAGGGCAGGATATTGAGAATACGTGTCACGTGCATAGATGCTGTCATTTTGGTTGGTGCTGAGTGTGAGTAATTCTGAGGCCGCTCACATGTCTGTGTACTTGTGTGGCCTTAAGGGCTCGACATGTGACTCCTGGCCTAACCCAGCAGTCCCCAAGGCTGATAGGCTCTACTGCAAACTCAGATTGCCTGAAATGGACACATTTGCCCCTTTCCAGACCAGTTTGTTATTAATACTTCTCTGTACCAATAATGCCACCATTCTCTGAGTCACCCAAATCCAGTTTTGGAGTCAGTTTGCATTTCTTTCCATTCTCAGTGCTTTCATATCTCAGTGACCAAGTCCTTGGATTGTTTCTGTAGGGCTTCACTTGCCTCTGTCTGCATCCCCAAAACAACTCACCTTGATCCTTATCGCCAAATACCTGGGCCATCCTAAAAGCCGTTGTCTTCCTACACCCATTATAAGTAACAGTGATTAAGCATTTGCTCTTTAAATCACATATTTCTCATCATATCTTCATAACAGCTTTGAGGTTGGTACTACTACTATTCCTGTTTCATGGGTGAAGACGCTGAGGCACCTAGAGGTCATGTGATTTCCCCAAGGTCACAGAGCGTGTAGGTGGAGGAGGCTATTACATAAGCCAGGCCGACTCCAGGGCCTGCCCAGCTGCCCTGCCTGCAGGCCTTCTGGCGGTCAGCCTAACCTGTCTCTGACCATTGGAGTACTTTCCTTAAAGCGCTGATTCAGTTGTTACTCTCCCACCCAGAACCTTCCAGTGCCTTCCCATTGCCTATTGAAGGAGTATAAATGGTGATTAATACGTAGAATCCCCAGCTCTCCCTGCCCCTACCCCCGTGTTACTCATGGCACTGCCCTCCCTGCTCTGGTCCTCTGTCCCCTCTGGGTTTGCCTGTCTGAAATCCCCATTAAGTTTCCTCTTCAGGCCATGGTGTCTGCAAAGCTGTTCTCAACCCCCCAGGTGGAATTTTGTATTCATCCGAACCCACATTTTACTTACTCCACACATATGGCATTTACCTTTAGGTTGTTACTACTGCGTCGCTTATCTGAATCACAGGCATCTCAAGGACAGGGAGTGTGGTTTCTCTTTTTTCATGCACAGGAGTTTTAGGCTCAATAAAATAATGTGTGAGAATCATAATGATGCTCACCAACATTAATCAGATTTGATATTTTCAGGAGGAAGTTTGCTATTAGAGAATCTGGGAGAATAGTTTTATTATTTTGTAGAATCTTCATGAAAGATGTTTTTGAAACTTTATTAAAAAGTAGCATGTCAGGTCAAGGTCAGCTTCACCAGCACTGACTTTGCTGCTTTTATCTAACGTGTGTTCTTAATAGGACAGCTGCCCCTCCTAGCAGGTAACTCCCTGCAAGCCCACCCACATTGAAGATGCAGTAACGTAAACCTGCTGAACTCCGTGTTGTCACTTCAGTGTCTGTTGTCAGAGGTGCTCCACTAGGACAGGGGGCAAGGGAGACAGCACACTTTAAGAGAGCTTGAAATGCAGCCACTAACATGACCTACAAACCGTAAAGGCCTGCGTTCTTCCTGTATTCTTTCCAGGTCATTCCTTACTTACATTTTAGGGTCTCATGAATACAATTAAAAATTAAAGGAAGTGTGTTCTTCAGCAGTCATTTAATAAATGCAACAATTTCGTAGCATTCTTAGAGCTCCGAGTACCGCATGTTTAATTATGTTCAAATGATGAAATGATATGCTTAGCAGACTGTTGGTGAAGTTGGGAAATGAACCGTTTTTATTTTTCCAGGGATTGTAACAGGTGATGAACTCCTTGAAATAACGCATTTTATCACTTTTTTTTTAAATAGTAAAAGCTTTGAGGAAAGTTTTTGGAACTATAGTATGATTTCCAGATGTCTTTCTTTTTTGTTATTCCACTGGTCACCATTAGGGGGTGACAGATGGCCATATCAGAAAGAAAACGGGCAAAGAGAAGAGTCTGGATGATAAAGATGCAGGAGTAGCTGAAAACTTATGTTTCCTATGAAGTTTGAATTGTCTGTATTGAAATTTTTTGTTATTAAAATACACTAAGTTTTTTCCGGCAGCTTAGCAAGGGTACATCTGTGTCATACATAGTTATCTTTTAAAACTACTAGTGCTGCCTAATCATTTGTTAGGGTCCTAGCGTAGATTAGAACCTGTTAATAGCTATCGACCCCCTTGCCGGGAAGCTTGCCTGTGATTTCACCTGAAGCCCGTCCTGAGCCCAGGTCTGGATGCCTGTCTAGTTTTCCTGTAACAAGTGCCTGAAAATTCACCCCGTGTCCCCAGGAGGGCCTGGCCCGTGGTGTGGGCCTCAGTTCTGAGGGCCTCGTCCCGAGCATTTGTGGCAGCCCTTTGATGGTACAGGCGTTCTCAGGAGCTGGTGTCCTAGGGGTGTGACCGACGAGAAAACCCACCCCATTCTGTCACTGTCACTGACGGCCTGAGGCCTGACGGTGCCAGCCGTGGGGCTGCGGGACGTGGTCCTGCCCCAGCAGCCCCGACTCCAGCCCTCCTCACCTCTCTGCTGCTGTCCTGCTGTAGCCCCGCAAGTGGCTGCCCAGCAGAGCTTCGGAAGTGCCCCTTCGCTGCACTTCAGCGCAGAGCCGCGTTGATTATACCTTCCTTCCCCTGCCCTTGTATCTGATCTTTTAAGACTGAGAATATTTTCTAATCTGCCCTTCAAATACTTCATGTGTTTAGTCTCAAAATACTTTTAAGTATCATATCAAACAGATTCACCTACTCCCTGGCTCACTTAACTAAGAGGTTTTCAGGGCCAGGGGAGGACCTGGACTTCCCAATGTTGTTAATTTCACAGATGCGTTGTGTAACCCAGACTTTGAATAGAACTCTAGAAGTTACATACGTCTTAAAGCCTAGAAGCACTAAAAATCCGTAAGATAACTTTTTGGTCAGGATATTAAATATCTATCGAAAGTAGAGTTAACATTTGTAGTACATTACTGTGTACTAAACATTTATGGGGCTCCCCTGGTGGCACAGTGGTTGAGAGTCTGCCTGCCGATGCAGGGGACACGGGTTCGTGCCCCGGCCTGGGAAGATCCCACATGCCGCGGAGCAGCTGGGCCCGTGAGCCACAGTTGCTGAGCCTGCGCTCTGCAACAAGAGAGGCCGCGATAGTGAGAGGCCCGCGCCCTGCAATGAGGAGTGGCCCCCACTTGCTGCAACTGGAGAAAGCCCTCGCGCAGAAACGAAGACCCAGCACAGCCATAAATAAATAAATAAATAAAATTAAACATTTATGGTACAAATTATATTCAGTATTCATTTTATCACTTAATATATTTAGTATCTTATTAAATTATAATTCAGCTATATATGTTGATTTGCTGATAGATCACCTATTAAGTTGTGAAATATTACTTAAATAACTTTTATTACTGCCCCTACGTACAGCGTAAAAGAGCGGTGGACCTGAACGTTAAAATCTTGGATCTGAGCAGCGCGTTTCTCATGGGAACCCACTTTCCCAGCAAGATTGAGAAGCATCTCCTGCCGGAACACATTCGGCAACACTTCGAGCTGGCCGGGGACCATGTGCTGGTGGATGGTCTGCGTACAGACGTGGCGGATGACTTGGTACGTGTGCTCCGTCCTTCATGCAGTTTGGTCCCCGTACCGGGGCCACGTCTGTTGTGACCCCCAAATTCAGTGATAAGATAGTCATACCTTTAAAAACACGTTAGTGTCACTAAGCATAAAAATTGAACTGGGGGGCATTAATTCTGTGAATGCTTTTGAATGATGAAAATGGTTTGATTATTCTGTTTCATAAAGGACTCCTCATTTTCAAAGTATGATGAACAGCAGCAGTGATGGCCATTCTAGGGACTCAGACTTTAATTGCAGGAGTTTTCACGTCACCTGGTTAAAGGTGCTTCACGGCATGTGTGTTGGCTAAAATTTGTGCCACCCTGCCCCGTAGCAGAGAACCCAGTCGAGTATGATTTGTCTCCCATACCAGTGATGAAGTCAGAAGCTTTATTCCCTTTGTGGACACCATTATTCTAAAGCGTTGCTCGCCTGCAGAACAAAGTGGGGGAGGTACCCTGTATTAATATGGTGTAGGACTTTGTACTGTGTATGGATGTCTTTTACCTTTCACTTTCTAAACATAGGTGCGAGAAGCCGCTTATAAAATTTTTCTTTATCCCAATGCTGGTCAATTGAAATGTTTAGAAGAGTTGCTCAGCAACAGAGATCTTCTGGCAAAGTTAGTGGGCTATTCTACATATTCCCACAGAGCTCTCCAAGGAACGATGGCTAAAAATCCAGGTGAGCCTGTTTCTCCAGCTTTAAGGACAAAGTAGGGTTTTTATGAGGCTGAACTTACGATTTTAAACAGCTATAAATTGCTGTTCTATTTTTCATAGAGTCAGAGACCAGTTACTGAGATTTCTGCTTCTTTATTAGGAAGAATTTTTAAATAGAGCTAATAGTTTGGAATGTATTCTGCCCAACCTATGTATTTTTATGTACACGTTTAGAGCAAATCATACTTAAAATTTCACTGATGATGATTTGAATTGTTTTCATTTTAACTCAGCTGGTTTCTGTGCTGAGCCTAACCGGATTGGTTAGAATTAGTGTCAGAGAGAATATTTCTGCAGAAGTCAAGGTTCATTGTAGGCTGGGTCATGTAAAAACCTGTCCTTTCAGAGAGAAGAGGGCTGCTTCGCAAAGTTGGTGCTGGGGCGGGCGTGGGGGGGCATCTCCTGGGTTTGCTCCGTTCAGTTCTCTATGATTTATGATCTTTAAGGGAGAATGGTTTGCAATGAAAACGATACAAATGTATATAGCACATCTTTCAAAGGTGTGTAGTAAATTACAGTTACATTTTAGACACTGAGTCCAGGGTAGGGTGGCCTCGATGGTGGGGCTGTTCAGACCCAGGTGTGTTGTAGGGGTTGGGTTTGCATGACTCGGTGACGGGCTGAGTGGGGGGAGCAGATGGCCGTGGACACCCGGGGTCTCTGGCCGTGCATCGGAACAGACATGCCGATCGCGGGGTCGGGGGACGCTGGGAGGTGCTCTGTGCTGTCTCTGTCCCTCCCGTGTTCCCTGCGGTGTCCGTAGCTCCTCGGAGGTTTTCTTGAACACAGCCTGCCTTGTTTCTTTCTCGTGCACGCCGTCCCCTCGGCCTGGCCTCACTCCCGCCAGTCAGCTGTGGGCACGTCTCCCGCACTCGAGGCCTGCTTGCTGCCTGCGTGTCTGTCCGTCAAAATCCTATCCAGGGTGTCAGTGCTGGGCTCCCACCGCCCTCTCCATGAAACCTGTTAAAACGTTTCCACGTCCCTTGGACTCCTTCGTCCCTGAACTCATAGAACACTTAAATCTGTGTTATATACTTTAGCTCCCAAACAGGTATTCTGTCCCCTCGGGTGCTTTTCCGTAGTCACTGTTGTCACCACGTTGTTATAATGACGTCTTATTATTTTATACTATATGTAGTTATATAATGCCTACTCTGGGCCATTGTTTCCTTTCATTCCTCTGTAGCCGTGTGAGATAGACGGTTGTATCCACTTCACGGATGAGGAACTGCAGGTCGGGTCGATTGCTAAGAAGTGGCAGGCTCTCGATTCATGCTCCTCCGTAGGCCGCCTGAGACCACCTGCCCCTTTTTCTGTGTCACCTGCATCGGCTCTTTCAGTTCATTGGTTCGACAGATACGCACTGAGTGCCTGCTGTGTGCCAGATGTTACTCTAGGCGCTGGAGATAAATCCGAGTAGAACAGATGGGAATCCCTGCTTGTGTGCAGGTGACAGAGGAAAACAGAAAAGCAAGGGAAGAGTCCGGTCTGTTCCTGGCGCCTGCAGGTTGTGGAGAAAGTGGTACAGGGAAGGGAGGACTGCGCGTGTCAGGAGGTGTGCGGCCTTGCACAGTCCGCGAGGGCTGGTGAACGAGGCTGTGAGCGGAGGGTCCGGATGGGGGCGCAGGTGTGAGGCCGAGAGGAGGAACAGGGGGAGCCTGCGGGGCGGGGCGGGGCGGGGCGGGGGTAGGTCACAGCTGAACGAGGCTCGTCGTCGGGGGAGGTGGGTTTGAGCCAGGACTTCAGTGGTCATGGCCCCGCCGAGGGGGCTGAGAACCGCCACAGGGAGGGGCACCCGGAGGTGCTTTGCAGTAGCCACAGTGAGGGACGCGGCTGCTCCAGGCCGACGGCGGCTGTGCAGGTGGTGAGATGTCACGTTTGGGGCGTGTGGCACCCGAAGGGAGAGCCAGGCCTTGGACATGAGCCACCGGGAAGACAGTTCCTGCTGACGGGGTTGGGGCAGGAGCGCAGTGGGTCTGAGTTAGGTGTGAGGTGCCAGTTGGTCAGTGCAGGTGGAAACACTGATGGACAGCGGGGCACACACACGCCGGGACGAGACTGGTCGGCTTGCCTGGACGCTGGGGGCAGCCGGGGCCCGGGGAAGGGGGGGACTGAGCCCCAGCTCGAGTGACTGGAGGTCACTGGAGGTCACCGGCCCCGCAGTAGCGAGCACCCAGGGTGATGGCCAGCAGATCCACGGCTCCCAAGGTGGTTAGCACAGGAATGTCTTGGAGCTGGACTCTGTGCACACAGTTGTGTCGAGTGTGACCTGTCATTTGGTTGGGGAGCTTGGACGTATACATAGATAAACCTTCATACAGGTCAGTGTCTTTTTAGTTCCAAATGCACAGAATATGGGAAACAATGCCCTGGGATTTTAGGAGCGCAGGAAGTTTGCAGATGCTTGGATGGTTGTTGAAAGTTTCATGAGGGAAGTGAAGCTGGAGGTGGACAATGCGGAACAGTGAGCTGTCGACAGCGGGCGCAGGAGGTGGGAGGGGTACAGGTTAGGGTGGACCCCACGTGACAGGTGTGTGCCGGGTCACCTTCCAGCGAGGCGTGCGCTTGCCCGAGGCCGGCAAACTCATTCCTTTTTATTGAATACTATGACGGTATCCAGGTAGAGTAATTGAGGTAGATGTTTCATGTGTAAGAGAGCTAGGAAAGCAAAATAGGTGAAAGTTAGTAAACAATGGTTATTTTGAAATAAAAAGCACACACAGAGATATATTTGAAAACAGTTCTCTATGCTAGCTGGTTTGATATCCGGAAATAAAGACTTTAGTTTAAACTAAATAACAGTTGTTTTTCTTAACACCGTCTAAAACGAGGCAGTGTTTTTCAGGTTACGAGATATGGGCTGGTTCAGCACTGATGGTGGGGAGACCCCTGGGTTCCTGGTTTAGGTCCGTCCTTTCCCCAGCCTCTTATTTTACTCAGAAAAGAGATAAACTGAACAAGAAACTGAAACATATAAAAGACCATCTGGAAAATAGAAAAACAGAGTGTGCAGCCCACTCTCAAATACACGTGAAAGCTCTGTACATGTTAAACAGTGGCAAAAAGTGCTAAATTCAAAAAGTCACATGAAAAATTTCCTATCATGGGAAACAACAGTAACTCCACTACATTGCCTTTGTGGGTTTGTACAAAATAGTGACTTATGGCTGAAGTATTTTAAGTAGTAAAAAAAAAAAAAAAAATTCCAATAGAGCCTAAATTTTTAATGTTCTAATTTTGCAATATTTTCTTTGGATACTGATCCTAAATAGATTATTCTGCTGTGTATATAAAAATAAAAATATTGGGCTTCCCTGGTGGCGCAGTGGTTGAGAGTCCGCCTGCTGGTGCAGGGGACACGGGTTCGTGCCCCAGTCCAGGAAGATCCCACGTGCCGCAGAGCGGCTGGGCCCGTGAGCCATGGCCGCTGAGCCTGCGCATCTGGAGCCTGTGCTCCGTGGCGGGAGAGGCCACAACAGTGAGAGGCCCGCCTACCGCAAAAAATAAATTAAAAAAATTTACCCAGAAAAACACTGATTTTTAAAATCTGATGTTTCTAAGTTGTAGTGATTTTTATGAACAAATCAGAGGCTATCTCTTGAAAACTCAGAAAAAAATTAGACATGTCTGACAGACATTTTTTTCCCTTAAACATATGAATAGATAGAAATAGATTGAACCTTTGGATTCTTTTCTTTCGTTTCCCCTTAACTTTTTATTTTGGGGTATCATTTAAGGCTTTGATTATTACTATGTCAGTTTAATTCGTTTATTTAATAAAGATTATCATCATCCAGAAATGCCTAGCATATGTTAGCAACCCAGCTTCCCTTCGAGGAGCCTCACTTTAAAGGCGTCGTAGTGTATGGACTTATGATCACCGCGTTATAATTTTAACAGGCATGTACATTTTATTTTGTGTAGTTAAAGATATTTTCTTTTGGATTTTCATTTTAGAGACTGTCATGCAGTTCCTTGAGAAGCTATCTGACAAACTCTCTGAAAGGTTCGTTTTTGTATTCTACTCTTTAGAGTACATGTTATTTATTTAGGTTTTTTTTTTAAGACTTGATTTATAAAAAAACAATTAGTAAGTGACCTGTTAAGAATATAAGTGTTGGAATATTGCGTCAGATCTGTGGACTATTCAAGAGATTAGGTGAACAGCGAGCCCTGCTTTGAAAGTGCAAAGTCGTCCCCCGAAGGTGACAGTCCCGGAAACTTGGGCCGTCCCCTCTGAGGAACCAGTCAGCCGTCTTGAGGAACTCATCATTGATAGGGACTTCTTAAAATTTCCCAAACCTTTTGAAACTATATATTTTAGCTCGTACTGTCAGTTTTATCATCAGCTGGAAACGTAGTATTTCTCTTCTTTCGGCCTCAGTGTGGGTGGCTGGTGGGGTGGTAGACGGATCTGTTTGCCCTGCTGTGTGCTTTAAGAGCGCTCTCAGCGGTCCCTCTGTCACAACTGCCGGCCTTCTCCCTGCCCAGCCCCCTGGGCTGGCCCTCGTCCTTGGGGCCACTCTGGTAGTGCTCTTTCTGGGGGCCAGCCCCCCAGGAGCCTTCAGACACCCTGGCTCTAGGACGAGGCATGGCACGTTTGTGAGAGACCGTGATCTCTCCTGTGGCACTGCCTAAAACCTCGTTTGCTGCCTGACTGCACCAGCGTGTTAATTTTAGCTCCAATTTCCATTTTCTGTTATAAACTCATGCCTTAGAACACAGTCCTCTCCAATTTGGATTATATTTATAAATTCTAAAATTATCTTTCAATGCAGTGAGCTATTGTGGCTTTGATATAATGAAGTAGTGTTGATTGTGCAGTTATTTGAGACTTGATTCTACTTTGCCTTGCTGGTTAAACATTGTTCTTTTTCACTTGTATGTAGCTATAGATTATGTTTTGAGCAGACTTATCTTCAGACTTTTATAGTGGCGTATAGGAGTTCATTCTACGGAAATTTCATGTTCTGCAAATACTAAGTGCATATTTGATTATTGCCCAGCTGGAGGGTTTTGGTAGGGGAAAAATTATGACTAGCAATCTTAAATATAATCTATGTTAATATTCTTTTATAGGAAGTAATTTGTTAGCCTCTTTTTTAAGGTGTAGCAAAAAGCAGTGGTTTAGGGCTTTCCTGGTGGCGCAGTGGTTGAGAGTCCGCCTGCCGATGCAGGGGACACGGGTTCGTGCCCCGCTCCGGGAGGATCCCACATGCCGCGGAGCGGCTGGGCCCGTGAGCCATGGCTGCTGAGCCTACGCGTCTGGAACCTGTGCTCCGCAATAGGAGAGGCCACAACAGTGAAAGGCCCGCGTACCGCAAAAAAAAAAGCAGTGGTTTAAAATTTACTGATTAACACTTTGCACTTCGCATGTTTCTGTTAACACTGCTAGTTTTTCCAGGCTTTCAGTACTTTCAAGACATATCTCTGCCAAGGTGCTTTTTAAGGTAGAAATTGTAGTAATTTACTGATGTATATATTATTGTTTCTTCTAGCACATGTAAAATTTGGTTAATAGTGGTTGCATTTGCACTACAAATTACTTCTAATTTTATCATGAATATTGGAAAGTAACATAAGCAGACTAGTTCTTTTATAATGTAATTATGAAAATTTTGTCCTAACAATTAATGATAAACCTGTTTTACAGAACTATGAAAGATTTTGAGATGATACGAGGGATGAAAATGAAACTAAATCCTCAAAATTCTGTAAGTGACCATCTTGGGATATTTTTATTATAATATAAACAGTCTGTCAGCTGAGGTCTTTATCTTTTGACTCTAGAACTTTCTTGTGATTTGCTGAAGGTGTATATAGTCTTGTTTCTGATCCTTGGATTTGGGGAATAAAGTATTGAAATATTTGATCCAAATGTCCGAGTCTGACATTCCAGGAAATCCATTGTTTTTGTGGGTTGGTTGCTCTCTCTCCCTCTCTCTCTCTCTCTCTCACACACACACACGCACACACACACACACTGTCTGTGCTAATATCTGCTCGCACAGAGGTTGCTTCTGTTCTGTGGAGAGTCGGCGTCTGTGTGAAGCACCTTTAGGGGGCTGGGGGGGGATGACCTGGCCGGTGGCAGCTTCAGCATCAGTGCTCACCTTGCAGTTGACACGTTTGTTTGCTAACCTGTGGAGCTCAGTTAAGTAGATCAATGTTGACTGACAAAGTGTAACCCGTCTTGAAAACACTGAATCTTAAGATCAAATGATTACATGATTCTTCCAGTCAGACTAAGTGTCCTTAGGGCCAGAGGGTGCCCCGAAAAGGGATGAGATCCCAGGTGTTAGGGCTCGGGTCCTCATCTGGCTTGGACTGCCACGGGATTGCTGGGCTGTCTGGATCCCTGTCCTGTAGCTGCTGGTGGTGGTCATTCTTGGTTGCTGGTGGCTGCTGAGCAGGGTTAGAAACTCTTTACCAGCTTCCCAGATCCAACCAGCATGAAATGGAGTAATTCTGTCGTAGTCACCGATTTCTGGAGCAGCATGTGAGATTGTTAAGTGGTAGTCAGAGCTGTATCTAGCAGAGTAACTAGGATTAGCCATCCACCCACTTTGGCTTCATAGGTAGGTCCACTTAGGAAACTAGATCATGGGTCAGAATTTAGCTTGGTGAGCACAGGAACAGAAAAGGTGAAGTGTGTTGCCAAAAGCTAATTCATTAATATGACTGGAAGTTGTTCTCCCTGGACATGTTTTTGTTCGTTTGTTTGTTTTTGGCTGCATTGGGTCTTCGTTGCTGCATACGGGTTTTCTCTAGTTGCGGCGAGCGGGGCTATTCTTCGTCACAGTGCGCGGGCTTCTGATTGTGGTGGCTTCTGTTGTTGGCGGAGCACGGGCTCTAGGCACGTGGGCTTCAGTAGTTGTGGCTCGCGGGCTCAGTCGTTGTGGCTTGCGGGCTCTAGAGCACAGGCTCAGCTGTGGCGCACGGGCTTAGTTGCTCCACAGCATGTGGGACCTTCCCGGACCAGGGCTCGAACCCGTGTCCCCTGCATTGGCAGGCGGATTCTTAACCACTGTACCACCAGGGAAGCCCCGGACATGTTATGTAGCTACTGATGCTGGCTGTTCTGAGGATGTTTGGGAAATGCCCTTTCTTCTCTCCTGAAGCCCCCGTTTCGGTGAAGGTGCCACCGTTCACCCTGCTCCCCTAGCCAGACCCTGGACTAAGTCTAGACCAGGGGTTCTCAGACTGCTCCCTGGAAGGCAGCACCTGGGCGCTTGGTAGAAAGGCAGGCTCTCGAGCGCCACGAGCTGTGTGTCAGTGATCCCTGCGGGTGTTGACACCCGCCCCCGCCCGTAGTGTCAGGTCCCGAGGCCTGCAGCTTCTGCCTTCCTGGGAACTCTGTCCCCTGTCTGTGCCCATTGCCACAGCCCTGGCTGAGGTCATTATTCCTTCTCCCCAAGACGACAGTGACTGGTTTTCTAGCCTTTTGTTCTGCTCCCCTCGAGGTTGTCCTGCATTCCAACTGCTTTGCTGGGTGCCTGGCCCACGTTGGATATGGAGAAGGTCCTGTGCACTTACTGGGAATGGGAATGAATGAATGCAGGGCTGCCAGAGGGACTTTTCCAAAACACTGATTGGGCCTTGCACTCTTTTGTTCCACGTTTTCAGGTAATTATTAGATTTACCTTCCCATTTCTTGGCTTTCCCACCCAGCCCTTCGTCATCTTTCCTGGACGTCCTCCTCTTCTGCCTGGGAGCCCGGTCGGTGTTCTCCGCTCACTACTGACAGCCGCGTGATGCTCGTGTGCTCTTTTCACGTACTTTTTGCTTTGCTTTCCCTTCTTTTACTTTATTTATTTTTTATTGAAGTATAGTTGATTTGCCATGCTGTGCTTTCTTTTATTCTTACGTCGTAACTGACGCTTATGTGCCAGCGAATGCCGTACCCCTGGATTACGTGCTCCCGTTCTTCACAGCCCAGCTCAGGCTCTGTCTCCTGCAGACGTCTCCTGCCCTCCCCTGTGATTTAACACCCTTCGTGTGGTACAGCGTCATACATGTGACACACTGTTCTCTGATTGGCGGGCTGCTTGTCTTCCTGCTGCCTGGACTGTTGTCAGCTCTTGGTACAGGGATGGTGTCTTGTCTCTGTTGCATTAGAGCCTGCGCTCTGTCTGGCACGTAGCAGTTAGTAAACAGTCATCTGTTGGAGGCCATGAGTGCCAGGAACTGGTCACTCAGGGGCCAGAGTCCCAGGGATGCTGTCCCTGCCCTTCAGGAGCTCATGGGCAGAAAGAAAGGAAACCTCCATGTCTTACCTTGGTTCCCTTCCCTGATAAAAGTATGAGCATGGCGCATGAGAAAGAATACCTTGTCCGCAGAGGAGATAATGTCTAAACTGAACCTTTAAAGGACCTTGGTAATAAGGATGGGAGCCTCGTTCACGGAGCTCTTCTCAGTGCCAGGTATTTTGTTTTGCAGTTGAAGTGCATTTAGCAATACTGTCTGGGAGATGCTGTTGATTCATTCAACAGATAACTCTTGAGGGACTACTGTGTACCAAGCAGAACTCAGGGGCCAAGATACAACGGGAAAATTGCAAACAAAATCCCTGCCCTCATGAAGCTTACGTCATAGGGGAAGAAAAGAGATAGTAAACACATGAAAAAAATCAGCATCGTGCTAGTCCTGTGGTGATAGGGACTGTGGGGGAAATAATGCAGAAAAAGTGGATGGAGGCTCTTGTCTTACAGGGGCTGGGCAGTGAAGACCCTCCCCCCCCAGGAAGATGACACTGGAGCAGCCCTGAAGAAGTGAGGGGCTGGTGACAGCCAAGGAAGAGCCCTCTGGGCAGAGGCCGGAGGGAGGGGTCTGCCTTGTGGTGGAGGAGCAGCAGGAGGCCGGCGGGGGTGGGGGGGCAGGGAAGCCCTGCGAGTCCCCGTACTGTGGACTGTGTACCAGGGGTCAAAAATGGTTGTTCTAGTGTTTCTTTATGACATATTTTCTTTGCCAAGATTAGAGTTAATTCTGCCTTAGTTATGTTTTAAATTGTTGCTTTCATTTCTGGGATCCACCCTAAGCTTCTTGCTTAGATTTAGAAAGAACTCTAGTCTCACCTTTAGTTCCCTAATCTTACCTGCAGTGTGTTTTATGGATTAATCCACGGGTTACATTTTGGGGAAAATTTCAGCGTGGCTCATTTAATCTATCAATTTTGACTTCCCATTAGTTTACATTTTAGAATGACATTTGTTTAGCTTTTCCCCAAATTCTGCAATTATGCTTTATTTATACCTCTCAACTCACTGATTGCAGGGAAGTCAAAATAAAAAGGCACGTATTTCCTGCCAAGTCATGAATTTTTAGGCTTTTTATAAACCTTTTTCTGGCATCATAACAGGTATACATTTTGTAAGTTGGCTAAATTATTGATTAAAGTTGTGAAATAGTCAACAGCTTTCATAACAGTGAATTTTTCCTTTGCAGGAATTAATGCCCTGGGATCCCCCCTACTACAGTGGTGTGATTCGTGCAGAGAGGTACGTTTTTTGAGAAATACTCGTGTGTGAGAAGGAAGAAAGAAGTATGTATTGAGCGTTTTGCCTGCTAACTGGGCAACTGTCCCTTCACTTGGTGCCCACGTCACAAACCTGCGTCCCCTCAAGCTCAGGCCCTGTGCCGGAGTGGCCAGCATCCGTCCTCAGGTCACTTATCTGGGTTGGGAAGCCCCTCCCCCAGGCCTGTAGTGGTCCTTCCCCCATAGCCCGTCCTCTGTGGCTTCTGTCATTCCTTTTTACACCTTGTGAGTATCTCCCGCATGGCTGGAATCCAGCCCCTCCGCCTCTTCCTGTGGGTGCTGTCCAGGCCTCTAGACTCTGAGCTGGAGGGGCTGGGACTTGGCTAGAACCCTCGTCGTGTCCCGTTTCGGGCCCAGGGTGGGTGCTCGGCACGTATTTGTTGAACCAGCAGAGGAATACGGTAGTACTTGGCGTGGCACAGTGTGGTTTTCTTATGCTTTCTCATTTTTATTGGAACACGTCAGCATGTTATTGGCACATCTGGGAGGATATAAATGAAATGAGGATTTGGGAAACTTACGTTGATAGAGGGACTCCTCTGGCTTCTGTATTCCTCTGTGTCTATTAAACTGTGGCAAACTAGCAGCTATGCTTTTTTCCCTAAATATACCCTATTTCTGTCCTTTTTATGTTTGCTTGTAAACCCACAAAATATGGAGGCCTGTTTGGAGTGAACACAAAAATGTTTATGTCCCAAGCAACTTTACATCTGCAAGAGGAATGTATTTTTTAACAATCTCAGAATCTTAGCCTTTAACAAATCCTTAACATTTTTCTCTATGGTTCATTTTTTAGATATGCAGTTGAGATTGACTCAGGTCCTGGAAGAGAATAAAAGTTTTGAGCCGCTTTCTTTGCTAAATCGTGCTGGCATATATCATGATAATATACTTACTCAGTTGGTATTAAACTTCAAAGTCTTTTGGTTACCATGCGTTATATTCCAGCACCAAGCAAAGGGTAGTAAGCACCTCACTAAAATTACACGCCGCTTCTTCTAATGGTTTCTTTTGGCATTTGTCATAGAAGCAGAAACCCGTAGCTTTTCCTGTTCTTTCTGCCCCGGCAGCAGGAGGTGGCCTGAGATCGGTCAGTGTGTCCCAGAGCTGACCCACTGAGTTCCCATCTTTTCCCCTCTGTGGCCTCTCCTTACGTATCTGTTCCCCAAACCAGTGTTACTTACAGAGCATAGGCGTCTCCTAACCTGTAGGTAATAATGCTTTGTCAGCTGGTGTTTCTTATACATGTGTCCCAGGTTCAGCATCAGTCACCTTCTCTAGGAAAGCACGTAAACTGTAGTTCAGAATCTGTAATAATTTGATCCTGATGAACAGTGAGTGCTTAGAATATATCATAGCTTAACATAAGATACGGTAGCAATAAGACATTACTTCACAATTGTGTTTTATGGCTGCAAGACTTCATATCCTGTTCTTACAGTTGTATTAAAAAATAACATTTCTCTCTTAAAATCCTTTCAAAGGCATAGCATACAGGAATGTTAAATTTTTTATTAATATGTTCCATATTTATGTAAAGTTTTTCGTTGTATTTTTGACATTGGAAAGTAATGTAAATTAGATGTCCTTGTTTCTTTCTGATTTTTGCCACTGTGATTTTTATGTGGTGTTCCTCTGCATCATGTCCCCCGCCCCTTATTATTACTATTATTATATTTTGTGGTACACGGGCCTCCCACTATCGCGGCCCCTCCTGTTGCGGAGCACAGGCTCCGGATGCGCAGCCTCAGCGGCCATGGCTCACGGGCCCAGCCGCTCCGCAGCATGTGGGATCTTCCCGGACCAGGGCACGAACCCGCGTCCCCTGCATCGGCAGGCGAACTCTCAACCACTGCGCCACCAGGGAAGCCCTATTATTATTATTTTTGACCGTGCTGCGTGGCATGCAGGATCTTAGTTCTCCGACCAGGGATCAAACCCATGTCCCCTTCAGTGGAAGCTCCGACTCCTAACCACTGGACCACCAGGGAAGTCCCTCCCATCCCTTATTTTTTAATACCTTAGCCTTAAATTTGAAAGCGATATTCTTGTCATTTCACTGTGCTCTGTAAGTACAGCATACCCAAGTGGTGGTTCTGTGGAAATTACATGTGGATATTTGAATACTTGGAAAGATAGAATCAGTTATGAAGTATACGTAAGCATTAATCAGGGTGTGCGATCCCTGAGAAGTTTGACAGTGATCTTAAACAGAAGCTATTGAATAAAGGGGAGTGAGTCCTCCATTTATACCAAAAATGCACCACTGGAACGTCTTTAGGTTGCTGCCTGACTCCGGACTCGGTACTTAGAGATCCCGGAGCCCCCCAAAGTTTGGGAATTCTGACTCCTCTGCACCCACCACAGAGATGGGGTCTTCTTGTCCAGATGGGAGGATCGGGGACAGTGTGGCCCTGTGGCCAGGAGCTCCCGAGGGCTGAGGCCCCAGACAGGCCTGGCTCCCCTGTGACACGTGCTACACACAGTCTGGGAAAGTGACTTATCCTCAGCCAGCTTGTATTTTTAGTACTAAAATAACATTATTATGTGGAATTGGCCATCTGTAAACCTTCTTCTAGAGAATGGTCCCCTCTGAGAGATGCTTTGTAATTGTCCTCTCAGATCTTTTGAAAGAGGTTCAGTTCTGCCTTAAAGCTTCTCTGAGAAAACACTCATCTGAAATGTAATGACTATATTAAATGAGTAACAGAATACTCATCAGAGAGCTTTTGGTGAGAGAGACAGCACTGGATAGGGGTCCACCTTGCCTGTGCATCCTGGTGGCCGTGTCCAGGGCAGGGGAGCCTGCCTGTGGCCGGCAGGACAGCACACAGGGGTCCCTTCCGTCTTCAAGGTCACAGGCCCACTGCCGCCTTTAAAATGAAGCTGGAGCGTCGCTCAAGGCCCGCGTGGCTCTAACGAAAGATACACACATGCCCTCTGGTTCTCCCTCACCACCCTCGTCCTCCTCAGGTTACCTCGGCCAAACTGAACCCTGTCCCCTGCCTGGTCCCTTTCTGTGTCAGAGACTGCGGCTTCCTGCCCTGCCCTACATGTGACATTGTGCCTGGAGTCCCCGAAGACCCCCGGCCTGTGCTTATAGCCGAAGTGCCGCACGGCCGGGCGCTCACAGTGTCCTCTGGACCTCACTGTCAGGCACGCCCGGAAGCGCAGAGCAACGTTTGTCGTGTCTCCTCTGTTTGAAGTGCAGTGGGGAACACGCTCTGGGCCCAGGAAACGTGCTGGCTGACAGCCGTTGTTGGAGCCTGTGTCTACACCAGTGGCTGGAGATCCGTAGTAAAAGCAACCCAGTGATCACTGTTTTGGTGAACATATTTTTGTGGATGGCATTTTTCATCTGTCAGGTTTGTTGAAGGCAGCATGACCTCTGGAGGTCTTCATGATGCTCCTTTGTTGAGAGGTTTCCCCAGGCTGGCTGGTTCTTAGAGTAGAAATCACCACTCTTCCGGGAACACAGTGTAACCCACCTGACAGCCACAGGGGACTTCAGTTCACTTATTTGTCTGTTAACTCAGTAAAAGAACCAGGAAAAGGGATGCAGAAATGCTTTAGGTGGGATTGTAAGAATTGGGGGGTTTAAAACCTCTATTTTGAGAAGCTTAAAAGGCAGAGGATGGAGTTTTGGGTTGCAGTGTCAGTCATCTTGATTGACTAGAGTAGACTGAGAGGCGCAGGTAGTGGAGGAGAAAAGAAAGGGAAAATGTAATAGTTTGGGTTTGAGGTTGGAAGGGTAGAACAAAGTGAAGATTTCTAAATCCTCGTTAAATGCCTCTACTTGCAAGTAAAGCCTAAAATGTGTGGTTTGACGTGAAATGAAAAGCAGAAGGGGCTTTCCTTGACTTGAGCTTTTTTTCCAGTTACCCAGGGACTTTTTTTGGCCGACATGTTAAACACTTAAGATTTATTTCACATTTCTTAATGTTCGCATAAGAGAAGAAAGAACCTGTTAGAAAGATAGGAAATTGTGTTTTCAAACTGTGAGTCCTGGGAAACAGTGGCAGAAGCAGCTAATGGGGAATCTTCAAGAGCAAAAATACCTTAATTTTTTTTCTTTTTCAAGTTTTAAATTCTTCATGGAAGAGTGAAAGTAATTCTTTACGAAAAGCGTACGTGCAATGATTTTATTTAGAATTTTTATTTTTGAAGAGTTAATACATTCACGTGGTTGGGACAAAACTGAAAACAACATGAAGCGTCCGTTGAGGTATTTAGAATGCTGCGCACAGCCTCCTCCCACCCCTGCCCTCAGGAACAGTCATTCTTACAGTGTTCACTGCATCCTTCCAGTGTTTGATTTTTGTTTTTAATGCTCGAGGACTTTATTTATTTTCTGCCAAGGATGAGTTTCAGTGAATCACATTTCACTTACTTTGGTGCTGTTTTATAGAATGATGTCATTGGGATGTGGGATTCAGTAGAGTTTATTCCTTGCCAAGGTATATTCTGAAATGTCGGGAGCGTTCACATAATGATACAGGAATGTTTTGTGTTTTAAACTATTCATGAAACATTGGACTTCCATAGAAGGATGGTGTGGTGTTTCAAGATAATACAACTGCTTGATACGTGAAATTGTGCAGTTTATTTGTTAGTATATGTATACTGAGCTCGTTGCTTTCAATTTTTAAGGAAACCTTTATAATGAAAACTTCCAAAATAAACAGAAATAGGGAGAATAATGTAAGTAACCCCCACATACTCATCTCCCAGATGAAGTAATTATCAGGGTTTTGCCATGTTAGCTTCACTGGTCTCTTATTTCTCCCTTCCTTCTTGTTACTAAAGTATTTTAAGCTGAATCCTAGCCCTTGTGTCATGTCATTCTTGTGTATTCTTTCCGTCTCTCAGTACGTGGCTGTTTTCTTATATGACTCCAGAACCACCAGAACCCAGTAAAGTTTGCAGCAGTTCATGGGCGTCATCTCGTACCCCGACTACACCCCTGTTTCCTTGATGCTCTCCAGTCTGTTTCTTCCCAGTTGGCTTGCTGGGCTTTCTGTCTGAGTCTCTTGCTCCAGAGCTGGTCCCCACACGTCATGCCCCAGCCGACCTTGTTCACGTTGCCACTCGCTAAAGAGACCAGGTCGTTGGTCCTACAGGATTTCCAAGCTCGTGGGCTGATCTGGTTGCCTTCACGTGGGGTCATTTCCCTGGCTCCTGTCTTCCTGTAACGTGGATCTCGTGCCCCTCCCCCCCCAGTTGTGTTGGTTATGCTCTCTGTGTTTCACGTGTGGCTGTTTGATTTTACGTATTGATGGAACTGAAGAAGCTGAGTGAGAGGCTGTCATAATAGAGGTCTCGCTGCTCTCCTGGGATTTGGCTCCAGCCTCTATGATGAGTTCCTGTCACCTGGTGCCATGTCAGCGTGACTGTGGTCATCCTTTCCCCTAAGGTTCCCTTTCCTACCTCTCTAGGGTGAGGATAAAATTGTACTGTGATCTGTGTTAAGAGCAGTTTCCAGGGCTTCCCTGGTGGCGCAGTGGTTAAGAATCCGCCTGCCAATGCAGGGGACACAGGTTCGAGCCCTGGTCCGGGAAGATCCCACATGCTGTGGAGCATCTAAGCCCGTGTGCCACAACTACTGAGCCTGCGCTCTAGAGCCCGCGAGCCACAAGTACTGAGCCCGCGTGCCACAACTATGCGCGCTTAGAGCCTGTGCTCCACAACAAGAGAGGCCACCGCTTCTGAGTAGCCCTCACTCTCTGCAACTAGAGAAAGCCCGTGCGCAGCAACGAAGACTCAACACAGCCAAAACTAAGTAAAATAAATAAATTTGGGAAAAAAAAGAGCAGTTTCCAGTGAACCGTGTATCTGATCTCCACCATTAAGGAAAAGAGCCCCCTCCTTACCAGGCAATTTGGCTGGAGCTGTTTTCTTGCCTCTAGAGTCAGAAGTCAAGATAGGACCAAACGGACGATGGCCAGTTCTTTATGAAACAGAGACGAAAAAGATATTTTCAGTGTGTGGTTACCTGAAAGGGAAACAGGTTCCTACTACCTTTCGGTTCTTTAATTGCTACCTTACCTTTATTTAGCTGGAGAAAACAGTCATTCTCGCGGTGGCTTCAAGATTACAAGTTTCACGGTGTCATCCAGCTGTCACACTGTGATCCTGCCGAAAACATCATTCCTGATGCCAGAAACATTCTGTGTGGTTCATTTTCCTTTGGTGAGGTTGAAAATAGCTCTGACGGTGCCGTCACACATGTATGTCTGCGCCTCTAAGTGTCTGTTATCTGTCGTGTTTGTCCTGCAGGGACCCTCTGTAAGCACTTGTCTGCTGTACAGATTCCCACACCTGCCTTAACTTACTGAAAAGAATAGGGTGGGACCGAAGCCTGTGGTACCCGCAGTTTCAACCTGGATTCACTGACGGTACTGAACTGTTTCGTATTTTCACTACGTTCAGTGCCAAGGTTTTTGGAAGTAAAGTCCAAGTTCTTTCTTTACCTTCATCCCAGGTGCATCAGAAGTTGACATATAAGTCTGACTCATAGAGTGTGCTTCAGAGAGACACTGATACATTGATTTTTTAATTTAATTTTATTTAAAAAATTTTTTTAAATTAATTTATTTATTTTTGGCTGTGTTGGGTCTTTGTTTCTGTGCGAGGGCTTTCTCTAGTTGTGGCAAGCGGGGACCACTCTTCATCACGGTGCGTGGGCCTCTCACTGTCGCGGCCTCTCGTGGAGCACAGGCTCCAGACTCACAGGCTCAGTAGTTGTGGCTCACGGGCCTAGTTGCTCCGCAGCACGTGGGATCTTCCCAGACCAGGGCTTGAACCCGTGTCCCCTGCATTAGCAGGCAGATTCTCAACCACTGCGCCACCAGGGAAGCCCCCATTGATTTTTTTAAAAAACTTAAATTACAACAAATGAATTCTTCAGTGGAAAGTCTCTTACTGACTAGTATTTCTGTACTTATTTTAATGACAGTGTTCCTGATGAGGATTTTGAGATACTGCTAAATTCTATTGTTTTTAATAAGAAAGACCTAATTTATACCATTTGCCATGTTGATTATAATATGTTCTCTGAAAACTGAAAATTTGTAAACCCACACGTAGCATATTTTTAACCAGAAAAAAGAGCAGAGAATCTACTGAGCTTCACTCACCAGCCGTGGTGGAGGAACGGTAAGCTGCTTCCCGTTTCTCCTGAGGATTCTAGAGATCTCTTATTCCTGCATTCAAGTCAGGGGAACACCTTCACAACGCATAGCGGTAAACTTCTTGCAGAACTAGGAAAGAGTTTGGGTGATGAAACCAGATCCTCTGAATACACTTAAGTTTTACTGTGTTTAGGTTGGGCTGTGGCTCTGACGTGCTGTGAGGTTTTGTGTGTCACCTGTTGTGCTTTTCTCTTGTTTGGGGGGTGTCTCTAGATGACGGAGGACATTTTTTTCGCAGTGGTTTCTCTTCTCACGGGGATCATGCTGTGAGCAGGTGGCATGGCAAGGGCGGGGGGAGCGGCATGGTGGCCCCAGGGGCACGGCGGGGGGGCAGGGTGTGCTGCCTCCTGAGCCCGGCATCCCGGAGGGCCTCAGTGACCTGTGACGCTGAACATCCTGTGGGTTGCGGATGTAAGCTGAGTGCACAAAGGCAGTCAGGGCGCCTCGGCAGGGGTGTAGCTGCTGGAAATACCTTGGAGCTTCCTGAATCCCTCACAGCCTCTCTGGGCCTCTCCCTTCCGGCTGCTCTTCAGGAGGGAATAGCCTCCTGTTTGGGAGGGTCATGGAGAGCCTGGTGGGACACCGGCCTGGGGGGTCTCTTCCTTGTGGTGTGAGGCCGCTGAGTGAGGCGGATGGTCTTTGTGGTTGAGCCTGTGGTGCTCTGTGCAGCCGCTCCCTCCCCTGGTTCTCCTTCCCCCGATGCCCTTCCCTCCTTCCCTCCCATGCGCCCCACTTCTCCCTGACCCTCCCCCCGTGCTTCTCCCTGACCTCCCCCCCCCCCCCGCGTGCTACTTCCTGACCTCATGCCCTCCCCCACCAACAGAACTGACCACCGCCTCGTCTTCATCCCCTCTGCACTAACATCCCTTGTCACTTATATTAGGTGCTCTTTATGGTTTGGGGGCCTTACTCTTTCCACACTGAGTGTCATCAGGCACATAGTAGGTGATTAATTCACAGCATTAAGTCAAGCTTCCTGCCAGAGTGTCGCTGTGATGGACGGAGTGCCTGCTCTTCTCCAGGCACAGCGCCAGCTTCTTTGCGTGCACTTGTCTGGTCATCAGCGGAGCCTGGGACATACTGTATTGGGTTGGCCAAAATGTTCATGTGGGTTTTTCCGTAACATCTTATGGAAAAACCTGAACGAACTTTTTGGCAAACCCAATAGTTCATTTTCCTGGTGAGGAAGTTGAGGCCCCCAAAAACCAGAAGAAAAAAAACTTGCTCTCAAAGCACAGAAAGAGATAGAGCGAAGGTTTTAACTTCCAGCCCAGGGCTTTTTCTCCGAGACTGCCTTGGGCTGTCACCAGCCTCTCCCGGTCTCAGTTTCCTCCAGCAAAACTGAGTAATAATTCTAGCCTCACCTGTCTCCCAGGATTATGTAAGGAACATGGGAGGCTTCTGGTGTGAAAGTGCTTGGCAAGTCCTGAAGCGCTGTGCAAGTCTAAGATGATGTTATCTCACACCGCTAGAGGTGTTGCCTCAGCGGTCATTCTAACTTTATTATGTATCATCTCTTCCTTTTGATTAACTTCTTCCCTTTGCCTGCAGAGGTGCTGAGGTATTCCTTGTCATGAAACAGACAGTCGCCCCTCCCATGACCCTTGCAGAGATTGAAGTCCTCGTTTTTTCTTGCCAAACCTCCCCCAGCAGTCTAGACCGGATGCCTCCTCTCTCTGGTCTCTGTCGTCTGACTTGTGGCCCTGACAGTCGATCAGATGGTCTCTCCGAGTTACCAGCCACCTGCCACGCGCACAGTTTGGTCCCTTGCTTTAGCCCTCAACACCCCGACCTCTGCGGTTCCTGACAGTACTTATTTCCTGCTCCCTGAAGTTCCTTCTTCAGTACACGGGCCCTCAGCCCTGCTCCCCGCCTTCTCACCGCCGCTCATTTGCCCTTCTGGTTTCTTCTCTGAACTGGCAGCACTTTTTTGTTCGCGGGGTGCAGCTTTAGCAGGGAACTCAGGGCTCTGACTCCCGACCATTGGGAAACGTGACTGAGGACGAACATCCAGGTGTGGCGCTTCCTTTAGTCCTTCCACTGGTAACACACTGTGGGAGGGACCTCGGTGCCTGGGCCCAAAGAAAGCAGGCCTGCAGGCCTCTTCTTGGTGTCATTTACTCCCGGACTGCTGTCGTCCAGTTAAAAAGAAGCCTCAGCCCTCGTGCTCAGTCCTGTCGTAACCTCGGGGAGATGACTTGTCTTTGTGTAAACCTGTTTCCGTACTGGTGACATGGGGGTAGAAGTGTGACCTTGTAGGGCTGTTTCTGCTGTTAGGTGAGATATATATAAAAGGCTGAGCCCAGGGTCCTCGTGAGCACTTGTCATCCGCAGCATCGCACAAATGACAGTGGGTAAGCTGTCAGTTTGTAGATTAAATTTAGGGAACATGGACATACTTGCCATAAGGAGTCCTCTCTTGCCAAAGTAACGAATCTCTGCCTTCTGGACTGTGTCCGTTCCCCGTGCCAGGCCCGTCTTCAGCATTTCTGAGCTCCTCTCCTCGTCTTTCTAGCCACCGATGGGGCTGCTCCTGCACTGAGTGCAGTCTTGGGGGATACCCAGGAAAGGGTGGCAAAGCAGAGGCCTTTAGCTCTGCTCCCCTCCTGACACCTGGTAAACTAACAAGGTCATCAGTGTAGCTGCATCTCCATCTCTGTGTAACAGAAGAATTGAGGAGGGTGAAGGAGCATGTGGCGTCAGGTTGTACCAGGATCAGTAGATGTCATCTGAGAGTGATACACCAGTAAATAAATGGTTAAGTATTTCAGAAGTGGTGGAGGAGCAAAACCACATTGCCAGAGAGGAAAAGAAGGTGCGGCCACAGAGCCAGAGGGAGAGGCAGGGAGCCTGAGCGGCCCACAGAGCCAGAGGGAGAGGCAGGGAGCCTGAGCGGCCCACAGAGCCAGAGGGAGAGGCAGGGAGCCTGAGCGGCCCACAGAGCCAGAGGGAGAGGCAGGGAGCCTGAGGTGCCAGGGCCCAGGCCTCCATGCCTGGAGGGCAGGCGTGCACACTCTCACAGCTTGCGGGGTTGGCAGGATGACTTGGCAACACCTGTTTAAAAATCTGAAACCTCATGCTCTACGCAGCGTCGTTGTTTCTGGGTGGATCCCACAGAGAGGTCTGCACCTGTCTGGCAGAGTGTTTGTGGGCTGTTTGTCGCGGAGGTGAACTGACAGCAGCTAACAGCAGCTGACTGCACAGCTCTGGGTGCATTTTCTGTAGAGAAGTTAAAATTGATACAAACACAATCAGAAGTCCAGCTCCTCTTATCACTGTGTGTGGGCCATTGCAGACAGTGTCAGGGACGGACACTCGCTTACAAGGTGCGGACTCTCACTGGCCACACACACCAGGGAGTGGACGCTTTGGAGAAGTTACGGCAGGTGCTTGTTGTGGACCAGAGCTTTATGTGCCGAAGCGGACAGTATTTAAAAGTACATTTTTGTTAAAAATACAGGAAAACATATTTTTGTTAAAAATGTGTGTTAAAAGGAAATTGCAGGATAAGAATTGTATGATTCTGTATGTGTGTCTATGTATATATATCTGTGTGTATTTCTGTACATGTAGATGTGTATACACACACACATGTAAACCTTCTTACACAGATAAAACGATGATACACAGGAAGTGGTTATCTCTAGATGGTGGGACTGGTAAGCCAGGGGAGGTTATTTGAGAGCTTTTTTAAAAACAGGGAGTTTATATTACTTTTTTTTTTTTTTTTTTTGCGGTACGCGGGCCTCTCACTGTTGTGGCCTCTCCCATCGCAGAGCACAGGCTCCAGACGCACAGGCTCAGTGGCCGTGGCTCACGGCCCAGCCGCTCCGCGGCACGTGGGATCTTCCCGGACCGGGGCACGAACCCGCGTCCCCTGCATCGGCAGGCGGATTCTCAACCACTGCGCCACCAGGGAAGCCCTATATTATTTTTTGATGCATTTGTTCTCAGTCATTTCAAATGAATACCATTTGCTTTTCACCATTGATAACAGTTTCATTTAGTTTATACAGAGTGGAAGTTGTATGTGGAGTATTATACAAGCCTATATTCTGTACCTAAATGATTTTCTCCAAGCTAAGTTGTCTCCTTGAGCTTCGCCTGATTATCGTATGTAGGTGTCGTGGGCAAGTCAGTACATGTTTTAGGTTATGCATAGGCTGTGTTGTTGTAGCTTTACTATGTTTCTTTTCTATAAAGTGAGTTTCTTACAGCCAACATACAGTGGGTCTTGTTTTTTAATCCATTCTCATATTCTCTGCATTTTACTTGTTACATTTAGACTATTGATGTTTAAAGTGATTAGTGATATTATTGGGTTAAAACCTACCATGTTTGTTACTGTTTTCTATCTGTTGCCTGTATCATCTTTTTTTCTTTCTTTTTTTTGTCTTCCACTCTTTTTCTGCCTTTTATGGTTTTAACTGAGTATGTTGTATGATTCCAGCATTTCTCCTTTTTTCACTGTTTGAAGTAGTTGCCCTGAAGTTTACATGTCCATTTACAAGTAGTGTGAGTCTCCTTCCCAGTAGTACTTACTGCTTGTTGGTTAGTGCAGGCGCCTAGGTCTCTTTCCAGTCCCTCCTAATAACATTGCCGTCATTATGTCACTTATCCTTAAGCTATAATCACCTAATACATCATTGCTATTACTATTTTGAACAAATATGAAACAGAAGAAATAGAAAGTTTTTTAATATCTTCATTTATTTCTTCTAACCCTCTTCCTTTATTTACGTGGCTCCAGGTTTCTGACTTACATTATTTTTCTTCTTCCTGAAGAACTTTTTAACATTTCTTATAAGCCTGGTCTACTAGTGAGAAATTTCCTCAATTTTTGTTCGTCCAAGAAAGCCTTTATTTCTCCACTTTTGAAGGATAGTTTTGTTGGGCACAGAATTCTAGGTTTGTGGGTTTTTATTTCAGAACTGTAAGCATTTCACTCCATACTCCTCTTGCGTGGTTTCTGCAGAGAAGTCTGATGTAATTCTTACCGTTGCTTTTTAGGTGAGGTGACGTTTTTCCCCTTTGGCTTCTTTGAAGATTTTCTCTTTGTCTTTGACTTTTTGCAGCTTAAATATGATCTGCCTAAGTGTTGTGTTTTGTTTTTTCCTACTTGGTGTTCTGACCTTCCTGGATTTGTGGTTTTGTGTTTGTCTTCAGTGTGGAAGGTTCTCAGTCATTATTACTTCAAATATTCCTTCAGTTCCTTTCTTCTTCTGGTTTTCCCATCATGTGTGCATTGCACCTTTTGTGATTGTCCTACAGTTCTTTGGGTATCCTCTTCTGTCTCTGTTTTTCTTTTTTGTCTTTGCATACCAGTTTTGAAGTTTCTGTTGACGTCTCTTCAAGCTCACTGATCTTTCCTCGGCTGTACCCAGTCTACTGATGAGTTATCAAGGGCGTTCTTTGTTTCTTTGGCAGTGCTCTAATTTCTCGCACTTCCTTTTGATTGGTTTTTAGCGTTCCCATCTCTCTGCTTACCTTACCCATGTGTTCTTGCATGTTTTCTACTTGTTTCTTCACAGTGCTTGGGATGCTAATCACAGTTGTTTTAAATTCTCAACCTGCTAATTCTAACATCTCTGACATATCTGAACCTGGTTCTGGTGCTTGTTCTTTCTCTTCAAACTGTGTTTTTTGTCTTTTAGCATGACTTGAAATTTTTTGTTGAAGGTTGGACATGGTATACTGGGTGAAAGGAACTGAGATAATGAGGGCTTTGGTGTGAGGTTACATATTTTTCTGGCCAGGAGCCGGGCTCTGCTTGCTTTTCCATTACCCCTGGGGCTGGAGGTAACTCTCCTTGGCTGTGCTCTCTTTGTCTCCCCTGTTTGGGTTTCTCGGGAGGCTTCTGCTTAACTGAGGTCTGGGACCTGCAGGCCTGGGTCGTGTCCCCTGTTGTTTTACGGGAGCCCTGCTGATGTGGTGCTGATGTGTGGACGGAGGAGATGTGACCTGCAGGCCTCTGGTTACGTCTCAGTCTGTTAGGGGCCCTGCGTCTCAGCTGCGACTTTCACACGTGCTTTCCAGTCCCCTCCGCTTTGATGAGATGGGAAGGCTGGGGGGCGTGAGGTGGATGTTCTCTCTGGTGAGAGAGTCCCTCTGGAGGGCAGGCCTTATTGAGAAGAGCAGAACGTGCTGGTGTAGTTCATAATGGCCACTTTTTCCTTCCTCTGCTGGAAGATGGGGGAATTGTTCTCCATCTTCACTGTGAGAACCTGGTGGGGCTCCTGGAGGGAAACCTCATAAAAGTGTAGGGATTCCCCCTGGGATTTTTAGCTCTCAGACAATTTGTCGATCGTAGTTTGTTTTCCTACCTCGGTACTCGTCTCCCCTGGAGCCTCCTGTGAATTGTGGCTCTCTGGATCTGCCTGCCTGCCTCTCCAGTTTTGGGGCCCAGCGATTTGCTCTGTGACCTCACTTCTCTGCTGGGTCCAAGAAGAGCTGCTGGTTTCAGTTTGTTCAGCTTTTTGCTTGTCGTTGGGACAGTGCTGCCCTCCAGGGTCCTTATACGCTGGGCCGGGGGCCAGACGTGGCAGTTACTTCCCGTTTTACAGCACATCCCCCTTCCCCATTTCTGTGACATCCCTTTCTTCCAATTCTCTGCCATCTCTAACTGTTTTTTAAATTTAATTTTACTTATTTACTTTTTATACAGCAGGTTCTCATTAGTTACCTGTTTTATACATATTCGTGCATACAATCCCAATCTCCCAGTTCATCCCACACTCCCCCTTCCCCCCTTGGTGTCCATACGTTTGTTCTCTACGTCTGCGTCTATTTCTGCCCTGCAAACCAGTTCATCTGTACCATCTTTCTAGATTCCACATATATGCGTTAGTATACGATACTTGTTTTTCTCTTTCCGACTTCCTTCACTCTGTATGACAGTCTGCCGTCTCTAACTCTTCTTCCTTGTCTTCCTTTCCACCCCTTCGCCTGGAAGTCCAGGGACCTGCCCTTGACCCTCCTGTCAGCCCCTCCCCTTCTCCTTTTCCAGCTCACACTCTCCTCGGCCATAACAGCCTCCTATAGCCTCCGTGCTGACTTCTCCCAGGACGTCAGAGTCAGTGTCTTCAAAACTGAATCTCGCTTCTTCTCCTACAAACACACCCACCCTCCCCTCTTCAGTTTGTGTGTGTGCGCGCACATGTGCATGCGCGTGTGTTCATTGCTCTGATTAAATGGCTCCTACCCACGCGGTTGCTCAAGCCAGAGACCTGCATGTTAGTCTAGGCTTTTCTTTCTCCTTCAGCCTCCAAATCCTCACAGTCCTGAAACTTTTTCATCTAAAAGAAAAGGAAACTTAGATCTGGCTCCTGGTCTTAGAGCCCCTGCTGTTGCCCCTGTTCAGACCCTCGTTGGGTGACTCCCGCCCTCTCTGTGCTGTGTCCGCTCTCCTCACCGTCAGCCTGGCAGGTTCCAGGTACCAGGTCACTCCTCTGGTGTCTGCAGAAGTGATGTCCCGCGTCTCCCAGGCCGCAAGCAACCCCGTAAGATGCTAGGTTATCCTCTTTCGGATAATCCACTAGCCCTCTTTGGATTTACTTTTCTTAATCTCAACTTATAAAAATGTCTTGTTTTGAAATGTAATAGATCAGTAGCCCATGCCTATAATTTATAAACATACCCATATTAAGGTTGAAATAAGTCCAGTTATTTTATTGACAGGGATGCACAATCAGAATGTTGGGAGACCCCATGCCTGAGGGCACAGTCCCCCCTCCTCAGGCTCGCGGGCCAGGCTCTCGGTTCCCTGGACCCCCCACAGGGTGTCAGTGTCTCTTCCCCTCTTTCCCATCTACCTGCGTCCTGAGCTCTCGTTTAACCCCCTGGTTACTGCAGTGGCCCTGCTGCCTCGTGCCTTCGTACTTTGGTTGAACCGTGGCCTCTCCTGGGCTCCCCTCCCAACTCCACTGCACGAGGAAGCCCTGGCCCTCGCCGCCCCACTGTGCGTGCCCTGCCCTCTCTCCCTCAGCGCCGGCCCCTGAGCCTACTGGGTGCCCGCTGCTGTGGGCCCTTCCATCTCTGCCCGCTTCCATCCCCGGCGTCCAGCGGGCCAGTCGATGGCTGCGTGAGTGAATGAATCAGTGAGCGAGGCCGCTGGACCACTCGAGTCTCTTACTCCACTGAGTCTGCTTTTATGAAAAAGTGATCAGAAATTCAGGTGTAAATTGGTGGATTCTGTACCGAAATCTCACTTGTGGTGCAGTTCATACTCCCTAAATCCGGTCCCCCAGTTAGTAAGAAGCGTAAGTTTGTACATATTTGGTTAATCCCAGGAAGTAGAAATAGACTCAGTACCTACTATCATTCTAGATCTCTTCTTTGTGGCTATGGTTATAAGGTTTGGCCTGGCGTAATGATTCAGAAACATTCACCTCACGCATTCTGGGTGTATTTTGGTTTATGTTGGAATAAAAAACATAAAAGAGTTGTTTTGGGGTGAAGAATGATTAATATTATGAGAATATTATCCTTCGTTTAAGATATATAACAAAAAGATAAATTAAGATCTGATTGTTCATATGACAGAGCTTCGGAGCTTTTTCCGTTAACAAATATTTTACCGGACGTGACATGTGACATTCTTTTTAGAATATAGCGCATTTCGTAGAGTGAGTTTTACCACTATAGTTCCAACTGGTATTACTCTTACTACAGTTATAATCAGACTGCTGTTCTTCTGAAGAAGACTGAGTCTGAAAGTCCCTCAGAAGCTCGAAACCTACCATAGGTTTTCAGTCCTTTCTTGGCTCGTAAATTGTCAATGAAAAGTTAGCTGAATTTACCTCAAGAAACTGAAGCCAGCGGAGCTGTGATTGAGCTGCTTCTCCTCCGTAGGTACGACAGCGAGCCCAGCGCATACTGCCCGTTCTTCTCCCTGGGAGCGTGCATGGAAGGCCTGGATACCTTGTTTAACAGGCTGTTAGGGATCTCGCTGTGTGTGGAGCAGCCTGCAGAGGGAGAGGTGTGGAGTGAAGATGTTCGGAAGCTGGTAAGCGGCCCGGTTGGAGTGAGGAAGCCGCGTTCCTGGACTCCCGGCTTTGGTGCTGAATTAACAGCGGTTTCATCTCAAGTTAGCCTTGCGCCGATGGCGCTTGTCTTTGCCCGATGAAAGATCCAAACCGCCACTTGTGATGCAGGATGCTACGAAAGAAACACTTGCCTCTAAACGTCAGTTGTTGCCTGAAATTAATGTAAACTTTTAACAGCAGAGTTATTTCTCTGGAAAAAAAATGTGTTTTTAAGGAAGTTGATAGAAGGTTGAGTCTTTTATGTCGACAAACCCCGGTTAAACGAACGTTTGTCATTGCCCTTCACGTGCGTCCCCGCTGTGCCAGGTGTCGCATCTGTTAATTCCAGCTCCCTCAGGCACCTCCCACCCCTTCCCGCCCGCCCGTGGGCTCATTCGCGCCAGATGCTCGCCTGCGGCCTGTGCTCTTGGTGAGACCCCTTGGACGGTCACTCCGAGCCTGGGATCCACCCTTTGTCAGGGCGCGCTTCGTGTGAGCTGCGACTGTCGTCGTTTTCTCCTGATAAGATTTTGAGGCTTTATGGGCCCTAAGGTGGTGGTGTTCTCTTGTTTTACCCTTTGCTCACGTGCTTAGCGCACGGTTCACGAGAAACGTGAACTGTCTTGTGGCCTTCTGGCTGCGCTTCCTGATCGTAGAGCAGGTGGTGGTGGAGTCGGGAGATCAGCGGGGAGCGTGGTTGTCACTGGGCATCCTTCTGTGCGCTTCACAAAATGGCAGCGGTGGGTAATGTGCAGACACACCGGGAAAAGAGTGAAAGGGCACGATGTGGGCGATGAAGAGCTTCCCCGGCTCAGGAGGGAGCCCCTTCCGGCTTTGCTCATGGCCGTTCCCCAGATGCCTTGAGCAGTCCCTGACACCAGGTAGATGCTTGGTAGACGCTTGCTGGAGTAATGAACATATGCTTGCAGGAAGCCCGAAAGCATAATGTTGCCGTTCTTTATGGCAGAGGCCCCAGGTTGTGCAAAGATGGAGACCATCCGTCCTGCGAGCCGGGCCTCTTGGAAGCCTAATTGGGAGAAGGATGTCAGTGGTGTATTACTTACTGCTCTTCAGCTGAAGGCAGACACTGCGTATTGTTCCTGTATCCCAGGGTTATGGTTGGCGTGCTCGCGCATCCTTACGTCCTAAGATTGGAGGAGCTATAATTTTGTCGCTAAAATGGTCCAGCCAGCACCGCTTCCCACCGGTTGCGGGTGGTGTGGGCCCAGTGGTAGAGCCGCGTCGCTGGGGACTGCCAGTCAGGATGCAGGGCTTGTGGAGGAGGGTGTCCTCTTCCGACAGAATTCCTAAATCATAGTTGTCCTGGAGATGCAGGAGAGGAGGTTGAGGGCAAAGTGGAAGCCACCTCGAGGTCACATGGGACGTAGGAAGTAATGAAACGTCTATATTTGTGGCTCTGGGTGTTTTGTGAACAGGTTCTCGTGCTAGGAATGTGTTTCTTCTTTTAGAGTTTCTGAAGGCCTCATTCCCCACTAAATTCATTTCTTTTTCCCCCTAGGCCGTGGTTCATGAATCTGAAGGACTGTTGGGGTACATTTACTGTGATTTTTTCCAGCGAGCGGACAAACCGCACCAGGTGATGCTTGGTTTACAGAATGGTCTCTCTAAAGTAATCAGCAGTTAGTTTGTATTGGTGTGAACTTTTTTTTTTTGCGGTACGTGGGCCTCTCACTGTTGTGGCCGTACAGGCTCACAGGCCCAGCCGCTCCGCGGCATGTGGGATCTTCTCGGACCAGGGCACGAACCCGCGTCCCCTGCATCAGCAGGCAGACTCTCAACCACTGTGCCACCAGGGAAGCCCTTGATGTGAACTTTATACCTCACTTTTGTAGTTCCTAATATTTAAAAGACATCACTGGGGACTTCCCAGGCAGTCCAGTGGTTAAAACTTTGCCTTCCAATGCAGGGGGTGCGGGTTCGATCCCTGTTCGGGGAGCTAAGATCCCACATGCCTTGTGGCCAAAAAACCAAAACACAAAACAGAAGCAGTATTGTTAACAAATTCCGTAAAGACTTTAAAAATGGTCCACATCAAAAAAATCTTTAAAAAAAAAAAGGCATTACTGATGGTGACTAAATATATAAATTTGAAATTTGGGTAGAATTTAAAGCTAACAAAACTTATGAAGGTAATTACATAGATCTGTATCTGTCACTTTTATCTGGGTCATGGGAACGGTAGTAATAATGATAGCTGACATTTTGCCAGCCCTTCTGTGGGCCCGCCAGTGCTCTGGGTCCTTTTTCATGTCACATCTTTGAAAGTTCACATCAGCCTTTTGAACTGGACACTGACATTATGAGGAAGCTGATGTCAGAGAGGTAAGGTTACTACTTGCCCAGAGTCACACAGTTAGAAGCACTAGGATTTGAACCCAAACTTCCTAAGTAGAGCCCCAGCTCTCAGCCACTTTCCATACTTGACATGGACCTAGTTTCAAATGGCACAAGATGTGTCCCTGTGGAGACCCTATCAACCACCAGTTCACTCCTTATGCAGAAAAGTGAGGTTCAGTTCCTCGAGCCGCAAACCAGGTTTCCTGGTCGATCAGCTTCAAGCAATTTTGGGCAGTGTGATTGGAATTGTCAAGAATTCAGGTTATTAAGTTCCAACAGAAATAATGGTACCTTATATTTAAATAGTGGTTTCACAGTTTCCAGAGCAGTTTTAGCAGACGTGAGCTTACGGATCTGGTCAGCTGCTCTGGCGTTCGACAGGGTGGAGGTGACCCAGTTTCCAAGGCGATTGGCTGGTAGATCTGGACGGGGGGACCAGAGTCTGGGTCGTTGACCTCTGCGTCCTCTGTTTCTCCTCTCTGCTTGAAAGGCTGGAGAATCCGGGTTAGTGATCTGAGCCCCAGCTCCTAGGTGCCAGCCCGGGGGGTTCAGGTTTGCGATGCCGCAGCCCTAGCTCTGCCCTTGGACACGTGACTTAGCATTTCCAAGGCTCAGTTTGTTTTCTCATCTGAAAAATGAAATACTTGCCTCATAGACTCACTGTGAAGGGTAAGTGATGAAGTGTATGCGAACCGGGAAAGATACTCAGGTTCCTTGCTTTGTGGCAGTTGAGAGCTCGTCACCTCCAAGTGATGGAGACGGTGGTATGGAAAGTGTCTCCTGGTTCATCGCCTGACACAGAAGGGGCTCCATGAACATCAGTGCCCCCCGCGGTCCACGGCTGTCCCTTCCTACCTGCCGTGAGCACCTTGAGGGCGCAGGGCTAAGCTCAGTGGTGACTCTGTCTCCGGTATCTGGTATAGCATCACTCAACACATACTTTTGGAGTGGAGGAATGAGTTCATCAACGCAAGCTCAACGTATTATTGGTGTTTTAAAAAATTAATATGTTAGCAAAATAAAAAGTATTGGGATAAAAGTGTTTGTAACTAAATAAATAGAAGAATGGAATTAAGGTAAGATTTGTACTCACACATTTTGATACAACTTTATATTACCCTTCACTTGTCGTGTTTTCTTAAAGGACTGCCATTTCACCATCCGTGGGGGCCGATTAAAGGAAGACGGGGGCTATCAGCTCCCAGTTGTCGTTCTGATGCTGAACCTTCCCCATTCCTCAAAGACTTTGCCAACATTATTAACTCCTGGGATGATGGAAAATCTTTTCCATGAAATGGGGCACGCCATGCATTCAATGCTGGGACGGACTCGTTATCAGCATGTCACTGGTGAGCCAAGAAGAGGGGACTTTAAACGTGTACATTTCATTTTAAATTGGAAAAAGCTTTTCATTTAGAAAATCTGTGGTCATTTATCGCAGATGGCATCATCTTGTCCTTCCAACTGTGATGCTACCCGATCTTCGTTACCTTTTTTTCCATCCTTGACAACAGTTCTCACCAAGGAATATCTCAGTTGCCTGTCTTTGCAGTTTGTACCATTTTACGTTTTGTCCTATATCGTGTGGAATTTCAGTCTGTGGCCGTGTGTATGAATAAGCGTATCTCCTTAGCCAGGAGCACAGACTTAGCAAGTGAATAAGTGAATGAACCGTTGCCTCTTTCTATCCAAAACCAGTTAGAAAACCTTGAGGCATGTTGTAAAGGTATGGCCAGGTGCTTTGTGTTTCTCCTCTGCTCTCCCCTGCGTAAAGCTGTGGTCCCCCTGCTGACGGGTTGCCGTGTCGGGTGACGCCCCAGGCTTCCCTCCTGCTTATCCTCTCTGAGTCTTAAGCTTGCGATCAGACAGGGCCAGTCAGCCTTCGACCACCTGGGCAAGTGTTGGTCTTCAGTATTTAGTAACTAACTTTACACACAGTATTTTGGGGGAGGAGGGAGGTATTTGAAAAGACTGCGGTAGATGGGCCGGACAGAATCATAAAGTGTCACCAAGACTTGCTTACAGGATTTGTTCTTTAAATAATTTTGAGTTTGAAATGTTGCTTTTCTGTATTGAGGATTGACCTTGTTACCAGAAGCAATCAATAGATAAAGTACTTTTAAAACAAATGAAGGATACGGGCACTTGGTGATGGAATTCATGAATTAAATTCAATTGCTGTGTTAATTAAGTAAGAATGTTGTAATTTGTGTTTTAGGTATAGCCCAGCATAGCTGAAGACAGTTTTGTTTGTAGAGGGTGTGAGCCGTTGCTTTACAAGGTGTTCTATCCAGCTGTGCAAATATTTTGTTTTACTTCTGATACGTGGGAAAATAAGAGGTTACTACAAACTTTTCTGTAAATATGTGCAATAATTTTATAGAAGTATTGACTTAATGAATTAAAGATTATCATAGTTCATCAGAAGTACAAATAAAAAATTTTAAAAGCGTGTTTGTAGTAGGATGAACGTGTTGATGTGATTCAGGCCAGCTTCTTTCTTTCTCCCCATTTTAGGGACCAGGTGCCCCACTGACTTTGCCGAGGTCCCTTCTATTCTGATGGAGTACTTTGCAAATGATTACCGAGTGGTTCACCAGTTTGCCCGACATTATCAGACGGGGCAGGTAGGGAGCGTTGACTTCCTGTACCGTCCTCTGGGGCACGGGGGTGGCTTTTGTGACCTGCGGGGTAGCGGGAACTCTTACTGCTTTTTCAGAACCTTCTCCGAACCAGAATCCTTCTGCCGTTTCCTGATTCCCTTTCTTCAGCTGTAGCTACAGTCATGTGTGGGCAACAAGTAGCTGCCCTTTATTATATGCCCAGTAACGTCCCGTCTAGTCCTCAGAGCTGCCCCCTGAGGAAGGCGCTGTGTCCTGTTTCCAGAGGGGGAAACAAGCCTCAAAGCCTGACTCACCTCAAAAAAGCCTTTGCTCTTTCCTCTACCCTTTATGCTTCTGAATATTCTCTCAGTCTAAATGCGTGTGTTGTTTGGTAAACTGTGATGCCATATTTCCCCGACGTGTTTAGGTAGCATCTGCGTGATGCCAAGTCTGAAAATTCCTTAATTTTGAGGTTTCGGTTTAAATAGTGCCTTGTGACGTTAAAGGTTTTTAAGTTCTGTGAAGTAGGATTAAGTGAGTGATACTTCACGGTAAGTTAGCGCTAATCTAATTGTCAACATTGTGTGTTTACTGTCTGCGTGTCCCGTGGAAAATGTATTCTTTGCTCAGAATTTTGGTGATATACTGTTACATTAGGTAGTGTTTTTCCGCCTTAAACTGTACCTCCCTGAGTGCCTGTGTACAATTCTATTCATCTTTGAATCTTCAACATTTAGAACTGTGCCTAACACACAAAAAGCACTAAAAGGAATTAACGGAAGGACCGAATGGAACCAGAGAAAGCAGGGCCCAAGCCCACCTGTATTTGTGACTCTCTTTCTGGTTGTATCTCGGGATGCGTAATGTGAGTCGGCGATTTCTACTGTTTGGACTTGACTTTAACCACTACTGTCAACTGTAGAATAATGGATGAGTTCCTGGAGAACTAATCTGAGTTAGTCTCCATCATAATCTGTTTCTGTGGTTAAGAGGACAGAATTGAAATATCTGTGATCCAGTCAGCTACGTGCCCATCAACGTGCGGAGCTGCTCTGGGGATTGTCACCTTAGCCAACGCCGTGGAAGCACGTAGCCCATCAGGCAGTGGCCTAGTCCTCCCGGCTCCATGCTTCGGGATCTGGGAAGGGGGAGGATGGCCTGACGCGCTGCTGCTCCCGTACGCCCCCTGCCCGTCCTCGGGGGCACGGACGTGCTCGGGCACAGGGCGCAGGCTTGCGGGGAGCCGGTCCTCTGGGGCCTCGGGACGGGCTTCACCAGGAGCTCCTGGAGGAACCAGGTCGTGAAAAAGTATGTCGGGTGACAACTTGCCAGTGCGCTCGCAGCAGCCCTCATCCGTCTCGTTGCAGGACATTTACTGAGGACACACTGAGGCCATAGGTGAGTCCTTCCGTCGGGAAATGGGCTTCGTTCTCAGCACCTGAGAAGCAGCCGGGAGTAAGTGTGACAGCATCCCTGCACTCGTGGCCTGGTGTCTCGGGGTGCAGAGCAGGGCTGAGGGCAAGGCGACTCCAGCCGAGGGACAGTCCGCAGGGCTCAGAGATCCCGAGACAGGCAGGACAGCGCGTGTGGCAGGGTCAATGAGGGGGGGGAAGAGGGACGGACAGGGACGAACGCGGGAATGTCCTCGTGTTCAGAACCTGCACCCCATCTGTCTCTGCACCCGCCTTGCCCACACCGCGGGAGTCCCGGCCCCTCCGCTCGCCCGCCTGGTGACGAGGGGGATTCTCCTGTGTCCCGGGCTTCCTCTCGGGGCCGAGTCCCTCCTGTGACTCTGCCCCAGCCCCCCTTCTCATTAACCTCCAGCCGGCAGCCTCCCTGGAGTCCACCTTTGGACCCGAGGGCTCGTCCGTCCTTTGCTGCGGTCAGCGGTGACAAGGGCCAGAGCCAAGGTGCTGGCAGCGGGGCCGGGAGGGGAGCAGCCGTCGGAGGCTTGGCGGGAAGGGCCTGCGGCTGGTCGGATGGCGGGGAGGGTCCGAGAGCATGGAGTCCGGGAGGAGGGCCACATCTGAGGAAGGAGGATGGCTCTCGCCTTGGATGTCCGCTGCACAGCGTTGCTGCCCACGCGGCCGCTCGCGGCGCCGGCGTGAAACCCAGAGTCAAGTGGACACGCGGGCGTGTGGGACCGAGTGGTGGGGAGGTTAAAAGCGGCCCATGAGAGGAGCTGCCTGGGGGCTCCGGTTCCCGAGGACACATGGAGCGGGGCGCCTGCGAACGGTGGCGAGACCCTGTCGGCGTCGGACCTAAGTGCTGGGCTGAAATGCACCACGATACTGAGGTCAGTTTAAAAATATTGTTGTCTGTTTCCAGAGCAATGAGAAAAGCCAGGAAGGGCTAGAACCACTGCTTGGAGGGTGGTGTAATGTCCTCAAAAAAAGACAATTCCTGTTTTACTACTGAATTCTTCAGTCAGAAGAACCATTTTTGAACATGATCATTTCAAGAAAAGAATATTAAATCCAAAACCGCACTGCAGACGAGATGAGATCGGCAGCGAGCAGCAGGCTGCTGTGGATTAGTTCCATTTCGGACTCGGAGGCACGTGCAGTGGGCCGAAGGGGTTGCAGACACAGCCTCCAAAGCAGGAGCCAGTGCTGGGACCCGTGGAGTCTGGAGAGGGCGCCAGAGGCACGGGGCACCTCGAGCCTCGCAGAGCACTGACTCGCCTCTTGTCGGTGATTAAACACCAACTGGCTGGATGCTTTCACTTTAAGGGCAGTTCTAGCCTAAGGGCAGGAGCTAATTCCCTCAAATCTAACTCTCTGTAAAGAAATAACGTTAAAGAGGAACAGCAGGGTGCGTCTTTCTGCTTCATTTCCTCCTGCTGCACTTCAGGGAAGGAATTTTTCCCCGTCACGTGGTCTATTCCAGAGAGCTGTCCGCCTCGGGAGAATGTATTGGTGACTTATTAACACCTGGAAGTATTTTACCTGAACCTGAGCATCCCAGAGCCAGTGGATGCCTTGTGGTCACAGAATTAGAAGTTGCCTCTCAGATCTGCAGGTACCATACGGCTGTCAGGAAGCTAATACCAGAGGTGCTGCTTCGAGGCTCACACCGTCCTGACGAGCACAGCGTCAAAGCTGAAGCAGAATTAGTTGTAAATCACTCTTAAAATCAGCAGCACAAGTGTAGCAGAAATACAGACTTGGTAGCAGCTCCCGTGGAAACATCCAGGTTTTTAGACGTGATGAACTTGATGTGAATCAGCGGTCTCGGGGAGTTCCTCCCAAACCTCGGTCGACCTTAGGCTGCGTCGCAGGACCTGTGGGATCTGGGGAACGGGGGTGTTGTCTGTCTTCTCCGTGCTCGTTGGTTCTGGCCTTCAGCCTAACCCTTCCAGTTGCTTCCAGCGGTCCCACACTTCTGGAAGCACAGGCTTTGTCCTCCCTTGAACATTTTCATACGCAGCTCCTTTTCTAGTCGTGGTAAAATACATATTACGTACAGCGTGCCAGCCTAACCGTGTTTCAGTGACCGTTCAGGGGTGTCAAGTGCATTGTCGTTGCTCTGCTTCCCTCACCACCGCCATCCCCAGAATGCCGTTCATCCTGCGCACCTGGCGCCCTGTCCCCCTTAGACACGAGCACCTCATTTCCCCTCCCCCAGCCCGTTAGCCAGCACTCTGCTCTGTTTCCTTGAATTGCACTGTTCTAGGGACCTCATATAAGTGAAATTATACGGTATTTATCCTTTTGTGGCTGGTTTGTTTCATTTAGCATAATGTTTTTAAGGTTCATCCAGGTGTAGCCTGTGTCAGGATTTCTTTCTAAGGCTGAGTGATTGTCTTTGTATGGACGGACCACATTCTGTTCAGCCTTGCGTCCGTCGGTGGACACGTGGGTTGCTTCCACCTTTCAGCTGCCGTTGCTACCAGACTCCGGTTCGGCTGCTTGCTGCTCAGAAAGCGGATACTTAAGAGACAGGTGCCGGCAGGAGCAGGAAGTTTGCTTTATAAAGCGGCTGGCGCCCTGGGGAGAAGGTGGACTCGTGTCCCGGAACCAGTTCTGAAGATTCCGCTCAACCAGGAAGGGTTTTCAAGGGAAAAGGGAAGCGATCTCATGGATCGTCGAGGCCAGGGTTGTCGCTGCCCCTGCTGCGCGCAGCCGTGTGCACTCCTCGTGGTCTCTCCTCAGGTGCTGTCTTGTTCCCAGCCTGCCCGCGAGACTCCTGCACGGGGGGCTACAGACCGTTATGAGAAATAGCGTTGGTCCCGTTCTCTTGAGGCCAGTCCTTAGGATCGTGCTAGCCCGAGATTCAGCACTGCTCAGGAAGGGGCGGCTTGCGTCACGGCTGCAGTCTGGTCATCACGCGGCATAAACTCCTGTGCGGTTGAAAGGGGCGTGACGAGTGACAAAGACGCTTCTCTCACTCCTCCCCTCGGGAAGTTCCAGGGGTTTAGAAGCCCTGTGCCAGGAACCAGGGATGAAGACCGCATGTATATTTCTTCCTGGATCCCAGGAAGAAATATACGCCCTGTCTCCCCTCGCAGGGTCTGCCTCATCCGTCCCCTTTGTTCTCGGTCCTCAGTTTCCAGCCCCCTCTCTTCCTGCCTTGTCCCCCCTCCTCGCCAGCACGCCTCTGCCCTCAGCGCACTGCATGCAGCAGGGCTGCCAAGCCCGGGGCGTTGCAGGCTACGGGGACTCTTGTTCCTTGTGGGATGACAGTGACATCGGTGATCCAGAAAGCACCCTGAGAAGAGGCTTCCACATCATGTAAAGTTGGGAACCCCTTCCTCTTAGGAATGTTGTAAGAATATGGTTTTAGACCAGAAAAAGAAGCTGCAGTCTGTCCTAATATTTGAAGGATACCATGAAGAGGAAGAATATATCTGCCGTGTCATTCCAGAAAACAGTATTACTGGGAACGGTGGATGGGAATCAAATAAAGCTGATTTCAGCTCAGTAGATTCTTCTCAAAAATGATTGGAAAGGAGATGCCTCTGAAAGTAGTATGTTTTTATTTAATGCTTAATGTTGCAAAATCATATTGTAGAATGCACGTCTAGGAAACCAGCACCCAACTTAAAAAGTAAAGTGTTACCAAATGCTCCTCTCTGGAGGTAAGGGCAGTCTTGAATTCCTATTGGTTTCTTGATTAAAAATAGTTTTTACACATAAGTTATTTATTCCTCAGCAACGTAGTGTTTAGTTTTGTATTTGAGTTTTAAAAAAATATGGTATTATACGGTTTCTAACCTTCTGTGCTTCTTTTTATAATCCTGGTGTGCCTAAGATTCATCAGTGTTGCACGTACATGCAGTATATTTGCTTTCAATTCAGCATAATATTCTGTAATTTATGTACTCATTCTTCTGTCATTGAAGTGGGTTCTTCCAGGTTTTTACTAGTTCATCTGTATCTGCTGTGAACATTTTTTTTCCTCTTCTCCTCATATTCACGTGCATGATTGGAATTGCTGGGTTTGTAAGGTGTGTGCGTCTTCAAGTTTATGAGGTAATGCCACGTTGTTTTTTTTTTAATTGAGATATGTTTGACATATTGTATTAGTTTCAGGTATGTAACTTAATTTGGTATGTGTACATATTGTGAAATGATCACAATAATTTTAGTTAACATCCATCACCTCAAATAGTTACGATTTTTTTCTTGTGAAGAGAACTTTTAAGATCTACTCTTTTAGCAGCTTGCAGACACACAATATAGTCGTGTTAACTGTGGTCACCATGCTGTACGTGACATCCCCAGACTTTTCCACCTTATAACTGGACGTTGGTACATTTTACCCACCATCTCTGGCAACCACCAGTCTGTTCAGTTTTTTTTTTTTTTCTTAAGATTCCACACATAAATGAGATCACGCGGAGTTTGTCTTCCTCCGACCCACTTCCCTCTCCAGGCTGCCGTCCAGAACGTTCATACTTATGACCCTTTTCGGCCGTGGTTCCCCGCGCACCTCATCCTCATGCTGTCAGAAGTTTTAACTTTGCCAGTTTTGTGGTTGTGAAATGGAATGCCGTGAGGACCTTCACTGCCAGCAGGACTCCCCAAGTACGTCTGGGTTGAACTTCTTTTTATCTTTTCCTTGTTCATCTTTGTTTTCTCTCGCACGCCTGTTTCTCTTCTCATTTTCCTGTGTGACGTTCGCCTTTCTCTATTGATTTCTCAGGTTTCTTGACATGTTGGAATAATAATCCTTTGTCAGCTGTATGTCTGCTCTCAGTTTACAGCTTGTCTTTTCACTTTATGGTATCTTTTGATGGATTGAACTTCATCTTAATTTTGTTGAATCCAGCAGTCTTTTCGTCCTAGTTAATGCTTTAAATATCCTATCTTTAAAAACCTTTGTTTCCCTAGAAGTCATAAAGAGATTCTTCTGTTTTTTCCTGAAAGTTTTAGTGTCTTTCCCTTATCTTTAGGTCTTTAATCAGGTTGGCACTCCTCTTTGTGTGTGGTGTGAAGGGAAAATGCAGTTTCCCTTCTTCCTGGTGGATGACCAGTTGTCTGAGCGCCACGCACTCTTCGTCCAGTGACCTGGGGGACGGGTGCCCAGTGCCCACCTGTGTGCACTCATCTGCTCTGGGGTCCCTCTCATCCCGTTGTTCTGTCTGACCTGATACCAGTGCCGTGCTGTCTGCATCACTACAGCTTTGTACTAAGTCTTGACATCTTTTTTATTTGTTTTTCAGAAATTTCTTGTCAACTCTTGGGCCTTTGTCTTTTTTCCTACACGTTTTAGAGTCAGCTTACCCATTTTCTTGAAAAAAAACTATGGTAAGAGTTCGGTTGGGGTTCCATTAAATCTGTAGGTCAGTTTAGGGAGAACTGATGTTTGAATATTGAGTCTTCCAGGCCACGATTGTGGCACACCTCTCCCTTCCTTAGGTCTTTTAAGAAGCCTTTTAAAGTGTTTTCAAACCTCCTTCCAAAGAGTCTTGCTTAACTTTTATCAGATTTAGTCCTGGATGCCCCACCTTTTTGATAGCTTTATAAATGTATATTTTAAAAAATTATGTTTCTACTTGTTGCTGGTGTTTAAATGTGCAATTTATCCTTTATTGGATATATCTTATTTTTAGCAACTTTGCTAAACTTTCTTATTCATTCTAGTAACTTGTCTGTGGAATTTTTAAAGTTTTTTAACCAAACAGTTACTCTTGCTGCAAATAATAAGCTGTATTTTTCCTTTCCCATTCATAGGTCTTTTATGTCTTTATTTTGTCCCCCTCGAGTTACGGGACCCTCCAGTACAGGAGTGACGTGGAATAGAAGTTGTAATATGAGCATCATTTGCCTTTATCCTGATTTTTAAAGGAAATGTTTCTAATGTTTTACCATAAAGCAAGCTGTGTGTTGTCGTAGGTTTAGTGGAGATAACAGGAAAAGGCAATTCCTTCCTATTCCCAGTTAACTAAGGTTTTTTTTTTTTTCTTTTTAATCGTTAACAGTTATTGCATTTTATCAGACTTTTCCTGCGTCGTTTGAGGTAATTGGGTGGTTCTTTTCTGTTTATCTGGTAATGTCGTGAATGTCGATATTAATGTTAAGCAACCTTTGCGTGCCAGGGTTGAATGACTTCGGTCCTAACTTAATGTTATTTTTTTTAATACAGTGCTGGCTTCAGTTTGCTAATATTTTGTGTGTGGAGGACTTCTTGTATCTGTGTTTATGAGAGATGCGCTCGTGATTTTCTTGGTCCTCTCACTCTTGCTGGTGTTGGTATTAAGTATATCCCATTTCATAAAATGAGTTGCTGAGAGCTCCTTCTTTTCCTTACAAGCACTTTTATGAAATTGTAATAATCGGTTTCTTGAAACTTCGTCAGAATTCAGCCATGAAACCATTCAGGGTCTATCATTTTCTCTGTGGGAAGATTTTTTAAATGACTGATTTCCTTAATAGTCACAGGAGTCTTTGGCCTTTTCTTCTTAAGTAAGCTTTGCTAACTTGTAATTTTCGAGAAATTTAGCCATTTAACCCAAGTTTTCAAGTTTATTGGCATGAAGTTATTTATAGCATTCTTTCATGCTTCAAGTCCTGCCACATCCATGCTTATGTCCTTTTCATCCCTAATATTCTTCTCTCATTTTTTTTTCCTCTATTAATCTTGGCAGAAGATAAGTATCAGTAGTGTTTACAAAGAACTAACGCAGACTTTGTTTATCCTCCGTTTTGTTTGTTTTCGTTCATTAGTTTCTGTCTTTATGATTATTCTCTCCCTTCTTCATTTTTTCCCCCAGTTTCTTAAGGTGGACACTTAGCTAGTTGAGTTTCAGTTTTATCTAACATGTACATTTACATTTTAATGCTATAAATTTTAAACTGTGTGATGCAGTGCTTTAGCTGCATGCCATGATTTTAATACAAAATGTTTCTAAGGTTGCTCGTTTCCATTGTAATTTCCTCTTTGATAATGAGTTGTTTTGAAGTGTAGTTTACAATTTCTAAACCTTTGTAGAGGAGTTGTGTATCTTTTTGTTGTTGATATCTAATTAATTAGTCCGACTGGTATTGATTTTGCATTTTGTTGATATTTATTTTATGGCCTGGTGTGTCATCAGTTTTTGGAAATGTTCTGTTTGTGCTTGCGTACATTGTATATTTTCTAATTGTTGGGCTTGGGGTTTCAAACCCTTAAGTTAGCCTTTTAATTGTGTTGTTGAAATCTTTGATATATGACTCATTTTAAATTGAGAGATGGAAGGCTTCCACTAGGATGCTGGATGTATCATTTTTTCCCCTTGGTTTGTCTCTTTTTAAAAATTATTAAGACTTTATTTATTTAAAGCAGTTTTAGGTTGGCAGCAAAATCGAGGGGAAAGTGTAGAGATTTCCTGTAAAGCCCCTGCCCCGACTCACGCACAGCCTCCCCTGCCATCAGCGTCCTCACCGGAGGCTGCATCTGGAACAGCTGGTGCATCTCCACTGACACGTCCACAGTTCACATGGGGTTCACCTGTGGGACCGTACGTTCTGTGGGTTTGGACAAATGTAGAACGACATGTATCCATCATTATGGTGTCATACAGAGTAATTTCAGTGCCCTATAAGTGATTTAATTGCTTTTTGCTCTGTTTTGAGAATATTTTGTTAGGTGCATAAAAGTATAGAGTTGAGCTATTCCTTTCTTCCTCGGGTGTTAGCCTTTTAATCTTCATAATGCTTCTTGTCTTCAAGTTTATTCTTTTTTTTCTGGTAATTTTGTAACCCCCAGCTGCATTACTAATCACCAGAGATATATAGTCAATTGACTTTCAAGAGAACCTAAATTTTTTGCATAATTTTGTCCATTAGCCACTACACTGAAATGTTTATTGTTCTAGTTATCTTTCTCACAAAATACTTATCAAGCAGTAAATAATAGAAATTAACATTTATTATTTCATATGTTTTTTTCTTATTTAATCTGTCCAGCAGTGTATGAAGTAGGTACATAGTTATCCACACTTTGTAGAAACTGAAGCTCATACAGGTTAAGTAATTTTTCAGGGATCACACAGTAGTACTCAAATCAGTATTATAACACTGTGGGTGTTTTCTTTTTCCAGTTTTTCCTAGTTAAAAATCCCTTAATATCATAGGAAATGGCTTATACTTCTTATACGTCTCACAAAACAAACAGGCCCATTTCCATAGTAAGTGTTATTTTTAGCACAGTTCTAGTGCTTTCATTTTAGAACTGTTGTGTGTTGCGTCATTATAAGATTTAGCTTGTTGCCTTCATTTGTGAGAGTTCGCCCAAGGCTAAAATTGCTTAAGATGTATTTCCAAGGAGACGTACAGCCTTGTAATAAATCTTCTCCTGTCATCCTCCCAGGAGATATGAATAAGGATTGAAGGTAAAAATTATAGTGCAACTAGAACTAGATTCCTTTTGGCAAGTTTAAGTTGTTTTGAAACGTTTCTTATTTTCGGCTTTAATGTTTCTCAGTTATGTCTAGACAAGACCATTGAACCGGAGAGCAGAGACAGGTCTGACCCCAGCCGCACTGCCGGTGCAGGTGGCCTAGATCAGTCACGGAACTTTCTGAGACTTCTCTGCTCTTTTATACAAAATAAAAATTTAAGAGTTAGAACCTAAAAACTAATAGCTCCATACTCACATCAAAAATTCTAGTCAGTCAAATTTAATAATATATGCCAACTGTAAACAAGGCAGGACTGCAGTTTTTTTTAGGAAGAGAATAGAAGTTAGACTCTGTTACGCATTACAGTGTTTCACGTTGAGCCCTGTATGGCTTTCTCTGTGCCGCCCGTCAGGTGAGTCTGTGATACTACGCAAGCATTTCCAAAGGTTCTTTCATGCCATCTTAGTTCGTAAGAAAACACTAAACCGCTAAAAGCCAGGTAAGAAGGAAGTGACGCTGTTTGCTCTGGGTTCAGAGCTGAGACTTGACCTCTTTGGGCCTGGCAGCATTTTCGTCGTATTGATGAGGTGCCATCGGATTACTGACTAACAGCAAAGCGGGCAGCTCGAGACACGCCAAATCCAGTGGTTTCCCCGCCGTAGACATGGGCCGAGGTCGAGGGCTCAGGGTGCTGGGATCGAGCTGCGAATCAAAGCTGCTGACTCGTGGGCTGGACGGCTTTGGTGCTTGGCCTGCTGCCTCTGAAGCCTTTTCTTGTTCGAGGGGACCGTGTCTCAACAAGTTTGTGTCTTTAGATCCAGCACGTTCCCAGGGGATTTCGGTGGTAGGAAAACAAGGATTTGTACCAGAGGATGTCTTCATTTTGAATATTTGTGCAGCTTCTACCGTAATACATTTTCTAAATGCTCATAAATAAGCCAGATATTTTATCGCAGTGCCTTGGCTCTGTAAGAATTTGATGCCAAAACTTTTCTTTTTTTAGTGAATGGTGTTTTTTCATTTATTTATTTAGTTTTTTAATTTTTATCTGCACTGGGTCTTTGTTGCTGCACCCAGGCTTTTCTCTAGTTGCGGCTAGAGGGGGCTACTCTTTGTTGCGGTGTGTGGGCTTCTCATTGCGGTGGCTTCTCTTGTTGCGGAGCACGGGCTCTAGGCACGCGAGCTCAGTAGTTGTGGCTCGTGGGCTCTAGAGCGCAGCCTCGGTAGTTGTGGCACACGACCTTAGTTGCTCCGCGGTATGTGGGATCTTCCCGGACCAGGGCTCGAACCCGTGTCCCCTGCATTGGCAGGTGGACTCTTAACCACTGCACTACCAGGGAAGCCTGATGCCAAAACTTTTAACGTGACACTATTTAATGCAGACTGGTGAGTTGTCAAGTGAGCGAAGATTTCTGACAGATTGTGAGGTTTCGTGTGTAGAAGTTAAGCACACAGGGAAACATTCAGAGAATTCAAGTAATGCCAAGTATGCTAACACATTTGCACTTTTGACAGCATTTCAGAAGCCTTACCAAAAATGTGCTTTCTGAATATAATAGGAAATCTATTAGTATTTTAATATTTCTGTTCCCATGTGTGGTCAGCAGACAGTGCAGCTGTGTTTACCCCGAGAATACAGTGAACCGCGCCCTTCCCTGGGAGGCGGGGCACAGTCAGGAAGTTCTGGGGAAAGTTCGCTGCACAGGGGCAGCCGTGTGATCTGGCCTCCAGGCCTGAACACTGTGACGAAGGAAGACGGGGTCATTCTCCGTCTCACATGACAGTACCCTGACCTGAAGCCTCCAGGCCCAACCTGTACACATGGTTGCCCTTTGGCAGTGTTTAGAAAGACACCTGAGCTACCCGCAGGGACTTCAGTTTCTTCCAATCAGTCAATACTTTGCACAAGTTGATTGAATAGCTATTACCTCACCAAATTGTCATGGTAATCTTTTGCAGCTTTTTTTTTTTTTTTTTTTTTAAATTCTTGTCTTACAAATGAGAAAGCAGGATGCCCAGAGCCTCGCCTGCTGTCAGAAAGCAAATGAGCAGCCTCCGAAAATGCCAGCCTGCAGCTTCGGCCGCCGCCTCTGTGCTGCCTTCCTGTGGCCAGTGCCTTCGCTCAGAAGATTAGGACGATTTCATTTTGCTCACCTTTGGTTTTCAAATCATTGTGATGATTATGTTTTTCTGAGTCAGGGCATCTCAAACTTTAATATGCATGAAATCATCTGGGATCTGGTTGAAATGCAGATTCTAACTCGGTGGGCATGGAGCGGCCCGAGACGATGTATTTCCAAGAAGCTTCCAGATCACACCATGACAGCTGACTGCGCCTCAGAGTCTGGTTGGGGCTCCAGAAATTTACATTTGAGACATGGATGCATCCGTGGATTTGGAGGAAGATGTTAACTAAATGCTAGAAATAGGAACTCAACACCCAGCAGATCCTTGGGGTCTTTGGTGTTGCCGCTGAGCCTTGGCATTTACTGCTGACAGGCTGCACTGTCATTGTCATTGCCATAGTCACACAAAGCCAGATCGCAATTCTTCAGAACTCAACACAGCACTTTTGTTTTTAAATAAGGAACAAAGATAATTGTGGAAAAATTCATATTGAATTATTAAAATAAATTAGAACAAATTAGGTCACCATAGTTAACTGTTGGCATATTATGTTCTAATTGTAGAAATAATAATTCTGCCGTTTTTCTGTTTCTCACTGGGAGGAAACCTGCAATAACTTTCTACATTTTATAGCTAAAATGCATCTTTGAAATAGAAATAACCTCCTCTACAGTAATACAATAGGCATAATTAATTGTGAAGGTAATTGCCTTTCAGTCATTTAAGTAATTGCTGTCGTCTGAATTCCTGCGTAGCTTCACCTGTACCTCTTTCGTAGCACGTAGGGCATTTCCCCATGTGATTAATTTTGACGTACATCCCTTTTTCTGGGTCCTGGCAGAAGGATCAGGGGTCCGTTGTAGTGTACCTGGCTGCAGGGTAGGGTGCTGTGCACACAGTGGGTGCTTCATAAAGGGAGTGCAGTGGGCCTCCCTGCTCCCTGGCCTGCTGGGCTTCCTCTGTCCCTCCCAGAGAGAGGCAGGGCCGGCTTCAGCCCTGGGCTGTTCATACCTTGTGGGCCGCTACAGAGACAAAAACTGCAGGTGTGTTTTTTTTGTTTTGAATTTTATTTTCTTTTCTTTTTAAACAGCTGGTTCTTATTAGTTATCCATTTTATACATATTAGTATATATATGTCAATCCCAGTCTCCCAATTCATCCTGCCACCCTGCCACTTTCCCCCCTTGGGGTCCATACGTTTGTTCTCTACATCTGTGTCTCAATTTCTGCCCTGCAAACCGGTTCATCTGTACCATTTTTCTAGGTTCCACATATATGCATTAATATACGGTATTTGTTTTTCTCTTCTGCCTTACTTCACTCTGTAGGACAGTCTCTAGATCCATCCACTCTCTACAAATGACTCAGTTTCGTTCCGTTTTATGGCTGAGTAATATTCCATTGTATATATGTACCACATCTTCTTTATCCATTCATCTGTCAGTGGGCATTTAGGTTGCTTCCATGTCCTGGCTATTGTAAATAGTGCCGCAGTGAACATTGGGGTGCATGTGTCTTTTTGAATTATGGTTTTCTCAGGGTATATGCCCAGTAGTGGGATTGCTGGGTCATGTGGTAGTTCTATTTTTAGTTTTTTAAGGAACCTCCATACTGTTCTCCATGGTGGCTGTATCAATTTACATTCCCACCAACAGTGCAAGAGGGTTCCCTTTTCTCCACACGCTCTCCAGCATTTATTGTTTGTAGATTTTCTGATGATGCCCATTCTAACTGGTGTGAGGTGATACCTCATTGTAGTTTTGATTTGCATTTCTTTAATATTTAGTGATGTTGAGCAGCTTTTCATGTGCTTCTTGGCCACCTGTATGTCTTCTTTGGAGAAATGTCTGTTTAGGTCTTCTGTCCATTTTTGGATTGGGTTGTTTGTTTTTTTAATATTGAGCTACATGAGCTGTTTATATATTTTGGAGATGAATCCTTTGTCCGTTGATTCGTTTGCAAATATTTTCTCCCATTCTGAGGGTTGTCATTTCATCTTGTTTGTAGTTTCCTTTGCTTTGCAAAAGCTTTTAAGTTTCATTAGGTCCCATTTGTTTAGTTTTGTTTTTATTTCCATTCCTCTAGGAGGTGGATCAAAAAAGATCTTGCTGTGATTTATGTCAAGGAGTGTTCTGCTTATGTTTTCCTCTAAGAGTTTTATAGTGTCCAGTCTTACATTTAGGAATTTAATCCATTTTGAGTTTATTTTTGTGTATGGTGTTAGGGAGTGTTCTAATTTCATTCTTTCACATGTAGCTGTCCAGTTTTCCCAGCACCACTTATTGAAGAGACTGCCTTTTCTCCATTGTATATCCTTGCCTCCTTTGTCATAGATTAGTTGACCATATGTGCGTGGGTTTATCTCTGGGCTTTCTATCCTGTTCCATTGATCTATATTTCTGTTTTTGTGCCAGTTGATTACTGTAGCTTTGTAGTATAGGCTGAAGTCAGGGAGTCTGATTCCTCCAGCTCCGTTTTTTTCCCTCAAGACCGTTTTGGCTATTCGGGGTCTTTTGTGTCTCCTTACAAATTTTAAGACTTTTTGTTCTAGTTCTGTAAAAAATGCCATTGGTAATTTGATAGGATTGCATTGAATCTGTAGATTGCTTTGGGTACTATAGTCATTTTCACAGTATTGAGATTCTTCCAGTCCAAGAACATGGTATATCTCTCCATCTGTTTGTGTCATCTTTAATTTCTTTCATCAGTGTCTTATACTTTTCTGCATACAGATCTTTTGTCTCCCTAGGTAGGTTTATTCCTAGGTGTTTTATTCTTTTTGCTGCCGTGGTAAATGGGAGTGTTTCCTTAATTTCTCTTTCAGATTTTTCATCATTAGTGTATAAGAATGCAAGAGATTTCTGTGCCTTAATTTTGTATCCTGCAACTTTACCAAATTCATTGATTAGCTCTAAGTGGTTTTCTGGTGGCATCTTCAGGATTCTCTATGTATAGTATCATGTCATCTGCAAACAGTGACAGTTTTACTTCTTTAACAAGTTTTACTTCTTCTTTTGTATTCCTTTTATTTCTTTTTCTTCTCTGATTGCTGTGGCTAGGACTTCCAAAACTATGTTGAATAATAGTGGCGAGAGTGGCCGACATCCTTGTCTTGTTCCTGATCTTAGAGGAAATGCTTTCAGTTTTTCACCATTGAGAATGATGTTTGCTGTGGCTTTGTCGTATATGGCCTTTATTATGTTGAGGTAGATTCCCTCTATGCACATTTTCTGGAGAGTTTTTATCGTAAATGGGTGTTGAATTTTGTCAAAAGCTTTTTCTGCATCTATTGAGATGATCATATGGTTTTTATTCAATTTGTTAATACAGTGTATCACATTGATTGATTTGCGTATATTGAAGAATCCTCGCATCCCTGGGATAAATCCCACTTGATCATGGTGTATGATCCTTTTAATGTGTTGTTGGATCCTGTTAGTATTTTGTTGAGGATTTTTGCATCTATATTCATGAGCGATCTTGGTCTGTTATTTTCTTTTTTTGTAGTATCTTTCTCTGGTTTTGGTATCTGGTTTTGGGAGTGTTCCTTCCTCTGCAATTTTTTGGAAGAGTTTGAGAAGGATGGGTGTTAGGTCATCTCTAAATGTTTGCTAGAATTCACCTGTAAAGCCATCTGGTCCTGGACTTTTCTTTGTTGGAAGATTTTTAATCACAGTTTCCATTTCATTACTTGTAATTTGTCTGTTCATATTTTCTATTTCTTCCTGGTTCAGTCTTGGAAGTTTATACCTTTCTAAGAATTTGTCCATTTCTTCCAGGTTGTCCATTTTATTGGCAGTGTTGCTTGTAGTAGTCTCTTAGGATGCTTTGTATTTCTGCGGTGTCTGTTGTAACTTCTCCTTTTTCATTTCTAATTCTATTGATTTGAGTCCTCTCCCTCTTTTTCTTGATGAGTCTGGCTAATGGTTTATCAATTTTGTTTATCTTCTCAAAGAACCAGCTTTTAGTTTTATTGATCTTTGCTATTGTTTTCTTCGTTTCTATTTCATTTATTTCTGCTCTGATCTTTATGATTTCTTTCCTTCTACTACCTTTGGGTTTTGTTTGTTCTTCTTTCTCTGGTTCCTTTAGGTGTAAGGTTAGATTGTTTATTTGAGATTTTTCTGTTTCTTGAGGTACGATTGTATTGCTGTAAACTTCCCTCTTAGAACTGCTTTTGCTGCATCCCATAGGTTTTGGATTGTCGTGTTTTCATTGTCATTTTCTCTAGGTATTTTTTGATTTCCTTTTTCATTTCTTCAGTGATCTCTTGGTTATTTAGTAACGTATTGTTTAGCCTCCATGTGTTTGTGTTTTTAATGGTTTTTTTCCCTGTAATTGATTTCTAATCTCATAGTGTTCTGGTCAGAAAAGATGCTTGATATAATTTCAGTTTTCTTAAATTTACTGAGGCTTGATTTATGATCCAAGATGTGATCTATCCTGGAGAATGTTCCATGCGCACTTGAGAAGAAAGTATACTCTGCTGTTTTTGGATGGAATGTGCTATAAATATCAATTAAATCTATCTGGTCCATTGTGTCATTTAAAGCTTGTGTTTCCTTATTAATTTTCTGTTTGGATGATCTGTCCATTGGTGTAAGTGTGGTGTTAAAGTCTCCCACTATTATTGTGTTACTGTCAATTTCCTCTTTTATAGCTGTTAGCAGTTGCCTTATGTATTGAGGTGCTCCTATGTTGGGTGCATATGTATTTATAATTGTTACATCTTCTTCTTGGATTGATCCCTTGATCATTATGCAGTGTCCTTCCTTGTCTCTTGTAACATTCTTTATTTTAAAGTCTGTTTTATCTGATATGAGTATTGCTACTCCAGCTTTCTTTTAATTTCCATTTGCATGAAATACCTTTTTCCATCCCCTCGCTTTCAGTCTGTATGTGTCCCTGGGTCTGAAGTGGGTCTCTTGTAGACAGCATATATATGGGTCTTGTTTTTGTATCCATTCAGCCAGTGTATGTCTTTTGGTTGGAGCATTTAATCCATTCACATATAAGGTAATTATCGATATGTATGTTCCTGTGACCGTTTTCTTAATTGTTTTGGGTTTGATTTTGTTGGTCCTTTTCTTCTCTTGTGTTTCCCACTTAGAAGTTCCTTTAGCATTTGTTGTAAAGCTGGTTTGGGGTGCTGAATTCTCTTAGCTTTTACTTGTCTGTAAATTTTTCGATTTCTCCATCATGTGAATGAAATCCTTGCTGGGTAGAGTAATCTTGGTTGTAGTTTCTTCCCTTTCATCACTTTAAGTGTGTCATGCCACTCCCTTCTGGCTCGTAGAGTTTCTGCTGAGAAATCAGCTGTTAACCTTATGGGAGTTCCCTTGTATGTTGTCATTTTTCCCTTGCTGCTTTCAGTAATTTTTCTTTGTCTTTAATTTTTGCCAGTTTGATTACTGTGTGTCTTGGCATGTTTCTCCTTGGGTTTATCCTGTATGGGACTCTCTGTGCTTCCTGTACTTGGGTGGCTATTTCCTTTCCCATGTTAGGGAAGTTTTCGACTGTAATCTCTTCAGATATTTTCTCAGGTCCTTTCTCTCTCTCTTCTCCTTCTGGGACCCCTATAATGCGAATGTTGTTGCATTTAATGTTGTCCCTGAGGTCTCATTTCTGTCTTCATTTCATTTCTTTTTTCTTTGTTCCACAGCAGTGAATTCCAGTATTCTGTCTTCCAGGTCACTTATCCGTTCTTCTGCCTCAGTTACTCTCCTATTGATTCCTTCTAGTGTATTTTTCATTTCAGTTATTGTATTGTTCATCTCTGTTTGTTTGTTCTTTAATCCTTCTAGGTCTTTGTTAAACATTTCTTGCATCTTCTTGATCTTTGCCTCCATTCTTTTTCCGAGGTCTTGGGTCGTCTTCACTATCATTATTCTGAATTCTTCTTCTGGAAGGTTTCCTATCTCCACTTCATTTAGCTGTTTTTCTGGGGTTTTATCTTGTTCCTTCATCTGGTACATAGCCCTCTGCCTTTTCATCTTGTCTGTCTTTCTGTGAATGTGGTTTTTGTTCCACAGGCTGCGGGACTGTAGTTCTTCTTGCTTCTGCTGTCAGCCCTCTGGTGGATGAGGCTATCCAAGAGGCTTGTGCAAGTTTCCTGATGGGAGGGACTGGTGGTGGGTAGAGCTGGGTGTCGCTCAGGTGGGCAGGGCTCAGTAAAACTTCAACTAGCTTGTCTGCTGATGGGTGGGGCTGAGTTCCCTCCCTGTTGGTTGTTTGGCCTGAGGCGACCCAGCACTGGAGGCTACAGGCTCTTTGGTGGGGCTAATGGCGGACTCTGGTAGGGCTCATGCCAAGGAGTACTTCCCGGAACTTCTGCTGCCAGTGTCCTTGTCCTACGGTGAGGCACAGCCACCCCCTGCCTCTGCAGGAGACCCTCCAACCCTAGCAGGTAGGTCTGGTTCAGTCTTCTATGGGGTCACTGCTCCTTCCCCTGGATCCTGATGTGCGCACTGCTTTGTGCGCACCCTCCAAGAGTGGAACCTCTGTTTCCCCCAGTCCTGTCGAAGTTCTGCAGTCAAATCCCACTAGCCTTCAAAGTCTGATTCTCTAGGAATTCCTTCTCCCGTTGCTGGACCCCCAGGTTGGGAAGCCTGACGTGGGGCTCAGAACCTTCACTCCAGTGTGTGGACTTCTGTGGTATAAGTGTTCTCCAGTCTGTGAGTCCCCCACCCAGCAGTTATGGGATTTGATTTTACTGTGATTGTGCCCCTCCTGCCGTCTTGCTGTGGCTTCTCCTTTGTCTGTGGATGTGGGGTGTCTTTTTTGGTGAGTTGCAGTGTCCTCCTATTGATGATTGTTCAGCAGTGAGTTGTGATTCCGGTGCTCTCGCAAGAGGGAGTGAGAGCACGTCCTTCTTCTCCGCCATCTTGAACCAATCCTCCTGCAGGTGTTTGAATAAAAGAAACTCAGGCAAGGGTGTAAATTATCTGAAGTACGAAGTTCATTCAGTCAGTGTTACTTTGAGGTAAATTTGCAGTAATGCTCTCCAACCCCATTGAAAAAGGGGTTTAGACTGTTTCAGAAAATTGTTTCTGAACAGCTCTGCACTGAGTTTGTAAGGGTTGCGAATTGCTGAGCGTGGTTGAGGGTATAACTCGAAGTACTTTTGTATTGAAATGAAGTGGCTCAGTGAGAACAGCACTGATAGCAGGAGACCCTCGAAACAGAGCACAGTGGAAATCTGCCTGTCTTTACTGTGGAAAAGGAGCCTTGGAAGAGAAGACTGGGGGGCTTGGGGCTGGCCGTGGACATTGTCAGTGTGGCCTGGCTGTCAGGGGCTGGCAGTGTATGGGGCTCAGGCCCCAGCCACAGGCTGTTTGGAGCAAAGAGGTCCACGTTTGTGCAAGGCAGGCACTGCCGTCAAATGTGTTTGTGTCAAATTGGTGAAAACTTTCAGTCCTCAGACTTTCTGGAGTGTGGAATTCCAGTGGAAGGATCTAGTCCTGTGGTCAGAGCAGTTTGAATGAGGGACATCACTGAGTTCCGCTCTGTCCATGGCCCAGCTGTGAAAGTTGAATGAAACTTTAAGTTTTATGTGCCTAACCCCAATTCTGACCTCATTGTATTTTCACCTCCACTTCCCCGTCTCTAACTTCCTCATCTATTCATTGTATTCTAATTACATATTAAATACCTGTACTTAGTATCAATAGTCACTGAAAATTTTATCATCACTGCTAATCCCGTTTTGGGGGGAACTTGTTGGAGTAGTAATAAAACAGATTTTGCAAAGGGTTATTACTTTTATCATCAAGTGGTAGTGTGCAGTGTTGAATTTGAGGGGTACAGAAAATAAGTTGAAAATAAATCTGTAAAACTGAAGTCACACAACTACCACATACATGACAGACTCCACCGTGTACAGCAGGTTCAGAATCGTAAGTCTTCTGAGGGCAGGAGATGGTGTTTCGTCTTTCTTCTTCCCGTGGTGCCTGGAATGGCACCTTGTGCTGAGAATGTGTTGCGTGAAGGGTGGGTGTTGTGTTGTCAGCGTGTGTTGAGATAATGTGTTTGTGCATTTTGCCACTTCATTCCCTCTGGGAGCGTGTGAATGTCAGTGACAGGCATGGCTCGCCTTCACACACCGTTGACTGCCTGCTCTCTTCTAAATGTATGGTGCGGAAAGCTCGCACATGAACTTCAAATGAGTGAAGATCGCGCGCGTAAGCAGCATTGTAATTAGTACAGTCGGATCCTTTCGGGTGGCCTCAAGGAGGTGATGCGTTAAATCTCTGTCCTTTTACTCCTGAGCCTGTAGGAACTGAAATAAAGAAAGATGTCCTTTTTTCCATCAATAGTAATTTTTAAGTTAACAAAGTCTCCTAGAATGTAAACCCCTTGAGAACTGGAATTTTCATCTGTTTTGTTCACTGCTGTATCACCATAATGGGCAGTCAGTAAATGTTTGCTGAGCGAATTACCACTCAGCAGCACACAACCCTGGCTCCCACTCAAGGACAAAGAAACCACTGGAGTCAGACTCAGGGGCTTGAAAATAACTAGTAACTGAGATAATTTTAAAGTAACTCTTGGATGGGGATTTAAATAACTGTGTTAAAGGATATCATGGATAAGGTGGACATTATGTATGAACAGATGGAGAAGAGAGACGGAAACTATGAGAATCAGTCAGGTGGAAATGCAGGAAATAAAGCCATGGTATCATATTTGAGGAATTCCTTTGAGCGGATCATCCATACACTTGACACAGCTGAGGAAAGCGTGAACTTAAAGATACGTCAATAGAAATTGTCCTAACAGAAATACAAGGGCAGGGGGAATGTTAGGGGAAGGGGAGGCAACTTAGAGCATGCAAGGAACTTTGGGACAATATCAGACAGTGTAACGTACATGTAGTTGGAGTTCCACAAATGAGAACAGAGAAATAAGGCATGAGAAATAGGCGAAGGGATAATGGTTGAGAATTTGCCAAAAATGATGAAAATCAAGCCAGCAATCCAAGACGCTTAGAGAAGCCCATGCAGTATAACTGCAAACAGTATACACCTAGACACACAGTAGTCAGACTGCTGGAGACCAAAGCTAAAGAGAAGACCATGCAGGAAGCCAGAGAAAAGAAGACACATTTCCAACAGAGGAACAAAGACGGAGATTATAGAGGAACGAAGACGGAGATTATAGAGGAGCGCTCGTCAGAGACAGAGTCTGAACTGCAAGATCCGTAGCATGAGATATGTTTGATTAAGATATCATCAGAAGGAACATTTCCTCATTAGCACCAATCTTCTCTAAATATGAACCGGACCGTGCAGATGAGGAACTGACTCACTGTTTGATAGCTAGTTCTGCTTAAAGTGAGAGAAAATGTTTTCAAAACCTGAGTTAAGCACCAAGTTCTGTGGCAGATGTTGAAATAGGGAAGATATACTAGTAACACAGTGAAACGAGATTTCATTGTTCTTCTGAAAGCCTTAAGATGATCGCAGTGGAGAAAGTGTCCTTTGCTAAAGCTGGGTAATTGAGGAGACATGTATTTCGTTAAGCATACTTGACTGTCTTATAAATGAAGAGAAATGTAAACAGGAAGCAAAGTACATTTTCTTGCTAAGAATTTGTTAGGTGCTACAGAGAGAGCTGTTTAGCTACATTCCTGTCTCCTAAGAACTTATAAATCTGAAACAGACCATATTCAGAGAATAGGTAGGTAGACCAGTAAAATGTAAATAAAGTGGTCAAAGTCAATGGTTATTGTGTCATATAGAGCAGCTATAATCGTGAGCAATCCTGGCTACCAGTTAGTCAGCATCTGCTCTGTTAAACCTGACACAATACACTTTTAAAATACATTATCTTGTTCAATTGTTATCTAATTCTCTGAAACCGTAACATGGACGTTTTACAAGTGAGGAAAACGTGGCTTAGAGAATTCAGTGATTGGTTCTTCGCTGTGATTGGTTAATCTGAAGGTTGTTCTTCATCTGTAGCATCCTCTGTATGCTTTCCACTCTGATGAACACGGCAGCACCCAGATCTGCAGGGGAGCAGACAGCTTCCCATCATGGCTGGGGTAGGAGACTTAGTGATCATAGAAGGGGTATTTCCTACTTTGGAAATCATGAAGATCGTCGTAGAAGCTGGTAAAACACACAGCTGATTATATGGTGAAAGAGTCATTATCATTTCTACTGCCTTGGACTTCGTTAAATTTTCATTTGAACATAATGAAAAAATACTGTTGGAGGGTCAGGTGTTTTCAAGCGCTTTCTTTTCTATGTGGTTGCTCATTGCCTGCTGGCTTGGATGTATTCATTCTATCTTTCTTCAATATATTGATACTAGAAGTGAGCCCGTACTTTGACTTCAGGAGCCAGTACTGTGAAACATCTGTGCTCCTCGGTGGACACATCCACCTTTGGAATAACAGCAAAGATTGAATTATTGGTGTCAGTATTGGTTGCCATGACTCTGGTTGGTAAAGTGATATTCACAGAAGAAAATCTTGACCAGGAAACATTGTTTCTAACTTGAAGTTTAAGGTTTAACTTCTAAATATTGTATATTAAAAAAAATTGTATATAGGGGGTTCCCCGGCGGCCCAGTGGCTAGGATACGGCGCTTTCACTGACATGGACCCAGGTTCAATCCTTGGTCAGGGAACTAAGATCCCGCAAGCGTGTGGTGCAGCCAGAAAAAAATTGTATAGAACTTAAGGTCAGTGTGGGTGTTATTTAAATTTTGTTCTACTTTATCTTTGTTATTGTTTTTTAATTTTGAAGAAGGCAGTACTTTCTAAGGGAGTAAATATATAACTCCCTTCCGTGAGCTGAAGTACATTAATTCCAGTTGACTAACAACCCAACTAGATTAAAAAAAAAAAAAGAACATCCATTTTCCTGTTTACACCACACATAATATAAATGTATTACTTAATTTGTGATTTGATGGGTTAATAATTCTTTCCTCTGAACTGTTCTATTAGGACAGTATTTACCTTCTACTTAGATGTTTCCTTACATTTTTGGTAAACATTCTTTGTATTCACTACTCTATGTACAGTGGGCCTTGAATACATAGTTTGGGGAGGTTTTTTTGTACTTTTTATTTTGAAATAATTGTAGACTCATAGCAAGTTGCAAAAAGTAATCCAGGAGTCCCATGTAACCTTCATTTCCCCCAACATTTTATAGAACTATGTAGCACATGTGGGTTTTCTGAATACGTAATTGTTCTTTTTCCTTTTTGGCCTTGCCACTCGGCTTTGTGGGATCTTAATTCCCCGACCAGGGATCAAACCCAGGCCCCAGGCAGTGGCAGTGTGGAGTTCCAATCACTGGACCATCAGGGAATTCCCTTGAATATGTAATTTTTTTTGTCTTTTTTTTTTTTTAAAAAAAATAAATTTATTTATTTATTTTTGGCTGCTTTGGGTCTTCGTTGCTGCACGCAGGCTTTCTCTACTTGGGGTGAGCAGGGGCTACTCTTCGTTGTGGTGCGCGGGCTTCTTATTGCGGTGGCTTCTCTTGTTGCGGAGCACGGGCTCTAGGCGCACGAGCTTCAGTAGTTGGGGCACACGGGCTCAGTAGTTGTGGCTCACAGGCTCTAGAGAGCAGGCTCAGTAGTTGTGGTGCACGAGCTTAGTTGCTCTGAGGCATGTGGGATCTTCCCAGACCAGGGCTGGAACCCGTGTCTCTTGCATTGGCAGGCGGATTCTTAACCTCTGTGCCACCAGGGAAGTCGTGATATGTAATTTTTGATAAACTGTTTTCAGTTGTCTTTCTGTGCTCTTTTTCGTTGCGTCTTTTGTTTTATTGTAAACCTGAGCAGGAAAGAATTAAGCCTCCTTAAATTTGTCCCTTTGTTTGCCCTTTTGCTAGATGGGTTTGCATCTTGGGAGACACTGGCCTCAAAGTGAACTACTTACAGATGAAAGGGGTCTGTTGGGTTTGGTTCTTAGACCCAGTATTGGCATTTCCTCCTCACTGTCTCCAGGCAGGGCTTGTAAACCTTACCGAGAGCCGGGACCATGGCCATGGACGCCCCTCCACTCCCTGCTCAGGGCCTGCGCCTCCCGACCTGACCTTGCTCCCCACCTCGGCCCCCTGACCGCCCTGCCTCTTCCCCCGCAGTCCAGCCCCAGTCATGCCCCGGCTGCCCACTCTGCTCTGGCTGAGGTCACTGGTGGTATGTGTGTGTCACTCCTGGCCCCCTCCTATGGCGTGTCTACACTGCAGCCAAAGGAATCTTTTCAGAACACAACTTGGCCCAGGTGACTTCCTTGGTCAAAACTCACCAGTGGCCTCCTGCAGGATCTGAGGGTGGGCACCCCGTCCTTGCCTGACTGAGCCCCCAGGCCCCCTCTTCCGTGCCTCTGCTCAGGGCCCTTCTCCCTGCGGCCCCCAGCCCCGCTTCACGCCTGTTCACTTTGTAGGTCCCGCTTCTACCTTGTTCCCTCAGTCAAGCCCTTCTGGGTCATGGTTTCACACTCATGTGCAGGGTCTTCCTTCCCCTTGCTCGTCGTAGCTCCGTTTATGGTTCTGCGCACATGGGCAGTGCTGCTGGGACCCCATCTCCACCTCTTTCTGTCCCTCAGGTCTAATAAAGTGCTTGCCCCCAGGAGTTTCCATTGTTTGTTGATAATCCTTCCACGCGTACTATTTTTTTATGGGAAAATAAAACCATTAAAGCTTTGTGAAGCATGAAAAACCCAAGTGCAGCAGCAGTCCTGTCAACAGAAGGTATAACATAAAGTAGGGTTTAAAGAAAGCTGAACATCTTGATACAGCTGCTGGCGTGTATGACTTCACTGAACCGTGACTTTTTAAAATGCTGTTGCAGGAAATTTTTGTTTTATGTCGGGAAGACCTAGGCCTTTCCCTGCACCGGAAGTTACACTGTGCAACTTCCTTCAGTCTGTGTCCTTTACCTCTTGAAAAATTCCCTTTTTTGGCTGGTTTGCTTTTCTTATAGCTAAACAGAAAGAGAAGAGAAAAGGCCTCATTGTCTGAGCCTTCATCCTGCTACAGAAGTCAGGGTCGTTCTTGCGTTAGTTCACTCCTCCTGCAGATGTGCACTGAGTGTCTGCTGTGTGCCAGGCACTGTTCCAGGCCCTGGGGAGAGATCTGTATAGATATATAGATACACATGTGCACACATGTGCACACACACGCAGCAGTGCCTGCTTCCCCTTCCAGCTCACAGCTCACATTACCACTCACCAGTGTTTAGTCTATACAGCTGTAGTGCACAGTAACCTGCCGTAAGTCTCTTACATAATTTGTTTCTCTTTAGAAGGGCTTTTAACTTGATTTAGATTGTCAGTAGAATTGTATAAAATGGCAGCTGTCTTCAGTAAACGCCAGTATTAATGATTTTAAAGTAGAGTAAGGGCTTCCCTGGTGGCGCAGTGGTTGGGAGTCCGCCTGCCGATGCAGGGGACACGAGTTCGTGCCCCGGTCCGGGAAGATCCCACATGCCGCGGAGCGGCTGGGCCCGTGAGCCATGGCCGCTGAGCCTGCGCATCCGGAGCCTGTGCTCCGCAATGGGAGAGGCCACAGCAGTGAGAGGCCCGCGTACCAAAAAAAAAAAAAAAAAAAAAGTAGAGTAAGATTGGCTACAACACTTCCCCAGCTACATTATTAGTTTATTTGTAAGAGAATACGTGACGTTACATGATTATGGCTAATTAGAGAGGAAGCCCTAAATTGTATAGGGACATTAATCAGACTGCGTTTCCAAGCCCTGCAATTCTTTCAGGTTGGAAAATAAAAGAAGGCACAGTTCATTATCATGGTTATTTGTCGGGATATGTTGTTCAGCTCCAGTACTGACTGGCACCATGGACTAGAGTTTATTTCTTGACTTTGTGACCTTTGATTCCTGTCATCAGTCAGTACGTGCTCTTAAGGTCAACAGAGCACTTGAATGGACTTTCATTGCTAACAAAGGGACAGAAAAAGTACTAACTTTTCCTAACGTTTTAACTAGAGTTTTAAAGAACAGTGCCAATGTCTGACTTCCCTACAATCCTGTATTTTCACGTACAAACCCCTATTTGATAATTACCGCTTTTTGAAATTCAGTGGAATGTATTCATCCTTTATCTTGTCCTCGAAAATATTTCAAAGTTATTATTAAACCACAATGAAATTGTATCATTTGATGTTATTTTTAACCTTCCTGCCTCAAAAGTGCACAGTGCAGTTTACTCACATACATATTGTTTTGTTTTTCAAGCCACTGCCCAGAAATATGGTGTCTCGTCTTTGCGAATCTAAAAAGGTTTGTGCGGCAGCAGACATGCAGCTTCAGGTGGGTGTGTGCCTTTGTTCTGAAGTTTTCCACAGATATTATTCAAAATAAATGTATAACTTTAAGTTCTTGCCAGTGCTACCCATTTATTATAATAATTATGCTTCCAAAACATCTTTCCTCTGAGTTCAGAGAACTTGACCTTGACTAATCATTTGGTCTTCCAACCATCCTTAGGAAGTAGATGTCAAATAAGGTTATTTCCCAATTTCAGTGGAAAATCAAAGAGTGGAAAAGTTTTACCTGACTTCTTCTAAATGGTGCATTTCAGCAACCAAGTTATATCTTTTTGTTCACTTTGTATCTTTTTTTAAATTTGTGCTTTTAGATGTGAAGTTTAAACAATAATGACTTAGTTTTTAGTAAAACTCAAAGCCAGTGTTCCAGGTTTCCAGATAAAGACGAGAAACATTTTATAAACCATCTGGATGTCAGGTCTGTGTGATACCAGATGTTTAGGTTATTTGTAATTTCTGAGATTGTTTATGGAGTTATTCCTCTTCATCAGATCTTGAGTGTTATGTAAACACAGCCTAAACACCCATCTTTCATCTCAGGCAGTATTCACTTTCTAATGATCCAGTCACCTGTTTAAAAGTGTAGCCACTATTGAATTGCTTTATAGGTGTATAAAGTTCAGTCCCTAGAAAGTAATGAATGTGCTCTGTTTTTTTGGACCTTAAAATACACGTTTCAGTGAAGAAGATGCCTGCTATAGACGAAACCATGGATTAATAACATTATTTAGTGTCTATTTGTATCACACAATTGCAAAAAGATTTCTGGATTATTTGAAAGGTTAACAGTAGTCTTCTGATTTACTCGTATCTGTCGTGGGAGTCCTACCTTTTAAAAGCCCGTGTCCTGGCGTCCTTTGCAACACTTGTTCCAGTGATTTTCTTCTGAAAAGGAAAACCAACCTTTCTGTACTTCTGCCCTCCAAAAAGAATAAGGAGAGAGAGGGAGAGAGAGGGAGAGGGGGGTTGAAAAGCTGGAGGAGAAGGGAGGGAAGGAGGTTCCCACCCGAAGGGCCGCTCACGCTGCTTTCCTGTCACACAGCCATCCCCCGAGCCGTGGGGACAACCCAGGGTGGAAGGGAGTTGCTGCAGATTTCTAAGCGGGTATCAGTAGTGGTTTTTAAATTGTGCCTTTTAAATTGTTATTTATTGCTGTACATTATTCTAGAAATAGCTCCTGTTTTTCTGCAGCTCTAAGGTTCCTGGTCCCAAGCACGCAGGACCCCCGGGGGGGCTTGTCGCCTAGGGTTGTTTGGTTCATCAGCAAATGAGCATGAAATATTGGGGTGGCCAAAAAGTTCGTTCGGGTTTTTCTGCTAGATGTTGCAGCGTACAGAAAACCCCGAACGAACTTTTTGACCAACCCAATATTGTTACTCATTGCAGAACATAGAATGGAAAGAGCTGTATTTAATATATGTTTAGATTGCCAGTTATAGCAAAGCAATATTTAGGAAATGTCTATATTTTTCCAGCGAAGGTTTAAACTTGACTTTATAATATAGAACCATAACTCTCTATCTAGATGAAGCCAGAAGTTATAGAGGTCATTTAAATTTTTTCTTTTATATAAACTAATCCTCACTTCTTTCAAGTCAACAGCTGCACATTCTCTACAAATTCCTATTTTGAATCCGAAAGATATGTATCGGAAACATAATCACTTGACAGTTTTTTCTTTTAAAATAAAATATTTTCTACTTGCTTGCTTCAGGTAAAATGCAGACAATGTTAATAAGTCAAATGTTGCAGTGAAAAAGCACTTTACGTGAGGTTTTCTGCGTCAAATTTAGCTTTCAGAGCTTGGTAAATACGCAGCAGTTCATGTTTAAACTCCTTCTAATGCTTTACTCTCCTCTCATGTTTCAGTGGCCTCTGTCCTCTCCTTGGAGAGGAGTGAGCCTTCCCTACCAGTCACCTCCTTAAGCCAGGGTCGCCCCGCCCAGCAGCCGCTTCCTCTGAGCCCTGACAGCAGGGCTGGGGTCTGCCTTGGTCCCGGCCTCAGACTCTCCGACAGCTGCTCCTGAATCCTGTGTAACACCCCTGCTTCCTCACCTCACTTCACCCCGCCTTTCACCTCTCATCAACGAACTAGGATTCTCACCCTGTCATTTCTCTCATTTAATTACATCAGGATTCTAGGAAGAAGCCAAACAGTATTTATTAGCTCCAGGGGGTCACAGGTCATAACTTAATTTTTTTCATATTTCCAGATATATATATATATATATATTTCCATGTGTGTGTGTGTGTGTGTGTATAGTTCTGTGGTCACAACTTTAATTCACTACACTGTACAGAAAGAGTACCTTATAGATAGGGTTCAGAATTCCTTAATATCCTTAATCATGGAGAGGTTGAGAGCTTTCCTTTTCATCATTAACATGGTCTTAAATGTGGTATGAAATGCAAAATACATCTCAAGCCTCATACACTTATACGTGTGACTGCCCAACTGCGACTTGCAGTTATTATTCTGGTAGACTTGTAACATCTTTGGTCGCCTACATCATAGATGTAAGCATGGCGCCCAGACTAAATAGGTGCGTTCTTCCGTCCAGGTCTTTTATGCTGCTCTGGATCAGATCTACCATGGGAAGCATCCCCTGAGGAGCTCGACCACAGACATCCTCAGGGACACCCAGGAGAAGTTCTATGGCTTACCGTACGTCCCAAACACTGTGAGTCTGGCGTTCCGACCCTGTTGTGTGCCATTGAATGGGTGTACGTGTCAAGTGGGCGGGGTGTGAAATCCTCTCCTGGATGTTGAGGTTTCCTGAGGGGCAAATGCTAGCAACGCCTGACTCACCCACTGCCCCCAGCCGTCCGTTTACATGTACTTATTTTCCTCCTGCCAGCAGGGTTTTTCTAGATTCCTAGGGAAGTGGGCTAAAAAAAGGCCCTTGGAGTTAGTCTGTGTTCTTTTTCATTATTTATTTGTGACGAGAAAAACAGCGATGTAAGATGAACGTGATGATCGGTCCCCAGCCGCTCTCACTGCAAAGAGAATCCACACTGATTGAGGACCCGCTTGTGTCGGGACCGTGACGGGCACCCTCGGTGCTCTGTCGGGATGGAGAGCGGGCGCATCGCCACCATTCACTGAGGACCAGGTGCCAGACTCCGTCCGATTGCTTGGCGAAAACCCTGACTCAGAAGGACCTGTGAACTCGATGCTTACCCGTCATAGGGGTGCACGGGGGGCTTGTGCCAGTTACGTATCTGGTCTAGGGTCACGTGGGTAGTGAGCGGTGGTGTTGGGATTCCCACCCAGCCTGAAGCCGTGTCCTCATCAGCCCAGGTTCCGTGAGGAAGCTGCATGCTGGGGAAGAGTGCCCTGGGTCCTGGCACTCAGGAGAGTGGCGCTTTCATATCACTCGGGACCTCAGGTCCAAGCGATGGGAACCCGACTCCTAGGGGCTTAAGCAGAAAGGGTGTTTATTGAGCCCCGTGGCTGGAAGGTGCAGGGGTCGGTCTGTTTGGTTGCCGGTTAGCTGGGTTGAGTTAGTTCTTACACAGTGTTGTTAGAAATGTTTCTCCTTCTTTCGTCTTTCAGCTGTGTCGTTCTCTGGATTTGTCTTATTCTCAGGGAGGTGGCCCTGACTTGGTGGCATGGTGGCCACCGGAAGGTCCAGCTTAGCCCATCTCATAGAAAGAAAGCTCATTTGAAAATGCTCTGTAAGCCGTAAAATGCCAAATAAATGTGGTTTCATTTGATAACAGTGTTGGATACCAGCATGTGTTGTGCTGAGTTTAAGTTCATCAGTAAACTGTAACTGTCCACTAGATCTTCAGGTCCTAATACTTGAACATGTGGGACTGTTCATCTTTACCAGAAAAGGGAAGTCACAGGAAATTTCATCTTCATAAGATTCCTTATCAGCAGTGTTTGATTGTCATAGAAGTTTTGTCGTCTATTTGTGATGCGTAATGCTAGTCACACTACCTTCCTATTTTTGACCATATATATAAGAAATTCATTGTTCCAGTGCTGTGTACTACTGTGTACTTGAATTATCTATATTAGTGAAAATCTGTAATAATAAGAATAGTCTCACTCTTCATCAGTGGAATCATAATAACACTTGCCTACATGTAGGGAAAAACGACATCCTTTAAGGGTGTTTTCCCGTTTACGGAGCATTGCCTGACCCACGTGCTTTTGTGCTCATTTTATGTTCTTCTTTGCTTAGCTTTAAAATCAGTGTGACTTGAACTCCACGTGGTTATATCACCAGAGGGTAGTAAAGTCGTAGGGACACCAATATTAGGAGGAACTGGGCTGCTTTCTGAAGCCACTCCAGCTTGGCTGAGTTGTCACCCCCAGCTTGCTTTATCTTAAGTCTTATAACAATTGAGCTGTGTCTCTTTTTAGAAGAAAACCCAGGAAATTCCCTGGTGGTCCAGTGGTTAGGATTCGGTGCTTTCATTGCCGTGGCCTGGGTTCAGCCCCTGGTCGGGGAACTGAGATCCTCTAAGCCGTGCGGCATGGCCAAAATAAAAATAAAAACAAAGTTAGAAAAATAAAAAAGAAGAGAACTCAGATTTCCTCACCATGCAGGTTTCTTTTGTGTAGTGATTAGATATACAAAGATGAGGTGACATTGGTACCCAATTCTGCATCAACTATCAGTAAATTATTTTTAATTTAAAAGGAAGGATGTTGTTATTAAGTCCACTATCCTTATTCTGACTCCTTTGAGAAAATATAAAGGTTTATCTCTTCACTGAGATTACCTCCCCCATTCATGGTCAGTAAGCTGTAGCTCTTTGTGTCAGTTGTTTTGGGAGGTCTTTAGAAGAAGCATAGCTACATTTAGAGAAAAAAGGCATTCTTTAAAGGCTTGTCTTTTTTTTTTAATGTCTGAGCGCTCGTTTAGATTTGCACAAGTGTTCTGTCCTTCCTGCGTAGCAACTTCGGCCTCTCATCCATTTGTCAACTCATCATGAGACCCGTAACAAACCTTCCCGTAAACATGGAAAATGAGACCAGGGTGCTCATTGGAATTCTTCGGTGTAGTATCCATCAGGATAGTAAGACAAGAAGAAAAGATAGAAGCGCTGGAAAGGAAGATACAAAACTGTCAGTATTTGCAGATGATTGATTGCTGAGAAAATCCAGAGTGTGTAGCGGTAAATTATTAAAATTAATGAGAAGTTAGCAACTTTTCTAGATAAACAATATATAAAAATTTAATCCATCTCTGTTTACCAGCAACAAACAAAACAATTGTAAATATACCATTAAGGCAAGAAAAAATATAAGGGGGTGCCTCCCCAGACATCTTTTTAAAAAAGCAGCTAATTTCCGGCTCCTAAACAAACAAAGAACTGAACCATATTTATAGATAGGAAGATTTGATATAAAAACAATATCACCTTTTCTCCCTTTAACCTATACTCGTAATGTAATGTGATCCTCCTCGTTTGTTGGCTTGAAGCTAACGAGCTGAGTGTATGATTTTATGTGGAAGCGCGATGGCCAAGGAGCAGCTTTGAAGAACAGTGGCAGGTGGGGGGGCTTGCCCCGTCAGGATTAGTACTCAGAGGAGGCTGTAGGAATTAGGACAGTGTAACGATGCTGCAGGGGCTGCAGGGACAGATGGTGGAGCAGAGCCCAGAGCCTGAAAGCTGGCTCAGCACATTTACGGCCTCTTGACCACAAGCTGAATAACACTGCAGGTCTGTGGGCCGAGAAGAGATTGGTTTATTTTAAATGGTGCTGTCGCTATCCATCGTCCATATGGAAAAGAGGAAACTTGGATCTCTCTCATTCTGTGATAAATAAGTAAAGAGTTAAATTTGTAGAGATGATGGGAGTGTCTTTCTGACAGCTCCTTTCTGTTCCTGCTCAGACTCGCATGTCATACAGACAACACAAAAGACATAAACTGTAAAACAGTAGACTGATACATTCCACTGTATTAAAATCGGCGTCTTCCGTTCATCAAAAAACCAGGTGAAAAACAGTGAAAAGCTACAGACTGGAAGTAGAGGTTGTCAACACATGTAACTGGAAAAGGATTCTTTTCCTTTTTAAATTAATTAATTTTGATTGTGGTACAAAAAACACAGGACATGAAAGGTACCATCTTGAACCATAAACCAGACGAAAAGACAACCCTCAGAATGGGAGAAAATATTTGCAAATGAAGCAACTGACAAAGGATTAATCTCCAAAACATACAAGCAACTCATGCAGCTCAATATCAAAAAAACAAACAACCCAATCCAAAAATGGGCACAAGACCTAAACAGACATTTCTCCAAAGAAGATATACAGATTGCCAACAAACACATGAAAGAATGCTCAACATCATTAATCATTAGAGAAATGCAAATCAAAACTACAATGAGTTATCATCTCACACCCGTCAGAATGGCCATCATCAAAAAATCTAGAAACGATAAATGCTGGAGAGGGTGTGGAGAAAGGGAACCCTCTTGCACTGTTGGTGGGAATGTAAATTGATACAGCCACTATGGAGAACAGTATGGAGGTTCCTTAAAAAACTAAAAATAGAACTACCATACGACCCAGCAATCCCACCATTGGGCATATACCCTGAGAAAACCATAATTCAAAAAGAGTCATGTACCAAAATGTTCATTGCAGCTCTCTTTACAATAGCCAGGACATGGAAGCAACCTTTAAGTGTCCATCAACAGATGAATGGATAAAGGAGATGTAGCACATATATACAATGGAATATTACTCAGCCATAAAAAGGAACGAAACTGAGTTATTTGTAGTGAGGTGGATGGACCTAGACTGTCATACAGAGTGAACTAAGTCAGAAAGAGAAAAACAAATACTGTATGCTAACACATATATATGGAATCTAAAAAAAAGGTTCTGAAGAACGTAGGGGCAAGACAGGAATAAAGATGAAGACATAGAGAATGGACTTGAGGACACGGGGAGGGGGAAGGGTAAGCTGGGACTAAGTGAGAGTGGCATGGACATATATACACTACCAACCATATAGTAGATAGCTAGTGGGAAGCAGCTGCATAGCACAGGGAGATCAGCTCGGTGCTTTGTCACCACCTAGAGGGGTGGGATAGGGAGGGAGATGCAAGAGGGAAGAGATATGGGGACATACGTATATGTATAACTGATTCATTTCGTTATACAGCAAAAACTAACATACCATTGTAAAGCAATTATACTACAATAAAGATGTTAAAAAATATATAATTTTAGATATTTAGCCAAAAAAAAAAACAAGTACCATCTTGGAAAAGACGGTGCCTTGAATGCACTGCATAAGATGACCTCGGTGTTCGTTGGGGCATGCGGTGAAGCCGTGTCAGGATGCCGTCTCACTCTCACCCATCAGGCGACAGAGAAAACCACAGACAGTGACCAGTGCTGGCCAGGCTGTGGAGTCACAGTCACACGTGGGCAGAGTTGCGTTTGCCGTGACTACTTGGAAATCAGCTGGGTGTCACCTCTTAACGTTGAGGATAGACCCTGTGACCCAGCAGTTCACCTCCTACGTGGAACCCAGAGAAAGTGTTGTCTTAGGTCCTAAGCGTTGAGGATAGGAATGTGTACAACAGCACTGTTTGTAAATGAGGGGGAAAGGAGGGGGCTTCTGGGAAGAACCCACGCGATTGTGAGCACAAAAATAGATGAATGATTTCGGGCATATTCATTGGCTGGGATACTGTGCAGCAGGGAAATCACGATGATGAGCTTGAGAAGCAAAATGTAAAGTAAAAAAAAAATGAGCTTCAGAAGAAATAGATTTTGTACATTTATATAAAGTTCAAAATCACGCAGAACTAAGCAGTGCATTATCATAGATCTCTACGTACTTAGTAAAACTGTAAAGAAAACGAAGGAATAGTAAGCCCAGAATTGAGGCAGTGCTAACCGCTTGGAGCAAGGAAGGGGAGCACAGAAGTCTTAGAAATATTTTATTTCTTAAACTGATTAATAGGCTTGTGGTTGATAAATTGGCCATTCTGTGGAGTATAGGAATATATTCTTGGTATGTAGAACGTACCCTACGTGTTGAAAGGCTGTTTTGGCTGCCGTGTATGGGGTACAGAGGGGTTGGGGGACCAGCTGGAAAGTTATTCGTGCGTCGTTGGGACAGCGCTGCTGGCAGCCCTGGTGGGGGGAGGGGGTGTCGGGCAGGTTCGGGGACCGTGTGGAAGGTGGGTGTGGAAGGTGGGGAGCCTGGCGGGGCCGGGGCGGGAAGTTGGGTTCAGGGCGACTGCCAGGTTCTAACGTGAGATGGACAGGAGACTTCTCGAGTCCCCCGAGACCAGAGGAGGGGCAGTTTTCCCCTCTACTCATCTCCAGAGATTATTTTTCTCCAATGAATCATTTTATTTCCTCAAATTAAACAATGAGAAAAGGAAAATATAATTTATACGACAACCTACAGCACATTGAGGCTTTCCGATGCATCGTACAGCTGGTACAGCGGGTACGCTGGGATATTAGTTTTCATATCCAGAGGCAGGCTTCTCCCCAGAAGGATGGGTGAGGAAAAGAGGCGCCTTCGTTTTCATCAGGCCCTGCGTTCTTCCTCCCCCTTGCTGGGCTGTGCCCTCACCTGGGCCAGCATCCCTGGGGGCTGAACACCCTTCAGGCGCAGCTCGGTGACACTGTGAGGTTAGCTACAAGGAGGAAGAGGCCGCTGGACGGGCAGAGGAGGGTCAGAGGCACAGGAGCCCGCAAACCCACTTGGTGCTGGCGCTCCATAAGCTGGGAGGGGCGGCCCCCGCGGTGGGCAGGGCTGGCGTCAGTGAAACAGGAAGACGGGAGGGGTGCAGAGAGGAAGGGTTTGGTCTGAGGTGAGGATGCTGTTGGATCCATGGGTCTGAAGGCCAGGAAGCAGATCCTGGCGGGAGCCGTGTAGATTTGGGAGGTGTTCACCTTCAGAGAGGATGCTGTGAGCTGTGGAGGGGGACAGCGCCCCTGTGCGGGGGACCTGCAAGAGGTGGCACACCCGGGTCAGCCGGTGTCGGTGGGAAGATCTTCTGATTGAAACAGCTTTTCCTCAAATACCAGCAAAAACTGAAATTTTAAACGTATTTCCTATTTCTACCACTATTACAGTACGACGCTGTGCCCTTTTCTATTAATTTAGGGTTACATTGTGCTACGTCGCTTGGACCATCAGTTGTAGGACATTTATCGTGGATGCGTGTTGTGAGTTCCCAAAGAACAGACTGATAGATAAACTTTCATCAGACAACTCACATGTGATCTGAGGGCTTCCCGTCTGGAAACTGCTCAAGTTTTCGAGCAGATTCTTAAGCTGGTGTTTGCCGCTGTCATGATGATATGTGCAAAGGACAGTGGCCGCTAGTTGACCAGTTGGGAGTTGGAGTGCAGTCAGGGGTGACCCGGTCGTTTGTCCAGTGTGCTCACCCGGGTCAACGTTCATTCACGTGCCGCCCCTGACCCCGAGGGCTGAGCCTGCGGAGGGGAGGGAGCGGGAGAGGCTGGGGGCAGCCCGGCCGTGTGCACTTGCTTTGTGGTGTTTCCCTTTGGTTGGTTTTTCAAGAGTCTCAAAAGAAGAAAGGTAACAGAAACACTCGCCACGAGAGGATGTCATTGCTCCCCACGGTTGGGGTGTGCTACCGCTAGAGGTTATTTTCTCTCCTGCTCACTGAAGAACTTCTTTCTTCAAAATATACACGTGAGTGTGTATAGAGATCCATGCAGATACCCGACATGTGTGCATTCCAGCACGTGAGGAATTCCGGTTTTATAGCTTTAATTTTGAATGTATATTTCAAAGCTCTTCATAGATGTCACAAGTTCAGTTCATAATAAAATTGTGTCAGCTTATTGACCATGTGGCGTCAAGCATTCATGAGTTTATTTTAAAAGCTCTAATTTTAGATTAACTGATAAAACACTAAGATAAGGAAATATCTATTAAATGATTTCTATCTAGATTAAAATGGCAATCAGATGTTTTCTTATTAGTTATTTTTAAAGAAAGCCTGGTGAGAGAAAGCTTTGATCACGTGGGAGCCTTTATATAGAAATCCGAGGTCTGCTTTTGACCTTTGTCTATTCTTACCTCACACTTGCTCAGATGTGGGTTCAAAGAATGGCATAAATGTCTCTTTTTTTCAATGTGTAAAAAAAAGAAAAAATACTGTCTGTTAAACAGTAGAACTAGACCCCGAGGTGGTTAAAAGTTCATCTTTTTCTCTCCAGAGAATTCCACTTCAATTATTTGGTAGAAATTCTCATTTCTCCTATTTTAGCTCTTTTTCCCCCTGGGGAAGAGGTTACATTTCCTCCTGTTCTTATGCCCTGGCTCTGGTACAAATGAAAAAAGTCTCCTGGGAGGTAAAGGCATGCCCAGGTGGCACAGTTTGGAGTATCTGACGTTGCTAAGCAAATGTTAGATTAAACAAAACAATATTTATTTTTTCTCTATCTTAAATACAAAGACCATATGGTACATACCTAGAAAAACCTAAGTGGTTAATTGCATGTTAAATTCCTTTCCTCTTTGGCTGCATAAACAACTGAGAAAATATTTACCTTCTCTGTCATGCTAGATTTATTTATGACTTTGTAACTAAAACACAGAAGTGTTATAAATTGAAACTTTAATCTCACAATTGACTCACTTTCTAAAAATTTATATGGTTTCAGTTTGTGGGACAGCTGCAACTCTAGATTTCACTGATTTAAAACATGAGGAAACTATGTGACTACCCGGTTGTTTTTATGATGTAGTCCTTTGAGCCAAGTCGCCGACTCTCATTTTCATCTTGGTTTCCATGAATAGTGCTATGCTTTTTTTCTTTTGCCTGAAAATTCACATAGGCTAGATAAAAGGAAATTTTAAAATCCAGGATATTCATTTGTTCTTTACCAGGTAGACTTTGCGTTTTAAATAATACACGTGTGTCTTGTAGATTTGATGCTGTTTACATTTCCAGAAGCTTCTGCCCTAGTGATCCATGGTGAGCGTGGGCAGGATGCAGGGAGCTCGGGGCCCAGAGGGCTCGTCCTGGGGTCTTTTTATACCTGTGCCCCTGGGACTCTGGGGGCAGCACCAGCTCCTGTAAGAGGCCTCTGGTTGAGTGATGCTAATCTTACATTTTAACTATGTTTGAGTCATGCATGCATGTGACCAAAAATCCGAAGGCGTGGAAGGGTTTGCAGCTGGTCTCCCTCCCACTCTGGCCCCGTCCCCTGGGACACCGTGTCACGTTGTTCTCTCACACGCACCTGAAGATGGAACCAGCTCCCACAGACACAGACATGCGTCTCACCTGCCTCTGCTCCGGGTGGGCCGGCCTTACGCGGGGCCGTTAGTGAGGAGCCCTTGTCACTGCAGCGAGACCTTTTCTCAGTGTGCCCTGGAAACCCTTTGGGGGTGGGCCTTCCCGCCGCGGTCCTGCGGGTCCTGCATTCTGGCCTCAGGCTGTGGCGCATCGCCTGCCCGGAGCCCCCTCCTCTTCTCCACGCTCGCCTCCCGGGAAAGGCTGCTTCTCCAGACCCCGTCCTTCCTCTGTCGCACAGTCTCACAGAAAGCAGGTCTGCCCTCCTTATCCTTCACCCCAGGTTCTCATTTCTTGATGTCATTTCACTAATTCCTGTCGTCCCAAATGGAGTGAAATTCCCTAAGAGCAAGGCCCATTCTCATTTATTCACCGCTTCTCCAGGGCCCCACATGGTATGCAAGGTACACGCCCAGCAAATATTTATTGAAGATTTTTTTTAACCTTTTTATTGGACATGACTTACATACAGTGCACAAATCCTGATATACAGCTCCATGAATTTTTATATACGTACAGACCTTTGTAACCACCACCCAGGTCAGGAGACCAACATTTCCGGGACCTCAGAAGGCACTGAACCCCTCAGTCAACGCACCTTCCCCACGAGGTAACCCCTAGCTCTGCCTGTTTGAGCCTCATGCAAGGGCTGTCGTGTGGTTTGTACTCTTGGGTCCTTGGTGACCCAGGTGAGAACAGTCCCGGTAGAGCCGTGGGAGTGAAGGCCCAGTGAGTGCGGGTCAGGAGAGGACGGAGGGAGGGGACTTGGGGACGCCCTGGTGATTTCCTGCGAGGGGAGAGGAATGGGGCTTGGAAGGGGCGTGGGGCAGAGAGGCTGTTTCTCTGTTGGATTTCATTTTGGTTTTTAAGAAGAGAAATGACACGCAGAGGCTGGTGGGAAGGATCTGCAGAGACTGACAAATAACGCTGCCCGAGAGTGATGGGGACGTGGCCAGGGGTGAGTCTTCCACAGGCGCGCAGGGTCAGCCTCGCCGGCGCACGCTTGTGGGAAGAGGCTGGGGCCCGGAGGGGCCATGGTGGACGTTCCCTTCGGGCTGCTTTGTTCTGTGGTTCAGCACGTGGGCGTTAGGGAGTGAGTGGGGACATGGCGCTGCTAGCTCCCAAGACGGCGTTAGGGGCCCGCCGGGCCACGGCACGGCCGTGGGGGCTCAGGTGCCGTGCTCTGGCCAGGGCTGTGGCTCTGCCACGTGGGTCCGGTGGCACGGGAGGAGGTGGTGGCCTTGGAGTGTGCAGAGCTGTCCTGATGACCCACCGTGGGCTTGCCGGGCAGAGAGAACATGAGTCCCGGGGCTGCGGCCTGTGCGCAGGCGGCGGGCTCAGCGGGTCCCGAGTCCCGGCGGGGTCTGGGACCGGCTCCTAGAGTGACGGAAGGGCCTCGGAGACAGCGATGGTGCAGGCGTAACCGTGGGCGCGAGACACGAGTTGGGGCCGAGGACGGCGTCCCCCAAGGAGGGGAAGAAGGGAAGGAGTCCGGAGGCCAGGGCGCCGTGAGCTTCCTGTCGCTGCTGTCACAGGCCTCCGCCCGTTTAGCGGCTTAAAGCAGCACAGGCGTTTCTCCTCTCAGGGTTCTGGAGGTCGGGAGGCCGAAGCTGCCGGGCTAGAGCCGCTGTGCCGGCAGCCGGCCCCCGCGGGGCTCGGGGAGGCTCACTCCTGCGCTGGCCTCTCCTGGAGGCCGCACGGCTCCACCTCGTCGCCCTCTCACGTCGCCTCCACCCTTGACCTGCCTGCTTCCCTCCTGCAGGGACGCGGGCGGTGGCATTCGGGGGCCACTCACGTAACCCGGGGTGCTCCCTGGGGTGCTCCCGCGGCCTCCTGTGAGGGGCAGCTGCAGGTTCTGAGGCGGGGGGAGGGGCATTTAAGGACTCGCTGAGCGGTCGCTGGCGCCCTCAGACCTGCGACAGGAGCAGCCTTGGCGAGAGCGAAGATGAGGCAGAAGTGAGAGCCTCCGGGAAGGAGTGGCCGCAGCCGCGGGAGCGGGGAGCTGGGCAGCACCGCGGCCTCCCGTCCAGGCCGGGGACCCGGGGGAGGGCCCGAGATCGCGGGGAGAGCCAGGTTTCTGTTGCAGCAGAAGAGTGAAGGGGGCCGTCAAGGGGGCAGGTGAAAATACAGGCAGTTTTGCTCCCGACTAGAGCTCAGTGGAGAGTGGGCGGGAGAAGCGGGGAGGGCGGGAAGTGGGACCCGTGGAGGGGGGCGTCGTGTGGCCTCCTGAGCCAAGAGGGCGGTGGTGGTGATGGAGCAGGTAACCCTGTGGACGCAGAGACCTGTGTGCGCCTGCCCAGCTGCTCTGTTGTCACAGTAAATTCCTCAGAGTGGGATTGCTGGGCTGCAAGTCACGCACAGTTTATTTCCCACACACGTGCAAAGTTAAAGTCCAGATAGCGTTCCCTTGACAGTGTGATAGGCCACACATGCTGTAACTTATTTTTACTTGTAATTCTTTTATTACCAGTAAAACCAGCATCTTCCCCTATGACATTTTTCCATCTGTATGGATGTTAGGGGGTGAATTGCCTATTTTTGTCATTTTCCCATGTTTAGGTTGATCTTTTTGTTACTGATTTTTATAGGAATGTTAACCTTTTATCTTTTTTGTTGTAAATATTTCCCACATCTTGTTATTCAGCTTTCAACTTCGTTTGTAATTTTTTTTTTTTTTTAACATTCAGAAGGTTTTATTGTCAGTTTGCTAGATGGTGGTGATTGTTGTTTTTAGTTAAATCTATCAGGCTTTTCTCTGAGTTTCCTGTCACGCTTAAAAATAACTTGTTAGCCTGAGAATATTTAAATTTTTGCCAATATTTTCTTCTAGACTCTTGTGGTTTTATTTTTGACTTTTAAATCTTTGATTACTTAAGCTTCTAGTGGTGTAAAGTATGAGATTTGGAACCAGCTTTACTTTTTCTAATTGGTTTTTGAAAAACCCACTTTCCCCACTGATTTGAAAAGGCCTCCTTTATGAGATGCTGAGTTTCATATACAAGATTTGTGTCTGAGCTTCCGTTTCAGGGCTCCTGCTGAGGCTGGATAATCCTTTGTGACGTTTTTTGTTATCAGTTGTTCTGTTTTTGTTTTTTTACACAGATGCCTTACTCTGTTACGGAGCTGCTTGTTCCTATCACACCGTTTTATATTTACTGGTCTTCTTAGAAGTGCCTCACACATCTTGTTAAATGTATTCCTGTTGTATGACTTTTTTTTTTTTTTTTTTTTGCTGTTGTGAATGGGTCTGTTAGTCTCTCTTTCCCACTTCCTCTAGCTGTTTATCATCGGCACATAGAAAGTTATTTATTTTAGTTTGTTGATTTTGTGGCTGGCATTCTTAATGAACACCTGCTGCTTTTAATACATATTCACTGGGTTTTGGAGGTTTTCCAGATACCGCTCTCTCTCTCTAAATGTGTATTTACATATATAGATGAAACCTCACAACACGTATAAATAATGTTTTGCTGCCCCTTTTCAGTATTTCTGTGACCCTGGTGTCCTTCACTGGTCCAGTGGCTTGAACTTTCACAATCGCACCAAGTAATACTAGGGGCATTGAGCATCCTGGTCGTGTTCACGGTCTCAGTGGCATATTTCTGGTTGGATCTGTGATTTGAAAGCGAGCCAGCACGTGTGTTTGAGACTATTCCTGGATCAAGAGTGTGTATTCAGATTATGAAGGCAGGAGTGAGGCAGTGAGGTGTGGACACAGACAGGGAGGCTGGAGTTCTTGGGGGTGGGGGGGATGAGCAACAGAGGCTCCCCCAAGGGTGAGGTCACCCCACGTGGTGGGTGATGCAGGCGTGATGCTTATATGGACCTCTAGGCTCAGATGCCCGCTCGGGGGCCTCAGATGTTCCTCTGTGACGGTGAGCTCTGACCTGTGTGGTTATTGTGGAGAGGGAGTGAGATCATGCATGTCAGAAGCACTTAGCCCAGTGCCTGGCACGTATTGAACACACAACAAATGTTAAGTATCATTGCTGTTACTATTCTTGTCAGTGTAATACATGATTATTGAAAGGGGGGATTTCATGATACAGGTGGTGTGCGGGAAAGATAACTTCATCAGTTGCATGTAGGATGGCTGAGAGCAGAAGCACGTTAATACATTAAAGCAGACGGACATCCCTGTGTGTTCGGCATTGTTTGGTCAGGATGTTGAGGCTGATCCCTGCCCCGCAAGGACAGCCGTGGGCCGGGCCACTGAGTCCCTGGAGTAGTGCGCCCACAGCCATGTGCTCCAGCACTGTTTCCCCGACCAGGTTATTCATGTGTGAGAATGGTTTACCTTGGAGTCGTTTACATCTCGATTTGTAACGTATATAATTAATAATTATGAAAGCAAGCACCCAGCTGGTTCATTTATTTAATAGACTTTCTCTTCAGGTCTCTAACTAAGTGATGACGTAATCATTCTTTTCACATGTGTATGTTTTTCAAGTCTCAGGGAAGCTTTGAAATACTTGCTGATTTATGGAGAGTAAAAAGTGAACCAGACTTTCTCAGAACATTTAGAAAAATTCAGACACTTAAAAGCTAAAATCAAACAATATTTGAAATGATTTATACAATTTCAGCAATAACTTTTTTCCACTTAAGCCGGCGGCGTACAGTCTAAACAGCCCTTTGATGCTCAGTCCTTTAAATGAAAGCAGTGGAGGTCTATAAATCAAGCGATCGTTTACACTTATCTCATAACACTTTTTCCAACTCATTTTCCCTCTTAAAACTTAGTATATCCTCCAGAAATTTGAACCCGTCCTATATGGAGTTTAAATTAAAGTGAATAAGTAAATACATAAGAAGATCTTGGAGAATAATATCCGGCCTCAGCTTAGTTTAGAAGAGCAGCGTGACAGCAAGTGCTGCTGCGCGGGCTCGTTTGAAATGAGGGAACCGCTGTAGGTGGTTGGTCTTGGGGGTGAGAGAGGAACCAGCCCTGTCTGTCACTGGGGGGACCACGGCCGCTGGTGCCGGGAGGACCCACAACACTTCGTCCTGATGATTTCTGATAACCTCGTATTTGAAACAGTTCACTCGTAAGTTGCAGGCATCGCTCCTTCCCCCAACTTCCCCGATGATGAGGTCCAGTGCTAGCATGGTACGTCGTCCAGTCTGGGAAGCGACGTTGGTACGGTCCTTACTCGGTAACCTGAGTTACTTTCACATCTGCATTTGCTCATTGTGGTCACTCCTGAAATTGACTGTCGTTCATTTTCCAGGGCGGTGCGCCTCAGAACGCTTACACCTCATGAGCCTAATCTATAACCTACAGCTCCTTCTGTTCAGTTTAGAGGATGACCAGGCTTCATGATCACCCTGGAGACAGGACAGTAGAAGCAGGATCAGGAGAGACTGGCCCATCATCCGAGAGCCTGCTTTCTACTCACTAGAGTGTCGAGCATTAAATGCAGAGCGCTGCGGGGAGGGGCTCTTGATCTCTTCGTCATGTGCTTCCCTGTTGGGGGAAATCCACTATCTTAAGATCACCCATCTTAAGCTTTTTCATGTGTTGTTATATCCTTGGCATCTCTCTGTACTTACAGTAGCACTGATTTTCTTATCAGTGTCCTTGAACTGTTAACTCATTGACTTTCAAGCATTCTGACCAAACCCACAATACAAAATGCTTACGTTATATGTTTAGGTATGTAAAACTGAAACAAAAGTGCCACAGACTAAAAGTTACTCTAATTGTGTGCACTGTACTCTAGTATTTTCCCTTTTTTTAAATTTTTTAAAATGCTCATTACAACCTGCTGTATTGGTTTCACAAACCACTGTAGAAAATGGCCTCACAGTCTGAAGAACACCATGTTAACTGATCTTGTCCTGTTCTTTTGCTTACTCTACCCTTCTTTCCCAAATCAACCAGAAGACCTTTTCAGAGAGAGATGCTTTACAACTACGTCATTTAGAAATAAACCACGACTCCCATTTGATCCCAGCCCCGCCGTTTCTCCTCACGTGGTACTTCCTTTGACAGACACTGTCTTTTAGGAAAGACACGTGTGTGTATAAGACAGTGTGAAAAATGACATGGTGCAGTCTGGGATGCTCTGCTGTAGAGCGGGGAGTGTTCAGGTCTGCCTCAGGGAGTACGAAACAACCTCCTTCCTGGGCTTGGTCACTTCTGATTCAGATTCTGCCCCAACTGAAGCCAGGGTAGGAGGAGGGGAAGAGGGACAAGTGACGTGTGACAGGAGGAGAGGCCTGAACTTCGTGAGCAGAGCAGGGACGTGAGCAGATATAAACAGAAGGGAAGAGTTATAGTTTCAATACAGAGGATGAGGTGGAGGGTACAGAGACTGAAGGCAGGGAGAAAAGAATCTATCCAAGTAACAGAAAACATATAAAAATGTAGTGAATTTACCATATACTTAGACACATCCATTTTTATTTGTAAAAATGATCTACTTGATCATCTTGGTAATATTTCATTCCCTCCTATCTCAGCAATGCAGTCTCAAAATCTTTTTACAAAATATATTTTTATCCAGCATTTCAGTTGTTTCATTCAGGAGGGTTGTTCGAAATACCACGTTCATCGTGCAGCAAAACTGACGTCCCTCCGTCAAGTTTCTCTTTCTTTCCTTCAGGTCTTCCTGTTATGCTTTTGTTTAATGTTATATTGGGAGATTGCCTTCATTTTTTTTTTCTTCCTCCTGTTTTTGGCTTGGTTGGTTTTAGTTTTGATTTTCATGATTATATTTTTATTGCCAGTAGCTGATGCTTCCTCTTTCTTTTTCATAGCATCTTGATCTTGTTTAATGAATGCAGCTTTTTTGGTTACAAAAATAAATGCACATAGACCCTGCCCTAAAGCTCTTACAATCCAGGCAAGAGATGATGAGTTTCTAAATCTGGGCATTGACAGTAGGCATGTATATAAGGGAAAAATTTAAGAAATGTATTGAGATAAAATTGTCAGGACTTGAGGACTGATCAGTATCTGGGGACAAGGAATCAAGGGTCAGTGCTGATTCTCAATCTCATAAAAGAGCATCTAGGAAAAACCCACAGCTAACATTCTACTCAGTGGTCAAAGACTGAGAGCTTTCCCCTAAGATAGGAGTAAGACAACATTGTCTGCCTTCTATTCAATATTGTATTATAGGTTTAAACCAGAGCAATTAGGCAAGAAAAAGAAATAAAAGACATTCAGACTGGAAAGGAGGAAGTAGAGTTTTCTCTATTGTGAGTAACGTGATCTTGTACATAGAAAATCCAAAGGAATTTACAAAAATCTATTAGAGCTAAAAAACAGGTTCAGTAAGGTTGTAGGATATGAGATCAATAACAAAAATCAGCTGTATTTCTGTACTCCAGCAATAAAACCCCCAAAATTAAGAAAACAGTTCAATTTACAATAGCATCAAAAATAAACTGATTTTTAGGAATAAATTTAACAAAAAAGTTTAACACTTGTATACTGAAAACCATAAAATATCGTTGAAAGAAATTAAAGAAGACCCAAATAAATGAAAAGATGTCTTGCATTCATGGATTAGAAGACTTATCAATTAAGATGGTAACACTCTCCCAATTGACCTGCAGATTCAATACAATCACTATTGAAATCTCAGCTGCCTTTTTTTTTTTTTTTTTTTGCTGTACGCAGGCCTCTCACTGTTGTGGCCTCTCCCGTTGCGGAGCACAGGCTTCGGACGTGCAGGCTCAGCGGCCATGGCTCACGGGCCCAGCCGCTCCGCGGCACGTGGGATCCTCCCGGACCGGGGCACGAACCCGTGTCCCCTAGCATCGGCAGGTGGACTCTCAACCACTGCGCCCCAGGGAAGCCCTCAGCTGCCTTTTTTGCAGAAACTGTCAGGCTGATTATAAGATTCATATGGAAATGCAGGGGACCCAGAGTAGCCAAAACGGTCCTGAAAAAGAAGAGAAAATTGGAGGAGTCACATTTCCTAATTTCAAAACTTGCTACAAAGCAGTAGTAATCAAGACTGGAATTTCAAGAGTAAAGTCACCAAAATGGTAATGTAGGAGATCCCAGTCTCAGTCCCCCACAGAGATCAACAGTTAGCTATCCCTGAGCAAAAACATCTCTGGGAGAGTCCTAGAGTCCACTTAAGAAATATCAGAAACAGTGAAATAAAAAGCTTAGAATAACCTCACAAGACGAGAAGGGAGCAGCTGCACGTTGCTGCATCCTGCCAGCCCCCTGCCAGCCCCACTCGACGTCCAGAGGGAGCTTCCCTGCTGGACAGTGTGCACCTCACTGGGAAAGGAGGCGGGGGGAGGTGACCAGCCTCCTCAGCCTTCCAGACGCGTGCCAAGGTCCACTTCAGTTTCACCCACCCCAGATCAGCAAAGGTGAGATGTACAGAGATGGCGAGGAACCAGGAGGAGAAGCAGGGGCCGCCAACAGCAGCTGTGTCGCAGGAGTGATGGCGGATCACAGACCTGCTCTGCAGACACACCCAGCACGTTCTGCCGCCAAAGAAACCAACGTGCAGCACAGTGAAGACCCCTGTAGGTTTCACCAGTGTTCTCCCACAGGTACACATGTGCCCTGACACCTGAGTCCCTCCACTTCCTCTCTGACCCCTCCTGGTGGAGCCTGGGAACTGCACCTCAGGCCTCTGCAGCTACGTGAGTGCAAGACGCCAGCCTAGACCCCTGGGGATGACCTCCACTGCCATGTATGCCTCAGGGCTCAGTAACTGACCCCAAAGAAATGGAGATCCAGGAACTGTCCAACACAGAACTCAAAATAATTGTTCTAATGGTACTCAGAGAACTAAAAGAGAGCACAGAATAACAATGATATAGAGGAAAACAATACAAGAGCAAAATGAAAAGTTCAACAAAGAGATAGGGAACGTAACTGGAGAATTCAATAGAGAGCTTCAACAGCAGACTTGACCAAGTGGGAGAAAGAATCAACAGAAGACAGATCAATTGAAATTATCCAGTCAGAGGACCAAAAAGTAAAAAGAGTAAAAAAAACTGAAGAAATCCTACAGACTTAATGGGACACCATCAAGAGAAGTAATGTAGTTATCATTGAAGTCCCTGAAGGAGAAGAGAGGGAGAGAAGGGGTAGAAAGCTTATTTAAAGAACTAATGGCTGAGAACGTCCCAATCCTGGGGAGTGATCTGGATATCCCAAGTTCATGAAGCTAACAGGCCACCCTGAAATTTCAATCCAAAACAATCTTCTCCAAGATACATAATAATAAAACTGTCTAAAATCAAAGACAAAAGAATTTTTAAAGCTACAAGAGAAAAAATTCTTTCATACACAGAAATCAACTCCATAAGGCTATGAGCAGTCTTCTCAGTAGAGACCTTATAGGCAAGGAGAGAATGGGATGAATATTCCAAGTGCTGAAAGAAACTGCCAACTAAGAATACTTTACCCAGCAAAGCTGTCCTTCAGAAATGATGGTGAGATGAAGACTTTCCCTAATAAACAAGAGCTGAAGGAATTCATCACCACTAACTCTGCCTTGCATCACTAAACCTGGAAGGAATTCTTCAAGCTGAACTGAAATAAGGCTAATTAGTAACATAAAAACATACAACATATTGGTAAAGACAAGCATATGATCAGGTGCAGAATACTCAATATTGTAACATGGTGTTAACTCGAGTGTAAAGGTTAGAAGACAGAAGTATTAAAAAATAGCTGTTGCGGGCTTCCCTGGTGGCGCAGTGGTTGAGAGTCCGCCTGCCGATGCAGGGGACACGGGTTCGTGCCCTGGTCTGGGAAGATCCCACATGCCGTGGAGCAGCTAAGCCCGTGAGCCATGGCCGCTGAGCCTGCGCGTCCGGAGCCTGTGCTCCGCAACGGGAGAGGCCACAGCAGTGAGAGGCCTGCATACTGAGAAAAAAAAAAAACAAAAAACAAAAAAAACTGTTGCTATAGTAATTTGTTAATAGATACACTATATAAAAAGATGTGAATTCGGACATCAAAAACATATAAGAAAAGGAGTAAAAGAAGCGTAAATGTTTTTATGTGATCAAAGTTACATTGTTCTCAGTGTAAAATAGACAGTTATATCTATAACATGTTTTATGTAGACCTTACGGTAACCATAAAGCCTAAAGCTACAGTAGATTCAGAAAAGATAAAGAGAAGGAAATCAAAGTGTACCGTGTGGAAAATCATCAAGTTACAAAGGAAGTTAATCAGAAAAGGAGCAAGGAAACTACAAGTGAGCCAGAAAAACAATTAAAAGATGGCATGAAAAAGTCCTTACCAATCAGCAATTACTCTAAATGTAAATGGACTGAATGCTCCAATCAGAAGGCATAGAGTGTCTGAAGGATTAAAAAAATAAAACCCAACAATAAGCTGCCTGCAAGAGACTCACTTCAGCTTTAAGGACACAGACTCAAAAGTGAAGGGATGGGAAAAGACGTTCGTTCAAATGGAAAACAAAAGAGAGTATGGGTAGCTATACTTACATCACACGGAAGAGACTCTGAGCCAAAAATGGTAACAGGAGACAAAGAAGGTTATTACATAATGATAAAGCAGTCAGTTCATCAAGAAAATATAACAGTCATAAATATACATGCACCTAACATCAGAGCACCTAACCGTATTAAACAGATACTAACAGATCTGAAGGAAGAAACAGACAGCCTTATCATAGGGGACTTCAGTATCCCAGTCTCAGCAATGGACAGATCATTCAGACAAAATCAATGGGAAAACGCTGGACTTGAGCCATGTTTTATACAGACGGACCTGACAAACACAGAACATTCCACTGAACAGCAGCAAGGTACGCATTCTTCTCAAGTGCACGTGCAACGTTCTCCAGCATAGATGATGTGATAGGTCACAAAACAAGTCTTAGCAAATATAAGAAGACTGAAATCATACCAGCTATCTTTTCTGACCAAAATGCCATAAAGCTAGAAATCAGTAACAGGAGGAGAGCTGGAAATTACACAGATATGTGGAAATTAAACAACATACTCCTGGAAAACCAGCAGGTCAAAGAAATCAAAAGAAAAAATTTAAAATATCTTGAAACAAAAATGGAAGCAAAACATATCAAATTATGGAATGCTGCAAAAGTGGTTCTAAGTGGGAAGGTTATAGCCATAAACACCTACATTTAAGAAGAAATACCTCAAATAAACAACCTGACTATAAACCTCAAGGAACTAGAAGAAGAAGAACAAAAAAAGAAAACAAAATTAAACTCAGAGTTAGCAGAAGAAAGGAAATAACAAAGATGAGAGAGAAATAAAGAGAGACTAAAAAGACAGTAGAAAAGATCAATGAAACCAAGAGCTGGTTTTTTGAAAAGAAAAACAAAGTAGACAACTGTCAGCTACACGTAACCAAGAAAAAGCGAGAACTCAAATAATACTACAAGTGAAAGAGGAGACATTACAATTGATAATACAAAAATACAAAGAATTGTAAGAAGACTATGAACAATTAGACACAGATTGGACCACCCAGAAGAAATGGATAAATTCCTAGAAACATACAACCTATCAAAATCGAATCATGAAGAAATAGGACATCTGAACAGACCAGTTACTAGTTAGTAAGGTGATTGAATCAGGCGTCAAAATTCTCCCAACAAACAAAAGCTTAGGACCAGATGGCTTCATTGTGAATTCTGCCAAACATTTGAAGAAAAAAAATACCAACCCTTCTCAAACTCTTACAAAAAAACAGAAAGGAAGGGAACACTTTGCAAATTAATTTTACAAGACCAGCATTACTCTGATGCCAAAGCCAGACAAGGACACAAGGAAGGAAAATTAGAGACCAGTGTTCCTGATGAACATAGATGCAAAAATCCTCAACAAAATATTAACAAACCAAATTCAACAGTACATTAAAAGGACCACACACCATGATCAAGGGGAATTTATTCCAGGGATGCAAGGATGGTTTAACGTCTGCAAATCAATCAGGTGTAATCACCATATCAACACAATGAAGGATAAAAAATTACATGATCATCTCAACAGGTGTGATGATTTGTGACCTTGGATAAGGCAGTGGTTTCTTAGATTTGACAGCTAAAGCACAAATCACCAAAAAAAACACAAAGATAATTTGGAATCATCAAAATTTAAAAATCTGTACTCAAAGGACAGCATCAGGAAAGGGATACAACAACTCAGAATGGAAGAATAGATATCTGATGGGTATTAATCTCCAAGAATACATAAAGAGCTCCTATAACTCAACGATCAAAAGACAACCCCAATTAAATATGGGCAAAGGATTTCAATAGACATTTCTCCAGAGAGGATACACAGATGGCCAATGAGCACAGGAAAAGATGCTCAACAACATTAGTCCTTAAGGAAGTGCAAAATCAAAACCACAATGAGGTTTACCACTTTTTGCCCGCTGGGATGGATATAATAACAAGAGACAATAACAAGTGTTGGCAAGGATGTAGAGAAACTGGACCTTAATACACCTCTGGTGGGGATGCAAAGTGGTGCAGAAGGTTTGGAAACCAGTTTGGCCAGTGCTCAAAGTTAACACAGTTTCTGTATGACCCAGCAGCTCCACTCCTAGGTATATACTCAGTAGAAATGAAAACATATGTCTGCCCCCAAATTTGTACACTAATGTTAACAGCAGCTTTATTCATAATAGCCAAAAAGTGGAAGCAAACCACATGTACTTTAGTTGACGTTTGGATGAATGGATGTGCAGATATCGCATATCCACGCAGTGGAATATTATTCTGCCATTAAAGGGAATGAAGTCCTGGCACATCCTACACCGTGGATGACGCCTGAAAACGGTGCGCTAAGTGAAAGAGGCCAAACACGCAGTGCCAGCTACTGTACGGCTCCATTTATATGAAATATTCAGAACAGGCAAATCCACAGAGACAGAGAGTAGCAGGTGGTTGCCAGCGGCTGGGGGAAGGAGTGCCGAGTGAGTGCTGGCGGGTCAGGGGTTTCTTTGGGGGATGATGAAAATTTGATAGCACAGCTTTGTGAGTATACTAAAAATCACTTTAAAATGTAAATTTTATTGTGTGTGAGTTTTATCTGAATTTTTAAACAGAGCGAATGCCGGCAGCCGCCGGGGAGCAGGGCAGGGCTGTGATGGGGGACACGTGGTGGGCTGTGTTCCTTCCCGCGAGGAGGACGTTGAACTGCGAGGCCAGCCGGAGGTCAGCTAGCGCAGAAGGTGTGCTGGCTGTTGTGACGTGGAGTGAGACTTAGTACCCTAGAGATTTAGAAGGAAGTAAAAGGCCATCAGTCCATTTCAGCCTTAAACAAGCCACTGCTCACAGCTGAGCCTTTGGAAGGTCACACCTTGAACTTTCAAACTCAGGAGATGTGAGAAGAAGAAAGCCTGCCCGTAGCACCTATTATTATTAGCACTGTGAAGTAATGCTAGTTGATAGTGTTTTTATAGGAAAGTTGTAATAATACTTAGGTGTTGATTCTTTTTATCCAACACTTGTTTTGAGTTGCAGTAGTATGCACTGTTGGGCATTACCCAGGTTTTCCATATGTTTCAACCACAAATATAGCAGGGTTTTTTGGGGATTTTTTTTTGGTAAGAAATTGCTAAAAGCTGTTACGTCAGGAATTTTGGACGTTCTTCAGACGAAATAATCGGGGAGGACTGATGACATGTTGATTGAAAGCAGGCAGCCCTGGTAATTTCAGTGGATCAGTCACGAACTTTATTTCTGTCAGTTACTCTGTACAAAATGCAGGTAGTGACACGACCTGCAGATGACATAGCATCGTGAGCCCCGGGCTGCACTTCTGTGCTGCCGCTCAAGGAACTTCTGGCAGGGGCCCAGGGCCTGCCTTACACGCGGGGCAGAGACTGCATGCTCCAAGGGGGAGCGTGTTCTTACCTCTCTATAATTCAGTCTCATCTCACCAGGAGCATCACCCTTAGTGAGACATATTTCTTCACTGCACACGTCTATCTTCTGTATTATAACACATCGTAGGCAACACAAATTAAAGTTAATAGCAGATTCTTTTTTTTTCTTGCGGTACGCGGGCCTCTCACTGTTGTGGCCTCTCCCGTTGCGGAGCACAGGCTCCGGACGCGCAGGCTCAGCGGCCGTGGCTCACGGGCCCAGCCACTCCGCGGCATGTGGGATCTTCCCGGACCGGGGCACGAACCTGTGTCCCCCTGCATCGGCAGGTGGACTCTTAACCACTGTGCCACCAGGGAAGCCCCAGATGTACTTTAATATGATGCAGAGGGATCTTTCACCGTGCGAGTTAGGAAATGAGTTTGCAAAGTAGCAGTTATTCCAACCAAGGTAGTTGGGTACATATCTTTTGTCACTTCAGAAATTGTGCCTGTGTGTGTATAGTCAGTACACTATTTTTTTTTACCTATCTGTTGATATCTTAATAATTTCAGGGATTACTGAAACTAATTACAGAAAGAGAATTGGGACTGACAGATGTCAGTTATGTCCAGATTACAGCAGTTTGGTTCTAATTGTCCTACCTTTCTACCTGCTTTCTGTGACTGTCTCTTGAGAACACCGTGCTGGTCACAGTGTTGTCCCCGACTGCAGAGGATCAGGTCTATGGCTGATGAGTGGAGGCCCCCCCCAGGCCGGCACAGTGCGGGCCTCTTCCCTACTTGCCCTCGTGTAATCCGCACGGCAGCCCTGCCAGGCGGGCGTGGTCAAGGTGAGGGTCCGGGAGTCTCACAGTGATGAGTGCCAGGCTGGTGGCCCTTGTTAGTGTCCGCCTCCCCGGCCGCAGTGTGGCCGTGAGGGCGGCGTCTGTGAAGGCTCCCCCGGGCATGGAGAGGATGACTTCGGAGCCATCGCACCAAAGCTCCCCACCCCCGGTGGGTAAGGTGCCAGCCGCCGCTGCCGGTATGGAGCTCAGGGAAGGAGGAACGGCCCCTCCAGCTTTCTCTCTGGAGACTCTGAGGGCACGATAAAACTCCTTTGGAACTGGGAGAGTATTTTGAAAACATGAAGCAAGTGTGTTTTCATCGCCCCGTCCGTAGATCACCTTCCCCAGCCCGTCCACAAGGATGATCCGGGTGCTGACCAGAGAATAGAGGGCAGAGGGGTACCGTGCTGGGGGCGGCGGCCCTGAGCCCAGGACTCTGGTCTGACTCCGGGGACACACTGTGCCAGGGCCCCAACCAGCAAGAGAGGAGGGAGCTGGCAGCATAGCCTTCCCGCCGCCGTGAGGATGCGGCGGGCTGGGGGGAGACCTCGCGTGTCCCCCACTGTCGGCAGTGCCCCTTCATCACCACTGGAGGAGGCCTCGAGCTGCAGTGTCATTGGAATGGAAACAGAGGGAAGTAGGGAGGGAGCCGCACAGGTTCCTGACTGCCGGCATGCAGAGTGAGGCGGGGAAGCCGGGGCTCCAAGGGAAGCTCCCGGGTCCCGGGCCTGTTTGCTGCAGGAAGGTGCTGAGCCCTAGTTGACATCAGATGGTTGCAGGTGTCCTCCCCTCTTTGTACCTCAGCATGATCTCACAGGAGAGGGGGCTTCCGGCCTGTAGGTTGGAGACGATAGCTACTCATCTCTGAGGGTCCCTGGGAGGGGGGAAGGCGGAGCTTCAGGAGCCTCTGCTCCCACCGGTTCGATACCGGCCCCGCCCCTGGGGTGCGGTGGCCAGGGCTGCACCCCTGCTCTTGGCTCGTCTCCCTGCCGAGGAGTTCCTGTTCTGTGTTCCCTTCTTCATGCACGAGCAGAAAGTCGCATAGTCTACGAAGGACACACCCGTGGAGGCCCTGCTGCCTTTGTTGAACTGCGCAGTCATGAAGACAGTAGCAGAGTCCCTCTTCTTGGTTTTTCTTGTTTTTTTTATGTATGTATTATTGAGCCATTCTGACAGGTGTCAGGTGACATCTCATTGTGGTTTTGATTTGCATTTCCGTAATGATTAGTGATGTTGAGAATCTTCTCGTGTATTTGTTGGCCATTTGTCTCCCTTGGAAGAGAACGTCTTCAGACCCTCTGGCCCTGTATTAAGCAGGTTGTTTGCTTTGTGTTGAGTTGTATGGATTCTTTACGTATTTTAGACATTATATAATGACATCATATATCATTTGTTACATGATTTGCAAATATTTTCTCCCGTTCCACAGGTTGCCTTTTCATTTTGTTGATGGTTTCCTTTGCTTTACAGAAGTCTTTGAGTTTGATGTTGCTCAGCTTAATTTTGCTTTTGTTGCCTTTGCTTTTGGTGTCAAATTGAAAAAGTCACTGCCAAGGCTAATTCAAGGAGTGTTTTCCTATGTTTTCCTCTTGGAGTTTTATGGATGATCCATTTTTCTAGGTTGTCCTTTTTGTTGGTGTCTAATTGTTCATGGTAGTCACCTATGATCCTTTGTATTTCTGTGGCATCAGTTGTAGTGTCTCCTCTTTCATTTCTAATTTTATTTGACTCCTTTGTGCATTGTTTTCTTAGTGAATTTAACTAAAAGTTTGTCTATTTTGTTTAACTTTTCAAAAAACCAGCTCTTAGTTTCACTGATCTTTTCTATCGTCTTTTTAGTCTCTGTTTATTTCTGCTCTGATTGTTACTTCCTTCCTTCTGCTGACTTTGGGCTTAATTTGTTCTTCTTTTTCTAGTTCCTTGAAAAGACTAAAGCTAAACGCAGCATACTGTTGGGTCTTGTTCTTAGTTTATTCAGCCCGTCTGTGTCTTTTGATTGGCGAATTCAATCCGTTTACATTTAGAGTAATTATTGATAGGTACGGACTTACTGTTGCCGTTTTGTGAGTGTGTTTTGGTTGTTTTAGTGCCAACACCAGAGCTTCCGGATTGTGTCTTGTCCTTGTGGAGGCTCGCCTTGCTCCCCTGGGCTGCCCTCCTGACCCCAGAGGCTCTCTTTTTCTGTGGAAGTCCTTATTACTTGACCACGGGTTCCTTTAAAATGAAGAATCTGCCATTTTTTCCTTGAGATGTTACAGGCAAGGGGAAAAGCAATATTAAGGAGCTTTGATTAGGAGGAAAAAACCCAGCATGTCTAGTTTCCAGTTCTGTTTATTGCTTTTCACCTAATTATCTCCTTTAATTAGATTAACGTTACCTTCCCACGTTCCATCTAATAAATGCCTTTCCATGTGGATTGGTTACATCTTTGTTCTGCTCGTGGATTTGCTTTTGATAGACACACACAGCTATTTCCGGGGGGGGGTTAAATTTTGTTCTGCAGAGCTTTTATTTTTTTCAATATTTATATATAAATAGAATTGGTGGTTAATGTTTTGTGTTACTATTAATTGCCTAAAGAGATTTGGTCAGGTAGTTAGAAGTCATTTTTTCTCATAAGACTGGGTCTAGTCTCCTTAAAATGAGCCATAAGTCTACCATGAGCAGAGACAATGGTTTCCAGTTGTCATTGAGATCTTACGAAGTTCTCATATTGGCACTCTGGAAATTACTCAGACTTCGATGGTAACATGAAGGAGGGATTTGTGGCTGCTGCCTATTATATGCTGGAGAGCAGTGTTAGCACTGTTAGGACTGGCATCGTTATGCTTCAGCCACATTGTTGCCGATGTCAGCACTGAGCCGCCCGCACGTCCCTGAGTCCTCCCCCTGGTCCAGCAGTGTCAGCATTTTAACTTAGTATGATACTCGCTCGTATATCAACTTGTACAGGGGCTTTCCTTTTTAGCTGTAAAAATAGCTATGTGGTGTGTTCTGATACGTGTTGAAGCTGACGTGATAGAAATTAATTTACAAGTTGTAGGTGTCAAATATAAACACAGGAATACGGCATGGGGATCTGCTGGGGGGATCAGGAATTTGAAATCAAGACAGTTGCAACTTTCACATTTGTAGGGAGCAGTAGGTCCCATATTAGATACTTGGGGTGTGCAGTGCAGAGCAGCAGTGAGGCAGGGGCTCTGAATTAGAAAGACAGCCGGGGGGGGGGCTTCCCTGGTGGCACAGTGGTTGAGAGTTCGCCTGCCGATGCAGGGGACGCGGGTTCATGCCCCGGTCTGGGAAGATCCCACATGCCGCGGAGCGGCTGGGCCGTGAGCCATGGACTCTGAGCCTGCACGTCCGGAGTGTGCTCCGTAACGGGAGAGGCCACAGCAGTGAGAGGCCCGTGTACCGCTAAAAAAAAAAAAAAAAAAAAAAAGAAAGCCGGGTCTGAATCCTGTGTGATCGTCTGTTGGTGTACAGGCTAAGTTGCTGTGACAGAGACCCCCAAATACAGTGATGTAAGTAGGATGAAGCTCCTCTCCTCCTGCCCAGCAAGGCAGCTCTGAGCAGGTAGGGCCGCTGGGCTGGCGGCTTCTCCGTATGTGGCTTCTCTGAGTCCCAGGTGTGGGTCTGGTTCTCACTTCTTTAAGGCGTAGCAGGAAGTGGAAGGAGGTCGAGGGTGTGAGCAGCTTTCTTTTGAAGCACCTGGCAAGTACGTTATCTCCATTCACATCGGGTTGCAGGAAGTAGGGGCACAGCCACCCTGAGCCCAGAGGAGGCCTGGAGAACAGTGGCCACAGGCCTTGCTCCAGCTGAGCAGCAGAGGGGCAGTTCTGTTTCTGAACGGACGAGGGGTACTGGGCAGTCTCTGCTGGCAGCCTTGACCAAATTACACTTTTGAGTCTGTTGTAAAGTGTAAGCTGTTAAAATATTTACTGAAAATTATGAAGCATTTGTAGGAATACCTTCCTCAAAAGATATCCATGAAGACACGGTTATACATTTAATAAATATAGGTGCCCTTCCATATTTTCCATTTACTTTTCTTGTTAGTATTTTTGGACACAGCTCTTGTGTTGAAATAGATAACGGTGTTAGTTTCTATCGCCATGGGACAAATTGCCGTGCGCCTAGTGGCTACAGCAGCACACAGCTCACGGCCCCCGCGGGTCAGGAGGCCGCGGCCCGTGCTTGGGCCCCCACAAGGCTGCAGTCGGGGAGTTGGCCGGGCCCATGGCTCACCTGGGTTCTCGGCAGAATTCTTTTTTTTTTTTAAATTGTTTATTTGAATTATTTATCTTTGGCTGTGTTGGGTCTTCGTTGCTGCGTGCGGGCTTCCTCTAGTTGCGGCAAGTGGGGCTACTGTTTGCTGCACTGCACAGGCTCTAGGCACGCGGGCTTCAGTAGTTGTGGCACGTGGGCTCTAGAGCACAGGCTCAGTAGTAGTGGCACACGGGCTTACTTGCTCTGCGGCATGTGGGATCCTCCCGGACCAGGGCTCGAACCCGTGTCCCCTGCATCGGCAGGTGGATTCTTAACCACTGCGCCACCAGGGAAGTCGCTCGGCAGAATTCTTATCTGTGCACTTGTAGGATGGAGGTACCCAGCTTCTTGCTGCCTGTCAGCTGTTGGACACCCCTGGGCCCCAGAGGCCACCCCCAGATCCCACAGGGTCCCTGCTGGTGGGCTTTCCCACCAGGGCCGCTGACCTCGGGCAACAGGAGCGTTTCTGCAGCCTGGCAGACATCTCAAGTAAGTAACTCGCTGTGGCTGTGACATCCCGCCTCAGAAGCAAGGCTCTGGTCCTGCCCACACTCACGGTGAGGAGATGTCACACCGGCATCCACGGAGGCCGCCTGAGAGTATGCCCACCACAACGGCTGTGTTTCATCTAAAATAAATTCTCAGTTTTATTCCAAACTGAGAATTCCTCTTTGTTTGGCATTGTTGTTTCATGGGTTTTGGTAAAATGTCAGTGGGGACTTTTTATTAAATTAGGAGTACTAGCCTGTGTTACTTCATGGAAAACATTAAGAAAGAGAGAACACGAACCTGAGAAGGCCGGGGCGGGGGGGGGGGTCTCCCACTCACTGCTGTGGTTAAGTGCCCAGGGTTGGGTGTCATAGGACATAATCCACAAGCCAGCAGCACTGTACTCAGGGAATGTGAAAAGCCCGGCGGTCCGCGCACAGAGCCTGGCCTAGCTCAGGAGCCTGCTGTCCTTTAGTCCTGTTACAGCAGCTGCACCGTGAAGCCTGTGTGGTACTGCTGGCCCGTGGCTTGTTCAGAGTCTGTGAAGCTTGACGGAGACTGAATCACACATGAGGAAACACCACACAGATGCCGTACATTTGGTGCCAAAACTAGCCTCAGAAGTCTTAACTGTCATATAATGTAGTCAAAGAATTCTTTAAAAAATAATAACAACAGCCTGAGATCCAGAATGCGTTTGTAGCGCTGTGATGTCCTCGTGCTCGTGGTCTGGATGTTACTCCTCATCTCAGTCCAAAGTCCAGTCTGTCGGGAACACGGAGCATCCCTGGGACAGAATCCTGTAGTGTCCATCCGTCTGTCCACCTGTCCGCCCACCCATCCAGCACAGCTGCTGAGTTCCTGCTGTGCTCCAGGCCCCGTGCTGAATCTGGACACAGGCCCAGCCTCTGGACCTTGCTCTTAAGGAAATTTCAGTTCTGTGTGACCCAAACCAAGAAAGCAGTGATGTCGTTTCTGTTCTCATGTGGTGGTTTAATATTCTAGTAATAAGATTGTTTTAAAATTTTAGTTAAATGCACTTATACATGTGTAACTGGAAGTGGAGAAATGATGTGCTGCTTGAGAGGATAATAGCAGCGATTAGCTCGGTCACTCAACTTCTAACATGTAGTTATTGGGTGCTGGCTCTGCACGAGTCCCTCATCTAGGTCTGAAACTGAAACCAGGTGTAAGTAACTGGCTACTTTGCTCCTTTCCATTCCTGGGCCCGTCTCTCATTTGGACAGACGAATGTCATGGGTAAGAAGGGGGCTGTAGCAGGTAGGGATCCCCGGAGGGCCTCCTGCCCAGGGCTCCAGCTGGCGGCTGTGCTCACGGGGCCCCCGCCGCGCTGCCACTCCCGCTCCAAGGTTTTGTCTGAAGTGCGGATCGCTGAGGTTGTCTAACTCAGGACAGACGGATGGAGGGCTCGTGTGAGGATGGGACGGTTCCCACCTCCAGTCAGAACAAAAGAGAAAGCGCAAAGGCTTCTGAGTCCTTTGTTCTGAAGACCAGATCCTCACCTTGCGCTTCAGAGGATGGGTGAAAACTTCGGTTCATCTGGCAAAGGTCCCTTTCGGAAGAAGGAAACTCGGAGATAAAAGGAAGAGGACAGCATAATTCCAGGGCTTAAAATGAGATGCTGTCTTTTATTTTTCCAGGTGAATGAGTGAAGTGGTAACAAGGACTTAACATTAGGCTGAATTATCAGTCCAGCTGTTTGTGGTCAGACAGCAATGGGATTGTAGGTCTTAGCGTGCCGTAAGCTTACGCTGGTGAAAGGTGTCCGGTGGTATAACTTACTTAGCGTGTCTTGAGGTGTGGAAACCTGTAATTTAAGAACAAGACAGCAAGGTGTGCGCCATGCCTGAGTAGCCCTGTCCAGGTGGGAGGCTGGTGGGAGGCAGACGCCGTGGACTCTCTGTGTCCAGGTATCCAGGTGTGGATCCTGCCAGGCGAGCTGCCGGGCTTCGGCACCTGTGCCTGGGGGTCTGGTTACTGTGACAGCCTTGCGAGTGTACCGTCCAGCACCAGTGGTGGCCATGTGGAGTCGGGGACCACCGCCCTGGGTTGTGGTGCCCCACCCCTGGGGTCTCGCCTTCACAGAAGGCCGGGCGAGGTGTCCCACACAGACGGAGGGACACAGCTCGCGAGCCCCCCCTTGCTTCCAGTCGCTTCCCGGTTGGAAGGGGAGGGTGGATCCCGAGGGTTCCCGTTCCCTCCGCCAGACCTCCTCCTGTTCCAGCTCTAGCTTGAGAGCTGGCCGGCCTGCCCTACACCCAGCCCAGGCCGAGCGCCCGTCGTGAGGTGCTGGACGCCACTCAGAGCGCCGGGCCCCTGTGTGCCACGTGGGGTACTCTGAGGTGTCCTCGGATCCGCCGCCCCACCGTCAGCAGGGAACTGTCTGCTCGCTTGTAGTTTGTGGCTTGATCAGTTAGGTGGAAATTGTTTATCTAGTTAAACATCTGTGGTGATGATTAAATTTTATACTTTATTTTCCAGGGGGTGAAAAGATTTATTAGATAATAATTTACCTTAGTTTAAAAACTTAGGCTTCAGTTTTTTTTCCTAACAATTTTACCGTCAGCTAAAGCACACATGAAAAGACAGCAGCGTATTGCTGCATGTCAGATTTGTTTCAGTAAAGTAAAACTTTTTAAGTCACAGCCGTGTCATTTGAGGATGGCTTCTGTAATTCTGGCTTTTGTAGCAGTGGTGTCGTGACTGTGCTGTGGGCAGCTTATGCCTTTGCACTTGGATAACCCTCTTCCTACTAACCACCCAGAACCTACTTGTTTTCAGCTTGTAGGTCCAGAAAAAGAACAGTATTTGCAGGAAAAGAGTTTTCCAGTGGAAGGGTATTCTTCCCTGGGAACTCCCGTGGCCTTTTTTTACAGTAACAACGTCACTGTCCTCAAAAAGAACGGCACCCGGTGCCAGGCCAGAGCGCCCTCTCCCGACCCAGTGGCCAGGCTTCCCAGCAGGCCGGAATCATGGGACACGCGTGCTGCCCTGTTGCTGACGCTACGCTGCGTGTCTGGGCATCCTCCCTCTGTTTCTGCCAGACACGAGTCCGGGGCAGTGAACCTGTACAGAACAGTCCGGTGTCAGGGCTGGTTCTGCTGAGGCCGCCTTACTGCCCCGTCCTGGCGTGGTCTCCCCCGTCGCACGAGGACCTACATATCCAGCCCTGGCGGCCTGGGGCCGCCCCCGCAGCCTCATTTTACCTCCGTCACCTCTAGAGGCCCGTCTCCACAAACAGCCTCACTCCGAGGTCCTGGGGGTTGGGGCTCGGCATGCGGGTTTTGAGGGGACTCACCAGTCCTCACAGTGTGCGCCACGTGGAAAGTGACCACCGTGAGGCCGGCCCCCTGGGGTGCCATGTCATGGCACGTCTGCAGCTTCCTGTGTGCCTCCCTGCGCTGGGCCCACACGGCGTCTGGACGCAGCCTCACCGCCTCCTGTGTCCTTTCTGTCCGGCAGGCCTGGCAGCTGCGCTTCAGCCACCTCGTGGGCTACGGTGCCAAATACTACTCCTACCTGGTGTCCAGGGCAGTGGCGTCCATGGTCTGGAGGGAGTGCTTTCTCCAGGATCCGTTCAACAGGTAAAGAGACGGGGGTTTCATGGCCTGCTGCGTCCCCGCAGGACACTGGGGCTGCTGCGTGCCGGGGGCCCTCCCCAGCAGGAGCCCGGGGAAGCCAGCTTCTTGTTCCACGGGTCCTTAGAAGGAGCTTCCTTGGAAAGCAAAGCACTACTGAGACCTGGTCTCACAGTCGTTCAGAGCGGTCTGCCTGCACCACACAGGTCGCACGGTCAGGAGGCCTCACTGCGCAGGTTGAGGCCCATGGCCCCTTAGATGCCGGGAGCGCCCTCGCGTTTCCCACGCAGGTTATCACGTTAGTCCCAGCAGCCCTGGCGGAGCCGGAGTTTCATAAGAGGAACCGAGGCTCAGAGGGGGTGATGCGTTCAGGGCTTCACAGCGGACCAGCTGGACTCAGATGGGAACCAGGTCTGCTGATTCCCAGGCCCTCGCCCCCCGCCCGACCCTGTAGCTCTTCATGTCGTTGGCCAAGGCTCGGGTTTTCTCGGCAGTTCATCATCGCCTTCAGTTCCAGGATCTTTTGAACTCGAGTCTGATGTAATAGAATTTTTAAACGTTTTACAGCTTGGTACCCACATGCTATTGTGACTTCAGCCCTCTGCACACATTTGGTCTACTTTTTAAAATTTTATTATCTTCAAAGGCTCTGAAGCCAAAATTGAGTACCATAAATCAATTCTGGGCATTATAATTCTTCACTGAAGATTTCTATAAAATCGGCAAAATACTATCTTGTTTAAAGGAATCACACTTTACTAGAAAACCACATGCTTTTAAATACATGTATTCCCCAGTATTTATATCTGTTTATGTATGCATTCTCGCCTAGACATGCAGTTGCTATACTTTTACGGGCATGTAAAAAAGTAAGCTAGTAAAAATACTCAGTGGACTAGAAAATTTCTAACCTCTACCAAAAGATCCTTTTTGATCCCAGTTCTGAGAAGTCTCCCGGTTGGAAGCAGCAAAGCCGAGGCCAGGCGGGGCCTCTCAGCTGCCCTGTCCACGCCCCCTGCCTCGGGGCCTCGGGGCCTCAGTGCTCCCTTCAGGGCGGAGCCAAGACAAGCCTTCGATGTCATCCTGCTGCTGAGAGTGAAGTGCTGGCAGCATGTCCGATTAGAGACCATATTCGCAAAATTGCCCATGGAAAGATCCTCCAGAAATAGTGGAGTGAAAACGTACTTTATTTAACTGCAGTTATTTGCATTAAAGGAATTGCATTTTCTATTTAAAAAGAGAGTAACCATTAATTTAGAGGATTTCTGTCTGCCCCCCTTCGAGTGTCAGGGACACTGTTCCTTATTGAATCCAGCTGGTGAAGAGCAGCACGGACCGCAAGTGTTCTCTGTTATCCTTAGCCAGGGCTTCCTGCTGTAATGAACCCTCTCCTGACAGCTTTTCTGACTTTACTCTTAGGTCACAGTGTTATTTTCTCTCTGTTGGGTGCCATTTCAAATTCTTTTTTGAGAGGAGAGCATAAATGATTTCAAATCTCACTTTAGAATAATCCTATAGATGATGGAGAATGGGGTACGATTTTCTACTTGTTCTGTACCACATAAACTAAACAACCCTTTCTAGAAAGAGCAGGCTTGCTCTTACAGTAACTATATCACCACTGGTCTGTCTTCGTAGAGTACGTTAAAAATCGGAATGAGATTTGTAGAAGCCAGAAGATAATGCATGGCAGCTTTTCTGAATCTGACATCAGTGTGGCTTCACTTGGGGGACTCAGGCGGGTGTGGGTGGGTGCGTGCAGGCTCCAGTGACAGTCCTCTTCTCCCCAGGGCGGCGGGGGAGCGCTACCGCCGGGAGATGCTGGCGCACGGCGGGGGCAAGGAGCCCCTGCTCATGGTGCAAGGTAAGCCCACTGAGATGCGCTTTTTTTTTTTTTTAAGGTTTATGTGTTAACATTAGCACTTTGGGTTTTGTTTCGTGTCATCTGTAATGAAAGATGTTTCCAATTTTGTCTATTTGTTTTTTCTTTTAAAGACATGATGCTTCAGCTGTGCACTTTGTTCTGAGCATCTGTTTCATGGTGTCCCAAATAAGTTAGTGTGATTTATTTAGATTGAGAAAAAATTTCAGGCTTTAACTCTCAAAATGTTACTAACACTCTAATAGGAAACTGTTAAGTTATTGTGAATCCTCAGAAAATTTGCTTTCAGATTTTAATACTCATTTCTTATTCCCTTATGAAAGCCTAGCAATACATCTGTTAGAAATTCCAAGGCATCAGGGTGGATTTTTTACTCAAAAAATTAGAACCTAATTCAGTCTTAGACATCTCAGATGCTTGTTTTCCTATGTGTTTTTAAGTATCTCCACTGAGAATTTAATTGTGAATGGAAGTGACCGTCATGATGTTCCTTGGAATGTTCTCACAAGTATTTCAAGGAAACGTGGGTGATCTTGGGTGCTCTCGGGATGCCGGCATTTCCGTGCAGCCGGTCCCTCTGACTACCTGATGAAAGTGCATTTAGGGGATGACTCCCAGCCTTAGGGGGATGCTGTCTTCCTAGTGGCAACGGAGCAGTCCTGCTCGTGATGGGTTGAGGGGACGTCCCTTGCGCACATCTGTTGCACCTGCTGTCCCCTCGGGCAGGGCTGTAGCTGCTCATTCATCCAGCCCAGTGGCCGAGAGCTGCTCACGTGCCAGGCACTGGAGGTGACAAAATCCCGCTGGGGACCTCGATTCCGTCAGCTTTTCTGGGAGGATGTGTTCGTCCAGGCTCGGTCTGCCCCCTGCCGCGGCCGGTGCGTAGAGCGGGTCTGCCGGCAGCTTCCTGCGGCCCAGCCCTGCTGTGCTTTGGGGGTGATGCCCGGTCTCCCATCTATGGTTGCGCCTCGGGTCACCCTCTCGACGAGGAGGCTTGTGACGCCCCCCCCTTTTCTGGCTGATCCTGCCGGCCCTTGTTGAATTCTGCTACGTCCAGTCACTGTTTTAAATGGGTTTCGTGTCCTGATTAATGAAATCTTCCAGCAGCCCTCTCAGGTGGGGTGTTCAGTACCTTCTTACCGATGGTGGAACAGCTCAGGCCCCGGCCCTGTGGTGCAGCAGAGACGGAGGAGCCCCACCAGGATTGGAGCCTGGGACTCCCGACCACAGGGCCGGAGCTCTGAGCAGCTCCCTGGGTAGGACTGCCGGCCGCGGGCCCCTTGTGGACTCGGTAACAGTGAAATTACTTGGCTCGTGATGGTCTGCATGGCGCCCTTTGGGCTGGTAGTTTGTGGTGCTGCGTGGACAGCCCGCTGTGAGTGGGGGCAGAAGAGGCTCCAGGGCTGGTTCTCACGCAGATGTTCTGGTGGGAAAGCTCTCTCAGCAGCGGTGCTTAGTTTATCCTTCCTGACACCAGGGTCTAAACGCCGTCTGCACATAAATATTAGCTTACATATGGCTCCAGCAAAAGAAAAATATTAAATCCTTTTCAGTGTTTGTCTTTTGGTTGGTGTATTTTCCTACTCTGCTTCCAAGATGGTTGTATCATCTCTCTGGAAATTCTGTTCTTCATATGAAACATTTTTGTGTGAAGAAAAAATATTTTTCCACGAGAGAAAAACAAGCCTGTGGTTCAAACTAGAAATGAGAATGTATTCAGACCACAGCTAACACCAGCAATAGAACTGCTCGGCTTCTAAGGGTTACCCTTTTCCTCAGTGTTCCGCCGGACCTCCTTAATTCACGTGATCGGTTACACGGCGGATGAATGGGGCCACGCGCAAGAGAGTGTTACGCCAGTTGTCACTCCGTAGGGTTGGGTTTGTAAGACAAGATCAGCAGTGGCGTCCCCTCTTCCTGTGTGCGAACGGCCAGCCTGCACCCCCAAAGCAGGAGCGTCCTGCATGATGGCTCATAGCATCGGGGTGGCCCTAGGAGGAGTGACTGTGAAATTACTCAGCGTCGTGATAGGTGCTTCATCTGTTTTATTTACTTACTAGGTAAATGTAAAGAATTATGTTAAGTAGCAGAAGGTAAAGAAACAGAATCCGTACCTTCCAGTTATGTACCTCTGTGACCAAGTGCCGCCTGTCTTAACCTCCTTACTTGAGACACAACATTTCAGGCGAACGCCGAGCCCTTCCTTAGTCAGGATACCGTGAGTTGTGCTGGTGCTCTCTGTATGACCTACTCAAGTCAAACACGGCCGTGCTTTGATCTTTGAACGATAAACGCCTCACAGGTGAACCTTGAGCTCGCTGGCCTGTTTCAGAGTCGCCTCAGGTCTGAAGGGAGCGCCGCCCGGGAGCCTCGGGGAAGATCCACGTGCGGCGACACAGACTTCTCTTCAAGGGCCCATAGTTCTTTCCTCTCAAAACTCTAAACGCCATGGAAGAAAACAAAAAGTGGTTAAGAAAGTATTTCCTTCCTGGGGGCGCGGGGAGGAGGGGAGCGGTCACGTCGCACAGTAAAACAGAATTGGATTTGCAGTTGCCAGCTCTGGTACTTAGCAAATTCCTCGACCAAGTCGATTTCCCTAAGGGACGCAAAACGTGATTTGACTTCAAAACACTTTTCTAATCTGCAGGTTGAAATTGTGTCCTTATCTAGTTTTAAACACATCCATGGCACATATAAGGATGTTAGAATATTCAGTTACTTTAATCCTCCACTAAAACACAGGGTGGCAACACACCTGACTGAATTCAACTCTTCTAACTGCCAAGGATTCTGGGGTGAGTTGAACTCTGTGTACGTTCCATACAGTGTTTTCTCGTTTAAGTATCACATTTCTTAGTAATAAGAGAACTTAGTTTTTGCTTAAAATAAACCAGGATGATATGACATTTTCATTCATTTTGCCATATACTAGAAAAGTTTTTAGGTGTGCTGTGGTGAACATGACCCAGAGTTCAGTGTCTGCAGACCACTTCAGAAAATGAATGTCTCTAGAAAGATAAACAGTGAGTTTGTAACAAGGAGCTAATACGTGGTAGCCACCTGGAGCGAGAATTGTTTCTCCCACAGCAGGTAGAAGAGGGGGGTTATACAGCTGTTGGGGGTCGGAGCGGTATTATTGCAGCAGTTCAAGAAGGACAGGTGCAGTCCCCACAGGAGGTTACATCTTCCAGTGTAAACTGCTTTATCTTTCTTTTACGTTATCCGAAATTCTTGAGTAAATGGCCCTTGTTGAGTTTTTAGGTTCAGATGTTACTTATCTTTAAATAACTAGGAAAAAACCAACACATTGAAAAATCTGCACTTGCCGGGTGCCTCCTGCTTTGCTGCTCATTTAATCCCTCTAAAGCAGGTCTGATCTCCCCCTTTCCATAGGTAACGGGGCTCATTCTCCTCCCTGCCACCTTCCTCCCGATGCCTGCATCTTCCTCAGGCGATCTTTGAAGGCTGACATGAGACTGAGTTGGTCTTAGAATGTGAAGATGTCAGTGGCCTGAGCCTTGAGGCCTCAGTGATCCCCAAAGTCTGTGTGTGTTTTCACGTTGACACTGGTGAGGCCTGCCTGACGGCCACTGAGGAGCAGTAAAATGTTCCGTGATCTGTTTCCATATAAGCTCTTTAGACTCTGTGGCAAAGCTGTCAACTTGAGTCACCGTCGTTCCCATGGGGTGATTCTCGCCACAGCCGCGTAAGCACGGTGCCCACCGAGTCTCACATTTCTGCCTCTGGTAATGGATCCTGTGTGCGCTCGCCTGCAGCCTTGGCACGAAGGGTTTTGTGGGGAAAGGAAGGTTAAAGCCCAAGATCTTAGCGTTCCAAGGGGTTCTTTTAAAATATTAAACAGCTTTATTTCTGTTCTCCTTTCCAGAAAAGGAACTCTTAGTTTTATGACTTTTGGCCCAAAGCAGTATGAAAGTAGAGATATAACATTAGAACTTGACAGAGTTTTAAAAAGGACGAAACATCAGATAAGATGAAAAGGAATAGTAGATAAATTCTCGGCGAAGCTCCCTTCAGTCTGTTCTGGGTCGCCAGACTGACTTGTGGAACCAAAGTCTAGAAGCCCCAGGCCTCACCGTAAGCTGATTAAAATCGCAAGAGCTCACGCTTCCGCAGGGCTTCCTGGCCTTCAAAACACATTCGTCGTTGCCATAACTATCCTATATCATCTCTTCTTACTACATCGTACTCTAAGCCAGAAATTTGTGGTGTGTATTCCAAATGGTCGCCCTCGTCCCCCAAGGAGATTAGTACAAACAGTGCACGATGGTAACCTCTCTCCTTGGTCCTAGGAGCAGGAAGTGCCCGGAGCTTGGTTTGACACCTTCTCCCCTAGAGGAAGCAGGGCTCCTTGGGGGAAGGGCTGACTCCAGGGCTGGCCTGCAGCGTCCTGCAGCGCCAGGAAGGAGGAAGGTGTTCAGGAATACACGCGAGGGTGGGCATGTGTGTCACGAGGGACAGGCGCCCACTATAAACGAACCCTCAATGGCCAGAACTTTAACAATTTGAGCAAAAAAGTAACTAAGGCAGCATTGGGAAATAATACCAAGTATAAGTGTGTATCCATGAGCCCGCCTGACAGGAACGATGGAATGAAGCAGCAGGCAGACCTCCCGTGCACGAGAGTTCAGATGGTTCTGTAGGTGCCCCCTGCCCCCCGAGTGTGGGCTGCGCGGTGACCTCCCCCTTTCATACTGTGCTCTGGAAGGAAGGGAGGGAGACTTTACATGGAACTCTGCCTCGGCCCGGTGTTCAGGGTCGGCACCAGCAAGGCGAGTCATGCGGTCACGACCCCTAGTGTGACGAGAAGGGCACCTCACCTCTGGGGTCTTCCTTCCCAGGGTGTCACAGACAAGGGGCACCAGAGTCGAGCCTCGGCTCTCTGAGAGGAGGAGACGGCTAGGCCCGCGCTGTGCCCAGGTGCCTGCAGCAGGGTGTGCTGTGCACACCATCGTGGGTACCTGCTGCGTTAATGCATACTTAAGTTAGAGTTCACCTGGAAGGGCAGGTGTCTCCTGCGCCATTAACGACGTGATTATGGGGGATCGAACAAGATGGTGGAATAGAGGAGGGCATGGAGCTCACCTCCCCCGAGGAACACATCAAACACACATCCACGTGTGGCATGAGTCTCACGGAAAACTAACTGGAAACTGGCAGAAGGACTCCTGTACAAGCAAGGCTGTAATGGGGTAGGAAAGGAAGAAAAGTGATCGGGTCTGGACCTGTGCCCCTGGAAGGGGACTCAGAGGAAAAGAGATGGCACAGGCAGAGACCTGCTCTGGGCAGTGAGCGGTGAGAGCCGCAGACTGGGCACCTCTGTCCTGGCATCCAGCACAAGCCCCGAGGCACAGAGGAAAGGGCGGGTTGAAGGCTTCTCTGGCGCTGGCCAGGTTTCCGCCGGCTGCCTCAGTGCACGCTCCAGCCCCACATACCCCATGTCACTGGGCAGCACAGGCCTGGACAGGGTGGTGGCAGCAGACTCGTGTGGGACCCAGAGGCCACTGGGACAGAGCCTGGACAGGGTGGTGGCAGCCAGTGTGTTGGCACCCACTCAAGCAGTTCCCCCCAGCCCAGAACTCTGACAGCAGCTGCTCCACCACAGCTCACAGCCCCGTGTGCACTGAGGCCCCATCCGCCCTGCAGTGCGGCCCTACGACGGACAGGGGCAGCTGTGAGGGACAAAGGGGACTCTCGCCTGAGGCTTTCTCCACAGAGCCAGGGAACACGGCGGGCACCGCACAGGCCGTGCGTCAGAGACAGCCCGGACCTCTGGCTGCAGCCAGCATGTGCCGACAGCCTGCACAGGCCCCCTTGCTTCAGCATCCCTGCCTCTGCAGCAAGGGTCCCAGTGTAGGGAGCAGGGAAAGCACACATGTACAGGGAGCAGAGCCAGCCCAGGCCTGACCCTTGGGGCTTCTGCTCCAGCACTTTGGGATCAGATCCCACCCCCAATAGGGCAGTGATGGCCACTGAGCAGAAGGGAAGTCTTGCTTCACACCCAGCTCCAGCCCCACCCCTACCAAGGTGATAGCTTCCAGCACACCCTGAGGAAGACATGGCTTGTGTCCACATCAGATCAACTTTCCCACCAAAGGCATCAGACACTCACAGTCTGTATAGGGCCAGTCCCTCATAAGAACGTGGTCCCTTCAAGACCACAATAGGAAACTGTTGCACCTAAATTCATAGAGGCAGAGGAATTGCTCTCAATTGAAATAATAAGAGAAAACCCCTGAAAAAAGTAATAAAACAAATAATTTATCAGATAAAGAATTGAAAGCATTGGTAATAAAATTGTTAAGTGAATTAGAGAACACTAGACAGAATGAATAGCAGACTAAGCAATACAGAAGAACACTTAAGGGATCTGGAAGATATAGCAAACAAATGTAAAAAAATTAAAAAAGGTTAAGAGATCTCTGGATAACATTCACATTTATAGGAGGTCCCAGAAGAGAGAAAAGGGTATTGAAAATGTATTTGAAGAAATTATGGCTGAAAACTTCCCAAATCTGAAGAAGGAAATGGATATCCAGATACAGAAGCACAGAGGGTCCCAAACAAGATAAACCCAAACAGACCCACACCAAGACATTATAATTAAAATGGCAAAAGTTAAAGAGAGAAGCCTAAAGGCAGCAGCAAGAAAAAAATAATCATGTACAAGGGAATTTGCATAAGGCTACCAGCTGATTTCTCTGCAAAAGGTTTGCAGGCCAGAAGAGACTGACATGATATATTCAAAGTGCTGAAAGGGAAAAGCCTGCAACCTAGGATACTCTACCCAGCAAGATTTTCATTTAGAATCTAAGGAGAGAGAACTTCTCAGACAAACAAAAACTAAGAGTTCATCAATGCTAAATCTACCCCAAAAGAAATATTAAAGAATCTTCTCTAAGTGGAAAAGAAGTAAGAATCTACAGAAAAGGGAAAACTCCGTAAGGACTGAGATAAACCACTTAAATAAGCCAGTACGAAGATAAAAAGACAAGAAAAATGTAAAAGCAACTATAACGATAATAAGCAGTTAAGTGATAAACATGAAATATAAAGTATGACATCAGAATCACAAAATGGGGGGGAGTAAAAAATGTGGATCTTCTAGAATATGAAGTTAAATGACTATCAGTTTCAAACAAGTAGGTAAAATTATAGATCAGTGTATATATAAACCCCATGGTAATCACAAATCAAAAACCTACAATAGATACACAAAAACTAAAAAGAAAGGAAAACAAGCATACTACTAAAGAAAATCGTCAAACCACAAGGGAAAAAACAAAAAGAAATGAACAGAGAAGAACTAAAAAAAGCAACTGGAAAACAAGGAAAAAAATGGCAGTAAGTACATACCTATCGGTAATTACTTTAAATGTCAATGGACTAAATGCTCTGATCAAAAGACATAGGGTGGCTGATTGGATTAAAAAAAACAAGACCCTTCTATATGCTGCCCACAAGAGGCTTACTTCAGAGCTAAAGACACACACACTGAAAGTGAGGGGATGAAAAAAGATATTTCATGCAAACAGAAATGACAAGACAGTGGGCATAGCAATACTGATCAGATAAAACAGACTTTAAAACAAAGGCTATACAAAAGACAAAGAAGATTGTGTATCATTATACAATGATAAAGGAACTCAATATAAGAAGAGGATATTACACTCATTAACATATAGGCACCCAGGACAGGAGCGCCTAAATATATGAAGCAAATACTAACAGACATAAAGGGAGAAACTGACAATAATACAATAATCTTAGGGGACTTTAACACCCCACTTACATCAACGGACAGATAATCCAGACAGAAAACCAGTAAGGCAACAGTGGTCTTAAATGACACAACAGACTAGTTTGACTTAATAGATATCTACAGGACATTCCATCCATAAACAGCAGAATACACATTCTTCTCACGTGCACATGGAATGATCTCTAGTATAGATCACATGCTAAGCCACAAAACAATTCTCAAAAAATTGAAGACGACAAATTATATCAGGCGTTTTCTCCCAGCCACAACAGTATGAAACTAGAAATCAGTTACAGGAGGAAAAATGGGAAAAGAACAAACACGTGGACTCTATAAAAACCAGTGGGTCAGTGAACAAAGCAAAGAGGAAATCAGAAAATACCTCAAGTGGAAATACAACTCTCCAAAGTCAGTGCAAGCAGAGGGAAGTTCACAGCAATACAGGCCTTCCTTGAAACACAAGAAAAATCTCATATAACAGTCTAACCTACCACCTAACAGAATTAGAAAAAGAAGAACCAACAAAGCCCAACATCAGGAGAAGGAAGGAAATAATAAAGATCAGAGAAAATAAATAGAGATAAAAAATAGGAAAGATCAGTAAAACCAAGAGCTGGGGTTTTTTTTGAAAAGATAAAATTGACAAACCTCTAGCAAGGCTCACCAAGAAGAAAAGAGAGAGGACCCAAAGAAACAAATGAAAGAGGAAAAATAACAACCAATACCACAGAGATAAAAAATCATAAAAGAATACTATGACAATAAATAGGACAACTTAGAAAAAATGGACAAATTTCTAGAAACATACAGCATGCCAAGACTGAATCAAGAAGAAACACTTTGAACAGACTGATCACTAGTAGTGAAACTGAATTTGTAGTTTTAAAAAACTCCCAGCAAACAAAAGTGAGGACTGGACGGCTTCACAGGGGAATTCTACCAAACATACAAATAAAAGCTAATACTTATCTTCCTCAAACTATTCCCCAGAATTGAAGAGAATGGAACACTCCCAAGGTCATTCTACAAGACTACCATTACCCTGATACCAAAACCAAAGACAATACAAAAAAAGAAAATTACAGGCCAATATCTTTGATGAATATAGATGCAAAAATTCTCAACAAAATATTAGAAAGCCAAATCCAAAATATGTAAAAAGGATCATACACCATAATCAAGGGAGATTTATTCCAGGTACGCAAGGATGGTTCAGTACTCGCAAGTCAATCAGTGTGGTACAACACGTTAATAAAAATCAAATGATCGTCTCAAAAGACACAGCAAAAGTATTTGACAAAATTCAGCATCTATTCATGATTGCAACTCTTACCAAAGTTGGTATAGAGGAAATATATCTCAACATAATCAAGAACATTTATGACAGACCACAGCTACCATCATACTCAGCAGTGAAAAGACGAAAAAGCCTTTCCTCTAAATTCAGGAACAAGGCAGAGATGCCCACTCTTGCCATAAATTTAATATAGTATTAGAGGTCCTAGCCACAGCAGTCAGACAAGAAAAGGAAATAAAAGGCATCCAAATTGGAAGGGAAGAAGTCAAACTGTCACTATTTGCAGATGACGATATTTTATATAGAAACCCTGAAGTCTCCACCAAAAAACTATTAGAATAAATTCTGTAAAGTTGCAGGATACAAGATTAATATACAGAAGTCTGTTGCTTTTTCTATACACTAATAATTAACTATCAGAAAGGGAAAGCAAAACAAAAAAAATCCTATTTAAAATCACATCAAAAAGCATAAAATACCTAGGAATAAATTAACCAAGAAGGTGAAAGATCTAGACACTGAAAACTATAAAACACTGATGAAGGAAACTGAAGATGATACAAAGAAATGGAAAGATATCCAGTGCTTTGGATAGGAGGAATTAATATTGTTAAAATGGTCATACCTCTCAAAGCAATCTACAGGTTTAATGCAATCCCTGTCAAAATACTGATGACATTTTTCACATAACTAGAACAGATAATCCTAAAATTTGTATTAGGACCACAGAAGACCCAGAATTGTCAAAGCAATCCTGAGAAAAAAGAACAAAGCTGGAGGCATAACCTCCCAGACTTCAGACTGTACTATAAAGCTACAGTAATAAAAACAGTGTGGTAATGGCACAAAAACAGACACACAGATCAGTGGAACAGTGAGCCCAGAAATAAACCCACACACCTGTGGTCAATTAATCTACAACAAAGGAGGCAAGAATAAACAATGGAGAAAAGACAGTCTCTTCAAAGCTTAACAGCAAAGGAAACCATTAATGAAACAAAAAGACAACCTACAGAATAGGAGAAAATATTTGCAAATGGTATGACCAACAAAGGGTTAATATAAAAAATATATAAACAGCTCATACAACTCAGTATCAAAAAAACAATCCAATCAAAAAATGGACAGATGACCTGAATACAGGTCATCTGTGACCTGTGGCCAACAGGCACATGAAAAGATGTTCAACATCGCTAATTATTAAGGAAATGCAAATAAAAACGACAGTGAAGTGTCGTCACACTGGTCAGAATGGCTGTCATCAAAACGTCTATAAATAAATATTGGAGAGAGTGTGGGGAAAAGGGAACTCTCATGCACTGTTGGTGGGAATGTAAATTAGTACAGTCACTACGGAAAATGGTATGAAGGTTCCTCAGAAAACTAGAAATAGAGCTACCATATGATCTAGCAGTTCCACTCCTGGGTATATATGTAGAACAAAACGAAAACACTAATTTGAAAAGATACATGCACCCCAGTGTTCATAGCAGCACTGTTTACAATAGCCAAGACATGGAAGCAACCCAAGTGTTCATCCACAGATGAATGGATAAAAAAGATGTGATACACACACACACATACACACGCAGTGGATTATTATTCATCCATAAAAACAATGAAATTCTGCCCTTTGCAGCAACGTGGATGGACCTAGAGAATATTATACTTAGTGAAATAAGACAGAGCAAGACAAATACTGTATGATATGACTTATATGTGGAATCTAAAAGTAAAACGAACATATACAGCAAAACAGAAACAGACTCACAGATCTAGAAAACAAACTAGTGGTTACCAGTCGGGGGGAGGGAGAGGCCAGATGGGGTAGAGGATTAGGAGGTACAGACTACTATGTATAAGAAAGATTAGCAACCGAGATACACTGTACAGCACAGGGAACTATAGCCGTCACTTTGTAATAACTGAGTATAATTCATAAAAATTGCGAATCACTGCGCTATACACTTGAAACTAAAATAAAATTAAATCAACTCTACTTCAAAAATATTGTGACGATTATTAGAAAAGGGACAGGTTTTTATTCACATTATGAGATTTTTTCTGAATATTTTGTCGGCCCAAATATTTTTTGTGATATAACTTTTATAACGCAAAAGAGAAGCAGGTCTAGGAAAGACATCTGTCACCCAGCAGCTCAGTGTCGCCCTCTGCCCTGACTTCAGTCGCCACGTCTGCTCAGAAGTCGGGACGCCAGCTTTGCCTTTGTGCCCTGCTCGCCCACAGCAGGACTCCTGCTTCCCCGGCCTCAGTCCCTGGAGCGGGGGCGGGGGGGGGGGGGGCCGCCCTCCAGGCCATCCACTTGCTCTGTGAGGTGCTCTGCCCCCTGCACAGCTTTGCCTCCAGAAGCAGCGTGTGTTTCTTACGCGACACACACCTGCTGTCCCACAGGGCGCAATAAGACAGGCCTGCCCTGGTGTTTTATAATTCACCTGATGCAGGACCAGGTCAGTCTGGGTAGATTACTGAAGTTACTTAAGGAACGGGCATTGAAGTGGAGAATACTTTCCCCCTGGGGGAGGTCGGAGGTGCATTCTGCCACCTCTTTTCCGGCACTGGGCGCTGCACTCTGTTACCAAAGGTGAGTCCACTCTTGGGGCTTTGCTGCAGCAGACTCAGGCCGCAGCCGTCGCACCCCGTCCCGCTCCGCCTGGAGCCCGTGGGGACCTCCGGGGCCGAGTTCTCTCAGACACACCACCTCCGGGCCTGAGACTGAAACCTCTCTCCAGGGCGCTGGCTTTCGTTCAAAAGTATTACTGCAGTGTCCTGTGTTAGTGACCAGTAAGTAATCTGATTGATTGAATGAAAAAAGCTTTATGTTAGCTGTTGATGAAGTTAATTCATTTAACTTAGCGAATATTTAGCAAATACTTGCTGCTAACGAGGCATTTCAGGGACACAGAAATAAGAACGATACGGATCCTGCATTTACTTGAGGGGTGCAGCGTCCTGTAGGAATGACGAAGAGCATCCCCTCTGGGCCGTGTAGGCTGAGCCTGGGCACACGGCTTGGGGGCTTCAGGACTGCAGGGGTTCAGCCCTCCGACCCGTCAGCTACCTTGCACTCGCGTCCTCTGCACCGGGGGAAGGGGCCGTGCGGAGGGTGCAGACCCAAGTGGGCAGGACAGGCCGCCTGCCTCGGGGGGCTCTGGACACGCCCCTCACGCTAGCAGCCGCGTCCACTCCCCGACATGTGTCCAGTCTGTTCTGGAGGCAGGCTGCCCCCTTCCTAGAGCTCATCACATTCTTTGCATATAAATAGCAAAGGTGGAGCTTGGAGAGAACAGATTAGTAGAGTTACAGATGCGAAGAGCTGAGGCTGAAAGACAAGGCCGGTATTTCAAAGATACGATAAACCAGGAGAAAACGTGGGAAATGCCCTTTTGGAAAGAGTGCCGTTTTTCACTTTTCTGAAAAAATGGACTTTGGGATCCCAGGAATGAGCACCTCCTGTGGGTTACGGTGTCTTGTTGACACATCAGAAAGATAACCGCGTCCCGCGTGCTAGAAACCGATGGGCGCTGTGTATAATTTGGGGTGTAGGGCGGTGGGAAGCACATGCGCATTGGTCTCTTCACCTGGGTAGGAGGAGTCGGCCTCTACCAGGAAGCGACAGGCCTTTCCTGCTCTAAACTTAGCCCGGAAGCCTCTACTACCCTTGGATTTCCCCCTCTATCTCACTGTCAAATGCTCCAGTGAATAAATTCAACCAGCATGATCTTTGCTAGCAGAGATGATAAAAAGCCTCTGGGAAAGTAGGTTTTAAACAGAATTTTAACTGTAACGTGTCGGCCGCACTTTGCATTGCGCACCCCGCGTGGTTCTGGCCCTGGGAGAGCGAGTGTGTCCACTGCACGCTCACTGGCCGTCATGGTCCAGCCTCTGCTCCTGCCTCCCGCTTCCAGACAGTCTGCTTTCTAACAGGTTTATAACAGATGACAGCACGCCACAAGGAGAGTGACTCTCTGGAGAGGAGTGGGGACAGTGGCCCCTCAATGCACCCGCGCTGCTCTGGGGGGCGTGCGACTCCCTTCCCGGGAACGGAAGTAAGGCCGGGAGAAGCCGATGGGCCCCCTCGGTGGTGCAGAGCCCTTTACCGGCACCCGTCCCCCTGGACAGGCTTTCAGCCACTGTTCACTTCGGGTGGGCCGTGCTCCTAGGCTCACTGGTGTCATCAGAACCTATTCCACCCAGACCCTTCCTGCCCCCAAAGTCTTGGGAATCCTGCAAAGCCCCACCAGCCCGTCACTGCCACCAGCCGGCAGACCCAGATCATCTCAGAAGAGATGGTGGGTCGCAGCCCTCTTCTGGGATCTCAAGGGTAATTCAAAGACAGGTTCTAGTACAACCCAACTTCAGAGACACGTTTAACCCAAGATGCATCTCCCCCCCACCTCTGTGGCCCATGGAAGCATGATGGGTCCGGAAGCCCTCTCAGCTGCCCTGCGAGCTTCGGGTGACACAGTGCCCTCGCGGGCTCTGAGCACCAAGCCACTGTCGTCAGAAGGGACAGAGCCTCCTATGCTGGCAGCTTCTGTCCAAAGCATGACCCTAGACCGCAGACTGGCACTCTATGTGTCATGTTCTGCCCGCCTCCTGGCCGTCTTCTCTGAACAGCAGCGGATTGCCCTCTGCCTGCTGCGTGCATGGGATGGGCCGTCTCCCTTTGTGTTGCATCTGGGACAGTGCCCCTGGAGCCTGACTGCACTGAGGTCTCAGCCTTTCTCTTGCAGGTAGATACCCTGTAGGGGACTCACTCCAAGAAACACCAACTATTCTGTTTCCAGATCATGTTGGGTAGACAACGTTCTAACAGGAACGTAGATAGTATTCTTTGGAGTCTTCTGACTGCTCAGGGGAAACATCATAACGTGCTCGTTAAAGATGGTCGTTACAGATGATGTTCCTGACGCGTGGGTACAAGTGTGCTGTTAGAAAAGCAGGTGTCACCTCCTCAAAGCTCTCACCCTACACTCCCAGCTGACAGGATGGGGCTCAGAGCTCCCAGGGCTAAGGAATTAGGGGCCACAAGCATCGTGGCGGGGCGATCCACTGAGGAATCTACACTCCAGAGTCCACTGATAAAGGGTAAACTCGTACTAGTAGAGACTTCGAGCAGATTTCAGTGGAAGAATTGAAACTGACGTTTGCTAAGCACCTCCGGGAATGTTGCCAGAGAGCAGGAGATGGGAAGGTTTCTCCTGGTTTAACTGGGTCATCTCCTGAAAGATCCTTTCAAGGTATCTCCTAGTGTTCGAGTCTCTCCAGCTATCTCCAAAGGAAACTCTTCCCGCGTGACTCTTACGTAACATCACTAATAACGAAACTAGATTAAGGCGTGATTATACCTAAACCTAATTTTCTTCTTTGCTTACCAGTTCATCTTTACATTAAAGTTTGTAAGATAGAATAATCCCTCCTTAATCTCAGAATTTGCACATCTCAAAACATTTGACTACCATGATCAAGTTCTTTTTTGACCCCATCACATGTCAGGGTACGTCAAGTAAGACACGTTTAGTTTCTTAATCCCTCTTCTTATAGCACTGAGTATGTTTAGTTTAAGCTGTAGGGTCAGGACAATAGCTAAACTCCACTTACATTTTCCCTTCAAGCAGTTTAAACAAAACAGAGCTTTAAAAAATTCTTAAAATCTTAAATCACACCCTCAAAGTAATTGGAATTTCAGCCCCACATTCATTTTTGTCTTCTTCCTGCACGTTTTTTTCACTTCAGGGTGGGAATTTTATTAACATGTTGCAGTAGCCTTGTGTACTGATTTTCCTAAGATACTTTAATGTTGGACATTACCAGTAAGACTAACTTCTACTACTTTGGTATTCTCCAGTTGAACGGACAGGAGAGAGAGCAGTGCTGCCAACGTAGCAATAATGAGAACCACTGTGCCCCCGTGCTGGGTGCTGCACGCTTAGGTAACCTCTTCCTGCCCGAGGTCACACCGTGGTGAGCAGAACCAGGATGCAAACTCAGGCCCGTCCTGTGTGGACTGCTGGGCTCGTAAACTTCTCTTTCGGGTTAGGCCAGGAAGCTTTTGCTTTGGAAGTAGTTGCGTGCATGTTGCACTGTATCTCCCCTCTGCTCTTTCATAATTTTCGGTGACTGAGTTGCCTGGTACGCTGATGCTCAAAGAAGATGCTGTTGTGTTCTCCGGGCAGGACATCACAGAGACAGATCTGAAAGGCCGCACATGCTAACTAGACCTGACAGGGTGTCAGCTGTCTTCCACATAGTAGTGGTTTTATGGCAAAATAAGATCTGCTGAGTGAGAATGCATGAACGCAGGGCCAGCTGTGGTACTTCACAACACACTCACTGGCAGAAACCTCCTTTTCTTGCACACAGTAACAGGAATACGTGAGGAGAGCACGTCAGGGAAGCAGACCTAGAATTCAGTGGCGCTATGGGACCTACCACACAGTTCCAGTAACAGGGTGGATGGCGACCCTGAACAGCCAAGTGAGCAGAACCCCTCCGCCTTCGCTTGTCTTGCTGTTTACCCAGCGTGGCCTCTGCAGTGGCTGAGCGCCTTCTGGAAGAAAGCAGTGGCAGCGGGCACCTGGCTTCCCAAGGCTGAGGCCTCCTTTTGTAAACGCGCTGATCTTTTCAGAGGGTGTGGACATGTTTAACGTGTGGGTGTGTTTGTTTAAGGAAGGCACGGAGCTTCAAAAGGCAAGATGTTTTGTAACCCAGAAATGTAACCAGTAAATGGAATGGTTGAATCTGACGATGAAATTAGAATAAACTGATTAGTAAACAGAGCACGCCCGTGGGCTCCCCTTGCTGGGTTAGCTCCCACCCAGCAGGAAGCCCTGCAGGCAGGGACCCCAGAGGCAGAGCCACGTCTCCAGTGTGACAGGTATTAGCCCAGCCGAGGGGGCAAGAGAGTTCTTGAGTTTGAAGGAGGAAAGGAATTTCACTTTCTGGCTGACATCCTCGTTCCCCCGAGAACTGATCGCAGATAGCGGGAACCACCTTTAGGAAAAGGTGTGGGCAGCTGCAGCCTGGCAGCCCAGGAGACTTCAAAGGAGAGAAAGATGAGCCAGCTGCCCGAGGCCCGGGAGAGACAGCTCTGGAATGAGCGCTGATCTCATAAAGTTCACTTCAGCCTCTTCAAACTGCCAGGCCAGCCTTTGTACTGGAATTCTCCATCAGTCTGAGCCAAGTTTGACACATATAATTATTTCAGCATAAAAAGCAGCCGGGAACTATCACCATGGGCTTTAGAACCGAGGGTGGTGGTGGAGACATGCAGACGCCTCACTCGTTGCCCAGTCCGTGCGGATAACCCGATGTTTGGTAACAGGGGACGGAGCCACGGCAGCTGAACATGTAGGCGAGTCACAGGCTCAGTAGTCCTGGTCACGTCTTTTTAAGTTGTGGTGAAGCGTATATAACATAAACTGTACCACTGTTGCCATTCACGGCCCTGTGCGATCATCACCGCTGTCCAGCGACAGGACTTTTCCATCATCCCAGTGAGCTCTTCTTGATAAACCTTTTCTCACAGCTGCTAACAGGTAGAAATGGATTGACTCTAGTTCCTTCTTCTGTTTCCATCTTTCCGTAGATAAACAGTTATCTCATAAAATGCAGATGGCAAAAGCCAGGAAAAAGCAAAGCAAGCAACGATTCATTAGCTGGGTAATTAGCTTGTGATTGTGTTTGATGATAATGTCCTGAATACTTAATCAGAGACCAGGCTTTTGAAATTCAACTTGTGCAGAAAAACAAGCAACCTCATCCTTCAGCTCTTGAACTTCCGACCTGACGGTTACTGTTAGCAGTTACCAGTTAGCAGTTAGCAGTTACCAGTTACGGAGCCTTTCCATGAGTTAAATGTACTTTATAATCCTTATAACAGTCCAGCAAAGTAGATGACATTATATTTCACTCTACCAGTCTGCCTCTGCTCAGACTGCTTCTAGTAGAAGACGGAGCCCCAGAAGTTACGTGACTGGTCTGAAGTCCCTAACCAGGTGGCTGACGGGGTAGCTCAAGCCCTGCGCCAGTGCCCAAGGAAGAGTTATCTTCCCACTCTTTTCCTCCTTGGAAGAGTTATCTTCCCACTCTTTTCCTCCTTGGTAACCCTTCAGAGGAAGACATCGGGATAGTCAGGGACGAGAATGGACTGAAATTTTGAATTATAAGATGCTGTGCGGAACCAGGGAATGTTCCACTCAGCCTCAAACCCTAACCTGCCCAGCGCCTGCTCCTGCATGGCAGCTCCTCTGCTTTTCAGAGCTGGCTTGTTGTCGCCTAGGTAAATGACACCGGTAGACCTTAAACAGAAACCCGACAGACATACCTTCATTTAAACCAAGTACTGGCGCTGCGTCTGAAATATAAGAGTGTGGTTGCTTTCATCTCTGATTTTAAAAGAATTGGGGGGGCGCGGGTTACGCGTCCCGACCACCTCAGGCATTGAGGGCCTGGCCTGACGGGTGCCCAACCCATGCACCTCCACTGCACCTTGAGGCCCACAGTCAGAAGGGTGTTCCCTTCCCCGATCCCACCAGGAAGGAACCCATTTCAGGAGGACCCTGGAGCTGCTGGGGCAGTGTTCCCGCCCCCTCACCCTGCCCACCTCCCACTGCAGCGGCCAGGGCTGCGGGCGGAGCCGTCTCTCTCCCCGCTCGGGCCAGGGCCGCTCTCCTTTCCCCACCAGTGGGCTTGGACAGAGGGAATCTGATAGGAAAGCCTGCTTGTGTGTCACCTGTTTACTTTATCTGTGGGAAAGAAGACATGATCATTTAAATGAAAAAAGAAGAAACAAAAACCACCTGCTTCTAGTCTAAACCGTGAGTCTAGAAAGTTGGTCCTTAATCAGAGAGAAATGTCAGTGTCCCCCGGGCATCGCTCAGTCCCTCTTCATAACATGTGAACCAATCTTTTCATCAACTGGCAATCTACTTGAAAGGAACAGAACCAACTTTGACTGACCAAGCAGAAAAGGAGTTTGGGGGAACAGTACAGAGGTCGCCATGGAGTCAAAGGGAGAAGCCGAAACACAGCTGAGAGCGCGTGGCTTCTGGGGCCGGCTAAGGGCGCGGACGAGCTCCTCGGGGTTGACGGGTGCTGCGTTCAGCCGCCCCATGGCCCGCAGCTGCTCGTCCCTCCGCCCCGGGAGCAGGTCCCAGAGGGGTGCAGTGGGCGCGGAGCTGGGCAGCGAGGCCTGCCCCCCAGCTGCCCCAGTGCCGGGGCCTCCGAGCAGAAGCCCCTCCTGCCTCGCGACGCAGCCTGCGACCCTTGAGACCGTAACTCAGGGCCGTCAGGCCTTTTAGGGCAGCTGCCCCGTCCTTCGAGGTCCCGGAACACGTGGTTTGAGCAGAGCAGTCAGGACCAAAAGGTTCGGGTTTGTTCCAGTTTTTATCAGCGTATTTGCCTCTCCGGTAAAAGAATGAGGAAAACAAACTAAGTCATCCTCCGCAACGGATGTGGCTCCGAGGGGGGCGGGCAGGCCGAAGCCCGCTGTCCTTCCTTCCGCGAGGACTCGGCGGCAGGCCCGGCGCACCTGCCTTTCCTACATCGCTGTCCACGCTTCTCCTTTCAGGCGTGAAGCTGCCCTCGGTTTTGTTTTACTGTTTCGGCTCCCTGGCCCCCGACTCAGGTGATGTCCACAGAGAAGCGTGTGTAAACTCACCCGCTCGTGGACTCGGCACCTCCAGCCGGGTTCCCGGGGCTCCTGCGAAATTGCACGTCTCATCACCACCCTTTTAAGACTAAGACTTGAAGACAAAGGGACGTGTTCGTCAGCTTTTGTAAAAACTTCAGAGTCCTTGGAATCTTTTTTACCATCCACGTACATAAAAGCCAATTTCAATTTTTCTTATTCGTGGAACTGCCTGAAAACATTGTGTTTCTCTTAATTCTTTGTGCCGAAGTTAGTTCAGGTTGACACTTGCCAAACACTTCGATCTAATTAAAGCGAGGACACGGCAGCCATATTCCAGGAGAATCCCTGCCCCGGTGACTCCCCCATCCCTCTCCGTCTGGATTCTCTTTACCAGTCACATCACACACACAGTTACTGAACCATTCACCTCTGATGGGATTTTATTTAAAACTGCCCTGAGCGTGTTGCATTCTTCCCGCGCTGCTGCCATGACTGCCTTTCTCTGAGACGCAGAAGTGGCTGGAGGTGGGCCTCACGGGGGGCATGTGCCCCTGAGGTGTGGCCACGGAGGACAGAGCAGGGCCCTGTGAACGTGGGCAGCTTGTGGAGGGAACGTGACACTTCACAGGGACGCGAGGGCCAAGCTTGACTGCGCGGGTCGGCTCCACCTCTAACGTGCTCCCCAGGGGGAGTGACCGTGTCCGTGGGTCCAGGCCTGGGCCTGCCCCGAGCTCTGCGTGCCACCGCGGAGGGCACCCAAACGTCATGAGCGGTTGGTTCCCCGGCGCTCTGTTCTCCCTGCAGACCCCAGACGCTCTGTGCGCTGCCCACCGGGTGCCTTGCCTAGGCCGCCCTCTCCACCGCAAAGGCCCTAGCTTGAGCCTGAGCCTTCCCCATCTCTCACGTTTCTGCAGGCCCCCATCTGCCCCACGGAGCCTTCGGAATCTCTGCCACGCACGACATCCTTCTCCCTCTGTTCTCCCACTGGCTGCCATCTATGTGCTGTTAACACCCGAAGCTGACTCTTCCCCGAACGCTTTATGTGGAAAGTTTTCAGGCATTCAGCAAAGTCACGTGAACTGTAAACACTCATATACTTGCCCTTTAGAGTCTACACTTAACATTTTGCTCTGCTTTGTCACGTATCCATCTGTCCATTCCTCCATCCACCCATCACATACATGTATTTTCAAAACAAGGTGCAGACGTAAGTACGTTTTACCCCAGACGCTTCTGTGTGCGTATAACTAGAGTTAGTGTTGGTTACTAACATTTACATGTGGTGAAAGGCACAAATCCTTAACGTTCCATTTACTGAATTTTGACGAGCTATATACCTGGGTGTCACAAATCACGGTCCAGATAGAGAACTTTCCCATCACACCAGGACCTTCCGGGTCGGTCACCATCCCCACTCCCGAAGGCAACCACCGCTCCAGTTTTTTTCGCCACGGCTTAGTCCGGACCTTCTTGGAAGTGAATATAAACGAAACAGGCAGCGTGTGTTTTGTGTGGGCCCTTGTGTGCAATGCACTGTGTCTGAGGCCTGCCCGAGGTGTTGTCTGGGTCAGTAGTTCTTTCCTTCTCGTTGCTGGTGCCGTTCCACTGTGTGAAGACACCACGAACGTCCACCTGCAGCCTGGTAATGGGAGCTTGTGTCGTTCCACTTTAGGCTGCTGGGAACGTGCCTGCATTTCTCTCGGCTAATACCTAGGAGGAAACAGCTGGGTCCCGGGGCAGGTGTGTGCTGAGCTTTACAGAAACCGCTGGACCTTTTTCTGAAGGGCTCTCGCATCTCACCCTCTGCCCCTGCTGGGCGACGAGCCATGGCGCCCAAGGCCTTGACTGCGTTTGCTGTCTTCAGCCGTCCCGGGGGGACATCATGGTGTCTCTTTGTGGCTTTTCCTTTCCTGGATGACAGTGATGTCGTGTGTCTTCTCAGGGCCTGTTAGTTCCGTGTTTATTCAGATATCTTTTTTTGTGAAAGGTCTGCTCAAATCTTTCGTCCATTTTTTATTTTTACAAGTATTTTTATGATGAGTTGGAGTTCTTTATATTTTCTGGATACCAGTCCTGTGTGAGATATGTGTTGTGTCAGTATTTTCTCCTATTCTGTCATTTACCTGTTCATTTTTTTTTTTAACAGTTTCTTTGCAAGGCGGGAAGTTTTAAATTTTGATGAACTCTAATGTATCTTTTTTTCTTTTATGGTTATTACCGTCTGTGTCCTAAGAGACCTTTGCCTACCTCAGAGTCACAAAGATATTCTGTGTTTTCTTCTAGACACTTAATAATTTTAGCTTTTACAATTAGGTCTGTGCCCATCTCACATTAATGGTTATGTACGGTATGTGACAGGGGTCAAGGTTAACTTTCCCCACATGGCTGTCCAGGTCCACACGGTGTACTTCTGTGATTGTGTCCTTCCTGCCCTCATACTGTGACTTGGCCTGGTCCTTCACACAGCGAACACTCAAGGCATGTTGACTGAATTGCACTGAGAGAGCCCCGTTCAACCTTGAGTTAGCATTACCTGCCAAGAGCACAGGCCGGGGCCACAGGGTTCATTGCTTGAATGTTGTCTTTGGCTTCTTGAGTGAAGAGTGGAGATCGATTCAGCTTTTTACTGAATTGCTACTACATGCTAGACAGGGTGCCTCACTGCTTTCCAGTACAGCTTCTTATTCTAGCTTTATTGAAACCTTGTATGTCAGATGAGGAAATCTGAGAACCAGACATTAGGAGTTCTCCAAGACAGGCAGGTCTGGAGGAAAGCCAATAACTTGTGTCTGATATAAGACTTCTGCAAGATAATTAACAGTTGAATGATTTTAAAGTGCACAGGACTTGATAATAACACTTGGCAGGTAATTAAACATATTAAATTCTGAACCAGCCCAAAGATAGCTGAAAAATTAAGTCTTCTGACATCACTCCAAGTGTACAGTAATATGTGCAAAATAAAAACCCCCGGGAAACATATTTGGCTCTAAATCTCTAAGCTAAGAGTTTGATTAGATAGTAAAAAAGGCATTAAAACAAGAAATAGCTTCGGGGCCCATGCACTGCCCAGGACTTTTTGAAACGTCCTCACAGTCAAGCTCGCGGTTCACAAGGCCGAATGTCCCCTGACCCTGCAGATTTGATGTGTGTCTTCGTCCCTGTGTATTGTCTGCGGAGAATGAGCGGCTCATCTTTTCTTCGTCCGCAGGTATGCTTCAGAAGTGTCCTTCTATCGATGACTTCGTAAATGCCCTTGTTTCCGACCTGGATGTGGACTTGGAAACTTTCCTCATGGATTCTAAATGATGGGAACACCGTGAATCCTTTAAATCAGTCACGGAGATATCAATTTTGTTGTAAATGCTACAACTTTGAACGTTTGTTTCTGATTTCAGCATTCAATTCTGTAATAACTTATGAAAAACCTCAAACCAGTGGAACTTGGAATAACTAACTTTCTAAACTTATGCTGGATTTAGCCTGTTTGTTTGGCAGATTTTTGAACATAAGGAAATGCATTCAGTGAGCGAGTGCAAACCAGAACACAGAGGTGTTAGCGTCAGGGGCCAGACACCCTCAGCCCAGCCCCGCTCCTGGTGAGCTAGCTTTTCCCTGTCCGATACCTTTACTTGGTTAGAGACATAATAAAAAGCAAAGTTATTTCCGTTTGAAGCCGTCTTCAGAAAGATTACACATATAGCTCCTCTGCGTGATTTCTTGTAAGTGGCTTTGAAAATGGAAAGTCAGTTACAGTGACCGAGAAACCAAGTGTGGTTTCCAAAGTATTTGTAATCGACTGTGTTGGCTTTTCCTGTGTGTTTAGGAATATACTATACAGATGGACTCAGAACAGAGGGCACCTGAACTCACACTTTTCTGACTTAACGATGAATATACAAAAATAAGTGCAGGTGCAATTAGTAAATGATGTGTCAAGTCCAGCGACTGATAAATACGGAAACTGGGATTCAAACCCTGTCTTTATCCTAAACATTATTGCATACCGTATCACCATGTGTTAATAACAGAAAAGAAAGACACCGTTTAATAGGCTTTTCACACCTTCAAAGTCAAGAATTTAATTACAGGCTTTCATTTAAAATGACACTTGCTAGTGGCCTCTTCCTGCTTCTCCTCCCTAAAAGACCAGTGCTGATGCAAAAAGGCAGAATTAAAAATCCCCAAAACTAGGACACATGTCCAACCTACTCACAGAATCTGGAGGAATTTCTACAAGCTAGAAACAGACGAGACGGGATAAAGAAACGTCAGTGACACACGCATGCCGGGTCCACCTGGATGCTGAGGTGAGGGGAGGGGCGACCCTCCGTTCTCTCCCCACCTCCTGCCCACACAGGTAACACGCTGTGTGCACCAGCCCGGGAGCCGCGGCCCCGCGAACCTCCCGTGGGGCTTCCGCGTTAGCCACACGAGGCCTGTTCTCCTCTCCCAGCTCCTCCCCGTTTGGCTCTCTCAGTCTGTGAACACGTGGAAACCACAGTGCAGAGAATCCTTGGGCGGGAAGGAGGGCAGGCCTGCAGCAGTCGCTCCCCCGTGGGAGGTGTGGGGTGATGCCGCAGGGACAGCCGGATGCCAGTGCCCAGGGCAGGAGCGGCTGCTTCTGTCCCCACCCACATGGTCTGTGAGCTGAGGGAGGCGACGCTAACTCCCATCTGGGAAACGGACCCGGAGAAACTGACACCAACCTGCCGTCCGTTACAGGTAAGTCTGAAAAGGTGCTTTAACAGCTCCAGGTGTACCGAGCCACCAGCCCCTGGGCCTTTATCCTCCCTTTTCAGCTGAGGGTGAGTGAGCAGAAAAGGAAATCTGTGCAGAGCTTCAGAAAAAGGAAGGGAAGATGCGGGAAGATCCCAACTTTGAACACTATTCTTAAAAGGAACTAAGGCACACTGTAGAAAACATCTCTGCCATTCTTAGTGAGACTTGAGAAAACACGGTATTTATGAAGCCGAAAGCCATAAAGAAAGAACAAGCGGAAATTTAAAATAGGCGAATCTAAAAAAGAAGACAGGCAGAATAAGAAAAAAACAAATGCAGAGAAACTGAAACATAGTGCAGTGATTTAAAACATGATCAAAGCAGAAAAGACCAAAACTGCCAAGGAGAAATGAGAAGCATCTCACTCAGAGTGCAGGTTAAATTCAGGGACACGGTGAAAACCGGCAGCCAGGAAGCAGTGCAGGATCCCGGGGACAAAGGCAGGACAGCTGGAACAGAAACAGCAACAAAACCCAAAGTCTCGCGTCCTCCTGTGTTCCCAGTGCTCAGAACAGTGACCAGCACACAGTAGGAGCTCTGGTCAAGACATGCTAGTCAATGAATTTAAGGAAACTTTTTTGAGATGGAAAAAAATGGATGTGTAATTTAAAAGGGAATCCTTGATGCTGCCTAACAATGAGAATGTGCTTAATGCCACTGAACTATATACAATTAAAAATGGTTAAAACAGTCAAGTTTTTGTTATGTATGATTTACCACAATTTTTTAAAGCAAAGTAAATAAATGCAAGCAAAGAGAGAGAAGAGAATCCTGCATTCTAGATCAAAACGAACAAAGAAAACAGTAAAAAGAGACCCCCCACACACACACCTAGACAGACTCTGCCTTTCATTTTGAGAACTTAAATATAAATACAATTAAAATTATAAGCCAACTGATCCCAAACTGGGCATTTCCCAGGAGTTGTTAGTGTTCCACGAACTCGAAAGGGTCCCAGTGTTAAATACATTTGTAAAATACAAGTGAGCTCTGTGTGTCACCATGTGCACATCAGCAGTCCTGCACTCACAACACCTATTTCCCAAACGTTTGATGAGGGGGCCCCCCGCTTTGCTGGAGGATCTACTGATGACATTTGTCAGAACACTGGGGACTAACTGTTGAAAGCATCCAGCTAGAAACAACAGGCTTACACACACAGAAAGGAACAAAGCGCACGGCGCTCCCAGAATTCAACTGTTCATCGCTGTGAAAGCCAAAGGACGGTGAAAAAAAGTTTTCAGAGGTAAAGGCTGAGATGCGGAATGGCGTTCTCAGATACACGAGGGCTCAGGAGACATCTCAGCTTTGTACCTTTCTTTAAAATCACTAGAAGAATAAGTAATTTCGAGCGAGTCAAAGCAAAGGAAATCCCTAAGGAACTTGTAAGAATTCTGAGGGGTCATCGCCTCTTTTCTCAACAACAGCTGGATAAATCATAAAGCAAATTATTTTACTATGAATGCTTTTCCTTATGATGGGAATAAGCCCACAACACACAGCAGTTCCTCTGAGAAAGATTCTCTCCAGTACTTTACGGTTTACCAGCAGCTTCCAAAAATCCAGTTTAAACTACTTACATGCTAAAAATAATAATCATCATCTAGAGAAAGAACTAGAGGATAATGAGTAAAATGTTAATGTGATTGTCCTTAGTGTTGAGATTTGGGCCTTTTATTTTTCTTCTATCTCCAAATTTTAAAAAAAATAGGCAATGTGTTCATTTTAATATAATTTAAAATTTACAAAAACTTTAATCATGACAGAGCTAAACTTAAAAGCGTGTTTCCAGTTCTGAAGGAATGCTTGGCTGATGTAAGCAAATTCAGAAAATGCTTCTGAGACATTCAGGGAACAACCCGTACAGTCAGAAACTTTACTAATACCCAAGGGTTAGCGTGATTTGCTCAAAGCGACTGAGATAAAACATGAATAGCAGTAGTGCTTGACATTCATTTAGCATTTTTCAGTTCACGAAGAACTTTATCACGTGGTCATCTCAGGTGCGACCCATCGCCCAAGAGGTAACAGGGCGCAGGCAGTGTCAGGACTCTGCCGCCACAGTGGGGCAGACAGGCTGGCGACGCGTCGGCCGCTGAGCTGGTCACGCCGATGCAGGACTCCTGGACTGTGCCCCCTCCCCTGCGCACAGGTCTTCAGGAGAGGATGTGGATCTCCTGCAGGGGCTCAGGTGCACATTCAGACAGAGCGCTGGGTGGTTACAGGGCCCACTGGGCCTGATGTCGCGCGTGGTCTTTCTGCTTGAGGAAGCCTGTGCCCGTGGACAGACAGACGATGAGACATCACAGCATCAGACCAGGAGGGATGAAGGGTGGGAGGAGAGAGAGGAGAGGCCATCTGGAAAAAGTCTTCCACAGAACTTGCCATCCACTGGGTGGTGGCAGGTGGCAGGTGGCACCTTTGTACTCTTTAAATCGTGACTCGATGTTTTTAGAAAACCACGTGGGAAGCAGCGCTAGGACAAGCCTGTGGTGGCCATTGGGACGGTCCTTTATGATAAACTGCTTAATTCGCATCCTTTGAGTAAGACGGTCCAGCAGTGATGAGCTGTTCTCCAGGCCCGTTTCTCCATCTCACCGACAGAGAAACCAGCAGGACCGTGTTAGGTGCCTTTCTGCAATCCCGACACACTGGGCCAAGGGTAACTGCTCTCCACAGGCACCCGATCTATTTATTATTTCCTCCAACTTTATGTTTATTTTCCTATTCATTTTCTTATGTCTTGGGTTAATTAATTTTTAATTTTCAGCCTTTCTTTTCTCAGATGTGCATCTCAGTCTATAAACTTCCTTCGAAGTACTGCTTTAATTACATCCCAGAAGTGTCCACATGGAGTATTTTCATTATTATTCTATTCAAAATATCTAATGTAGTCTGATGGGTAATTTAGAAGTGTATCTATTGCATTGTGGTCAGAGTACATATTCTGTACCATTTCAGTCTTTTGCAATTTATTGAGACCCACTTTAGGGCCCTGTATATGGTCAATACCGACTGTAAACATGTTAGATGTGCTTGGGAAGAACGTGTATTTTTTAGTTGTTATGTGCAAGGTGCGTTTTCTTCATCTTTTGTCTGCTTAATCTGCTTTAAAACATCTGAAAGATGTATTAAAAATCTCTTGCCATAATTGCATATTTATCTATTTACTACTGTAATTTGGTCAGTTTTCGCTTTATAGATTTTGAGGCCATATTGCTAACTACAAACAAATTTAGAATTCTTGTATCTTCCTAGTAAATTTTTAAATTATTATGATGTGATTCTCTTTATCTCTCCTTGTACCTTTTAGTTTAAACCTATTTTGCCTGATTTATTATAACTACACAAGTTTTCCTTTGTTTACTATCTGCATGATATATTTTCTGTTCCTTCACTATCTCATTATTTGGTGTGTCTTTTATACATGCCATGTTGCTTCTTATTCTGATATTCTTTTTTTTTTTTTTTTTTGCGGTACACGGGCCTCTCACTGTTGTGGCCCCTCCCGTTGAGGAGCACAGGCTCCGGTCCCGCAGGCCCAGTGGCCATGTTTCACGGGCCCTGCCGCTCCGCGGCATGTGGGATCCTCCCGGACCTGGGTACGAACCCGTGTCCCCTGCATCGGCAGGCAGACTCTCAACCACTGCGCCACCAGGGAAGCCCTGATCTAGTTTTAAAAAACTGTTTTCTGTGGGGTAGTCCAAATGCCTAATCCACCATTACCAGAAGCCTATAATTCTGTTCCTCTAAGATCTAAACATAGAATTACCGTATGATCGAGCAATTCCACTCCAAGTTTTATACCCAAAGTTATTGAAAGCAGGAACTCGAATTTATATTTGTGCACCACTGTTCATTGTAGCATTATTCACAATAGCCAAAAGGTGGAAACAACCTAAATGCCCATCAACAGATAAATGGGTAAACAAAATATGGTGTATCCCTATAATGAAACATCACTTGACCATGAAAAGGAATGAAGTTCTGGTACCTGCTACAACATGGATGAAACTCAAAAAATTATGCAAAGAAGCCAGACACAAAAGGACAAATACTGTATGATTCCACTTACATGAAATATCTAAAATAGGCAAATTCATCCCAGACAAAAATTGAACTAGAGGTTACCAGGGGCTGGGGTGGGGTAATGGGGGAATTATCATAGAGTTACAGAGCTTCTGTTTCAAGTGATGCAACATTTTTGAAAATAGAGAGTGGTGATGGTTGCCCAACAATATGAATGTAATTAATGCCACTGAATTGTACACTTAACAATGGTTAGAATGGAAAATTTTGTGTTGAAAATACTTTATCAAAATGTTACATAGTGACTGGTTCAAGATGGAGGAGTAGAAGGACGTGCTCTCACTCCCTCTTGCGAGAGCACCGGAATCACAACTCACTGCTGAACAATCATCAACAGGAAGACACTGGAACTCACCAAAAAAGACACCCCACATCCAAAGACAAAGGAGAAGCCACAACGAGACGGTAGGAGGGGCACAATCACAATAAAATCAAATCCCATAACTGCTGGGTGGGTGACTCACAGACTGGAGAACACTTATACCACAGAAGTCCACACACTGGAGTGAAGGTTCTGAGCCCCACGGCAGGCTTCCCAACCTGGGGGTCCAGCAACGGGAGGAAGAATTCCTAGAGAATCAGACTTTGAAGGCTAGCGGGATTTGATTGCAGGACTTCAACAGGACGGGGGCGCAGGGGGCGGGAAACAAAGCGTGTGCATCGGGACCCGGGAAAGGAGCAGTGACCCCATAGGAGACTGAACCAGACCTACCTGCTAGTGTTGGAGGGTCTCAGGCAGAGGCGGAGGGTGGCTGTGTCTCACCATGAGGACAAGGACACTGGCAGCAAAAGTTCTGGAAGTACTCCTTGGCGTGAGCCCTCCCAGAGTCCACCATTAGCCCCACCAAAGAGCCCGGGTAGGCTCCAGTGCTGGGTCGCCTCAGGCCAAACAACTAACAGGGAGGGAACCCAGGCCAACCCATCAGCAGACAAGCAGATTAAAGTTTTACAGAGCTCTGCCCACCAGAGCTCTGCCCACCAGAGAGAAAAAGCAGAAATCGACAGTAACACAATAATAGTGGGAGACTTTAACACCTCACTTACACCAATGGACAGATCATCCAAACAGAAAATTAATAAGGAAACACAAGCTTTAAATGACATAATAGACCAGATAGATTTAATTGATATTTATAGGACATTCCATCTAAAAACAGCAGATTACACTTTCTTCTCAAGTGCACATGGAACATTCTCCAGGATAGATCACATCTTGGGTCACAAATCAAACCTTGGTAAATTTAAGAAAATTGAAATTATATCAAACATCTTTTCTGACCACATGCTATGAGATTAGAAATCAATTACAGGGAAAAAATGTAAAAAACACAAACACATGGAGGATAAACAATACATTACTAAATAACCAAGAGATCACTGAAGAAATGAAAGAGGAAATAAAAAAATACTAGAGACAAATGACAATGAAAACACGATGATCCAAAACCTATGGGATGCAGCAAAAGCAGTTCTAAGAGGGAAGTTTATAGCAATACAATCCTACCTCAAGAAACAAGAAAAATCTCAAATAAACGATCTAACCTTACACCTAAAGGAACTAGAGAAAGAAGAACAAACAAAACCCAATGTTAATAGAAGGAAAGAAATCATAAAGATCAGAGCAGAAATAAATGAAATAGAAACAAAAAAATCAATAGCAAAGATCAATAAAACGAAAAGTTGGTTCTTTGAGAAGATAAACAAAATTGATAAACCATTAGCCAGACTCATCGAGAAAAAGAGGGAGAGGACTCAAATCAATAAAATTAGAACTGAAAAAGGAGAAGTTACAACAGACACCGCAGAAATACAAAGCATCCTAAGAGACTACTACAGGCAACTCAATGCCAATAAAATGGACAACCTGGAAGAAATGGACAAATTCTTAGAAAGTTATAACCTTCCAAGACTGAACCAGGAAGAAATAGAAAATATGAAGAGACCAACCACAAGTAATGAAATTGAAACTGTGATTAAAAATCTTCCAACAAAGAAAAGTCCAGGACCAGATGGCTTCACAGGTGAATTCTAGCAAACATTTAGAGATGAGCTAACACCCATCCTTCTCAAACTCTTCAAAAAATTGCAGAGGAACGAACATGCCCAAACTCATTTTACAAGGCCACCATCACCCTGATAACAAAACCAGACAAAGATACTACAAAAAAAGAAAATTACAGACCAATATCACTCATGAATACAGATACAAAAATCCTCAACAAAATACTAACAAACAGAATCCAACAACACATTAAAAGGATCATACACCATGATCAAGTGGGATTTATCCCAGGGATGCAAGGATTCTTCAATATACGCAAGTCAATCAGTGCGATACACCATATTAACAAACTGAAGAATAAAAACCATATGATCATCTCAATAGATACAGAAAAAGCTTTTAACAAAATTCAACACCCATTTATGATAAAAACTCTCCAGAAACTGGGCATAGAGGGAACCTACCTCAACATAATAAAAACCATATATGACAAAGCCACAGCAAACATCATTCTCAATGGTGAAAAACTGAAAGCATTTCCTCTAAGATCAGGAAAAAGACAAGGATGTCCACCCTCACCACTATTATTCAACATAGTTTTGGAAGTCCTAGCCACGGCAATCAGAGAAGGAAAAGAAATAAAAGGAATACAAATTGGAAAAGAAAAAGTAAAACTGTCACTGTTTGCAGATGACATGATACTATACATAGAGAATCCTAAAGATGCCACCAGAAAACTACTAGAGCTAATCAATGAATCTGGTAAAGTTGCAGGATACAAAATTAATGCACAGAAATTTCTTGCATTCCTATACACTAATGATGAAAAATCTGAAAGAGAAATTAAGGAAACACTCCCATTTACCACTGCAACAAAAAGAATAAAATGCCTAGGAATAAACCTACCTACGGAGCCAAAAGATTTGCAGGCAGAAAACTATAAGACAATGATAGCTCAATAGCTCAATGATAGCTCAAAAAGACAAACAACCCAATCCAAAAATGGGCAGAAGACCTAGACATTTCTCCAAAGAAGATATACAGATTGCCAACAAACACATGAAAGGATGCTCAACATCATTAATCATTAGAGAAATGCAAATCAAAACTACAATGAGATATCTCACACCAGTCAGAATGGCCATCATCAAAAAATCTAGAAACAATAAATGCTGGAGAGGGTGTGGAGAAAAGGGAACACTCTTGCACTGCTGGTGGGAATGTAAATTGATACAGCCGCTATGGAAAACAGTATGGAGGGTCCTTAAAAAACTACAAATAGGGGGCTTCCCTGGTGGTGCAGTGGTTGAGAGTCCGCCTGCCGATGCAGGGAACACGGGTTCGTTCCCCGGTCTGGGAAGATTCCACATGCTGCGGAGCGGCTAGGCCTGTGAGTCATGGCTGCTGAGCCTGTGCGTCCAGAGCCTGTGCTCTGCAACGGGAGATGCCACAGCAGTGAGAGGCCCGCGTACCACAAAAAAAAAAAAAAAAAAAAAACTACAAATAGAACTACCATAGGACCCAGCAATCCCACTACTGGGCATATACCGAGAAAACCATAATTCAAAAAGAGTCATGTACCAAAATGTTCATTGCAGCTCTATTTACAATAGCCAGGAGATGGAAGCAAACTAAGTGTCTATCGACAGTTGAATGGATAAAGAAGATGTGGCACATATATACAATGGAATATTACTCAGCCATAAAAAGAAACGAAATTGAGTTATTTGTACTGAGGTGGATGGACCTAGAGTCTGTCATACAGAGTGAAGTAAGTCAGAAAGAGAAAAACAAGTACCATATGCTAACACATATATATGGAATCTAAGGAAACAAAAAAAAAAGGTCATGAAGAACCTAGGGGTAAGATGGGAATAAAGACACAGACCTACTAGAGCATGGACTTGAGGATATGGGGAGGGGGAAGGATAAGCTGTGCCAAAGTGAGAGTGGCATGGACATATATACACTACCAAACGTAAGGTAGATAGCTAGTGGGAAGCAGCCGCATGGCACAGGGAGATCAGCTCAGTGCTTTGTGACCACCTAGAGGGGTGGGAAAGGGAGGGTGGGAGGGAGGGAGATGCAAGAGGGAAGAGATATGGGAACATATGTATATGTATAACTGATTCACTTTGTTATAAAGCAGAAACTAACACACCATTGTAAAGCAATTATACACCAATAAAGATGTTAAAAAAAAGACACTGATGAAAGAAATTAAAGATGATACAAACGGAAGGAGAGATATACCATGTTCTTGGATTGGAAGAATCCATATTGTGAAAATTACTATACTACCCAAAGCAATCTACAGATTCAATGCAATCCCTATCAAATTACCAATGGCATTTTTTACAGAACTAGAACAAAAAGTCTTAAAATTTGTAAGGAGACACAAAAGACCCCGAATAGCCAAAACGGTCTTGAGGGGAAAAAACGGAGCTGGAGGAATCAGACGCCCTGATTTCAGACTATACTACAAAGCTACAGTAATCAAGACAATATGGTACTGGCACAAAAACAGAAATATAGATCAATGGAACAGGATAGAAAGCCCAGAGATAAACCCACGCACCTATGGTCAACTAATCTATGACAAAGGAGGCAAGGATATACAATGGAGAAAAGACAGTCTCTTCAATAAGTGGTGCTGGGAAAACTGGACAGCTACATGTAAAAGAATGAAATTAGAACACTCCCTAACACCATACACAGAAATAAACTCAAAATGGATTAGAGACCTAAATGTAAGACCGGACAGTATAAAACTCTTAGAGGAAAACAGGAGTAACACTGTTTGACATAAATCACAGCAAGATCTTTTTTGATCCACCTCCTAGAGTGATGGAAATAAAAACAAAACTAAACAAATGGGACCTAATGCAACTTAAAAGCTTTTGCACAGCAAAGGAAACTACAAACAAGACGAAAAGACAACCTCAGAATGGGACAAAATATTTGCAAACAAATCAACGGACAAGGAATTAATCTCCAAAATATATAAACAACTCATGCAGCTTAATATTAAAAAAACAAACAATGCAATCCAAAAATGGGCAGAAGACCTAAATAGACATTTCTCCAAAGAAGACATACAGGTGGCCAAGAGGCACATGAAAAGCTGCTCAACATCACTAATTATTAGAGAAATGCAAATCAAAACCACAGTGAGGTATCACCTCACACCAGTTAGAATGGGCATCATCAGAAAATCTACAAACAACAAATGCTGGAGAGGCTGTGGAGAAAAGGGAAGCCTCTTGTACTGTTGGTGGAAATGTAAATTGATACGGTCACTATGGAGAACAGTATGGAGGTTCCTTAAAAAACGAAAAATAGAATTACCATATGACCCAGCAATCCCACTACTGGGCATATACCCAGAGAAAACCATAATTCAAAAAGACACATGCACCCCAACGTTCATTGCAGCACTATTTACAATAGCCAAGACATGGAAGCAACTTAAATGCCCATCGACAGACGAATGGATAAAGAAGATGTACATATATACGATGGAATATTACTCAGCCATAAAAAGGAACGAAACTGAGTCATTTGCAGAGATGTGGATGGATCTAGAGACTGCCCTACAGAGTGAAGTAAGTCAGAAAGAGAAAAAGCAAGTATCATATATTAGCGCATATATGTGGAACCTAGAAAAATGGTACAGATGAACCCGTTTGCAGGACAGAAATAGAGACACAGATGTAGAGAACAAACGTATGGACCCCAAGGGGGGAAAGTTGTCGGGGGCGGTGGTGGTGTGATGAATTGGGAGATTGGGATTGACATGTATACACTGATGTGTATAAAATGGATAACTAATAAGAATCTGCTGTATAAAAAAAATTCAAAAAAAAAGTTATATAGTTAATTATGCAATATGCCCAAAAGCCACTGTATTATATACTTCATATGGGTAAATTTTATGGTATGTGAATTATATCTTAATAAAGCCGTTTAAAAAATAAATCTATAATTATGCTTTATCAACAGTTATCTCCTTACTACACTGTGAAGCCAGATGTGTATCCTTTCATCTTTATTTATTCAGTAAATAATAGAGTGCCTTTTTTATGGCAGCACAGCTGGCTGCATCTTTATCAAAGCTTTACTGATCAGCAAATTCTTGCTAAATGATCTTTTGCCATAACAGTTTTCTTCCTGACAGTGGTAGATACGTGTACTTCCTTCCTCTACTCTGTGGGTAACAAGCTCCACAACACAGTGTTTGACTGGAAGTGTAATTGTTTCTGTATATGATGAAACAATTCCATTTTGTTATGAAATTATAACTTCCTGAAAGTACCTAGTACATATTAATGCTCGTAATTCTTATTTCCCTCCCTTTTCAAGGTACATAACCACTTTTTACTTAGTTTTAACACCTTCAGAAATAGATGAAATATTGTCACATAGAGAAAGTTAGAATGAAGATTGATTTTCCCTTGCTCTGCAAACTCAATTTATCTTCTTCCTACACGATTTTTAGAAACATAAACACCTTATTTGTTTACTCACTTGACTGCAAATGATAGAATGCAAACTTGAACTACCTTGAATAAAATGGATGATTTCTTATAAAGATACTGCTAGAATGTCTCCAAGCCACCCGTGTACAGTCAGCAATAGTTAGGCTGCTTTGGCTGCAAGTAACATAATTCTAGAATCAAACTGGGTTAAACCACAAGGGACAAAACTGTCATGCCACATGGTTATGGGTGATCAAGTGAAAACCGCCCTAAAATATTTCATCTTCATATACTGAAAAATTGGCCACTTCAACTCTCACCGTTGAACCGCTACAGGTGGGACATTCAGAGCTGTACCTGCTTACTCTCCTTATGAAAAGGGTCCTGGGCCCCTATCTCTTAAAAGAAGGAGTGTTTTCTAGAAGTTGACATTTCCCTTCCCTACCTGATTGATGTATTTCCAAGTACTGTATATCAAAAGGGTTTGGAATGGGATTTAGAAACTCCAAGCTTAGGACTTGAGTCAGTTCAGCTTCTTTGAGGAGTAGATGTTGAGACAGGAGATGCACTGGAGGAAATGTCTGTAAAGATAAACAGGAGGTAGCAGAAGGAGGCAGGAAGTGCCTCTAGACACTGATGCAGGTCTGTCTGACCCCTGTGCAAGGAGAGGGGTGGAGAAGGAGTATCAGGCAAGAAGAGTCTCAGCACAGCTCTGAGAAAGTTTCAGGCAGGCCAATGTGGAGTCCCCAGGCCAAAACTGCCCGTTAGATGGGTTCTGCGTCCCAGAGAAATTACCCAGCATTCATATGGAAACGGACTCCCAATAACCAAAACCATCTTGAAAAAGAAAAAGTAGGAGGACTCGCACTTCCCAATTTCAAAACTTACTGCAAAGCTACAGTAATCAAGACAGTGTAGTACTGGCACAGGGACAGATACACAGGTTGACAGAATAGAACTGGGTCTAGAAGTAAAGCTTTGCATTTACGGCCATCGGTGTTTGACAAGGGTGCTCACACAGTTCAGTGGGGGAAAGAACAGTCTCTTCAACAAATCAGAACAGCTGGATATCCACACACACAAGAATGAAACTGGACCTCTACTTCACACCACATACGAAAACGTCCTCAAAATGGATGACAGTCCTAAATGTAAGCGCTCAAACTATAAACATAACTGCACATTTTGATGACTTTGGGTTAGGTAGTGGCTTCTTAGATATGACACCAAAAGCACAAAAGAGAAAGGAGTAAACTGAACTGCATCAGAATTTTAAACTTTTCAATTTTGCTATAAATTAAACCAACAAGAAAGTGAAGAGACAATCCACAGAATGGGAGAAAAGATCTGCAAATCCTACCTCTGATAAAGGGCTTGTATCCAGATATATAAAGACATTTATGATTCAATAATAAAAGACAACCCAATTAAAAATGGGCAAAGGATCGGAATAGACATTGCTCCAAAGAAGATATACAAGCAGCCATCCAAGTAGGCATACAAATCAGCACGTGAAAAATGCTCAAAATAGTTAAGCGCCAGGGAAACGCCAATCAAAACCGCAGTAACACCATCTCACAGCCAACAGGACGGCTACAATAAAAAAGACAGTAACAAGTGGTGGAGACGATGTGGAGAAACTGGAACCCTCATATATTACTAATGGGAATGTAAATGGTAAAGCTGCTTTGGAAAACAGTTTGGTAGTTACTCAAAAAGTTAAACATGGAGTTATTATATGACTCGGAAATTCCACTCCTAGGTATATACCCAAGAAAATGAAATATGAATATATTGAGTATATCAAATATATTTTAACCCATTCATGAATATATATATGTATATAACCCATTCATATATATATATATGTGAAATATGTCCACCCCAAAATCTGTACATGAATGTTCACAGAAGCTTTATTCATAAGAGCCAAAAAGTGGAACCAACCCACAGTTCATCAGCTGGTAAGTGGTATATCCGTACAGTGGAATATTATTTAGCAGTAAAAGGAAACAAAGTATTGTCACATGCTACAACACGGATGAACCTTGAAAATGTAATGCCAAGTGAAAGAAAGAACACAAACTGTGTGATTCCAATCACATAAAATGTCCAAAATAGGCAACTCTATAGAGACAGAAAGTAGATTAGTGGTTGCCTGGGGCTAGGTGTGGAGGAAATGGGGAGTGAGTGCTAATAGGTACAGAGTTTTATTTAGGGAAGATGAGAATGTTCTAAAATTAGTGGTGATGGTTGCATAAATCTGTGAATATACTAAAAACCATTGAATTATACACGCGAAATGACTGAATTTTGTGGTACGTGAATTATACCTCTATTAAATTGTTCAAAATTTTAAAAGAAATGGTCCATGCTCAATCATTGATTGGAGGAGCCCAGGGGAAACATGGCCCAATTAACACAGTGGTGGACCTCAAAGCTCAGCTGAAACTGATTCCCCCTAAAACGAAGTTACTCTGCCGAGTTTATGATTAACCTCTCTATCCAAAACTTTATTCCCTTTCTTGTTCCACACCTGCTCCAAGACTGAGGAGTATCAAAGAAAAGGGGAGATTGTAACTGAGAAGGACCCTATGGGGCCTTCCTGGGACAGACCCCTCTCCCCATGTCCGCCAAATGCCTTCTTGTCTATAGAAAAACTTTAGCCTCCTAGGTCTTCCCTGGGTTCCAAAGAGCAAATTTTGTTGTTGTTTTTTTTTTTTTTGCGATACGTGGGCCTCTCACTGCTGTGGCCTCTCCCGCTGCGGAACACAGGCTCCGGACGCGCAGGCTCAGCGGCCATGGCTCACGGGCCCAGCCGCTCCGCGGCACGTGGGATCTTCCCAGACCAAGGCACGAACCCGCGTCCCCTGCATCAGCAGGCGGACTCCCAACCACTGCCCCACCAGGGAAGCCCCAAAGAGCAAATTTAATCAGAGAAGTGAGAAAATGCAGAAACAAAGGAACACAATCAAACAATTCCAAACAATAATAGTTTAGCCATTAAACAAAGTCAGAGACCTTTAGTTCTTTCTTCAGGGCTGTAGATAACATTCTGAGCCGTCCTTGAGTTGTTCTGCAGATACTGAAACCCCCATCAGGTGGAAGAAGTTAACTGCTGCTTGACCACCAGCGAGTAGGCCCCAGATGGGCTGGAACCAGGTTGATGCTGTTGCCTCCTAATTACCTCACCACCAGCCAATCACAGGAATGTGCGCCAGCTGATCACGCACCCCCCTACCCCTCTCCCTCACCCTGTCTTTAAAAACCTTTCCTCGCTTGCCTTGCCAGAAAGGCTGCCCTTTCCTTCACCACGAACAGGTGTCATAGATTGGCTTTACCACGCTGGGCAAAGGGACCCAAGTTTGGTTCAGTAACGTAGCGTCAGGGGCTGCCAGTCAGCTGAATCCCCACGACAGCGTCTCTTGAAGAAGACACACTTCCACAGCCCCATGCAAAGCAAGAACCACCACATGACATCCGCATGCAATGAGCTTCAGAGAAAACACTGTTCTTTTGCCATTTCACATTCATTCATTTAATAGAGATCAATTCACACCCAGTGTCCTGCTATGAATCAGGCCCTAGCGCGGCTGGGGAAAGAAAGGACCTCCTGGGCTCAATTCCTCGCGAGGTTTTCCTTCTCCCAACGTTACAATCACTGCTAATTTTAAATGAAAGTGGCTTTTCACACATGCACACTGGTTTATCTGATCCTCACACAGCACTTCACGATAATTACCGCTACTAACCAAGGATAAGCTTACAGTTTACATTTGCCCAAGATCAAAGAAGCCAATAAAAGGTCATTACCAACCTCCAAATTCTACTCTTTCCGAAACAACTGTCTCCGTCCTGCGTCCTCGCTCCTGGGCGGCCCCATACCACCGACTCAGCCGCAGCCGCAGGTCTCAAGCCAGGTTCAGCCGGAAGGACGGAGCATGCGCGCCAGCTGGACCACGCGAGCCACGCCTGGGTGGATTCAATTGGACCAGCCCCGGTCACATGCTCGCCGCTCAGCCAAGCACTGCCTCGGAGAGATGCCGAGCTCACCGGTGGCCGCGTGAGGCTCTCGCGAGGTCTGGGCCACTTGTTCCCCCCCCCACCCCCCGCAAGGCAGAAGCAGCTGCGTATCCGAAACACGCGGAGTGAGTGAGACCAGGGTGGTCCCGCAGAGAGAAAAGGTTGCAGTGGGAGATGTTAGCCGACTGGATGCTGGGCGGGAAGTGGTCTGTGCTCACCGCCCTAGTGGAGGGGCCCCGCGGCTTTGCGGTTTGCGGGGCAGACCAGGTGATACAAAGTGCCGCACAGGGGAAGCCAGGCTCTGCTGGGATGGACAGTGTCCAGCTTCGGCTGCTCTTCTCAGCCCTGAGACCACGACGCTTAGCCCCTAGAGCCCGGGACTGGTGGGGTCATAGGTTGCTGATTACACCCGTGTGCAAGGGGCGGCACACACCGGCCGAAGCGTGGGGCTGCGCCGTGAGATGAGCAGGAAAGGTCTCCCTTGCCTCACCTTGGAATCGTAGCTGGGGAGGGACTCCCGTGTTCACCGGGCCGCCACCCCCGCTACGCCTTCAGGCAGAGGCATGCCCAGACTGCCCCGCGTGGGTGACAGGCTTTCTGGTTTTACCGTCTGCAAAAGAGGCCAGCCTTCCCTAGAGCTACTTCCAGCCCCCCTCCCTTTCTTCCGTCCTGTCCTGAAGAAGAGCCACCTGCTCGCCATTTCCTCTGTCGCCACCCTTTAGGTACGGGAACCTTGTCCTTCTGCTCAGATTCTTGGGACAAACGTCAGCTGAGCGAGCACCAATTACAAGCCAATGCCTGCTGGTTACAGTGGTCACAGAGATGGAAAAGATAAGGTCCCTGTCCCCAGGGAGCTTGCAACCTAGCGGAAAAGAAGTATCTGCATAAACGCTTCCATAGTGACGTAATAACCAGTCCAAGTGCGGGTGTGCGGGGCCTCAGAGGAAGGCGTGCTGTGGCCAGGGAGCCAGGAAGATCGGACAAGGGCTTCAGAGCGGATTGTTCAAGCGGAGTAAAGTGTTAAATACAGATTTTCTTATTTTTAAAGGCTCGTTTTAAAAAACTTAGAGAATGTAGAATAAGAAAGAAGAAAATAACCACAATCTATGGGTATCTCCCCATTTTTCTCAGCTATTACATATTGTTTTGTAGCTGACTCTTTTGCTGTAAAAATGCAACCATTTTAATCATAAGTATTTTTCAGGACCAGTTTTCATGGCGACGTCTTTGAAAGAAGCCAGTGGGTAGCCTCCATCTTGCTACCCAAATCAATCGAGAGGTAAGACAGCTGGTGGAGAACCAGAATATCACCCTATTGATAATTAAGGCTAAATGGAAGGCAGAGCCCAGAACAAGAAACAAACTGGGCCAGCTGGTCATTGCCTGCAGGAGCCCAGGGGAAGCAAGTCTCTGCTCAGACCTTGCAAGAACCCAGCGCAGGGAAAGCGCAGAGCAGACAACTCACCAGGCCCCCGGCGTCCCATCGGCCCAAGTGCAGAGGGATGGAGAAAGGGGACAAATTCCCCATGCAGAGGGCCTTTGCTCACCCCCACCTGCTGCCTGTAACTCACCAATGGCTGCAACTCCCAACCCTCTCTGGGTAAGAGGAGGGAGTGGGGAGAGAAGCCAGCAGGATTGAGGAGAAGGCTACAAAACCAGCAGCTGGGACGGAGGCATCCCCTCTAACGTGAAGGTCCCATTACTCATTGAACCAGCCCTCTACTGTTGTATGTTTAGGTTGTTTCCAGACAACATAGACATTAAATACCTTTGTAATTAATCTTTATCCATGTTTATGGTAATTTCCTCAAGATAAAGTCCTGGGAGTGGAATCTTGGACCAAATGATGTTAGCATGTTTAAAGCTTTCAATGCCACATTTCCCTCTAGAAGGTTTGTGTTACTGGACATTGCCACTAGCAATATGTGAGAACATGTTTCCTTAACACACACCCACCCTGGGTCAGGCCTTTCTTGTTGATCTTTGTGAATTTGATGGCAAAATGTCTGCACCTCAGTGTTATTTCAATTTTGAGCAGTCTAAGGGAGCCTTCCATTAGAAAATACAACTTCTTAGTAGAGCTGGGGCAAGATAGGCCTAAACGTCCTTATCATAAAATGGGACTAAATAGCCCCTACCTTTTGGATGAGAGTCGTGTGGACATTGCTTGGCCCGTGGTGGGCAGTGAATAAATTGTAACCACTGTGGAATCACCTTAGAGCCCCTGGGACGAGGTTGGGGTAGACACATCTGAAAGCCGCTGCCCTTCTCCCCTGCATCTTTGTGTTTGTGCATCTCTGTCTCCCTGGGGCCATGCAGGTAGGAGTGGTAACTTACAGGGTGGTTTGGGCGTTCTGGGGATTTCTGCCCAGAACACCACCTAGCAACCCTCCTGGGCCACCAGGATTTCTAGCACCTGGCGGTTGGCTCGTCGGCCCATCGCCAGGCTCTCCGTGCCCCGTGTCGCTCACGCTGGGGGCTTTCTCAGGGCCCTTCAGTGTGTGCCCCGCAGCTGTGTGGGGTCTCGTCGGGTCAGCTCCTCGCTGTGCCATCCCCTTCCCCCCTCCCCAGGCAAGGGGAGGGCCCACCGTCCTCGCTGCGCTCGCTTTGTCTTTGGTTCCCCACCTCTGACTCGCCTTGTCTTCAGACAGACACCTTAGAAGAGGTCTCGGGTTCCACCGCCAGCAGCCCACGGGCCCCGGCAGCAGGCGGCAGGCCCCGGCCCGGCCTGGGTCACTGTTCTGGGCCCTCCGGCCGCGTTCACTATTCTGGGCCATCCTCGCTCTGGGAGCTGCCTGGCTGTCTTAGGCCCCTTTGTTTCTTTCTGGAAGTTAGCGAGGAAAAGCAGATGGGAAACCGGCAGACAAAGGTCCCTTCTAAAGCCCAGTAGCGGACAGTCCAAAGGCGGATGGAAGTCAGAGCAGCTCCGGTGCGGGCTGGCCTCTGAGTGGAGGGGGCAGAGTGGGAGGTGACCAGCCTGGGGCTCGTGACTGGGGCTCACTGAGCGCTTGACGCCATGTGGTGCTGTCTGAGCAGTGCGCTCCGTCCGTCCGTCCGTGTGTGTGTGTGTGTGTTGAGGAGTGCTCTCTTCGTGTGTGTGTGTGTGTGTGTGGTGTGTGTATGTGTCTGTGTATGTCTGTGTGGGGGGTGTGTGTGTGTGTGTTGGAGTGCACTCTGTCCGTGTGTGTGTCTCTGTGTGTGTGTGTGTCTCTGTGTGTGTGTGTCTGTGTGGTATGTGTGTGTGGTGTGTGTGTATCTGTGTCTGCGGTGTGTGTGGTGTGTGTGTGTCTCTGTGTGTATGTGGTGTGTGTCTCTGTGTGTGGTGTGTGTGTGTGTTGGAGTGCACTCTCTGTCCGTGTGTGTCTGTGTGGTGTGTGTGTGTCTCTGTGTGTCTGTGTGGGGTGTGTGTGGTGTGTGAGTATCTGTGTGTGTGTCTGTGTGGGGTGTGTGTGTATCTGTGTGTGTGTGTGTGGTGTGTGTCTCTGTGTGTGGTGTGTATCTGTGTGTGTGTCTGTGTGGTGTGTGTGTGTTGGAGTGCACTCTCTCTGTCCGTGTGTGTGTGTCTCTGTGTGTGTGTGGGGGGTGTGTGTATCTGTGTGTGTTGGGTGTGTGTGTGTGTGTGTTGAGGAGTGTACTCTCTCCGTGTGTGTGTGTGTGGTGTGTGTTGGAGTGCACTCTCTCCATCCGTGTGTGTGTTGCAGAGAGAGAGGCTGGCCACAGGCAGGACCGTCATGAATGCCGCGGGCCCGGGTCCACCACTCTCTCCCTGGGGAATCTGCCACAAACGGCACCAGACGTTTACCTGCTTACACGTTTCATCGTTTACATAGTGAACAAACTTGGGTTAAAAAATTCACGTGGCGCGAGTACATGTTCAAAACACTTCAACCCATAACTGTAATGAATGACCCACTAAGCCGCTCATCCTTCGGGGCCCCCCGAGGACGGCGCTCCGTGCCTGGTGTTTCGTGCGAGTCGACCTCAGGCTGGTCAGACGTGACCCCGACACTGACCCGGCAGAGGCCTGGGCTTGGGCCTCGGGAGCGCGGGCCGGTCTCTCCCAACAGGCGCTGACGGCACCAACCATCCACAGGGTCCGGCAGGCGCCGCCGTGGGGACGCAGGAGCCGAGACCTGCCCCGCCTCCAGGGGGCGGAGCCGAGACGCTGCCCCGCCTCCAGGGGGCGGAGCCGAAGACCCGGGGGCGCCTCCCTGCTCGCGCGGGCGCGCGGAGCGGGGCCTGGCCTCCCCCAGGGGTCCCGCACGCCGGGAGTGGCCACGCCTCCCGCCCGCACTCCCGCCTCCCTGCAGCCCTTTCTGTCCCGCCCGCGCTGGCTGTTCCCTCGGCCTGGACGGCCCGGGCACCCTGGAGGTCTCCGCTCAAATGCCGTCGCCCGGGAGCCCCTTCCCCGCCTGCGTCTGTAGGAGCAGTGACACGCCTCCCGGCACCACCGGTTACACCTTTACGTTCATTTATCAGGGGCTGAGATCACCATGTGATTTATTTGACATCTTGCCTATCGTCTCTCCTCTAAAATGAAAGCTGTCTAATGCAGAGATCTCATCTGTCCGGGTCCCTGTTGAATCCCCGGCATCTACAAAAGTACCTGACTCATCATGGTTACTCACAAGCGACTGATTCAGCAAAGGAATGATTTCTTTGTGTCTCACCTACAACCTCACCAGTTTGCAGACATGTGATGCAGGTTAACTGTGGCTGGGCCTCATAGGGTCCGTGGAGCCCCTAGATGCGTACGCGGCACGTTGAGTGCATGTGCATTTGCCTGAGATGACAGCAGCTTCGAATTCCCAAAGGGACCCGCGGCACAAAAAGAACGGGGCTGGGGGGTGGGGAGAGGAGCCGGCGGTCGGAGCTGGAGGACGAGGTCCTTTGCCGAAAGCTCAGAACAAGGCAGGTGCCTTCTCTCCCCCGCGGGCGATGTGAGAGTCGCAGAGGATGTCGTAACTTAGCCGCCACCAAGGGACCAACCGGAGGACTGGAGATTTGCTTTAGGGGGGAAAGACCGCGTCGGCTTCTGGAAGCTGAAGGCGTCAGATGAGGCGGAAGGTCTGAGACTTATGCCACCTGCAGACCGAACACGAGCTACCGCTGAGGGGCCGAACTGGCCTGACAACCAGCTTCACTGGGTGTTGGGTGCGCCCGTCAGACTGGAGAGGACTGGCTGAGGGGGAGGGCAGGTCACAGAGCCCAACAGAGACACATTTATTCTTCCACTTTATTGTGGAAGAAAAAGTGAAACCAAGAAGCGAACTAAGGTAAGCTAGAGCTTGTACTTGGAGGCAACAGTGGTAAGAGAGACAAAACAGGCTCGGAATTGGATGGATCTGTGGGCATATCCCTGGACCAGCCGTTCGCTAGCTGTGCCCCTTGGGTGGAGTCAAGTTCCTTGCACAGGAAACGGGGGTTTCACACAGCAGAGGCCACGTCGGAGGTGGGGTGGTGCCCTGGGCCATGCAAAATCCCAGGGGACCAATGGCATTTCCATACCTGGAAATCAGACTTGAAAATGTCTAAAACGTGTTGGAAGATTCTTCCAGCTCTGAACGCGGTAAGATGAATTTCGGGCCAGCATATCTTTGTGAAACGTCATTGCAGCCCTGTGCTAAGCCCTGTTATTACCACTTTCTAATATCCTGTAGTTTCTAGGGAACGCTTCAAAGAAAAAACCCCAGCAACCCTGTTGGCGCCTCAAGGACAGGAGAGGTGGCTTCCGCAATGAAAGCTCAACAGAGAGTGTTCGGGGCCCTTTGCAGCCAAGCTGGTGGCGGTGACAGTGGCCCCTGGATGTTCTGGTGAGAGAAGAAGGAATAAGACGAGAGGAAGCCTAGCCCCACAGCCTGTACCTGCCTGGACTTTGCAAGACAAGCCCCCCACCTGCTGCCATATTTCAGGGGTTCCTGGACCTCCTGGGCCGTTAGGAGCCTCCTGCCCAGCACCGAGCTGGTGACGTGGGTCTCTAGCTGACGGCATCGATGGTGCCCAGATGCCCCAGGACAAGACCTCAGGATGAGTTTCTAAAATTTCAAGCAGCTGGTACACTTCCCAGTCAGGGCCTGGTTTTAAAATCTGGCCATTGTTACGTTCTGAAAATCTTGAAAAAGCATCTGAAATGCACCACAGAGAGTGTGAGCTGACTTTCCCAGAAGTCATGAATGAGTTTAAATGATTCTGAATTAGTCACGGTTGTTACTGAAGGACTTCATGGGAGTTTACATCCAAATCTGATGGTGAGACCAGAGTGCTTTATAGACACTGTAAATGTCTTAAGAATGTGTTAACTGAAAGCGAGCACATACAGAAAGGAGCCGTGCACATCACTCACTTGATAGATTAAAAGGAATCCTGACTTGATTTCTGTTACTGCTCAGGGGTGTGTGTGTGTGTGTGTGTGTGTGTGTGTGTGTGTGTGTGTGTGTGTGTGTGTGTGTGTGTGTGTGTGTGTGTGTGTGTGTGTGGTGTGCGGGGATATGTATGTGGAGTGTGGTGTGCGTGCGCGTGTGTGTGTGTGAGCCTTCCTGGTATCCCAGAGGCAGGGGCCCTGATTTCCTGAAGACTCTGCTGCAGAAAAGCTCTGTTACCTAAATGGCACGTACAATAATTATCACTTGTTATTAATTTGCTAATCTGGAGAATCTGTAGAAATTTTATGATATGCTATTAAATTCTTTACACATCCATCTACTGTGTAGAACGCTTCTGAGGCTAAGGATCGTGTCTTTGTAACCTTCATAGTTAACACGATGTCTGGCACACAGCTGGCATTCAGTAGAACTTTGTAGAATGAAGGAACAAACGAACGAATGAGTGAATGAATGAACAAATTAACAAAGGATTGAATGACCGAACAAATGAATGAATGAACGTGAGGGACAGTTTCCTTCACCTGTAGATGAAAGGCTGTGAGAACCTGGCTGTTGCTAGGTACACCTGCCTGCTAGGTACGCCTTGCACACACTTACACTTACAATGATAGAGGTAAACTAATTATCAAGAGAAATAGATAAGTTACAAAACACTAGGACCAAAAGACCTTGAGACCTGTGAGTAATGGGAGAAAAGAGGAATGTGACATTTATCTAATTAACTTACTTAGGTGGACACCTAAACATATTTCTGGGAGGAAAACCACATTGGGTTTTGACACTATCAACTTAACTTTATTGTGGAAGAAAAGAAAGTAAAAACCAAGAAGCAAACCAGAGTAAGCTAGAACTCGCACTTGGAGGTAACGTGACAGAGCAGCAAAACACGTTCGGAGCTGGGTGGATCTGGACAAATTCCTGAACCAGCCATTCCTAGCTGTGCCCCCTTGGACAGAGTCAGGCTCCTTGTCTGGAAAACTAGGGTTTTGAAACTACCTTGATGGGTCAGAGAAAAATCTGCTTCCTCAGTGCCTGAAACACTGGTACAAAGTCATTCGTGTCTAGTTCCAGTTGCGGGGATAAGCATGAAGAAAAGTCCGTAAGATAAATGTTCAAAGAAGTAACTAAACACAGATGGAGGGTTATCTGAGTTGAAGCAAAGGGCACATCATACGGTAACAATCTTACTGATGAATCTTATCAAACCACCTTGATATCTGAGTTAAAACCCAGACTTACTAAACTTACAGCTGAAGCTTTAGTGCAATTTGGCACGATTATTATGAAGTTAATCAGTCTGAGAATTTAGCTGAGCCCAAAGAGACATACGTATTCCTCTCTTCATTTCACAAATACTTACTAAGGACCTGCTGTGTATTTGGTACTTTTTAGGCACTAGGAATACAGTGTTGAACAAAACAGTGAAAACTCTTACATCCTAGCAGGGAATGATGGAAAATAAAATAAGTAGGAGGTTAAAAGGTAACAACATCTATGGGAAAGTAGGGAAGGGAATATGGAATCTGGGGGAGGGATGCAATGGAAAATTGGGCGGTCAGAGGCAGCCTCACTGGGAAAGTGACTTAAAACAGGACAGTGAAAAGAGAGAGGAAAAAAAAGAGAGAGGAAAAAAAAAAAAAAAAACAGGACAGTGAAAGAGCTGTGGGGTGTCTGGGGCAAGAGCCAAGGGAACAGTACATGCAAAGACCCTGTGGTGGAGATGAGCCTGACTCTTTGAAGGCTGTAGAGGTCTATATTAAGGCACTAAACTCTGTTAACTACTAACAGTATATTTTAAAAAGCAATAAACTATTTCCTTCCACACTTAACTATTGTCTAACATTCTTTGCAGGTATGTGAACATCTGTTTGTGAACGGGTCCTTGGATGTAGAAACATTCAAAACAGGAACTCAGACCTCTTTCTTCCATACTTTATTTGGAAAATATTTAAATATTTACTACATGCTAGGTGTTCATAAATAGAAGCTCACTCAACCCTTATAACAGTCCTCAGGTAGCTACTGCTGTTATCCCCATTTTACAAGGGGATAAGCTGAAGCACAGAGAGGCTAGGCTACTTGTCTAACATCACTCAGCTAATCAACAACGGAGCTGTGATTTGAACCCAGTCTGCCTGGCTTTAGAGCCCACGCCCTTCACCTCTGCACTCTCCAGGCCCTGGTCCCCACCAGCGGCGAGCTGGCGTCGGTGGGAACAGCTCCAAAGAGCCAGTTGTACACATCTCTTCCCAACTCCTTGTTCGGTGGCTTCCCCTGGGTAACTAGAAACCGGCCCAATGGGAGTGTTGACAGCCGGGGAGTCGGCCACAGAGCACGGCTGCATCCTGGTTGCCAGGCAACCACCGGCCCACGACTGCAGCCTCTCACCCTTCGCCCTGCACGACTGGCTTCTGTCCTCCTCGCTTCCAGACTTGCTTCCACCCGACGCCGCTCACTGCAGGTCCAGCCACGCCCCGGCGGGTTACGTCACAGAGGGGTCCGCGTGAGTCAGGGTCGTGTCCGGTGTTCGAGTGGCTCCCGTGGGTGTCAGTGTCACGGAGGCCTGGGTGTGGGCTCCAGCTCGGCTCGGGGGACGGGCAGCCCCTCCTGAATCACGTCCTCTCTGTCCGCGAGCCTCCTTCACCCCTAATTCACGTCCACTGGGAGCCCTCTGTGGGTCCCCGAAGCCAGGGGAGAGTCAGGTCCGAGCCCGTGACCCCGCCTCTGCAGGTCCCACCCTCCACACACCCCCAGGAGCCCTTCCTCTCAGCGTCTCAGCCCGGTTCCCGGGGCTTCAACCATATCCTGTCTTGGGACCCACACTGGCTTCCCTTCTGCCCACGGGTCCCCGCTGACTGCTTCCTCCCATCCGGAGGCCCAGCATCCCTGCGGCCGCTGCACACCCTCTCCTCTGGCCCATGTCCTGTCCCGCGTCTCCCCCTCAGCACCAAACATCATCTACCTTGATAACAGCCCTTCACTTTCCACTAAGCCCCTTGGTGGCAAAGCAGTGTTTTCACCTGTGTGTGTCCCCAGCACGGAGAGCAGCGCCTGGCATGACAGGCCTCCAGAAAGAGCGGGCGACCAGTGGCCAGTTCCCGGCCGGCCAGGACCTGCTGGACGTGTGTGCTGGGAGGAGCCTTCAGTTCCCCGGGTCTCCCGGCCAGGGCTCTGGCCACGCGCGCCGCTGGCCCACACCGAGGCTGGGGGGGGAAGCGACAGGCTCCTTCCTCCCAGGAGAGCGGGGCCCTGCGCTCCATCTGGGCCGGGAGCAGGGACTGCTGAGCAGGAGTCTGTAGCCAAATGTTTATCAAAGACTCTGGACGTGCAGACTTGCAGTTCTAGGAGCGCAGAGCAAACCACTCTCTTTCAAGTGGCCTCTGGCAGGACCTTCTGGCCGCCCTCAGGCGGTTAGTGGGAAAGCGTGGGCGGGGGAGGGGCTGTCGAAATCCAGGGTAGAATTTCCCGACCTCGGAGCATCTTTTTAACTCTTTACGGCCGCTGCCATCAAAGCAGGGATCCTTCTCAGCGGTCACCCCACCTTGAAGGTGTCAGGACATCCGGGATTTCGCCTGGAAGTCAGCGACCCGGTGACGTCACTCAGACCCCTCCTGGCTTCTGGAGTCCCTGCTCCAAACCTCAGCGCTTCAAGAGGCCTCGAGAATTTCCAAGCACCCCCGATAAAGCAGCTCGCTGCTTTTATGAAGGCTGCGTGGAAAGTGGCCCACAAGAGGCCGGAGGGAGGTCAGGCCCTGTGGGCATCCGTGGAGCCGGTCCCGCTTCTTGTTTGTTAACCGCCGGGAGACGTGGCCGTCCTGGCCTGTGCCCCTCACCCTCCATCCCCGCCCAGGCCCTGGTGGCGCCCACTGTGTTCCAAATGCTCGTCCAGCTCGGTCACAGCCGCTGCTCCCGCGGGGCTCTGGGTTTGGCTCCGAGGTGTGAGGGCCTGGCGGGTGGGCGTCGTCAGAGCACGGCAGGGTCTTCGGGCTGCTGCCGGCCAGCTGAGGCTGACGCCGGTGACAACGTGGGGCAGAGGAGTCCGGTTTTCCAGACCCCCCGTGTCCCTCTCGCCTGCCCATCATTAGCACTTAAGTGATGGAGGAGGGGCCAGCGGTGATCGGGGACCCAGGTGCTTCAGTTTGGGTGGTACTGCTGGTATTAAAGGCCATTATGGCCACAGCCACAGGCACACTGCAGCTGGCTTCGTCCCAGCAGTCTCTGGGCAGGAATGCTGGGAAGGAGGCCTCTGCCCAAATACAGCGGCCAAGTAACCAAAGTAGCACATAACTGCGTTTTGGGCTGCGAAGCCCTCTGGAAACCAGGCGTGTGGCTGGGGCCTGAGGCCTGATGAGGCTGGGGCTGGGGCTGGGGCTGGGGCTGGGGCTGGGGCTGGGGCTGGGGCTAGGCCTAGGGCTAGGGCTGGGGCTAGGCCTAGGGCTAGGGCTGGGGCTAGGCCTAGGGCTAGGGCTAGGGCTAGGGCTAGGGCTGGGGCTAGAGCTAGGGCTAGGGCTAGGGCTAGGGCTAGGGCTAGGGCTAGGGCTAGGGCTAGGCCTAGGCCTAGGGCTAGGGCTAGGGCTAGGGCTAGGGCTAGGCCTAGGGCTAGGGCTAGGGCTAGGGCTAGGCCTAGGGCTAGGGCTAGGGCTAGGGCTAGGGCTAGGGCTAGGGCTAGGCCTAGGCCTAGGGCTAGGCCTAGGGCTAGGGCTAGGCCTAGGGCTAGGGCTAGGCCTAGGGCTAGGGCTAGGGCTAGGCCTAGGCCTAGGCCTAGGTGTGGGCTACGGTTAGGTTTAGGTTTAGGTCTAAGGCTAGGGTTAGGGTTAGGGTTATAGCTAGGTTTAGAGCTAGGGCTAGGTGTAGGGCTAGGGTTATGGTTAGGGTTAGCGCTAGGGCCAGGTGTAGGGCTAGGGCTAGGGCTAGGGTTCGGGTTAGGGTTAGGACTAGGTGTAGGGCTAGGCTTAGGGTTAGGGTTAGGGTTAGGGTTAGGGCTAGGTGTAGGGGTAGGGGTAGGGGTAGGGTTAGGGTTAGGGTTAGGGTTAGGGTGAGGGCTAGGGCTAACTCACTGGAGGACAAAGGTTATGAGGGCTCATGTGTGTTTGAGAGCCCAGAAGAGAGAGAGGCGGCGAGGCCCACCCAGGTCCGTGCCTGAGGCAGGGCACTGCACAGGAGAAGGTGAGGGCGAACAGCGACTGCCCAGCTCCTCCAACCTGTGGCCGCACTGAGACCCGGCCCCTCCTTCTTTCCTGCTCTTTGGTTCAGGAGCCGGGAGGAGGGGGGCCAAGCCCCCTACAGAAGCCCGGAGCGCAGAGTAGTTCGACATTCCATCTCTCACCTGGAGAAATGTAGCTTTGGGGGAAGGTCTGTATATATAATATTTTTAAGAAGCAGAGGTGAATGCATTATAAATTAATTTTAAAATCGTGTCTTTTTCATTACCTAAGAGATTTATTGAGGTTTCTCCCCGGGTTTTTCTGACCCCAGGTCCTCTCCTGGGCCCTGAGCACCTCTGCCCAGCACCTCCCAGGCCAAGAGCCCGAAAGGGCAGCAGGACCTTCGAGCGCTGCATTTAGGTGAAGGATTTCATAAGCACTAAAATGCCAACGATTTTTGCTTTGATTACTTATCTTACCATCTGGGGTCACCTAATTTTGTAGAACTCATTTTTTCTCCTTCAGCTGTCCCAGCATGATGCATTTTTTTGAGCCAAATAATAAACTCTGACATTCATTTTTGTTTGTTCTTTTGGCTGCAAAAAGAACATACATGTTTAAGCAATAGCTGTGTACAGCTCTTGAATGACGCAATATAAAAACAGCAGCGTGTTTTAATTTTATGTTTGTAGGTCATGGAATTGGAAAATGATTTTAAATATAATGAAAAAAGTAATATACTTCGAAATCTATAACATGAGAGGTAGAAAGCTATTTCGCATCTCAGTCTCCAAAAGACCCAAGGCCTGTGCCTGCCCGAGGCGACTTCTCGGGCGTCGCTCTCCTTGTCTGCCCCCTTCCAGCCCTCGAGCTTGTGTCTCTCTGTCCCGTCCAATCACACTGAATTTCCCCAAGTTCTCCCAGCACATGACAAAAGACAGCCGCTCCTGTTTAATGAGCACTTTCTTTGTGCTGGACACGCATCTAAGGTCTTTAAATGCATCAACACGTGTAATCCTCAGGACGACCCTGGGAGGTAGGTACCATTTTCCATCCTCATTTATAGATGAGGAACTGAGGCACAGAAATGTTAAGTTGCTTGCCTGAGGTCACACAGCTTAAAGGTCAGGCCGAGTGAATCCAGCCTCAACCTTATACTCCACACCTGTGCAGAGCTGCCCTCACCCCTCGCCCTGCCTGGCCAGACCCTTCTCGGTCTGCAGGAGCCCACGCATCCCCCCCACAAGGTCTTCACTGTGGGCGGAGCGGCAACTCCCACCCCAGGGTCTCATTTCATGCACTCACCACCCCGAGCGTGATCATCTGCTTCCCCGTCCATCTCCCCCTATTCCATGTCCCTAGCGGGGTCCACACGGGTCATTCTGCATTGTGAGTCTGGTGCAGGGGGCCAATACACATTGGCACCAGGCACGGGAGACAGGCGTGTATCACACAATGGACGAGGCTCTCAGCTGCTTGTGGCTGAAAGTGCCCCCGGGCCCCGGGGATGGTCTCCTGGCCTCAGCCCGCTGTCTGATGCCCTTGGAGGCTACCGCCAACACTGCCTTGGCCCCTGTGCCCACCCTGTGCCCACCCTGTGCGGGGCCTTCTCGCCTTCTGCTTCTCTCTGTCATCCCCAGTCTCCTCTGCTGACAGCCCTTCTCTCAGTTTGAAACATGGGCAGACAACAGACCCCAAGAAATGACAGAAGGACCAGGCCTGGGTCTCGGTGGACAGAGGTGGGAACAGGCCACCCAGTCCCTGCCAAGTTCAGCCTTTGATGGCGTCCGGCAGGGCTGCCTGGACAGGCTGTGAAAATGCCCATCCCTTCCCGAGGAGCTCACCCAAGGCTCCTAGGGGGCCACGGCCACGGCTGCTCTGCAGACCCCCCAAGGGCCCACGGGCGGTGGTGTTGCCTGTCCCCCAACATGCTTAGAAGAGCTGCTCGGCCAGTGGTCCCACGGCCTCCGGGTCTGCACGCACTGGGTGATGACTTGTCCCGCCCTTCTGGGCCTCCCCATCCCCTGGGGCTGGGCCTGGCTGGCCTGTCCCCTCGGGACCAGCTCTGCTGGGAATTCTCTCCATCCAGCCCTGCCCGCTCACCCTCTGCAGGGCCCTCTTTCCATCCCCTCCACCTCAGCTAAATCTCCGCCATCTGCGGGCCGGCCTGTGGGCTCCGGGGGCTCCGGGGAGACGGCCCTCTTCCCTGGTCCATGACGCGATACCTCAACTATGCGATTCACTACTGCTGTGCTCCGTGCGGTTGCTTCCCCGGATCCCGTTACGAGCTCACATATAATTTGTCGGCCTTTTCTCATTCCCCTGAGTCCTCGCTCAGTGTCTGTCGTTTCCAAACACTTTATCTCCTTGCCATTAATAACTATGTTTGGGATTCTTGTCCTCCTTAGGGTAATCCTTGCATTTTTTCCACCCTGGACCGCCTTTTATTTACTGCCCTTAATGATCGCCCCTTGCTTTTTGCGTCCTATTCTCAACCTCAACTGGGAGGCTCCTGGAGTTTCGGTTAATGGGCAGCTGCCTCCCTGGGTCTTCTGGGCAGGAAGGCGATGCCAGAGGGATGAACGTTACCATGGACACCCCTCCTCCTCCTGCCTCCAGGCCCTGCCCGCTGGGGCCTCGGGGAAGTCCTGTGAAGACACAGGGACGTGAGCTCTGATGAAGACATAAAATAACCAGGACCACGTGACTGGGGTCTCACGCTCGGGCCCGAGTGTTCCTCCCGGGGTGAGGCATTCTTCTATTGAGCGCAGAATTTAGCTGTGTTTCCCATCTCTTTTACATGATGCAGATGGGTTAGTACTAGAACAAGATTTGAGATAAAGTTTCTCTGTAGTTAATCCTGAGGCATGGGATGGGAGCCAAGGAAAGATTTCCTGGGGTGGGCGCGCGGGTGCTGGTAGGGAGCGTCTCTTCCTGCATGATCTTTAGAAATAAAATGGAGATTTTTCTATCAGGAGGGCTCAAGTCCAAGCCTTGTCCAATGGGATCCTTAATACATTTAGACTCTATCAACATCTTCTGGCTTTGATTTCAGCCCTTTGGACACTGTTCTCAATAATACCCTCTCCTTCTGTTCTATGTTTATCTCAGTATCTCCAGAGTTATTTTTGTTTAGGAGCACACTGTAAATTACAAAGGAGCAGGTTTACAACAGGCATGCTTGATCCTGGAAACTTATTTGATCTCCACACATCTGCTCTCAGATGTGAACCATGTAACCACCCTCCTCAGTTCTCAAATCTCACCTTAAACTGACAGTTTCAGGATCAACCGTCTTGGCCGTCAGCAACTCCGGGGAGGGATCTCAGCTGAGGGAACAATTTGAGCCGAATACCTACACTGCTGACACTTAACAGTACACCCCAGTTGCCTGCGTCCTGGGACAGCTGTCGCAGGAAATGTGGCAAATGCAGTGCATGAAACAGACTAAGTGGTCGGTGAATGTGTGGATGGTTAATGGTGATGATAACATGGTGGCAGAAGTGGTCCTAAGTCAGTGTTTTCCCCTCTGGGTCTCACTTTTCCCATATTGATTTTTTATAGTCAGGACTTTTCCCATATTAATTGTTTATAGTCAGGACCTTTCCTTTACCCTCCCAGACTCCAGACCATACTACAAAGCTACAGTAATCAAAACCACATGGTACTGGCACAAGAACAGACGTGTGGATCAATGGAACAGAACAGAGAGCCCAGAAATAAACCCACACACCTACGGTCAATTAGTCTTCAACAAAGGAGGCAAGAACATACAATGGGAAAAAGACAGTCTCTTCAGCAAGTGGTGCTGGGAAAGTCGGACAGCCACGTGCAAATCAATGAAGCTAGAACACACCCTCACACCATACACAAAAATAAACTCAAAATGGATTAAAGACTTAAATATAAGACATGACACAATAAAACTCCCAGAAGCGAATGTAGGCAAGCCATTCTCTGATATAAATTTTACCGATGTTTTCTTAGGTCAGTCTCCCAAGGCAATAGAAATAAAAATAAAAATAAACAAATGTGGGCTTCCCTGGTGGCACAGTGGTTGAGAGTCCGCCTGCCGATGCAGGGGACACGGGTTCGTGCCCAGGTCCGGGAAGATCCCACATGCCACAGAACGGCTGGGCCCGTGAGCCATGGCCATTGAGCCTGTGCCTCCGGAGCCTGTGCTCTGCAACGGGAGAGGCCAAAACAGTGAGAGGCCCACATACTGCAAAAAACAAAAACAAAAACAAATGAGACCTAATCAAACTTACAAGCTTTTGCACAACAAAGGAACCATAAACAAAATGAAAACACAACGTACAGAATGGGAGAAAATATTTGCAAATGATATGACTGACAAGGGCTTAATTTCTAAAATATACAAACAGCTCATACAACTCAACAACAACAAAAAAAACAACCCAAGCAAAAAAATGGGCAGAAGACCTAAATAGATATTTCTCCAAAGAAGAAATACAGATGGTCAATAGGCACATGGAAAGATTCTCAACATTGTCTTATTAGAGAAATGCAAATCAAAACTATGAGATACCACCTCACACCAGTCAGAATGGCCATTTCTAAAAAGTCTGCAAATAACAAGTGCTGGAGAGGGTGTGGAGAAAAGGGAACTCTCCTACACTGTTGGTGGGAATGTAAGTTGGTGCAGCCACTATGGAGAACAATATGGAGGTTCCTCAGAAAACTAAAAATAGAATTACCATATGATCCAGCTATCCCACTCCTGGGCATACATCAGAGAAAAGTATAATTCAATAAGATACATGCACCCCTATGTTCATAGCAGCACTATTTACAATAGCCAAGACATGGAAGCAACCTAAATGTCCATCAACAGATGAATGGATAAAGATGTGGTACATATACACAATGGAATACTACTCAGCCATAAAAAGGAATGAAGTAATGCCATCTGCAGCAGCATGAATGCAACTAGAGATCATCATACTAAATGAAGTTAGCCAGAAAGAGAAAGACAAATACCATATGATATCACTTATATGTGGAATCTAAAATATGACACAAATGAACCTATCTATAAAACAGAAACAGACTCATGGACATAGAGAACAGACTTGTGGTTGTCAAGGGGTCGGGGGTCGGGGGAGGGATGGATTGGGAGTTTGGGATTAGCAGATGCAAACTACTCTATAAAGAATGGACAAACAACAATGTCCTATTGTATACCACAAGGAACTATATTCAGTACCCTATGATAAACCATAGTGGAAAAGAATATTAAAAAAGGATGGAATTATATATATATATATATATATATATATATATATATATATATATATATATATATAAAACTGAATGACTTTGCTGTACAGCAGAAATTAACACAACACTGTAACTCAACTATACTTCAATAAAAAAATAAATAAATATAGTCAGGACTTTTCCCATATCGATTATTTATGGTCAGGACTTGATTACACGTAAGTCCTTTCCAACTCTCAGATTTATTCCATACGTCTGAGTTGGCAAGGCACACCTCTCACCCCACCCCACCCAGACCAAGGCTCATAGGATGGCATGGATTTTCATGGAATGGGCTAAGTTTTCCAAAATCCTATATGTTCCCTAAAGTGCTACTTTTCCAGCCTTTTTATGTTTGCATGAGAATGAGCTGGAGCTGGGGGTGGGGAGGTATTGGGATTGACATGTACATACCACTATATATAAAACAGGTAACTAATAAGGACTTAACGCATAGCACAGGGAACTCTACTCATACTCTGTAATAGCATATATGGGAAAAGAATCTGACAAAGAATGGATATGTATATATATAACTGATTCACTTTGCTGTACACCTGAAAATGACACAACATTGTATATCAACTATACTCCAATAAAAATTAAAAAAAAAAAAGAATGAGCCGAGGCATTGTAAGGTCGGAGAAAGAGGCAGGATTCTAGGGTTCCCTTGTCCAGTCTTCCAAGGTTCCCCCAATTTCCATTCCTTCCTTCTCCCCGCACTGCGCCTCCCATGCTGGTCATCAGGGCCCCTTGTTTGTAAAGCCCAGGGAAGTAAATACTGAGGCCAATCTTCTCCCAGACTGAGGAGATCATGAACCCACACCCAGAGAGCGTGGAGTCACCTGTCAGGCTTTCTTGGGATAACCTGGACTGCCGTCCTCAGAGCATCACAAACGCCACCCATTCTCAGCCTCTGCAGGATCACGGCAGGCATTTAAAGCCATCACTGACTGCTTTTGCTACATTTCAGAAGACATTTGCTTTTCCCTGATTAGCCTGTACCAGGAAATCCAAAGGAAGCTTCATCTTTGTTTTCAAGGCACCGTAATTTGAGATGCTTCGGACACAGTAAAACCAGAGGCAGGGGCCCCGTTCCTTCATGAACGTGCTCCAGGCCGGGCCCACGTTTCTACCCCACGGCGGCCCGATCCAGAGTGAACACAGGGGTCCCTGTTCAAACAAGTACTGAGAGTCTCAAGATGCTGACGGCAAACGGGGGGTGAAACCAAGCGTGGGCCCTCCTGCGAGCGAGCAGGGCCGTGTGGGGCTCTCGGGCCGCACAGCCTCGAAGCTGCCCTATCCCAGGACATGGTCACAGAAGCTACGCAGCCGGGCCAGGCCCAGGCGGGCTTGTCAACACCGGGGCCCGGGCCCCTGCGGCTACTGCGCGGGCCTGCTCCCTCTTCCCCGCTCTGGGGGCCCTTTGTTTGGGGGAGAAAACAGCCGCGGCCGAGATGGAATCTCAGCTTCAGCCCTGAAGCCGGGGAAAGGGAGGTCAGGAGAGCCAGGCCGTGCTCGGAGGGGCTTCAGAGGAATGCGAGCCCAAGGCCTTCAAAGGAGCCACAACAAAGGAGAAATCCTTCCTCCCCACCTCGGGCTGGGATCACATCAAGCCCCGCAGCGCACTGGGGAGGGGCGGCAAGAACGCCGAGTTAATAGCTGCCTCGAGGCCCGAACCCAGGCTGCTCCCCGGGACGGGCGCGCACCCCGCGTGCAGGACACTCGGGAGGCCCAGACGCATCCGGGGGACCTCCGGCGTCCGGAGACTCGGTCACCATCGCCGAGCTGGCGCCCCCAGTCCGACACGGTGTCCCAGCAGGAGAGGGCGCTGGGTCCCCGTAGGGTGGGCACAGGGCGGGTGATGGGGAAGGGTCCCGGACAGGTCAGTGTCCCCAGCGGGCTCTCTCCCGTGCTCCCCGCCTTCTTCTGCCACAAGAAAAGCAGCCAACCCCCCAAACAAACAACCTTTCTTCCTACCAGGGTTGGAGCGATCTTGCCGAGAAGGCTTGGCCGGCAGCTCCCGGTGCTTGGGGTCCCAGTGCTGGGGTCTGAGCCGGCGGCTGTGGGTCTCTGTGGGGACTCGGGGCCGCTCCCAGGCCGCGTCCCCCGGCCTGAACCTCAGGCAGAAGGCCTGCTGACCCCCGCCCGCTTGGCACTGCTCCTCCAGGGCCGCCGAGGAGCCGGATATCCGGGCTCGCTGATGGGTGCTACTGGGTGCAGGTGTGGCTGCCCCCGCCCCTCCTGCCCTCCATCAGCTGCATCAGCTGTGGAGCCCCTCCTGCCCTCCATCAGCTGCATCAGCTGTGGAGCCGGGGGCTGGGGGCTGGTTATTCCAGCTGCAGGTGGCATCCTGCGTGGGCCCCAAGTCCTGAGGCTTCGCAACTCAATTACTGATCATTCGCCTCCTGACTTCCTTACGCTGCACGTGGTTTGAGTCTATTGTTTGAATCTCGCAAGGCCATATACCGATGTTCTTGCACTTAAGTGCACCTTTGGGCCTGCGTGTTCATTTTGAGCATTAAATTATGCCCCATGGGGCTTCCCTGGCGGCGCAGTGGTTGAGGGTCCGCCTGCCGATGCAGGGGACGCGGGTTCGTGCCCCGGTCCGGGAAGATCCCACGTGCCGTGAAGCCATGGCCTCTGAGCCTGCGCGTCCGGAGCCTGTGCTCCGCGGCGGGAGAGGCCACAGCGGTGAGAGGCCCGCGTGCCGCAAAAAAATAAAAAAAATTAAAACAAATATGCCCCAGGACAGCCCAGAAGGGCAAGACTCGATGTGCCCATAAGCCAGACAGAGAGCCAGAGAGTGCCTTGAAGGGGGGGAACCAGGCCTCTGGTCCACCCTGGCTTGTTCCAGGCGCTGGGCATCCTGACTACACACTGCCAGCCCTGCTAATCCTCGCCTTTGGAGCGGGTGTCGAAAACCTTGAGGAAGGCGCCTGGCCGCCCTGGGGCTCCCTGAGATGCAGGGCCCGGGGCAGGGTGCCTGCTCTCCTGGACCTAAGGGCATGACTATAGAGATACACGCTTGGTCCTGGAAAACGGCCGCTGTGAATTTTCTTTCCCTCGTCTTCTATTTTCTTTCTTTCTGAAACTTCTTTTAGATACGTTAGACTTTCTCATCTTATTTTTCACGTGTTCTGTCATATGTCCCTTCTATTTCCTCAGATCCAATTTCCAGCCCACTGATTTTCTTTCCAATTGTCTCTTCTGCTTCTTAACCATATATTGCTTTAAATTTCATTTATCATGTTTTTAATTTTTAGAAGTTCTTTTTATTTTCTACATCTGCTTGTTTTCCTCACCCATAATTTTTTTTTTTTTTTTTTTTGGCCATGCCGTGCAGCATGCAGGATCTTAGTTCCCTGACCAGGGATCAAACCCGTACCCCCAGCAGTGGTAGCACGGAGTCTTAACCACTGGACTGCCAGGGAAGTCCCATAATCTTTTATTTCTTCTTTTATATCTTTAATCATGTAACAAGATTTATTCCAGACGGTGGCTGGATGGCAGCAAGTTCTTGGAGATGTAATCTGGCCCTCGTTGTGTCAGCTGGTTCTTGCTCCGGGTGCCTGGTTTCTTCTTCTGAGATACTTTGGTGACAGACAGGGCAGGAGGGCTTTCTCAGATTGTTCTGTCTGGTCCCTCTTGCCCTAGGTTCTTTCTTCAGAGTCTCTTCTGTCCCTGCAGGTAAACTTCTGTGGCACGTTAGCACGGACAGAGCCCCCGCGTGGGGTGCAGCCGGTGCTGCCTGAATCCCTGGCTCTCTGGGCTTCCTGGGTAGCTGGTTTTTCTCAGGCCTTCATCCCCTGAGGCAGTATTGGATAGGTTTACCCAACAGGGACTGGTAGAATCCCAGAACAGAATCCTCACAGAACAGATGGATCACAGCAAACACCCTGCGCCACGTGCCGACACCAACTTCCTAGCTGCTGTCACCTCTGCAGCCTCTGCCCGTCACCCTTGCTGCTTCCTCCACACTTGCTGGTCTGGCACCTGCAGCCCACCCACAGGGAGTGGCCTTTCATGGATGAGATCTCCTTCCTGGATGCCAGGTTCTGGGAGATTCCCTGGGAAGCCTGGCCCGCTGCTTCCCAGCTTACTGCTGTCTCACTGTCTGCACATGTGCATGTGTGCACCCAGGCTTGGGGGGTGCACATCTCCATGCCGGCCCAGAGCAGTCTGCTTGCAGCGGTGCTGGAAAACCACCCCAGGCTCCAGGATGAAACACCCTGGTCTCCTTGTACCCTCTCCCACTTCTTCCACCCTTACACACACCTCCTGGGGGGAACGAGGCCGCCAAACCACAGTCTGGCCTCAGTCTCCCTCCGCCTCCAAAGAATCCCACGTTACTGTGGGAAGCTCTGAACTGACCCCCTGAACCTCACAAACCCAGATGAACAGGCAGAGGCAACTTGTCGACTGGAAAAGAAAAACGCACAACCTACAAGTTGTGAGTTATGCTTCATTCGGGGAGCTTGCTGAGGACCGTGGCCCAGGAGCCAGCCTCTCAGATGCTCTGAGAAGCTTCTCCGAAGGGGTCAGGGAGGAGCCGGGATGCACAGGAGTTTTTGCCGGAGACAATCAAACGTGGTGGAGCATCAAATGATGACCGCTAATCACAAAACACAGACATCGCAAGTTAATGGTTTTCGTGCTTTTCTATGGATGGGAAGATGCGGGAGTCTGGGCTCGTCGAAATTCTTCCTTAGATCTGCATCTAACTGTCTAGGGCCAGTGTCCTGTTTTTCTCCATCCTGAATCCCCTCAGGGTGCACCGTCCTGGCTGATGGTTTGATGCAAGCAACATTCCTTTTTTCCTGGAATGGCAGGCAACATTTTTTTGTCCGAGGACTCTTTCCAGTTTGCTTGCAGACTCTTTCCACATCTTATTATACTGGTAATACATGTAGAGATAGTAATGTCTTCCACTTATGGAGCACCTATTCTGTGATAGTTTTGCATATTTTCTCTCTGATTCTTACTATATTCTTTCTGGAGAGTTAGAAATCATCACCATTTCGCACAGGAGTAGTTAAAAGGAAACTCAAGATGAAATTCTGACACCTGCTACAACATGGATGAACCTTGAGGACATTATGCCAGGTGAAATAAACCAGCCACAGAGGGATAAATATTCTATGATTCCATTTATATGAGTCTTCAAATTCATAGGGACGGGAAGAATGCTGGGGGCCAGGGCCTGGAGGGAAGGGGCTGGGGAGTGAATGTTTAATGGGGACAGAGCTTCAGTTTGGAAAGAGAAAAAGTTCTGGGGATCGATGGGGGTGACCGCTGCACAACGGTGTGAAGGTACTTCGTGCCACTGAGCTGTACACTTACGATGGTTAAGACGGTAAATTATACGTTACGTCTCTTTTGCCACAATTAAGAAAACGACTCAGAGAAGTGAAATGACTTGCGCGGGTGCCGGCACCGGGCCAGGGCCGAGCCTGCCCCGCTCCCCGGCTGCCGCTGCCCCTCCCCCGGGCGGCCCCGCCCACCCGCTTCGCTGGGGAGGGAGGCGAGCCTGGGCTGGGCGCATGGGCACGGCGGCCGGCGGGACACTGGACGCGGCTGGGGCCAGCGCCGGGCTCAACGCGAGGGCTGGGCCCCCAGGGCCTTGATTTAGATACAGACTCTGCTTTAAAAAATATAAAATATACACAAAATAAAACCTACCGTTTTAGCCACACAAGCGTGCATCTCAGTGGCACCAAGTACAATGCGCAATGTTGTGTGACCATCACCACCGTCTCCACCTAAAACGCTGTCATCTTCTCACATAAACTCTACACCCGGTCAACACTAACTACCCCTTCTTCTCCCCCAGACCCTAGAAACCTCAATTTCACTTTCTGTCTCTATAAATTTGCCTCTTGTAAGTACACCACAGTAAGTAGCATCATATGCTGTCCTTTTGTTCGTGACTTATTTCACTCAGCATAATGTGTTCAAGGTTCACCCACGTTGCAGCAGGTGTGAGAATTTCCTTCCTTTTTTACATCTTTATTGGAGTATAACTGCTTTACAATGGTGTGTCGGTTTCTGCTGTATAACAAAGTGAATCAGCCATACGTATACGTATATCCCCATATCTCCTCCCTCTTGCGTCTCCCTCCCACGCTCCCTGTCCCCCTTCCTTTTTAAGGCTGAATAATATTCCATTTTATGGGCAGACCACGTTTTGTTTATCCATTCCACTGCGGACGGATAAACATTTTTGAGAGAGGAATAAAAGGATCAGACGACCTCCCAGGGACCCATGGCTGCTCTGGCGTTCCATGGTCTGCACACTTTTCATAGGAGCCTGGTGTTTCCGCCCCAACAGCATCCAGAAATAGTGGAGGTGTGGGGTACGGATCACAGCCAGGTCCTGCTATTTTCCTGGGGTAACAGTAGAAGAAGGATGGGACCCTGGGGCTTGAACTGGAAGCCACCAACGGTATGTAGCAGGTATGGAAGGTGAGCTTCGTTGAAGGGGGCAGCGACAGTGCTGTGACATGATGGGCTGTGCCCTTGTGGTGGCCGCTCTGAGTCTCCATAACCCGGGATTCCAGCTTGAAGAGCACAAGGGCCTGAAAGAACCTCTGATTCCTTTATATTACAGAGTAAGAAAAACAATCCCAAGAAGTGATGGGCCCAAGCTCCCTCAGCTGTTGGTGGCTGAACTCAGACTAGAATCTGGTCTCTCTGCTTTTCGTCTTGGTGTTCATTATCATCAAGCCATTGCTGTCCTCCATGGATTCAGAGCCAGGAGACCAAGGATGGAGTGGGGATTCTCTGGGTCCACGTCTGTGCATTTGCAGAGTAAGAGGTGAATGGTCCTGTGTTTGGAGCAGGGCTGAGATGGGCCAGGTACCCCCTGCAGGCCTCTCTCACTCCCTGGGGCAGCCTCCTCAGAACTCTGGGCTCTGCAGATCCCCAGGCTGAAGCTGCAGGACCAGACAATCTCTACGGTCCTTCCAGCTCCATCCTGGGGCTGTAGGTGAAGCCAGGAGTCCCACGCCTTCATCCCACACAAATGCGGCCAGAAGCCGGGGTCCCCGCTCCCTGCACCGCAGTGTGGAAATGGACTCCTCGGCTGCATCGCGTGACCAGGAGATCATGGCTCTGAGGGTTGGAATCCAGGGTTCATATCTCAGCTCTACCACTATTGGCTGAAAACCTTTTTACGTGTTTTCTACCACTTTCTACCATTTACTGACTTTAAGGCTGGTTTCTACTGTCTTTGAATCTCCATTTCCTCATCCGTGAGATGAAGATGGTAATCCTGCTCGTAGGACAGATGTGAAGACCAAATGAGGTAACGGATGTACAAGTGCTGAGTAAGAGATGAGCTGTTTTCAAATGTCACGTTATCATCAGGAGGTCCCCAAGCGCGGAGTCTGGCTTTGAGCGTATTCATCGCCTCCGACAGAAACGTGCAGCGTGTAAGGTCTAGCAGTTAAGTACTGAGATGTTACAGAACAAACAAGCCTCGAATATCCAGATAAATATCATTAACGTCAAAGATGCTCCTTAACTGGGCGATTCTTTATTCTGATAATGCTGCTGGTACTTGAGATCTCTTTCAGATGCGTCTTTTCGAGCCGTCTCCAAAGCTGGTGTTATCTTTGGTCGGGGTAACTCTTTATCCATTGGATTGAATTTTGGTGAAAAAACAACAAGATTTATAGCCACGGAGCCATATAGACTTTTGACCATAGGGGCAGATCGAGCGAGATAAGGCACGTGTGTTTAAAATGAGGAATACCTTCTACGCCACGAGCTTGTTATCCTGTGTGGCGAACTCTACTGTACTGTTTAAGGTAGGATTTTTCTAAAATTCAGGCTCCTGCTCTACACTAACAGAGTCTACATTTTGTTTGAAGAGGTGTGGAAATTGACAACTGAATTGGTTTGCTTATGAAAGGGCATGCTGGATTTTCAGGAGATGCCATCCCCGGGACCCTGAATCCCAGTCAGACGGCAGCACAGAACTTGTGTTTAGAACGAAGACAGTGTTCCCCCAGAGTGATTTATACGGTCATGCGGGTGGGGTTGGCTTTTCGGGAAGGGAGAAGTGATGCCTGCAGGGACTCTGCTCTGGGTCTTGGGGAACAAGTTTCTCCTGCACTCCTGAGAATGTCCTCGGGGGCTGTGGAGGACAGCAGAGGTTCTTGCTCTGATTCTGAGTCCCCGGAAGACCTTGGGCTCTTTCTGTGCCCACTGCCTGGGCTGCTGAAGAGGCAGAATAATTACGAGTTCTCTGTACTGAAGCTCTCGGCCAAAGGGAATCACACTTGCTGGCTGCTTTGCACGTTTCACAACAAACGACAACAGCGCTTTCAGGCAAGCGCTCACCTCAGAAAGTGTCATTTGGGCCGTTCCTCCAGAAGAGAACCATCGCTTGCTTTCTCTTGTTCTCCCCGAACCGACGTCCAGTCATTGTGTCAAAGCCAACAAGAGCCAGGCCTTTCCCTTCACGGATGAAGCCTCTTTGGCAGGAGGCCGTCTGCACGGTAGAGAGAGGAGAGAGGAGGGGGGAGACTGGATGGGAATTATGAGAAGGGAGGAAAGGGAGTGGGGGATAAAGGGAGATGCCTGAAGAAAAAGACGAGACGGTCCAGCGGTTTCCGAGCAGCGACCTCTGGGTGGTGTGACTCGGCCTTTAAGAACACCCGGAGCCCCTCGAGATTGTACGGGCTGCCTGACAGAGAACCTTTCACTCGAATTACGGCTCCGCAAGTTCTGGTCACTGGTGTCTATGCACCTTGGGGATCGACTGATTGATTAATCTTTGGTCGTTGTATTAGTCAGGTTTTCCCAGAGAAACAGAACCAGTAGGGTGTGTGTGTGTTGGTAGGGGGGGTAGGTGAAGAAAGAGGGAGGTTGACCTTGAGGAGGTAAGAGATGTGGAGCTGACGAGCCTCAAGTCTGCAGGGCAGGCCCGCGGGCTGGAGGCCGGCGAGGAGATGATCCGAAGGCGCCTGGAAGCAGAATTCCTTCTTCCTCAGGGAGCTTCAGCCTTTCTCTTCAGTCCCCGACTGACTGGACGAGGCCCACCCCACTAGACGGAGGGGGCGCCGGCCTGACTCAAAGTCTGCTGCTTCAAATGTGCATCTCATCTAAAAAAAAGCCTTCACAGCAACATCCAGACCCGTGTTTGACCAGATACGTGGCCACCGTGGTCCAGCCAAGTTGACACGTAAATTAGCCATCACCCTCCCCAACGCGATATCTAACTGGGACCCACTCACAGTGACTGGAATCCACGGCGTTATGGGTGGTAGACTGGTTTATGAGCTGAGAGAAGACGTTCTCTCAAGAGGCCTCAGCTGGAACCCGACCTTCCATAACTTCCTCAGCAAACTCACCTCCTAGGAAGGGACGTCCGTAAAGGCGCCTTGTCCTAGGTTTCACAGCCGAGCGCAAGAATTACCGCGCACGTTTATTAGATGTGCGACTCCTCGAGGGAATACAACGTTCACGGTCGGATGGGACTCGGGTGCAACCTGAGCTCCCCTCCTGGATGCGTTGTGGGCGCTCTGCGTGGATGGAACCGCGGCCATGGGCGGCCCAGGAGGCGGTCCCCGCGTTAGCTGGAACCTGCATGGCTGGGAAACCGGGGACCCAGACCTTAGGCCACGTGGTGAGGGCCACAGACGGGGACAGCAGCAACGGAAGGAGGAACGCTTCCTCTCTACAAAAGCTCACACGCGAGTCTTCCCTACCCACTTTTGAATGGCGCATCTGAAAAAACACTGAATCCCAGTTTCTCTCCCTAGGCTTTAGGGACATTAGGATTAACACAGTCATTGTGCAGAAAACGGGACCCTCGGGTCACGTGACTGCAGCCGCTCATTTGCTCCGCCCCCCGTCCCGCAACACGCATGGGGTTCGCTTCCCTCAGTGAGGGCGCAGGTTCAGGGAGGGTCCTGGGTTCTCTGTGCAGCTCCTCCCTCACCTTCCTGCTTGGGCTCCATCTCTGGCCACCTGACTACTTCTCTCTCCGGGCACTTATTTGGGGTTAAAGTTGTCCGGGCAGATCTCCCTGCAGGGGTGCTGAGTGCCAGGGAGCCGACAGGCTGCACTGCGGGGACTGGGGCGAGCAGTAGCAAGAGCTGGGGGAGCAGGAAAGGCTGCACACAGGCTCCCCGGGCCTCGCCGCCCGCCCCAAACCGGGGGCCAGGCTTCGAGATTTTCCGTGCCAGGCTGCTCGGCCACCCGAGGAACGAACAGCAAACGTGGCAGCGTTTCTAAGACAAGGGCGAGGGGCTGAGAAAAAACTGGCAGCAGATGAAGGCGGCTGGCTCAGATCTAGAAGCGAGTGGACAGACGCCTGTCACCCAGTGGCCGACTCAGGCCAGGCATCTGAGCAATGCCGCTGTGGGACATACGGCCACCCCGGGGCTGGGAAGTTAGTCCCGTCCCCACCCGAGGCCTCTCGGGGACCGGGGAGTGCAGATCTGACCTTAGCAGGGGCTTCAGCCAAGCCCCAAGCGTGCGCCTCGCGCTCAGCCCCGTCTCCCCTGCGATCGGAACAGGACGAAGGTGAGCCCGATGAGAGAAGAGTCTCAGCCCCGGTGTTTCCAAACAGGGGACTGACCGTCCGCCTCTCCGTGCACAGCTGGCCACATGCCCTGCTCCCAGCCCGAGGTCTAAGTCACCTCGTTTTGTAACTTCCAAGCTTCTGGAAGACTAGAGATTTCAGGGTTTTCAAGGCACATCACCCATCTGTTTAAAGGCAAGGAAACTCCCTCCAGGGCAGCGTCGACACCCCGGGCACCACACCAGGCCCTTGTCAGGCTGGAGCCTCGGCTTCCCCCAGACCCGGTCCCACCGCTCCCAGAACAAGCTGGGCCTCTCCACGTGCTGCTCGTGGCGACCTCCGCTGTGAACACGGTTCCCCAGCTCCCGCGCCCGTCCCGACTGCCCGCAGATCGTCGCTGCTCCCTCGCGCCTCAGAGGAGCCTGCGCTCTCCTTACCATCGTGCCCCATTTGGTAAATACTTAGAAGGCTTGTCTCCCTCATAGTTAGTGTCTGCTTCAACCCCGGCACTGCATCTATGACCGAGCACATACCCTATACAACTATATACATATGTCAAGATATTGAAGGAAGGAAGGAGGGGCTGACACAGGAAACAGCTTCTTCCCAGAGGAGGCCTCTGAGGGGAGTTAGATTTGTGCTTAGACTTCAGGGGACACAGTTCTTACCTGATTCACCGAGGGGTGATGTGTACGAGGCTGTGGGCACCTGCCTCTCTCACCTGCAATTAAAGGATTGCAGCCTATTCTGCAGACCTTCTATTGACTGTAAACAGTCAACCCAGGGGAGGAAAATCCCTCTGCAGGGCGCTGCTGGCTACACGCAACCCCAAACAAAACTGAGAGAACACAGCTATTTCTGTCTTGAGGAGGAATAGTTAATGCCATTAGAAACTAAGATAAAAAAGAAAGAATCCTCTGTCTTCACAGATGAATCATTGAAACCTGCTTCAGAAGACCACCCATGGTTCCGGAGAAAGTATTTTGCTGGTTAAGTTTTTATCGTTCAAGTCTCTTGCAAAGGCTAATTTGAAAGCAGCCAGAAATCACACTACTTCACATGCCACTGGTGGTTTACGAAAGGACCCGGCCCTGGCCTGCTGAGTCTCTACGGCAGAAACCTTGCCACCTTCCTCTGGCTGAAATGTGACATAAGCAATATTACTGAGAGCTGACGGCTGATTGGGATAATTACGTCTTTAGAATCATCCACCGGGTCTTCGTGAAATGTCCTCAAAATTCTAGAAGATTGTGGAAATTCTCAGATTGCCGTTTAGCTTCAATATAACTGAACGATACATTTAAGCTGTACTTTCCTACCTTCTTGGGTGCCAAATACGTTTTTAAAAAATCAGACAACTTCTCAAGTTAAAATGCGACAAATGGACATATTCAGAATGACAAGTGGACAGCTGCAAACAGCCTCGTCATAGTTGTAGCCATGCAAATGTGTCACCTGTGTGATGACAGAATACTTTGGGCCTCCTGTTAGACCCTCCTAGGAGCTGGGCTACTTTCCCCAGAGAGCTGGTGGTCCCCCAAGGCCCCCTGTCCCAAGTCTGCATGGACACTGGGAAAGAGGAGAGAAGCTAATGAGTGTCCTTCCCTCACGGAGTCCACAGGGACATTTAACACCAAGCTGAGAGAATACGGTGACACTTCAAATAACCTATTTTGGAAAAAGAACCTGAAAAAGAATAGATACATGTATATGTAGAACTGAATCACTTTGCTGTACACCTGAGACTAGCATGACGTTGTAAATCAACGATACTCTAATATAAAATAAAAATTAAATTAAAAAAATAAATAAATAAGCCATTTTTTTCCAGGAAGTCTAAATTCCTCTCAAAATCTAGGAACAGCTTACAAAGCTTTACTGAGGGAAGGAAGGGAAGGAAGAGGGGGGCTGAGAAGGGAGAAGGGAAGGAGCTGGGAAGAAACAAGGGCTCTCACGGTGACCAGCGCTGCCCTGTGCGCATCCCTCACTCCCACAGCCCACCTCTCCCAGGACAACGCCCCACTGACCTCAAAAGAGAATGAACGGAAAACTTCTCCTTCTTCAGACCTTCCCTCTCGGTGTCACAAAATGAAGGAAAAAAAAAAAAAAGAGGTCATGATAAAACCTTGATACTAAAGCTTCCCAAATAACTCAGTACATTTTTCAGTAGCTTGACCAGCCTGAGAGATGTAACCAGAGGATTCCAGATCTCCCTCCTAGAGACTGAAATCCAGAGAGGGATACATGGGGAAAGAGATCTTAGTGAGACCCTCCATGGAGAGCAGGAGGGGAACACATACCTGCATTCACACCATCAACCACTTTCTCACCAGACGTGTCGATAAGAATACCAGGTAACAATTTTATTCACAAATAAAAAAAAGGTCTTACAAAACTAGTTATGTAAGAAAACCAACATTTACAAATGTATCAATTCCAGTATGCAAAACAGTCATGATGGGGTCTAAACTGATGCAAGCTGACTGCCTTAAAGCAATGATGGATAGTTTTTCCTTTTCTATTTTTTTTTTTACTAGCACAGACAATAGTGCTTAACCTAGGTAACGGCAACATTAACACTTTAACTAAAGTAGAAAAATCTACATTTGAAAAATACATTCCATACATACAAGATTAGAAAACCCCACGCCTCTATGTGCTTGTTCTCCAACCCTGATCTCATCCTTGTCAGTGAGCGTCTGCAGTGCCGGGAGTCTCGAGCACCCGCACTCCCAGCCCTGTTATTAGCTGATGGCGGTTCCTGGCATCAGCACCCTAGCAGCTGAGTTCTGCAGGATATTGACATGAAATGCCAGCTGGATTGTCCTCTACAGCATTGACAAAGAGTGCAGACTATAACATCATTGTATGCTTCCATAGCACATGGTAGTAAACTGTCTTCCTCTGGATAAAAATAACCGAGGATCGGGACTTCCCTGGCGGTCCAGTGGTTACGACTTCGCCTTACAATTCAGGAGGTGTGGGTTCGATCCCTGGTCAGGGAGCTAAGATCCCACATGCCTTGGGGTCAAAAAAAACCCAAAACATAAAACAGAAGCAATATGGTAACAAGTTCAACAAAGACTTTAAAAATGGTCCACAACAAAATAATCCAGGATTTTTCAAATGCAGAATCAAATGAAATCAATTTTTTAACCCTAAGTGTTTCTCTATCGGTCAAAAGTGATGTTTCAGGATTTGTGGCCAAAGTCTCATTCCCATCAATCTCAGCTTTCTCCTGCAAGGGTTTTTGCCTTTGAAGTTGAAGAGGGCTCTACGTGTGGAAAATATACTCGGGTTACAAAAAGGAGCACAGCCCTGGCCTACTTGGATCACCCCTCTGTCACCACAAAAGTGATCGGATTACAAACTACGAACGGCACACATGTGACTTACAGTGAAACTTGCATTTTCGTGGACCTCTTGTGATCAGGTCCTAAATACCTTACATATATTTCCTAAGGGCAAGTCTCAGAAGAGTTGGTGAGTACCAGAGCTTAGGAACCACTGGTTTAGGCTAAAAAAGGAAGAGAAGAAAGAAAGTCAATCAACTATGACTGGACACCAGGTAGACAGGAAAGGCTGTGCCTTACCATGAGACCCTCTAATTTCCCATTTCAGTCAAAGGCACGGAGGTCACGTGCACGACATACCGTGAGCTCATGTCCGCACAGGGATCCTGAGCTGCAGATGGAGGGAGAGTCCCAGCACGAGGAAAAGGCCTCGTGAGAGCTCACTACTGCAAGAGAGCAAAGCACGGGGCAGTAAGAGGGAAGATAAAAATGTCCTTGGAAAAGGCAGATTCCTATTGCGGGATCTTAATTCCCTGACCAGGGATTGAACCCAGGCCCTCGGCAGTGAAAGTGCTGAATCCTAACCACTGGACTGCCCAGGAATACCCTCTAATGCTCACTTTAAATGTCAGGTGGAAGACTGATTTGGAAACAAGATATCTCAGCATTCTGTAACACAGGGATGTTCAAAGGTCTATTTCTTTCTTAAGTGCAAATGGGACAGAGCTAATAGTAATCACTTAAAAGACAACAGCCAGAGCTGATCACGTACGTTCAAGCAGGAAACAAATAAATTCTGCTCAAATAATTCCTCTCCAGGGTGCAGAGGCGAGCCAACGAGCCATCCCCTGGTTCATGACTGAGCGGGGTTATTTCTGTCTCAGCTCTAGAGCTAATTCTAGTAGGTAAATACCAAGGTGGTAGGGGATGGACCGCCTTCACAGAAGCACCAGACTCTTAAGTCCAGCGCCGTTGGGCTACGGTGGGAATTCCTGTGCTGAAGAAGCTTAGGAGATTGGTGGGAGCCCCGTATGGCAGTTATAATCCATTCACCTAAACGCTGCCTACAAGCTGTGCTTTTTCTTCTGGTCCTAATATGCAGAGTCTCCTAAGACTACTCACCTGGTGTCATGCTTCAGTAGCAGGGAAACCTGATATGTTGTCATTTCTAAAGCCTTTAATATAAAATACGATGCAAATAAAAGATCATTATAAATACCGATTCTCTACAAAAGAGAAATTCTGGATCTTTTAAGCTCAGTCCCAGGGACAGAAGTAACAAATGCTTCCGTATCAATGGATTTTCACATAAATCTGCTAATCTAGGATGCGCACGCTAAGGGGTTTTTAACTCAGAGGGATGGGCAGTCCTTTCCCAAACACATGTCCTAACTCAGGCCCCTCTTGTTAACTAATTCAGCCGCTGTTCACAAGACAGTGGCTGAGGCGAGAAGCTTCAATTCTGCAAGATTTGGTCTCTTCTGATTCCCAGTTAGGACAGTTAACATCATCTAATAAACCCAAGACTCAGGCAGGCCATGTGAAGTCAATTCTAACCTCCTATGCTAATTATTTAGAAGATGAAAAGGTGACCTTCAGGAAATAAAAACACTCCCTTTTGAACCCATGCTACCTAAGAACTAAGGTAACTCGTCTGATGCCGACTTTTAGTAGGATATATGAAATTATTTCTGGAAAGAAAATGTAAATGAAAATTTACACTCAGGGTCTTCAGTCTTGGCAAACCACCTCCACCGTGAAAAGAAGCGTGAATGCATTTCTGTTTCTCGTTATATCCCTAAGCTCGGTGGCTGCAAACTTGGCCCGTCAGTCTCTGAAGTCAGCCTGTAGCGTAGAAGCTTCTTGTGTAGGAAAGATGCAAAGTCTCAGAAGTGCCTGGAGTGTATTCCTTGAGGTCTCAGCTTACAGCTGGTCTGGCTCAGAAGCAACCGGTTGAAAGGCTTAAAATGCCATCAGTGTGGTTCAGATTTACTTTCTTCCCCCAGAAGCCATGCGAGGTCCAGACGGTGCTGAGTCCATAAGCAGAGGAGTGGTTGCCCTTTGGGCTCCATACGACACTTCACTGCAGAAAGAAGCAAGTCCTTTCGGCCTCCTGAAACGGCGACAGAAGGACAGCTTTGAACACAGCGCCTGACAAATTAAAGCCCTAAACTGGGACTGTAAACGTTTACGGTGCTTAGCTTCTACTAATTGCGCACATGAATTTTATAATATATGGACGAGAAGTTCCTGTCAGGGTGTCCCAATATCAGGTACCCATGTACTCTGAGAATAAAAGCAAAGATTTCCTAACAACCCACAGTCACTCCATATGTGCAGACCTTAAGAGATGAAAATGTGCCCCAAACAAACTGTATCAATGAACAATTCTTTTGCTGATTTTCAACCTCAGTCAAACACTTAACGCTTGTTTCTGTGTTGCACTCCTTTAACGCAACTGTAGGTAAAGGTTTTAGGATTCTTTAGTCTATTCTTTAAAAGAACAAAGATGGTTAATAATTAATGCTACTCTTAGTCTTTGAATTTAAAACTTCTGTGAAGTCTTGGAGAAAGTTTAGAAAGAGTCTGGGAATGAGACTTCTCTTATAATGACCTCCCTGGAATATTCACACATACGTCACAGGGCAAACGTCCTCGGGAGAGAGCAGCCTTTAGATCTGTCCCTTATCACAAAAGCACAGTGACCTCACTTTGGCAGGGGGTGAGGCTTGGGTCACCTGCGTGTTATTGTACGTGAGTGAAACCTTCATTCACGTTGTAACCCTTCATTAACTTACCACTAATTTGGCATTAGTGACATATCAGACACGTTTACAGAAAAAATTTTTTTCAAAGGTCTAAGGAGATTATCTAGAAATAGAAACTTCTGAGGTTCTCTCAATAATAAGATAGTTTTATCAAATATGTTGATCAACTGATATGATAATACAACCATATTAATGCTACCAGGAAGGAAAATTATACTTAATTGGCCAATAAGGAAAAAATAGAGCTGTTGATAGACTGAGAAACTAGAACCCAGGTCATCTCATATCTTTTCTAGCATTCCTTCCATTATTTCATGTTGACATTTAAAATGTTGGTTAAGAAACACCACCAAAGAAAACTTTTCCTGTTATTAAACAGGCTGGCTTCCTTCTCCCAAATACCTTAGCAAGTGGTGTCTCAGTATCTTAGACCTGGTTCCCTTCTGGGGAGGTGTGTTCAGGGAACATTTGATTAAAATGGAATCATACAGACTAAAGACAGCTCTCACCCCTATTTGCTTTATCCCGAACCATATCATTATCAGACTCTGGGTGGCATTAAACTACCCACAGGAAGACTACCATGTAAAAATAAATTTTCGGAAACAAATGCATCACACGTTAGAGATCTGAGCCTCACACCAAATACGGACAAAAGTCCCCTGGTGCCCTTGGCAATAAATCGAATCATCACACTGTACACCTCTAACTTCTGCTATGTTATACGTCAATTACATCTCCATAAAGCTGGGGAAAAAGAGTGAATAGAGGTTAAAATACAAGTGAATGAAACTTGTATTCACGTGAAATAGAGGTTAAAATACAAGTGAGTGCCTGGGTAGGAATTTGAAGTTTCACTGAAAATAAAATAGAAATAAATTGTTTAAAAAGGGGTAGGGCTGTTTTGGCAACAGCTGCCCTCATCCACCCCCCGAACAGAAAACAGTGCCCTCCTGAGTTAGGAGTGAGCCCACATCAGGGGCCAAGCTCACTGCACTTGAACTTGAGGAGCCAGGAGTCCTGCCCTCTGGTCCATTAATAGAAAGCTTCCGAAATCAAATTCTTTTTTTTTTTTTTTGCGGTACACGGGCCTCTCACTGTTGTGGCCTCTCCCGTTGCGGAGCACAGGCTCTGGACGCGCAGGCTCAGCGGCCATGGCTCACAGGCCCAGCTGCTCCGCGGCACGTGGGATCCTCCCGGACCGGGGCACGAACCCGTGTCCCCTGCATCGGCAGGCGGACTCTCAACCACTGCGCCACCAGGGAAGCCCTGCTATTTTTAATTATATGGAGAAAATGGAAATGATTTACATTTTAACAATCCCTTTCCTGAATTCAGGATGTCTTATTTAGATTTGCCAAAATTATCTAATAGTTATAAGACAACACATCTTGGAAAGCCTATAAAAACCTTTCATTAATAAATTACATGGAGTGGGGCTTCCCTGGTGGCACAGTGGTTGAGAATCCGTCTGCCAATGCAGGAGACACGGGTTCGAGCCCTGGTCCGGGAAGATCCCACATGTCGCGGAGCAACTAAGCCGGTGCACCACAACTCCTGAGCCTGCGCTCTAGAGCCCACGAGCCACACTACTGAGCCCGCGTGCCTAGAGCCCGTGCTCCACAGCAAGAGAAGGCACCGCAATGGGAAGCCCGCGCACTGCAAGGAAGAGTAGCCCTGCTCACCGCAACTAGAGAAAGCCCACGTGCAACAACGAAGACCCAACGGAGCCAAAAATAAATAAATAAAATAAATAAATTTATAAAAAAAATATTTGGTGATGTCCTTAGCCACTGAAAACTACCTCAAAAATAAATAAATAAATTACATGGAACAAGCAGAATGTAACATTTCCTCATTCATCTTATATGTAATTATAACTTTCCATCAGACTTTGAGTTGAAGGTATCTTTATGTAATCATAATTACCTTGACAACGCTCTATGAAAAGAATTCACGTCATGATGCACCAATCGTACACACTGAACTACGTTTCCACACTTTTGCATCCATGTAGCTGGGACAAAAGGGCTCATCCACCCTACCTCCACCTCCTCCATAACACAGACAGGACAAAGGGCAGGCTGGGTTGCTTCTGACACGACGTGGCTTCGAGATGCTTCATTCCTTAGTTTTAGAATTTACACCACAAGATTGGGGACAAGCTACAAAATTAAGATGAGCAGTAATTCTATTTACTGACAATACTCGGAAGAACTGTAGCTAGTGCGATGGTAGCACCGTCACTGCAGCCACTCAGACTTTCTTCTGACAGTGGATACACGAGAAGGTGAAACAGATAATTCGTGAAGGTAACACAAGCAAGTTTGTCATCAGAACCAAGTGACTTGATGGAAAAGAAACTTCAGCACTTTGTAATGAAAACGTGACTCAGATGAAATAGTAAGTGTCCTAAGATGTTCATTCTAGAGTGCGTGGCAAGGCTTCCGACTGGGATGTTGGGATTAGATGCCAAAGGGCCCCGTATCCTGTCTTCTGCGTCCTCCTCTCACCCGTTCTCGGGGCTTGTTAGCTGCTCTGGGCTGCTGGGGGTTCTCTGTCCAAAGGTCTGTGGGCCACGTCCATGCTGAGACCTATATGCACCTAGGCCAACTCTTAAGTCTTTTCTTATTATCCTCATGAACAGTGTGAAAATCAGCGGCTGGCCCCGAAGAACAAGGTCAGTGAGTGAGCTTTCCAGCCACAGAGCTGCACAGTCTGGGCTCTTTAAACGGCCTCATTTGTTTGATCTTCCTCCGTTCATGGATCTCTTCTTCATTTCCGTTATTATAAGAAAACCAACATGGTTTTTTCTCCAAAGCCAACAAATGTTTTCAGTACAGAATTCCCTGTACATGCTTTATAGATTTTCTTCATAGTTAAAAAAAAAAGTACTGCAGGTTTAGATGCACATAAACCCACATATGCGTTCTTAGAAGGAACGATCTCCGTCCACACTGACTTTAGACTCTTTCTGACTTTATTAGACAAAGACAGGACGTCTCAAGGAAACAGAGGTGTTATCCAGGAGCCCGCGCAGCATGCTTGTGGCCCATCGGCCGCGTCCCTGATCTGGGGCAGGAAGGACCGAGGATGAGAGCAGCCCTGTCTGTGCAGAACAGGGCTTGCGGGGCCTGGGAGCCCCTGTTGCTGTGATTCTGCCCTTTCATACTCAAGGCCGGCATCGTTCTTCCAGAAGAACGTACACCAACAATGTGTGTGCTCACATTCAGGGAACGCTTGTACACACCAAGCCCAATTCAGCAAAGGCCACCTCCTCACCTGGACGAGAAGGCAGGGACAGGGCCCAGGGGCCCCCGGGGTCAGAGCCCACCTCCCTTCAGTCACCACCTGCCCCACCCCAAAACCTGATGTCAGACCCTTCCATCTGGAAGGATCTTCCGCTGTATTGGGTGCCAGATCACAACCAACAATCAATTTCCAACCAAACTGATCAATCAGTCAAAGCAAAGCGATCTAGAAAAACCAGTGAAAGAGAGAGGAGGGGAAAGGGTAGCCGTAGGGGACCTGAATTCTCATTAACTTGACCGTGAATGGACAGCATATAAGTATTGGGCATAAGAACATCACAGGGGAAGACAAAGGTGAGGAACTGCTTCCAAGATGCTCCCATAACTAATTCATCTCTCAGCCAGGATGGTGCTGGGGTGCGGTGCTGGGTAGCTGGAGTGACAAGAGGAGAAAAGAATGCGGCTGCCCTGGATGGCCTTAGAGATAAGCTGTTAGTTAAAAAAAAAAGACTCCTGAAATTTAATTTAAATATATTCTCCTATAACATACAAGAAGTTATGAAGGATGGAAAGACCTCCTTCCCAGGTTCCCCCACATTTAATGGAGGACAGAGTCCTGTTCCCTCTGGGCTTCCTTAAGTCACTGCTGTGCCCACACCGAATCCATCGCTGCCTTACCTGGGGTGACGGCTGAGTGGCCAGGTGATGGGCATCTCCTCTCTCCTGAGCCAGCTGATTTCTGGCAGTGAGCGCGTCCTGAGTTAGCGCTGGTTCTGGCACTGAGTTGTTGAGTCTCGATAAATCAGTAGTTTCTGTAAAGCTTTCAGGGTGAGCTTGAATTGGAACTGCTCCGCCCCCCAGACCCCGACTACTGTTTGAGTCTAAGGATGCTGAACTTGCACTCTCTGGATTGAGAGAGCGAACGTCTTCTCCAGGGAGCTCAGGATAAGAAGCGCAAGAAGAGATGTCGTCACCACAGCTGGGATTCTGCATCAGAGGCCAGGCGTCCGAAAACTCGCCACAGACGGACCTCGAAAGGGACCCAAAGAAAGTCGGCACTGCTTCCCCCGCTGGACCTGTGTCTCTGGACACATGTTCGAAAGAGCTGTAAGTACTCTACTGGGAGAAAAACCTACTACAAAGCAACATTCCAGCTATGCTTTCCAGTTTTCTAGATGAAATAAACAAGTTATTGAGTCAGAATTCTCATGCTTCCTTTGTTATAAACTTCCTTCAATACAGTAAGTTAAATTACTACGTTTACTTTAAAACCGAATTTTTATACCTACTTCTAACCAATATAAACTTAATCCGATGTCTAAAATAGGCAGTTTCCTGGGTCTTAATTGAGTTCCTTTGATTGCTGTTCTAAAATTCTCTGAGTATGTGACATGCTAAAAATTACTTACGGATGATGGAAGTGTCACAAATCATGAATATAAGACAAAAACAAAGTTAGTGGAATATAAAGGATAAAGAATGTTACCCTGGCTATCAGTAACCCTGAGACGCTTACCTAATTCTTGCCAAAGTTCCCACCCCCTACAATGTCTAGAATGTCATTAATGATACTAAAAAAGTGATGTCCCATAGTTTCCCATGAAAATTGGTACACGAGTAGCCTGTATATTTGCACGCGGGAACACGAAATTATATAGATTAGAAGCACCCATTTACCTGTCCTGAAGAATGGCCTTGGAGTGCACCCTACAAGCAGGAGTCTCCCGGCCGACGCTGCAGGCCCCGTCACAGCACGGGGATGGGATGAGATGCACGGGCCCTAGGAAAGCCGGCAGGGCTGTGAGGAGCAGTGCTTGTTTATACCAGTTCAACACTGCTCTCGAAAATTTAGCTATTCCCCTTTGGGTGACTTTCGGGGGGAAAGGGGTTATGAGGTTTAATTTTTTCTCTTTTTTCATATCTTAAAAATGATGGACCACTTCTATGAAGGACCCAGAAGAGTCAAATTCCTGGAGACAGAGAGTAGGATGGTGGGTCCCAGGGGCTGGAGGGCAGGAAGAATAGGGGGTGAGTGTTTAAAGGGGACAGGGTTTCAGTTTCGGGTCGTGGAGAAGCTCTGGGGATGGTGGTGATGGTTGCACAACAATGTGAACGTGCTTAATGCCCCCCAACTGTACACTGAGAAACGGCCAAAACGGTAAAGTTAAGGTGATGTCTATTTTACTACAATGAAAATAAGGATGAAGAGGAATGATGAGAGGGTACGTGAAATGAGACTTTCACCTGTGGCTGACGAGGGCGGAAAGAGCACAGGGTTTCTGCAGAGTGGGCTAGCCACGCAGCACAGAACATACACGTCTAAACCCTTTAACTCCACACACACAACTTTTTGGTTTTTTACTGCTAGGAATGTATCTTAAAGAATAACTATCTACGTCCACACAGCTTTGCAAACTATTATGTTCCCTGAAGCGGTATGTATTTTTGGTTACAAAGATAATACACATTCACTGAAGAAAAAAACTTTAAAAATAGAGAGATTAGATCAGAAATTAAAAAATGAATCTTCCTTAATTCCATAAGCTGCAAGACACTGTCCACATTTCTGAACAGCCTTCTAGACTTCTCTCTCTACATATACAGACATATGTAACTCTGATTTTATAAAACTATAGATATAGTAAAACATACAGACAAAATTAGGAAATGAGCATTAATCACACTGTTGTGTAAGAGAACATTCTTGCTCTGAGGAACCAAGCGCTGAAGTAAAGGGACACCTTATCTGCAACAGATTTTTCTCTTTTTTTGGCTGTACCGCACAGCTTGTGGGATCTCAGTTCGCCAACCAGGGACTGAACCCAGGCCACAGCAGTGAAAGCCCAGAATCCTGACCACTAGGCCACCAGTGAACTCCCTGCCACTGATTTTTAAATGGAAATTTAAAAACTGTGTGCATGTCTATGTAAAGCACACAGTTGGTCCTTGAACAACATGGATTTGCACTGTGTGGGTGCACGTATTGGAGGATTTTCCTCAACAGTAAATACTACAGTGCCACACGATCAGCGGGTATTTGGTTCCGAGGATGTAAGACGGATACGGAGAAACCGTGAACACAGGGAAGCCGCAGATACAGAGGGCCAACTATAAGTTACAAGTTGATTTTTGACTGGGCGGAGAGTGGGTGCCCCCAACCCCCAAGTTGTTCAAGGGTCGACTGTGTACACCCACCATACTTAGAAAGAGATAAAAATGATAAAGCAAATGTGGACATGACATAAAATGTTAATACTGGGGGAATGTAGGGACAGGGTATGTGGGAATTCTTTGTCCTATTCTTTCAACATTTTTGTAAGTCTGAAATTATGTCAAAATAAAAGTGAAAAGAAAACAGGCACTGTCACTAAGGAAGAAGCAATTTATATGATTAGCACACTGAACCTGGGCGGGTGACAGCGGGGGCGGACGCTGTCCAGTCTCTGCATTCTATTTCAAAAACGTGCAACAAAGCCATCCACGTATTTAATCTTTCTTTTCAGATAGAAGTGACGATGAGGCAGAGTTTGCACAAAGCTGTACTTGATCACATTGAAACCCAAGTTTCTCTCTCAAGCAATCCTGTTTGCTAACTCTGATCTAGGGGCGGTGCCTGGCGCAGCATCTAGAAAATGCGGTGCTTGGGCCGCCTTGAGAATCACCAAGGCATCGGTGCTGCCGGGAGCTGAGTCTACGATCTCTGCAGGCAAAGGCAAAGCCAGATCCACGCATGCCATGGCAATCCCACGTTTTGTTCTTAACCCTAAAGCAGAAGACAGTAGTGGCCAGTAGAGAAATACTTACGTTGAAGATGCCTTATCCCACGTATTAAATATTAGACTGAAAAGCTGAACCCTTCAATTTCTTGAAAAGAAAGATCGGACAGTTCTGAGACAATAAGCAATTGAATTGGGACATGTTTAACTTCAAGGAAGGTTACAGGAGACAAAATGCTGCTGCGCTATTGCAACCACAGGTGCCGGGGGACCTGTGAGGGGTGGATGGGGCAGGTGGCGGGCAGGCTTCCGGAAGGGCTGCAGCCGCGTCGATTTTTACTTTGCAGAGGAGGTGAGTTTGTGGGGACAGGGGCAGGAAGTGTGCCAGCTGGTGTGACCTTTGCCCGTTATTGCCCACGTTAGAAACCAAGTCCATCTGAATCACAGGCAGACGTGGCTGTGTCGTGCCTCACAGCTATTGCTTTTTCCCAAAGTGAAGGTTCGTGGCCACCTTGCGTCGAGCAGGTCTGTCAACAGCATTTTTCCTACAGCATCTCCTCACTTTGTGTCTGTGTCCCATTTTGGTAATTCTCACAATATTTCAAATTTTTCATTATTATTATATTTGTTCTGCTGATCTGTGATCAGGGATCTCTGTTACTACTATACTCGCTGAAGGCTCAGACGACGGTTAGCATTTTTCAGCAATAAAGTATTTTTAAATTAAGGTGTATACATTATTTTTTTAGACATAATGCTGTTGCACACTTAATAGACTTCAGTACAGTGCAAACATGACCGCTATATGCACCGGGAAAGCCCAAAATATCACGTGACTCGCTTTATTGCAATATTCACTTTATTGCAGTGGTCTGGAACCGAACCCACAGTATCTCCGGGGTCTGTCTCGACTTCCCTAAACTTTCACTTCTGTCAATAACCCCAGAGGCAATTATGGTTTGTGGAAAACCCTGCAATAGGTCTCGCTCATATTATTTTAAATCAATTCACCCCAAAATAAAGGCAAACTTGCTTAAAAAGTTACTGAGAAATTCTAGAATTTTAATGAGATGCTTCTTTTCTGTTAAATACTTAAGAGACACAAAACACCCAAAACATCAGGGGACAGGGGAGAACGACTGAACTAGATTAGCTTTAACTAGAAAACTGAGTGGGAGCAGTTCTTTGCAGCTTCAGGGCCTGCATTCCTAGTGGCCCCCAAGCGCTGAACTTACCGCAGGTCTGGGCCAAGTCCCGGTGGCACTGACAACAGGCGTGGGGCGCAGGGCCGCTGAGCCGAGGTCTGTCGAAACAGGACAGTTCAGAACCGTTGTACTGCAGGTCCTGTGCCCTCAGGGACCCTGCGGAGGCCGAGAACTCGGTCAGCAAGACAGCTTCCCCAGGAGGAGCCCACAAACATCCCAGTGCAACCAGAACTACCCCGGCTTTTGCAGTTATAAAGGAAAGGAGAGCTGTTGTTCACATCTAAAAATACTTCTTACACGGAAGCAAAGATGTGAAACAATCGGTCAAGACAGCTCGAGATGTAAGGTACTTGTGTTGCCAGAGCTCAGACGAGCTGTGTTTCTGCCAAGGGGCGGGGGTACCCCTGCCTCCTCAGGTCCCCGGGAAGTGATGCTGCCCGGTGGCCACGCCCTCAGCCCTTTTGGCAGGAGGCCTCTTGGGGAGCAGGCCCCTGGGACGCCTGTTTCCACGTGCTCTCTCTGTCCCTTTGGCTGCAACCTGACTCTCCTCTTAGGTTCTCGTCAAACACCCAGATGGCAGTGATGACCAACACCCTCACCAAGATGCTAAGACACAGAAAGGGCTCAGAACTCACAGCTGGGTTTCTTCTCCATAAACTGCCGCTTACAGTATATGACGCAGAGGATGAGCAGGGCCAGAAGGACGGTGGCCAGGGCGCTGCAGATCACGGCAGCCAGGGCCGTGTCCCGTGGGCTGGAGGCCGTGGACGGGATCCTCACCAGGTTGACCTTGCTGGTACCTGAAAACCACGGGGATGGAATCAGCACATCTCGACCACCCAAGGGACTCAGGTGCTCACACTGTACTCGGGGTCCCCTGCAGCAGTGGCCTTCATGCAACATCAATGAGACCAGGGGGAGGTGTTCTAGAGGGCTCAGACTCTCCCTCCGCCTGGGAGATCGCTTGAATACTGCACCTCTCCCTGCGACTCTCCTCTGCTCCCATGACACCAACCACGCGCAGCCCCGACACGTGTGCTGTCGGGCCCGTTGGACCAGAACCATCTGCGAGTTGGGAATCTGTCATCTTGCTCTTCCTCCCCAGCACTTGGCAGTGTGGGCCGCAGAGCAAGCACTCGATATGCACCCTTTAATTGGAATTAGACCTTCTACAGTTTTAAGCAGGCTGAACTAAAGTATGCTTTGGGGGTCCACTTTAGGGGAAAACCAGGACTTGGATCATTCATAACCTCACAGCAGGCCCCCAATTTCTGAGACAGGGAACATTTTTTAACGCCTTAGCTGTTAAATTACTGAACAACACCTAAGTTTTGGAGAAAAAAACCGAACACTGTTGTGATCTCAGATTGACAGCACTTCTCAGTTTGGACGAAGCACATCTTGAGGGCCGTTTGCCCCTGTGGCTCACGGTGATGGTAATGGACTTGGCAGCCCTAGAGATGACGGGCTGGTGTCTGCATCTGTGCTGCACATGGCACAAAAGGCCACCTGGTACTTTCTCCCCACCCCTGAGTGCACAGGCCCCACCCCTGAGTGCACAGGCCCCACCCCCGACTGCACAGGCCCCACCCCCATCCCAACCCCTGAAGCCTGGTTTCCACTGTACGACCCCTGCGGCTAGAGCCAGAGAGAAACTTCAGGGTTGATATTATTGAATCATAAAAATACGACCGCAGGAGCGATCGTTTTGGAATGTTGAATCTTGGTGTATCTACACTCAGTGATTCTGGGCCACCCTCGTACACGTTTCTTATTGCCACTGGGAAAGGCACATAAACCATATGCCTTGGACCTGGATGAATAAGAATCTTAATCCAATCATACATTTTGAAGGATATCTGTTTGTAAACATGTTTTAATATTCATAAACAAATAGCGCTTCTAGCTATGTAGACATAGTGTCATAATCAAATCGCACACGTTAGATGTTCATCACACAGCAAGTTAAACAGATTACACCTCTGACCTGATAGAGATGAAATCTAAACCTGAAACAGCCTCTGTCCGTGGACAAATTCACAAGAGGACGTATGAACACAAGCACAGCTGTGCAAACACTGGTAAGTAAACACACGAATAGGAATTTATATCGAATGCCAGTAAAATCGTGGGCTACGCTTGGGAAACATTAAGTATTACCTATTGCGACCAAATGGTGAAGTTGATTTATGTTTGTGAGAAAGTGGTTTAGTTCAGAGTGAGATGAGGCCCCTTAGCTGAAACTTTCCACCAAATAACCAAGCTCTAGTCAATACCAGGCTTCAGCAGAACTGTTATCAAAATGAGACTGAATACATTATTTGAGTCGAAGATAAAGTTCCTAACTACGATGTAAGGATTAAGTTAAACTCATTGATCAATGGACTATTAGATATTCAGAAAAACCCTACGAGGAACCAGGAATTCAGGTTAAAGTAGAACAAGATTAGAGTCTTCTGGGTTCTTATGGTTTAAAACCTTTCTAAAATGGATGAGTCAACTTCCTTGCCTTCACAGAAAAGGAACTGTTTCTAACATAAATCAGCTGAAATGCCCTCAAATGGGTATATTTTTAATTTGGTGGTTGGTGACTCAGGGCTCATTTTCCCCAAGCCAATCAGGAAAGTCTTGGTAACATGTATCTTTCCAAGGAAGCGCACTAATACTGTGATATCAGTGCTACTGAGTTGTCATAATGACATCCATTTTAAACATAATTACACCAAATAAGCTACTTCTCTATGCATTTCCCAGGCAGGAGCATCTGAAGACGAACAAGAAAATACAGACATTTCACCTCTCAGTTTCTGACACCTATATACGAAAAGGCATCTTGTTAATGCAAACACCCCTCCCAAGAGTCCCCATGGGAAGCACACTCTGAAAGCCACATTCTTTATTCTCGTTTATATGGACAAGTTTATGACAACCCTGACAGCAAACACCATCTTTTTTTTTTTTTTTTTTATGGGAAATGGGTTCATCATTCTCAAGTTCGTCACATCAGCAATGCAGACATAACTACAGAAGCTATGAGAGACTGGGCCGAATATCACTAGATTTTAGAACCACCCTCAGAAACTCATTCACATCAGCTCCCGATAAAAGCCTATCTTCTTATCATTCTTTTGACTTCAGCAGTAAAAACAGAGGGGAGGGAGCGGTACCAGCTGTATGAAGTGGCTTCTACCCTACTAATTTCTGGCTCAGAAAAGGACTTATTGACTACAAACCAAAAAAGATTGCTGCTCTGACCTGTCGTTGCTGCCATGATACTGAGATTCACGATTCTTTCCACCCACGGCTCTAACTCAATTCCCTGGCCAAGCACCTCGATGCCTACAAGGCACCTCACCCTCACCTTGCTAGGATCCTGAGGGTACTTCCGAGGAACCAGGACTAGGACTACCCGTATTCTCTGGAAAGTTCTAACTTTTCTGGAACACAAAGGCACGTCTTACCCTCACCAATTATCAGATTCCTCCCTGATCTCAGCACTACCCTTTGGCAAGTTACTTCAGAGTGAGAGCCGTTTCTTCGCTTAAATTTCACGTTACAGGACACACTGTATGTGGGTTCAGTTTCACACGGAACATTTCAGTGGGCTCAGCTCAACTGGACGATGATGTATGAGTGTCTGCAGTGACTAAGACGTCTCAGTCCTACAAGGCTAAGTGCGGATCTGAACAGATGAGAACACGGGCGTCATTTGCAAGGCCTGGCAAGTGTTTCTATAAGGTCTGCTCCCCGCTTTGGAGTGGGACAAGGAGTGAATCCGAGTAGCTGAGACGCCCTCCTTGCACCTCAGCCTCTAGAGAGCTTCGGAACGCAGCTGGGGAGACGTGTGTGCCGGGGGGAATTGTTGCCGGGCTCCGACTGCTTTCGGGAATGTCCGAGCAAGAGTTCAGGCCGGAGTGGACCTTTCCTCCACCTGACGCTGACATGCACCTCCGGCGACCCCACCCTCCTGACGACGGGGTGAAGTCCGTTGACCACCCTCTATTTATAGAGGAGAAAACCCAGACTTTGAGGGACTTGCTCAAGGTCACACAGCAACATGCAGGCAGCTTGAGAGCCGGAACCTGGCCTTCGGATCCCTTCTGGTGGACCACCCTGTCCACGGATGCAGGTAAAACATCTGTCAGGTAACGACGAGCAGAATGTGGCTCATCTCTGTGGGGAGAAGCTGGCCGGGCCCCAGAGAGACCACAGGCCTCCTGATCACAGACCTGTCCACGTGTCCAGGTGTGCAGGTGTCCAGGTGTGCACGGAAGCTGGTTCCACTTGAGGGCCTCTGGCCCAGCGTGGATCTCAGTGTCGCACGATGAGCTGGGCAGAGGGGCAACTCTACGGAGGGGCTTGAGTCTGGAATGGATTCAAGGGCGAGATGGCAGGAGGGGCCGCGCCCAGACGCCCTCCACTAGTAACTGCAGCTCTGCTTCCTCTCAGCCCCCTGCTTGTTCAACCTCACGCCTGAGTAGGCTGTGTTTAAAAACCTGCTGAACAAAAGCTCCCTCGTCCCAGAGCCCACTCTCCACAGAGGGTGCTAAACAGGGAGGACGGAGCTGGTTGGCACCATCTGGCCCCTCCCTGAACCTCAGCCTCCCCAGGGACGATTACACAGGGGCTCATACGTGGCACCGAGATCCACTGCGAGGGCCCATGAGAACTTCTCTCAGGGCGGAACGAGCTTCCATGCACGCCTGCACACCGGACAGGTCTGCGGTCAGGAGCCCGTGACCTCCCTGTGGCCTGGCCGGCTTCTCCCCACGGAGATGAGCGTGGTCTTTACAGCAAAGAACAGGATTAGGTCAGACGCTGCATGTCACTTCTCTGAACTTTACATTCCCAGTCCAAGCTGCTTTCCCAACTCCAGAGTCACACACCCAACGGCCAGCTGGACGTCTCCACGTGGATGGGGAAGCACCTAAGCCCGGCATATCCAAAAACGAGCTCTCCACCACCCCGCCCCACCCTCTTCCCAGCACCCGCCCTGCGCCCCATGAATCCCTCCTCCCTGCCATGGCCTCGGCCTGCAGCACCCTCCCCGGGCTGCGAGCATCACCCCTCCACTGCTGTAGCTCTTTCCTCAAGTGTCACCTACTCAGTGAGGCTTCCCTGCCGAACTCCTTAAAACTGTCACCTCTCTCCAATGCCCCCCGGCTTTCCTTTCCTCCCCAGCACTTGCCACCATCTGACGTTTCATATATTTAACTTGGGTGCTTCCTTGTCATTCTCCCCTGTGGTGGGAGCAGTACAGCCCACTCTGCTTCCCCAAACCCACCCCCTGCCTTGTGCTGAAGCTGGTCCAGCAAGAGGCTACACTTCCCAGCCTCCTTTGTAGCCAAGTGTGATACGTCCAAATCAGAGTCAAGGGGGCCCGGGAGGACGAGCAGAAGGGATGGGGTGGCATCTGTGTCATCTCCACTTTAGGGACAAATTACTCCAGCGCCCCCTTCGCTGGGGCTGGAGCAGCATGTGGCAGCAGCCCAGTCTGGGTCCTATGGGTGAGGAGGACAGATGAGGAAGCTACCCAAAGGCTGGCAAAGCAGCAGGGGCCAGGCGCTGGGCCTCTGAAGGACACCTGCAGCACAGCTGCTCCACCAGCTGCACCACCTGCACGGTTACAGAACAGAGAGGACCTGCTGCCTTACAGAGGCTGCACTACTGGGGGGCTTCCCTGTTACAGCTGCTTAGCCTTGAGCACAACAATTAAATCCCTCCCCGAAATACAGGCTCCACAAGGGCAGAGATGTCATAGGTTTTGTTCACCACTGTACTGATGATACTTACAAGAGTTCTGGGCACACAGCTGGTGCCCAATAAATATAAACGATGACACGAATGCACGTCTGTGAAAGAGACTGGAAAACCCTAAGCGTTCCCCGAAGTTTGTTAAGTGGCAAACGTCCAGTCACTGAGACGAGATTATACCCACAATGCGTGTGTCCTTCATCCCTCCACCTCTGGCTGGTGACAGTACAGGTGCAAACAGCTGGGGGAAATAACAGTTTCGTCTGCAGGCACTCACTTTACGTTATGTTAACTTGACTCTGGGAGAAAAAGCAAGGGTTGCTCAGACTTATCAATACACAAGCCTTGAAGGTCATTGGCGATAACCTCAGAATGAGAGTGAAACAAAAATTTATCTCTCTCTATTCAATCTGAATTAGCAGCCCATGGACTCGTCAAAAAGGGATCTTATTTAAGTGATTATCCCCCAAGTGTAATCTTAGTTAAACATCCACACTTAGCAACAACTGATTCACAGTGAATTACCAAAGAAGCCAGAAAAGGAGAGGACCTTCAGGGGCTCAGTCACATCTCCCAACAAAAGCTGCTTCGGTGTCAATTTCAGAAACTGACTGTTAGGCAAACTGGATCCAGGGAACGATTAAATCGCATTCCTATCATTTTACCAAATTAGGCATCTTTATCTTACATTTTCACCCACGCCTTCCCCCTAAAACCACTCAGAGGGATGGAGAAAATTACATGAACATTTAGAGATCTGCCAACAACAGAAGCCCGTGAATTTTTTTTGTAGAAAGTCATCCAAATTATCATCAACATTATCACAGACACCACACACCAAACACCTACAGAGGGCCGGCCTCTTGCTACCCACTTTTGGAATGTCATAATAATCCTTCACAGCACGGGTTTTACAGATGAAGATGTCTGTTCAAATCTATAAACAGTCTTTCATTTAAACCACCATTGGGTATTCATATTCTGGAAAGCAAACCAAACTACAGGGCTCCTTGGTCCGTACTGCGTTTGGCTGGCTTCTTTGATTTCAACGTGAGTATATTTTTACAAATTGATTTCTTTCCTCATTTTCTTCAACCAAATTTACTGTAATATAAAGTATTCAACAATTTGAATACAAGATAAATTATTTTTAAAAAATGAAGACATCTGTACAAATCTTTAAACAGTTTTTCATTTAAACAACCATCGGGTGCTTGAATCTAGATTTAGGCCCGATTTGTCCGTCTGCTCTTTTTAAAAAAATTAAGCTATGCTCCTTCCAATATTCCAACAATATTGCTTACAGCAAAAAATATACTATGGTGTGAAGGACTGCTAGTTCAAATTTTGTACAGACCAGTAAATTCTACTTAATTAGCTAACATATACAATATAACTTGACCTAACTTAAAACAAACAGAGCTTCACAAATTCAACCTCTCTTGCCCCAAGATTAAACAGGCTCTTGCATGTTATTGCAGCGAAAAAGAACACATGGCTCCTTAAATTTATTTTTTAAATGTTCTCTGTAAGGTCTATATGGTAGAACTAGATGAGTGTCAGATAAATAGAGTAGGGAAGAACCAGTTGTAAATGAACTAATTATGCTTTCTGTCTGGGCTTCCATGTTTAAGATCTCACTGATGCCTTGTGTTTTCATCAGAGAGTTCACATAAGAAAATAATACAGCAGGTGTCACACTATGTGACAGATCACTGTGGAAACTCCAACAGAATTGGAAACGTGAGGCTTTTCACTTGTCGATGACCATGCTTTGGCACATGCAACTCAATTAACAATTAGTTCAGGAAGATAAACTTACAATTTAGACGTTTGCTAATAATTTTCAGTAATATATTTTATCTTTGACTTTTATATTTCTTTCAAGTAGAGTACACATCAATCCATTGCCTTCTGTGCTCTTTCATCACCACAACCACTACCAACCAAAAAACCCCATGTTGAATAACTGTTTAACAAATTTAAAACCTGATGAATCGATTTCTAGCTATGTTCTTTCATTAAAAAAATATATTAATAAACAGCATTTTGCAATCTTAACTGAGGCAAGGATACAGTCCTGGAGTGTAAGGTTTATCTTGTTAATCTAAACTGGTTAAACAAAAATACCTACGGTAACACTCAATGTATGAATTCCAGATGTACTACAGAAGTCTGCCAATAAGCAAAATAGTTGGATTTTTTTCCCTCTTCTAATTTATTTGTTTATTGAGGTATAGTTGATGTGCAGAATTGTATAAATTTCAGGTGTAACGATGTAGTGATTCACAATTTTTTAAGGTTGTATTCCATTTATAGTTATAATAAAATATAGGCTATATTCCCTGTGTGGCACATTATATCCGTGTGTCTTATTTATTTTATGCATAGATCCTCTTCTAATTTAGATGAGGGTATTGATATGCAATTATGATTTACATTTTTTTTTCACCTCCTCCCCTTTCTCTTGCCCTGCCTGCCCCTAGTTACAAGGGACACACACATTAAAAGAAAGCTTCTATTCTTTTTTTTTTTGGCATTTGAAGTATCCTTGGTTTTATTTAAAATAATAATAATGATGATGATAATGATGATGAAGGAGGGGCAAGAAGCCATGATTACATTTTATTTGACATGCTAGAATAGCACTGTTCCTTTTTCTTTCCAAGTGGAATCTGCTGATTATGGATAACAAAGGAACATGTAAAGAAATAATATCAGTAATTTATTTCTGAGAAATGAAGATAGAGAGTATCAAAAGTGTCCCTGAGTATTTTCTTCTAATTTTTTTATAGACCTAATAAAACTATTTCTTACTTTTCTAAATGCAAAGTATAAAGAATATAAGTAAATATAAAATATGGTTCTTAGCCTCAGGCAAGTTATAATCCAGCTGGGAGGAACAAACTGTGTAATTTTTATTCATGGAGATATCCTTACCTGAATGTGCCCGGGTTGTTTTTTTTGGCCAGCCATGGGGATAAAAGTTTGTTAATGAGGACGTTGGAGTACATTGTAGAGGAGGCTTGAATCCTCAGTGATGTCAAATACGAAATGGAGTATCTAAACTGAGGGTGGGCAAACTTTTACTGGGAAGGTTTGCAACCACTCAACTCTGCTATTGCAGTGAAAAGGAGCCACAGACAATGTGTACATGAATGGCTAGGACTGCATTCCCATAGAAAGAGCAGTCGTTTACTGATCCCTGCTCTACATCCTCTGCACTGCCTACCACCAGATTTCATTTATCTGTTGAGATAAACCCTTTGGAGTTCAAGCCACCGGCATATTCCTCTGAAATAAACAATAAATAAAACAGTCAGATTTTTAAAATCCATTTTATATCAAGCACTCTGACACTGGATGTAACGTAATGTAAAAGAGTGAGTCTTCATCTTTTTACTTATCTTTCATTTTAAACTTTGGTCTTTGAACTATGTGGTTTGTTTTTCAATAACCGATAAAAAAAACATTATTTGAAAATGAGATTTTTTTCTGTTTGCACAGAAAAAAATATATTTTTTAAACTGAATTGATTTTTTTTTATTGTGGTGAAATATACGTAACATAAAATTTACATTTAGTGACACTGAGTATATTCACAACATTGTGAACCATCGCCACTAAAGTGATGGTTGTCCTCCCCCTTTTTGCCCGTGTCTTGGTAAACACTAACCTGCTTTCTGTCTCTATGAACTTGCCTACTCTGGGTATTTCATATAAATGGAATCATAAAATATCATGTGACCTTCTGTGTCTGGCTTCTTTCACTTAGTGGAATGTCTTCGAATTTCACCTACGTTACAGCGTGCATCAGAACTTCACTCCTTTTTATGACTGAATAACATTCCACTGTATGGATGGACCACATTTCGTTTACTCATTCATCAGATGGTGGATATCTGAGTTGTCTCCACCCTTTGGCTACTATGAATAATGTTGCTATGAACATTTACGTTCAATCTTTTCCCATATATGTTTAAACTTTTCACGAAGGTACACAGCAATGGTTCCACACGCTATCAAAAGGTACCTTATTGGTATTTCACTAAAGAATTCAGTTAATCAGTTTCTCACCTATTTAATGTTACTACACTAAAGCATTAAGTTAATTAGTAAGTCAGGAAATAAAAATAATTCCTGGGCAAACCAAGAGAAGAGTGGAAGGAGACAGCGCCAGAGAACTGGTCAGGATCGGTGCATGTAGGGATCTGTAAACCATAGTGAGGAGTTTGAATTCTAGTCTAAGAATAACAGGAAGTACTCAACGATCGCAGAACACATTTATAGCAGCAAATGTCTACATTTAAAAAGATCTAAAATCAATAACCTAATGTTTAACTTTGTGACATTAGAAAAATAAGACCAAACTAAACCAAAAGCTAGCAGATGGAATTAAATAATAAAGATTAGAGCAGAGACAAATAAACAGAGAAAAACAATAGAGGCAATAAAACCAAAAGCTGGTTCTTTGAAAAGATCAACAAAATTGATGAAACTTAGATTGACAGGAAAAGACGGGAGAAGACTCAAATAACTAAAATCAGAAATGAAAGAGCAGACATTGCTATGGACTTAACAGAAATAAAAAGGGTTATAAGAGGATATTATGAACAACAAATTGGATAAACTAGGTAAAATAGAAAAATGCTTAGAAATACACAAGCCAACAAAACGGACACAGAAGTGACAGAAAACCAAAACAGAGAGACTATTATCTCATATTCCATCTCATGACAAAGAGATGGAATCAGTAATCAAAAACCTCCTGACAAAGAAGAGCCCAGAACCAGATGCCTTCACTGGTGAATTCTACCAAATATTTCAAGAAAAATCAACACCGTTCCTTCTCAAACTCTTCCAAAAAATGAAGAGGAAAGAAGAGTTCCTAACTCATTCTGTGAGGCCAACACTACCCTGATACCAAAGCCAGATAAAGGCACTAGAAGGAGAGAGAACTACAGATCAAGATCCCTTACAGATATAGATGAAAAACCCCCAACAAAAATAGTAGCAAATCAAAGTCAGTGCATATTAAAGGATTATACACCATGACCAAGTGGGGTCTATCCCACGAAGGCAATGATGATTAATCATAAAAAAAATCAATCAACGTAATACACAATAAAAAAATGAAAGGGAAAAAAACCACATGATCATCTCATTTATGCTAAAAAAGTACTTGACAAAACCCTAACCCTTTCACAATAAAAACACTCAATATATCAGCGAGAGTCCTTGCCTGCGTCTGCCCCAAGCCGGCGGTTCTCCGTACACCCAGAACCCAGCACCCAGAGAGACGTGCCGTGTGCCCACAGAGCAGATGCGGGCAAAGCGGTGGTGGCCAGGCTCAGACTGGGCTGCTCCGATCCAAGCAGATTTGTTCAAATCCAACAACTCTTGTAATATTTTCAGGTCCTCCTCTCAGAACACCACAGCTGCCCCAAATCCAGCGAGTGCCACCACGAGGCAAGTGGCCGTGCTCTGCAGTCCACAGCCGGTCTCTTGGGGATCTCCTCCCCCCTTCCATATCTCTGCTGTTAAGAGACTCAGGCCTGGAAACATCTCCACTCCCCCATCTTCTAAACCCAAGACAAACGGCATCCAGACGTCCAGTATGGCAAGGATGAAGCAGGTCTTCATCGAATCTGCTAGTTCCACACCTTATTTTATTGACACAGAAATGTTGAGGATCCCAAATTTGATTGCTTTGAAGAGCATGATGAATGCCAATATTAAATTTGCTGGAGTTTTATGTACAAGATGAAGACAGACAACATTTAAAATTACTTAAGATATGATTTCTTTAAATGTGGCTTAAGAAATATGGACACTTAAAACTCTACCTTGAAATAAGAATAGATTCTGTCTTACCTAGAGATAAAGGATGGAATGTGGAACAGAGATTCAGTTTTCATTCGGTTCATTAAATCTGTAAGGCCATAAGACAAGTAATAGAAAAAGCTTCCAGGATTCTACTTATATGCACATTGGAAGGAACGTCCAGGTGTTACTGCAAATCTTCAAGGTACTGTTTCAGCAGTGCTAATTTAATGCTGATACACTCTGGACAAAGTTTTACACTGTTAAGCTCTCACTGCTCTCTTGGGGACGGAACTCTTTCCTCTGAGGCTTTGGATTTGACATTGCATTTGATGATTTATGTGCCAGGGCAATGATGGTTTGGAATCTACCCCAAATACAAGCATAATGAGTAAATTTTGCTCATATACTTCTCACCTATTTCTGGTCCACAAGAGCACTAGATTCATTTGAGCAAACTGATTCCAAAGAGGTTGCACTGACCTAACCCTAACTCTAACTCACACGTGTATGGTCAACTGATTTTTAACAAGGGTGCCAAGACCATGCTCTTCAATAAATGGTGCTGGGAAAACTGGATATCCATGTGCAAAAGAATGAAGTTGGATACTATCTCATACCATATTAAAAAAATTAACTCAAAAAATGGATCAAAGATCTAAGTTTAAGAACTAAAGCTATAAAATTCTTAGAATAAAACATAGGGTAAAATCTTCATGACCTTGGATTTGGTATTTGGTTCCTTAAATACCAAAGCATAGCATAATAATAAAATAATAATAATGGGAAGGGATTGGAGGGTTTTAAACATGGAGGGTGACAGACGCTCACACTTTAGAAAGATAACCACCTGCTGGATGCTGAGGTGAAGAGAGAAGGACAACAGGTGAGGCGGTGTGCAGTGGTCTAGATGATGATGATGATGGCTTGGGTAAGACTGTAACCACGGAGATGTTACCAAATGGTTACGTTTGAGAAATATTTGTTGTAAGAGCGACTGGATGTACTAGTTGTGAGTCATGTGCCGGGAAAGATGGAACCAACAATGATATGAGGTTTTGGAGTGAACCCAGAAGAACTATGGTGCCATTTACTAATGAGGACGGCAGAAGCTTGAAGGGCACTGCGTTTGCTGGGGGTCGGGAAGGAAGGGAATTCTGTTTGGGAGATGTGAAGCTTCAGGTACCTGGTACCTGTCTACCCGGAACTGCTGAGCTGGCAGCTGGACATCCCAACAAAGCATGGAAGAGATTGCAACTGGAGACACAGAGGACTGTAAGATCACCTACATGCGCAGTGTAGATAAAGAAGAGCGCCTAGGACAGAGCTCAGGTACACTGTGAAATTAGGAAATCTGATGGAAGAGCAGGAGCTAGCCTCTGAGATAAGAAGAAGAGAAGCCTGAAAAAGAATGCATTTCAAGAAAGAAGTGGTAAACAAAGGTTAATGGGATGAATTCTTCCAATTCTCAAATAACTAAGCAACATCAGGATTTATTTGGGGGATTGGTTACAGAAAGCAAATTTCAACAATTCCAGGGGAAAGTTAAAACAGATCTGTGATTTTTTGCCCCCTGACTCCAGACTATACTACAAAAGCTACAGTCATCAAAACAGTATGGTATTGGCACAAAAACAGGTACATGGATCAGTGGAACAGCACAGCCCAGAAATAACCCCATGCACCTATGGTCAATTAATCTACAACAAAGGAGGCAAGAATATACAGTGGAGAAAGACAGTCTCTCCAATAAGTGGTGCTTGGAAAACCACATGCAACAGAATGAAATTAGAACATTTTCTCACACTGTATACAAAAATAAACTCAAAATGGATTAAAGACCTAAATGAAAAGACCATAAAACTCCTGGAAGAAAATACAAGCAGTACTCTCTTTGACACTGGCCTTAGCAATAGTTTTTGAGATCTGTCTCCTCTGACAAGGGAAACAAAAGCAAAATGAAACAATTGGAACCTAATCAAACTAAAAAGCTTTTGCACATCAAAGGAAACCATCAACGAAACAAACAAACAAAAAACCTACTGAATGGGAGAAGATATTTGCAAATGATATGACTGATAAGGGGTTAATATCCAACATATATAAAGGACTCATACAACTGAATATCAAAAAAACCCAAACAACCTGATTAAAAAATGGGCAGAGGACCTGAACAGGCATTTTTCCAAAGAAGACAACAGATGGCCAACAGACACATGAAATGCTCAACATCACTAACCATCAGGGAAATGCAAACCAAAACCACAGTGAGATATCACTTCCCACCTGTCAGAATGGCTATCATCAAAAAGACAAGAAATAACAAGTGTTGGTGAGAATGTGGAGAAAAGGGGACCCTCCTGCACTGTTTGTGGGAATGTAAATTGGTGCAGCCACTATGGAAAACAATAAAATGGAGGTTCCTAAAAAATTACAAATAGAGCTACCATATTTTTAAAAAATTACTGACCTTGCCCATTGCAGCTGCCTACAAATTTATTGTTGAATGAATCTCTGAATTAAAATGAAACTAAAATGTGATTTCAAAATACGATATCACAAAGTAAAAGAAGAGGCGCGAAGCTCAGTGGGAGTTTGTAACAAATAGTAATCACAACTCAAGCAAGATCTCATTACTCACTAAGCAAGATTATTTACATTAAGAAAGTATCATTTTTCAAAGGAATGATAGAAGGATTACACTAGGATTTGCATCTTTTTTTAAAAGGAATCATTCTGACCTTACTTTTGAAGCTTCACCCAAATCATTTAACTTGACGTTTCTGTTTACCAGAATCTGAGCCTAGTAAACATTGGCCAGACCATCTTCTAACATCTGTATTTGGGGCAGTCAGTTGTGTGCAAGTGAAACCAAAAGTTCCTCGTGTCACACCAGTTTTCAAACATGCTCTGAGTGCTGAGTTCCCAAGTTAGTGCCCTAAACTGTTTTTATTGATTTTCCTTTTTGAACTGAGAGCACATCAAAAACAGTGCAGCTAGGCAAGCATTTTTCCTTTGTTGAGCAATGTTTTAACATTTGTTTATAAATCCAGAACTTCTGAGCTCGTTTCCTTCTTTTAAGTTCCCTTGCAGGCACTGCCCTAATTACGAGTCCTTTCATGACTTAAATGCAAGTGAATCAAGGCAGAACCCCAAGGTGGCCTCGAGCTTGCTTTCTTCTAACACGAATACAGATGAGTCACAAATATGGTATTATCATAAGCAGAACCCACCTCTGAGAAGTCAACTCTTGTATCTTTATTTCCCACTTGGCCAAGTTGGGCTAACCACTGAGGATAAGTAAAGTGACATGTAAAAGCTGAAAGGCTACAGAACCAAAGAAACCCAGGGTACCCTGTGATGGCACAGCTGGGCGCCCTGGTTGTGGGATTATGGGATGGCGGCTCCTCAGGTTCCTGAGAGCAGGAGACCCTGAGACCCCCGTGGAGGACCTCTGAGCCCTCTCTCCATCTGCCATTCTGCCTTGATCAATTTCTGTTTCCCTCTGGGCTGCCTGCCCATCGCTGCCTTATTGCTATTCTCCGCTTGTTAGCATGTTTGTTGGGAGGAAACTATGAAGAAGATGTGAAGTGTCCTGCTGGAAGCTGGAGGGAGCGGGAGGGAGGTGGATACAATTCTATGCATTCTTAAATTTAAAGCCTTTAGAAGTGTCCTTCACATTCGTGTCTATTCTCATAATCTTTATATACAGTCTTTCCTTTAGATTATTAATACACATTACTCTCTATTACAAGACATTTAAAAAGATACGATTATAGTCAATATTCCAAAATGGTTCCAATTATTCCATTATTTTCTTTTGAATTGAAGAAGGAAAGTCCGAATCTTGCAATGAAAACACTAGTGATATGAATCAAAGTTCCGTTTTGTATTCTGGAAAGCTTTCATCAAAACATTTTTCTGAATTTCTTACCCCAGAAGAGGTGTGTGATTAAAAGAAGAGGTGTGTTATTTAAAGAAACTTCTTTAAATAACATGCCTCTCAGTTCTTATCTGCAACATTATCTCTGCTCTTAGAAAATCTTTTTTTTTTTTGTTCTTACTTTTTAAAATATTTTAATTTTAACGGAGCACTGTTGATTTACAATGTTGTGGTAGTTTCAGGTGTACAACAAAGTGATTCAGTTATACATATGCATATATTCATTCTTTTTTAGATTCTTTTCTCATATAGGTTATCACAGAATATCGGGTAAGTTCCCTGTGCTATACAGTCGTCCCTTGTAGAAAATCTTAACTAAAGTCAGTGGAGAAATGAGGTAACTGATTGGTAATAGTTTGGAACTGACAGAACACTATTACCAATCAAAGGGTTACAGATGAGAAGAACGCAGTATCAGGATTTTGATTATGTAGAGCAACTGCATGTAATTCGGCCTACTGATGGAGAAGCAGAAAATAGTAGCAGTGACCATGCAGATAAGTTAATACACATAATAACAGACAACTAGCAGATTCTAGTGGACGTCAGCTCATATAAGTGGAGCTCATGCAAGTCGTGCTCACATGAACCTGATTCTACTGAGAATTAAAATAGCAAACACACAGCTCTTTCTCCTAGAGCTGCCGTGCAGGTGGATGCTGCTGGAACTAGAAGCACTGCTGGTTGATGAATTCACTTTGCTGCTGACGGTCCAGAGCTCAACTTTTAAAAAGGATTGGACAGAAGCCTCCCTCCACTGGTCCAAGTGTGGTACGTGGACATCTGCGGGCCTTTATCCTTTTTTCCTCCTCTCTTTTCCTGGCTTTAACATTTACTGTAAAATGCTGCACATACTCTTTTATTTTTTTCTTTTTAACATCTTTATTGGAGTATAATTGCTTTACAATGGTGTGTTAGCTGCTGCTGTATAACAAAGTGAATCAGCTATACACATACATATATCCCCATATCTCCTCCCTCTTGCGTCTCCCTCCCACCTTCCCTATCCCACCTCTCTAGGTGGACACAAAACACCGAGCTGATCTCCCTGTGCTATGCGGCTGCTTCCCACTAGCTATCTACCTTACGTTTGGTAGTGTATATATGTCCATGCCACTCTCTCACTTCGTCCCAGCTTACCCTTCCCCCTCCCCGTGTCCTCAAGTCCATTCTCTACGTCTGTGTCTTTATTCCTTTCCTGCCCCTAGGTTCTTCAGAACCGTTTTTTTTTTTTTTAGATTCCACATATATGTGTTAGCATACGGTGTTTGTTTTTCTCTTTCTGGCTTACTTCACTCCGTACGACAGTCTCTAGGTCCATCCACCTCACTGCAAATAACTCAATTTGGTTTCTTTTTATGGCTGAGAAATATTCCATTGTCTATATGCCTGCATATACTCTTGTATGTAACACTAGCTGTGTTACCACCGGCAAATGACAACCCCAGTTTCCTTATTGGTAAAATCAGGAAATAACAGTATCTACCTCATAGGATTTTTGTGAGACCTGAACGACATGATGCACATGGAGGGTTAGCATGGTGCCTCCCACAGAGAACCTTCTATGTTAGCCATGCTTCCTCCTGTCATTACTTGGAACCAGACATTATACTCTAACTGTTATTATGTCAGAATCTGGAGTGTCTTTTAAACCAATTGAACCACCTACATAGTGGGCAGGCCACTGAGTACACTGATGGGACCGCCTGGGTCCTTGTGACACGGCCCTAGAGGGCAGGAAAATTCAGAAGGAAAATTCACAATGAAGACAAACCAACATGACTCTCCCCAGAAGTTTAGACGCGTTTCTTACAAAAGAAACAGCTATCACTACTTCTATCTGAGTACCTCAAAGGGTCCCACCATACGATCTCCCAATGGTAACAGAAGCAGTGTTATATAAGAATAAGCGACCATGAGCAAAATAACTCAACCTCATGGAATACTGTGAATGAAATGGGAAAGCTATTACTAAGAAAAGCCTTTGGGAAAAAGAACTTTAGGCAAATCAGAAAAATATGAATGGTCAGGCACAGAGATAGTTCAGAGAATACAGAGCAGGGGTACACCTGCCAAGACTCTGAAGCAACCCTCTGGTCCCTCTCTAGAGGCATGTGGCACACAAGCTACAGGACCTGCCCTCACTGCTTCTTACGTACACTGGCGGAGCGTTCTGTGTGGATGAGACACAAGGTGAGAGTCCCAGCTGAGTACAATGTTTGTCCAAGATCGCCAAGCCTCTCGCAAAGCCTTGCATTAAGCACTGTTGGTACAGGATCTGGAGAGAATAAACTAAAACAATCTGCTTCTTTCTATTCCAGCTCCTTGAGCACTAAGACCACAGTTTGGACTTATTACCGACATACAGACAGATAAACAGAAACAGACTCTAAGCATAAACAATGATACATATTTAAATTCAATGCATAAAAAAGGGGCATTGCAGGAAGAGGGATTAATACAAATGACTGTCTGAAATCTGTATTTTGTCATGTATGTACCTGCCTGGTTCTATTGCCAATATTTAGATGGTCTGGCCTCACTGTGAAATTATAGCAGAAAAAAAGGCCAGTTCCATGGGTGTGTGACAACTGTCTTTGTGGACAAAGGAATTTAAATTATCCTTTCCCGAGGGTGGATGGTCATGCTCGGTGAGCATCTGCAACCTGGTGGATAGCCAGCGTGGGAAGAGAGACCCTCTCATGTGAGAGGAAGAGGGGTAAAGGGGAGACAGTGAAGAGGAAGCAGGCTGGACCACTACCTGGCCGGCACAGCGTCCACGACCAAAAAGACATGCTGACCGACGGGAAATTCTACCCAACGTCGGGGAGGTTTCACCCTCTTGTCTCTCCTCGACCTTACCCGTGACCTTTTAGCTGAGAGTCACTCTTGCTCCCGCCTGGGGACACCTTAGGGTCAGGAAGTCGGTGATGCATGTATTTGCAATAAGCTGATGGTGTGAACTGAAGGAGGAATGTGGCGGGTTCAGATTCTCACCAACACAGCTACCCAACTACATTTTCTGACTTCAATTACTAACCTGTGTGGTTAGAAAACATGATTTTTAAAAATCGGCGGAAGTCACCAAGTCTCCGCTTGGTGTGTGTAGAGATGGGCTTGGTTCCCTGTCCAACTGAGGCCATATTCTCCACTGCGAACCTCATCCGCCTAAGTAAATGGGCTCCCACAGCATGTCTGAAGGGAGTCTTGGGAGCCCAGCACCTTCTTCCTGAGAGACGGCACCAGCCAGAGCGTCTCCGTTGCTCCGTCCATCACCAGCCGTGTGTTCACCGGTGCAGACGCCCTCGGAGACACCGAGTGAGCTGACAGCCCTCAACCCCCGAAGGACAAAGCACTGTATCCTGCCAGCAGGGCTCTGTTTTGTTCTAAGCTGAGAAGCCACAGTACCATCACTCCCTCTGACCACAATAATGAGTACTTTGTCTTTCAACGGCCAGAAGAATAATGGTTTAAGGATGTCCTTTCTCACCCAGCAGGGTACGTACTGCTTTGAAAACTGGCCTTCCAAATACCTGGATCTCTGTCGTCTTCTCCCTCCCACCAGCCTCCACTTGATTCTCACCCACCATCTCCTCTGCGCCCTGCAGACCCTGCCCTGCTGCCTGAATCTGCCAGCAGTGGTTGCTCTGCACTGAGCCACCAGCTTCCACCGACCCCGGCCGGGAGCCCCGAGGCGCCAGGGGAGGACACCCCAGCCGGGGGTGGATGCACTGAGCCCCGGCGTGGTCCTGGCGGGAGGGCTGAGGAGCAGCTGGGAAGCGAGCCTCGTCCTCACCAGGCCTGTTGTTCCCCAAGGGCTCTGGTCACTGAAGCTGGCCAGTCACTGCTGGTCGGCTGTTACCAACAGGGAGCGGTAAAGGTTTTCCTTTTCTCGTTTCTCTAAGTTTGCTTTGGATCTTATTAGTACCAAAGGTCAATGTTTCTATCCAGAAAATGAAAATTAACTACCTTTATAAGGCGTTGAGGACTTCCCTGGTGGCACAGTGATTAAGAATCCGCCTGCCGATGCAGGGGACAAGGGTTCGAGCCCTGGTCCGGGAAGATCCCACATGCTGCAGAGTCCCCTGGTTTCTGTTCTTAATCTTGCTTCCAGATCACTTGGCTTAGAGACCTGTCCCCCACCAGAGCTGTGCCACATATTATCATGCATATCTTTGTGGGGAAAAGAAGGGAAGGACAGACAAGGCAACTGTCACAGCAGAGTGGCTGGTGAGACTGGGATGTGAACCCCAGGCCACCACTGCCCGCAGTTCAACCGCGCGATCGACCAGCGACTTTCACCGCCTGGTGCTGTTTGGAGAAAGTCTGTGATGCCCAGAGAGAGCTCGGTACTTTAGACTTGTCTTTGGCACCGGGTGGATTATAACTGTTTGGTACCGTAATTATGATAAATACCATATTTAACACTGAAAAAATTATAAAGCCCACAATGGCCGCAGATTGTCTATAGCATTCCTCTGTAAACAGAGTAAAGAAAAAGATTTTTTCCTGCGTTCAAGGATGTTTTTCTTCCTTTTATTGTCCCACAGTCCCATAAGGTCTTGCTGCGTTTATTTGACTGATGAAACAATGAAGCTTTTAAACTTCTACGCCAAGAAACAGAAAAGACACCATAAAAGAAACATATTATTATGGCCTCAACCATCTGTGCTGTAGGATACACAGGCTCAAAAATAGTTTTGCTTCAACTGCGACTAACAGACCGGGTTGCCATCTGGGAATTGGAACAAAGACATGAAACTTGGGCCCCTGCCCTCCTAGTTCCTGCGCAGGACTGTGCTTAACCCCTTGAGTGCCAGGCTCCACTGGGGGCCCTGGACTCCGTGTTCCCGTGAAAGCACGACCTTGTTCGTTAGACCTCATCCTCGGGAAAGGCAGCGTCCAGCTCAGCATGCTTCCACCTAAGGCCTCTCCTCCTGAACTTCTCAGCTTCCCTGTTATTAGTAAAGTGGATAATTCTTAGTTACCTCACTGCAGTATTGAAAGAAGTAATTTTTTGTTTTTGGCTGCATTGGGTCTTCGTTGCTGCATGCGGGGTCTCTCTAGTTGTGGCGAACGGGGGCTGCTCTTCCTTACGGTGCGCGGGCTTCTCATTGTGGTGGCTTCTCTTGTTGCGGAGCACAGGCTCTAGGTGCGCGGGCTTCAGTAGTTCTGGCACACAGGCTCAGGAGTTCTGGCTCACGGGCTCTAGAGCACAGGCTCAGTAGTTCTGGCTCGTGGGCTCAGTAGTTGTGGCGCACAGGTTTAGTTGCTCCGTGGCATGTGGGATCTTCCCAGACCAGGGCTCGAACCCGTGTCCCCTGCATCGGCAGGCGGATTCTCAACCACTGCGCCACTAGGGAAGTCCCTGAAAGAAGTAATCTTCTGTGAAATTACTCTAAAATGATGAAACTCAAATTATTTCCACCCATTAACTTCCAACTAAGAAAAAAAAAACGTGTGTATGTCTCTGCCCAGTTTCATGTGGCTGGCTCTAGACTGAAGAGAAAATCTGGATTTGGACTGTGTTTCTTGCTGTCTCTGTTACAGCACAATTGACCCTGCTCTTAATTTATTTATAACCTGACAGTTGACAGACCTTATGGTAAAGAACCCAAGTCTGGGTTAGGTTGGAAAGAGCACATATGTCTTGAGGTTTGGAATGTGAAGCAGATTCAGGACTTCAACTGGGGGGGCTTTATTTCCTCTTTTAAACCTATAAGAATCTTCCTTTGGTACATGAAAAAACTGGGACACAGACAAGTTAAATAATTCATCTGAAAGTTAGCTGTTAGGACCAGGACTCAAAGGCAATCTCTTCATAATGAAGATTAAATGAGCTAATCCACAAAAACATCAAGTAGATATTGGTTGGCATTAGTCTTGGGATGATCAAACGAGGTAGTTATGTGAGTGTCCTTTCAGTGCTCATGAGCAGTAGAAGTAAGAGAGAAACTTCCAGGATCTTATTTTTTAGAGCCTTCTTGTGTCCCCAGGGCCTAAAGTAATAGAAAACATTTATCGTGCAGTAAAATCTTACGATGTGATAGAGAATCGTAAGTCCACCTCTTCAAAATTTGTGTTTTGCCCAAGTTTAGAAAAAAATCAACTGAACGCTATTCTTCTGTAATTTGCTTTGACATCACAGAGCAGGTAGAATATAACAAATATTATTACATTGTTAATACACGCAGCCAAAAAAAATTAACTCTTGAGAAACGGGTGGAAAGCCCGTTCTAAGTGCACCTTTTTATTGAAGCAGCTAACCCGTTGCATTGAACTGGTGCCCCGCCTCTTCCCTTGCTCTCCTGAAGTCCGCCTCCCAGACGGTGAAATGCAAAGCCAGATGGTGTCGCTCCTGTAGTTAACATTCTGCCTCAGAGGACAGCGTCCTCCTTGGTCTGCACGGTTTCCCAAGGCCCTGCACCCACTGGCTGGGCTCCCGCCTCTGCCCATGCTCTGCCCTCCTCCCTGCATCAGGGACCCTGGGACAGGCCTTCTTCTGACCACCTTATCTTACATAATACTCCCCTCCCCCGGAGTATTAGGGCGTCGACTCCTTGATCACCGGGAATTTAGTCTGTGTTTTTCACTGCAGGGTCCCTGGTGCCACGTCAGTGCCCAGAGTAGGATCCAGTACATTTGTCCGTGAACAAGAGGACAGACCGGTCGACAGTTATCACATCAGAGAGCTGTCTGTATGTCCTCTGCTTTCCAGACTAGCATTAGGCCCCCAAAAAGGACTCCCTGGGAGACTTCCTGAGCTAAGCAGCCTAACACCAAAAATTTGAAAAAGTAATTTTCCTCATTTTAAAGAAAAGCCTGCCTCTATGACCACTGGAAAGCTTTCCAGGGATGATGGAGTTTCAGTGCACTTCTTAACTTTGATACTGGAGATTTTGCAGAAAATCATTTAAACACAAAATTCGACATTTCACACCATAACCCTTTGGTCTCCACATAGAAAGGGAAACGTGGACAGAAAACAGTAATATATGCATACATACATTTTTTTTAAATGCAAGCGAACAAAAAGATGTCTAAACCCTATCTTCAAGACAATGGTAAGTATGATAAAGAGAACCCTTCTGAGGTGACTCCAGGCTCTGCTTGAGATGACTCCCCTTTGGGAAGACTTTCACATCTTCCCTGGGGCAGATGATAACACAGCTGTGCACATCTGTCAAAACCCACTGAACTGTGCATGTAAAATGGATGCCTCTCCTTGTACGTCAAGTACATTTCAATAAAGTTAAAAAATTACTTTGGAACAGTTAAAGACAAAAGAAACACTTCTTCCTTTTCCTTATAATTGTACAGTATTGAGAAAAGAAGCGTCCTGAATATTTAAGAAAATGGATACATGATTAGTATATAGACAGAACCCTCACAAACGCTTAATTTCTCTGATATGGTCAAAATAATAAACGAAGCAGTTAAAATACTTGTTTAAACACCTGAAATGGTATATTATTATTTTTTAATTCCTATTTGATATCTGAGTTTAAGCTTCCAAGTTTTACTTTCTACTACCTTTTCCACCCTTTGAGTTATTTTTAAAAAAATTTTTTTAACTTTTTATTTTCCCTTTGAGTTATTTTACATTACTTTTTCAAGTAGGATGACTCAACTACATTTCAAGTATAGTTTCAATGTTTTTTCCTTAAGTTTGAAATTAAACTCTTACTCCTGGTCCTTCCGACCTGGCCTGGAGACGCAGGCCCGACTTGGGCGCCCGTCCTGCCTCTCTGCCCTGAGACCACCTCCTGGCTCTGTGAGGGCAGCACAGGCTGCGGGACGCGGATGGAGTGTCGTACCCTCCGGAACTCAAGCCCTGCTTGCTATTTTATTTATTGATTTTAATTAATTAATTTATTTATGTTTGGCTGTGTTGGGTCTTCGTTGCTGCACACGGGCTTTCTCTAGTTGCGGGGAGCGGGGGCTACTCTTTGTTGTGGTGCGCGGGCTTCTCACTGCAGTGGCTTCTCATTGTGGAGCACGGGCTCTAGGCGTGCGGGCTTCAGTAGTTGTGGCACGTGGGCTCAGTAGTTGTGGCACATGGGCTTAGTTGCTCTGCTGCATGTGGGATCTTCCCGGACCGGGGCTCGAACCCGTGTCCCCTGCAGTGGCAGGTGGATTCTTAACCACTGTGCCACCAGGGAAGCCCCCCTGCTTGCTATTTTAAACTCTCCTGATGTTTCTCTTTTCCCTCCTCAAAGCAATGTTCCTCCAATGACATCCCTCGTCAAGCAGTTGGCGTGGGAGGCAGCCGGGCGCTCACCCACGTTTAAAGACAAAAAGACCCCCCCTCTATGGGGGCAGCTACGTATTCCAGGCGCCCTTGGAATGTGGCCCCTGAAGGACCAAGCGCTGGTTTCCAGGCAGCAGGAGCCCTGGCACAGCACCTCCTGAGAATAAATACTCTGCTCTAAGAGAGGGAGTCATCGCTAAGCTGCAACTTTGAGCGTTTCCACTACGGGTCCGGCATAAACTGTGAGACGGCTTTTCTCCACACCTATTTATTTCAAGCGTTTAATGGGTACACACACAGATCACTGTACCCTTTGTAAAAGTCCACAACCTAATGAAACAGGCCTGTTGGATTTTATATTTTTTAAATAAACTGCACTTAATCTAACATGCATTTAATTTAGGGATGGCCTTTAACAAACCACAACCTGTTTCTTCGTGAGCAAATATTTAAACGAGTTCATTGACTTTAAATGTCTGAAAGAGACTGAAGATAAAGGCGGAGAAGCTAGATTTATAGCCGACTGGGTACTAATCAACCGCCCCGCTCGTAGGGCGGGACCAAAGCCTTCAGCGTCTCCAGACCAGGACTCTCCCACCTCCCGGACGGCAGCCAGCTGACCAGAGCTCTCAGAGCATCTCCAGACTCAGGGGCCACGGTCCACGGACCCAGCGGAGGCAGCTAAACTGCCCCTTCCTGTTCTTCTTCTTATGCGGGACCAAGTGAACGGCTTACAAATATTTGGCAATTTTGTATCGGGAGAAAAGAATGCACACAGAGCGCATGAGTGTAAGAAACATCTTTCCCTTGAAAGTTTTTGATTTTTATAACCTTAATGAAGCTAGGGCTAAGGAACGATAAATACCCGCAACAGCTAAATAATCGTTCAAAGCAGCTGCAGTTACCGTGCACTTTTTTCTCTCTAAAGAGGCCAAGATGTTAAAACTGCCCTGCTACTTTTTCAATATCCTTGGAAAACGAGGAGTTTGCTATAATGAACTGTCAACCTATGTTTAGCAAACAGTTGTTTACCTCCAGAAGCAAATCTGCTTAAAAAACAGGTTAACCATTAGCAATGGAAATCATTTCAAAGAAATTACAGCAGTTTTTCTGTTTTCTGAAAAAGATTTCAACAAATGTGATGGGGTCTCCCCTCCCTTACCCTTTCTGGGTCCAGAGCAATAATGAAAACTGCAATGCCTGTCGTGAGTGGCATTAGAAAAGCCCAGGGGGGTCAGTCGTTGAGGTGGAATTGGTCCCTCTGCTCTACACTAAATGGCACAAAGTCACGGCGTGCTCGGCGCTCTGTGGCTGCCCCGTGGGGTCCTGCGTCCTCCCTGCTACAGGCTGCCCTTGAGCTTCTCCCTGCGTCCATTTCTCTGCCTGTCTCAGCTGCTCCCCCACTTCCTGCCCTCTGCCAGGCTGGCTGGGCCGACAGAGCGTCACCCACAGTAAAGCCTAGGTGGACCCCACGGGGGCTCACGAGGCGTCCTCAAGGCAGGACATTCGTGCCGGGACCCTGCAGGGAGCCCTGGTGGATTTCTGTCTCTTTGGTTCCCCCATAAGCAACCTTCCGTGACCACTGTTTTAGACGGTTTGTCAATAAAGTAAGGGAATCACATAATACTGAGAAAAAGAAAGGGAGGAAAAGCAGACAACTAGGGAAAGTGGAAGGAAGAGAGGAGAATGGTTCCCTAAACCAAAGAATAAAGAGTGACCAGCACGGGGAACCTGCTTCAGATGCCTGGGGAGGCTGTCCTGTAGCCCAGGCTGTTTTCTTTGATCTCATTGTTCTCCTATTCTCCACCCTGTTCTGTTTAACAGGAAAGACCCAAATCTTGAAGAAGCTGCCCTTCTCCACCATTTAGGAGGTCCAGGAGCCCCCATCTGTCCTGAAGCAGTCTGGAAGCCGGGCTCCACCAGCACACCCAGGGCACCAGACCCCCCGCCCGACACTTAGAGTCACAGCCTGAGGACCAGAGACTCCGTGAGCATCCTCTGTAAACTGAACCCTTAATTAGCACAGGGCGGCTTTGTGGGCCTGTCCTGCAGAGGATCCAGGAAGGACTCCAGGAAGTCAGGCCACTAAGTATTAGCAAGCCCAGGAGAAGAACTCTCTGTTGCAGAAACAGAAAACACACACAGATGCAATAACATCACATGGTGTTTCCAAAGCAAATGGATTCGCTATAACTCTTTTGGATTGCATGCATCTCTCTGCATCTCATTCTGTGTCACTCACTCTGATCAGATTCAGTGAGTGTTTTAGTCCCCGGTAGTATGAAGAGTCCTGGGTGCTGGCAGGATGGCAGGAACTGGCTTCTGAACCTCAGGGGTTCAGCTGAAACACAGGTGGCAGCTGAGGTCGCCTGTGTTTCACCACAAGTAACTGGAAAACCCATACTGGCATCGATTTCAGGACACTCCCCATTATTTCCTTTTAAATTGGTTTTCTTTAAAAGAGGTGTTTACCAGGCACCCTTACTTCAAAACAATTTAGCATTGCAGATCAAGAGAGAAAAACATCAGTGCCTTTGGACACACAAACACCTGTGGGCATCCATCCACCTGCCCACCTGTGGAAGGGCTCATGCACACGTGGACAGAGCAATGTGTGTGGCAGAGACAGCCCTGAAATCCAATCCACCTGAAGTCCAAAGCCCACGCCATACTCACTCGAAAATATCATTAACGTTTAGAATAGTACGTGAAAAAATATACATCTCAAGTGGAAAAAGGACACAAAATTCTATGTACAGCATCATTACACCTATTTTAAAAAAAGATCAGTAGTAGAGATAGAAGAAAATAAATGAAAGCCGTCAGAAGGCTGTATTTTGTTTTGTATGTGCTAATGCTGGAAATGTTTTGTTTATGATGTTCTCCCCTTCTTTTTTTCTATTAAACTTTAAAAACTATCTTTAATGAGCAAATAATTCTTTTAAAAGTTTACTCTGAAATTAGTTTTATTCGTTATTTACAAGACAGTTTGAGTTTCCTTTGGAAAACAATCAATCTTTCCTAATGTGATGTATTACTTACTGGTGCAGAGATCTGCGGGTTTTCTGAGAGTACTGAGTCATGTAAATTCCTAAACAGTTGCAGGTTAGCACAGCTCCTGACTTTCCTTCTCCCCCACCAGCGACTTATCTGATCGCTTATCTCTTGGGAATCACGTGGCTCGTTGAACAAAGCAAACATCTAGGTTAAACACCCTTAAATAAAAACCGCTTTGAATTTTTTCAAAACCATTTGTTCCAACTACAGTTCCAAATTAAGTAAACAGGTCTAAAAGAAATCACACCAAATCTGCATTTCTTATCAGGCCCGTGGCAGGACACAGTTCTAAAATTTCCTGGTGTTTTCCTCTATTTCTCCTAATGCTCTAAACAGCTGCACCTGATCAGGAGGTGAAGCTATGATGAGGGGCAAAGCCTGAAGCAGGGGTTTCCACGTAAAGGTCGCCACTTACTTATCTGCGTCTACAGCGATGTCAACCAGACTTCCTCATGAATTAATGCTACAGGCAGACTAGCTGACGTTCACGCGTCCGTCGTTACTTTGTGGGGAGGAGAGCTTCAGGTCATGTTGGCCGGGCAGCGGGCATGAGGCCTTGCGCCATGGGACAGAGAGGAGAGCAGCCGGCCGGAGTAGGGACTCTTCGGCCAGCCGAGTAACCAAACGCAAAAGTCCACCGCAGCCCCTTTCTAGGTAACCTTCACTGCTCAGCCCCCAGTGCAGGGGGAGGACCAGCAAGGCAACATCACAGCCAGCTGCATCTGAGACCCTCCCCGAGTGGGGCAGTTCCCAGCCCCCATACCCCGTGAAGGGTACACCTGGGGTGGGCGGGGCCGCAGGCACCATCGGGAAGAAGGCTGGTGTGCTTCTGGACGCGAGTCCGTTCAGTTCTATCTAAACTCGGCCAACATGGCATGCTTAGCCCCATTTCCCAAGGAGAAGTGGAGGTTCAAAGTGGTGAGCTGACTTGCCCGACGCGACACCATCGGTCCAGGCGGAGCCTGGTCTCAGGCTGTGTCCTACACTCTGCTGCTGGTAGACGCCAAGTTTCCGAGGACTCCTTAAGACTGGGCCAATATAAAGAGTCAGGGGGGATAGAAATTTCCTTCTAGCTTTTTTTTTTAATATTTATTTTATTTATTTATTTTTATTTTTGGCTGCGTCGAGTCTTAGTTGCAGCGCGCGGGCTTCTCTAGTTGTGTCGCGCGGGCTCTGTACGTTGTGGCGCACGGGCTTAGTTGCCCCGCGGCATGCGGGATCTTAGTTCCCCGACCAGGGATGGAACGCACATCCCCTGCATTGGAGGGGGGATTCTTTACCCCTGGACCACCAGCGAAGTCCCTCCTAGTTTTTGAAATCAGTTTACAAGGAATACAGGTATGCCCTACAGAGAGAGAAACGCCTGTTGAGACACCCTTGATCACAAATTGAAGCTGCAGAGAACAGATCTGTCATCTGATGGCTAACGTGTCCTCCATCTCCTGTCACCCCCTGTCCAGCTGAGCGGGGCGGCTTCCCACACTCACTGCTGGTCTTTGAACCACTGCCTCTGCTAAACACCAGACCCCCGGGCAGGCCCGCGGCCCTTTCCCCAGGCAGCAATTTCTCCCAAACGCTAGGAGGTGAGGCCGAGGCACCAGGAAGCACCGCATGGTAGGAGGGGCAGGGAAGGGGCTGAGAGCTTGGAGCTCCTGCCCGCCCGGACACCGCACAGAGGATCCCAGACACCGACCAGCTCCTACTCACATCAGCCTTAGCGGGGGGGGGGGGGCACCCCATTTTACAGACATGAAACCCAGCCCCCGGGGAGTTCAGTCACCCGCCACAGTTACACCAGCCAAGACAGGGACGGGCCTGGGTGGCCCTTCGGAGAGTTGACGGAAATATGGGAAGTCGTCAGTCTTGTGCTTTCTGTTAAGTTTTCTCGTAATCTCGCGAAGCAAATCTTCGGTTTGCTTCAGGTATCATAAAAAAATGTCTTTACAGTCATTTAAAATTATTCTGGTGTTATTAACACAGACAGTCATCCTCTTTAAGGACTCCTTTGTTGCTTGCTATAAGCTGTGCATTTGGGGTACAATTTAGGTATGTCTTGTGGCAGCAGGACCCCTACGGATATCACAGCAGAGGCAAACAAGGTCTCACCAGGACCACCAACTCCAGCGACCTCGGTGCTCCTGGGAAACCCACCGCTTAATCTAACCTAGTCCGTCCACTGTCTGGGATGAGACCCTCGGCCACCTGTGCCTGTCCAGCCTCCGCCGGCAGAGGGGCACCTCGTGCTTGCCGCACACACGGCCAGGAACGAGAGCGCCTCGCGGGACTCTGGACGCACAAGCCCGGCTTCTCGCCCACCTGCGCCCCGCCCAGCCCTGGTTACAGCACGGAGCCCTCGCCGCCACCAGAGGCCGACCCTTCTCTGGATCCTTCAACAAACCTCACGTGACATCATTCTTTTGTTCTCTCACATAGAACAGTCAGCCTCTCTCAACTGGACCTTCCCCTCAGCCTGCAAACAGGCAGATGTGTCTCCTGCCTGCGAACAACATAAAACAAAACCCCTGCCCTGCCTGCACCCTCCCGCGCGTCACCTTCAAGCCAGAGCTCTGGACCGAGTGGCCTACCGTCGGCTCTGCTGCTCTCCTTGCACAACCTCCTACATCACCGTCATCTGGCTTCTCTTTCCATCACTCCCTAAAATGGCCGCCAAAGACCTCCGGGGCCAAGTCCAAGGGCACTTCCCGCCTCGGCGACCCACCCCGCCCCTGCCCCAGCTTCCTCCTTCTCATCCTCCCCTGGCCGATCCTCAGGTCACAGCTGGAAAGTCACAGTCGGGGCAGCCCCCCTCCGGCTCCCGAGCCATCACCCATCACTTCTTCTTAAAGCCGCGCATCCTCCCAGGTGGGACTGATCCACCAGGTGCATCCAGGTGTGCGGCGCCTGAGTGACTCGACAGCTAGCCGCCTGCACCCTACGCTCCATGAAGGGAAAGGCTGGGTCTACGTGTGTCCCGTGGTGTGCACGCTCCCAGCAGGAACCCAAGTATTTGTTCAGCAGGTAAGTGGGAAAGGCTGCACCTCCCAGGACGACGGTGTTTACCTGCACCGATCGGATTCTCTCCTCCAGGAGCCTGACCAGGGAAGTACACACCCCAGCAGCCCGCTGAGAGTGTTGGGGGGGACGGGGGACTGAAGCAGAACCTGAAACAGTAGCTGCGGGGAGCGTGCTGCTGCAGAGGCCACAGCCCCCAGACTCCAGGGCTGCCGCTGGGCCTGGGGAGGCCAGCCTCCCGCTGCCACGTGTATCACTGAAACAAGCCCCATCGCTCCAGGTGGCTTGAGAGGCGCCACCACCTTCGAGCTTAGAGTCTAAATAACACAGCAACTCCCCGGGGAAGATCACCGAAGGAGCAGTTTTTCGTGGTTGAGTGGAAAAGCCCGAAGTAGAAGAAATGAAAACATAAGGCGCCTTACATAATGTCCCCCAAAGACCTCAAGATCTCTTTTGAAGAGATTAGCTGCGTTCTGGAATTATTCCCAAGAACTGTGCCAAAGGCAGCAAACTATCCTTCCAAGTGATAAGCATTAAGGCTCAGGAAAGACCACCAGACAGTGGTTTCATAATTCCAAAAGCTATCAGCTGTGTGTACTGCATTTCTGACTCTGAAAAATAATTTGTACTTCTTTGCTTTCTAAAAAGTCTCATATAGGGAGAAACATATCTATACACATAAATTAAACTAGCCAATTTTCTTTTCAAATTATAACTTACGGCTCTACAAGACATGAAAGGTTAAACGTGAAATCTACATTGACAGGCTAAGTTATGATGTCCAAGCTACGCCAGACCCCCAAGGCAAAGGATTCCAGTGCCTCAGACTTACGACTAGATTACATTAAATTTAAACTCAATAAATTAAAGGGGAAAAAAACCCTCTAGGACTTTCCAACTCTAAATTGGGCAATACTGATTTCTTCCCTAAATCTTTTTATGGGCGTTTAGCAGGAAGGGCATAATCTTGGCCTTCTGGCCAAAATGATGGCTGAGCTGAGCCATGGGCCAGACTAGGTTGCGGCCACATTTTAACTGGCAAGGGGACGTGTCCTTTTATGGGCTGTGTAGCAAAAAGAGACTCTTTCAGTATCTCCCCTATGTTAGATGTTTAGAGTTTTTGTTAAGTGACAAACCTCAAAGCAAATAATACAGGAAAAAGTCAACATGGAGTGGATTACACCAGCCAACAGAGGACAGACTGGACAGCTGGGTTTTTCTAGCGAGACAGGAGGGCGTGGGGGGGAAGAACGCAGTATTTGGAGTTAGACCTGGGATTGAATATTGTCCCTGCCCATCACCAGCCAACAATGGGAAGTTATTAACCCTCTGGACCCAGTGTCCTCCATGACGAATGCGAGCTGATGAGGACATTGAGAAAATTAAGTAACACAAATTGTCACCAATACATAACAGGTATCCAGTACCGCATCTGTTCATTGCAATGAGTTATTTGGCGAGCGCTGACCTGTTACAAAGATGGGGAGTCAGGGTGCGTTTCTATAAAAGTTGGAAAGGGTCAAGTTCTTTGCCTTTCCGTCACTTCAGATGTAGAAAGTAATGTGCTTTGGCAAAGGACGTAATAGTAGGGGCTGCAAAATGCCATGATGTTCTTGGAAACAAAAGTACCATGTGACCTTATCAAATAATGCAATGACTTTCAATGGATTAAAGGGGGCTTCTGTCACAAAAAGAAGCAAGAGGTCAGATCCCATGCATGGAAAATTATACCAGACTAATCCCTAAATAAACATCTGTATTACTCATGCTCCCCGAGAGTGAAGAGCAACCCATGCAGGGATGGCGCCCTCCTCCAGCCTTCCTCCTGGACCTCGCTGCTCCCACAGCTCAGGAAGGCCCTGCTCAGCGGAGACAAGCCTGCCCTGAGCACACCTGGGGGCCGGGGTTGGGGGGCGCCTGCCCTCTGACTTCTCTCCTGGCCCCTCACCTGTGGGTTTTCATTGGCCAGATTTGTATTTAGGATTAAGAAGAGTGAGGAATCACTCTTTCTTATTCAAAATCAATGCAGGTTGATAACCTGAATCAAACGCCTTTTCCATCTAAGGAAAAAATATGGTCAAAAAGTTCAAGTAATGTTAATACAAAGAAGAAAAGGCACAATTTTCTCTTTACCAGCATGTAATGGGTTTTCTCTTTTTACTTATTTGTTAAATGAGAAAAGTGAAGGAGGGAATGAAATGAACTAGGATGCACACTCATTCGGCAGGTGATTGCCATTCCCCGAGGGGGATGTCTCCAGAAACGCCTGGGAGCCACCCCACGACAGCGTCTGGGGCCTAGGAAGAGCCCGGCACAAAGACACGACGCAGTAGGATGTGGACCTCCTAGTTAACTGGAGTTGCCTGAGTTATGATCTAGAATGAAAGATAAGAGTCTGGGGCTTCCCAGGTGGTGCAGTGGTTGAGAGTCCGCCTACCGATGCAGGGGACACGGGTTCGTGCCCCAGTCCGGGAAGATCCCACATGCTACGGAGCGGCTGGGTCCGTGAGCCGTGGCCGCTGAGCCTGCACGTCCGGAGCCTGTGCTCCGCGACGGGAGAGGCCACGGCAGTGAGAGGCCCGCGTACCGCAAAAAAAAAACAACAAAAAAAAGATAAGAGTCTGAATGGGACATGGCAGCAGCAACGCCTCTGTGCTTCACCCGAGATTCTAATCAATGGATGCAGTTTGCTGACTGAGACGCACAACAAAAGGGCTTTCTGTCCTGCTGGACTCCCGATAAAAGGCCACGCACTCTAAGCCCCGCAGTAGAGAGAGATTTTGTTCCATTTGTCCACTGAAGAAACGTTTTTAAAAAGGCCCAGAGCCCCTCTGCTCTTTGTATGGCGTTACTCACAGTGTGGCTCGTAGGGGGGCGGCGGGTCTCCGCAAGGCACACACTCCATGTCTTGAAAACCAACAAGTTTGGTCTTCCTGTAAAATCTAGAAGAGAAAGGGAAATAATCCTTGTTAGCATTTTCATCTAAGCTCACAGTTGCAGCAAACAGACTTATGTGATAAATTACTGGCAGTCTCCATTACCAGTTCTAGCGTTTCAAAAAAGGTTCTCAAAGGCTTAACTATAACAGCAGACAGACACATCCTTAGAAAGGTCTCTGAGCATGCAATGAACGCTTAAGAAGTAACAATTCACTAAATGTAACTTTGTAGGTTCTACTCAGTCCCACTTTTCGTACACTGAGGTGGGGTGCCCGTGAGGGCGTATGAAATCTGGACATTTCTATTGTCATTTAAATGACAAAATGCCTTGTGAAGTGCTAGTTTTTAACCTTTGAAATTCGAAGGCCAAAAATGCTAAGCAAACCATAAAACCATTGGAAAAATGCAGGCAGATACTGATACAATCGTGATAAAAGGGGGCATGTTTCTAGGCATGACAAGAAACCCAGGAGCCAGGACGATAGAGATTAACAGCTTTGAGCACACACACACACACACACACACACACAAATACTAGAGGCATCTGAAGAGCAAAAACAAAGCATCATCAACATAGTGGGCAAAAGAAAATTGGAAAATAGTTCTAGTCATGGTATTGTCTATAACTTAAGACTATAAGATAAAACTTAAAAATCATTATGGTGAAGTGAACAAGGCAACTGAAAAACAGGCAAAAACACTATTCCCAAAAGAAGAACATTTCATAATTTTAAAACTTCACAATTAAAACTAAAAAGATGATGCAATTAAATTTTAAAAATTAACAGTAAAATGTTTAACCTCATTACTAACAAGTAAGTGCAAATTGCAGTGAAGATATACCATTTTCACTTAGAAAATTGGGAAAGTGTTGGCGTGAGCCTAGGTAAATAGGCACTTGTGTTTATTGTCAGTGGGCATATAAATTGACACTTTAGGAGGGCAATTAGCTGTAGGCCATCAGAACTCAATAGAATAGTTTACATTCTACCCAGTAATTTCATTTTTTGAAATTTATCTTCAAAAAATAATCAAGTGGGTGAAGCTGGATGTAAAGAGTGTAACCACCGCATTGCTCATAAAAGAAAAAAAGCCAATGAGGCACAGTCCCATACCCAAAGCAGACATGACCAGCCATGGTAGACACAAGGCTGTGGAATACAAAGGGGCCTTTAGAAACAATGATGCAGATCTACATATCTATTTTTTTTAATTCATTAAATATCATTAAGTGGAAAAGAAAGAACTGTGAATTATATAATGCCATTTTGCACAGACACACGCTTTTGTATAGATTGTTTCAGATCATTTATTTACCAATGCAGCTAAGAACAATTTTTGTGCATATATTTGCATTGTAAACAGTTTGGAAGGATATTCTATGCCACATATTAACTGATTATTTCTAGATGGTGGGAATTCAAGTGATTTTACATGTATGTATATCTTCCAACTTTTTCATGACGAAAATAGTGACATGGAGAATAAATTACAGATCACGTTCATAAAGACAGGTAGATGCAATTATTTTGTGGAATTGATAATGTAGTAGCAAATCTGTGTGATCTGTGGTTGAAGCAAAATTTGCATTTGAAACTAGATAATTAGACCAAATGTCCAGACACACCCAGCACTTGCTCAACCTTCCATTTTCATCTGACTGTGAAAATCTGTTTAAATGATTGTAATATGGTGACTTTCCACCAGAATTTATAAAAAATATTTATTTTGGAATTTATAAAGTAAAAGTTAAAGAACAAAGTTGGAGGATTCACACTTTCTGATATCAAAACATATTACGAACTCCCAATTATCAATACTGGCATAAATGCAGACATACAGACCAATGGAACAGAACAGAGAGCCCAGAAATGAACCCTCACACATATGGTCAAATGCTTTTTGACAAGGGTGCCAAGACCACTTAATGGCTATAGACAGTCTCTTCAACAAAAGGTGCTGCAAAAACTGGATATCCACGTGCAAAAGAATGAAGTTGGATCCTGATCTTTCACCATATACAAAAATTAATTCAAAATTAATTAAACATAAGACCCCAAACTACAAAACTCCTAGAAGAAAATATAGGAGAAGTTTCATGACATGGACTCTGGCAATGATGTCTTGGATATGACATCAAAAGGCAACCAGAAGGCATGTAATAAATAGGCAACAAAAGCAAAAATAGACAAGAGGGAATATATTAAACTTAAAACTTTTGTGCATCGAAGGATACTATCAATGTATACTTATTCCCAAACTCATGGAGTTGTATACAATAAACATGTATAGCTTTGTCAATCATACCTCAACGAAGTGGTTCAAAAAATGCCACAACCAAAAACAAAAAGTTTTAAATTATAGTAATAATAGTTTCTTTGGTGGTTAAAAAAAAAAGATACAATGAAAACAGTGAAAAGGCAACCTACCCCTGTGGGAAAAAATATTTGCAAATCACATATATGATAAGGGGTCAATATTCAGAATATATAAGGAACTCCTACAACTCAACAACAAAAATCAAATAACCTGATTTAAAAATGGGCAGAGGACTTGAATATTTCTCCAAAGAGGATATATAAATGGTAAGCAAGCACATGAAAAGACGGTTAACATCACTAATCATCAGGGAAATGCAAATCAAAACCGCAGTGAGTCATCACCTCAAACTCATTAGGATGGCTGCTATTAAAAAAAAAGTGTTGGTGAGAATGTGGAGAAACTGGAACCCCTGTGCACTACTGGCAGGAATATTAAATGGAGCAACTGCTATGGCAAATGGTATGGAGTTTTCTTAGAAAATTAAAAATAAAACTAGCATAAGATCCAGAAATTCCACTTCTGGGTATATACCCAAAAACATTTTTTTTAAATTCTTTTTCTTATTCATTTACTTATTTTTTGGCGGTGTTTGGTCTTTGTTGCTGCACGTGGGCTTTCTCTAGTTGCGGCAAGCGGTGGCTACTCTTTGCTGCGGTGTACAGGCTTCTCATTGCAGTGGCTTCTCTTGTTGCAGAGCACGGGCTCTAGGCGCACAGGCTTCAGTAGTTGTGGCACGCGGGCTTCAGTAGCTGTGGCTTGCAGGCTCTAGAGTGCAGGCTCAGTAGTTGTGGCACACGGGCTTAGTTGCTCCACGGCATGTGGGATCTTCCCTGACCAGGGCTCGAACCTGTGTCCCCTGCATTGGTAGGCGGATTCTTAAACACTGCTCCACCAGGGAAGGCCTAGCCAAAAGAATTGAAACCAGGATCTTGCTGAAGAGACTGTCTTTTCTCCATTGTATGTTCTTGCCTCCTTTGTCGTAGATTAACTGACCATAGGGGCACGGGTTTATTTCTGGGCTCTCTGTTCTGTTCCATTTTTCCATTTCTTTAATAATCTTCAATTTCCTTTATCAATGTTTTCTAGTTCTCAGTGTATAAGTCTTTCACCTCCTTGGTCAGGTTTACTCCTAGGTTTTTTTTTTTTGGACACGATTTTAAAGGAATATTTTTAAACTTTCTCTTTCTGATATTTCATTGTTAGTCTAAAGAAATGCAACAGATTTCTGTATGTTAATCTCGTATCCTGCTACCTTGAGGAATTTATCAGTTCTAATAGTGTTGTGTGGAGTCTTTAGTGTTTTCTACATAGAGAATCATGTCATCTGCGTATAATGACAACGTGAATATACACTACTGAACTGTACACTTAAAAAATGGTTAAGATGGTAAATTTTATGTTACATTTTTTTACCACACCTAAAAAATGCATTAAAAAATCTAAAAATAGGTAAAAAACCATACGACAATATAAGGGAGCTTTCTTAGATGTACTTCTTGCTAAACATTGTAATATATACGGACTAATTCTCTTTATCTCAGACAGAAAACATGCCAAATTATAAGTTGATTAAATTAAATATTGAGATAGTCTAATATAGTTTTTAAACAGAAAAACTCTTTCTATGTAAATAAGCTAAACAAGTGCTGGGAATCAAATGTGGACATTATTGAACTTTTTTTTTTTTTTTTTTTTTGCGGTATGTGGGCCTCTCACTGTTGCGGCCTCTCCCGTTGCGGAGCACAGGCTCCGGACGCGCAGGTCCAGCGGCCATGGCTCACGGCCCAGCCGCTCCGCAGCATGTGGGACCCTCCCGGACCGGCACACGAACCCGTGTCCCCTGCATCGGCAGGCGGACTCTCAACCACTGCGCCACCAGGGAGGCCCCTGAACATTTTTAAAATAATGAATTCTATTTGTGACAAAACAGTTTGGAGGTCTGAGCTCTCCCTGAAATTGAACAAAATATATTTGCCAAAAATATAATTATTAAAATATGTGATCAGTTTGGGGGCTGTAACACAAATGAGGCTAGCAGGTGAGAAAATCCCATGTTTTCAATGACCATTAAGTCTAACTAGAAACCCTAACTAGATAGGAAGTTGGATGGGCCTGCCTTGTTGCCACTGCTCACAGGAGAGGCGATACTTGGGCATGATGCTCATAGCAGCTATCAGCAGCGGTACAGAGATTATCCAAAAGCATTCAGGACCTGCTCTGCCAGCTTCGTCATTACAATGGCTGGACGGCAGAATCTAAGATGTTTTTTAACTGCTACGAAATTTTCAAAGCCATCAACCGACTCTCACTTTTTCCACTTAGTACAAATGAGATTAAGGTCTGAATCCTAAAGCACAGAATAATTACTGAATCACCAATTATGTATTAACGATCAAAGACATTGTTTTTTTATTTTTAAAAAGTCTCCTTAAAATTATCATCCAATTTGAAGATGAAGATACAGAAATTAGAGTTTTAAGATGTGACAAAAGATTAAGTGGGTAAAGAAATCTATAAATCTTTAAAAATTATTCTTCTCTCTATTTTGCTTAGATTGCCAAGGTTTGGGGGACATAGATAGATTTGCAACTCTGCTCCTGACCAAATGAGACAGGACACAAATTTTAAAAAATTAAATAAGACAAAAGAGAACAGAGACATATACACGGTGTCTGGTTAAACTGCTTTTTATCGTTGAACTTTAAATTTTACTCCGTGCTTTCAGCTAATGCAAAGAGACAAAAGGAAACCACATTGAATTTTATCTAATTTACTGTCTGATGAGATGCAGCATATAAATACATCTATCCACCCAAAATATTCCCCAACACTGAATGTGAAGAGGCGTTTTTAATTGAGCTGAACCCAAATAATACTACTTAGTCTAATGAACACCAGCTTGATAACTGCTATTTTAAGAAAGCCTGGTTGCAGACACTAACTCTTCCACCAATGAACGCTTTTCTGCAGGGGGATGACAGACCCCAGTCCAGCCCTGGTTTCAGAACGATCTCCCTTAATACAGGTTTGAATGCAGCTGCCACGTCCTGTGTGTGACATCAGGTCCCATTTCCTGCAGCGCGTCTGCCGGGGGCGGGTGACAATTCTGCCCTCTCCTACACACCCGTGGGCTCCGTGTTTGTGCTGGAGGGTCAGCCCCCTGTTCACAGTTCTCGGCAGCCAAAGCGATGGCCCCAGTGACACTGAGAAGATGCTACTGAAAAGATGACCGTCAGGGGAAGAGCCTGGTGTTGCCTGGGGCGCTCGGGATGGGCAAGGGTTGCCAAGTGCCACTGTAAGCAGAAGGACGGAGGACGGACCAGGCGGTTGGGGAGCAGGGCTGACGGGGGTTGGGGGGGGAGTGGGTACAGAACCGGCAGAGGCCATCCTCAGGGGCAGCGAAACAGGGCTCGAGCAAGTCATTCATCCGCTCCAAGGATGGACTTCCTCCTTTGTAAGGAGGGGGTGATGTTAATCCCTAGTGTTAGCCATCCCGGTTACTAAAAGCAGCAAAGAACTGGCAGGGGCTGGTTTACTCTTCCAGGGCGGGGCCCCAGGTCCCCTCGGCAGAGAAGGGAAGGGGGCGTGGGCCAGAACAGGGGCTGGAGGCCCTTTGGCCACTTTCAGCAAAGCTTTCACTGGCCCCCAGCAACATTAATTGGCAACAATGTCAATGATTTATCTAGTGCTTTCTGTGTACTAGGCGCTCTGCTAGGCGCTCTACGTGAGCTATGTTCTTAATCCTTCTGACAATTCTGTAGGCTGGTATTATTATTAGATGATATTTTTATAGGTGAGAAGAATCAATGTCAGAGAAATTAAGTAACTGGCCGAAAGCTGTTGACCATATTTGGGAACGAGGGCACTGAATTTCCCTAATTGGTCAAACTGTAGCACAGAGGACAGACTTTCCACACCGGTGTCTGGTGGGGGGCTGGGCCTTTGGGCAGCAGAAAATCCTGATCTGAGTGAGGCCTCGGCCGCAGAGGGCAGGCGTCACACCAGGAATAAACTTGCCCACCTTATGCCTGACCTTGGCATTTTTCTGGAGGCAATACGCAATTTATTTATTTTCTTTCTGCCTCCATTTTCCTGTCTATCAAACGGGTGTCAACTATTTTCCACTTTCACAAAAATACAGTCAAGCTGGGTGAGCACTCTGAAAACACCCTGGAAGACCTGGAAGAGTAGAAGTCACTCTGTAATCGCTGCCTGCCTCACACCTTCATGCTTGCTTAGAAAGGATGTAATTTTAAACTAATCATATAACTAAACTACGAAACACCATTCAAATGTCTACTCATTTCTAACCTTCCCACATCTAAGCATCTATTTACAGAACGAGCAAACACCGTGACACTAAAGCACTGGGCTCAGGTGACAGCACGTTTGGTGAAGCACGAGGAAGCACGTGTGGCGGGGACTCCCTCTCACGCTCCAGCAGCCCACGCCTGGGTTCCCCCTTGTAAAAACCGAGTCCTGGGTCTCTGGGCACTGCCCAGCTCAGCCTGGCATCCCCCGTGGACCCCTCCTCTCCCTGACCCCCCATCCTCTTCCCCGGCGGAGAGGGCAGAGGAGTCAAGACCCGGTTCCGTCAGAACAGGAGCAGAGAGGTATCGGGTGCCCAGTGTCTGTCCTTCCATCAGATTTGCACAAGCTCAAGACGCTGGGGAATAATACTCACAGCTCTCAGTGTCTTCTGAGATTACAGGCCACTACTTTCTAAAAACGTAACAGATAGCTGAGATATACTTCACATACCACGCAATCTACCCCTTTAAAGTATTCAAGTAAAGGGTCTTTCGTACACTCAGGGAGCTGTGTAAACATCAGCTCAGTCACTTTTAGAACATTTTCATTGGGAAGAAAAGAAACTCTGTACCCTTTGGCAATCACTCCCCCTTCTTCTCAACCCTTCCCAACCACCAGCCCTAGACAACCACCAATTTACTTTGTGTTCTTCAGATCTGCCCACTCTGGACGTTTCACACCAATGGACTCCTACAACATGTGTTCTTTTGTGATTGGCTTCTTTCTCTTAGCATAATGTTTTCTAGGTTTCTCCATGTTGTCGTATGTATCAGTAATTCATTCCTTTTTACCGCTGAAAAATATTCCCTTGCTAGATACACTCCATTTTGTTTATCCATTCCTCAGCTGATGAACATTTGGGTCATTTCTTCTTTCTGACCCTCATGTATAAGGCTGCTATGGACATCTGAGGACAAGTTTTCGTGTGGACATGTTTTCAGTTCCCTTGGTTACACGCTCAGGAGCAGAAGTGCTGGGTCGCATGGTAACTCTACGTGCAGCTTTCTGAGGAAACGCCGTACTGTTTTCCGAAGTGGCTGCACAATTTTACGTTCCCAGTTTCTCCACATCCTCACCAACACCTGTTACTGCCTGTCTTTGGTTATAACCATCCTGGTGGGTGTGAAGTATGTGGGTCTTTTTTTTTCTTTTTTTGCGTTTGCTGATGACTAATTGACGTTGTGTATCTTTTCATGAGCTCACTGATCATTTGTGTCTCTTCTTTGGACAAATGTCTATTCAAATCCTTTGCCCGTATTTTAATTGGGTTATTTGTCTTTTTGTTATTGAGTTGTAAGAGTTCTTTATATGTGCTAGATAAGATAGTCCCTTATCACATATATGAGTTACGAATAGTTCCTTTAATTCTGGGGGTTGTTGTTTCAATTTCTTGATGGTATCCTGTGAAGCACAAAAGGCTTTAATTTTGATGAAGTCAAATATAGCTATTTTTTCTTTGGTCACTTGTGCTGCTGGTGTAAGACCACTACTTTCTGCATCTGTTTGGGTTCTGAGTCTTCGCATAAGGACTTGCTTGACCCATGAGGCTATTCCCTGCCCTGTTTCTGGCCTTCAGCCCCAGAGCTTTATCTGCCCTCTGGCTTCACTAAAAGCCCCAGAGTGGGCACCCAGCATCTGTCAAATCCCTGCTCCCGTGGGCACGAGCCGGCGGGGTGCAGTCAGCGTCCTCTGTCTGCACTGACTTGGAGCGTGGATTCTGGTGGCAGAGTCCAAGCCACACTGCGCACTCCTGTGCCATCTCGCCTGAATAACCTTAATGATAGGCTCACTTTCTTCGTTTTTAAAACACTGTGAACGTCACAGACAATAATTCACGTAAACTGCTTAGCCACTACGTAATACAGTTTGCTGCTCCCATCATGCTGCCGGCCCTGGTTGCTTTACTTCTGCAATAAAGCCTGGGTTCCAGGAAAGCTCCGGGAATCCTCATCTCTCCTCTGGCTCCACTAGATACTAATTAGGTCCTCCTGATGCTCACTTTGTCCCCTCCCCTCCTTACTTCCTGCAGCAATGCCTCGTCCCTAACAGACCACCACACTGGCCCCACCGAGTCCCGGGCTTCATCAGGACTCTGGCTTCCAACTGCCTGTTTTATCTGGCATGTCCGGCCAACCGTTACCTAGAAGCACTTAAAATGTTAAAGTTCCTCCTCCTGGGCTTTGTCTCCCCACCTGGCCCAGGTGTGGTCCCCTTGCTGTCCACGGCCTGGGTTCCTTTTCAACGTGCCCACTTCAGGTCTCCACCGGTACAGCTGCCCACCCCCCACTGCTCGCACTGCCTCTCCCTCTTCTCCGCTCTCCCTCCTCCTGTGGCTGCCTCGGCCTCTCGGCAGTTTCTGAGATAGGCCAGGCCGTGTCCACCCCAGGGTCTGTGTCCAGAGACAGCTCACCTTTCCAGCATCGCCCATCCTGATGACCCACCTTGATCCTGCAACCTGCATCCCCTGCGTCCCCCAGGGGCATGCCCAACGCCCTGAGCTGCTTGCGATTTTCTTTTTTTCCATAGCAATCATATCTTCCACCTTTTTGTATAACTTATCATTTACTGTGTAGGTATTTGTCAAATCTTATTAGGATATAAGCTGCCTGTGGGTGGGGATCTCTGTCTCCCTCCCCAAAGTGATGCCTTACAAAATACGACTGGATGGCAGTATTTGCATTTCTCCGATCATGTTGAGGATGGACATCTTTGTATGGTCACAGGCCACACACGTGCCTCTTTTGTGAACTGTCTAGTTTTTTCTTTCGTCCCTTTGTCCATGTTTTCTGTTTTATCGATCTGCAGGAGCTCTGAGGATTTTCGGGACACGGAGCCTCGGTCACCACGCTTATCCATTGCATTCTAACCACGCCTGTCGCCGTGCAGGGCACACAGGAGGCCCAGAGACTAGAAGAGCCACGAACCTCGGCAAGTGTGCAGGTTAATATCAGCGGGCATCTGCACTTGGAAGGGAACCAGAGAAAAGCCTGTTCAGACTAACTGACTCATTACGCGGGAAGGACGGGCCACATACCCGGGCAGGCAGTCCCCACAGATGGCGTCGCGGGTGGCAGAGCAGTTGGCCTTCTGGAGGCGGCTCAGCAGGGCGCAGTCCAGGCACGGCTTGCACTTCTGAAAGCCCCAGTCCTCCTTGAACCTGTGCGGCCAGCACCTCACACACTGGGCATCCTCCCCGTAGCCAAAGCCACATTCCTGCGGGGATGAACAGGCAAGAGACAGCTATTCAGACCCCGCGAGCGTGAAAAAGGGGGACGAGGAGACAGCGGAGAACTGGGCTGGTGACTACCCAGCGCCCGCCTCTCTGGACACAAAGGCTGCTCTTTCAGCGAGTTCCAATGTGTCTCCCCCTGCTAATAATCTCTCTTCCGACCTAAGTATACTTACTCATCCACTTTATTCCAGGAGCAGGAGCATTTGAATAAGAAAGGCTCTCCCCCTCCCCCGCCTCCCCCGCTGCTGCGGCATTACCGCCAGCTGAGGGCAGAATTACGGTACTTTCTTCAACTCAGCTGGTCATCTGAGTGCTCAGAAGCTAGAGTCGGGGAAATATGTAGACACCTAGTCACTTAACAAGGCAGAAAGTAAGTGCTGTGATAAGTAACAGAACACAAGGACAGCTGCGTACGAAACGTCAGAAGCTTACAATACCCTTAGAGAAACTTGGAATGGTTAGCTGTTTATTACTGTCTGAGAGAGGGAAGATGCTTACACAACGCTTATAAGAACACTAAATCCTTGTTTGGATCAAACCCTGTGATACTAAAGGTCTCAAGCATCTCTAGATTTGGCCATCAGAACCCAGAACTGCTTTCCAAGGATGGGCTTCACAGACGGCTCTTTGACCTGCATTCGAGTTCCAGCACTAAGTCAATCACAGCGTGTCATATGATGCCGTTATAAATGCAGTCACAAAAAGAACGCCATAGACCAGTGTTCATGATAGTTTAAAAAATAAGTTACAAAACAGAATGAGAAACAGGATCCCATTTCTTACAACAACATTAATAGTAAGTGCTAACATTTATCGGGGGCTTCCCCTATGCCAGGATCTCATTAATTCCTCCTCCCCCACAATGAGGAAAGCGCTTCCCATGCTCCTATTTCCTGGATGGGAGTATGGGGTTTCCCAGAAGGCATGCACCTTAACCAAAGAGACACTGCTAATGTCAGAACCAGGATCTGAACCTACACGTTTTTTAAATTAATTAATTTATTAATTTATTTATTATATAGCGCTTTACAATTTTCAAAAGTTTCACACACATGATTTCATATAATCCCATAATAATGCTTTTTAAAAAATCCTCTATCCCTATATTGCCCCTCTTCCTCCCTCTCCCCACTGGTAACCACTAGTTTATTCTCTTTTATCTGTGAGTCTGCTTCTTTTTTGTTTTACTCACTAGTTTGTTGTATTTTTTAGATTCCACATATAAGTGATATCATACAGTATTTGTCTTTCTCTGTCTGACTTACTTCACTTAGCACAGTGCCCTCCAAGTTCTTCCATGTTGCCACAAATGGCAAAATTTCTTTCTTGTTTATGGCTGAGTAATATTCCATTGCATATACGTATCACATCTCCTTTATCCATTCATCTGTGGATGGGCACTTAGGTTGCTTCCATACCTTGGCTATTGTAAATAGTGCTGCTATGAACACTGAGTGCACGTATCTTTTCAAATTAGTGTTTTTGTTTTTTTCAGATGTATACCTAGGAGCGGAATTGCTGAGTCATATGGTACGAACCTACATGGTTTAATTCCAGAGCCAGACTTCATACCACTACACTCTGGGACTTTCAGGCACTTTATGTGACATATACACAGGAAGATGTCTGAAAGATTACATATCAAATGTTAACATGGTTATCTGCACTATGTGATGGTTTCTATAGAACGCTGGCCATTAAAAAGAAAATCAGACAGCAGCTCTCGAGCTGCAAACAGAGCCCCACGTGGAGGGCATGCTGGGAGCCCACACACAGCCAGAAGGGCAGCGGGGGGGTGGGGTGGGGGCGCGGGCAGGGCTCCCAATCACACCTCAGCTTCCTCATTGGGAACCACGGAAGCCAGAACACAGATCCAGCGAGGTCAGAATTCTCGCTTCTCCATAAAATTTATATATTTAACTTCTTCATCCATATTTTTATACAAAGTCAACTAAGCAGTACTTATTGGCTGAAAATTAAATCAAAACCAACACACACACACACACAAAGATACAAATGAACTTATTTACAAAACAGAAATAGACTCACAGACAAATGTATGGTTACCAAAGGGGAAGGGTGGGTGGAGGGAGGGATAAATTAGGAGGTTAGGGTTAACATATACACACTACTATATATAAAATACGTAATCAATAAAGACCTACTGTATAGCACAGGGAACTCTAGTCAATATCTTGTAATAACCTGTAAGGGAAAAGAATCTGAAAGAGTATATATACATACATATATATATATATACATATATATGTATGTGTATATATATATAAACTGAATCACTTTGCTGTACACCTGAAGCTAACACGACATTGTAAATCAACTATACTTCAATTAAAAAACAAAAACACAAAGAATAGTATTCCCTGTACGCAGTAAGCCACTCAATAAAGGATATTAGCAACGATACTTCAATCCAGACCTCACTAATGAACTCACTCACATTTGGGAGGGGCTATCCCTTCCTTTCCCCCTTCAATTCCTCTGCCAGTCTTTCAAATGTGTGTCTTGAACAAGCACAGCAAAGAGCAGGGGAGAAAAACAAAGCAGAAGGTCAGCACCTTCCTAACCCTGAGGGCTCCAGCTAGACAATGTTCTGAACCAAAGGCACAGACAGAAGCAGGGGGGAAAAGTTTTAAATACTAATTCACAAATTAGAATTTCTTTAGAACTGTTAACAGGGATTATCTTTTTTTTGGGGGGGGTAGTGGAATTATGAGGTGTTTTCAGTTTTTATACTTCTGTAATGATTTGATTTTCGTGCAGGAAGCATCTCTAGTAATCAGGAAGACAATACAGACACACACTGAGAAAGAATTTCTTAGGATGTGTACTTGGTCTTGGCGGGAAGGAGACCACTGCTATTTTGGGGGGCTGTGCACAGCAGTGGGATCTGCACCAGGACAGTGTTAGCTGCTGAGAGAGCCCCAGGCATCCGAAGGCTTTCTTTAGGCACAGAAGGGAGCCTCCCACCCCGAGTCCCAGGATCAAAGCGTGTGCACATGACATCCGGGGCAGGACCTCCTCACTCAGGCTGGGCATATCCCTCAAAGTTCCTGCGGCAGCGATTTCAACATCACGCTTTGATCCAGGCAGCTGGGACTGTAAGGGTCTCATATACAGGTTAACACACAACAGAGAAGGAAAGAAAAAGGGAGGGAGAGGAAGATAGGAAAACAAAGGGAAAGAGGTAGGCGTCTATGAACTGGTAGCAAACGTCAGAAATGTTGCTTTTCAAGCCAGGCTGATACAGGGGGAAAGTGTATATTTTCCTGCATTGGAGCAAAAGACACATCGGCCACTTGCCAGCTAAGTTATCTTGGGAACTCTCTGACCCTCAGACTCTTCATCTGTGAGATGGGATAACAATGCAGGCCCTACAGGGTTACTCTGAGGAATAAAAGGGAAAACATATGAAGCCTCTAAACTCTAAATCAAGCACAGGTGTCCGTAAACAAATGATATCCATGGCCATTACTGTTTTGGATTCTCTACAGCCCAACAGACCGATTTTCTTGATTCCAGTATAATAAAGCTTCACTGGGGAATAAAGGGATCTGCAGACCCCAATTTTTTCTAGGCTACTTCAAACATCACTTTCCATCTAAAACATTTTTATTGAATAAAAATTTTTCTAAATCGAATCCCAAGTACCTCCTTTTTTTAAAAATTTTTTTTTTTTTTTTTGTGGTACGCGGGCCTCTCACTGTTGTGGCCTCTCCCGTTGCCGAGCACAGGCTCCGGACGCGCAGGCTCAGCGGCCATGGCTCACGGGCCCAGCCGCTCCGCGGCATGTGGGATCCTCCCGGACCGGGGCACGAACCCGCGTTCCCTGCATCGGCAGGCGGACTCTCAACCACTGCGCCACCAGGGAAGCCCCCAAGTACCTCCTTTTGAAAATGGGTACATAAGACAGAATTTAACCTTTCCTGGTTGAATCCACTACTGCGTTGCGCCGTCATACAAAGAACTAGGCAGTCCTGGGCCTGTGGGGCCGTTCTGCTGCTCTAACGCCCCTGCCACGTGGTCAGCGGGCCTCCCTCCCTCCTGCCGAGCCTCGCTGTCTATAGCCACTCACTTCCCCTCTCCAGTCCTGAGAAACTAGAGAAATGACCTGACTAGAAATGAACTTGAAAGAATATACACAGGTGTACTGACAGTTCCATCTCTTTTGAGAAAACATATACTTCAGTGTTGGGAAATCTTTGTGCTTCTGTTTTGATTCCTGGCCGTGTCTAGAGTTTATATTGTACATAAGCACCGCTTTGACCAATGAGTTTTTGCCATGTATCGTTGTGTGTGATTTACATGTCATTAGAGTTTATAGAATGAGGATTTCATGAAACTTTTTTTTTTTGGTTCACTCTGCACTGGACCAAATCACGTACAGAAAGAAAACAAAGCCAGGCTCCAAGGGCATCACAGCTTTTGCCTTTATTACCTGGATACCGGCTTACTATTTCTGCCTGCAGCTTATATGCGCTGGGGGCAGCTGCAGCAATTCTCTTTGGGGTAGATCCAGGTGAGGGGTTGAGATAAGGCTTTGTACCATCACCATCACAAAAGAGTACCAGAATGTACAGAGCAGGTACCATGAGCCATACTTGTACAGAGATCGATTATTTGGGGGAATTTTATTCAAAATATATTTTCTCTCAAACAGACTCACAGACACAGAGAAGAGACTTGTGGTTGCCAAGCAGGACGGGGGGTGGGGGGTGGGGGAGGGATGGAGTGGGAGTTAGGGATTAGCAGATGCAAACTAGTATGTGTAGGATGGATAAACAACAAGGTCCTACTGTATAGGGAACTACGTTCAATATCTTATGATAAACCATATGGAAAAGAATATGAAAAAGAACATATGTATGTATAGCTGAGTCACTTTGCTGTGCAGCAGAAATTAACACAACATTGTAAATCAACTACACTTCAATAAAATTTTAAAAATATATACTTTCTCTAAAGTATTTGCCATTTAAAAAAAGATTATTAGAAACACAGCCTAATATTATTTTTAAACTTTTAAGAATATCATCACTTTCAGTTCATGAGAGTCTAAGAAGTGTATGAAGTGCTCATTCCACATGTTAAATTAACTAGACACCTTGAATTAACTAGAAATTCAGAGCAGTTATTTCCGAAGAATTACTGTACAGCATCCATGGCAGCAACCACATTTAGAGCCGATTTACCACATTTCTCAAGCACCATAAACGTAGAGACGCCACAATTATTTGAAATCCAGGCTATAAAGTAAAAAGCATATAAATATTAAATTACCCCCCATATAAATGTCTACCTTGATGTTTTTATTTCATTCACTAAAACAAGGTGGTTAAAATGCCTTGAAATCTTCCATATTAAGTTCAATAAACAACTACCAAGAGAAACGGAAGGAGGCGAAACAACGGAGAGAGAGAGACAAAGACAGAGAGAGTGACAGAGACAGAGAGAGAGACGGGGGCGGGGGTCACCAGCCCCTGTCCCATGGTAACCTGTCTTTCCATCCTCCGTCCCTAACTTCCCACTCCGCCACTGTGCCAGGTCTGGGGAAACCTCCCAGACACATCCTCCTCGTGTGTGGACAACTATTCTGCATCTCCTTTTCGTTCACCCCGCTCGGCGCACTGTGGGGAGCGCTGGCATCAGCCCCTGAGTGCGGGTTCCTCCGCAGGGATGCAGGTTGGTACCCCACGGGAGCTGCTCTTACTCATCACTGCACCCAGGTGCTGGGGCACAGAGGGTACCCTTCGAGCGCGGCCAACTGAGCTGGCAAGCATCACGTGATCTAATTGGGCATCTCATGAAAATACCAACAGTATTAGATCTTTTAGTTTTTCCCATGTGACCTTGGGGCACAAGGGGGAGAGCTCCCAGGCACAGTGCTTCCTTTGGGGACAGAAGCAGAGGTGTGGACAGGTCCATGGTGACAGGAGGAAGGGGCAGGCTGCCCACACTGGCTCTGCTCAGTCTTTCCTTTGACAGACTCTCTGCTTGACCAAAGTCTGCAGGCGTCTCTGAGCCACTTTTTCGACTGCACCCTGTTCCTAGGTCTGGTCTTGAAGAACCCGGTTGTCCGAGGATCCTGTCCAGTTGGTTTAGCCAGAATCCCCCATCCTCAGTACCTGCTTATTCTCCATATCTGACCTCCCAAGCCACCCACCCTACCCCCTGCCCCAGGTGAGGCCTGGTCCCCTGTCTGCCTGCAGCAGGAATCCTGGCGTCTGTATAGCCAGGATCCCCCTTCCGCCGCCGTTTCCTCCTGGTGAGCGTCCACCCTGCCCCCCGCTCTGCTCCGGGGCTGTAACCCCCATGTGTCCACGTTGGATGTGGAGCTGAATGCGGTTCTGGAGCGAGGTCTCTCTTCTCCTGTTGCAAAAGTTCCTGAATAGAATTTGTTTTTCCTGCTGTAACCTCTGTCCTGTTCTGTTTTTCTTTGACACTTTCCAGGTTGTACTGAGTTCGCCCTCTCACCAGTTAGTAGAAGGACTCTGTGTGTGTGTGTGTGTGTGTGTGTGTGTGTGTGTGTGTGTGTGTGTGTGTTTGGTGTGGGAGGCTAAGGGAGAGGGAGGAGAAGGGGGAGGGAAGAGTGAGTCAGTCACTGGCCTGGGCTCCAGGATTAGCTACGTGTTTTATTTTTATGGAGGACGGTCTGCCATTAACATCAAGGCTAGAAATGCATTGGGGCTTCAGAACGATACGGCAGTTCTTCATTTTTGAAATTATGACCTGGTGCCTGAAAGCTAGAAGGAAATACCGAGGACTGCCCTGAATCACCGGGAAGGCCTTTTTATTAACAAACTTTGAGGTGGGAAAATACACACATGGATAGAAAAGAATGCACGGCCACAGGGTTCCTACTTACTTCCCCAAATCATAAACTAAGGGACTAACCCTTGGCATCTGACATCGCCCCCTACCCCGCCTTCCCCAAAGCCCACATCCCTGAAGCTGTCAAGGGTTCTCTGCGTGACCACGCTTGAGTCGGCCTCCTGAACCTTCTCCCGGCCCATCTGCACATGGCCTCGTGAAATCTAGTTCCAGCAAGAGCCCTGCGGGGTCAGTTTAGCCAGGGCCCTCCCCCCCAGGGTCCTCAGCCTCCCACCCCCCAGGTGACATCCGGCCGTCCCATCCTGTGTCCAGCGAGAACCCGTCGGTCGGCTTCGGTCAGAAACTCTCCGCCTCTGGTGTCTCCTGGTAGTAACTCCCACCACGGACTCGACCCCTCCTCCTCGGCTACGAACTCCCACTCATCCAGGCTGTATTCAGAGGTCAGCCCCTTCCCTCCCGCTGTAAAATCCCCATGCCTACTGCAAAGGTTCTGAACGACGCCTGCCCTGCCCACTTCAGCAGGTGCCACTGAGTATCTCTTCTTTCACCGCAGCTACGCCAGTGCGTGATGAAGAGCTAATGCTGGGTAAACAGATGGACGAACAAATATTGTGTGAAGCAGTATTTGCTCAAGTTTATTATTAGTAGCAGTATCAGTATTAGTACAACTACTATTATTTTATCCCAGGGAGCAAAAGCCTGTAAGGGCCACAGCAACATCTCCTAGCTGGTAAGGCCAAGCCTTCCCCCTGGGCGGGCGGAGGTGTGAGCAGCTTCCTGATCTTGGCTCCAAAGCAAGAGAGGGCTGGGCCCAGCTGGGCTTCTTCCAGCCGAGCTGGGGGCAGCCGTGGCTCTGTCACTCTGCCCAATATTTTTAAGCCACATTTGGTGGCTTTCCAGTAGCAAAATGACCGAAAGTAAACAGTGCTCATATCCCCTTCCTTCTTCTCTCCCTCTGCAAATCCAGAACTGAACAAAAAACACCACTGGATCTCACCTACATGCTGGGGGAGCAGGCCCGCCCCCCCGACAGGGGAGATCCTCACAGACCATGAATTATCCAGGAAACACATCCAGGGGCCTCCGGTCAAAAGCACTATTTATTTGTACAGCCAATAAGTATTAACTTGGGTTCTTTGAATTTTGAAAGCTCAAACTGGATGGAGAAGAAGTTATTCATAAAGAAAATCTAGGGCACACAAATGGAAACGACAAATGAGATTCAGGTGCGGCTGGTGTGCAGCAATCAGCTTTTTAATTTCCTTTAAGAAAACAACACCAAAGACATAGCCCCCCAGCTGTTGGTTTGTGAAAACCCAGAGTTGAGTTTTCTAACGAAAAATTACAAGCTAGAGCTTGTTAATACCTGCCAAACACCACTGGGCTTGATTAGGTATAATTAGACACAAAGTGAGTGACACTGTAATTAAATGGCAGAAATGAATCTTTTTTATGCTTGAAAATTACATTAATCTTTGTGTGATTTTCTTCCTAAGGATGTAAACAGTTTTCCAAAGAGGAGATGTCTTTAGAAATAGGAGCCCCGCGTGCACCCGCGGGGAGGGAAGGGTGCTGTTGTTTACAAGAATTAACTTTTTTCACATTAACTAAAGTCATCCCAATAATTGCTTAGCAAAGCTTACTTTGAAAACCGTTCCAGAGTCTTGAAGTCTGTTTCCAGAGGCTCATGCAAAAACTAGTTTCCTGATTTACTGCCGGGAGGCGATCGTGTTAAAAGCACACTGTTGGCATTAATGCTCGGTGCGGAGGAGGGGCCGTGGGCGGGCAAACTCTAGACGGTGAGAATTCAAGTCTAATGTGGTCACTTCGGGAAAACAAAAATCATCTCCCGCTCACTCTCACGAGCCCCCAGGACGCCACCGAACGCTCACGCACACGGTCGTGGTCAAAACGCCCAGCGTAGCTTGCTTACAGAGCCATGGAAATCATACTCGGTATTTTTTGCCTCGGAAATAGGAAAAAGACATTATTCATTATCTTTATCATAAACTTTCAAAGACTAAAAATTAAACCCTGCAGTGGGGGAGAGAGTAAATAGGGCTCAAGGGGATAAAGTCCTCAACACAGATTCTAAATGGCTCGGTGACCCGTCACGTATTTCCCCAAAGATTCAGGAAAACGACTTCCTAAGCTGAGTTACTAAAAAAGAGCCGAAATGACAGAGATGGTGCTTGGGGCCCTGTGGGAGGGACCTGGGAACCGAAAGGGCTGCTGAGATGCTACCGCTCTGCGTGGCCCCAGGGCAGCGCTGGTGGGCGGAGCCAGCGGAGTGGGAGGGACAGGTGGGGACCTGGACAAGCGCACTGCCCGGAGGAGGAGGGCGGGGAGAAGGCTGCTGGGAGCAGCTCCTGCATCACACACGCTGGGATATTTGTCTGTGTTTTCAAAGTTGGTCCTAAGCCACTGCTTCTGGAGGGAAGTCGATCATTCTAGAACAACACTGTCCAATATGACAACCATAACCTCACATGGGGAAACTTAAATTTCATTACTTAAAATGAAATAAAATAAGCAACCCAGTTCCTCGGTGACACCAGCCACAGTTCACGTGTTCGATAACTACAGTGGCTCGTAGCACCCGTGTTGAACAGCACAGGTAGAGACCATGTGCATCAGCACAGAAAGTCCTTCCAGGTGCGCTGTGCTCGGGCATTATCAAGGCGGGAGGCAGACGGTGACCCCAAGAGCCCCCCCTCCCCCCGACACTGTCACTTACTTACAGTGATGGTGGACACACCGACTAACCTCTAAACAGGGGTAGTTATATATGCTCCCCACTTAAGACGTATGCTGTAAGAATTCCTTATGTCATACAAAGATCACATAGAACCTGGCTCACTATAATACATGTTGGCCAATGTTAGCTATTTTCATTGCATGGTATGTATCACAGACTCACAATTAAAGACATTTTGAGAGAGAGTCCATATTTTTTAGGTTAAGACACACCCTGCAGATGAACACACGCAACGTATCCAGGGTGAAAGGTGAAAATAAGTACTCGTTTAAAAAGTGGCCAAAGATGAGAAGGGTACTGCTCTCAACAAGCATCAAGGGTCTTATTGAACCTGGAGCTGCTGCGTAGGCTCCTTACGCTCTCACAACTGAAAGGAAGGAAAAAGCGGTCGGGAAGCGCTGACCACACACCACAGGTGAGCAGAGCACATGCTGCCCCTGGAAAGCTCTTCCAGCACCTTCCAACAAGCCCAACTGCATGTCCCAATGTAGAGACCTAACCGTGGGAGAGTGAGCCATACCTCGTGAAAAGGCAGGACTGAATGCCTTCCAAAGAAAATAATAATTAGGAGCAATAAAACCACAGATGGAAATTTCAACCACACCTGCTTACCCGAAGTATTTGCAAGCTTGAGTTTTAAGGTATAGATATACGTTTGTAATTTGAAGAACCTCATGACCCGGAATTTATTTTGGATAGACATGATAGTAGAAAAATGGACAGAAGTTTTCAATTACGCTTAGTACAGCAGAATAAGTTACATAATAATGTTAGAATAAAGATGATTAAAAACTCTATGTTTGGTGAAAATGCTCTTTTAAAAATTCTTAATATAAAGAAAACTTTAGTTGTGGATATCAATAATTTGATCCAGCTTCCCTACTTTTTCATAACTAATTATAAAATATTTGCTATTTATTGTGCTTTCAAAATTTCAAACACCACTGGTAGCCGAAATGGTACACCTCAGTTAAAAAAGTAAAGACTCCTGTACTCATCTGCTTCATTACAAATTAACAGGTAACCCCCCTAATGATATAGTTAGTATTCCAAGCAACAAGCAAATAGACTATTTATAAATGTAGTTTCTAACAATTTAACAAAAACTTAGTCTCAGTGAAAAGAATAAATTTTGCCTTGATTTGCAAAGCTTGGAAGTGACAATTAACCAGTTGAACATACTTGTTGATTTAAGTGATTTATCTGATTTTAATATACTCAGAACTTACTCTTCTTTCCTTTGAAAGATGTATGTTCTTGCTAAAAATTTAATAAAGGCAGCCTGGAAGGAAGAAACTGCAAATTCATGAGTGGACAGTTTAGAAACTTCCAGCTCCAAAGTAATTATTTATAAAAAACTCACATCTTTGCCTTGATTAATTAACTAGAAAATAAAAATGTATTTTTACTTCCATAGGTGTATTTGACTCCTTTGCCTTTCTTATGTTTTACATTTTAGACCCTGAGCGAGGCTCACTTGCTAATTTTATTTACTAAGAGCTAAAACCAAGCTAAAAGACTTGGCAAAACATTATTTGCAACACACAATCACACATTCGTTAACTTTTATATTACTAGATTTAACTGTCACCTTTTTTTCCAAAACCTATCCAAGGCTGACAGATTCGTCCACTCCTTGAGCAAAGATTCGCTAAGTGTCTGTTACAAGGAGCTGGGAGGTCTGTTTAGACAGTGAGGGTGAAAGCTGAGGGGTTGCCTGCCTGCAGGGTGGACACCTCAGGACAGGCAGGAACACGCTCTACATTTGTAAGTTTGTGCTTCTGAGTGGGTCCTGAGAATCTAATATTTCAGTGGCGTCGTTACCTTTACTTTTACTCTTTCTCACTCAATGTTTTGTCCTGGTTTTTTTGATGAGGAAAATGATCATAAATATTAATAACTAAAATAAGTACACACAGGCAGGGTTATTCAGATTGTTTCCTTTTGGTTGCTCCAGTAAAGTTGGACAGCTACTGCAATACTCGGGGAAAATTACTACCTAATGAAAAATACTTCTTATGGATATCTGGGAAATTATGAAATACAGAAACTGTTATCAGATAATCTCAGAGGATGGATTTAAAAAAAAAATACTGCGAGCTAACAGAACCTCCATCTTCATTCTCTAGATAAAGGATGAAGGTTAGGGAGCAATTCCTTAGAAATGATTCACTCATCTCTTCGAATCTGTGATTCGTTCATATTTTCACAGAGATTTGACAAAAGAACTCTGAGGGGTAGAAACATCACTGCTTTCCTCGCGGGCACAATCGCATTCTTAACTACTTTGTTGACAGATCCTAGATATGCAGCCCTCCTGTTATAAAGGACCTTTTTACATCCAACAGAGCAAAACCTATGTCTGAAAACTCATGTTACTACAATCCACAGGGATTTAAAAAACATCGGCCAGGGGGCTTCAGCAACTAGACGCCGCAGAGTTCAAAATTCAGCCAGTTCCTTCCAAGCGGCCGGCACAAGAAGCTGAAAGCCGACATATTAAACACAACACCCAGAGAGGCCATCCACCAGGAATCGCTTGTGGAATGCATAATTCTTTGTTTCCTGCTGTTTGCAGACCATCGATCAAAAATCTATGAATGACAAGACTCAAATTCAGAGAACAGCAGACTGTAGGGGAAAGGACTTCTCTTTGAAAAGTCACTTAAAATAAAAAGACACATCTTTTGTTCCTTTTCTAACAGGAAGACCTTGGTGCATTCTTTAGAACAAAACGATACATCAATTGTCCACAACTGGTAACGTCTTCAAAAGGTCAGAAAATAAAGCAAATGCATGTGCGGCTCTGAACACGCTCACAGCAAAGTGCCCAGGAACACCCAGAACGCTGAATCCACCCAGGTGGAACACAGCTGCTTCACAAGCAGTGGTGAAGATGAATACATTGAAGATGCTCCCGGGAGTAGCATCTACTCAAAGTGGGAAAATTAATAATCATACTGGCACTGTCAAAGGAATGTTCCAAACCCCGGCTTGGAAAAGAACTGCGACCTTGGAGCCTGGTTACTTAAGACACTGCTGGGGCTGTTCTTCTTGACTAGTAATTGTAACCTTAATTTTAAGAAAAAGAAGGCCCAGTAAATAGTATTATTACCATTTTCTGTTATCAATGCTTTATTTATAAATCTTTAGTAGAATGCTGATTCTTTTTAATTAGAGCAAATAAACCTTAATGATTCTATTCTTTTTTAAAATTTATTTTATTGAAGTATAGTTGATTTACAATGTTGTGTTAATTTCTGCTGTACAGCAAAGTGATCCCATCATTCGTATACTTTTTCATTACAGTTTATCACAGGTCACTGAATAATTCCCTGTACTATACAGTAGGACCTTGTTGTTTAATGGTTCTATTCTTTCAATAAAATACAATAAACACTAAATTATACACAACAATGACATTTATTGAATTACGGTTATTAGAATCTATTTCTTTTATCTCAGTAAGACACATGAATCGAATGTATTGAAAAGGGAATTGTGCAATATTTGGCTAAAGGGACATGACAAACCAAGAAATCTTCACTAGTCATTAACTGAAAGAATTTAGCTGAAAAGAACGCATTTTAAAGACAGATCTACAACTTTCCCACACACCCGACAGTTACCTTGGACAACTCCATGCCTGGCCCACACTGCTTGCAGAGAACACAGTTTCCTGACTGATTCCTGAATTCCTGTTGTCCACAGTCTCCTGTTTCACAGATCACTCTACATGCCTGAAATAAATGTTTCACAGCACGTTATCTTAAGGGAAGTTAATTCTATTTCTCACAAAAAAGGAATAGTATCTTCAGTGTTATTCGCATAATCACTGAATGTAAACATTAATTCAGAGTGAGGCCAACTCAGTTTTCACTTCAGGAAGAATAACCACTTTCTGGAAAAGTCAGTGGAACAATTAAATCAACAAGCCTGATTCCTCTCTGTATGCCTTGAATGAGAGCTCTCTTTTTCTGGATTTAACTGCTATCTTCTTCTGACACTTTTCTGAGTACCCAAGGTAAAAACAGGTAGAAACTGCTCTCTTTTCTAAGTAAGAAGATGTATAAAAGAACAGTTATGTAGAGACCGAGGTCCTTTTGCAACCTGAAAAAGTCTGAATTCAAGAATTATATTTTTGCTCTTTAAGAAAACATATTCACCCATAATGAGTTGAATAAATAAGTAAATGGAATACATATACTAGTCCCAAGAGCTCTGCTATTATCCTTTAGACATATCTGATACCCAGCTTTGATGCAGAAGTTTTTCAGCTGAATTCCATTTACTTAGAGTTCATCATTCAAAAAATTCTGACAATCGTGACATCAGTAAAATTCTTGATAATGATGAAAATAACAATGGCCCAACTCTCTGAATGCTTCAGAGTAAAAGTGTCATGTAAACATGAACTTACTTTCCTACTGACTGCCATTTTGCCACTTAATTTGGACCTAACAATATACTTTTTTAAAAAATTAAAGTATAGTTGATTTACAGTGTTATGTTAATTTCTGCTGCCCAGCAAATTGATTCAGTTATACATATATATACATTCTGTTTCATATTCTTTTCCATTATGGTTTATCTCCAGATATTGAATATAGTTCCCTGTGCTATATAGTAGGACCTTGTTGTTTATCCATCCTATATGTAATAGTTTGCATCTGCTGACCCCAAACTCCTAATCCATCCCTCCCCCATGGCAACCACAAGTCTGTTCTCTGTGTCCTAACAATAAACTTTGGTTCACAGCATAGGACTTAAATGCAAAGATTATCTGCTTTGCAAAAACAAAGGTTGTAAGTCATTTTCAAGATATAGTCTTTATTTCTTATTTTACCTAAAAATGTAAGTTCATCTTATACACACCATCCTACAAAAGTATGTATATCTGCTTCTTAACAGACGGTATTTCATTAAAAATGTTGATATTAACAGAATCTCAGACTGGTGACAACATTCAGTTCAAACTCTTACATCAAGCAGGGACTCCCTCAGTAACATTCCTGACTATTGACACAATTTTGTTTCCCTAAAGGAAAACTGAGAACCTCAGGAAGCACTGGGGGAACAGAGGCTGGTGTGTGTCATGTCCACGGCACAAGTGCACAGAAATGGTTTTTGACGGTTATAACAATGGGAGGTTATTCAGTACAAACTGTCTCCACCTTGGAGCAAATATCTATAATGAAGTCAGCCAACCTCCTTAAATAAAATCACAGCCTTAACCTCTAGAGCAGGCAGGAGGGAGAATCCAAGGTGGGGTTCAAGACCAAACCATGATTTGGGGCTAAAGGTCTAGTAATCACCTCCCACCTTTCTTAACCCTCATTAACAACCAATCTTAGAGGAGTTTGGTTTTATTTAAAGGAGAGAGAAGATTCCCCTCCACCACAAAGACACTGCATCGCTTTGAGAAAGAAATGCCTCAGCTTCTCTTGTGGACCATTTCTTCCAATGTTTAACAACCTCAGCTCCAGGAAGGGATGTTTTCCTTACATCTATCTGCATGTCAGACTCCAATCGGACCCCATTTCCTCTTCCTTTGTCTTCCAAGAAGACTTCAGGAACTGTCTTCAGTGTAAATAATTCTTTTTATATTTGTAGATCATGACTGCATCTCCAGATTAAATGTTTCAGTAATTCTTTTGAACACCTACATAGATGTTTTGTGTTAAAGCTTTCAAACATTACAATTCTCCATCTGTCTTTGATGCTTTTTGAAACCAAGAAGGATATAAATAACTATGTAAAACAATAGCATTTAAGAAATGATTCCTAATTTTTCACAACCTGTGAAGTCGTGGGCTCCAAACTAGAATCTAAGGTCTTGTTAGGCTGTGCTGGGAGCAGCATCTGCCTACAAACTCGATGGAGCAACATTATCACGCAGCAACGAGCGATGCTGTGGTTTTATGATTTCATCTAGATTTAAATAAATAATTGCGACCACTGTTACACAAGTCAAGACCCAACAGCAACCTCTGACTTATTAATTATATGCAACAATGATAAAATGAATTTGAAAGAAAATTTTAAGATATGGGGTTAGAAATAGAAAATAGATTGGGTACTAGTTCTATGAATTCTTTCCCCACATTATGAAAGTAAAGAGCTGACTTACCAAACAGGCTAGTAAAACTACAACCGTGCAAAATGCTTTCTGTTGTTCTAGTAGCACTTTGAAAGCCATTGCTCTCGTTAAATGTATTTCTGGTTGAAGAGCTCTAAAAGATAAGAAGATACAGTTAACATTAATAACATGAGTGACTGCTTTCTGTATTTACTATACAATGTTACCATTTACTATATACACTAGTAAACCATAATATTATTTAGTATGTTAGTAAGACATAACACTATTTATGTTTTAAAAGGAATCACCTTTTAAAAGGATACCATAGACAAGTACGATGTAATTCTTTACAGATTTAGGTTATGAGAATTGAAGCTTTGTCTACCTACACAGTATATACAAAATTCCTGCTGGCTCTGAGTTCCCAGGCTACACATGCCTTTATTTTCTTTCTATCCAAGTCTCTACAGTGTCCAGTCGACTTCACCCAGCAGAGAATCACATTCAAACTGTGACTTATAGAAACCTTCCATTTATACGGGTTTAGTCATACAGGATGATAACAATGATAAAATAACAATTAACACATGCTAAGCACGCCATGCCAGGTACTATTTTTAGCAGAACTCATTTCATCTTCACAACTACTCTAAAAGGTGGATACTGTCATTATCCCCGTTTTAGAGATGGGGAGACTGAGGCTCAGAGAGGCCTGAGTCACTTGCCCAAGGTCACATCGCCAGTGAGAGGCAGAGCTGGATGCAAACCCAGGTGGGTGGCTCCAATGTCCCCGTGTCACATACACCTGAAAACAACCTGCTCCGTTTAATAAAAACTGTGTGCTTGGGTATTGGGCCTTCAGCTCCACTAAGAAGCAGAAATAGCTAACATCTGGCATTTGTGAGCTCTTCCCCAAAACCAGTGCAGTGCAAATCATCTACGAGCAGAAAAATGAGCATTTGTTTAAAACCATCTAAAAATCATTTACAAGTGATGAATTGGAGGCAGTATCCTGACATTTCAAGAAAAGATAAACTAAGCCTCTTTGTCTTTACCAGGAATGATCGAAAATGCAGAAATGAATCTGTTTTGTTTTGTTTTACAGATTCACACAATGTCAAGAGAAGAGATTTATTTGAAAATGTTTAAAAGGTGAAGACTCACCTGGTTGCTCCATTGATCAGACAGAGAAAAAATGGTTCCGTTTCTCTTTAACAGAAACCCAGAGCAGATAACCTGACTAACTGGAAAGAAACCAGAGCAGAGAACCAGAACCAAAGAGCTCAAGAAAAACAGCAACAATAACAAGAAAGGAAGCGGGCTGAGCAGGCTGCTGTCCTAACCATGGACCAAGCAGCCAGCCAGGGGCGTACCCCTCCCCCGCCTGGAGACCAACCCAGGTGGTCATCCCAGCTGCCCCAGCAGCTCCAACCACCAGGGCAATGAAAAATCATTTGTAAGCTTGGCTGAATGAAAGACCCATTTTGAGTGAATTCAAACGGCTTTTTTTTTTTTTTTTTTTGCTTTTCCAGCTTCTTGGTCATAACTTTTTTTCCCCTTGCATATCTCAAAATCATCCAGCAATTACCCAACCATGCAACCTGCTGCTGTGTAGACAAAGGATTGGGGTCAGAAGATAAAATCACATTCCCTGAAAGGTATGCTTTAGGCTATCTCTTTCCCAGCGGGGTCTTCAATTTTTTTTAATGTGTTAATTTTTTTAAAGTAAAAAACATAAAATCTACATGGAAGTAAACTAATATGGAAAAGAGGGTATAAATACCAAAGCATTTACATAAAACATGAGAAATAAAGAGAGCGATAGAGTCTGTCCATAATCGGTCGATAATCGAACATCCAGTTTACACAGAAAACTCTCCTGGGATACGGTGCAGGTTACTGTGTAAGGCACACAAACACTGCCGCCTCTTCTTGGAAAGGCACATCAATCTAGAAGTCATGGCGCTATGCTTCTGACTTTGTAAGATACACCCATTTTGTGTACAAAAATAAATGTGCCAACATATTATCAATGGTTTAGGTTTATACTGTGGTGATCCAGGTGAATTTTTTACCCTCTTTACCCTAAAAAAATCTTTGTAGTGTAAATATTTCATGGAAAAAATATATGAATAGTGCTCTTGGGGCAAAAAAGGTAAGTAACATGATCCTTTTTGAAAGTTTATAAACTAAAAAAGATGATGAGATAAAAACCACATATACACTACCAAAAAAAAGGAGAAAATTTGAACAAAGTGTACTATGATTTTTGCATCACAAAGATTTTGGGTCTTTTTTAGATGATAGGGTAGAAAAAAATTAATGGAACTAGATCCAATGTGCTGATTTGTCTTATCGTCCCAACACACATGCTAAATTGAGTAGTTTGAATGGGAAATACAAAAGGAGCATTGCTACACCTAAATTTCCAGGGGTCCAGGTGGGTTTGTCCCTGCAGTTTATCTTCTGAACTCCTCGGCCCGGCACCTATGCCCTGTACAATCTCACCCGCCGGCCTGCCGGTCCCATCACGGGTCACTGCTCTCACTGCCCGCCCAGCTCAGCCGTACCCCAATACCCACAGTTCTTCTGGACACCCGTGATCCTGCCCTCTTGGCCTGGACAGCCTTTCGCTTTTTGGGTCCCTCTGGGAACCAGCTCAACTATCACTCTGCTGAATGCGGTCCACAGCCAAGCAGAGTGAAGAGAGGTGCTCCCTGGGGTTCCACAGCCCTTTCCGCATCCATGGACAAGACCCATCACATTGCAGGTCAGTTTCACTCCCAGACTGAATGTTCCTTTAAAGCATTCAATTTTAGGATCACACCTAGAACTCTCTGTGTTCCCAGTGTCGAGCACAAAGGTGCTCAGTGAACGCTTCCGGAATTAACTAAGTGAATGAAGAAGCACAAAACAATGAAAAATACATTGTGGGAAACACCTGACATTTGTTTGCACGTAACAGATCTAATTCTTCTGTGGTGAACAGGATAAAATAAACATTCTGTTTCGGATTTATATAAAATCTTATTGCCTTCTCAAGGCATTCAGTGCCTTAGATTAGGACACAGGATTAAATGATATAGTGACATATTTTTAAAAATCCTAATTGGCTTAAAATACGCAAGCAGCGCTTCACAGAAGATTTCTTACACTGGGAGCTGGGGATTGAACTGTGCCACTGAAATACGCCACTTCTGTTTTCTGTGGCTTCTTGTTTAACCTGGCTTTTTACACCAAGAGGCTGGGATGTAATTTAGACTTGGGTGGGTGATCCTGAGAGCCGTCAGGGTGATATAAAGGCCAAGTTCCAATAGTCTTCTGCAGGTAAACCCACCATAACTGAAAACAGCCTGGGCGTTATTGAGAATGGTCACAGGAAAATGGCAACCGGAACACCTGGGTTTTCAGTCCCATTTCTTAGCAAAGTCACTCTGAGACCACACATCTACAGAGACAAAAACAGACCCCTTTTCATGGGGTGAGCTGAGGGTCTGCTGAAATAACACAGGTAAGATGCGTAGCCCAGGGCCTGGGACAGACTAAAAGCTCATGGCTTTACCCACGGTGAAAGCTGATGTTGCCGTGGTTCCTGCTGTTCTTGGGAGCATCACTTACTCGCTGTGGACCTCACCCAAGTCTGCTTCCTTCTCTCTGAATTGGGCGTCGTGACAGTACCGCCTCCTGGACGGCTGTGAGGAATAAGTGAGCTTAACAGCTGGAAGATGTGACTGTTCCTGGCCCAGAATAAGTGCTCAATACTCATTAGCAATGGTGGCCGCCACTGTTAGTGATATTATTCTTGAGGAGCAAATGGTCCAGTTGTGTGTGACAGTCCCTGAAGGCTGCAACCTTCTGGACAAATGTGGGACATGACGCAGACTGTCGTAATCGAGGGGCAGGGAGCGTTTCAGGCCTCTGGATTGAGGCTGTAGAAAGCGTTCGAAGACTGAGAACAGGGTCAGTGTGAACTTAGCATTCATGGTACCAAGTACTGTGTCAGTGCTTCAGAAGAAGTACAGCTTCTTTCCTTACTACCTACCCTCTAAAGCAGATCTTTATCCCCACACAATGGGGAGAACGCGGAGGGCCGAAGGACACATGTACTAGAAACAGTGGAAACCAAAGCAAATTCACGCTTGGTGACCCCGAGGCAGGGCCCTGGCGCTCTGCCAGCTTGACTAAGGGCTGTACCCTCCACACTGAGCATCCAAGTCCCTTCCACTTAGCACAGAAGGACTACATCCAACTGGTCAACACGAACAAAGCTATGTAACCACGTAACATGTTGAATGAACACCAACTCTGATGAAGCGGTTATTAGGTGCCTGAAAGGAGGTGATGCCACCTGGGGGAGGACGCCGCACAGGTGTGCTTTGCAGGGACTCCCAGGTAAGCAGGGCTGCGGAGACTTTTCATGCCACCTGGCCACAGACTGTTTAGAAATAAACAATTTAGCCCTCGCAGTGTTATAAGCGTGACCTTGAATTTCCTGGAAACAAATGAAATACCTTATGAAATGCTTTGGCATTCATAAAAAGAAGGAAAAGTTAATGAAATAACAAGCATTTAAGTAATAATATTTAAAATAAAAACAAGGCCATAAAAAGGTATTTACTGAAATTGCTTTTAACTTCTGGGTCTGGCCAAGGTAAAGAAATGCTTTTATAGATGGAATTCCGGGTTCTGTTTATTTGGGGGAGGGTTTGTCGAGCACAAGATACACACATTATGAGATCACGTACGATGGGCCCACAAGGGTTTTCAGTTTGCCTAAATATCAGGAGAAGACCAAGGATGCTGGTTTACAGGAATCTAGGTGTGTGGCATTCCTGCCTCACCATCTGCTCTACAGCAAATGCAAGCGGGTGTCAGGAGAACCAGGCAAGCAAAAAAGAAGAGGTGGGAGCCCAAAGCACAGAGCTGGCAAACACTCTGTTAAGCGGCAGAGAAAGCGGCTGCTTACCAAGTTAACCTGCTTAGCCTGCGCATCTGAACGAATGGTAACTAACAGGGAGGCGTCCTGATTGGCCAGCCTCTAGACGGGGTAAATCCAACAGATGCTGAAACGAAGTGCAGCCCCCTTCCCTTCCTCGTCCAGATCCTGAAGACCTGGGCTGGTGCGTCACCAGGCAAAGCTCAGGGTTTCTGGGAGCAGCTGCGGAGGGGCAGCGCCCTGGATCTGAACCGCGGTGGCGGCTTCAACCTGCAGGTCCCTCCACTGCCGCCCGTCTTTTGCCTTGGGGCTCTCCTATACACTGTGCCTCATCTACCATGCCTTCCCTAAATCTGTCAAACCGGGGTCTCCCTACATCTGGCACAGGAACCCTCCTTGGTGCTTCCGTAGCACCCTGGATATCTCTCTGTCTCACAGGATGATTATCTAGTTCCTTCTCTCTCTTTGTAGCTCTTGCATTGCATCTTGCCAGGAGGCATCGTTTCCTTCTGTCAGTACAGCACTTAATTTTAAAAGTAAGTTTTCAATGGGCTTCCCTGGTGGTGCAGTGGTTGACAGTCTGCCTGCCGATGCAGGGGACACGGGTTCATGCCCTGGTCCGGGAAGATCCCACATGCCGCGGAGCGGCTGGGCCTGTGAGCCATGGCCTCTGAGCCTGCGCGTCTGGAGCCTGTGCTCCGCAACGGGAGAGGCCACAACAGTGAGAGGCCCGCGTACCGCAAAAAAAAAAAAAAAAAAAAAAAAAAGCAAGTTTTCAATATTAAAAATGAAGCATTTTCCTGAAAAATTAGAAAGCCTGGCATCCATGAGTCCCACATGAAGGCAACATGAGCTACAGCTGAGCATCTGTTGTCCCATCCACAGAAGAACATAGGCGTCTGGTGCTCCAGTCTCTACTCCTCCCTATTGTCACAGGGGGCAACCTTCCTTCATTCATCATCAACCAAGCCGTTTGAGTTTACCGTCAGTTAGGGTCTGAGGACTTCATGACAAGAACTGCGATTTCCCTCTAGAACGGTAACTCACCCAAAATACGTGCCCAACGTATGCTGAATACATGAAGAAATCCATTAGCTAGGGATAATATTTTTACTCTTAGGGCTTTTGTAAGGGATAAAATAACATAGGGGAAAATCTGTGCGACCACAGCTCGAGCTTGAACTGTAAGTGTTGGCGGTAGCACACAATTCAGGTGAGGACCCCATTTCTGAATACAGGTCTATAATATCAACAAAGATCACCAAGGAGGAAGATCTGATATGTATCTTTCTAATTTTAACAATTCAGTAACCTTTTTGAGAATAGTCTTTATTTGTGATCTTATCAATGACCAAAATATATGAATCTGAAATAACTCAAAAAATCTGGATAATTCGTTTCACAATAAGTTGCTTAATTTTCTTTTATTTTTCCCCCCATCCCTTCAAAGCCATTTGATTTATCATCCAGCACACAGGGCATGCAACATGTAAACATTTTCATCTAGCAGAACTGTATGAACATTAGGTCATGAAGCTACAACCAACTCATACATTTTTCCAATATGCAATAAGCTAAAATATTTTTAAAGAAATCAACATTAAAGTACACTGGCAGGCTTACAATTTATAAAATCAGCACTGAAATGACGCCAATGCCACACATAGAGCCTTTTACATTTAATGGTGGAACAGAATCATAAATGGCTGCGAATAATGTCAGTCCCATATGTGAAGAGAATAAAAAATTAATTTTCTTTTTTTTAACATCTTTATTGGGGTATAATTGCTTTACAATGGTGTGTTAGTTTCTGCTTTATAACAAAATGCATCAGTTATACATATACATGTGTCCCCATATCTCTTCCCTCTTGCGTCTCCCTCCCACCCTCCCTATCCCACCCCTCCAGGTGGTCGCAAAACACCGAGCTGATCTCCCTGTGCTATGCGGCTGCTTCCCAGTAGCTATCTACCTTACGTTAAAAAATTAATTAGAAATTTAGGGTACTGCTATTTCCAAACGGGGCAATAACCCCTAGCCTCTAGCTGTTCTTTATCTCTGTCTTCAATTTCACTATATCCTGAAAATTGTTCTTCCTACACAGTAGGGTTGGCATCCCTTTTTGTAGCCTAGGAAGCTCACGAAGGTATGCGGTAATAAAAATATACATATTGTTGTTGGCTGGGAAATGAGAATGATTTCCCTTTTCAAGTCAAGAAATATCTTCTACTAAAAACTCTACAAGCTCTAAAACGTTCTGTTGCCAAATACAATATCTTCAATTCCTCCAAAGTTCAAAAACATTAGGGGCCAGTCACTGTCAGGCTCCTATAATTTTTTTCAACAGAACTTAACCTAGGATATGGTTTTTTGAGACTAATTCTTTTCATTTCTCTGAGTTGTAGGTGCTGTCATTTTTGCTTTAGGAAAATCAGTCATAGTGTTCTCAGAATGTTCAATCAACAAGCGTCTTGTAACTAATGTACTCTTCCCCCAATTCACAAATGTTTCTCAATCCTAAAATACAAATAGGACAATTGTGGCATCAAGGTCTGAGGGGACCCCAAACATTGACACAATCTATTCTAGAGAATTGTGCATAATAATGTCTACAACACAGCTGTTGAAATTTTTATTTTAGAAGCCTGGATAGATTCCAAAGTCCTTCTTTGTAACATGTGTAATGTTCTCCATTATAAGAGGCCTCCATTCTTTTAGAATTTCCTCAGATTAGAGCCATCCGAGCAGACGGAGGGGAAGAGTTGGCTGAATAACATCTAATCTTGAGGTGGACAAGCTCCTTTGTCTTATATAATTGCTGAGGTTGGTTGCTCTCTTTTTAAAAACCCAGGTCTTAAAACGTCAATTTAAAAGGTACCTATTCTGTGATGTGTGGACTAGACGATAACCCAATACTGTTTAAACATCTTACTTTTAAATGTAAACATTTGAGACAGATAAAATACGATGAATGAATTCACTGCTCAGCCGGTAAATCATGAAAGGAAACTGCGTTTCTACTGCTTGACTGTTCTTTCTCTTCAGCCAGAAGGTCATTTTAGACAGGCTCTGACCATTTAAGAATCCGCTGCCATGAGACGGACGCCTTGAACTGTTTAACTGTTCCTGGCTCCCCTATCCCATAAGCAGCTGTCTCTTTATTTGGGGTGTACATTTATTCGAGGTGGGTATTCTTATTCAACCTGTTGTCAACAGACAGAGCATGCTGGCCTTTTCCAGATTTTTAAATGCTTGACTTTAAATATTGATTCATCAGATTTAAGAGGACTTGGCTTTCTTCATTAAAGATGCCTTCAGTTTTTTGTGCTGTGTTATATTTTGAATGGTTGAACTGGTTGCAGAGGATTGGGTTAAGCTTGGGTTCAGAGATTTAAACAGGTGAAAAAGGAGAATATTCTCCTCATGTCAGCAGAATTCCTCACTTAGGTTTCAAATGTCCCCAACATACCCTGGATTCACATATTAGAGCTACAACTAGTAAATTAAATGAACATATTAAGCACAGCATGTGATTATTACATGTATGTACAAACACATTATATATAAATTAAATTTGATGACCATCTAAAGTAAAAAAAAAATTTTTCTTTCTGTTCTTTTAAAAAGCCTCTTCAAGGTTACTTAAATTTAGCAGTGTTCCTTATTCAAGTCTTCTGGATAGGAAAGGCACTTTACATTGCAATTTCAAGTGCATAAAACGTCTTCCTATGTCCTTACCTTTCAAATTCAAAATCCAGCCTGGACTCAGAGCCTAAAAATACCCCCATCAAAGAAACAAATAACAAAAAAAAAAAAAAAAAAAAGAAACAAATAATTTCCATGAATGTCCCAGAAAATGCTAACACAACATCCTAGAGCTAGCACTTAGTATGGAAAAACATTCCCAAGTTAATAAAGCCATGTGGCCTCAGTAACAAAGTAGATGTCATGAGACACTTCCATGGGTTAAAAAGGAACAAACATAGAGCTCATGGTAATGCACTATGTATTCACGTCAAGGCAGTATTTTCAAAATGAAATTGCATTTCTGTGTTTTGTATTATCCTCAAAACTTAATAAATATTATGCGAAGAAAAACTCTTTTTAAGTACCGACATCTCTGTGAATAACTGTCAAAAACTGTCTTCCAGGGAAGGACTCTATTCTCACCCCCTCTAGTTGCGTATGTTTAAATTAGATAATAAGCCGTGCTTGAAATAAACATGCTTTTAAACTACACCTAAGGTGAAGCTGTACAACAGAAAACATATGGAGTAAATCCTGAGCGAATGCAATATAATCTTCCCTTTTGCATACAAGTATCTGGTCATGAAATAACAACATATTAAAATAAATCCTTCTGTTTGCGGAAGTCATGTTTAACAATAACTGTTTCCTGTTTATATAAAGAAATCGTCTTCTAGTAAAGGAAAACTGTCATTGGAGTAAAAACCACCCATTCATAAGTAGTTTGTTAAACTGTTTCAATTAAAGAAATATCGAACAACGCTTATGTTTTTTCGTTGTTTGCAAATTGAGTCCTTTTATTAAAATGCAAAGAAAAAAAAGTGACCTGGATTTCTTACAATGGTAACTGCAGGTTTGACGCATAGTTCGCTACCATCAAAACATATCGCTGTATTTGGATGGTTCCAAACGTCATCCTCAAGAGTGTATGAGCTAAATTTCTGTTCCATGAAATGGCATGAGACCCTTGACCAGGGCTGTGAGAGCGGCCCTTCCCATCACTGTGTCTACGGGCTGCTGGCACATCCTCCGAGTGCCCACCCTTCCCCTCCCCAGCTCCCTCCGGCCCGGCCGGCCTGCAGACCGCTTCCCGCCAGGACGGGCTGGAGCGCCCCCGTCCAGGCCCCGGGAGAGACTCGAGCACACACACACTCACGCACCTTCGCCTACATGCAGCCTTTCTATTTACAAGATCCCTGCACAGCGGGGCTCAGCGCGGCCACTCCCGTCGCCCACGGGGGCCGGGGGGTGCTCACACCCTCCGCTGCCTCCAGCTGCAGCATCTCGGTGGCCTTGCTGTCAGTCTTCCCGGGAGTCGCCTCCGCCGGCCCTGTCCTCCCGCCCCCTACTCTGCACGCGAGCAGCCCAGGCCGGCGCCCCCTACCTCCACCCGCAGCTGGCTCCTCTCCGCGCGCGTCCCGTGCGGATCCGCCGCGCGGCGCGGCGCCACGGACCCGGGGGCGGCGAGGCACCTACCTTCCCGGGTGCCTGGAGGCTGCTCCGCAGGTCTCGGCGGCGATCTGACGCTCCGGTACGCGCTGAACCGTGCTGAGCGCGCGGCACTCGGTGCGGAGCTGGGCCGGGGTCCCCTCCGCGCGCGCACACCCGGCACGTCCAGGCGCCGCGGGTCCGCGCTGCCCCGTAGCCCGGCAACGGCCACCGCCTCCGGCCCCGCCCACCTGGAGCCCCGCCCACATCGGAACCACCGCCCACCACCCACCCTCTGGGCTCCGGGCTGCGTCCCCGCAGTCGCCCGGGTGCCCCAGGCCGCGGTCCAGCCGCTGGTGGCCCCCGGGCTGCGGGAGCTGCTGACTGCATCCCGCTGGCGGACCTGGGTAGGAAGGAGGGGGCTCACCAAGACCACGGAGAGCGGGGCTGTGTCGGGGACCTGCCTGCGGCTAGGGGGACGCCTTCGCGTCCACCTGGACCTGTTTCCAGGCCTTTGTGCCTCTGCGCTGCCGGTGACCTTCTACCCCGCGCCCGCCTCTGCGCCAGGAAAGGCCCGGGAAACGATGTGACACGTGTGCGCGGCGAGTGCGAATCACCAGGACCCAGCCCATCAGCCGCCTCGTCATTCGCAGATGCTTTTCCCGGCGGGTCCTCCCCATTTCGCTCGCCGGACACTGGCCTCCAGAGGTCGGGGTGCGTCCACCGCCTCGGCGCGGGCACAGCCCGGTCCGGCCCAGGCCCCCGGGGATCGTGGGCCGCGCAGGTCCGGGCTTCGTGCGTCCACACGCGGCTCGAGGACGGTGTCGAGACTTCTCCACTTTGCGCGCTTACGAAGCAAGGCTAATGGTGCCCGCTCCACAGATTTAGTGGAAGGAGTAAAAGAACCATGTACAGAACAAATAGGTTTCCGCACTACAATGCTGCAGGAATGTAAGCAATTGTCGTTCATCCGTCCAGTGAGTAAGTGGACAAACTTCCCCCCAGCCCAAGAGACTGCGCACGCACCGCATTGGTGCAGGGGCGCCCACCACTTCCTGTGTTGGTTCTGATTTCCCCGGCACACCTGCACGTCTCTTTGAATGGAACCAAATCCCATGTTTCCTTTCTATACCGCAAGGCCCATGGTAGCGGTCAATAAATGTTTGTTGAGAGAATGAATAAGTTGTCACCGTTGGTCACCAATCCGCCCGTCTCATGACCCCGCACTGAGAACGGGGAATGCGCTACTAGGTACTTGTAAAAAATACATTAAAAATATCCTTCCAAGTGTCAGCCTCAAGGCTGTCATGGCCGGAACAGAAACCGCAATCACGACTTATTTTTCACCATTTACAAATGATACGCACTGTCCTACCTGAACGTCAAGGCGAGTGTGCCTGTCCCCAGCCTACCTGTCAGCTGTGATCTGGGACCACATCACAGCCCAAGGTTCCCTAACAAGCTCGCCCTTAGATGGAAGTTACCTATTTGTCTAATTAGACCTCACCTTCCCGAGGGCACAGCTTATTTCCTTCATAGCCCAGAGCCCAGCACACAGGGCATCCTCCAGCCACCGTGGTTAAGCTGACTTACTGCTGCTTCTCTGTTAAGGTCTCACACACTCACCCCTTCCTCCTCGTTTTCTCTTCATCCCACCACCCCGTCCACTGCCAAACAGGCCCTCCGCACCCTTCCCCTGAATGCCCCGCCGTCAAACCTCCCTTCGAACCTCCCTCCCGGCTGCTCTGTTCCACCCGTCCTGCTTCCCCCTGCCTTCATCATGGTCACTGTCCAATGAAAAGATTTACAAAGATTCCTCACCGTGAAGAATGGCTTCCAGTCAGGGATTTCCATGTTTGGGCTCCACCCACATCTCCAGCTCTATCTTTCCTGCCTCTAGACGGGACACTGGGAGTTCTGGCCAAACTGGTCTGCGTGCCTTGCCTCCTGTGTGCCCTGAACTTGCCCTTCCTTTGCGCCCCAAGCTTCCTCTTTATGCTGCCTCCCCTGAGTTGGTAAGGGACCAGCTCAGAAGCCACAGCTCCCAGGAGTCACGGCGAGGTCTGAGGCCTTTTTACCACAATGACAGCACCCTCCTGTCCGGAGTTCCTGTGACTTAGCTTTCCTCCTCAAGGACTTAAAAGGAGTCCTGCTTTCGAGAAGCAGCATATTTTGCTCAAACTTGCATCCCGATAGTATCAGACATTCACACGAATGTTCAGTAAGTGTTTTCTGAGAGGAATTTAATCTGCCAGTGCAGGAACTACTTTGTCTTTTCTCTGGCCTCCCTTTCTACTTAGAGACAGCGGCACAGTATGTAGTTCACTCACTCTTGCAGCATGTCATCTGTACGTGACTGCTCTTCCCCGTGAGCCCGCTGCTAGCTCTCTGCGGACAGATCCTATTAACGTACACAGCTGGCCTTGGAGGCCAACTGGCCGTTGGCTAGTTGCATGCCCTTGGAAAAGTTACTTGACCTTCCCAACTTTCTGTATCTTCTACCGTTGAAATAAGTTGTTTCATTGGTCGCTGTTAAATAAGATGCGGTATTTAAAGCGCTTGGCCCAGTGCCTGGCACACAGTAAGTGCTCATTAAATGGCAGCCACCGCTGGCAGGGCTGTGCCTTTTGTCAGGCACACAGCACCAAGCATCAGAAATCGATAACTGAAATGGTATTCGACAGCAGAGAGCCACTGAACCTCTGCACTGTAGCTGTTAAGTGCCTCTTACTCTTTAAAGAAGAGGCCGCTTAAGTCAACAAATGCTCCCCACTTACCTCACTTTGAGTGTAAGTGACCTGGGGACAGTGTCTGAAGGAAGGAGGACACAGTGGTGGTACAAAAAGAATCATATGACTCCCAGGCTCTTTCAGAATGAAACCAATGCTTAGAATTAGGGCTTCAACCATTCTCTCCCTTTAGAGCACTGACTATCATGAATGAATTGAAATTTTAGTGAAAGGCTAAATTTTTCTTTTTTTTTCGTCCGCTGTGGCTTGAGGGATCTCAGTTCCCCAGCCAGGGACTGCGCCCAGGCCCATGGCAGTGACAGCCCGAAGCCTCAACCTCTGGACCGCCAGCGGATTCCCTGAAAAAGCCAAATTCTTAGGAAGATCTCGGCAGAGATGTTGTTTTTAAGACTATGTTATGGGTTGGTTTTCTGAAGCTAGTTTTAGCAATATCTAAGCTGATACGCAGTGTATTTGTTTAGAATGTATTCCTAAAAAAGTTGAACCAATGAAGTAACAAACTTCTTGAGAAAATAATTTCAGTGATAAGCTAGCTCACTGGAAGCAAAATTAATGGAAAATTGTTTGACTTTCTAGTAATTTCCATGTAAAGCACTATTTCATGGGAAAAAGGAATAGAAAGCAAGCTACATGAGACTCCTGAATTCTGTCCCTTTGTTCACAGTGCCTGGCACGTGGTAGGTACTCATTAAAAATTGGTTGAATGAATGAATAAATGGGGGGCCACAATCTCAAAGAGTTGTAAAGTTTGCCAAATATAGTTAAGAAAATAAGGGGGAAAATAACGAAGACCCAGCTATTGAAGTAATTCCCAGCACCCACTGCTGCCGATCAGACTATCAGCGCAGGGCTGGGGCCTGATGGGAAGCCACTTGCCCAAGGCCACACACCAAGTTAATAACAAAACAGGATCCAAAATCCAGGCTTCCTGAACCCTAATATAACCATCACCGTACCACGAATGCTTAAATTAATACACATGAAAAGTCCAAGGAGGGTATTTATTTAGTTGATATAATGTCAAACTCATGACATTTATAGAGCAAATGTGCTATAAGTTGCAGCACTTGCACTGACCCTGGTGAGTTTATGACACTGCGTTGGCCAGACTCTTCTCATGTGTTTACTGAGAGGAGAAACGACCCATTGACTCTCCTTCTCTGCTTCCCGATAAATCCAGGGGACTCTTCCGCACGTGGCAGAATTGAGGAACAGGCTCGCAGGGCAGCAGCCCATGAGGCTAGGCCATAGGGCTGTCTAGGTCCTGGGGACCATTAACAGGATGGGGAAAGCTGTACTTCTCAGAACTCTTCTCACAAAGGGAGTGGGCTGTGTTGGAAGAAATGGTTTCATGAAGTCACTCAACACCCCCATCTCACCTCCCTCCACCTTCTCACCAGAGATCTAAGTCACAATGGATGATGCTAAAGTACTTCTCAATCGAAGGATGTGAGACTTGGTCACTTCAGAGTGGTGACTTCAGCAAGTGGGTGGATCTGCGGGGCAGCTTGGAGCAAAGCTGAATGGCTTGTGACAGTTGAGGAGGAATGAGGCATGGCCACCAGGGAGCCTCCTCCTGCCCCCCCTTTCATAGCACGTTCCTCTAAACGGTGCTGACATTTTAAAGAATCACTCTTTAAAGGCACACCAGTTTCTGAATGTTTCCAGGGTGCCTGGGACCAGCCCTGCCATCACAGGGAGTCTGACCAGCCAGACCAATGGTGGATGCTTGAGTGTGGTCCAGTCCTGAAGCAGAGGAAGAATGAATTACGTCCTGAGGTCCTTTATAGTTGAAGATTCTAGGCCAACTGATGGAAAACCCTATCAAAAAATTCTAATAGTGCTCATGAAATATACCAAAAGAAGGAAAGAAAGAAAAACAGAGCACGTTTTTGCCAAATTTTGGCTGTAATGTTTGCTAACAGTTAAGTTCAGCTGTATGTAATTCTTACAATAGAAGGAATTAACTGCCCAGCCCTAGAACAAAAGAACCCGAATTGCAATCAGATAGACTCTAGTGGTGCCACTTAACCAGCCCTGCGACCCGTGCACTTGTTATTTAATCCCTCCGAGCCTCACTTTTCTCATCTGTATAATTGGAATGACAAACTTAATTGCTGGAAATTTAAATGAGATGGTGTCCTGAAAAATACTGTCAGAGTGCCTTGCACACAAGAACTCAATAAATATTATTGAATTAATAACTAGCACATTAATAAATATTAGTGAATGTTACTAAGTAATAATCTGTAAAGCTTTATATGAAACCTTTATGAGGGTGATAAGACATGAGAGATATTTGGCCTTGAGAGCAGTGCATATGTGTAAAATTTATAGTCAATAAATAAATTTATTCACAAGAAATATATTCCTTTTTTTTTTTCAAGAAAAAACCCAGAAGGAGTTAGTGAAAACATGTTCAAGGATTCTTAACATAATCAAATGTAATAGGGAATATATATCATGTACCAGCCCATATTGAATATGTAAACTGAAATCTCACAAAATCCCACTGGGAATCTCCCTGGAGGAATAGCAGCCTTTAATTAACTATTGAACTTTTCATGCACACCACTGACATCTTCTAAGAAAGTGTCAATTCCTTGGAAACACAAAAAGATGTGCATATAATGTCAAAAGATGTACATAATATATATATATGTGCACACACGTATATATACATACAGACACACGAATATATATAATTCCACATTGCATTGATATATTAAATTTTTGTGAAAATTATTTTAAATGTCATGGTAAACTATGTGTAGCAGTAATTGTGTTCAGACTGGTTAGAAATACGGAAGCAAAAGCAACTGTTGGAAGTCAGCGGACTAATCCAGTTGACTGACACATCTATCACAGAAACAAAAACTGCATAGCAGAAGGAAGTGGTTATCTTGATCTTTCAAACTGTTCTCCAGTCAGCAGTGCATTTGTTTTAGCAGGTGTTGGAAAATATCCATGGTGAACTGGGAAGGACACAGGACCAGGACTTGGAAAACAGGCCATGTAACTTAGTTAAGAAAGTCAAGTGACTTTTCTGCAATCTCAGTTTCCTCATCTGTAAGATGGCTATAAAAATTCCACCCTGCTTATTTCAGGAGGATGATCTGATCCACTCCCTCATTTCCCATATGAGAACACTGGGGAGTAAAGCAAATCCCTTAAGGTCACATAGCTAATCAGTGACAGAATCAGGACTAGAAATAAGTCTTTTGAAGTCTTGGCCTTTCTGCAGTAACAAAGCTGCCATTGAAGCAACAGATAGGAAAGTGCTTAAAAAATGTAATGTAAGGGTTCCGTTCAGTGGAAGTCTTATGGAGTATCCCCTCTTAAATCACAGTCAAGATCTTCAGGTAGAAATTCATTCAGAGACAGCTTTTGAGACTGTACCTGTACATTCAGCAATAGGCATCTTTCTTTTAAAATCAAATACAATCTGTTTCATTTCTCAACCAAGACACAAGAAGTAAACAATTAACTGAATTAATTCAGACACTGAAGTGAATTTTCAATGACTTGACTCGCCCAAGCTAGTTTTCTACAAAACCTAAATTAATCAGATAATTGCTAATTCTCCCTTTTGTTTTGTGTTGAAGGAAGTCTGTTTGTTAGAATGAACCTAGTAGCAGAATAAACAGTCATAAAAAAATTTTTTTAAGTCCCAAACATGAACTAAATGACGGAGTTCTTAAGCACACTATTTCTTTGGGCATCTTCTCCAGTCATTATCTTAAAAGTTTAATTTTCTTTATCCTAATGTGAACATTGCTACTGCTTTTGTGATTTAAAGAGGACTTTTTCAGCAAATAAATGAAAAAAATCAACCTAAGCTGATAATTCAGGATTTTGTGAACATGCTTTGTCACATTGTCAGTAGAATAAAAATTTAAATGCCTCTCTTGGCATGACTAAAAACAACAGTTAAATCTTTCAAATTCTCACTGACACATCTTAAAAATATAGTCAGTTTGGTATGGTTTTAAATAATCTCCACTTAACTGCTATCAGTTTTAAAATTAAGCAAACAATGCTAATTATCCTCCTTAGAATATCAGGAGGAAAGTTTAGAAAGTAATTTAATTAATTGGCTCTGAAAAATTAATTACACGTGAAATGAGACTCATTAGGCCCTTCCTGTCTCATCAGAATTTCAGACTAAAGAATAACCCATCTCTCTCATCACTTACACTTTCTCTGTGGTTCGGCTAGCATTAAAATAGACTATTGTGATGATAAATATCTTACCCCCCCAAAATTAAGACCAGAATATTAAAATGAACTAATGTGAACATGGTGCTCTTACATTTCCACTGTATTTTCTTGCATCTCGATGTAAAGACTTCACTCTGTGTGCACGCGTGCACGCATGTGATCACTGAATTGACAAAACAAGTTAACTTTCAAATTCAGCACAGCAATATATTTTGGTTTTGCCATGTTGAGCGTCAACTAAAGTAAAAATGTCGCTAAAAACTGTATGTAACATCATAACTGTTGATTACTCAGTTTCCATAAAGAGTTGGCAAATTTTAACTCACAACAGCTGTCACTACATTGAAAGTACATTTTAATTTAGGAATAGTAACTTTGTGAATGTTTCTGTACATGAGGCTTGTGCTATTGCCAAAGGTTCCAGAAAACCACTAGAGGATTTTTTTAAAACAAACTTAGCACAACTTCAACCTCCCTGTTTGAAAATTCTTCAGTTTTACCCAGAAAAGGCTTTAATCATACTTGAATGCCTCTCCAGTGATTCCTTTGAGGATATACACTGCATAAGGAAATGTATTTGATAGGTTGTAGTCTTGGAGGTGAGAGAATAAATAAAGAAACAGTATTGCCAGAGATGCACTGTACTCTTTTCTATGAGAAAACAAGGAAAACATTGGCATCCAGTAGAGTTCCTCCGCCCGTTTACTAAGTAAAGCAACCTGTAAATACTTAGAGCAATTACAGCCTACAGACCTCGGGCTCTGCAGCGGCGGGTGATTGCTAAAGTTAGCTCTCTCCCTTTCTGTCCTGTTGGAACAACTCATTTCCAAGTAAAATGTGCGCGACAGATTGCAAACCCTTTGTACAAACTACTAAACCGGCACCGAGTATCGTGCTTCCTCTCATCCATACACATAGTCCTCAAGCACACAAATGCTCGTGCTCTCTGCACTAAAACCATCTTTTCTGAGGACACGCAGGAAAAGCGAACTGAAAGCCACAACGAAACATGAGCGCGGTGCCTTCAGCGTGCTGAACTCTCTGCAGTACTCACCCTTTTCGGCAGCTGAGCTTCTCCCTGGCAGCGCTTCTGGGCCAAAAGCTCTACCTTCCCCAAAATGTATGTCAGCGCAAGCCCAGACGAATCTTCCAATCCAGGAGAAGAAGAAGAACCCTGCAGATCAAAGGCAGACGAGCAGCGAGATGAAATGCCCGTAATCTGATCGGTGATCAGTTGCAGCACATCAAAGGCAGGCCAAGTTTGCGTGTGTGCGCGCAGGGCTCTTGGAACGCTCCTTTCAGCAGGTAGTCGCCCTCCCCCCTCCCCGTCCTCGGATTCTTTTGTTTGACCCGGATCACGTTGCTTTCCTCCTTTTTTCTTGCACCCAGTTGGCCCGGCGGTGCCCCCAGCCCGGGCTGAGTGGCGGGACCGCAGCGCTCGGGTCCCCACGCTGCGCCCTGATTGCGCGCTGGAAGCTGCGCCTGGTGCCAGCGGGCCGCGCTGGATCCCTTTCATCTCGCCGAGCCGCGGATCCCATGACATCACCGCGCCGGGCCTGGCAGGAAGGCTGCACCGCCCGCGGGGAGCGCGCCCCGCCCCGGGAAGCAGGGCGGCCCGGCCTCTAATCGCGCTGCACGCCTGCGACTCACGCAGCGCAGCTCTGTCATCTGCTGCCCAGCTGGAAGGCCTGGCGGTACTGCGGGGTGATTCCAGCGGGAAAGGCCCCCTCATCCACCCTGGCTCCAGAGGACAGCACGTAATAATTGCCTCTCCCTTAGAGAAATCACAGTTCTTCCCGAAGACCGGGGGTCCAGTATCCAGAATGGTTCGGAGAAGCACCAGGACACTGCCAGGGGGAGAGCGTGACTTCTTCAAAGTGTGTTTTGTTTGAAGTGTGACAAGTCCTTAAGGATTTTAAGTAAACTGTCTTTTCTTTGAAATTTACATTGTTAGACTTTGCCAATTAAACAGCGGTACTTTAATTAAAGTAATTAACGAGCAGATAATCAAGAGTTACCTAGTGTCTGATATCTGTCACCCTCTCACTTAAGGCCCTGGGCGGACACTTAATCTTAGTCGCGGTCTTAGTTTGGGATTCAGAAAATCAGATTTTAAAACAACGTGTACTTCTTAGATAGGTGCAATTTATTAACACTTGTGAAGCATTGAAAATCCACAAAAGAGAAGAATGACGTAGAGGATTGTCTTGCCCCGTGCTTACCCCAAAGCTGTGCTCCTTGCCTTTTAGGGCCGTTTCTGCTAAATCCATAGTTTGAACTCTTTACTCACTAAAAATCATCACATTAGTCTATTTATCCATAATTTAAATTTTGTACTTCCCTGGTGGTGCAGTGGTTAAGAATCCACCTGCCAATGCAAGGAACACAGGTTCCAGCCCTGGTCCGGGAAGATCCCACATGTCGCGGAGCAACTACGCCCGTGTGCCTCAACTACTGAGGCTGCGCTCTAGGGCCAGTGAGCCACAACTACTCAACCCGTGTGCCACAACTACTGAAGCCCGCGTGCCTAGAAGCCTGTGCTCCACAACGAGAAGCCACCGCAATGAGAAGCCCTCGCACCAAGCCCGCATGCACCAACCAACGCAGCCAAACATGAATTAATTTAAAAAAAAATATGCTTCAAAAAATAAATTTATTGCACATTATCTAGAATTGTCTTGCTACCCTTCCTTAACAGTAGCAGATTCAATAAAATAAGCTTACTTTATTTTTAGTATTTATCCAAATAGAAAATAAAAAAATTCATCTTCTTTACGATCTAGGTTGCAGTGCATTTCTGAATTCCAGACCACTCTTTTACGGCCTGAAGGAAAATTTTCTACTTTCTAATGGCAACTTGCCAACTTTTAGAAGGCCAGTTAAAAATATTTTTGCAAAACTTAGAAGACAACAGAATTTAATTTATATAACTTACATAACTTCCCCTCCTAATTAGTTTCATCTAATTTTTTCCTGATGTGATATTTGAAAATGTAGTTTATGGTGTGTTTATTTCCAGACTTCTATGATTCTCGAACAATTTTTTTGTTTGTTTGTTTGTTTTGCGGTACGCGGGCCTCTCACCACTGCGGCCCCTCCCGCCGCGGAGCACAGGCTCCGGACGCGCAGGCCCAGCGGCCATGGCTCACGGGCCCAGCCGCTCCGCGGCACGCGGGATCCTCCCGGACCGGGGCACGAACCCGCGTCCCCAGCATCGGCAACAGGGAAGCCCCTAAAGTGACTATTTAAATGTTATACTGAACTCATTAACTGTTGAAACCAAAAATTTTGCTGTCAAAATTTGTTCGAGGGGCTTCCCTGATGGCGCAGTGGTTGGGGGTCCGCCTGCCGATGCTGGGGACGCGGGTTCGTGCCCCGGTCCGGGAGGATCCCGCGTGCCGCGGAGCGGCTGGGCCCATGAGCCATGGCTGCTGAGCCTGCGCGTCCGGAGCCTGTGCTCCGCGGCGGGAGGGGCCGCAGTGGTGAGAGGCCCGCGTACCGCAAAACAAACAAACAAACAAAAAACCGGTTAAGGTGGTAAATTTTACATTATGTGTATTTTACCACAATTTTAAAATTGGGGGAAAAAAAGCGTCAAGCAGAATAAACCCTCCAAGAGAAGCTAAGTTCCTTTTCCTTCTCTGTGAGGATCAAAGAACAATATTTAATTGGGATATCGAACTCAAATTTGAGTTGGGGTCAGTAGTCGAAAGGGAAGGGCAGGCTATCACATAGCTCCTGGGTCTGGTTAATCTGAAGCCTGGGTGAGTCAGGTGTCCTTAAGTTCTCCAAAGTCCTGGGACCACTTTGGCATGATCTGGGACCACGCTATACGTGATTATAAAAAGAAAATGATTCAAGCCTGTTACGAGTTGAATTGTATCCCCCAAATTCATACGTTTAAATCCTAATCCCCAGGACCTTAGAATGTGACCTTATTTGAAGACAGGGTCTTTACAGAGGTCATCAAATTAAAATGAGGTCATTAGGGTGGGCCTGAATCCAATATCACCGATATTCTTATAAAAGGAGGGAATTTGGACAGAGACACACACAGAGGGAAGATTGTGAAGACACAGGTAGGAGACGACGGCCACCCAGTAGGGAAAGAGAGAAGCCTGGGGCAGATTCTCCCTCACAGCCTCAGAACAGACCAACCCTGCTAACACCTTGATTTCAATTTCTGTTGTTTAAGCCGCCCAGTCTGTAACGCTTTGTTTGGGCAGCTCAAGAAAATCAATACAGAGCCCCGATCCAACATCTCAGAAGGCTGACAGTCTCCTGATCAATACGCCCTCCAATCTGCTTCCTAAAAATTCCTCTCACCCCCTGCTCTGGCTGGACTTGTCCTCTCTGGTGGCCAGAAGACTCCTTCCTTCTCCCAAAGTGCCAGCCAGGGGTACTGTTGAGTGAAGCAGAGTATTACTGAAAGTCACTGAAGAGAGGGATTAAAGCACAATTTTTGGCTATTATAAATAAAGCTGCTATGAACATTTGTGTACAAGTCTTTGAGTGGGTATATATTTTCATTTCTCTTAGGTAAATACCTAGAAGTACAATTTCTGCGTTCTAGGGTATATGTTTAACTTTTTAAGAAGCTGCCAGATTTTTCAAAGTGATTGTACCATTTTACATCCCTGTCAATAATGTATGGGATTTCCATTTGCTCTACAGCCTTGACAATACTTGCTGTTGTTGGGACTTCCCTCATGGGCCAGTGGGTAAGACTCAGCGCTCCCAATGCAGGGGGCCCGGGTTCAATCCCTCGTCAGGGAACTAGATCCCTCATGCATGCCGCAACTAAAGAGCCCACACGCTGCAACGAAGATCCTGTGTGCCACAACTAAGGCCCGGCACAGCCTAAATAAATAAATATTTTAAAAAATTAATTTAAAAACTCGACTTGTTATTGCCAGTCTTTATAATTTTAGCCATTCGAATGGAGTCTACTGGTACCTCATGATGGTTTTAATTTGCATTTTGCTGATGCTACTGCTTACATTTTTATACATATAGACTTCAGTTTTTAAAATAGTTTCAGATTTACAGAAAAATTGAGCAGTTAGTACAGAGATTTCCCATATACCCCCTGTGCCCTGTACACAGCTTCCCATTTTTAGCATCTTATGTTAGTGTGATATATTTGCAATAATTAATGAACCAATATTGATACATTATTATTAACTGAAGTCCTTAGTTCACACTAAAGGTCACTCTTCCTGTTGTACAGTTCTTACGGATTTTAACAGATGCATAATATCATGTTTCATACAGAATAGTTTCACTGCCATTATGGTATTATACAGAATAGTTGTATCGATTTTGACAAATGCAATGTCATGTATCACATGTGGGATTTTGACTGAGATTCCATTGAACCTATAGATTACATTGGGAAAAATTGACATCTTAACAACAGTGAATCTTTCTATTCAAGGACATAGAATATCTGTCCATTTGTTTAGATCTTCTTTGATTTCTTCAATCAGAGCTTTGTAGTTTTCCTCATATAGATCATATATTTTAAAAAATTTATACCTAAGTATTTTTGGTTTTTGGGGGGTTGTTAATATAAATGATATTGTGTTTATAATTTCAAGTTTCAACTGTTCAGTGATTGTATATAGGAAAACAATTGACTTTTGTGTATTATATCTTACAATCTTGCTGTTATCACTTTTTAGTTCCAGGAGTTTTTTTGTTAATTATTTGGGTCAGTTCTTTGGATTGTCTGTAATCATGTCATCTGTGAACAAAGAAAATTTAATTTCTTCCTTCTCAATCCGTTGATTAGTTGTAAATGTATATTGCAAACTCTAGGGCAACCATTAAAAACTAATCTAAAACCACTTTCATAGAACACTATGCTGGCTCCATGGGTAGTACAGTTACCTTATAACCAAGCGTTCCTATTCCTCTCTCACATCTCTTATAACACTGCTGTCATTTTTTTCATGTATCTATATGCTATATCACTCAATACACTGTTGCTGTTGCTACTTTGAACAGTTATTTTTTAGATCCATTAAGAATTTTTTTAAATTTAGCCTTTATTTTACCTTCATTTACTCATTCTTGCCTTATGTAGATTTAAAGTTTTGACCTATATTACTTTCCTTTTCTTTGAAGAATTATTTGGTGATTTTTTGCTTTTCTTTCAACATTTTAGATATTTCTCTCCACTCTCTTTTTGCTTTCATAGTTTCCAATGAGAAGTCTGATGTAATTCTTATCCTTGTTTCTTGATAGGTAAAGTCTTTTTGTTGTTTTGATTTTTGTTTTTAGATTTCTGTCAAGATTTTCTCTTTGTCTTTTGTTTTCTGCAGTTTAAATAGGATATGCCTATGTGTAGATTTTTTTGTGTGTTTATCCTGGTTGGTAGTTTCTGAGTTTCCTGGATCTGTGGTTTGGTGTTTTTCATTAATTTTGGAAAATTTTCAGCCATTGTTATTTAAAATATTTCTTATCTAGGGCTTCCCTGGTGGTGCAGTGGTTGGGAGTCCGCCTGCTGATGCAGGGGACACAGGTTTGCGCCCCAGTCCGGGAGGATCCTGCATGCCGTGGAGCGGCTGGGCCCGTGGGCCGTGGCTGCTGGGCCTGCGTGTCCGGAGCCTGTGCTCCGCAACGGGAGAGGCCACAGTGGTGAGAGGCCCGCGTACCGCAAAAAAAAAAAAAAAAAAAAAAATTCTTATTTAAAGTATTTCTTCTCTTTCTTTCTCTCTCTCTCCCTCCCTCCCTCTCTCCTTCCTTTCTTCCTTTCTTTCCTTCCTTCCTTCCTTCTTTCTTCTCCTACCAACATTCTCATTACTTGTGTGTTATGCCTTTTGTAAGTATCCTGTAGATTTGTTTCATTTTTTTCTCTGCATTTTAGCTTGGAAGTTTCTACTGATATTTCTTCAAGTTCATTGGTTCTTTCCTTCACTGTGTCCTGTGTACTGATGAGCCTATCGAAGGCATTCTTCATTTCGGTTACAATGTTTTTGATTTCTAGCATTGCTTTTTTATCCTCTCTTTTAGAGTTTGCATCTGTCTGCTTACATTACATCTGTTCTTGCATGCTGTCTTCTTTTCTCCATTGGAGCCCTTAATATATTAATCACAGTTAGTTATGTGATAATTCTAAAATCTGAATCATGTCTGAGTCTAGCTCTGATGCTTGCTTTGTCTCTTGAGACTGTGTATTATCTTGCCTTTTAACAGGCCTTATGATTTTTTGTTGAAAGCTGGACATGATATATGAGGTAATTAGACTGCTAATGGAATGGTGAGAAAGTACAGAAAGATACAGTAATGAATGTCTTCAGAACAATACTACAGAGAGAGAGAGAGAGAGATTTTGGCTTCATTGCGAAGTACAATGTTAGATAAAGAAAAGCCTGCCCTTAAAATCTACTTTAAGAAATGCTGATCTAAATCAAAACATTTAATGATGCCATCATTTATGAAATGGAAAAGCACCTAATACATAGTTGGGGGCATAAAACACACAGAATAATTATAACTGCTGAAAAAAATCAGGAAAAGGTAAAATTTATTTTTAAAAAGAAGTGTAATAGAGCAGTCCTGCAAAATAAAACTGAATTGCAAAGTAAAGTGTTAGAGTAGATGGATAATCATTCACTTTCTCACACTTTTTCTTGCCTTACTGCTCTAGCTAGGGCTTCCACTAGGATGCTGAATTGGAGCAGGGAGGGAACACATCCTTGCCTTTGTCCTAATATCAAGGATAAAGCATCCGTCTTTCACCACTACGTACAATGGCAGCTGTTGGGATTTTTTTCTGGGATTTTGTTCTTCATCGAATTGAGGAAAGCCTCCTCTATCGTTAATTTTCTAAGGTTTTGTGTTTATCTTAAATGGATGGCGGCTTTTGTGACATGCTTTTTTGTGCATCTATTGAGATGATCATATGGTTTTTCTTCAGTTTGCTTATGTGGTGAATTACACTGATTAATTTGTAAATGTTGGGTCAGCTCAGTCTTGCATTCATGGGACTTGGTTGTGCTGTCTGAGCTTTTTAATATATTGCTGGATTCAACTTTTTTGCATTTATGTTCATGAAAGACAGTGATCTGTAGTTTTCTTCTCTTGCAGTGTCTTTGTTTGGTTTTCGTATAGAGTAATGCCAACCTCATAAAATACTGATAGGTTGGGAAATCTTTCTTCCTCTTCTATTTTCTATGAAAGTTTGTGTAGAATTGGTATTATTTCTTCCCTAGATATAAAATTACCTTTCAATAAAGCATACACTATGCAGTTGCTATTTTTAATTTGTAAAAAATGACTACATTATGGATCTTTCCTAACTTTATTCAAGGTCATAGCCTATAGGTTGTATGAGCCTCAGAGTTTAGCCTCTATTTATTTTCCATCTTCACAGATCATTAAAAGCAAGTAAGAGATGCATACATTGTTGGAAGTAGATATAAGGAATTTTGCAAAAAGAAACTGTTCTAGTCAACTTTCAACTTTCTAATGTCTTAGCTGGAGCCACACTGCTTAGGTGAATGCTTGCTTGTGCCAGGCTGTGTTGGCTTGAATTCCAGTATTTCCACATGAAATTCCGAGTGTGCGTAAGTCACTTTAAACTTCAGATTCCTTATCTCTAAAATTTGGGACAATAAGTGTACCTACTCCCTAAGGTTTTTGTCAACCTTAGAATAGTACTGGCATATAGTAACTATGGCACACATCTTAACTCCCAGCTATTTAAAGTATTGCTAAAAGAAAGTCATTTCTGACTGTATCACGTAAGAAAAAATTCTCTTTGGAAGAGAAAAGCACCCTGTATTCTGCTTTTTCTAAGCATTTCTCATGGTGAAGTCAAAAGATATTTTGCATTTTGTCAAGCAACATGTTTTACAGCATTTGAAAGTGGACAACTTTGATTTTTTTAAAACTGCTACTGTGATATTTTATATTTAGTATTATATTTAGTATTACACTATACCATCAAAAACTGCAAAGAGTATTATGACAATTTTCAGAGGGGATACTTCATTCACGTTCGAGGTTAAGGATTCACTACTCCTTAGATAAATGTATAAGATTATAAATAACATTCTCTCAAAATAAGAAATGAAGTGTATATTGTATGCATAAACTTCAATGATTTAAAAAGACTTTCATATACAGGCACAGCTAGACAGTGAGTAAGTCCTCCACTACTGGAGGGGAGGAGTGCCCCCAAACAGAGAAGGATGTCTGGTCTTTCACCAGCTAAGGGTATGGTGGAGGGCAGGAGTCACCATGGAGACAGGGAGGAACGATGGGAAGACAATAGGAGTGGCCTGTGTGTGCTGGGCTTGGGGGCAGCATTTTGTGAGCCTGCCATCCTGGTGTGGTGCAGGCTGCCTAGAGAGAGGGCACAGACCTTGAGATGCTGGGAAGGCCCAGAACTTCTTGTGCTAAGACTAAAGGTATGGTCTGGAGGGGCTGCACATGACATGATGAATAGCAAAGACCTCAGTCCCTGAAAGATGTAGCAAGTCCAACCGGTAAAAAGTCAGAAGTGAAGGACCCTGGGGCCCAGTGCACCTGAGACGCTGCCAGGAGAGAGTCTATGATCAGAAGCAGGAAAGTGTCCAGTTCTCCTCAAATGCCTTGATGATCTGACAGCTCATTTGGGGTCTCCAAGAGGTGGGGAACATAATGGAACACTCAGTTTTCATGTGCATTCTGCAGAGCTATTAACAATAGTTCCTGGTTAACCATTTCCCTTCAACCTGGTCCTCTGCTAGGCTCATAATCAACTCCCCCAGTTCACAGGCCAGGAGACCAAGGGTCTGAAAAGATATATCAACCTTCCAAGGTCACATGGCTAAAATCAATCTCAGGAGTGTATGACTCCAAACCTGTGTTGTTTGCACTCTTTTTTCTGTTAATTAACTATCTTTTTAAAACACTGTTTTCGTTTTCGTTTTCGTTTTCACAAGTAGGGAGCCCTGGCAACTTAAGTGTTAATAGCCTCCGTAAATTAACCTTGGTTTCTTGGACTACAGAAATCCCCCGCAGGAGGCTTATGGGTACCCCTATTAAAAATGTTAAATTTCAAGGACTGGGTTCTTTTTTTCTGATTACAAAAACAGTATATATTTATTATAGAAAATTGGATAAGTACAGAAGAACAAAGTAAAAAACATTATCCATATCACCCATCATTCTAATTTATTCTTTTTTATAAAAAATTATATGGATTCAAACGATTAAAGCAAAAGCTTGGGACTTCCCTGGTGGCGCAGTGGTAAAGAATCCACCTGCCAATGCAGGGGACACAGGTTCAATCCCTGGTCTGGGAGGTTCCCACATGCTGCAGAGCAACTAAACCCATGCACCACAACTACTGAGCCTGTGCTCTAGAGCCCGTGAGCCACAACTACTGAGCCTGCGTGCTGCAACTACTGAGGCCCACACGCCTAGAGCCCGTGTTCCGCAACAAGAGAAGCCACCGCAATGAGAAGCCCGCGCACCGCAACGAAGAGTAGCCCCCGCTCGCCTCAACTAGAGAAAGCCCACACGCAGCAAAGACCCAACACAGCCAAAATAAATAAATAAAATTTTTTAAAAATTTAAAAAGCAAGAAGCTTTTCATTACTGGCAAATCCTGAACGGAGAAGGCAGCTAGCAAGCTGGTTTCTGACAAGCGTGTTCTTCCACTCATGTTTGTTTAACCTTCTGGTCGGTATCTTAAGTGCTACTTCAGTGTGCTCTTTAATACAGGAAATGCATTGCTGCTGCTCTATCTCATGATCACACCTACATGCAAAGCTTTAGGAAACAAATATCTCTGAAAATCACTCCCTTTATTGGGAACCTCTGACACTGGGGGAGAGGCTGCAAAATAACACACTGTCCTCAAATGAGGTTGCTAAGAAAAAGGTCTCTTGTGCTGGAATTTGAATAGAAATTGCACGATTTCCTCTCTAAAGGTCTAGCATGAAAAGAGAAATGTGACTCAGATCAGAACATCGGTACAGGAATCTGTAATAAAAATTCAAAGTACACTGAAATGTGTACAGTGAAAAGGAACTCCCTTCCTTCCTTCCATTCTAATCCCATTACACAGGCCAACTCTGCCAGCCCTGTGATGGGAGCCCTTCCAAACGTGCGTCTTTGCAGGTGCACACGCTGCACACACACCACACCAGCTATACCATGCACACACACTGTGCACACACCACACCATGCCTGCACCACACACACTGCACACACACCCGCCACACCATACACATATACCACACATGCACCACACCGTGCACACACGCACACACAGTTACTTATTTTTAAACAAAAATGTGGTTTTGCTATATTCTGCTCTATTGTTTTTAAAACTTACCTTTTGTACACTAAATATATCAGAATGCTAGCATGGTATTTCCTTATTAGTGGATATTAAGTTATTCCCAATTATTTTGTTATTGTAAACAGTACCATAGTTAATATCTTTGCCAGAAAATGCTAGTATTTCTTTAGGAAAGGCTCCTAGAACATTGCTAGGTGAAATGATACAACATTTTATGGTATCTCTGCATTACTCTCCCAAAATGTTTTCATCATTTAGTATTACTGCCAGCAGCATATAAAAATGAGCTCTTTTACCCCAGCCTTCACCTTTGCTTCACACAGGACTTATCGGTATTTTCCACTTTTTTCTTGCCAGTTAGACAGGTGAACAGTATTGTGTCAGTTTAATCTGCATTCCGTATTAACTGCAAGTGAACTGAGGCAACTTTTCCCATATTTATTGGTCATTTGTGTTTCCACTATTGTGATTTCCTGTCTTTTTCTCTTATTTAATGTGTTCTGATTGATTTGAAACAATGATTTTGGTATTATAAATAATAATTTATGTTGTATATGTTGCAAATATTGTCTCCAAATCTGGTACTGCACTTTAAAATGTTCCGTGTTTGTATATGCATTTAACACAATCAATCGCTATTCTTAGCTCCAGGCACACTATTATCTGCTTACAGACTCTTCTGACGTGTTTTACTTTCTCCTATTTTGTTTTGCCGTATTGTATTTTACTTTGTTTTATTTTACATGTTTTCCCTTCTATCCTCATTTCTAACTTCATTTCCTATTCCCTTCCTCCAGTATCTACCCTTGCATATTAATGCACAATGAAACAATTTTACATTTTATTTTGCCCGATTTCTAGATTTTGTGTTATGATGAGGAAGCCTGACTTCTCCGAGCTAGTCTCCTTGATTTTACCAGCAATGTCAAGCTAGCAAGTCACCTCCAGAGTAGTTTACATACTAAAGGGTTTTCAGCATTTGTATGTATAATGTGATTTACAATAAGAAACACATATTCCGTCGGCAAAAACACATATTCCGTCGGCAGTACTCATCTCTGTGGGACTCTCTATCTCTACAGCACGTGCTGGCCCTATCATAGCTCCCCACCACACAGTGCTATAAATTGGTCTCTGTTTCCACTTTGCACATCAGACCCTGAGCTCCTGGAAGGCAGGAACCACGAGTCACTCATCTTGGCCGACCCCAAGACCAGCTCAGCGCCGAGATCCAAACAGTCAGTGGAGGGTGAGATCAGGGGGTGAAATGTATCACGCATCACTGTGCGATGCAGTTCGCTCACCACAATCATCTCGCCACTAGTCAATTTCTTAGGTAGAAAGAAAGAACCATAGTCCCAACCTTCAACACTTCCCTTGGTAAGACTGTCCCAGACTCTGGGGAGACTGTTACAGGGTTCTTGGCAACTCGGTCCTCCTACGTCAGACTTAGGTGTGCCCAACGGGAAGCTCTATCTCCATAGAGAAGCTGCGCGGAGCAGGGCTGCTCCTCTGCGTTGAGGGAGAAACCATCCCTCTCGGCTCCAGCTGCTCGCCGTGTGGAGGACCGTGATGGGCCGACACTCAGGGAAGTCTTGTCCAAAGTCATCTTCCCACTAGGACAAGAGCTGTACTGTGAATGAACCTAATGTGCAAATTTAAATAGATCTCTTCTTAGCAATAATAAAAGTGGGAGAATTTGGAAATCTGGCAAAGAAACATTTCCTAAAATTTCCTAATTGTAGCTTTAAGAAAAATGAAATTGAGACTGTCATATAGAGTCAGAGAGCACTGCATTTTTGGAAAGAAAAAGTTTTTGCCGTAGACTGGGAATGAGGCCCCACGATGGTGAGACCTGCTTCTTTTCTCTCCTCAGTCATCAGGCGGGTGCATTTTAGAGAAGTCAACCAGCCTCTCTGATGACAGTGGTTCCCTCAAGCTTGCTTCTGGTTCTTAAAACCCTGTGATTCTAACCTTTGCCTTCCTTGATTAACAAAGATGCTACAAATGGAACCATACAGCGATGGCCACTTTAGAAGCTTCTTATCTGTATATGTCTATATAACTTGGCTCCGTAAATCACATTCTGCCAAAAAGTAGGTACAACGTCACTGATGGGATCTCTAAGGATATGAAAGAATTTGAGCAACAGGTAGAAGAAGGTGGGTTAGTAAGCATCCAATGTTGGGTAATAAGGTAAGAAAGACGATGATTCTCAAACAAGGGAAGTTATTCATGGTCAGTTTCTACTATGGGCATAGTGGATCTAATGTTTGACATTTTTCAAAAACTTCAGTTGTTATTCGTAGGAAATATTTCCTGATATTCTGGGTACTTTGTTCTTTCTTTACTTTTACCTTTACTGTTTCACATTATGTCACCTCCAGGGAAGCAGAATAAGGACTTGCCTTCACGGGTGTTAACGCCATTCAAATATCTGTAGAACTCCTATCGAGCACCCAGGCAGCATCCCCTCCCTCTCCACCATTGCTCGGCCAGTCTACACTCTGCCAGGCCTTTTGACCTCAATGCACAGCCGCTCCTTTGATCATTCTGGTGCCTTGCTCTGGACCCTCTCAACTATATCAACTTACTCCTGTTAACAAACACTGCTCTGCGCAGCCCAGCGGTCCTCTCTGGAGAAGCAGACTGCAGAGGAAATATTCCTTTGCTGTTCCGTGATGTAAATCCGTGCAGCGTTGGATCCAGCTCAAGACTTTCCTTTTCACTCTAACTGAGGTTACTTCAAGCACACGGTTAAATAAACTGGCCTTTCAAGTTCCTGACTATAATAAAATGTGAGACAGTTTACCTGGGGGGGAGGGAGTAACAGAAAGGACCTTTTATCGTCATCGTCTGCTGATGGGTTGTTTCTACCTTCTTCTGATTTCCTCTACTGGAGCCAGTCAACCATTTTAACTGAAGCAGATAAGCTTTAAAACAGGAATACTACTGGGAGAGGACAGTTGACCTAAATTCCCACTAAGACGTAACTATTTATGTATTCAATTAAAATAGATGAACTTTAAAACAGGAATACTATTGGGAGACCTAAATTCTCACTAAGACACAACTACACTAACTATATATATATTTCCTATAATAAATTTTTAGTTCTGGTGTCTGAAGTTCAAAGATGAACCACAGAGATGGGAAAGCAGCTGGGAGAAGCTTGCAAAAGAAGATTAAGAAAAGCAGTGGTACATGTTGTATTGTATATTTCATAATGTGGCTCCAGGCCAGCCCTGCCCTTTGAGCTCCTTTAGCGACGGGATCAATGCCTTTTAGGAGCTACTAGTAATTCTCAGCATCTCACGTGGGGTATGGCACAGTGGATGGCCGATAGATAGTGGCTGAATAAATAAATGACTAATTTCTGTTAGGAATGACCTGTTTCTCAAATTTGATCCCCTTGATGCTATTACTCTTTTGATGCATAGATTAGCATGTATTCTCTTTTCTAAGCTATGCCTTATGCTGTACTATGTTATCTGTTTTTCCTCTATAAATTCTGTGGTATTATTCTCCAAACGTGAGTGTGTCCGGGCCGCGCCGCCTCTCCACACAGTTTGTCCCAGCATTTATGCCCCGGGGACACTTTTCAGAAACTTGGTGGGGCGGGAGCAGCCTGCCCTGTGCAACAGCACCTGCCACCCGCCTGCCCTTCCTTTGGGGTGCATGGGGCTGTGGGGCTGCGCGCTGGGCCTTCACCCCCACTCCCCTCCAGGCCTGCGTGTCCCCAGTCCCCAGGGAGGAAGACCTGCCTCTGCCCCCAAGGAAGGCTCACAGGGGAGAGGGCAGAGGGGAAGGAGGGGAGGGCCGCAGACAGCAGGAAGAGCTTACCCTCCATGCTGATCCTGGAGTTAGAGACAAGTCATAGAATATATAGCAAATGAAGGAAGGAAGAGAAAAAAGGAAGGAATACAGAAGGAAAGAAGGGGAAAAAGGAAGGAAGAAAAGGAAGGGAGGGAGGGAGGAAGGATCCTTCCAACCATATGTTCTAACCGGGAGGAAAAGGAAAAGGCCCTTCTCTCTTTGTTATTTTTTTTTATTTTTTATTTTTTGCGGTGCGCAGGCCTCTCACTGTTGTGGCCTCTCCCGTTGCGGAGCACAGGCTCCGGACGCGCAGGCCCAGTGGCCATGGCTCACAGGCCCAGCCGCTCCGCGGCATGTGGGATCTTCCCGGACCGGGGCACAAACCCGTGTCCCCTGCATCGGCAGGCGGACTCTCAACCACTGCGCCACCAGGGAAGCCCTCTCTTTGTTATTTTCAATTAAAATTTTTAAATTACAAAATATTTTAAATATACAAAAACATGCAGGTGGATCTTACCAAGATTCTAAATTTCTAGTTACCAAAAAACATCATTAAGAACGTGGAAAGCAAGCCAGACTAGGGAAGGATATTCAGGATATGAGGACCTGAAGAGCCTGTCTCAGAACAGATGAAGAATTCTTACAAATGATAAGAAAGGCAAACAACCTAATTGTTAGATGGGGCGCTTCACAAAAGTGGGCTCCCAAGGCCAACAAGTAAATGAAGGTGCTCAGTGCTATTACTCAGAATTTGCACAGCAAAGGAACCCATACACAAAACAAAAAGACAACCTACAGAATGGGAGAAAATATTTGCAAACAGTGCAACTGGCGAGGGATTGATCTCCAAAATTTACAAACAGCTCACGTGGCTCAATATCAAAGAAACAAACAACCCAATCAGAAAATGGGCAGAAGACCTAAATGGACATTTCTCCGCAGATGACATACAGATGGCCAAGAGGCACATGAAAAGATGCTCAACATCACTGATTATTAGAGAAATGCAAATCAAAACCACAGTGAGGTATCACCTCACACCAGGCAGAATGGCCATCATCAAAAAGTCTACAAACAATAAATACTGGAAAGGGTGTGGAGAAAAGGGAACCCTCTTGCACTGTTGGTGGGAATGTAAATTTGTAAAACCACTATGGAGAACAGTATGGAGGTTCCTTAAGAAACTGAAAATAGAGCTACCATATGACCCACCAATCCTACTCCTGGGCATATATCCAAAGAAAAACATGGTTTGAAAGGATACATGCACCCCAATGTTCATTGCAGCGCTGTTTACAATAGCCAGGACATGGAAGCAACCTAAACGTCCATTGACAGATGATTGGATAAAGAAGATGTGGTACGTATATACAATGGAATATTACTCAGCCTTTAAAAAGAATGAAATAATGCCATTTGCAGCAACATGGATGGACCTGGAGATGATCATACTAAGTGAAATTAAGTCAGACAGAGAAAGACAAACATCATATGATATTGCTTATAAGCAGAATCTAAAAAATGATACAAATGAACTTATTTACAAAACAGAAACCGATACACAGACATGGAGGACGAACTTATGGTTGCCAGAGGGGAAGGAGGGGACAGACAGATTGGGAGTTTGGGAATGACATGTACACACTGCTATATTTAAAACAGATAACCACATACATGCATTAATATACGATATTTGTTTTTCTCTTTCTGGCTTACTTCACTCTGTATGACAGACTCTAGGGTCACCCACATCTCTACAAATGACCCAATTTCATTCCTTTTTATGGCTGAGTAATATTCCTTTGTATATATGTGCCACATCTTCTTTATCCATTCATCTGTTGATGGGCATTTAGGTTGTTTCCATGACCTGGCTATTGTAAATAGTGCTGCAATGAACACTGGGGTGCACGTGTCCTTTTCAGTTACGGTAATACAGATGGCTAGTGGGAACATGCTGTAAAGCCCAGGAAGCTCAGCTCAGTGCTCTGTGAGGACCTAGATGGATGGGCTGTGGGGAAGGGAGGTCCAAGAGGGAGGGGATATAGGTATACATACAGCTGATTCACTTCATCGTATGGTGGAAAATAACACAACATTGTAAAGCAATTCTATTCCAATATAAATAAATAAATAAAATAGATAACCAACAATGACCTACTGTATAGCACAGGGAACTCTGATCAATACTTCGTAATAACCTAAATGGGAAAAGAATTTGAAAAAGAATAGATACATGTACATGTATAACTGAATCACTGTGCTGTACACCTGAAACTAACACAACATTGTTAATCAACTGTACTCCAGTATAAAATAAAAATGTAAAAAATAATAATAAAAAAAGAAGGAAAATGCACATTAGAACCTTAATCAAGAAGCTGCCACAGCCACCGGAATGGCTAAAACCTAAGAAGACGGACAGTGGCAGCAGGTGCTCGTGAGGACTGGAGAAGCTGAAACGCAGACACCACTGGTGTTGATGGTGTGACCACTTCAGAAGACCACTCGGCAGTTTTTACCAGATCCAAGCATATCCCTAACCTAAGACTCAGAAATTCTAGTTCCAGGATCTATGCAAGAGAAATGAAAGCATATGTACACAAACAAATATGTTCCTGAAATGTATAGATGCTTTATGCATAAAGGCCCAAAACTAGGGGAAAAAAAATCAAACTCCCACCATAGAAGGTCAGATAAATAATTGTGATCTATTCACGCAAGGGAATACTATACATTTTTTTAAAAAGTGATCTACTGCTACATGCAAGCACATGGATACATCTCAATGAAATTAAGTTGACTAACAGAGCATATGCTGTATGAAGCCATTCATATGAATATCAAGCACAGGCAGATTTACTAGTTACTGAAGTCAGGATAGTGGTTGTCTGCGTCAGAAGTGGTATGAACCTGAAGGAGCACAAGCAAACTTCACAGGGTGCCGAACATGTGAATGTTAATTGAGCTGGTGGTCACGTGGGCATACACGTGTATAAAATCTCATCAAGCTGTACATTTGAGATGACTGTGTTTTGTTATACAGATATTATTCATCAATTTAAAGAATATGAAAAATTATATAACAGACAACAAGATGTGTCACTTAGATTTGTTTAATGCCAGCATTTGCCACATTTGCTTCTATTCTTTTGTTGTTGATTAAAACATAGAACAGTACAAAATATACTTGGAGTCATCCCCACATTCCACCCACATTTCTCGGTCCCCAGAGGCAATCACTGTCCTGAAAGAGGTCAGCCTCCTGACCGCTGTGCCTTTGTATTTCATTCTGAGCCTACTCTGCACCAGGCAATGTTCCAGTTTCTGGGGATTCAGCAGCAAATAAAACAGACAAACATTCCTGCTCTCCTGGAGCTGACATTTGACAGAGTGCAGGGACAGACAGTAAATACAAAGTGAAATATATGGAGTGTTAGGTGAGAAGACGTGTGCTTTGAAAGTTACATGTATGGATTTATGCTCCACAAATTCTTCTGCAGTCTTTTCTCTGAGATTCATTGATGTTTTTGCATGTAGGTTGTTTTATGTGCTGTATGACACAAGACGGTGTGAACGTACTAGAATTCACTTACTCGTACATATAACAAGTATTAATTGAGCATCTACTAAGAGCTGGGCATGGTTCTAGGCGCTGAGAATCATCTCGGCCATGTAGATCTTAATGTCTAATATTTATTCATTGCCCTGGTGCTGAGCATTTAGGTTGCTTCCAGCTTTTCACTGTTACAAAATGCTGCAATGGACATCCACTAAACGTCTTTATCTACAGCTCTAAGTACGCATATACGAGAGCTTCACAAGGGGATCTAAACGTGGAATTTAGGGATTTGTTAGCTGTTGCCAACTTGCTTTCCAAGAGGCTGTTCTGGTTCCCAGCACTCCTCAACCAATGCTTGGCTTTAAGCTTTGGCCAGCTGATAAGTATGAAATAATATTTCATTATTTTTAGCTTCATTCCCCTGATTACGAGTGAGGTTGAATATCTTTTCAAATGCTTACTAGCGATTTCTATTTCTTCTTCTTTGAACTACCCATTCATATACTTTGCCAATTTCTGCCATAGTTTGTCTTTTACTTATTGATTTGCTGAATGTTACACGTAAATTTTGATACTAATTTGTGGTCGGTTGTACGTGTATCAATTACCATTTATCTTTGCCTAAGTTATTTTTTTATACTGAAGTTAAAGAATGTTAATGTAATGAAGTTTATAAATCTTTCTGATGAATGGATAAGGTGTTTGCTTTTTCTGTCTTGTTTAAGGGATATTTAACCTATTCCAAAGTTATAAAGATATTCTCTAGTGCTTCCTTCTAGTTTTCAGCCTTTTACTTTTTACACTTAGATTTTTAAATGCATTTGTGCATGGAATGAAATAGATGCATTTTCCCCCAGGGGACTGCCAATTATCCCAGTATATGCAACGTAACTATTTGCACACAATAAGATTGTATCTGAGATATTATTAGTAAGAGATGAGGTATTCAGCTTTTTAGTGTTGTTAAAGTAGTTCAGACTCTTTAATCAAAGATTGCGAGGACCTTAAGATTACCACAGAAAAAACAAAAAGTCAATTCCTTCCAGGTAGTAAAAGGGGCAAAATTGGTTGAATACTTCATACTTTTCTCACTGATTCGTAAAGCTACATCTATAGTATCACATATACATTAAATATTAAAAAAAAACTGTTCCTTGGTTTTCATTTTATTCTGTAAGTTTATTTAATCTTAGATTTGGGTATAATACTTTTCAAGTTAAAGAAGGTCTCTTCCATTTCTTGTTTGCAAAACTTTTACAAAATCATGAATTTGTTAGAAATTATATGTCAAAGCTGTGATACATCTTCTAACATGATCATGAGATTTTCCTCCTTTTATCTACTGATGAGATGAATCACCTTACTAGATTTTTCTTAAGTTAACTTTCTTCGGAATAAATCAAGTTGGTCAATCACAAACTGATCTAAGTGAATTTGACTACACATAACTCTTAGCTACTATTTAGTAGAAAGCAGGAACCCCTGAAAAGTTTGTGGTGGGAGAAGGTTAGCTATTGCCCCAAAACCTCCCTACCAGCTATTATGAAAGCATATCTTAGGCCAACTTCTGCACACATACTAACATTTACTAAACAGATACTGATTAAAAAGTAGCTATGAAACTGGTTCTCTAATCTAGATGAAATTCCAGCTCTCTGTACATTTGAGTGCTCTGCATAAAATGCATGACAACATTCCATAGTTGCTGTCAGGCAAACACATTTGCCTAGAAATGGCTGGAGACAGGACTGTTTAAAGATTAAGCCTCAGGCTTCCCTGGTGGTGTAGTGGTTAAGAATTCACCTGCCAATGCAGGGGACATGGGTTCGAGCCCTGGTCCAGGAAGATCCCACATGCCGTGCAGCAACTAAGCCCGTGTGCCACAACTACTGAGCCTGCAGTCTAGAGCCCACAAGCCACAACTACTGAAGCCCGGGTGCCTGGAGTCCATGCTCCACAACAAGAGAAGCCACTGCAATGAGAAGCCTGTGCACCGCAACGAAGAGTAACCCCCGCTCAATGTACTGCAAGGAAGAGTAACCCCCGCTCAATGCAACAAAAGAAGGCCTGTGCGCAGCAACAAAGACACAGTGCAGCCAAAATTAATTAATTAATTAAAAAAAAAAAGATTAAGCGTCATACTATCACTAAGGGTTCAGACTACAGCCTCACTGAATTCTTATGTCCTATAAGGGTGAGGAATGTCTCTGAAATATGCTAGCCTATCCCCATATTCTGAATACCTTTAATTTCACCAGTGAGAGCCCATTTTTCACATACATTTTGCTAATTAGTGACGCTTCACATGCTGACTGATGTCATACTAGCTAAACACCCCTGAATGTGGACTCATGATCACGAATATGGACCGTGCCATGTCAAAACCTGAGTTTACTGGAACAAATATAGTGTCATTCTTTCTTGGCTAAAGTACTTCAAAGTGCATAAAGAAATAAATAACTGATTCAATAATGTAACAAATATTTATGGTATATTTTAGGTAATGGAGATGTAGCAGGAAGGAAACAGACTGAATTCCCTGACCTTACAGAACTTACATTCTAGTAGGAGAAACTGAAAACAAGAAAAGGTGGGTAAGGGGAAGAAGGTTATATAATTAGTGTGTTAAAAGCTTATCAACAACTTCCGCTTTCAGTCATGCTGTCATCGTTGTCATGGACTTGGCCTTCTGCCATGGAGAACCAGAAAAGGAGACAAAATTTTTGAAACAACTGCTTGAAGATGTTGGACCACAGCGAGTACAGGGGTGTGATTCTGGATGAAGGGGAAACCAACAGTGTGAGTCCTACTGTCTTCTGGGCTTTAGACCTGGAAGAACTTACTCAGATGTACATATATCGTATTACTTCTAGAGTTGAAAATTACAATACCTGGAAAGGGAAAACTCACTGAGATTAACAGCAGATTAAACACTGCAGAAGGAAGTAAGTGAAACTGTAGACATAGCAATGGAAACTCCAAATTGAATCATGGAGAGAGGGAAAAAAATGACTGGACAAAAATGAACAGTGCTTTAGTGACGTGGGAAAATAAGTGATTTAACATATCATTTGAGTGAGAAGAGGGCAGGAAAAATTTTTTTGAAATAAGAGTCAAAATTTTCAAAATTTGATTAAAACTATAAACCAACAAGCTCAATAAATTCCAAGCAGAAGAGACATGAAAAAAAAACATACTAAGGCACATCACACTCAAATTACTGAAAACCAATGATGAAGAGAAAATTTTAAATGCAGCCCCGGGGTGGGAGGGAGCATTATGTACCAAGAACAAAATTAAGACTGTCCCATCCTTCTCATCATAACCAGTAAAAGCCAGAAAACAATGGAAAGACATCTTTAAATTGCTGAAAGAAAAGTGGGAACACAGGAGTATATATCCAGTGAAAATATTCCTCAAAAATAAAGACAAAATGGTCATTTTCAGACAAACAAAATCTGGAAAGACTTTTCCCCAGCTTGTGCTGTAAGAAATGTTAAAAGATATTCCTCAGGAAGAAGTAAAATCATATCAGTAACTTGAATTTTAAAAAGGAGAGAAAAACATCAGAAATGGGAAATGTATAGGTAAATGTAAATGACAGTTTAAAGAAGAATGTATTGTGTAGTTTGTAATAAATGTAGAAGTAAAATGTCTGACAACAGCAGCACAAAGAATGCGATGGAGTGAAAGGGAAGTATCCTGTTATAGGCTCCTACATTACACATGAAAAGTTACAATATTATTTGAAGAAAAGACAAAAATTAAAGATATTTATTGAAAATATAGAGTAGCTAATAAATATTAATACTAATAAAAGGTGAATAGCCAATAAGTCAATAATGCAGATAAAAGAGAATATGTAAAAAATACTAAATTAATCCAAAAGGAGGCAGGAATAAAAGAATAAACAAGCAAAGAACAGATGAGTTCTGAAAAAATAGACGGCAACATGCCAGATTTAAACCCAAATGGGCAGACTTGTAAAAAAAATTATCTAAACAACTGAATTAAAAGTTAGAGATTGCTAAACTGAATAAAAATGCAAGGTCTATAAGTATTTGGAACAAACAATACCCATGGTACTGTTGATAATGAAAACACAATATATAAAAATTTGTAAGGTGCAGTTTAAGTAGTATTTAGAGGTATTATATAGGCTAGAAAAAGAAGAACAAATGAAACCCAAAGTAGAAGGAAGGAAAAAAAATAAGGACCAGAGCACATATTCATACATTAGGAATCAACCAAACGGTAGAGAAAATCAGTGTAAGCAAAAGCTATTTCCTGTAATTATCAGTATAATCTACAAATCTCTAGCTAGAGTGGTTAAGAAAAAAAGACAAATTACTAATGTTAGGAATGAGAGTGGGTCATCATATAGATCATGCAGATATTAAAAGGATAATGAGATATTGTGAACAACTTTATGTCAATAAATTAAAAAACTTTAAATGGACAAATCACTCAAAAGACACAAACTACCAACATGATTCAAGAGGAAACAGAAAATATGAATAGGCTATGCTTATTAAATATTTTAATCTGTGGTTAAATCTCTCGATAAAGAAAATTCCAGACTCAGATCGTTTTGGACTGCTGAATTCTACCCAAAGCCTTTCTATTAACCTTTGAGAAAATACAGAAGTGAATACTTCTTAATTTTATGATGTAAGTATTGTCCAGATACCAAATCCAGAAAATGACATTACAAGAAAAAAGACAGCCATTTACAAAGATATATTGTGAACACAGAGGCAAAAAATCCTTAGCAAATGTTAGCCAATCAAGCACATTAATACATAAAGAGGATAGTGCATCATGGTTAAGTGGGTTTCCTGCTGGGAATCTAAGGATGGCTAAAGATCATCAAGATACCTCACCATATTAACAGAATACACATAACTTCCAGATAATCTCAGTGCACGCAAGGAAAAGTATTTGACAAAATGCAACACCCTCTAATAATAAATACTCTAAACAAACTAGGAATAAAAGGGAACTTCCTCCATCCGGTAATCTGTGAAAAGCCTAGCATTAACAACATACTTAATGGAGAAAGACTGAACATTTTCTCTCTAAGACTGGGAGGACGGCAAGGATGCCTGTCTCCCCACTTGAGCTCAACATCGCCAAAAAAGAAAGAAGAGAAGGAAGGAAGGCAGGATGGAAGGAAGAAATACAAATTAAGAGGAAGTAGTAAAACTGTCTTCGAACAACACCATTTACAATGACATCAAAACCATGAAGTGCCTAGCAATAAATTTAACAAAATATTGTAAAATCTGGTCATTGGAAACTAAAAAACATTGCTGTGAGAGGGCTTCCCTGGTGGCGCAGTGGTTGAGAGTTCGCCTGCCGATGCAGGGGACACGGGTTCGTGCCCCGGTCCGGGAAAATCCCACATGCCACGGAGCAGCTGGGCCCGTGAGCCATGGCCGCTGAGCCTGCGTGTCCGGAGCCTGTGCTCCGCAGCGGGAGAGGCCACATTAGTGAGAGACCACAACAGTGAGGGGCCTGCGTACCACAAAAAAAACCAAAACCACCACCACCAACAAAACATTGCTGTGAGAAACGAAAGAATATCTGAACAAATAGATACACTGTGTTTATAGACTGGAATACTCAATATATATTTTTAAAGTATTAATTGTGGTAAAATACACAACAAAATTTACCATCTTAACCATCTTTAAATGTACAGTAGTGCTAAGTATATTCACATTGTCATGCAACCGATCTCCAGAACATTTTCATCTTGCAAAACTGCAACTCTGTACTCATTAAACAATGTAAGCAAACAACCCCTCCCAATAAACTTCTCTCATATCCTTGACCAGAATGAGTAACATCCCTACCCTTAAACCATCAGTGGCAAAGGTGACTGGGATCACCATGATGTCATAGGGCAATCAAAGGTAACCACCTGGGCCTAGGAGAGCCCACCTTTCCTGAGCATGCTGGGAGCTTCCTGAACAGACAGGGTTTTTGCAAGGAAGGTGAGGGAATGGATATCGGGTGGGCCAGCAGCAGCAGCACCTGCAAAGGAAATCTAGACCATTAGAGCACTTGTTTAAAGAGTCTCATGTGAGACAAGACATGATAGGAAAACATCCTGCAGATAACCACAACCAAAGCTTTATTTGAATTGATGAGCTCTAGCAGGCTTTGTACTTAGGAGAGGACCTTAAAATGCTTGCACGTCTTGAAGCAGAGCCTTTAAAATCCAGTGTGCTCTCCCACGGATTTGCTAAATCTTTTATAATAAATTAAACAGTACTACTTTTCCTCACCACCAGGTTCTGTTTTAGAAGTTTCTTCAGGTAGAAATTTTCCTTAACTTATACTTTATGACCTCAGCTTTATCTCTTGTATCTTCCAAGAAATTAGGAAAATTCATTTGTTTCTCTGAAAGGTTATATCTCTCCCTTTCTTCTTCTCTCTTCCCTTCTGTCCATTTCTCAAACAATTAAGCACATCCTGTATGCAAGACTGTGGAGAATAAACAGTAAAATCCTGACCTTAAGGAAATCATAGTCATATTGGCTGCTGTGTAAGGTTTAAATAGAGGAAATAAGGCTAGAAATGTTGTCTGGAACTGCAACACGAATGTCAGGTACGCCCACTGTCACACTCGCCCCTCAAGACTTTTTTTGTTTAATTGAAGTGTAATCAATTTACAATGTTGTGTTAGTTTCAGGTGTACAGCAAAGTGATTCAGTTATACATATATATATATATTTTTTTCTCAAGTTCTTATAGGTCATTACAAAATATTGAGTAGAGTTCCCTGTGCTATGCAGTAGGTCCTTGTTGTTTATCTGTTTTATATATAGTAGTGTGTATATGCTAATCCCAGACTCCTAATTTATGCCCCCCCTTCCCCTCTGGTAACCATAATTTGTTTTCCATGGCTATGAGTCTATTTCTGTTTTGTAAATAAGTTCATTTGTATCTTTTTTTTAGATTCCACATATAAGCGATACCATATGGTATTTGTCTTTCTCTGTCTGATTTACTTCACTTCGTATAATAATCTCTAGGTCCATCCAGGTTTCTGCAAATGGCATTATTTCATTCTTTTCCACGGCTGAGTAATATTCCATTGTATGTATGTACCACATCTTCTTTATCTGTTCATCTGTGGATGGACATTTAGGTTGCTTCCATGTCTTGGCTATTGGAAATAGTGCTGCTATGAACACTGGAGCGCATGTACCTTTTCGAATTATGGTTTTCTCTGGATATATATAAGCCCAGGAGTGGGACTGCAGGATTATATGTTGGCTCTATTTTTAGTTTGTTAAGGAAACTCATACTGCTCTCCATAGTGGCTGAATCCCCTCAAGTCTTACTGTTTTATTTCTTTTTAACAAACGTTAACTCTTAGAAATATTTGAGATTTAAAGAAAAATTATGAAGATATTGAAAAGATTTCCCATATACCTCTTACCCAGTTTCCCCTATCATTAACATCTTACATTAGTATGGTACATTTGTCACAATGAACGAATCAATATTGATGCACTGTTATTGAAGTCCATACTTTGGACAGATTTCCTTAGTTTTTCCTAATGTCTTCTTCTGTTGCAGGATCCCATCGAGGACACGTCACATTTAGTCCTCATGGCGCCTTAGTCGATCCTGGTCTTTGACAGTTTCTCAGATGTTCCTTATTCTTGCTGACCTGGACATCTGAGGAGCACTAGTCAGGCATTTTGTGGTCTGTCCCTCTGATGGGATCATCTAGTGTTCTTCTCACGATTAGACCAGGGCTATGGGCTTTGGGGAGGAAGACCACAGAGGTGAAGTACCCTTTTCACCATATCGTATAAGATCAAGGGCATGTGCTGTCAGCATGCTTTATGACTGTTGACGTTGCCCAGGGTCGCCTGGCCAAGGTCGTGTTTGTCACTCTCTCCCCTCCCCTTTCTGTGCTGCACTCCTCAGAAGGAAGCTTGCTCTTCCTTTTTCTGTCAGTTAAATTAATCTGTGAAGCTGAGTGAGGACAGGGATGCTGCTGGTATCACACCAGGCTTTCCTCCTCCGAAGTCCTTCTAGGACGACACTGCCTCTTTGCTTTCTGCTTGGTGTCCAAGTCCCAAACGAGCCTTTCCTTTCTGCTGGGCAAGCAAGGCCAGCACTCTGAGACGTGCCGGGGGCCCCACTTCACCAAAAACACTGTTCTCAGGGCTGTGAGGTCATCTTCTCTCCTCCCTATCTGTCCTAAAAATTCCCTTTAGGAAGACACCTGGGCAGGGTTACATGGCATATGGTACGAATGGTGCCCCCTGCAATTGTGCGGTGTGATGAACCACAAAGGTGGAGATCTGTGTCCTAAAGGAAACCATTACAACGTCCCTGTGGTTTCTGGCATCAGGGCACGTGCCCTTTCTCACATTGTCATATGTTCTGGGAAAGCAAAGAGAGCACCTCCTCTGCCTCGAGGTCTGCGCAGGCCTCACGGAGGAAGGATGGGGACCGCGGCGCAGGGAGGGGGTGGTGGGGAGTCCCCAGAGCCAGGAAGGAGGAGGGGTGAGGGAGGAGCCGGAGTCTGGGTGAGTCGCTTTGGGCTTGACTGAAAGCCAGGAGGGTACGGAAGCCAGGGCGCGTCAGAAATAGATGTTTCCAAAGAAATAAGTAGACAGTGGTATAAACTGCTTTAGAAAAGAGAAGCCTTACAGAGACTGCATGATAACAGTAGCTAAGGTTTACTGTGTGCTTATTAGGACGTGGCTTAACTTGGTGGTTCTCGAAGTTCTGTGTGCATCAGAACCACCTGGATGGCTTATGATCTAGTGCGTCTGGGCAGGGCCAGAAAATGTGCATTTCAAACAGTTCTCAGGTGATGCTGCTACCAGATTGTGGACCACACTTTGAAAACCACTGATTTAACTAATTTACTTCTGACAAATACCTGTGAGGGAGATGCAGTTATTATTCCCATGCTACACACAAGGAAACAGAGAGATTGAATCAAGTGGCTACACTCCCACCCTCCAGTGTTAAGGCTGAACATGAACCCAGGCTGTCGGACTCTGGTTCTGGATTTTAAATGCTACACCACCCAGTGTCCTATATAATTAGCTCCACCACGGAAATCTTATCCACCTAAGACAGCATCCTGGCAGACTTATTGTCATCTATTATAGTTTTAAAGATATTATCCCCCAAAGGCAGCAAATACTTGAGAGTTAGTGAAATCAGCTACATATATTGGCAAAATCGAGGTTAAACACAAAAGAAAACAAAACCAGTCATTGTAAGAACTGTCTTTCAAAGCAATTAAGTTAGATACTAAAGAAGGTAGAAGTTAACATAATAGGTAGGTAAACCTTATAAAACCTTCAAATCTTTCTGGAATTTCAAGGTTTAACCCTGAATGTGAATTACTGTTTGCACTGAATCATAAAACTTTTAAAATCTATTTACGGTTTTCTCTTCTGGCTTGCTGCTAGGCAGAGCTGGTCAAAACATGTTATATAAACACAACAGAAAACATTTCCAAGTTAAATTTAGTTATTATGGAGCCTACAATTTAAGGCAGAGTGGGCAGATGGAACACAAGTCAGATCTAATGATGATCGCGGTTACTCACCTCAATGACATCTGATACCCTCTAAATGGCTATAGTTGCTTTTAAGACCTTAAAACCAGAGTAAAGACAATATTAATCTACAGTCAAGTCAGTTCAGAAAATGAAGAGAAAAAATATATCCAGACCAGAATGTCTAAAATTACCTGGGTCTCTAGAAAACCCTCTGCAAGCCTGCATTCCCCACAGTCTTGTCAAAGGGAAGAGCAACAGTGAAGGGACGGATGTACATGCAATCATGGAGCTATTTCTCAGCATCAGCAACAGGTGAGAAGAGAATGGCAATAAGCATCACCACACCCTTATGCATTTTCTCTGTCGCAAGATTGGGAAAACTCCCCTAGTCTTGTGGTTCAGAGACAGGTGTGTGGTGGTCAGGAAGGTGTCAATCTCACACAACAACATTCTTTTGCGGGGCGGGGGGGCTGTCCCCTGCACTGCAGGATGTTCAGCCACACCCCTGACCTCTACCTGCTACAAGAGAGTAGCAGCTGCTCCCAAGCCCCAGTCAAGATAATGAAAAATATCTCCAGACATTGCAAATGTCCCCTGGGAGGCAAAGAGCCCCCTCGACTTGAGAACCGCTGATTTTGACCATTCATTCTCTTCTGTCTTTTTTTTTTCTTCAATACGCGGGCCTCTCACTGTTGTGGCCTCCCCGTTGCGGAGCACAGGCTCCAGACGTGCAGGCTCAGCGGCCATGGCTCACGGGCCCAGCCGCTCCGCGGCATGTGGGATCTTCCCGGACCGGGGCACGAACCCGTGTCCCCTGCATCAGCAGGCGGACTCTCAACCACTGCACCACCACATCCTCTTCTGTCTTAAAGCATTGCTACTAAGGGTGAGGCCGGCTTTACGGGACCTTGGAAATAATTATTAAGTAATCCCTTTGGGGTTTTTTTTTCCCTCTGGATGAGACAACTTTAAATCAAAAGAGGTGCCTTCCCCTACCTGTGGGCCCGTGTCTTCGGAACCGGAAGGATTGTTCGAGATCCCGTACTCTAGACCCACATTTCAGATTAGCCTCGTGAAAGAATACATTTGATCCAGTTCTGTAAGAGGATGGATAGAAAACACGGTTCAAAACTGTTTGAAAAGGGAAATAATGAATGACAGAAGAAAGACGGCTGTTTCTGGTCCCCTGAGAAAAGCAACACTGTGATTAGGTGACGGCAGAGGTGGACGGGCCCCAGCAGGAGCCCCAGCAGGAGCCCCAGAAGCATTTGGCTGGTTTCCACGAACTCAGGAACTCCATTTGCTAGTTGTTTCCCTGTGAGTAGACACGGGCAGCCTGCCTTTCACGGAGCAGCTTAGAAAGGATCAAATCAGCAACATTGTGGAGTCACTGAACTGAGGCAAAGACATTAGAGGGAAAAAAGACAGTGATGAGAGATTTCCGAGGTGCACAGAGCTCACTAGAGAGGATTTCTGTTCGTGATAGGAATGCAAGTCAGGAAGGAGGGAAAATATACTAAGTCGGTGGACATTTTGTTTAGTCACAGGAGAGACGTATTTGTGGGCTTGATGATGTGTCTACTATTCAACACTTTAAATGAATCCAACGTTAATCAGTGTTTAGCAAGAAATAAATCGCATGTTTCAACAAGCAGTCAGGAAACATGGACCGCACACTTGCTCCCGGCAGGAGTGATGCTGGGGGCTGGGGTTCTGTGGTTTGCAGAGGACTCAGCCACTGTAGCCAGAGAAAATGGCAGTGGTTTCACTAACTCTGTCCCCAGACTGGCATTTTCAGGCCTATATGTGGCAGAGTAATACTACAGCAAGTTCTTTTTGTTACTTTAGGTATACTGAATGCTTGCCACGTTTTAAAGGATTCTATTAGATCCAGGTTTCCAGCACTATTGATTTAGCTTTACAGTGACTGTGTAAATGGATGAGAAACTCCACCTGCCCCAGGACTGCATAACAAAGGAATTTTACAAAATTTTGATCAAGGATAATGGTGTGAAGTGGGAAAGAATGGCTTTTAGTAGGTCAGACAGATGACAACTCTGACACATATTAAGTTTAGATGTCTCTAAATCTCAGTATCTGCACCTGAGATGAGCATCACAGTAAGAACACTTGTGTTTGTTACCTCCATCCTAGGCTTGAACAAGTTAAATTGTAGGGAAGTGCTTTTGCAGACTATTAAGAACCATACCAACTCTATTTCGTACTATTTACAGCATAATGGTATTATAGAGATCACATTTTTATTTTAAAAGCACCTGGACACCAAGCACTGTTAAGTCATATCATAATTTTAATTATGAAAAACCATGATTATGAGAAACCTGAATGGGGTTCTCTACTTCTAGTGTTGTCTTAATCAGTTTGGCTGCTGTCACAGAATACCATCTACTGGGCAGCTTATAAACAGCAAACACTTATTTCTCCCAGTGCTGGAGGCTGGGAAGTCCAAGATCAAGGCGCCAGCAAGCAGACTTGGAGTCCTGGTTCACGGACAGTCGTCTTTTAGCTGTAACATCACATGGTGGAAGGGGTGAGGGAGCTCCCTGTGGTCTCTTTTAAAAGGGCACTAATCCCATTCATGAGGGCCCCACCTTCATGGCCTCATCAACCCCAAAGGCCCACCTCCTAATACCCCCACTTGGGGGTCAGGACTTCAACATAGGGATCTGGGGGACACAATCAGTCTGCAGCAGACCTTTTAAGGTGAAAGTGGTGCAGCGAGAGGTCTGTAAAATTCCCAGGTTGTGGTCCAGGAGGGAACTTCAGCTGCTTCTCTGTAGCCTTCTCAGCCACACCCCTCCCTGGAGCCCATCACTGGGAGGGTGGCCCTTGCTCTGAAGGGATGAGCAGGTCCAGGTAAAGGTGAGAAGTGGAATCTGAGGGCAGAGGGCTGTGCTCTAAGAAAACGTTTTCTCTTAAGCCTGTGAGAATCCCTGTTCACAGTGGAACAGTTTGCCATGCCTGTGACCCTCACCCAGCTCCTTGCCAGGGGCAGAGTTACCCAAAAGGAGACAGACGTCTCAGGGCCACCCAAAGCCAGCCCTTCGCCACCAGCAGCACTACCTGGAGGAAAGATGTGCTTTGTATCCACAGACCTTGAAGTGGAATGAACTTGTATCTGTGTTCTACCCAATGCATTTATCCTTGATTCAGTATATATTTAAATCGACTCCACTATGTTCCTAGATATTCCTTGCATGTGTGTGGTATTTTAATCCCATTATTCTCTTTCAGCAGAATGGTCCTAGTGATTGCCCATGACAGGTAGTTTTTAAAATCTCAAGGATGGCAAGAATGGGCATAGCCGTCAAATAATCATAGAGTGTCTTTAAACAAAATGATGACAAAATAAACAAATCCATACATCAAAGCACTGGAAAGATGAAACATTAAACGAACCAACTGTGCATTAGTAGAGAGCTTCAGAAGCCCTAAGTTGTATTTAGCTTTCATGAAAATGAGAATTATCACCACTGGTTAAGGTAAGGTCCTGAGTGAGATGTTTCCTACTGTTTTGGCAACATTATTTAGTTTGAATCCACAGCTACTAAATTACCATTTGCTTCTTTCTGAGAGAAGCAAACCTGCCCTGTACCATCTTGAACAATTCTGAGGTAATTTCCAGAAATGCTCAGTGAAATAACGTATGTTTACTGGAGCTTTCCAATAAGATTTGTCATGACCTTTAAATAGCACTGTCTTTGAAATGAAACAATTACGAGTGCCTCCAATGAAATGAAGAATGTGGTTATAAACAGCCCATTGGATGCGCGTCTGTAACGTCTGTCTGTTCTGTGATTTGGAGTTAATGGACTAAAGAGAAAAAAAATCTCAGTTTTTAAATTTTTTAACTAGATGGAAGCTCTCTATTCAACACACACACACACACACACACACACACACACACACTTCTATTAAGTACTCAATTTCATGTTACACTATGATAAATGCAGGAACCTCCTGGATCAGGTTTTAGCCTTATTACCATCATTTCCATTTTGTAGATGGGATAAGTTGACCTAGACACTCAGTTTGTGCTGACAGAGCAGAGACCCTCTGAGAGGCTAGACTCATCTCCTGGAGCAGACCCCGCTCAGAGCCCTTTCTGTGCTGGGTGATGGCAGGGCCCCAGCTTGCAGTGTATCCTGGGTTCCCTGAGGCCCTGGCTTGGCTCCCCCGCTGGCTGGCCGCAGCCAAAACAAAATCACTTCAGGACTTGAAAGGATCTGCCTGGTCCACACGGAACTTCAAAAGACACCCCAGATAGCAGCGCCTTAATGGATGCTAATGGCTCTGACCTTAACTGATTAAATCCAGTCTGGGCTATCTGGCCCCTGCAGGTATTAGAGGAAAAGGCTTTTAGAGAGACAATAACTTCCATTTTCCCTGCGCTGAGCTTTCCTTTCATAAACGAGTAAATGGAACTCCCTGTGCTGTCTGAGCGAAAGCGAGCGCCTGGTGCCTCTGAGGCAAGCTCGCCCGTAGGTGGCTGTTCTTCCTGGTCAGGAAGTCAAGAGACCACAAGGAGGTATGACTTGCTGTGTGTCCTGCCTCTGTGTCCTCAATGCTCTACTCACTGCTTCGCCTTGTAACATGACTTCTGCCCTGTCCTGACAACTACTGACCACTGAACACCATTTCGGCATCTGTCCTCTCCCCCCACTGCCCCATCACTCTGGCCTGGGTGCTGGAAACTGGCTGCCTCCAGGGCAGGTGGGATTTGTCTGCCCCACAGAGCACTGGCCGTCACATTTTTATTTTCTGAACTGGAGTTAGTTGCTGAGGTTTAATATTCACACGCGCATCTGCATTCGGGCTTTCCTTCAGAACTCAGAAGACTTGGATCTACTGAGCCCACGTCCCCTGGATGTCGGCCCCCCATACTGAGGCCGCGGTCCTTCCCCCAGCCCCTAACTGGTGTATCTCCCAGCCACCTTCAAGCGTCCTGGCACCCACAGCGTTTGTGTTTTCCTTCCCTCTCCTGTGCCTCTCTCGGCATGATACCACTGACCTCTCTTTTTTCTAAATCTCTCCTCGTCTCATCCGAGGCAGCACTCTACTCTCCAGCTACCTCTCCTTCTGGGCCCGATTTTCACTGCTTTCCCCACTTTCTCTTACCTTTAAATGTAGGCGTCCCCTAAAGGGGAGATTTACCCTTGGTCTTCTGTTTCCTCTTTCTTTTCACCGTCCCTGGGAACCTCATACATCTCTGCGATTTAAATTAGCAGCACTCTAAAGACGATGTTTATATCCCTTTGTCAATTCAGCCAAATACGGTTAAAAAAAAAAAAAAAAGATGAAAACAAGACATGTTACTTTCCTTAAGGAGCTCAGTAAGCTACACGTATAAACAAATACAGCGCAATTTGATAAACACAATAGTGTCCACAGAGGGGGCAGCTACATTTTGAGGACTGAGTGGAGATTCACCATGCGAATAATAGTAGAGGGTAAATCTTATAGGTTTTGTTTCTCCTGTGTTTTGGGAAGCATTTGAAACTGCTTACTCTGTACCTCTATTTGGGGATTCCACTAGTGACCAAATTAAACACATCCAAGTCCGATCCCATCTTAATCACCCACCACACATCCTCTTCCTCCAAACAGGGTTTTTTTCTTGTGCTAGTCTCTAGCACCCCATTCTCCTGACAATCTAACCTTAGAGACGTCGTCCTTGAGGCTTCACTCAGATAGCCAACCCTGTCGAATTCTGAGATCCTCCCTTTAAGTATCTCTTGAATCCACCCCCTCCAGTTTTAGGTCACCTTTGTGTCCTCCCAGCCTACGATGACCTCAGCAGCCCTGCCTGGCCTCTCACTTGTGCACCTGCCGTCTAACCTGCCTGGAGCCCAGATCTGAAGGTGTAACTCTAAGCTCAGCACATGCCGGGCCCCCCTTTGCAATGTTTTACACGTGTTAACTTAGTTAATCCTCACTACAGCTGGACGAGGTGGGACTGACGACTATCCACCTGTAACTGGTCCAAGCAGACAGGTCCAGTAGATAAGGGACTGGGGTTCAAGCCAGTTTCTAGGGCCCACCCACCACTCACCACCCTGTGTTGCCGGAGCACATCTTGCTGACAAGCCACCACGAATCCCCTTTGCCTCTGAATCCTGTCTCGGCTTCGTAGAGCCTTGGAGGCTCTTGGCAACCTGGCTCTCAACCTGCTCTTTCATTTCCTTCTCTTCTCGGTTTTCTTGGGGAGTTCGTCCTGAGGACTCAGCATTAACACACGTGACACGCTTGCAACAATGCCCAGTGCTTAGGAAGGGCACTGCTGAGTCCTGCGGGCACATGGGGCACTTGTCGAATTCTGAGGATCCGTCTCTGAATGCCTCTTGAATCCACACCCCCTACCCTTTTCAATTCAGTGCTACTGATGGTCTCTGCTCTGTTCCCTCGCCAACTGCAGCTGCAGTAGACGTCAACTGCTGGTCCCCTCTTCTCAGTTTTGGCCATTCTGCGCCTCCGGCTGATATGAATGCCGTTATCCTCAGATGCACAGACCCCCCCAGCCCCCATCCGATCTCCAGCCTGCCCTCTGCCAGAAAGACCTCTCCCTTGTCTGTTTCTAGACCACTTTGTTTATGCCTCTGAGATAGGCGTGCCCTGTTCTGCTTCTTAGCAGAAGTGTGTGTACATTCTTAATCTTTTCCCTTTTCAAGATAATAAACTCTTTGAGGACTGAGAGCATTACTTTTTCAGTTTTTTCTTTCCTGGAGCTAAATTCAGTGACTTGTATTTGGTTTATACTTAATAAACATGTACTGAATAATTTGGCTAATATGATAAGTGATAGGTGGTCTCTGCTATCACCTGGATCACTCATTTGATAAACTTAGTGCAAAAGTTGAGTACAAAAATTAGGCACAAGTAGAATCAGCAATAAAAAGGATAAAACACAGATCAAACATCTACATTCTTAAGTGTGATATCAGGACATATTAGGATCAACACATGTCTTAAGGTCAGACAACTGCCAGTATGATGAGAGTCAAGGGGATAATGCGAATCCGTAAAGAACATGCCATCTCACACAAGTTCACAGGATTATACAGAAAACCTACAAATAAAAACTGCATTCATGGAGCATATAAAGTTCTGTGTTTGGTTAGAATTAGGGGGATGAATCTGAGCTGCTCTAAATCCTCGTGAAAAGTAAGTGCACATAAACACAGCCATAGCTAAATAAAGTGGGGTTCGTCTGGGAACCTGGGAGTCCTGGAGGCTGGGGGCGGGACACTGTTCGGGTCCCCTGTGCAGCTCCCTTAGGGGCAGAGGAAGGTGGCAGAGTAAAGGAAGGGAGGAAGCGGGTTGAGCGAGTTGCCTGGAGCCAGCCCACTGGGAGCGCTGGAATGCAGGTGCAGATAAGGGAAGAGAGCTGCCTGGGAACTGAGCCTCTTGGGCATGGTCCAGCTGGCGGTGAGATCATGTAAGGCCTGTCTAGGTTCCCCAAGGATATCTCTGGCTATCACAGAAGAGTGGGGAATGAGGGGAAATTTGTCTTCTCTCCTACTTGAATCTGGGTGCTTAGTCCTCTGTTGAAAGGAAACAGATTATTCTCAGGCAGCCAGCCGTCTCGGTGACATAGGGCAGAATGTCCCATCTTTCTAGTAATTTAAAACTGGGGTGCATTTTAAAGTGAACTGTGTGTGTGTGTGTGTTTCTGGGAGGGGGACCTTCTCCAGTCAGCATCCCTGTGACAGCGTGTCCTCAGCAGCCAAGGAGGACCACAGCATTGAGTGTCACGTTCAACCTGGGGCCTTGCTCAGACCTGAAAACTAGAGTCTGTAACCTAAGATCAAATTAGCATTTATGGATCAGTATATGAAGAGAAACACATTGGGAGACCCAACTGGATTTTGGATTTAAGTCCTGGAACTATCCCTTAGTAGCTGTTTTTCTGAAGTTTGTGGAAGTCCACAGCACAGTGCCTGGTACAGTGAATAAGAATTAAATTTGGGTCTAGTTTATTCTTTTTTCTTGAGTGCTTACAATTCATTCGACTTTCCCTGTGCCCTCTCTTGTCACGTGGCCAAAATAAGTAAATAAATAAATAAATCGAGGCATGGAACAGGTAAGGAATTTGAAGGAGATCATATAGGAAATAATCAAGCAGATTTTAAACTATTCAAAATGTCTACGAGCAAATTCTTTACATTTTTAACTGGCTTTGTTTGTTCTCCACAACACATCCCATGGTTCACTATTTCTGTCACTAAATAATCATAGTCATTTGCTTCGGACCAGTTTTGATGGTGCAGAATCTCATCTCTGATTGGAAGCAAAGAATGAGGTGGAGGAACGGAAACAGAAGCTTAGTAGACAGAGTCCATCGGACCTAGGGACCCCAATCTCATCCGGGGCCCTCCAGGTGAGGTGAGAAGAAGGAGTCACGTCACAAATAACCTGCCTCTCTTGGGAATGGCTAACGGTCTTGGGCTGGTCTGGTTATCAACCTCAAGGAGCTGGAGAAAGCAGAGGAAATGCAATGAGAGCTGATGAGTATGAAATTTGTCATGATGGCCAAAATGGATCAACTCTGTGTCCAACCAAAGGT